>NC_135724.1:68932126-70230526 GCF_964656455.1 Halichoerus grypus
TTACATGCGGCCCTGGGCCAAGGTCCTCCCGTGGTGGCGGGTGCCACAGGCCCTGGGCCAGGCAGGGCCAGAGTGCAAGGTCCCGGCGGGGACTCCCTCAGGCTACAAGGCTGGCTGAGCCTTCACAGGAGTTGTAGTGGCTCTCAGCCGGTCTCAGGTACAGAACGTGCAGGGGCCGGGGCCCCATCTCTCGCTTCCCCTTCCTCCACTTGCAAAGCCACGAATAATTTACTCTTTAAATACCAAGACATTTAGCTATTGTTCATTCGCTCCTAGGTGAAGAACCTTCTTTAAATACATCACATTTATTTTCTGAAATAAAAACGAAGCAGAAACCGCACCGGTAACAGGAGGACGCTGCACGGGCTTATGTACAACGCGGCCCAGCGAGGCTGCCGTAGGGCGACCGTCTGCCCCAGTGTTGCTCGGGAGCAGAGGGACAGATTCATCCAGATAACAACTTTTACACTCAGCAAGCCAGACACAAAAAGGACCACCTGAAAAAAAAAATATGTTTTGAAAATCTGCATTTTAAAAAAGAATACTCAACTGCATTTGAAAGTTTCCATATTTCTGCGAAACACCACGAGATTTGGCCAAAAAAAAAAAAAAAATGTCAGAGAAGAAAAACCAGGGTTTGATTTATAAAACATCAGACTAGTAGAAGAAAAGCTGGAACCCAGCTGGCCTAGTTTGAAACAAATCGTGCCACTCATGTTATTGTGTGGATTTTTGCTGCATATTTTGAAGCTGTTTTAAAAAGAGCTGTGAGTGGCTGGAGGTCTGGTTAGTGCTGTCATCTGGCCTCGCACCCTGGTTCCAGAACAAATGTGGTACAGAGTAGGCCAGCAGTAGGCGTGGCCAGCAGGGAAGGCGCACAGACCCTGCTCTGGTCCTCCCTCCTGGTCAGCAGCAAGGTCCCCAGTCCGAGGCTTGGGCAGAGCTGGCTTCCTCCAGATGACCCAGCCGCCTCTCATAGTCCCATGGGGAACCCCATGCAGAGCAGGGCCAACTCGGGAAGGCAAGGTGAGGGGGCAGGAAGGGCTTGTAGTGAACTTGGTGACAGCTGCTTAAGTCTTCAAGAGGCTCCAACGCTTCGGGGAACTTGGCCATTTCCAGACTGTGTGTGTGCATGTGTGTGTGTCTACCTACCTAGCAATCTATCTGTATATATTTATGTTTGCGGAAACGTGGGGGCCAAGGAGGTGCAGGGGCGGGGGGGACATTCATCAGGCCCCCCGTTTTCTGCCCCTGGGCTGGGTCTCCCTAGCACGAGTGGGGGTGTGACACCCCGGGGTTTCACCACAGGCAAACCGGCCAGCCCGGCTCCTCAGCAAAGGCCTATGTACTTGAGATTGTTCTGTATGATGACATCTGTCACCGCATCAAAAACAAACTGGATGTTACTGGTGTCGGTGGCACAGGTGAAGTGGGAGTAGATCTCCTTGGTCTCCTTGTTGCGGTTCAGGTCCTCGAACTGCCGCTGGATGTAGACGGCGGCCTCCTCGTAGGTGTTCTGGCCCTTGTATTCAGGGAAGCAGATGGTGAGCGGGATGCGCCGGATCTTCTCCGCCAGCAGGTCCTTCTTGTTCAGGAAGAGGATGAGTGAGGTGTTGATGAACCAGTTGTTGTTACAGATGGAGTCAAAAAGGCGCAGGCTCTCTGCCATTCGACTCTGCAGGCAGGAAAATGCTGGTGTTAATCAGGGCACGCAGCGTGGAAAGGCCTGAGGCCTGCAGCCCTTCCGGGAGGAAGCCCTCCCACCCCGCGGCAGGGTCTCCCAGCCTGGCACTGGCCCTGCAAATGTCACCCTTCTGTTGGGAAGTCCTTCCTCTGTCAGCCGAGTCTGTCTTCACCTGCCTCCCACGGGCTCTGGGAAGTGGCTGGCACGGCCCTCGGCACCCTGACACTTCTTTGTAAGGGGCTGTCCTGCTTCATCGGACCCTCCTCTGTGGCTTGGGCCTGCTGCCCAGCCTCCCTCAGCCGCAGGGACCCGGGCAACTAGGTACTCACAGCCGAGGGCCCCATCTCCTGTTGCCCTGTGCTAGCTCACGGCCCCCGAGCTGCCATCACGTCTCCCTCAAGGTGAGCATGGCCAGCCTCCTGCCCGGCTGGCAGCTCTGGCCCGTCCTCCAAGCCTCGGTCCTGTCACCTGGTACCGTCAGTCCTCAGCCAGATCTGTGAGCGGAGAGCCTGTGCTTCCAAAACCAAAGGCTCCAGTCCAGAGAGTTGGGGAAGGCTCAGGCCCCTCTGCCCCGGCTAGGACATTGGGCTCATGTGAGGACAGTGGCCCAGGAGGCTCGGTGACCCCAGTGGCACTGGCCTTTACTTACCCCCTTCTTTCTGAGGACCTCAAATGGGTTGTAGTGACTGAGTTTTTAAGGAACATAAAGCATCTGTCTGACTCCCAAGCCCACCGTTTCCACACACAACTGATAATTCTAGCTTCCAAAAGGACTGCTGGTGAGTTACTATGGTGAAAGCTGCCCCTCATTTTAAAATAAAACGAACAAGCCAAATGTCCGAACAAAGCCTGCAACTAGTTTAGTTTAGATCTGAGGCGTTGGATTTAAGGACTTTCTGACCATATTATATCACCAGTCGTGTGGTAATGATGAAGGAAGCCGCAGCTGGTGCTGACGGTGTGGCCATGGCTTGCACCTTCCTATTCCCATTTTACAGATGATGAAACTGAGGCTTGAGGAGGTGGGAAATGTGCTCCAAGTTCCACAGCCAGGAGCTCAGGCTCACTGCAGCATGGATGGGCAGCACTGTTGGCCTAAGTGAGGTTACCCCAGATGGGGGTGTCCAGGAGGATGCCTCAGTGAAACCCTGCTCTCCTGGGGATCCTGAATCGCCTGAGGTACACAGTCTAAGAGCATCAGTGCTGAGAAGGAACCAGGTTGAGTGGGGAGAGGATGCTCAGAGGTACTTGTCATTATTCTCCCACCTCAGAGAAGCTGCCCTGAGATTCCATATATACCTTGGAGATTGTGTTTTCCAAAACCGATCTTGTGCCTTGTTTAGAATGAGCTCAGGAATACCAGAAACTCTGGAAAATGAGTGGTTTCAGGTTTTGGGACGGGGGGGGGGTGGTGACCTTTCTGCAGAAACAAGATGCAGGATCCCCAGCCCCAGTAGAGCCTGGAAGAGCCACACCATGTTCCCAAATGTGAGATAAGTGGTGGTCTAGGAATGTCACATTCTATTGGAGAGTAATTAGCGCTAATGGATTCCTGGAAGCCACACTGTAAAGCCTAACAGAGCTATCAATTCTCTTAGGAATGATGTCATAATCAGGGGCTGTGCTTCTGACCCCAAATTTCACATCAGATAAATAACAGATGTAGTCATTAGCATGCACACATTAATCCATTGAGCAAATACTTGCTGAGCATGCCCTAAGGGCCAGTGACAGGCCCCAGCTCTCATGCCAGGTGACAGAGCCCAGACAGGGGCCCAGGACTCAGAGCAGGGTGGGCTGGCCACCAGCAGGTCGGACCTAGCAGGCCAGTGCCCAGGGCTGGGCCCTGAGTACAGAGCTGCGGTTCGCGGAATGGGAGCCAGGACATGGCCAGGGTCCTAGAATGGGTATCTGCTGGGTCACTTGGGGGGAAAGCCAGGGGAGCTCTTATACCCGGCCCAAGCCCAGCAGCTCTGGACAGGCTGTGGGGTCTGGGAAGCGGAGGGGCAGGAGGGCATCCCCAACATGCTGGAACAGTGCATGGGCACGTGTGCTGGCCAGCACTGAGGCCTCTGCCGGTCGGCCCCTTGAGGGCAGGCCCTGTGTGGCACTGGAGCGGTCAATAGGCCACATTTCCCCTCCCACCTCACGGCCAGCTCGGCTGCCCTTCCTGCTCAGCACACACCCCAGGTTCCCGACTTCAGCCCCAACTGACCTTCCTGTCCCATGTGAACCTCTGCCCCACAGACAGCTCTTGGCAGGCTTTCTGGACCCTAGACATCTTTCTGAGCCTTAAGTTCCTTACTTGGAAATCTGGGAGCTCGGGCACTTTCCTTACAGGGCAGCCATGCGCTTGGCAGCACCTTGCGCATACTCAAAGGATCGCTACTGCCTAAGACCACAGAACAGGGGTCTCCCTCATCGTGGGGCCCTTGCCCACTCCTGGGGCTCCTCTTGCTTTCCTGGCTTTTGGGGGCTCAGGTTTCCTGCTTCTCTCTCTTCCTTGGGACAAACCATGGGCAACCACACTGGCCATTATTTACACACCTGGGAGATGGTGGGCATCAAAGAGTAACCACAAAACCTCGAACTGTGTAGACACCCTGGTTGTGTGGGTGCTGCCAGGCAGGATTCAGCACAGCCTGGGGGACGCACCGACCGGGTACCAGCTTAAAGAAACACACACGAGCTTCAGAGCTCGAGAAGCACTGGCCTAGATGCTATACTCCACCTGCCATCCCCTGCTGCTCCCGGGGTGCTCGTGGCCCAAATGGGGTGCTGCCGTGCCAGGCCCCTCTGCTGAGGAGCCAAACCCAGGAGGTGCCGTGTGGGCAGGGTGGGGCCCTGGTGCTACAGGGGGGACTGGGCGCCCATGGTGCTGTCACTGTGGCACATGCCCTTCTGCCTCCCAAGTGGGCAGAGAAGTGTCCTGACACCTCAAAGCACAGATCATTGAAAAAGGAACGTGCTATTTTGGGCGGTAACTCTGGAAACTGCACGAGTGTGAGTATGGGAGGAATGAGTGCCATGGGTCCCCGCCCAGCCTCTAGGGCCTCCCTCCTCCTCTCTCCATGTTCTGCTCACCCTCTGCAGCCTCGCTGAAGGCCCCTTCTTCCTGGAAGCTCCCCTGACTTCTCCCACCCCCATACCCTGTTCACCTTCCTGCAGCATATGTCTGGCTATGCACCCTGCACCAGGATAAAGTCCCAGCCCCTCAGTCTGGCCTTTAGGGCCTCCCCTGCCCCCCCTCCCCCCGGTGGGTGTACATGGCCTGGACACCAGCTGTGGCCCCATTCTTCTCCTCCCTGGCCTGGGTGGGGTCCCCCCTGCCACCCAGTTCCCTTGTGACTTTGCCCACTTGGTGTTATGGGTCAGAGCTGCTGCTGAGGGCCCCAAAGGTGGTAAGCCAGGGTTGGGCACCATCCTTGTGCAGTCCAACTGGGCTGCTGGGCCCCTAGGGCAAATGAAGCCAGGGGCAGCTTTGGAATCATTGCTAACACATCACCCCCTTGTCCTGTGAAACTTCCGTTAGCCCGATACAAACATCTTCGTAGACGCGGAATCCGAGAAGCCTGCAAGTCATGTCTGTGCTGCAAGCAGGGGTGCTACCCATTTCACACATGGGAAGACAGAGGCTGGGACAGGCCGACTCCCAGGGCTCGCCTAAGAGCCCTCTGTCTCCACCAGCCACATGTTCTCTTCCAGCAAGAAGCCCTCCTTGCCTTTACCGCTCTAGCTGCCAACGGAGCAGTGGTCACGGGTGCTTCACCCAGGAGGAAGCACACCCACCAGTAGCCCCCAGCAGTGCCAGCCTGGGGCTCTGATGCCCAGCCAGCTCTCTCCAGGGCCTGCTCACCAGCAAGATGCCCTTTCTAGGAGTCTGGGGTTTGTTTGCACATTCATTTATATAAATAATGTGGAACAGACAATTCCCATCAGAAGCGTGGGCAATGGCGGGAATCATACTGCCCAATGGTGAGAAATCAGTGATTTGTAACAAAGCATGTCAGACAGCGGGAGGCAGCTGGGGGGCTGGATGTAGTCCCCGGGGTGGTAAAGAAGTCATTTCTTGGCCATTTGCAAAAAAAAAAAAGAAAAAAGCTCCTACTCAGACAGGTCTAAATATACTCAATGCCACTGAGTAGACTTTTCCCCAGGTGGCCTGTGGATGTCACCAGGCTGGACCTAATGTAATGACCTGTTCCTTTTCTTTTTTTAAGGTTTTATTTATTTGAGAGAGAGAGCGCAAGCACAGGCAGGGGGAGGTCAGAGGGAGAGGGAGAAATAAACTCCACGCTGAGCAGGGAGCCTGACATGGGGCTCGATCCCAGGACCCCAGGATCACAACCTGGGCCAAAGGCAGACGCTCAACCAAGCCACCCAGGTGCCCCTAATGACCTGTTCCTAAGGAGCTGGCTGGCCTGTGAGTCTGGGGTCTTTGCTCAATGCTGAACTTGGCAGCAGAGGCCTTCACCAGGCACATGGCTACCATGTGCCAGCACCCCTGGTGGCCTGGACTGGACCAGCTTCATTTTGAGGCCCACAGCCAGGGTGAGCTGGGGTGCGAAGGGGAGCCTGCATATGGTGAGGGGAATGTTGCCCCTGGTTCTGATTCTCTAGGAAGGCTCTCCTGGTCACAGAAGGGCTGTCCCTGTCCCTGGTTACAATCACAGGGTCGGGGCCAGAGGCCTGGCATTCGCTGTCTCCATCAGTTTTTGATGTACCTTGGACAAGTTATTTCTCCTCTCTGGGCCTCAGTTTCCTCATCTGTAAAATGGGATGGTCATAGCATTCAATGCCAGGACCACTGCAAGGAGCAATGAAGGTGCTGGTGTGAGAAGAACCTGGGTCTGTTGGGCCTTGTCCTGTGGCTGCTGCTGCCCAGTGGGCAGTCTCCCATGCCACTCATTGCCCCTTGCCCTGGCACAGGGGTGTCTGTTGTCTCCTCTCAGCTCTCAGTGGCGGGGCCCCCTCCCTGCACCCCCAGCACAGAGCTGCTGTGGGACGCCATGGTCCCAGGGCAGGAGCAGCTCCATGGGCTGGAGGGAGACAGGCCTGACTGCAGACCTGGGCTCAGCCAGTCAGCACCTGACAGGTTCCTGGGGCCGGCAGCGCCTCTGTGCCGACCACAGGTTCTGGGGCCACTGGGCTCCTCAGGGCACCTCCTGTGACTGCTCAGCCTGGAGATGCGATGGCCACTGGGCCCTGCCCTCAGCGGTGTGAGGCTTGCCTCCTCACAGGAGGCACCCTTAGCTTTTCAGGGGCGCACAGGACAGCCCCGAGTGCCAGGCGGAGCACCTCGTGACCACTGTTTCCCCAATTTGATGGTCAAGCCCGGGAGCTATGGCACGGCAGGGCTGCCTTTGGTTTCCTTGCGTGCTGGCTGGGTGGGAGAGGGCTGGTTCCCAGAGACCCAGCCTTGAACCCAAGCATGGGCACTCAAGGACAGTCCCTGCACTTTGCAAATGAGCAGAATGGGCCCCACAACAGGCAAAGGGGTCTGTCTGGACGTTTCCTGCATGGCATCTTCTAGCACGTCTGACTCCCACTGATTTGAGAGTTCACTGGCCTGCCTGAGGGAGAGAGGCCAGCAGGTGTCCTCCAGGCTGTGGTTCTTGGGTCCCTCTCTGAGTGAATTCTGGCTCCCCCCCCCCCCCGCCCCCTGCTCATGCCTGGGGGTTGGGGAATGTTCAGCCCTCCCAAGGCACTGTAGTTTCTAGAGAAAGGTAGGGGAACGGGTAAGGGAGCTGGCTAATGACTACCAGGCTGCTTTGGGTCTTTCTAAACTGTCCGTCTTGGGGGCTCTAATTTCAGTTTCCAGCCCTCCTTCCTCATGGGCCATCCTACCTCTCTCCCGAAGCCTGCGCCAGCTTCTCGAGGGTCACGCAGCTTGCTTCCACAACTTTTGAGTGTGGGGTCTTGTATGCAGCATATCTGCAACTTAATAGGCTTTTGGGGTGGTGGCCTGCTTTTGGAGCTGGGGATCCTTCAGCGTCTCTTTACTGTAGCCTAACTAACCCACAGAGTAATGTACACCTCACTTTCCAGCAGCACCAAACTGTGGGCAGGCGGGCAAGACAAAGACCTCCATCCATTGCACCCCTCCTGACGGACACCTGTAGCTCAGGGTGCCCAGAGGGCAGGGTCTTTCCTGTTCTCTCCTCACAGGCCACCACAAGTGTTGTTAGGACCCAGGTCCTGTTTGTGGTGACTCACTGACCACCCCTGGACTGACCACCAAGCTATGGGGAAGGGGCATGGGCATGCTCTGAAACCCTCTCCATCCCCAAATTTCTTGACTGAGCTCTTGGGGCAAAGTCTGGACACCCCTGGGGGGGGCACACTGGCCCTTCATGATCTGGGTGTTTTCATCTTTCTCCCCAGCCCCCACCTCCATGTGACTCCCTGTTCCTGGCCCTCACCTGCTCCGAGGTGCCTTGCACAGACTGCCGCTAGCCTGTATCACTCTGGGCAAGAGGCTTGCTTCTCGGTGCCCCGGCCCCTTATCTGTGAGGCAGGGATACCAGCCTCACAAAGCGGGGTGGCTTTAAATGGAGAAAATGCCTACAAAGACTCATACTCGCTGTTTTCGTCATTGGTTGCGGGGCCCTGGGTCCTCTACCTACCTCTTGGGCCTTGGGTCCCCATCTGGCTGTAGGGTGGGTGGAGCCACAGGCATGCTGCGTGGCACCTGTCCAGGTGTGCCTGGCCCAAAGCAGGTGCTCAGCCAACCTTGCTGCCCTGTTGCCATCACATGGGTCTCCCACTGTCCTGTTCTAGGAAGGGGCAGGCTGTGCGGATGCTGCTCCTTGCTCCCCTTGGGGCCCCCAGGAGGCCTGAGCACACTCCCAGTTGCCTTGGTTTCCATACCAGCTCCCAGCTCTGTAGTCCTCCTAGGACACTGGTCCAGTCCATCCTGTTCCCAACACCCTCTTCTCTTGTGTGGACACACATCCCAGGGGTGATGGGACCTGTACCTGCCTACCCTCCAAGGTCTTGGGCAGCCATATGCAAATGTCAACTCATGCTGAACATGCCATCAGCCAGACCCTTGGAACACAGGGGAGGCCAACTGGGGGCCTGCCCTGTACTGATGGGTATATTTCACTGAGTGGGAGATATGCCAGGAGGTGGTAGCATGTGATATGTTGCATGGCTGGGGAAGGCTCTGTACTGACCCATCCTATCTCCCTGTCTGCTCCCTCTCCCCCAGGTTCCCACCCCCCAGGGTCTGGTGCAGGGCTCACTGTGGTCACAGCACATAGCAAGGCTAGCTGGCCCAACCAGGAGTCCACAGGGGTCTCCAGCCTTAGACCTCACATAAAATGCAGGTGACATCAAGGTTTCAACTCTTCCCAGCACCAGCCTGAACCCTGGGGTCCAGGTGACTTGGAACTCCAGCCTGCCAACACTTCAACACCCCTTCCTTGCTTCCTTAGCTTCCTGGTAGACCCTCTCCAGGGGCCCTTCTGCGTGAGATGCTGTTCTAAGCATAAGGGAGATGGAGAGATGAGCCAACAGCCCTGTTCTCAATGAGCCAGTCCTGGGTAGGATGAAATGAATGAGGTGGTGTGGTGGCTGTGGAGTGGCCAACGAGGGTCAGAACCCTTGATCTGCCAGCCACCAGCTCTTAGCTGTCCCGAGCCTCAGTTTCCCCACCTGTAAAATGAAGTCTGTTAGTGTGTCTCCTCACAGGGTGGCTGAGGACTAAAGCATGACATTCAGGGAAAGCTCAGTCCCCATGCCCAGGCACCGTGGCTGCGAGCGGCCATCATGGGTATGACTGAGATAAAAGGGGAGGCTTCCTGGAGGAGGGGGCATCTCTACTGGGCCTTATGGGGGGTCGGGCAGGGAAAGGCACTGGAGTAAAGATCAGCAAAGGCACAGAGCTGCAGTGTAGGAAAGCTGGTAGGGATGGTGGAGGGGATGCAGCGGGGGGCCAGGGCCTGGCATTGGCTCAGCTGGGGCTCCAGAGCCCTGGGAGGCTCTGTCCTGTCCTGGGACTCAGTTTCCTCATCTCTAGGATGAGGTCTCAGTTTTGTTATAACCTGGAAAGCTCAAGTCTGTCCATTGTAGAAAAGCCTGGAGTGTTTGTTCACGGGAACTGTGAATTCAGCTTTTCACACTGGAAGTAGGGCTGGAAGGCTGGGCTATGCACATGAATGAGTTCCATTCACCATGGATGGAGCCGGCCCCGATGCGGCCCACCCCGTAGCTGAGACACTGGGCCTGGCCCTGGGCAGCGGAGTGCCAGGTTCCAAGGGCGCTGAGAGCGGGACCAGGGCAATGAGGCTGCCTGGCAGCACCATGGCTGGATGGGCCAAAGGGGAGGTTTCATTTGGGGCTGGACATCAAAACTGGCACCCTTCACCCAACAGCCAAGCCTCCGGCCCCCATGGACTCCCTCTATGGTGGAAGCTTGGGGGCACCAAGGTTGGGGGCTGCCTGTCAGCTGGCAGGGTGTGGTCTGAGGGGTGGGGGAGTGCTGACCCAGTGAGTGGCATGTCCCAGTGGGCAGTCTGGTGCCCACCCTCAGTGCGGTGCCAACTGCCCCTCCCCCCCACAGGAACCTGTGCTCTGGGCCTGGTAGGTGGGAGGAGCCTCCAAGACTTCCCTGGCCCATCCTGAGCCCTACTAAGGCAAAGTTTGCTTTGGTGTCCCCAGACTTCTCCAGCGGGAAGAGGGCGAGTGCGCCCCACCCTCAGACCTATGCCCTGAGTTCCTGGCAGGAAGAAGCACGGGGTGGGCGGGACCTGTGTTAGACGCGTTTGCAGCTGTGGACTGGTGTAAAGACAGGGTTGTGCCTGCAGAGTAAAATCACTCCAAGGGTGGTGTCAGTCACTCAGGAAAACAGCTGATTCTTTGTCTCCAAAGAAGTGGGGGGCGGGGGGGCAGGTCTCTGGGGGTGAGAGAGGAGTATGTGTGTGTTTCTCTTCATGTGAAGCTGCAGAGAAGTCTAGGATGGCCTGGGGGTGCTCAGGTGGCCCTGCTGGGTGGCTGCGGAAAGCCGCTGGAGGCTGATCATGGGGTGCCCCAGCCCAAGGCTCTGGGAGCAAGAGGCTAGGCTGGGCCCAGACTGCAGGCTGCCCGGTGGCCCAAAGCCCTTTGCTTCCCCAGCCAGTCCACTGAGGGTCCTCATCCTTCCAGGGTTCAATTCTCTTTTGGGCTCCAGCTTGTCCAAGGGGAGCTCAGAGCCACAAGACCCTGGCCTGTGTCTACCCGCAGGTGGAGGAGTGAAGACAGGAGGGCTCCCATGGGAACAGGGTGGTGGTGGCAAGAAGCAGAGCAAGAGCCCCAGACTGGGCTGGAGGCCCCCTCCCACTGTGCCTTGGGGGCTATCCCTAGGGGTAGTGGAGGAGGGACAGGGACTGTGAGGAGCAGGAGACAGGGTGGGGTCCTGGCACGAGAAGGATGCTAGGACCAGCAGAGCCTCATCTGGGCACAGGCCTTGTGCTGTCGTCACAGAGATGCTCTTGGGTCAACGTTAGGATACTCAGCTCTCCTTTCAGAGGAGCTATGGCCAACAGTGAGGACCTGTGGTCAAGCAGCCTTCTTGGGCTCCAGGATACCCTTCGCCATTCACCTCTGCGGAGAAGCATCTCCTGCCAGCCTGCTGCCTGTCCCCACACCCCACCACACCCCACGCAGACGGCAGGCAGTGCCTGGGCTTTCTGGGGTCTCCGTTGGCTGCTGGGCTGAGCTCACCTTGCCTTGCCTGGTTGGAGCCTAGAGATTTCTGGCTGCGCCCCTGACCCGGGGACAGATGGCTGTGTTCCAGGGCAGGCTCTCCCAGGCTCTGCCACTCCCCTTTTGAGCCGGAGGGGGAGGCCACTGTACACACTCCCCTGAACTCGAGGAGCTTGGGACGCATTTGGGAGGCGATGGTAGAGGAAAGGGATGGGCACACAGACAAAAACCACACAGAGAGGCAGCATTGCTGCTCCTCAGCAGAGGCCCAGTGCGGGAGCAGGTGGAGGAGGCCTGTCGGCTCACGCCTGCAGGGACGGGGACAGGATGCTTGGGGCTCCCCGGGCAGCCCCAGCTCAAGGCTGTCGCCTGCTGGAATTCATGTTTCTCCACCCCCTTCCCCTGCCTCACGGTATGTGTCCCCTCATTGGGAGTGTCTCCTGCAGGGCAGGACCTGTGTGCTCAGCTCACCCAGGCCTGGATGGAAATCACTGTGATCCTGTGCGCACGAGAGGGCCGATGTGGTTATGGCCCAACCGCCCACAGGGAGACAGCGGGCAAGGAGGGCTCTGAGTTGCTCTCTGTGCTCACCGGGCTGAGGAGCATGGCAGCCCCTCGGGTCCTCCCAAATGCTGAGCTGCTGAGTTTGTCATCGCAGCTGCGACCCAGGGTGGCTGCTCCCCTCCCTCTGTTGAGCTGAGTACTCAGATGCTCAGCTGACTCACTGTTGTTGCCGTGGCAACTGAGGAGAAAGCCTCCACCCTCAGAGCCTCACACAGCAACACAGACCGATGGCAGGAGGAGGCTGCTGATCTTGAGCTGGGCCAGGTGTCCCTTCACAGGGGCACACAGGCCTGGCCCTGGCTGGCTGGCCTGAGAAACGTTGTCCATAGCTACCTACGTGTTGGCGGGAGGCAGGGGAGGGTCTCTGGGAGTTGAGGGGACCCCACTCTTCCTGTGGGACAGGGTAGTGGGCAGGGAAGAGGGGAGGTCCTTCCAGTGACCCGCTCCTGGCTGAAGCACCCCTGAGTGGAGGGGGCCTCCCGATGGGAGAGGAGGTTAGGTGCTGGCAGTGTTCGCCCCTACAGCTGCCCCTGGTGGCTCTGCGCCTTGCTTCTTCCCTCGTGTGGAGGCTACCATGATGCCCGCATGTCCAGCTCTGTTCATCTCAGGAAAGAGGCTGTAAGGGGATCCTCCCAACATTCCCATTTTACAGATGTAGAAATGGGCTCAGAGGGTTTGCCTGGCCTGCCTAGGCCCGGCTGCCAGGCCTAACCACCCCCCCCCCCAAGGAGAGCCCCAGACAATCACAGCCATCCAGGCCTGGTCATCCCCCCCTCCCCAGCTATTGGCCTCAGGAAAGGGGGACACATCTGGGGACAGAGCTGGATGACCGGGGTCCAGACCAATCTGGTTAGCATTTCCCACTTCTTCCTCCCGCAAACCTAAACGCTGCCTTGTCACACTGGAGAACTGGATTAATGAGGCTAATGAATCGATGAGCCCCTGACTGTCCCTGGAGCCAATCTGCAGGGACAGCACAGAGAGGAGAGCCACCAGAGCAACACGGGTGAGCCAGAAAGCACTGTCGCTCACCCTCCCCTCCTCCCGGGCATTCAGGGCCTCTGGGGCGAGCAGCATTCTCCCTCAGGACAGCCCCTGCTGCCCTCTGCTGCCCAGGCCCAGGTCAGCTGCCCATCCCCCAAACCTAGGCCCTCGAGGCCACGGAGCTGCGCTGGCCCTGTAGCTGTGCGTAAGCCCTCAGGATGCCCAGGCCGAGACAGATGGACACAGCCCTGTCCACACACAGGGACAGCAGCTCATGCCCCTCCCTCCCCTCGATCGGTCACAGCCACCAGGGGCTTCCTCTCCTCAGCACCCCCACCCTCCCACTCCATGCTTTCCTATCCCACTCTGTTCTCGTGGCCTCCCCGGTGTAGGCCCTGGCTACCCTTGCTCTCTGACCCTTGGTCAGATGTCCACTCAGATCAGCATCTGACCCCCTTTTCTCTCTGGCTCCTTTCGGCTTTAGGGCTCCCTGGGTGGCATGTGTGGGACAGTCTGGAAGTGTCAGTGGCTGATCCCTTAGCAATGCAGCAAGCAACCCTATAGGGTGGGGGCCTGGGTGGGGAGCCCTCAGACTCCATCTGCTCCAGCAGGGCTGCCCACCCACCGTGCGGCCAGGCCCAGGGAGGGCTGCCTTGGTTCCCCTTGAACTTTACTGGACAGCCTCGGGTCCTGCGAGCCAGGAGACAGCAGTTATTTTCGGCTACCATGCAATGAGTCACAATAGAAATGTGGTCAATAGGCAATAACGTGAGGAAGCTGGAGGCCCAGCATCCCACTCACTGAGCACCACTGGGTGCAGCACTGAGATTCAGGCCCAACCTCTGCCCGCTGCTTTGGCTGCCCTTCTAGTCCCTTTTCTCTGGACCCCAGTTGGTCACTTGGCTACATCTTAAGCTCCTACTGAGTGTAGTGTGCACTCCTGCCTCGAGGGACAGACAAAGAAGAGCAAGGAGCAATCCTGGCTTATGAGAACGGAGTCCCCCTAGGGGAAGGACACATATGCCACTAACTGTCCAAGCTGGAGAGCAGGCGGCACGGAGGGAGGGGCCACGTCTGGGCTGGGCACTGATGAATGAGCTGACTTCTGCCACCAGAGGAAGAGGCGCCCCAGGCTGTGGGCACAAGCCTAGCTGAGGCTGGGGGGGCGGGTGGCTCTGGCGTGCAGAGGGCCCCGTGTCAGGCTGTGGGCTCTGCCTGCATCCCGTCCCATTGATGGTACCTCCAGACGCACCCGGAATCTGTCCACACCTCTCCTTCCTAGTGCTCCCCCCTTCATCTCTTGCCAGACCATCTCCCGGCTTTCTGCTCTGGGGCTCTCTCCCCAAGACCCTACCACAACAAAACCTAACCTTTCCAGTCGTTTCTATCACAGAAGGTGATACCGCGCTTTCCCCCAGCTCCCTGACTCATCCTTCCCCTCCCTGCCTGAGGGCCGCGGCCACCGCTGTGCTGTTCCTTCCCTGGGGTCCCCACAGAGAGGGTCAGCTCTCCAACGCCTTCCCTGACCCCCCACCTGAAGCACGACCTCAACCGTCTGTTAATTTGCCACACAGCTTCAAGCACCATCGGACCCGGTTCTTGCCATTGCTCATCATCTGCCGTGAGCACAGTGCCCCGTCTGTCAGGGGCACAGGTCTCTCCAGCACCCAGCCACGGCGGTCTGCCGATTGCGGGGTGATGGCAGCAGGGCCAGATGGCGCACGCTGTGGGCGATCGTTCGGTGTGGCAGCCGTGTGTGCGGGGCCAGGGTGGGGTGGGAGGAGCCACGGGTGCCCAGGGCCCCTGCCCCGCCCTCCCGCACAGGTGCACTGCCCTGGGCCTGGCCCACAGATGGCCTGCGGGCCTCACACTGCTCCCAGCAGGGGCCATCGAGGAGAGCAGGACCAGGCCTCCCTCCTTGGTCTTTCGCTGACAGTTGGCCTGTGTCCTTTCTCACTTCAGCTCCGTCGCTCAGTGGATCAATCTGGCAAAACGAGCTGAAAAGGCGTTTGATAAGTGGGAGCTCTTCCGGCTTTAAAACGATCAGGAACTACCTGATCCTGTGTCTTGGTGGATGCAGTCTCGGGTTTTATTTTCCTATTTCCGTCCCCCGTGGCCAGCCCCCAGGGGGTTTTGTGTAGAGGCCCCAGGCCCCGACTCCACGGGTGTGTTCCTGTCCACGCCATGTGGGGTGGGCCTGCCTGGTTCCTGCTTCTACCACCCCCAGCCTCTGGGGCCACCTGCAGACGAACAGCCCTGAGGCCACAGGACTCCCTGCTAGAGTGGAGATTAGCATGTGGCACAGAAAGATTAGCAACTCAGGGCGGCACACCTCATGAGTGCCCTTGGACAGTCCCGGGTTTTCATGGGGCCTCTGACCTTCCCACCACCTTCTCCTCTCCTTTTCTTTCCCAGGTCCCTCCTGCCCCAGGGTCCTGCTTGCTGCACGCCTAGGCAAGGAGGGAAGGGGACAGGAGGGTCAGGAGAGGCCCATTTTAAAGTGCTCAGCCCTGCAGGCCTTGGGCCAGCAACAGATGGGGCTTCTCTGGGGTGGGAGTGTGTTCCAACCTGTGCAGAAGTCAGTCACTGCTTGCCTATCCCCTTGCCCCCCAATCCAGTGACAATTGCAATGCTCGTAGTAACAGCACCGGCTAGGCCTGCCACTTTAAACAGCAAAGTCTGTTTAAACAAGATAACAGGCTGCTGGTAAAGCTGAAACTCGGGTCCTAACAGCCTAAACCCCTCCGAACTTGCCAGAAACAGGGAAGAGCTACTTCCTGCCTCACCCAGCAGTTTAGCTTTGGACCACCTGCCTCTGATGCCTTCCACCCAGCTTGGCACACACCCTCCGTGGGCCATTCTGTTTGCTGGTCCCTGGCTTCCCCATGTGTACAGGGAGGGGGACTAGGGGGACCCGAAGTAATAGCAAGGGTGGGAGCATCTCAACCCCCCTCCCCCCCACGGCAGGGGAGAGCCAAGGATCCTCCTTAGAAGGTGACAGAGGGACGAGCTGGGCCACCTGGGGAACCTGTTCTTAGAACCTGAGTTCCCTCGTCTGTGTGGTGGGTGTCTCAGGTTTGCGTGGGCTTAGAGGTTTGCATGCAGCACCCCATGACTGCATCTGGGGGTCTAGTCTCTGTCCTCTGCCCTCGTCTTCCCACCTGGATGTCAACCCCTGGGGAGGAAGGGCTGAGGCCTGCGTACCACTGACTCTCCCACGGTGCCTTGCACAGGGCTGAGAACCAGGGCACCTCAATACAAGTGTGGTCACTCCAGCTCACCTCCTTCCATTTCTTCTGTGGCCAACCACAGCCCACACAGCCATCCGAGCTCTGGGCCAATGCTGTGCCCCAGCCCTGTGGACTGCCTGGACTCCTCAGGAGCTGTGCAAGGGACAAGGGGCTTGGACCTGGGCAGCCCAGGCCACACAACACCCCTGGGGCCCCAGCTGACTGAGCTGCCCCCTGGGTTTCTGAGTGGGCCAACCAGGACACCCGCACCCCAAATACACACATCGCTTGGTTTGCTTTCTGCTCTCACTGAACCTCAGAATCAATGATCCCACTCCCACAAGTATCGGCACAGCCCTAGGGAAGCAGAGCCTCGGGGTTAGTGAGACATGGGTGGGGAGCGTCCTGTCACTTGAGGAGTTAGCTTAGGTATGAGAAACGACTCTTAGTTCGGGGCAGCAAATTCTCAGGACAACGTGGGAAGCATCTGCTCTGAAAGGGCCCAGAGCTCCCATGTTCTGCTCCCCTGCCTCATGCGCAGGCCCAGAGAGGGCAGGGGTCCCTGGGCCACCCAGCAGGCCACTGGCCGTGTTGGATGGAGTCTAGGCTGTGGCCCTGCCCGCCTCCTCCCCCCACCGCCTCAGGGAGGAAGGCTTCTTTCAATCCATTTTTGCTTCGGCTGAAATGAGAACTGTTTCCTATTTGTTTTTGTGTTAAATCTTGTCAGCTTGATCCAAGTCCCCCTGCTGTCAGTCACTGACGGGAAATTAGCAAACAGCAGGACGCAGGTGCGTGCAGACTGGAAGCTGGCAACACAGATTACAGGCCTGGCCCGGCGCTTGCAGACCATCCCTGTCACCGAGGGAGGAAACTGCAGTGCAAAAAACTCTCCGTATTTTCAGCTCCGGGGGACCCCCTGGAACCCACTAGCCTAACACCCTTGCCTGACCCTGTTCAGCAAGGAGCATGCTTCTGTACTCCTGGGCATAGCTCCGGGCCACACCTCCAGGAGCAAAGGCCGCTGAAAGCACTGGCAGCCAGTTCCTGCAGGGACATGGGAAGCTGGGGACAGGGCAGCGGCGGGGGTGGGGGGAGCAGATATCTTCATGGGGAACCTTTGTCTGTGGGTTATTACTGCTCTGACCCTGGCTTCTCCATCTGCAGGGGGGTGAAGGGGGCTAGGGCTAGTGCAATCTTCTGGGGTGTCAGCCCTGGGAGACTCTGATCCGTAGCAGAGGCTCTCCCAAGAAGGACTGCCCACGTGTATGCTGATGCAGCCACACAGTCGGGATGGGATTTAGGGAATTCTGCCGACCGTGGGACCCCCATGGATCCCGGGCACTGCCAGGACAGGGATCTCCAAGCCTGGGACTGACTGTTGCTGGCCCAGTGCCCGTCACTGCATTTGCCCAAGGCGGTGGCGGCTGGCTTCATCCTGCCCGGGATGCGGTTACTGTCATCGACACACCCCACACCTTGCTAGGTTCTCAGCAGCAGACAGTGCTCTCCTGGGGCTCGCCCTGGCCAGCTCTGCCCCAGCCTCTCAGCCTGTTCACAGGCAAGGCAGGGAGGTGAGACAAAGTGGGAAGGGCCCCATTTCTGGCCTCAAGCCCTCGTCTTTACTTGGGAGACAGCCTTGGTCTTCAGGACGTGCAGCTCAGGAGTCACTGCCTCCTGCGAGGGCCCCCAAACACCGTGACCACCTCTACCTGTCCGCACCTGCTTCAGTAGGCCCGTGCCAGCGCATCGTCCCAGATAGGCAGCGTTGGGGCAGAGCTTGGGGTGGCTCAGGGTGATGCCCAGGCCAGGCCACAGGTAGGCAGGACAGTCTGGGTTGTGGGGCTACAGAGCCCCAGGAGCTCTGCCTGTAGACAGAGTGTCAGGCGGGAGCAGGGACAAGATCTGGGAGAAGGGCGTGCCAGAGGCTGGACTCGCACACAGTGGGACAGCCCTGAGGGATCATCAGGCCTCCACCCGCCACCGGCTCCTTGCTCACCAGAAGAGACGTCCTGCCTTCCCCGTACCACTGTAGCTGGGGGACTGGGATGCCCCCGGGAGGAACATGTCCTGGCCCGGGGCCTGGCAGTGCCCCAGTGCCTTTGCTCTGAGAGCCCTATGCCAGGTCCCCTGGTCAGCCGGGCTATAAAAAGCCAGAGTGTCTGAGTGTCAGAGCAGACCATGAAAGGCCCGTCCAGCACCGCCCTCATCCTGATGCTTCTGTGATGTCATATCATATCCTGGGGGGCACTTGCAGCCTGGCTCTGGGAGGCATGTGTGGGACTAAGCGGGGAGGTGGGCAGGATGGCTATCAGTAGGCTCCCCGGGGCCCAGCCTGCTCTGTGTGGGCTGACCTTGGCCTTGGGGGACCTCAGCTGTGTGCAGGCTCAGCCCACGTGCTAGTCCAGGGGGAGCTCATGGCTATCTCTTGTGAGAGGAAAATGAAATGGCAGGAGAGTACCATGTTCCTTACAGGCCTGTGCTGATTCCCATACCGCCTTCCCTGTCACCCACAGCAGGCAGGGTCATAGGTGAGGCCAAGGGGGCTGGGAGAGGTTCACGGTCCTGCTGAGCTGCCCCGGGGCTGAACTCCTAACACCTGTACTCTCTTCCATCAGAACACGAGCCCCACAGTTCCAGGCCCTGTGGGTGCCAAGCACAGGCACAGGTAAAGGCAGAGATCATCAAAACTATGTCTTGTCCTTGAGCGGAGGGACTGTCCCACTTTACAGATGAGGAAGCCAAGACTGGATCCGATCATCCAAGCGGAGGCTGCGCAGGACCAGGGGCCACATGTGGCCAGGTACTGCTCCCTCTCGCCTCCTGGGGTCCTGTCCTTGGGCAGACAAGGCTAAGAGAGGAGCCACAGGGGGCGTGCCCGGGAGCCCAACTGAATACTGAATAAAGAGCCACGGAGGAGAAGGCTCCCCTCAGTGCTTTCCTGCTGGCCCAGGGGTGGGAAGCCATCCAAGAACTAAAGGTTGCCTCAGTCAGCCCAGGGCCTTTGGCTGACTGTGGTTTTATTAATGAAATTAGAGAAAGTGCATGAGCCAGGGAGATGCCAACTGGGGGTGAGGAAGGCAGGACTGGGGGGGGGGGCGCTGTAGCCCAGGCTCTCGGGCCAGCCAGAGCTTGTTCTCTGGGTCTGAGGACACGTGTCCAGTCGGGAGCCATGCACAGGGAGTAGGGGTGCCTTTCGCTTCATCCTCAGTGTCCCCCTCAGATGCCCACAGCCCTGTCCCTCCCCTCAGCTGTTACTCCAATCTCCCTAAAAACTCTAGACCGTCAGAGCCAGTGGGCTCTCAGGCGCCGTCCCACCCGCAACCTGTTAGCACAGAAGCATTTCTGGTGTTGTTCAGGGCCGTTGTGGGACTCCCCTGGATGGTAGACCTCCAACGTCCCCATCTATGCCAGTTACTGAGGGTCCCCAAGTCAGCTTGGCCCCCACTGCTCTTAGTCTCCTCCCTGCAGTCTGTTCTTGGTCAGTGGACAAGTTGTTTTTCAGTTCCCGGATTATAGAAATCCCTTAAAATAATAATCCGTGTCTTAAAACCCAGAGCTGTTCTGATGTGTGCTCAAGGAACAGAACTAATGTGCTGGGGAAATGAATTATCCCACTGGCTGGGTGGCCGAGTGGGATGCAGGCTGGCAAGTTCTACCGTGAAGCTCCTGGTAAGCACAGAATGGAGATGTTCTGAGTCAGCGGAAGGGGCATCCTCTAGAGCAGATCAGGTGGCACAGGGGGAAGCGCATAGAGGGCAGGAGACGCAGCTGCCCCAGCGAACCCCGGTTCCACCACCCCAGGGTGTGCAGGCATCGATGTCCACCTCAGACTGCTGAGGACAGGATGCAGTACCCCGAGCCTTGCCCCTTCTGTAGGGCAGCCAGGGCCCTAGCTCTCCACACCCCACCCCCCAAGAGCCCCTCGGTCCTGCCTTTGCTGGCTGCTCCCACAGCCCCCCCAGCCAGGCTGGATTCTGCAAGGTCACGTTGAGTACAGATCATTACTCCCACCTTCACCCTAATCCACCCAGGCCCCTGATGCCTGGGCCCCCCTTCTCTCCTGCAAGCTCGTCTCTGGGGCAGAGCAGGCCCTCCCGGCTTCTCTAAACCCCGACAGCTGCTTCCCAGGGGTGCCTTGAAGCCGGCCACAGTGCAAGTGGGTGCTGGCGCGGCCTCCCCAGCCCTTCAGGGGCTTCGTGATGCCCATCTCATCTGACCACACGGGAGGAAGGGGCATGATCATTTCTGTGCCTAGACGGTGAGCTCGCTGCACACAGGAGGGGTGTAAGAAATGCTTCCTGAATGAGTATCCCAAGGGCTCTCAGGTGGAGAAGAACACAGGACGGGCCCGAGCTTGAGCAGATGGTCTCATGTTAGTCTGCTAACGTGCTGACAGAGAGAAAGCAAAACTACCCAGCTCCGAGTCGGCTTCTCTGCGCCGAAAGGCTTCTCGTAAATCTGCCTGGGGAGAGTGGGAGGGGGGGACCCGGGACGAGCGTGGAGCCACTCTGGCAAATTACTGTTCTCAAATGGGATGAACGTGAACAGAAATAACACCTGCAGTCATAGGGCCAGAGTGGGGAATTGCTGAGTCTGAGAAAGAGGGACACTGCCCAGCTCTTCAAAAAGATGCAGATGGCGAATCGTGTAATTCCCCTCTCAGTGAGCCTGCCCTGGCGCAGGCCCTCCTGGCTAGGGTTTGGGGTCACTGGCTGCAGTAGGTTGCTGACTGTTTAACCGCTGGCGGGGAGGGGGGCTGATTTGTAGCATCTGCCAATTTCTGCGGTGTGAATACTCTCTCCTGGATGATTTTAAGCTGCCAACATGATGTCAAACAGCTCACAAAGTTCCTAAAAATGGAAAAACTGGCACCTGTGAGCTGGTCCCAGCCAGCTCTAGCCCTCCAGCGGGCTGGTGTGCAGAGAGGGAGGCTCACCTGGCTTTGGGCTCCCCCTGAGGCAGGTGGGGGGCCAGCTCTGCCAGCATGGTGCAGAGAGTGCCTGCTTGCTCCTCTCCCTCAAGGCTTGTCAGCACTAAGGCAAGAGGCTGACCCCAACTTGTCTCTGAGGAAGGCCCACACCGGAGCCCAAGCTGGTTGACCTCCTGGTTGAGCCCAAGCTGGTTGACCACCAGGCTCAGAGATCCGAGGAACACTGTGGACGTCCCCATGCAGATTCTGCCAAAGCACATGGCAAAGTCTGTCATGGGGGAAGAGGCGAGGGATGGGGATGGTGTCCCAGCTGGGCTTAGTGACAGCCTGCGCCTGGGGGCGGGGGGAAGGGGCCTCTAGTGAAACAGCAGGAGGTGACCACCACGGAAGGGTGGCTGAGGTGCTCAATGCAGCGCTAGGTCCACAAGGATGAGGAGGTGGGGATAAATGAAAAGGCAGAATTAGGATCCCGAATGCAGTGTGGAGCTGGGACGGAGGAGCTGGTCATACTGAGCAGCAGGTGGGCCCGAGGCCAGGGCCCAGCCTCGTCCTTCTGTTTGGCAGACATCTGATGGAGGACTTACTCAGGGCAAGGAGTCAAGCACAGAGGTAGACAGGAAATGGGAGCCCTTGGAAGCTTCCAGAGCAACAGAGAAGGCAGAATGGAAGAAAGCGCTATGACAATGATCTCAGTGGCTGCATGTCTCCCTGGGAACAGAGGGAAGGAGGTCTCAGCCCAAGGAACTGAAGTATCAGTTGGCAAGTGCCAGGGGCCACACACAGGCATCAGGCTGTGCTGTGGGGGCGTGACGGCTGATGGCCGCTGCCTTCTCTACCCTCCCTCCACTCTGCCCTTGCCCATCACCCACCGGAGCAGACACCCCGTGGGGACTCACATGAAGCCCAGGGCCCTGGGGGAGCGAATACCCATCGCCACTGGCCACTCACTGAGTGGTGGCCATGGGCTCACGGCCAGGGTCCGCTGAGGTAGGGACCAGGTGGCCTTTGCCCTGTTAGGGCTAGGACAAGGGCTGGGCCACAGAGCGAGGGACCTTGGAGCCCATATGGAGGTGGTGGTGGGGGGGACCGTTCACCAGTGCCGACAGCACGTCTGGGCCGACAGCAATCCAGTTGTGAGTGCATGTGCGACCGTCCCCCTTGCAGCCAACCACAGAGGGAAAGAGCTGGTCTAAGCTGTCAAGGGGATGCCGCTGGGGAGAGCGTGTGGCCAGCTGAGCCCTGTGCCCGCTGTACCTGCTGCAGGAGGCACATCATGGCCTGGCCCTCTTAGTGCCTTCGCCTCTACAGAGCAGCTCAGATCTGTGCCTGGGACTGTCCGCTCCAAGGAACCCAGGCCCCTCTGCCAGCCAGGCCCTGCCTCCTGGCTCTGGTCCAGGGTGTCTCTGATGTCTCAGGGTCATCCACGATTTGCGGAGGTTGCAACAAATTGGATGTGGCCCTGGCACATCATGAGATCGGAAGGAGAGGCTCAGGGAGACCCGTGCTGGGGTGGGGGTGGGGGTGGGGGTGGGGAAGGCCGGGGGCCTCCATCCAGGTCGATGGCACGCCTTTCCGCACCGTCCCAAGTCCCGATGGCATAATTCCTGCATCTATGTCCTCGTCCAGGTCAGAAGCAGGAGGCAGAGTGGGGCGGTGCTCTGCTCAGGCTGCCTGGGGTCCTGCCACTGATGGGGTGAGGGCCGACAGTGCCAGCCCTGACAGCCTCCCACGTCTCCTGAGCCCAAGGGGGTAAAGCAGTTCACGCCCCAAGGCTGTCCCTGGAGCACCCCTGTACCTACAGGATGCTCTGGAATCCCGAGGGAGGATCCCAGCTCCCCATCCCCTGAGAGCCAGACTCAGCCCTGGGACACGTGATACATGATCTCTAGGCCCCAGTGTCCCCATTTGCAAAGCTGGCTGGTTAGGACACTAAAGGACATGTGAGATCCCTTCCAAATCTAAGCTGGGGTATCACCCACATCTGGCAGTTGCCCGTTCTGATCACCTCCTTTGGCCCAGCTCTGTGATCACCAGCTCTGCTAACCATAGGTAAAAGCCTGTCTTACTGAATCCAATGCATCACCTTCAACAGGCCATTTCATGACACCACGCCATTTTTAAAGCACTAAATAACAAGCTCCCTTTAGGGCTGAATGACAAAGCAGTGCTAGGATGTGGGTACACAGTTTGTAAGACACTTTTGAGCAGCCCCCTCCCTCTGGGGCACACTGCACATGCCCCCCCCGCTTAGGGCCTGGTACTTTCAGGGGCTCCCCAGAAGGGTTGAGTGTCCCAGCGGCTGTGCACCCAGAAGACAGGGCCCTGACCTCTGGCTCTTCCCCAGCCTGCATGCTTCCCACCCAGTCTAGTCTGCTAAGCACCACCGTGTGCCAGTCCTGTGCCCACAGCACATGCCATAGAGACTGGGTGGATGACGGGGCTTTGGGCCTGGCCTCATGGTGTGGTGGGAGCTGTCCAGAGGTCAGCTCCCCTGGAGGCTGAGGCTCCCAGGATGAGGAGGGGCCACTGGCCAGGGCTGGGCAGAGGTGACAACCAGTCTGGAGTCTGGTTATGTAGCACCCGCCACCTGCAGAACTTGACCCCCTAAAGGGCATGTCCTCGTGTCCTACCCATCATCCCAGGGACGCTCCTCAACACATGTCAGCCAGGTATCTGTTGGGTAAGCAGCGGGGACGCCAGGCCTCCCCCAGTGAGCCTTGCTGTGGTCCAGACCACACCTTGCTGTGGCCACAGTTGTCCTGCATGAAAGCAAAGCAGGGGACACCTCTGGGAACTGCTCCCTGCCAGGTTCTGAAGGAGGGGGCAGGTGTCCCCAGGCAGCATGAGGTTTGTAGAAATGACACCGCAACCGTGCTGGGTGTGTGCCCCCCCCCCCCAAAGAGCTGCTTGTGTCATCGGGAAAGCTGGGTTCACCTCAGCATCCGGCCTCTGCAGCGCAGGCACAGAGCACGTACCCAGCAGGTGCACAACAGGCCCTCTACGGGGCCGGGAACACCAACGGCTCCGCCGGAAAACGGGCAACTGGTGAGCTCCCTGTGGGTTTTCGCGGAGAACACTGACGCTTTATACCTGGGCCTTTTCATGTCTTTTCTGAAGAATCCTTCTACACTTAAGCAGCCGCAGAATCCATTAGCAGATCTGCAGGGGGCAGAGGTTGGGGGGGGCAAGTGTCCACCCCCTGTGCCTTCCGGGGGTTCCCAGCAGGGTGTTGGGGACCCACCTGGTGGGGCGCTAAAGGGGAGGGGGCAGAGCCCCTGTGATGGCGGCTGAGCGAGGAACCCGCGGCAGGGCCTTGGGCACACAGCCTCTCGGGGCTGTCATGGTGGGACGGGTGGCCAGCCAGCACGGCCTCTGTGCCTGAGTGGGGCCGCGGCCGAGTCTCTGAGTTTAAAGCCCTATCTTTCTTTACTCCTGGAAGAGGCCACGGGACAGGCCCAGAAGGAAGGCAGAGCTGCCAGGAAGTGGCGCTCCCACAAAAGGCGGGCCAGAGGCAGGGAGCCCTGGCTTGGCCCCAGGCAGCAGGTGTGGCTCAGGGAGGGACCATGACTTGTCCTAAGCCTGGGCACCCCCACCTGTCCCCCCACCCATGACTGGGACAACAGGCACAGCTGCCGCCGCTGCCCCACAGGATCGGTCAGGTGACACGTCCCTGAGCTGTGCTCTAGCCTCCTGTGCTCTCTGAGGGGGCCCCATGCGGGGACAGTAGAGGCCCCACCAGACTCTGGAGCCCCCATGTGCCTGCCAGGGCTGTGTAGGGGGACGGGGCCCCAGGCAGGCCCGAGGACCCATTCAATCCTTCCAGGATCAGGGCGGGGAATCAGTATGAAGGCTGGGCGTGGCTCCTCGCGTCTGCTCGTTGCCATGGCCCACGGACGCCCCGGAATCTGCCTTCCCCTGCCCAGGTGCTGCCCTGCGCTCGCTGCAGCCCTCCACAGCCCTCCACAGCCCTCCACGCCCAGGAGCCTAGAGATCCTGACGTTACCCTTGGCAACGTGCTGACGCAGATGCCAGCGGGCGGGGGGTGGGGGGGAGGTGGTGGTGGTGGCTGTGGCTTGTTTGCCAGGCATGGGGGCGGGGGGGGGGCTCAGCCAGTCGCTGTCAGAGAGAAGATGAGGCCTCAAGAGCCGAACAGGAGAGAAGAGCTCTGAGGAGCCACGTCCAGAGCCCGGCACCGGGCAGGCCCCCAGGCTCCCCTGGCTGCTGCAAAAATCAGCATGGCTGGGTCTTGGCTGTCTTGCCTCTGCTGGGACCCAGGGACAGTGGAGGGCCCTTGAAAAGAAGGCATGGGGGGCAGCCCTGTCCTGTCCCCGACGGGTGCGTTCGCCTTGGCCGGGCGGGAGGAGGGCAGGGGCACAGAAGAGCCGGGCCGGCAGCGGCGGCGGCAGCGGGAGCAGCCTACAGGCTCCAGCAGAGGCAGGCTCTGCTCTCCGCCTGGCCCGGCTCTCCCCTGGGCGGCCAGCCCACCGCGGCGGCCAGCCGGCTGGAGGAACCACGGGGGCTATTGTCTTTCCTCAGCAGCCTGTTTGTTTTCCAGCCTGAGATATTGCTGGTAGAGCATGAAAGGTCACAACTATTTGGAATCCAGTGAATTTCCAGCCTCGCTTGAGTTTCTCATGAAGAATTTCCTTTTCTGGGGAACAACCACCTCCCCAGGCCTGCAGAGTCCAGGGTGGCGGCAGCGGTGGGTGCAGGCCTGGCTGCTAGCCCCTCCTTTTAGAAAATGCCCGGAGCAGCTCCAGAGCCTGGCTGCCTCCAAGGGGGCAAATACAGGCCTTCCAGAAACCACCCCACCCCACCCCAGCCAGGCCAGGGGTTGCCATCCCTGCCCAGGGCTGCCAGCTGTGTGCCCCCCCAGGGACAGGGCCGGGAGTAGGCTAGAGATGGGAGGGCCTGCGTGGGGCTGCCTGCCCAGCTGTCTGTCCACCCAGCCCACCTGGGCAGCCATTCACTAGCACACGAGTGGGGACCCATCTGTCCAGACAGGCTGCAGTGGAGGGGTGTGCTGGCGCTGGGTCGGGGAAGGCCTTTCAAGGAGGGGACACCTGAGATGAGACCTGAAGGACAGGGACAGGCAGAGACAGGGTAGTCACGCATTTAAGGCCAGAGACAGCAGAGCGTGTGAGTGAAACAAGCCCACGAAGGCCAGAGCAGAGAGGAGAGAGGCAGCGAGGAGGCGGGGGATGGGCCAGGCGGAGCCGGTGGGGCCACGGGCGGAAGGCCTGGCCTTGGGCCCATCTCTGAGGACACTTGGGCCGCCTCCTAGCTGACAGGTTCAGAGAGCAGAAATGATAGCCAAATCCCTCCATGAGACACGGGGCCGTCCCAGGGCCCAGGGCCCCCGCCTCCCGTGTCCTGCTGCACCTGCGGGCACAGGCTTGGCCGGCAGAGCCTGCCAACAGACGGTCTGGGAGCCCGGCCCCGGGCTCAAGGAACTTGCCATGCTTGCCCTGGACATGACAGACGAAGCAGCCCTGCGATCTAGGCCCCAGGAAGGCCCCAGAGCCCAGGCTATCACCAGCCTTCGGACAAACAGGCAGAAGCCCGGAGAGCTGAGCACGGGAGCACCGTGTGGCTGGTGGATCTGCTCTGGCACTGTCCTGGGGCCTCAGCTGGACACCTGACCCTGGCCTTGCATCATGGCCTGGTCAGCCCCAAGCCCTCTGCTCGGAACAATGCCTCTTCAAGGAGCCTGACCTTGCCCGTCGGCTGGGATGTTCCCTCTGCCCAGAACCACACATGGCACTGAAGTGGGTACAGGCAGAAGAATAAGAGGAGCTAGAACCCCTAGAAACCACACAGTGCTGGGAGCAAGGCAGGCCCTGCCCGCAGGGAGCTGCAGGCTTGTCCTGCCCTGTGCATGCAGCATCCTCAGCCCAGGCCCAGCTCTGGAGGGACCCCTGGATGCACACAGGGCAGATGAGGGGAGCCCTGCTTCCTGTCTCCATGACCACCTGCAGCTGTTTCTTTCCCCTCCTCCAAGAGGCTGGACTTCCTTGAAAACCTGATGAAAGCCACAGACCCTCTCTCTATCCAGAAAAACACTCAGGCATCCAGCATGGTGGCCACAGCCTGCAGCCATCCACAGCCTTTCTTGGGGCCGCAGGCTCAATTAAGACTCCCAGCTGAACCCAAAGAATAAAGCCACCACCTGCATTAAAAAAGACTGAGTGAAGGACCAAGCCCCTTCCTTGCCATCGCCCTGGTCCCTTGGACCCTGGAGGCTGACCCCCCCATTTCCCAGCATGGTGGGTCCCCCCCATGGCCATCATCACCCCCTCCCCTGCCAGCCCACTGCCTCCCCAAGCCGCTGACACCCACAGGCCCATACCACTTACAGCTACTTATGCACCCCTGTTTGCCCCCAAGCCCCCCACCCCTAGGATCAAAGACCTCTTAAGGGCAGATTCCAGGTCTCTGCTCAGTGCTCCTGCCTGGCACAAAACCTCCTCTGCAGGACAGCCCAGGTGGGGCAGCCCGGGCCACCCCCACCCTGTCTGGCTGCTCAGCCTCCACCACCACTCCTGGGCACCCAAGGACTCTGCGGTGCCTTGAGCCCTGGGCCTTTTGCCTTGGCTGAGCCTGCATCGTGTTGCCCCCCCCCCCTTGCCAGGGGTCTGGCTCCCTTTCCTGCCCAGCAGCTCCTCCTGGAGCCCTCCCTGGCTCAGCACCAACCCTGGCTGCCCCTTGGCACCTCCCCGCACTGCATCCACTCTCGGGGGCCTGCACCCACCACCTGCCTTTGAGCCCCCTTCTCCACACAGCGGGTTCTTAGCCAAGGCTGAGGGCGAAAGAATCCCCATACCCACCCAACCCCTGGGGATTAAACCTCAGAAACAGTTCTTAACCCTGTGGCCGCCAGACTCCCAGGATCCAGATCCCTGGGCTGGGGGGCTGTGGCTGCAGTTCCCAGGACCCAGCACAGTGCCTGGGATTGGTAGAAGTTTTGTGTATTTACTGAATTGCTACATGGACCAACAACTGGATGCCTGGCCTGGGCCTTGTCCCCACTCTTGTCCTGCAGAGCTGTCAACCTCCCTTCCAGCCTCCAAGGTTACTCCCCAACGCTCGTGACTGCACCCCAACCTCACCTGAAACAAAGCCCCTCACAGGGCCCAGCTTCCCCTTCTTCCTCCTCAGTGAGCCTTCCTTGACACCCAGGTGTCCAAGCCCCTCCCCTGGGCTCCAAGCAACATGCTCTTGGGGCTGAGGAGCAGGCCCCACACAGCAGAGGGATGGCCCTCTGTGCCCTGAGTATTTCAGGCACGGGGCGTGGGCTGCTCGTGGCACTGAGGCGGGGGCCACCTGGGTACCTTGGGGTCTCAGAGCACCTTGTCAGCAGCTGGGTGAGGGCACCCTTACCTGGTGGAGCCCGAGGGTGTGGTGGTTCCTCAGAGGGTATTCAGAGCCCTGAGGGCCTGTCAGGGCACCGAGGTCAGAGTGGGACCTGTCCATGCTAGGGTGGCCACCGAGAGAGCTGACAGCAGGTGCTACCCCAAGGTCCTAGAGTGCCCGTGATACCTAGCACCGTCCGCACTGCGCTCCCAGGGCAGCACCTCGCCGAAGCCACCATGGCTCCCCTCCTGACTACAGCCTCTCCTGCCCTGGGCGGCCCATACCCTCAAGCCCACCCACTTCCCAAGGAGCCAGCGGGGGCAGGAACAAGCAGAGGAAAAGCCCGGCACACTCACCGTCTGGTTGTCCTCGTAGAGTTTCAGGTCGTAGCCACTAAGCTCCACACAGAAGATGATGGCTGTGACACCCTCGAAACAGTGGATCCATTTTTTGCGCTCTGACCTCTGCCCGCCCACATCCACCATCTTGAAGGTGAGCTCCTTGAAGGTGAACTTGTTCTCCACGATGCCCGTGGTCATGTCCCGGGAGCGCAGAATGTCCTCGACGGTGGGGATGTAGTCGGGCGCGGCGATGCGCTCCAGGTCGTTCAGGTAGTAGGCGGCGTTGTCCTCCAGGTGGTACTCACTGGAGCGGCCGAAGCAGGCCTGCGCCCCGGGGTCGGCCCACAGCCGCCGCATGACGCCCAGCAGCTCGGGTGTGATCTCGCCCTTGCTCTCCGCAGGGCCCGTGAGCGCGAAGAGCTGGACGGCGTCGTAGGCGCGGTCCGGGTTGTGGAAGTCGATCTTGAGGGCGGCCAGAGCGCGGATGATGCGGGTCAGCGAGTCGATGGCGTTGTAGATGATGAGGGGCTTGTACTCCTTGCAGGCCTCCAGGTTGAAGCCCCCGCTGTGGATGATCTTCATCTGCTTCACGATGGTGCTCTTGCCTGAGTTGCTGGTGCCCAGCAGGAGCAGCTTGATCTCGCGGCGCTGCCGCTGGCTCTCTGAGCGCAGATGGCGGTCAATTCTCCGGGACCGCCGCGCCGCCTCTTTCTCCTCTGAGCTTTGCCGACATCCCATGGTCCGGCAGCGGCGGGCCCAGATGCAGAGCACGGGACGGGGCGCCTCTCCCTGTCGCCACCGAGCAGGGGACACTGAGACGCGGGCCGGGTGCGCCCGGCAGAAGGAGCCCTGCTGCCCTCGAAGCGCTCAGCGCGGGTGCGGGGGCGAGGCCATGCCACGCTGCAGCCCCTGCCCCAGCACCTCTTCTCCAGCTGGCATGGCGATCGCCTGTTGCGAGGAGGTGGCCGGGCCCTCCCTCTAGTGACACTCCACCTGCGCAGGCCACCGTGGGGCCCGGTATGCCGCAGTCATCCCCTGTCCTCCCGACGGTGGGCAGCTGCACTCTAGCGTCTGCCTAGGCCGCTGCCGTCTGGCTGCCGGTTGCAGGGGTGGTGCTGCTAAGTGCGGCGGGAAGGCCAGCCCCCGGGGCCGCGGGCGCTCCCTGCGGCCCCCCTGCCTTGGGCATCCGCCCTTCACCTGCCAACACAGAGAAGAGGGTGAGCCTCCTCCCACCGCAGGCCGGGTGGGAAAGGGAGACCTCGGACGTCGTCGGGAAGCAGCCTGGGGAACAGGGAATCAAACCCCCTCCCTTCCTCGGAACCCTGCGGAATTGTGCCCAAATCCACCCCTCCTGCGAGCCAGTGTGCCTGAAGCCTGGTGCTTGAGGAAAGGGTGCCCAGAGCCACACTAGGACTTCAGAGCGAGGGAGTGAGCCCGGGGCCCTGCCGCCCCTCCCTGCCCACTGGACCCGGCCAACCTCACCCTCCCAGAGCCTCTGTCTCTGGGTCTGGTGGTCATTAGGATTCAATACGACGATCCTGCTGTGATGTCCTCCCCCCACCTCCATCACTCTCTCTTGTAGCTGCCACAGCATCAATGGGGGCTTGGCTCCTCCTTGGTTTACGGTGGGGTCCCATGCCAGGGTAACTGGGTGATCCCCCCTCACCACCTCTCATGGGCACTCGGTCACTCCTGCTCTCTCTCAGGGCAGGACATTCACCAGGAGGAGGCTGGCCAGGCCTGGCAGTAAGCAGATAAGCAGGGAGCAGAGCAAGGCAGAGGCCTCAGGCTGGAGCACCACAGGGTGGACAGCAACCTGGCTCCTGGTAAGGGAGGTGGTGGGGGGCGGGGGGGCCTCGGGCTGGGCGGGCTGAGTTGGGGGAGCAGGGGCTGGGGGGTGCAGGCCAGCAGCCAGGTGTGGGAGGCAAGCCAGGCCAGAGTATATCTGAGGGCACTGGGAGTCGCTGAGTCCAAGGCAAGGCAAGCAAGGGGCAGTCCACAGGCTCTGGGGTCCCAGGCCATGTCTTTCATGCCCTGCTCCCACCTTGATGGTCAGTAAGGAACAGCTGTGCTCACACCCTGGGCAGGGCATCAGCACCTCAGCGCCCAGCTCTCAGCCAGCCACCTGCTGACCCAGGATGCCTGCAAGCTCTTCCCAGGCCTCCCCCAATGACCTATGAGCAGCTGAGCCAGGGCCCTCCCTACGAGGGCAGACCCAGAGCTCAGGCTCTGCCCCCACCTGGCAGCCTGCCCCACACAACTCTTGCCCTCCTTCCTCCAACCTCTGTCCTGGCCGTCCCCGGCAGCCTCCTCATTCTGCTACGGCCAGCGTTCACCCCTCTAATGCCCCCACTCCCCTCATGGCAGGCCCTGGATGGGAAGGACCCAAGGCCAACAGACCCCGGGAGCCAGGGGCCTCATCTCGTCTCCCCCCCCAGCCATGCTCCCACCTGGCCTCTGTGCCTGCGAGGCCCAGCAGTTCTGCTCTGGAGCAGGCCCTGAGGCCTGTTCTCTCCCTGCACCCACCTGCCTCCGCAGCCAGGGGCCCTGCAAGCTCCTCTCCTGCCACCTCTCCCCCTCGGTTGAACCTTCATGTGCCCCCAGTGCTTCCAGGATGATGAGTCCCATCCCAGCTGTGTGGCCTGGGCACTTGACTCCACGTCACAGAGCCTGTCCCTCACCGGTCGCAAGCATCTGTTAGAGGTAGAGCGTTCGGTGCAGGGCCTGGAAGCCCGCCAGGGGCAGCCAGTACCCCAGTGTCCTTGTCACCTGTGAGTGTCCCTTAGAACCAAGCACGTCCTGTGTGCTAAGCCCCGGTCCCTCGGGGCCTGGGAGCCACGCTGTACCCTGCACACCACGGGCACTCAGTGAGCGCTGGTGGGAGAGAGGAAGGGAAAGACTCGGGCATGAAGAGGCTGAGGAACTTTGCCATTTCCCCACAGTCCCATTGGACCACGGGTCGGGGACACACAGGCCGTGTACCCACTGTGCAAGCAGAGGTCAGGGAAGGAATTCAAGCAGCAGTGAGTTCTAGGTTGTGGGATTAACAAGGTTTTGTTTTTTTTTTCCTTCTTTGCATTTTACCATATTTCCTGTACCTTCTTGAATGAACTTTTGTTTTAAGAGAGGTTTGTAAACAAGTGTCAGGGCATTAACAAGGCCCTGTCTCTCGTGCCACCCAGGCTTGCCTCTCCCCACCCTGGACTGTGAGCGTGTGGCTGCTCTCTGGGCCCTGCTGATGATCCGGCGGACCCTCAGGTGTAGAAAGGAGTCCAAGGTCCCCAGCAGCCGCCCAGGGCACCTGGGGCCCTGCCCTCCCTGCCAGTGCCCTCCCTCCTAAAGCCAAGGCCAGCCACGCCAGCGGTGCCCCACGTTGTCATTATTGTTTTCCTTAACTTGTGTTTGAGAATCTGAGGTACACTCAGGCCCCAAGTGACCAGTTCTCCCTTGGCTGGTCAGTGATAGGGACAAAGATCACCCGAATGGCAGGTTCCCACCACCGTTCACTGCCACCCGGACAGGCAGCAACCAGGCACCAAGTCTCCATGCCTCGAGCACCCTGCAGTGACCCCACTCTTGGGACATGGTCTAGCCCAGAGAGGTGACACGGCCTGGGGTCGTGCAGGCCAGTCCCCTGCCTCCGTGCAGAGCTGTACCCAAACGGACCAAGACATCGGCCATGTCCTCTCAGTGCCACGTGTGATGGCCCTGCGGCCAGGTCCTTCTCAAACCCAAATCCCTCCCCTTGCAGCTTGGGCCTGGGGAGCCTGCCAAGCTGAGCACAGGGCTGTCCCCTGGAGGTTTGGCTCGGTCACCCGGGGCTGCTGCCCGTCGGTGGCCCCTCGCCTCGCTCCCGTACCGGAACTCTGCCTGACCTTCACAGGCCAGCTCATGCGTGGCTGCCTCCCTGCCAGTGGGGCGCCCTGTCCCCACCTGTGGCCTGCGCCTCTCTCCACTGCGTCCTTCCCTTCTCTAGTCTCTCCTGCCAGGCTGGGCTTCTCTTAGAAAAACGGCAATGCCCTTACCAAACGCCAAACGCAAAAATTAACTTAAAATGGATCAAAGCCTTAAATGTAAGACCTAAAACTATAGCACTCTTAGGAGAAAGCATAGGTCAAGAGCTGAGTGACACTGGATTCGACGACGATCTCTTGGATGTGACACCCAAGGCTACAGGCAACCAAAGAAAAAAAGAGACAAACTGGATTGCATAAAAAACTGCACAATTTTGTGCATAAAAAGGCACTATCAACAGGTAAAAAGGCAACCTACAGGTGGGAAACAAATACTTGCAAACCACATATTGGATAAGGGGTTAATATCTGGAATACACAGAGAAGTAAACCTCAGCAGCAAAACAAACAACCTGACTGGAAATTGGGTGAAGGACTTGAACGCACATTTCTCCGAAGAAGGTAAACACATGGCCAATAAGCACATGACGTCACTGACGTCACTGACCGTGAGGGCAATGCAGGTCAAAACGCCGGTGGGACACCACCTCACACCGAGAAGGATGAGTACTATAGTTTTAAAAAAACAACAAGAAAAGAATGAGCAGAAATTGGCTCCCTTGTGCACTGTTGGTAGAAATATAAAGTGGTACAGCTGCTATGGAAAACAGTAGGGTGGTTCTTCCTCAAAAAATTAAAAATAGAATTACCAGCAATTCCACTTCGGGTAGACACCCAAAAGAATGGAAATCAGGGTCTTGGAGAGATTTTTGTACACCCGTGTTCAGAACAGCACTTATATCCACAATAGCGAAGAGGTGAGCAACCCCGGCATCCGCTGGCAGATGAATGGATAAGTCAAATACACACACACAGGAATATTATTCAGCCTTAAAAAGGAAGGACACCTGCTACAACAGGGATGAACCTTGAGGACTTTACACTCAGTGAAAGGAGCCAGTCACAAAAGGACAAATACTATGTGATTCCACGTAAATGAGGTCCTTAGAGTCGTCAAATTCATAGAGACAGATGGTTGCACAGCATTATTAATGTATTTAAAACCACTGAACTGTAAACTTAAAAATGGTTAAAATAGTAAGTTTTATGTCATGTCTATTTTAACACCAAAAAAAAATGTCTTGTGGGTGAGCTACCCCAAAAATAAAAATAGCGAGGAGGCCACGTGGTACCAGAGAAAGAGGCAGGCCCCCTGCCCGGTCCTGGCTTCCCCCACCAGCAGAGGGGCCACTTGGGGCCCCCATCATCCATTCTGTGGATTGGAACGCCTGACTAACGGCCCCCAGCTGGTACCAAGATTTGCCCACCCAGCCTTCAGCCCAAAGCCGCCCTGTCCAAGGAGGTGTGACTTGTGTTTTGGGAAGTACGTGCACCACGACCCCAAGGCCGAGGGCTGGGCTTCTGAGAATCAGGAGAGCAGTTTGGGGGCAGTGGGCCGGCAGCCTGGGGCTGGCCATGTGGTCCTTGACCAGTGCAGCCACAAGGCAATGTGGGAGTAAAGGGGAAGGAAACACAGCCAGGAGGCGATGGTGTGCATCGGGCCAAGTCTGGAGGCTTCTGCCATCTGCATGGGGCCGCCACAAACAGTCACATCCGAGGTGGGTCCCTCCCTTAGAGGCACCCTCTTCTTTCAGGTCACCAGAACCAAACAAGCAGAAGGCCCACTCAGAATTCTCCCTGCAGCTCTGCAGGGCTCAGCCATGGCCCAGGGCGTATCAGTGTTCAGTGCCTTGGAACTGGTGGTGGAGACTGGGCTGTGCATGGATACAGTGAGGGGAGTCCTGTGAACAAGACTTTTTGCCAAGGTCCAAATGGGACCTCAGCACAGTCCCATTCTGAGGCTCGGCTTCTTTGCCTTTATGTGAGGTTCCTACCAGTCCTACCTCTCTCTCAGTCTAATCTGGGCTTTACTGGGCCTCCTAGGACTCCCCAGTCGGCCCAGAGACAAAGGACTAAGGGTTGGATGACTACATTGTTCCCTGGTTCAGTAACTGCTCACGGGTCCCCAGGCCCTGATACCCACAATCCCCCCCACCACAGCGCTGCTGGGTCTGGCTGGAAATTACTGAGGAATGGGTGAGGGAAAGACTTTACCAGGCAGAGGAAGGGCATGTGCAAAGGCCCTGTGGGCGAGGGGAGAGACGAACCATGGTGCGAATGGGGAGCTGAAGGAAGGTCAGAGGGACTGGACAGAAAGATAGGAGAGAGTCACAGGTGAGAAGAGGAGGCAGGGTCGATCAGGGGCGCCCCACTGTGTGGGTGCATAGTTGTGACCATGCAGTTGAGTGTGTGCGTGTGTGTCTGGGGTTGCACACATGCAGATGTGTATGTGTCTGTGTGCAGGACTGTGTATGTGTGCATGCACCGGCCTAGAGGTGCGCCTGTGTGCAGGTCAGGGGACGTGTGTGGGAATGTGCAAGTGCGTGCACACGCCTGCGTGTGGCTACCTGTGGTGTGCTGGGGGGAACAGGAGGTATGGGCACGGTGTGGAGCCAGGCTGAGGTGCGTGAGAGGGCCAAGGGCAGGAGTCAGGGGTTCCCTACCACATAGCGGAGCTGGGGCTTTGAGCCTGGCACCTGGGTGGGGGGCAGGCACTGCTGAATGAAGCAAAGACCCACGCCTGAGTTCACACAGGTGGAGGGAGGTGAGCATCAGATCAAAGGCAGCAAATGATCTGTGATGGAGAAGGTTGCCAAGCTGCCCATGAGTAGGGTCAGGGGTGCTGCGGTAAAGGCTGCGCGTCCATGAAGTGGGCAGGGCCTGCTTCCTGACGGGTGACAGAGCAGGTGGTGAGGGGACTGGAACTGCCAGTGTGCTTGGCCAGTCTGAGGGACAGGCAGGAAGGTGGGTAGATGGCGTCGAACGTGAGGGGCCGGCAGTAGGGGTCACCGTATGAGCTCCGGCTTTTCCTCTGAGAGAGCTGGATGCCAGCCAGGGCTTGAGCGAGGGGTGCCCTATGTGTGAACAGAGCGGGATGGGCGCCTGTGCGCGGCCATGCAGGTGACAGGGCAGCAGTGTGGGCGAGGGCTAGGGGCGGGGGACACATGGGCTGTGCGATGGACAGTGCCTGGTGACAGCGCTGCGGTAGGGGTCAGGGCACCCCAGGGTCGGCCAGCAGGCTGGGAGAGGGGACGCTGGGAGGAAGTGGCAGGTGTGCCGTGGTGGGCTCTGCTCCATCACGGCCCCTCATGGGTCTCCCTGACTCACCTACCCACTTGCCTGGGTACCTAAAGGCTGGCAGGATGTGATCCCCAAACACAGAGCCTATTCAGGGACCCCTTGACTTAAAGCTGCTCCCCCGCCCACAGCCTCAAGCCAGATACTTGAGCACACACACCACGTATTCCCTTGAAGCCCTTGCCTGCCCTGCCCCCAGCCCCCCCGACCCTGGTCCCTGCTCACCGTCTGACAGGTCCAGCCCGTCCTCACGTCTAGCTGCCCCCTTCCCCCAGACATGACCCTCTCAAGTCTCCATTCATGTCACAGATGCCGGGTGACAGCCCTGAGCCAGGGGGTGGGGAGTGCGGTGCTGCCACCTCTCTGCGGCCTTTCCACACTCTGGCGCTCTGGACCCTGGATGCCCACCCCGCCAGGCCACGGCTCTCCCCAGGCACGCCCCACATGGCCTGGCACGGAGCTCCAGCGATGTAACACTCACGTCCACTCCTGTCCTCGCTCATGGTGGAGCTAAGGGCCAGGGCAGAGCAGGGCAGAGCCAGGCTGTGCGACACCAGCCCCTTCTGGGCCCCTCCCCCAGAGGACGAGAGCCCGGAGCCAAGGTCACCAAGGTGTTGCTGCCCAAGCCGGGCTAAGCCAGAGGGTCTCCAGGGAGAGCAGACGGCTTATCAGCTTACAGGGCTGGAGAAGGCCTGGCCTCGGCGGGCGGGGCTCGCTCATCACCAGGCACCCACTTCCCTGGACGGAGGTGGAAATGAGAAGCCAAGCCCCTCACTCTGTGGACTCCTCCCTCCCCAAGGAAAGCCCACTCCATGCTGAGTCCCGGACCATCAGAAAGGGGTGAGCCAGGGAGGAGAGTGTGGCCCCACTGAGGAGGCAGGCCCACGCCTAGACTGAACCGATAGAGGGGCATGGGCATGTTCGGCCAGCTGTGGGGCGGGGGCGGAGGGGGCACAGGGAGAATCCCAGAGGCAGAGGGCAGCCCAGGTTTCAGGGCCAGCAGGCAGGGTGAGACCACATACCCAGGGCACCAGCGGGTCCCGAGTCTTCCCGCACACATGCCCCCAGCCTGATGCGCCCTAGAGAGTGCTCAGCCCCCCTCAGTGTGAGGATCATCAGTCTGCGGTCCTGGCCTTTCCACGCCCCCAGAGCTGCCTGCCCGTCGCCCCCCATGGAGACCAAGCGTCAGCCTGCCTGGGCAGGGCTATGACTCAGCACTACTGTCCCCTGGCCCCACACCCTGCCCCAGCTTGCGCAGACACCTTCCGCTCTGGCAGCAGCGGCTCTCCCACCTGCCAACTGTACCTTGGCACCCAGCAGCTGCTCTGTGTGACCCGGCGCGGGAGGGGGCTGGAGGCCCAGCCCTGGTGTCTGTGACCTTAGGCCCTGCCTCACGTAGGGGCCTCTGGGCAGAGCAGGGAAGACCCTGCTCCCAAGTTCCAGTAGGCCCATGTCTCGGGGTCTGCAGGCACGGGCAGGAGAGGCATGTTGGGGTCCACACTCCTTTGCTGCTGGCCTTGGGCTGGCCTCGGCTGGCAGGTCAGAAGGGGTTCCCATGGCTTCCTGGGGCCAAACCCACCCATGTCATTTCCATCTTCTTCTTCTAGAGAATGGACCCCCCTCCTTGCCCTCCGGAACCGCCGTCCCTGCGTCAGCTCCTACCGTGGCTCTATTTTAGAAACATGAGGTCCGGAAAAGCCTCTGCCTGCACGGTCACTGATTATCGGTTTCCCTCCCCTCTTAGTAAGGAAGCGTTTCCCACTGCCCTTTCATGCCTGGAGTCCTGGAATCTGGTGTTCTACTTGTCAGTTGACATTTGTGCTCCCTCTTTCCTGCCTGAGTGTCGTGCACCGGGTTCCTTGTCGGCACCCCTCTTTAGGTCTTCTCAGAGCCCAACCTGGACCTGCAGGGGTCTTCCTAGTGGCTCCTCTGTGGTCTCGGATAAGCCAGTGTCCTTCCCCGCCCGGTTCTTCTGCTGCTTCGGACTTCCCTTCCCTTCCAGCTCCTTGCCTCTTCCCAGTCTGAACTCGGCGAGGCCCGAGCTGGTGCGTCTGCCTTTCCAGCACCGCGGTACCCACCCGCCAGCAGCCTACGGTGTCACTGGCCCCGTCCGTACGCATCACCCTAATGCTCTGGTCGCCAGCGCCCCACAGAATCTTCATGGCGCCGTTTCCTTGTGTCCTTGGACCACCAGGGACAGCTGCGGGCCGGGGAAGGTCTGTCCCAGGGAAGCTGGGTGTAATGGGGTCAGGGCCAGGGCTTGGCTTCACTTTCCAAGTCCACGCTGTGCTTCCTTGGGCTGCTGGGGCCACCAGGAGAAGGTGCCGCCACAGCCACGGTGGGGGACGCAGCTGGCACCTCTGTCACGCGTGGGTCGGCCCCCCTGGATGCCTACCTGTCCTCACACACACGGGTCCTGTTGAGTGGGCCTCATAGCGTACCCGGGAGATGGGCATGACCATGCAGAGGGAGGAACGAGGGTGTGAGGAGAGGGGGAACGGAGCCTGCGGGGCTCAGCTTCCACGGGGCCCTCCGACCCCTGTCCCCACAGCACAGCCTGCTCACCTGCCGCGACTTACTCAACATTGCTCTTTAAATTAACTTGCACTATTTACTTAAACGGATGTACTTTAGAAAGGACTCATGTTCCTACTTAAACGGAAAGCTGAAGTCACCACAGGCAGAAGTAACCTAAACTATGAGCTGGTGTCGCTGCTGCTTGGGGTCTGGGACGCTGCCCGCGGAAGGGCCAGCGGAGGGCTCGCTGTTTGTTAAACAACCGGGATTAGCGCACCGGAGGGTGTGACAGTCATGCTGGCACCAAACGGAGATCTTCTCCTTGAAGCAAAGGGATTGAGAGAGAAATGAAAAAGGATTACCCTCCTCCCGGGGAGGCTGGGTGCCGCTCACAGCTGTGGCCTCAGGCCACCTTGTACGACCTAAGGATGAGGGAACCTGAGCCCAGAGGTCCTCTAGCTGGGACCCGTGGGGCGGGGGCAGTGGGCCTGGCGTGTCAGCCCTGCACCCTCTGTCCCAGCTCAGAGGCTGTCTCTCGTCTCAGAAAGGGGCACCATCCCGACCTGCCGCCCCCCCTTCTGCTCGGTTCCATTTGCCCGTTCATCAGGGCACCCTCTGCTGTTCCTCCTGTCACTAAATGACCCAGCACGAGGCGCAGTGGGCATCTGCGCCCAGGCCCAAGGCCCTCTACGCTCAGATCTGAACGGGCAGTCAATCAATTAACCACTGGGCCCCAAATGAGCATCGCCGTGCCCTCTGGCAATCAAGCCTGGTTGTGTGGAGGCTCTGCTCTGGACTTGGCGACATGGGTGGGGGAGGGGTGGACGACGCTGAGTCTGCATCGAGGAGCCCGTGTTCTGGCCGGGGAGACTGTGAGCACGTTAAGTCTGCGAGGCCATTTCTGATAAAAGGACAGCACTGTGGAGGAGAGGGTGCGGAGGCATGTGGCAGAAGGTCCAGGGACGTGACATTGGAAAAGACACAATTATAAGCCGCCGCCGTCATGCGAGGGAGGGGGGCCAGAGCAGGAGGCAGGCAGGATGGGGACACCTGAGGGGACACTGCCCCAAGTGCTGGGTTGGGCAGCAGAAGACCCTGCCCGGCCTAGGCCCAGCTCAGAGCTGGCCCACCCAAGCAATGTCCTTCCCACGGTTCCCTGGGGAGTGGCTCAGTGACGGCTGCCCATGGCAGGGACCAACCCCCCAGGGGCCAGAAGGCAGAAACTGTCCCAGTTGAGACCCTATTTCTCCCATGGAAGTGCCTTTGGTGGGGCATGGAGGGTGCATCAACCCACACCCAGGACCTGTGGGCAGTCTGCTGCCACCCCCTATGTGGGATGCTGGACGTGTGGGTTCCCCCGAAAGGCTGGCAAAGCAGGGCCAGGGAGTGAGGCTGAATGCACCATCTCTCCCTCACACATTAGAGCTCATGGGCCTGACCGACATCACATACAGCAGAATCTGGGTCGGCCCATTCCAAATGCTTCGATGGTTTTTGACAGAACAGCACATACTTGTGGACTAAAAAGCCATATCTTCCCGAGGAGATAAAAGCCCCTGCTTGCCTTGATGCCAGCAACACTTCCTGCCCCCTGGGGAAAGCCGGACTCCCCACCCCACCTCTTTCTTCCTGTGACCCTGCCAGAAGCCCGGTTCCCGCCTCCCCGGCTGGGTCTCCCACTCCCCACACCACAGTGCGCTGCCCCAGCCCATCCCACTGCAAACGTCCCCCTCTGAGGCCAAGCAAGAGCCTCCTTCCCTGTGAGGGGCCCCTGAGCTGCAGCACCGGGCAGCCCCCTTAGGGCCTGAAGGGCTCGGGGGTGACTCGCCGCCTGGCGCTGTGAGATCTTGAGCTCAGTGTCTGTGCCACGGCTCAGCACTGGGCTGGACTTCACCCAGGGAGAGTCCAGCAGGGACGCCCACGACTGGCCCTTCCTCGGCCTCTGGGCCGCTGGCTGCCCTGCAGGCACCTGCCCTGAGCACACCCACCACGCCCTCGGGTTGGTCCGGCCTCCTGCTCGAGGCCCACCTTACCCTCCCTCTCCCTCTCCGTCGCCAGCTCTGTAAAGATGTATAGAACAGATGGATGGGTAGATGGACGAACACCAAAAATTACTGGTTCACAGCTCCAAAGCTTCCCAGAACTCCCTTCTGAGTGCGTTACCTCACATGACCTCGCCTGGGGGCCTGCGTGGAGGGTCTACTGCTGTCCACACTGGGCCTCTAGGACTCCAGCAGGGGACTTCTTGGGCCCCTCTTCCTGTGCCCACCCTCCCCCAAATGCCCTAGGGCATCTTACCCACCCCTCCCCAAGCTGTGGGCAAGATCCTCCTGAGCCCTCCTGCCTCTCCGTCCTACCACCCTTGGCAATTCACCCTGCCCCTTCCTGCCCCAGCCAGCTTGGGCCCCACCCAAAACCCTATCCTGGTCATTTCTCATCCTGCTGAAAATAAGACAGGAGCCGGGGAAGGGAGTGGGGGGAGACAGTGCATCTCTGCACCCTGACCCTCCTGCCCTGTGTACCGCCATCTCCTGGTCCCCCTCAGGCTCAGAAACCCCACGCTTCCCTGCAAGTTGCTCCTGGCCTCTCCCCTGGGGTGGTCCTGAGGAAGGGGCTTCCACGCCGGCCTGTCCAGGAGGGAGCTCCCCTGTGTGGTCAAGCAGCCCCTTCCCCACCCTTTGTCTGTCACAGACCCACGCTTTACAACCTTTCCAAGTAGAGGAACCTATCCCTTCCTGTTCTGTTAAAACAACAACAACAGCAACAACAACAAAACCAACCCTATAGATTCTACCATTATTACAGGTACATTTAAGATCTGTTAATGACCAGAGGTTGCCACCAAAGGTGGGACTGCTGGCTGGCTGGCATATTGAAACATGACGTAAAGCAGGAAGTCATGAGAAATGATAATATGAACTTTAAACATTTGAACTTAAAACAGATAACCATACACTCCTTCACCAGTTTTGGGGGCGGGCCATCTTCTCTCAGAGGACAGGCTCACTTACTGGAGTTGCTGTCACTGTTCCTTCTCAAACCACAGCACACTACGTGTGATATCCGGTTGACTTTCTCCATGCGGCGTGTGATGGCAAAGTCACCGGGACCCGAATCCTAGGTTGTCATGGCTCTCTGTCCCCAGTCTTACCATTGTCTTGCCCACACCGAACCCAACCACAGCTTTTACTGAGGCTTTCCAAAGCATCCACTGAGTTTCCACAGCAGTCCTCCTTATAGTCGCATTTCATCAGCTTATGCGGCACTCAAGGACACAGTCACCATGACAAGTACGGCTGGCACACACAGGTTTGGGCCAGACACCACTGACTCCAAGGGGTGGGCGCCGAAGTGCAGGGCACGCTCTCCTGAGAGAACAGAGCACGCCCGTTCATCCAGTGAGTGCTGGTGACAGGGGTAAGAGGGTTTCTGAGCACCAAGCTTTCTATAAAGTTCGTAAACGACACTGCATTTCATCTATCACAACAGTTTCTTTGAAAAAACGGGAGCACATGCACACGCGAGATGCTTCGGAGCTGGGGAAACACGGCTCTGTGCGGACGGGCTCTCTGCCACCACCCCACAGCCACCAGGGCCCCGGCCACTGGGGTAGCTTATCCACGTCCCCCCCAGCCAGCCCGACTGGCCTGGCACCAGCAGACCCACAGCAGGGCTCCCCTTAAAAGCAGCCCCCCTTTCTTGGCCCCTTCCTAGCTCCCTGCTTATTTCAGAGCCAGAGGCCGGGCGGACGGGAGAAGGACCAAGGTTGGGTGCGCAGTGTCCCCAGCTGCAGAGAGGCGCTGACCAATGGCTCTACCCCAGCCGGGCAGCCTCTCGGCTTCAGGGTGCTGCCGAAGATGAGCAGCGAGGCCCTCCCCTGCTGCCCCGGACGGTCCCGTGGCTCGGGAGACCCGCAGCGCGGAGGCTGACCAGACGAGATGTGACAGCATGGCCTGAGGAACACTGACTCAGGAGGAAATCAGGCCAGAGATTTCTCTGAGCCAGGAGTAAATACATAAAAAAAAAAAACACCAGAAAGGTTCCACATACGAGGGGGAAGAAGACCCAGATGCGCAGGGAAGACACGTGGCCTTTACTAAAAGCCGAGTGGAAGGGGTTGCTGCCTGGGGTGGGGCCTGGCTCCCCGTTTCCGTAGCGAAGGTAACTGCTGACTTTTAGTCAGGCCCCGAAGGACCTGGCTGGAGACTCTGATTTAACCTCACTGGGTCTCTTGCCCTGCATTTTCCCGCCTCTGAGTGTGGTGGCCCAAGATCCCATCCCCCACCTTGGCTACCCCCAGTCCAGACCAGTCCTCTGAGGACACCATGGGCCAGGCAAGTGCACAGCTCCTTCCCTGAGCCCCTCCTGCCTCCCTGCAGCTCCCTTCTTGTCTTTCCCACCAGGAAGGTGAGCACCACCTCCCATCTATTCCCTTTTTCACCTGGCCCTGCCCCATTGCCTGCTTCCCCAGCCTCCTGAAGTCACGCGGGCCTGCAGGCTGCGAATCTGGGGCCCCTGCCCTCCTGTCTATGCCGGGCCACCCCTAGGAGTCTCCAAGCCAGCAGCGGCCTCTGACCTGTTGATGGGGTTCTCGAGAAGCAGAGCCTGAGATGGGGATTCTTGGGCACATGACCGGACGAGGGAGCAAGTTCAGGAGCGAGGGAGGCAGGACAGGGCCAGGGAGGGAACCAGGCGGAGGTGTGGTTTCAGGTGCCTTTTTGCTGTGGCCTGATCCCCAGGTGTTCTGGAGCCTGAATGAAATCAAGGCTGCCCCACCTCGAGGGATAGGACAGGGCCTGCGAGGCCCCAGGGCAGTTCTCCAGCAAGGGGTGCAGCTGTGAGCAGGTAACACTGATGTGGTGGGAGACAGTGTGCCGGCAGGAAAGGGGATCTGGGGGCACCTGCGGCGTCTACTGCACGCTCGCCTTCCCTCTGCCCACCACCCCCTTCCTTTCTGACAGAACCCAGCGCCTCAGGTCAGGGCTAGGCCTGGCTGGCCTCAGGGGAGCGCTGTGTCTGCAATCCAGCCACCTACCTCCCAGCCCCCAGCCTCTCAGTGGGGACTGCTACAGTGACCTCTCAGGCACCCTTCCTCTCTCCCGGCCCCTGCACCCTGCTCCCCCAGCAGCCAGGGGGGTCCTTGTCGTATTATAAGGCAGAGCATCTCTCCTGTGCTCAAAACCTTCCCAAGGCTGGCCATCTCAGTTCTGAGCCAGAGTCTGGGGCCCCAGGGTGCTGTGCCCCTGCCCTCCCCTGCTGTGCTCCCTCCACTCTCCACCCTGCTGCCTCTCAAGTGTCAAACACACTCTCAATTCAGGGCCTCTGCACTGGCTGTTCCTTCCAGCCGGAACACTCTTTGTCCGGAGAGCCAATCCATCCTTTCCCCAAATGGCTCAGAGGTCCCCTCCTTGAGAGGCCACCCTGCCCATCCTATCTATGACTCCCCAAATGTCTCGCTGTGTTTTCTAACATGGTGGGTGCATAACTCCCTTATCGTGTTTACTGCCCCCTCCCATATGCTTACAGAACACCAGCTTCACAGGGCAGGGGCTGTTGGTCTGCCACTAATGTGTCCCACAGGCCCGAAGTACCTGACAGGAAGCAGGTGCTGATAAATCCATCTCAGCCCTTTGTGCTGCATGAGGGAGGGGCCAACTCATCACGGGGAGGGGACAGCGGGGGGCTTCTGGGAAGTTTTCTAGAAAGGCCCTTGGCCTTCCCCCAGATGGACACCGCAGATGTGTGGCCGCCTCCCGTCCAGCCTTGGCCAACTCTGACACTGCTCTGCCTCTGAGCGCTTGGCCCAGGACGTCCCTTCATCTGGTCAGCCCATCAGGACTGGGCTTCCGTTGCTGCCACTGAAAGCTTGCCCCCATCCCGACTCTACCCCAACCTCAAGGCCCTGAGGTTCCCTCACAAGCCCTGGTCCTCAGACTTGGCCTCCTCACCCAGCCGCAGCCTTGCTGTGCCAGTGATTAGACAGCCTGGGGCTGCAGCTCACCCTCTGCCCCAGTCCTCAGCAGCCACAGCGGCCATGCCCCCCACACTCCCTCCACCCACACGGGTCCTCCATTCCTCGCTGCCCCAGGACAGCCCCAGAACAGCCGGCAAGATAGGACTAACACACCCAAGGACCCAGGCCACATAGGGGCTGAGCCCCGTTGAGGAGCTCGAGGGGCTGGGGCAGGGATGATGGGTGCAGCGTGGCTGTGGGGCTTCCTGGAGTAGGCGGGCGGTGTTGGGGCACCAGACAGCCCTGTCAGTGCTTCCGCGCCCTCCTCCTGCCATGAGGTGGGGCAGGGCTGGGGATGTGCATGCGTACGTGCGTGGTGTTATCATAGAGGAAATCGATGCCTGGCACTGGCCCAGTGTTTAAGGGAAATGAATAGATTTTGGCCGAGGACAAAGAGTTTGATTAATCAAAAATTGGATAATGGAAGCAACACTCTAATTATTTTTCTTCCCAGCATTTTATCGAGAAATATGTTTGCACAGCATATCAGAGGTAACGGAGTGGGTGAGGGAGGGTGACCACGCTGGCGGGAAGCCCAGCTTGGAGCCAGGGCCATTGCACCTCACATGTGCGGATGGGGGCAGGCCGGCGGGCTGGCCAGTTGGGGTCCTGGTGGTTGCTCACAGGGCCACAGGAAGCGAGGGGGGACACGTGGTGCAGGCCAGAGGCCGCACACAGCTGGGGTGGCCTGGGTCACAGGAGATGGGGTGGGTAGGGGTGCCTGCTGCCATGGAGGCCAGCGGGCGTGGGGTGGGGCATTACGAGCTCAGGTCATCAGGACCTGATGGAGCCAGGGGGAAGGCTGGCGGTGTCAAGTCCTCCAACCCTTGGTCAAGGAGGGTCTTCAGAAGTCCCTCTGGGCCGTTTGGAGCAAATTCGCACGTCTGCCCTGGTGAACCCTGGTGAGCCGCCCCATGGCTGAGGTCAGACAGGACCACTGGGCCCCACGGGCTGGTCCCATAGCCCTCCCTTGTCACTCACTCCCTCTGTCTGCACTGTCCTCACTGCTACAACATGGTTTCTGTGGTCACCTGGGCTCCTAATTCCAGGCAGCCTTCTTGGAGCACAGCTTGAGGCTCATTCACTTGCTCATTCCTTCCTTCGGGGTACAGAAAGAAGCTGCCATGAGAAGAGGTCCACAGTGACCTGAGCTGCCTGTTAGATTCAGAATGTTGGCTGGGGAAGCATCGAAGAGGAGGCGAGTCCTCACCTAATCTGGGGGTCAGAGTCGGTGACTGGAAGAAGGGGCACATAAAGAGAGATAGAAGATTGGGCTGCAGCTTCTAGGCGAGAGTGAGGGTGTGGTGGGCGGGGTCAGCCAGTCCCTGGTGAAGACAGCTAAGTCTAAATCCTCCCCCGGTACCCATGGTTGACATCACTCATTAACCATGACCACTTGCCCTCCGAGCCGTAACAGCCTTGGGATCCTTCTCAACACTGTGTGCTTTGGGCAGCAACCAGAGTTGGTACAAGAGAGGAGAACTATCTGTACCCTTGACCAAGGCCAATGTAAGGTGAGGACACCGAGGCCCAGCGAGTGCAGGGAATTTACCAGCGTCTGCTTTACAGGCAGAGCCAGGCCTAGAACCCAGGCCTCCTGATGTCCCACCCAGGACTTTTTCCTCTGCACCCAGCTGCTCTGCTGGGCTAATCTTGGGGGCACGGGGGTTATCTGGAAAGGCCACCCAGCCATCACATGGTCACTGCCGACACTGTGCTCCTTTCCTACCGCCGGGATCTTGTCTTGCTCTCTTACGACAGTTTCCTGTGGACATGCCTCAAGTCACGACCATGTGAAACCCCCATGTGTGACCAAGGCGTCACCCAGGCACACCCCATCGCCGCGGGGCCAGCTGTCAGCCCGAGGCCTCTGATTCCCAGTGGCAGGGACTGGTGACTGTGATGGCGGTATGAGGAGCCAGGCAGCTACCTGCCTTGGTTTGGGAGTGCACCACAGTCGGGCCTCACGGGCGCCAGCCAGCTGCGCCCACCTGTAGGCGGTTTGTGTTTGTCCGCCAAACCTAAAGGCCAAAGACACACCTCTGGGGACCCAAAAGCACAGCGTCCCGGGAGCAGAGCAGTGGTTCAGTGTGAGGGCTAGAGCCAGCAGGAGGCCCAGCCCTCTGCATGAAAGTGGCTCAAAAGCTCATGTTAGGCCTGTCTACTTGCCAATATCCATTTCCCCCTCCAACAGTGATGCGCTGAGACCCTACTGGGGCCAGGCCAGGCTCTGGGGACTGGACTGTCAGTGGCAAACAGCAGACAAAGGTCTTGACCTTACAGAGCTTACATTCAGATCCAGGAGAGATGGTAAACAAACACAAATAAATAAAACAGGTAGTAGGTTATGTCGTGATGAGTGCTAAAGGGAAAGAGAGAGGCAATCGCGCGCTTGGGAAAGCCATCTCCCCACGTCTCCGTCTCCTCAACTGTGAGGACAAAACTGAGGTAAAATTCAGCCCCTTCTTGGAGGAGCTGGTAGCGGAAGGATAAAGTGAGCCTCTGCCCCAGAAGGCACCTGCCCGCTGTAACCCAGAGCGGATCCCGCCGCTGTCCCAGTGAAATCCTGTGTCTGCGCTCTCGGGGAGATGTGCACAACTGAGCCCACTGTCCTCTGCTCCGATACCACAACCTTGACCTCCATGACTCACAGGGGCACAGGGCCTTGCTGAGGGTGTCAGGGCTCAGGTCCCGGAACCCTGTCCGCAACACTCCCCATCCCAGGGGTTGGGGAGGGCCGTCCAGTGGGGGCAGGGGCTCTTTCTGAAAGGTCTGCTCTGACCACGGCCGGCCCGCACGAGCCCTCAGGGACGGCTGTGCTTCTGGTTACCGGCTGCTGGAAGGAACGCGGGGCTTGGCACTGTTGGAAGGCCTCTCCCTGCACCGTGGTTTTTTAACAGTCTCGCTTCTTAGCACTTTTTGTTGGATTCTCCAGGGATGTCTCTAAAAGAGAGTTATACCTTAATTTAGAAGCAAATAACTCAAAACTCTGTGATGTAGCAGGTTCCTTTGGAAAAGAGATGAACTCAAGGAAGCCATTGTTGTGTGAAGCCACCTGCCATGCTCACCCGGGTCCCGCCAACGGACTGCCCAGCCCTCGGCCCTCGAGTTGTGCCTCCTACCTAAGGCCACTGGGGGTCAAGGGACAGAGGGGGAGGAAGTAACACTCACAGGAGGTCAAGGTGAGGCTCGCAGGCTGGCTCTGACTGACCCCAGTGGCCCCAAGTGCCAAACACAGCCCACCTGCCCACCTGCCCAAGGGATGCAAGTGAAGGGGAGCCTGGGTGGCAGGTCCATGGCACTGCCCTCCCCGTGCCACAACCGGGCTTCAGGGGCAAGCACGTGGGCAGTCCAACAGGGCCCCAGGCCTGGTTGAATGCTCTGTTGTCTTGAAAGCTTTAAAAACTTAACAAGGGCCCTGCAAATTACGTAGCAGGACCTACCCATTTGCTTAGTCCGCATGCACCCCATGCGTACCTCGATGTTTGCCTCTGGAGACCCGCCCTCTTGGGAACACCCTCTTCCACAGTGTCCCCCCGCACCCCCCAGTCCCCTGCCATGTTGCCATCATGATTGTGCTCCCACATCACTTGCTCATCCATCCTTCTCAATCTCTTCTTTCTGGAAGCTCCTTCTCAGCTCATGCTCTGAAGGGTGAGGGCCCTGAGGCCTGACCCAGCCCCTCTGGACCCACCTACCCTTGATCCTCAAGTGACCATGGCCAGTCCCTGGCTTCCCACACACCTGATGCCAAGGACTCCAGGTTTCTACCTCCAGCCTCGCTCTCCCCTCTGACCGCCACATAACGGCCATGTCTACCAGGGCCTAAGCCAACTCCCAATTTCCCGCCTCTCATGAAGGAGTCCGCGTCTTCCTTCTCCACCAGTGCCACCGCCGTTTCTCCAGAGCCGTCCTTGCCTCTTCTCCATCAGCAGGTCCTCTTTAAAATAAATCCCCAACCAACCGCTCGTCATGACCCCTACTGCTCCCACTGGGCTCGGTCAGCGGCCTCCTCCCCTGCTGTAATGGCCCCTCACAGTCCTCTGCTCTTGCCCCCATGCCCATCAGCCGCACAGGTCTTTTCACAGTGGAATTAGTTCGAGTCTCTCCTCTGCTCCAAACCTTCCCACGGCTTTGCGCCTCCCCCCGGCCCGCAGAGTCCGACCTGACCCACTCTGTAAACCACCCCACCCTATGGGGCTCTGGCTACCTGGCTTTCTGGTGGGGCCCCCAGCAGCTTCAGTGCCTTTGCACCTGCCACCCCCTCTCCGGCTGCTTTTCCCCATCAGTCACAACTCACCCATTGCTCTCCGTGGCACTGTGCCAATGGCCCCTCCACACAGAGCGGCCCCCTGACCCTCCCTCTCTGCACTCTCTTTAGTTCTCTTCACGGCACCTACCTTACCTGGCAGTCAGTCACACAGGTGTTGTGCCAGCCGCCCCGGGTCTGCTGGGAGCACCAGGAGGGCAGACACCGCGTCTGTCCCGCTCCTTGCCATATACCCCTGTGGCTGGCACAGCACCCAGCACCCGGCAGGTTCTGGTAAATATTAGCCAAAGGAATGAATGAATGCGTGGACCATTTCCATCTCCTCGGGCTCTGTACGGAGGGCTGACATCTCCCGTGTCTCCTGTGTGCTCCCGGAGCCATCAGACAGTCCCTGTGGTTAGTCCTTGTCAGTTCATTCCTGTGAAGCGTCTCCCCTGCCAGTGTGGACATGTGTAAAGGGGCCAAATGCATAGGGAGGACCCATGCAGGGACTGGTGCAGGGACGGGGCAGGGAACTCTTGGCTGTGTTTATGAATGAAGACAAAGAAGCTCAGTCAGGATGGGGCTGGGCTGGGGGTGACAGGGCCAGGGCCTGACCCAGGTCTTTGGAGGCCTCGACGAGAGGCCCGCCCCACCCTGCGTGGGGGAGGCTGGGCCTTCCCATGTCAATCCCCGGTCTGCCTAAGCTGTGTCAGGCCACCACTCTGGGGCTGGTCCTCAGCATCTGCCCTGATGCCTCCTATCCATTTCCTTTCGTCCTCTTTCCTGCCAACCACAGCACCCACTGGCCTGAGCCTGGAGGCTCAGTTACCCCAGGTTTCCTTCCTGGGGTTGTGGGAGAGCAGTGTGCTAATCTACCTCTTCCAGAGTTCCTGCAAGCCCAGCCATGGCCAACAGCAGCGAAACGCCCTAGAGCCACACGGCATTTTAGGTCTGCTGAGGGCCAGCAAGGGACGGTACAGGGCTGCCTCATCCTCACGTCCAGGGAAGGAAGGCACGTGTACACGTGAGAAAACCACACAGCCAGGTTGAGGCTGCTGAGGCCACACCCTGAATGTCAGGCCAGCCTTCCCACTATGCAGTTCTCCATCCTATCTGCCTCCTACAGGGGCTCTGGGCAGCCTTGCCAAGTCTACCTGGTTACCCAGAAGTTCCTGGAATCACCTAGAAGCTCCTGAGACTCCAGGAAACACAAGAGCTGAGAAGTTGGGGGCAGAGGGAGGGATTCACTCCATGTCCCAAATCTAGAGTCCCACAGCAGGCCCCCAGAATGTGGCCTGGTGACAGGCACAAGAGTGAAGCAGCTCTGTCCCTCTTGGCATAGTCTGTGCCCCCCAGCAGCACCATGGGCCTTGGCCAAAAGCCGAAAGTGGGTGTGTGTTTGGGGGTTGGGGGGGTATGCTACACAGAGGAGTAACAAACAGCCCCTTCAGAGGGAGAGTGAAAACATCCCTCAGAGCGAGCAAGCAAGCAGATCTAGGGCAGAAAGTGACACTGGCCTTGCGAGGGGGAGGGACTATGTCTTATTCACCTCCTGTCGCAGAAAATCAACGTCTGTTAGAGGAACACACAGGAGTTTTAAACCAAATGCCAGTGTCTTGTCCCCGGAGCATGAGGAATGCTGAAGGCACACCACTTCATCTGAGCATCCCATGCGATCAGCCCCTAAATGGAGGCTCCCAAGCCTCCTTGATTACGGTTCACAAACGTCCACGCCCCAAAGTGGCAGAGTCACCAGCTAAATATTCTCCATCCTGGCTAGGAAGCGGGCTGTCGGTTACCCAGTACCCTGGCCTTGCCCACGAGACAAGGTGCCTGGAAGGGGAGTGCTAGGCCGCAAGGAGCCCCCTGGTGTCTCTCAAGCTCTTCCCCAGGCCCACCCCAGCTCCTAGGTCACAGATGAAGAAACTGTGGCCTCCATCGAACAGTCACAGCTAACAAGCAATGGGGTGTTCCGTTTCCCCGGCTCCATCAGCCCCTGTGCGCCCCCCACCCCCCTTCCCGCCATACCACCTATGCTTTCCCAAGCACATCCTATGCTCCGGCTGGACCCAACTGCCTGAGTACCCTCTCTGTGCTTTGGTCCATTTTCTCCTCTCTGTCCACAATGCCCACCCCGGCTGTGTTCACGTCCTTCAAGCTCCAGTTCAAATGTCACTTTGCCCACAAGCCCGTCTAACCTCAGCCCAAGTCATCTCTGAGGTCCCTCCAGAGGCCCCGGCACCCACACTCAGGGTTGGGTTATCTGAGCAGAGACATTTCTCCCCTGTTGGGTGGTGAGTCAGTCCCAGGAGGGCAGGCCCAGTCCACTCCCACCTCAGCGCCAGGCTCTGGGGGAGCAAATGCTCAGTAAATATTTGTTTAATTGAATTTGGCCAAGGAGCCTCCTCCAGACAGAACCCAAGGCAGCAGGACTCAGTCCCCAGGGCAGGGAAATCACTTGGGCAGAAGGGAGCCCATCAGGGACTGGGCTGCCTCACCAAAACAGGCAGATCTCGCCTACCAGGCGGGTCCTTTCATCCTGAGAAAGGGACTCCAGGGAACCCTGGTCTCGGCACTGCCTTCCCACCCTCTTCTCTCTTGTGACAGAGAACCCCAATTCTCGGCCTAGGCGGATTCCTGCCATCACCACCCAGACAGGCTCAGCACCGCCCTGCAGGCAGAGCCCCCTTGGATCTCCCGTAGGATACGGAGCCCCAGACCCGAGGCCCTTACACCCCTCCCCCCCAACACCCCCCTAACACCCCCACCGCCTTTTAAGGGAAAAAAATATTGAGCCAGGAACATATCACAATCGCAGTAGGTCGATACTCATCTCTTGCTCTAAATGCGTCCAAGGAACCTGTTCTCTGCAAGACCGATGACGGAAAACTGCGAGCCACTCGGCCCCGGGCCCAGGCCTCCGGGGCCCTCTCCTCCGTTTCAGCCAAGGCCACGCGTCGGCGCTCCAGCCGCCCGGGGTCGCCTCCTCCCCGCTCCCTTGGGAGGGAGACCCCGCCTCAGCGCCTCTCCTGCAGGTTGTCTGGCCCTCGCTCCGCACCGGCGGCTGTTCTGGGGGCCCCCAGACGCGGCATCCCCAGCAGCCCCTGCCTACCTCCCGGGCCCGCAGCCGCCCCCTCCCGCCGGCTCCTCTGCCGAGTGGCGCCCCTTCCCAGCACCTGCCGGGCCCGCGGTCGCCCCCTGCCCACCTCGCGGGCATCTCCGCCCCGGTCGCCCCCACCCCGGCCGGGCATCCCTTTCGCTGCTCCCCGGCGCCCCCCGCCCGGGCGGATCCCTAGCACAAAGGCCCGGGCGGGGCCCCGGGTGGGGGTGGGGTGGACGCCCCAGCCGCTCCCCCAGCCCCCCGAGGTTCTGCCGCGCGCCCCGGCCGCGGGTCCGCTCACTCACCTCCGGGCCGCCGCACGGTGCATCAGCGAGCTGCTCCGGGTGGGGCGGGGCCGGGCGGCGAGCGCGGGCCGCGGCGCCCTCGTTCCGCACTACGCGGGCGGCGGCACCCGCGCGGGGACGTGACCGGACCGCGGGCGGCGCACACCCTCCGGCCGGCTTGGCTCCCTCCGCCAGCTCTCCCGCGCCGCCCGCCGCCCGCCCGCGGGTCCGCCCGCCCCGCGCCGCGCTGCCGCCGGCAGGGGGCGGAGCCGCGAGCGCAGCGCGTTGCCAGGCCAACCGCGGGCGGGGGTGCCGCGCGCCCGCGGGTGACCACGCGCTGGGCGCCACCGCCCCGCCACGAGCGCCGGCTCTCTTCTCATTGGACAGGAGCGGCTGACGGATTAATGTGCGGTCCAATGGCAACGGGTAGGGGCGGGGTCGCGGCTCCGCGCGCGCCGCAGTCCCGCACGCGCTGCCCGCACCGGCGTCTCCCGGACCCGGCTGCGCCGAAGCCGCGGAGCCGACCTAGTGAACCGCTTCTCGCAGAGCCGGAGACTGATCCTGAGAGTGGCGGATGGCTCATCTCCCCGCTCCCTCCCCCCGCCCGGCTCGTCTCCCTCGGTTTGAATTCGAACCCAGCTGGGCACTTTCTGAGCTCCGCGACCTTGGGCAACCAGCTGACCTCTCTGAGCCTGTTTTGCAAAGTGGGGCTAGTGGCACCTGGTTCCTTGAATTGTCGCGACAATCCGCTAGAATATGTAAAAGGCTATGCAAACCCTTAAAGTATACACCCGTGAGGTTGGTGCAGCGATGGGAGGGACATTAATCATCTTTGCTGCACGCTCCCTCAGCGTGTAGGGGCTCTTCAGGGTCCCTGGCAATCCTGGCTACAAAGGTTGCTTGAAAAGGAGGAGAGGGAGAAGGGCCCAGGATCTGTCCCCCAGATCAGAGAGGCGGGAGGCAGCCAGCTCAGTTAAGGCCAGGATCCCCCATCGCTGCCTTGGAGAAGCTGGTAGAAGGTAGAAGGCATCCGATGCTCAGCAAAATACACCTGAACCAGTCTGCCAAATTCTGCTTTCAATTTCAGGGGAAGCCCATCTGTGGGCCTCAGAGACAGGAGAGCCCCTCACTCCTGTGCTTAAAAGACTTTGGCCAGAGAGCCAAGATATTAATGCCTCTGTCTTTTCCATCATTGTAACTTGAATCTTTGTGTATTCCAGAGCATCCCTGGTAAAAATGCAGATTCTCCCAGTTAACACCTTCCTTACCACTTTACACCCTCTTGGTCACATTATAAGGATCACCCCATACTGGGCAGAAGCACTGGAATTGGCCATTGACAGCGGTGGATTGGGTGGTCATCCCAGTCCAGGGTTGTGGTCAGAAGGCGGGGGTGGGGGTCTGGTTCTGCAGGCTGGGCACTGTGGCATTGCAACATTATTCCATAACCTCTCTGGGAATGTTTCCTCTGCTGTGAGACGGAGACTGTTGCACTACATACCCTGTGACGTGACGTGACCACTTGTGAAGAAGTTACCTAAACTGTCAGGGACAGGACAGATGCTGGTGATGGGCATCCTGAGGCGAACCTAGACCTGGCATAGTGCTTGCTGGAGGTGGCCAGTGAGAACCAAAGGGAGGTGGCCAACAATGGAGGGGCTCCTCTGGGTGCATGCCTTCAAACCCCTGGGCTGGGTCAGGATGGGCCTCTGCCCACAGGACCACTCAGAGGCCAATGGCGGTGATACCAGGAAGATGGCAGGCACAGGTCCTGCCCTGGTGTGGAGCAGAGGTGAGAGGGGGTGGGAGGGAAGCCAGACCCAGCTCTGTGCCTATACACCCTTGGGGGGAGGGGAGGTTATTTCACCTGGATGAACCTCAGTGTCCTTCTCTGTCAAGGGGGACACTAGTAGACTGTCCTTGGAGAGTGACTCTGAGGGGAAATGCACGTGGACACAAGTTTAGAGATGGGTGAGGGCAGTTTCTGTTGTAGGATCGGGGTCAGAATGGAGCTGTTTGCAGGGGCAAACCTAGATGTCAGTGTAGGGTGACCCGCTACCACAGTCCAGGGTGAGATCAGCAGCTAGCCCATGAAGAAGCCCCAAGGGGCTGCCTGCTGCCTCCCTCCCCTGACCCTGGTGGCCACCAATGATCGTAATTCTTCAGACAGCAATCATTTACTGCTGACCTCCTTGGCACAGACACAGTTCTGGGATTTAGACAGGCCTGCCCTGCCTGGTAGACCTTCCTGTCTGTGGGGCAAAAATCCACCATTATAGTTGTGTGAGGCCTCACGGAGGAGACCCACCAGGGCCCTGGGGACATGTGGCAGGGGGAGAACTGGGCACTGGGAGACAGCAGGCTAGAGGCGGCCGGTGGCCTGGGGCAGGAGAGAAGTATGTTTCAAGGTGGGGAACGTGCTGGGCATCAAGGAACCATGATGCCTGCAGGAACCCGTGGAAGACAGGCTGTGGCTGGAGCCAGCAAGCAGGTGTGGGTGCCAGAAAACAAGGCTGGACTGGGGACAGTTGCACTGGGCTAGTGGCCCTTCTGTGAGATTGGGGACGTCAGCCTAAGAAGCACTGGAGGGTTTGAGGGTTAGCTTTTTAAATTTGAGAAGGAGGATTGCAAGTTTTTGTTTCATATTTGTTTGCAGTACGTGTGGTCCCATTAATGTATGTTGTCCTAATAGGCAGAATCAAATAACAAAAATGTCAGCTAGTCAGCCCTCAGAAAATAAGAAAGCAGAGATTCTCCATGAAGTTGAGTTCAGCGTAGGGCTGCAGGATCATTGAGCGACAGAGTGTCAGGAGAGGGCCATGTGGTGGCTGTAGCCAAGACAGAAGGATAGAGTGGGGGGCAGAGTGGGGCGGGTGGGGGACAAGGGGGAGGTCCACATGATAGGAGATGCTGGAGGAAGGACGGTGCTTGCTAGCAGATGGAGGACCAGTAGGAGAGGTGGCCGGGAAACCAGGGAGTAGAGTGTCCTGGCTCCTTGGGAAGAAAGTATCTTGAGAGGTAAGACGGGGTCAGCCACATCATGTGCTATGAGAGGCCATGTAAGCTAAGGACAGGGATGTGTCCCCACGACATAGGCAGGCACAGGGAGGGGGATCAGCATGCCAGCAGTTCAGGGCATGGGGGCCGCACTAGGCTAACACTGGACAGGTGGGTTCTGATGAGGTGCGGATGCCCGGGGCTGGGGCTGGCGCTCCGTCCTCAGTCCTTACTAGCCAGGAAAACAGGACCAGGAGACAACAGCTGGGGCCCTGTGATGGAAAGAGGAAGGCTCTGGTGGTTGAGCCTCGTACTTCACCAATCCAGCAGGGACAGATGGCTGAGGAGTGGCCTCTGTAGGTGGTATCAGGCCATCCTCCAGGAAATGACCAAACCTCAACCACAGAGCATTCCGTGCCATGGGCATCATGTCCCTCAATCCCGGAGGGATTGGTGGAGCTTTCTGGCTCATCAACCACTGAATCTGTCTTGGCACACCAGCCGTGCCAGACCCGGGGCCCTCCCCAAGTACCACCCATGCCTCATGCCTTTGCCCTGCTGCCCCATGAGGCCCAGCGCCCCCGGGCCTCCCTTCCTGCATGTTCAGAGTCCCTAGAACCCTGGAATTCTACTTGAGTATGAACCTGTGTTGTCATGACGGGTCCTGGCTGACTGCCACTGGTGTCCCCACTACCCAAGGATGGCTAGTCTCTGGATGCTGGCCATAGCACCGTCCTGTCTGGCTCTTCTCCCAGCTTGACCTGCTCTCCCAAGCCCCGCCGGCCGATTCTCCGGCTACAGCGGGGCTGAGTGGGTTTCTCCAGTTTGTTTCCTTGGGGTCTGTGCAACCCCCCCAACCCCAACTTGAACAAGCCATTGCAGATCTGGGTTAGTTATAAATAGCCAGGCCTGCAACTCTCCTTTTAGCTGAAAAGCAAAGTGAACGAGCAGAGAGGCACACCCGGCACGCGTTTTATTTTTAATCTTCTCCCTCTGTCTCAGAATGAACCCAGGTCCTGGCGCTCAGCATTTCTAGGAGTAGAGGCCCAAGACAAATGCCTGAGAAACAAAACCCAAGTAGCCCAGGGCCCTGGCTTTGCCCCTGTCTGCTGTGTGACCTCAGGCACTTGAATTGCCTCTCTGGGCCTTGGTTTCCTCACCTAAGGAGGGAGCAGTGGAGGTGATCACCTCCAGCAGTTTGACTTCAACTCTCTTCCTCTGCCCCGCCGCCCCCACCCCAGCCTGTGCCCAGCAACACCTTTGGGAGGAGGGGGGCCCTGGAAAGCCCAGACCCAGGTGCAAGTGAGGCCACAATCAAGCCCCAATTTGATGGTGCTCAAATTCCTCATCCCCAGGCCTTTGCTCAGGTGTCCCCCAGCTAGGAACCTTCTCCCTCTATGCAAAATCTTTCCAGTCAGCAAAATCCTTGGAAAGTCCAACTGTCACCTCCCTACAGTGAGCTTGGGAGGGGCTGTCTGGGTCAGGTTGTGGCTGAGTTGGACCCATGGCTGGGGCAGGTAGGGAGCCCGTGGGCAGGTGCCTGAGTGGGCGGTGGAGCCAGAGCAGAAGGCCAGGTGTGTGGTCTGGCCGTGGCCTGATGGGGAGGCTGAGGCTGAAGGGGAGAGAGGGGCTGTGTTCCTGCAGGGCAGGGACTGTGCAGCTTTTCTCTTTGTATCCCACTCCTCGCCTCTCGCCGCCCCCCTCCCCCCACAGGCCACTGCTTGTAGCTGGGTCTCAGTGTTGGCGGAATTCCTTATGATTCTAGGTCCAGACATTCTGGGCTATGTGAGAGTCCCTTCCAGAGAGCGTGCTCCCACCCAACCACTACCCATTGGCATTGCACAACTCCCTGCCACCTAGGCTGGTTTCCATAATGAGGAAACCGGGCTCGAAAAGGTTAGGTAACTTGTCAAAGATCACACAGCTGGATACATTTAGAAGTCCAAGCTAGGCATTTTTTGAAATCTGTGTGTATTAAATTTTAAAAAGTGCAGTACTCTTTTTTGTTTTTGAGAATTTTTTTTTATTATGTTAATCACCATACATTACATCATTAGTTTTTGATGTAGTGTTCCATGATTCATTGTTTGTGCATAACACCCAGCGCTCCATGCAGAACGTGCCCTCCTCAATACCCATCACCAGGCTAACCCATCCTCCCACCCCCCTCCCCTCTAGAACCCTCAGTTTTTCAGAGTCCATCGCCTCTCACGGTCGTCTCCCGCTCCGATTCCCCCCCTTCATTAAAAAGTGCAGTACTCTTAAAGCAACGGGCCACTGCTCTCCCTGTGTCGCGAGTGCCCTGAGAACAAATGGGGCAGAGCTAGTTGCTCGGCAATGATACCCCAATGAGAAGCTGGCCAGGGGCCTAGGGAGCCACTGGACATGCGCCTGTCCCTCTCCACCTCCCTCATCCCGGGGCACCTGCCATTTGATGTGCTCAGGAAGTGCGGGAGGAAGACTGGGGTGATGTCTTCAAAGAGGAAATCCCTGGTGCTAATTGGCACTTAGAGACCTTTAGGCTAATTGACCTGTTTATTTGTCTCTGGAGTAAATTAGAGGGTTTAGCTGGGGAGGCGGAAGAGAGAGGTGTTGCTGCTGGCCCCCTCCAGGGGGGCTATCTATATGGCCTCTCGGTGGGTGGTGTGGGCCACTGGGGAGGCCAGGAAGAGGGTCGGGAGGAGGGCTGGGAAGAGGGGGGCTGCCCTCCGCAGCATCGCCCTGCTCACTTCCCAGTGACGGCTGCTCTGGACACAGGGGAGCTGGGCCCCTCAGGAGTGCTGCCTGGGCTGGTTCTGGGTTCCCCCCAGACATCCCTCAGGAGGGATGAAGGGGCTGGAAGGAGGGAAGTGGAACCCATTCTTGGGGAGGCTCACCTCTCCGCCTTCTCCCAGCCCTGGTGCCCCAGCCGCCCTGCCATGTGGAGCCCCCATTCCTGTGGGTTTTTTAGACCCCCTTGGCCACAGTCCATGGATTTCCTGTCACCTTTGGTTGGAGGCACAACTCTTTTTTGTTTTTTTTTTTTTTTTTAAAGATTTTATTTATTTATTTGACACAGAGAGAATGAGAGAGAGAGAGAGAGCACATGAGAGGGGTGAGGCTCATAGGGAGAAGCAGGCTCCCTGCCGAGCAGGGAGCCCGATGCGGGACTCGATCCAGGGACTCCAGGATCATGACCTGAGCCGAAGGCAGTCGCTTAACCAACTGAGCCACCCAGGCGCCCGGCACAACTCTTTTTTGGATATAAGATGCTGGCCTGCTCACTTCTGCCTCAGCCTTGATTCCAAGCTTTTTCCTTTCCCCAACGGCTGGCCAGACTAGTGTGGGGTTTCTAGTGGCTTAGAGATGTTGTGGGTGGGAAGGAGGGGGTTGGCTGGTCCCCCCACCTTCCTTCTGGTGTAGGGTGGGGAAAGGAGGGAAGTTCCTTCTGTGCCGGGCCCTGCAGAGTGGCTGTTGTGCTCTCCAAGGGGCAGGTCCTGCTTCTCAGGCCCCTGGGCACCTGTTGAAGGCTTATGCCCCCCCTGCCCCAGTTACAGGTGACCAAAGGCTGGCCCCTTTGGGGGTCCTCCAGGGCCGTGTGGTTCCCACCCTAGCGTGTCATCCCCAGCCTCCTGCTAGCTGCTCAGGGGTCTGGCAGCCAGGGGCATTTGCAAACCTCTCCTCCCCCACCAGCTGTGCAGTCCTCGCCTCGCCCCACGTGCCGCCCAGAATGGGTAGGGGTGACTGGCCCACGCTCAGGGCCCTTTCCTGTCCCGCAGGAGCCCAGGGCATTGTCAACAGCGGCCTGATCCCCTCCCTGGTATGGAAGCTGCAGAGGGAGGAGGAGGAGATCCAAGGGCTCCTCCTGGACACGCTGGCGGCCTGCCTGATGGAGGATGCCACTGAGGCGCTGAGTACCCGCGTGGTGCCCTTCCTGAAGCAGAAGCTCCTCAGCACCGACGATGACATTCGCAGCAAAGCTGCCCGCACGCTCATTGCGGTCAGGTGAGCCCGGCCCACGTGGACAGAGCGGGGAGGGCAGGGGCGGCCAGCCTGGAGGCTTCTGCTGAGGCTCAGAGAAGGCACCTGAGCTGCCCCCGGCCCCGCACCAAGCCAGCCTGCCCCAGAGCTCCAGGGAATCCACCTCAGGGCCTGCTTTCCGCACCCCCCCCCCAACTGCTTGTGCCCTGGGGGAGGAGGACCCTGTCCCCTGGGGGGGCACTGTCCTAGTGGTCTGAGAGCTCAGCCCTCACAGTCCTGTGTCCCAGGAAGCCCCCAGTCCTGGGCAAAACGAGATGGTTGGTCCCCCCTTCCCGTGAGGAAGGCAAGCACACAGTGTGGCGCAGCTGGCAGTCACTGAGTACTAAGTGCTCCGTGGGTGCTGGGTATTATCTACAAGTGGCACTCCTCCAAGGAAGGCGATTACCTTTTATAGGTAAGGAAACGGAGAGCACACGTGTCCAGTCACTGGTGACCCAGGGTCACACGGAATTCCAGTCTAAATCCTGGCCTGGAACCTGAGGGAGCACAATGGCTCAGAGCAGGGAGGGAGGGAGGGAGGGAAGCGGTGTGTGATCCCAGACAGAGACGCTTCCCAAGGACCGGTGGTCCCTCGTGCCCCCAAGTCCATGCCTTAGATATGGCCACCTGCCTACATCCTGGCACCTCTTGCCTCCCCTAGCTCTGGCTGTCCCTCTAGCTGGGATTCTCTCTAGAGACCTGGGCCAGCATTTCTGCGAGTGTGGCCCCCGATCCAGACCCTGGGGAGCTTGTGAATGTGGAGATTCCGGGGCCCTACCTCAGACCGATCACCTTCTGGTCTTTGCTCAGAGGTCCCCTTCCAGTGAAGCCTCTGAGGACGCTGCCCGCTCTAGAAAATGGCGACCTCCACCAGGCCTGCCTGTGCCTTTCACCGTGCCCTCCTTTTTTTGTGTCACCCCCAAGGGGAGTTCCTGAGGACAGGGCTTTGCTCTGCTTGCTGCTTGAGAGTAGGGCTTCGAAACAGGGGGAGCTTTGGTCCCCTGGGAGACAGGCAGCACTGTCTGGAGACATTTCTCATTGTTCCAACTTGAGGGAGAAGGGCGCTCCTGGCCTCAAGGGGGGGAAGCCCTCGAGGGGCCAACACATGGGACAGCTGCCACCACAAAGAATCATCCAGCCCCACGGCCAGTCATGCTCTTGCCTCAGCGTCCAGACCAGGACCTGCCAAGGTGCTCAGTCAGCCCCGGCCGTGGGAATGAACGAATGCACGGAATCCCTGCAGGCGGGGTCCAAGACTCTGCATCTTTGATCAAGTTCCCAAAGGGAGCTTGTGGGGAGTCCATCACGTTCCTTTTCACAGCTTCGTACAGTGCCAGGATTAGAAGTGACTTACAGTGTCCTCTCCCCTGAGGGTGGCTCTGCACGGGTGTCTCCCTGGCAGCTCGCCCGCTCCCATGGCTTAGCCCATCTTTGGCAGCTCTGGCTCCTGCATGGAGTCAAAATGAGTGTCCCTGGGTCCTGCTGCTCCCCATTTTGGGGCCTGGGGAACATGTCTGGTTTCTTCTTCATGTGATACCTTAGGGCCAGGCTCCATCACCCCCTGGCTCCGCTGTGGTTTGGCCTTCAGTGGTCCCAGGCTGTGCTCCCAGGTTGTCCCAGCATGGGGGTGAGACCCAAACCTTACACCAGCACTCCCTTGCACCCTGGTACCCCCTGGCCAGGCCCGAACCACCAGGGGGTCCCAACACAAGTCCTTCTGGTGTGCCCTGGGGTGGTCCTAGGCCCCGCCCCCATCCTCTTTGCCAAGCGAAGCCACACAGCTGTCCCCTCTCTGGCCCAGCATCCCTCTGGAGGGCAAGAACCAGGTGTGGCAGCATGACGTCATCCCCATCCTGGTGCACCTGCTCAAGGACAAGGTGGAGGAGGTGCAGGCCAACGCCGCCGGGGCCCTCATGTATGCTGCGGTCACCACCCAAGGTGAGGCAGCCTGCTGGCCACCTGCATCCCCTGCGCAGGTGGTAGTTTACTGGGCAGTGTGTGGGGGGGGTCACTGCAGCCTCCGGCATGCTGTTTTCCAGAACTTTCATTCTGTGCTCAGCATCCCAGCACTGCCCCCTCCCTGTCCTACCAAAATACTTTCCCTGGCCTGTTGTTGGAGTCCTTTCAAGTTTGGGCCAAGGCTCCACCCTCCCTCCTCTTCCTGGCCACAGTGGGTCACCTACCTGTGGCCCTCCCTGGTCACTCCCATTAGGACCTCTGTCCCTTCCTGCCAGGCTATTCCCTGGGCCTGGAGTTCCTGTCTCCAACCGAGGCCCCTTGTAAGCCTCGAATCTGGGATGAATTATGTAGTTTGCCATCCTTGATTTGGTTATCCTAACGCCTAAACAAACACTGGAGCCCTTGCTTCCATGTTGTTTTTTGATCGAAATTACTTTTTTTTTCAGGGGGTGGGTGTGGGGAGCAAATAAGAGCATGAGATTACCTCTCCTACCTGGGGACCCCCCTAGCCAGTCGGGCTTCCAGCTTAGTCATCCAGTCCTGGCCACAGGAGCGACGGGTTGGTTTCCCCACCTGGAGGCCGGGGTTGGCCATCCCACACGACCTCTGAAAGCTCTCTGTCTTTGCACATGCCCACAGTTGCCTGCACCAGCCCCGTGCCCTGTGCTTTCTTGATGTTCCATGGAGGACTGACTGGGTCTCTGATTCTCAGAGTTTGGCGGGAGTAGCAGAGGGTTGATGACCTAGAGGAGAAGCATGTCATGCAGTGGGCAGAGGACAGGGGCCAAGCCTCCTCTGGGAGGGGCGTGGGTATTGACCCAAGGGACAATGGGAGTCAGCAGGGCCGAGGGTAACTGCACAGCTTCCAGCACACAGAGAAGAGTTCATAGAGCATGGCAGGAAGCTGGGGGGCAGGGGGCAACCACCTGGCCTTTCAGCAGGCCAGGACAGCAGGAAGGTGCTGAAGGTTAAGGAGGGGCGTCTCCTTTACAGATTAATGTCTGTGTCCCCCACTAGACTATAAGTACTGGGAGGGAAAGAGCTCTGTGAGTTTTTGTGCCTGGCACAGAGTAGGTGCTCAAGAAATACTTGCCACATAAATGAACAATTAGATTTTAATTTTTGTTGCCTTGAGAGAACTGGATTGCAGGACAGGCGTCAGGGTGGGTGGGGAGAAGCCAGCTGAGGGGCTGGAGGGGCAGGAATGAGGAGGCCAAGGCTGGAGGCAGAGGAAGGTGCCAGGGCCTGCACGGGAGAGAGGGGAGGCACCTCCCCTGAGGCTGCACAGGCCGGAGGCCAGGGTTGGGCTGGGGTGAGAGAAGGTGGAACAGGATGGCCCCCTGAGGAACACCTGGTGTTGGTGACCCACAGGGAAGTATGCTGCCCTGGACATAGAAGCCATCCACCCCCTCCTGAACCTGCTGTGCTCATCCTTGACCAAGGCACGCTTGAATGCCACCAAGGCCCTCACCATGCTGGCTGAGGCCCCTGAGGGCCGCAAGTTTCTGCAGTCTCAGGTGCCCATCTTCCGCACCCTCGAGGAAGACCCCAGTGAGGCAGTGCGGCGGGCAGCCCAGATCGCCATCAAAGTCATTGAATGGAAACCCTGAGCTGCTTGTTGGCCCAGAACTGATAAAATGCTTGCCTAAATAAATGGGCTGAATCTCTTTATCTTGGGTCTGAATGGCACTTTATGCTCCTAGAGTGTGGTCACATCTCCCCTCTCTCCTACAAAGGGGAAACACCTGGCCCTGAAGGACTGGGTCAAGGTGGCCAGGCGAGGAAGCATGGGCTAAGTCCAAGGCCCAGGGAGGGAAGGGTGGCATCCCAGCTCTCTGTTGGGGCCAAGAGTCCCCTCAGAAGGTGGAGAGCAGGGCTGGGCCTTCCAGGTACAAGGAGGGGCCAGGAGTTATATTGGGAGAAGGAACACAGCTGGATCCAGCACCACCCAAGCTTTAGACACTTGAGTGACCTGGCCCTTGGGTGTGGCTGGGCACTGTTCTTAGCCAGTTCTGCCCCCCCTCTCACAGGAGGGAAGGTCAAAATGCCAGCCCATGTGGGCTCTTTCAGGAGGAGTATGAGTTGTATGAGGCCCCTAAGGGATGCGTGCCCAGGACAGGGATCTTCCCGCCAGAACCAAGAAGTCATAAGAGTAAGCTCCCAGCTGGCCTGAGGCCAACCACACCCCAGCCCCAGGGCAGCCCTCTGGCCAGCCTTCCACCTGGGCTTCCACCTGCTTCTCTCGTCCCCCAAATGAAACTAGCAAAGGAGGATGGAGAGCTTGAAGGCATTGGAGGAGAAGCCAGGCTGCGGAGGGTAGGAGGCTTGGGACCCTTTAACCACCCCAGCCTTCCCTGCCTGGTCTGGCAGGATGATGGTTCTTAAACCAGTTCTGACTTCTGTTGGAGAAGCTGCAGGAGAGGAGCTCAGCTTCAAGGGAGCTTTTTGAGGCTCCCTGCCTAAAACAAGGTTTTTCTCATTATAGCACCAACCAGCAGCCATATTTCCTATGGGACAGAACCTCCCAGGCTTATGGGATGCCCAGTCCTTCCAGAATAAACATCAGCAGAACCAGAATCCTCAAGTGAGCACCTTCTTATAGTTCTTTCATTGACTGGGGCCTTCACTTTTCTAGAAGAATCAGAGAAGTTTGTGTCCCTGGAATTAGAGGATTAGCCCAAGGGGACTGGCTGTTGAGTCCAGCTGGAATTTTGGGTAAATCTCATTCTCAAAACAGGCCCCCAAAGCGGAAACCTTTTCTCCTTCAGTAAAACAGGTGCTTGAAGACCTCTACTTCCTCATGTCCCCATCTCACCTCAACCCACAGCATGCTGGTTCCACCTCTAATGCCTCACCAAAGGGCTCTGGCCAAGGTCACTGGCCAAGGTTACTGACCATCTTGCTGCCAAGACCCTGTGCTCTTTGTGCTTGACCCATGCTATGGCCCAGGTATGGATGTTCCCTTCCTGTAGCAGCTGTCTTGGGCCTCCTTCCAAGGTTCTGGCTGTGCTCTCTTTGGTCTCCTTTGTAAAACCCTCTTTCTCTACATGACCAGTAGTGTTCGTGTTTCTCACAGCTCTGTCTAGGCCCTCTCTCCTCCTGTTTTCCCACACAATCTCACCTGCCTGGCTATGGGTCCCCCTCTACCAGGTTCCTTTATTAGCTAGACCTGCCCACTGCTTTGTCTCCCCCAAATCTGGGTCTGTAGCCCCAGCCTCTCTCCTGAGTTCTGGACCCTCCTATCCAATTTAACATCTACCCTTAAATGTCTCCATGCAATAATTAATACGAATCCTTCACAAACTCTTCTGAAAAATAGAAGGGGTCGGGACACTTCCCAACTCATTCTGAGTCTAATTTTACCTCAAATTAGCTGATACCCAAGCCAGAAAAAGACATCATAAGAAAACTATAGACCAATATCCTTTATGAATAGAGACATAAAATTTCAACCAAATATCATCAAACCAAATCTAGCCACATAAAAAAAAAACATTATACACCATGACCAACTGGAATTTATCCCAGGAATGCAAGGTTAGTCTAACATTTGAAAATGAATCAATGTAACATATATATACAATAAAGGACAGAAATCACATGATCATCTTAATAGATGCAGAAAAAGCATTTGATGAAATCCAATATCCATTTCTTTAAAAAAAAAAAAAATCCAAAAAATCCAAACTAGGAATAGAGGGGAACATCTGCAAAAAGTCATAGCTAACATCATTCTCAATGGTGAGAGACTGGATGTGTTCCCCTGAAGATCAGGAACGAGACAAGAATGTCTGCTCTCACTACTTCTATTCAACATTGTACTGAAGGTTCTAGCCAAAGCAATTAGGCAAGAAAATGAACTAAAAGGCACCCAGATTGGAAAGAAAAAAGTAAGCTATCTCTTTTTGCAGACGATGTGATCTTATATATGGAAAATCCCAAGGTATACACTTAAAAACTATTAGAACAAGTCAACAAGTTTAGCAAAGTTGACAAAGAAAACAACTCCATTTACAATAGCATTGAAAAGAATAAAATACCTAGGAATAAATTTAACAAAAGAAGTACAAAATTTGAGCACTGAAAACAAAACATTGTTGAAAGAAAGAAGATCTAAATAAATGGAAAGGCATACCATGTTCATGGATCAGAAGAGGTACAATTGTCAAGATGGCAGTAAGTATCTTCATGCAATTCAAACTCAACATGTCCCAAGTGGTGCTCAACTTTCCTCCCACATCTGTTCCTTTTCCAGGGTGGCCTGTCTTTAGAACTGGTGCACACTTTGCCCACATGCTTAACCCAGGGAGTCACTCTGGCCTCTCCTTCCACAAGTCTAATCAGTCAAATTCTATTACTTCTAATCACTGGTTTCTCTTGATGCCATTCCCTTCTCTTTTCCTCTCTGCCACTAACTTGCCTGGATCGCTCTTGGTGGGTGTTCCTGCTTCCCTTTCATTGTTCCAGCAGCAGCCAGCAAATCTGATCCTGTCACTTCCCCACTGAAGCTCCCAGGGACTTAGGATCCCAAAGTATATAAGGCAATTCAGCCTCCTGCCCACCTTGCCCTCCCCATCTCCCACTGTTCTCCTATGCATAAGCCATGTCTTGGCATCCTCAAACATGCTTTGCACTCTTGCTTCATGTCTTTCTGCATGTTGTCCCTTCTGTTGTCCAGCTAATTGTCCTCCTTCCTTGGTCATAGGAGGCCTTCCCTGACTCAGACTAGGTGGGCCCCCCTGCTGTATACACACCACGTGGTGGGCCAGTGTGTGGCCTTGGTGTAAGGCAGGGCTGTTCCAGGCCCTATGCCCATTCCTAGTGTACTCAATTTCCTTGCTAAGTCTGTCTCCTTCCCTGTGAAATGTGATTAATTCTAGTACTTCCACAAAGGGTGGTTCTGTGGCTTGAATGTGATAATGCACTTACCCCAGGCAGCAAAACAGCAGGCTGCACTAAATGCTGGCCATCACAGCTAGTGTTTCACTGTCTGCTGCCTATGCTCTGTTAGCAGCTATTTCCTTGCTGTGGCTGACACATAGTGGGCACTCAAAAATGTCAGCTGAAAGGATAAACTAGGGAGGAGAGCCTGCATGTGAGTGTGCCTTCAGAGTGTGATTTTTGTGATGCTGGATGGGCCTCTGCCAAATCACTTCAAGGCACCTGGAACTTTTTCTAATGACACAATTTATTTTTGAGAAGAAGGAAGAGGAAGGAGCAGCTTAGGGAGTCCTGGCAGAAATACAGCCCGGGAGTGGCCTATACCTGACAGCTAAGGGAGTCTAGCTCCTGGGCCCAATGCCCAATAACACGCCAATTGCAGGTAGACTGGGAGGCACTGGGAAGAGCTCAGGAAGGAGGAAGGTTTCCTCTCCACCTGCCCTTCAAGGGTACAGTGTGACTGTAGCTGGGCAGTGCTGAACTGTTGGGAGGCCTGTTCCACTGAGCAGAGACTGCCTCAGCTCCACCACTGGTCCAGGCAGGAGCTGAAGTCCCACCCATGGGCAGCCTTGGCTCCAGCTGGCCTGTGAGGTCATCAGCAGTGGGCACAGCACCTGTGGGTGGGAACCCCATGTGGGGGTGGGGCTTACATTACATGGCATCTTCGCCAGCAGGGCATACCTTTAAAAAGGAGGAGAGAACAAAGCAAATGGAGGTAGGGTATAGGAAAGAAATGGTTACAGTGAAGTAAACACAAGCAAAAATCCCAAATATATCTAGAAATAAAAAGCCAAAATTAAATTTAAAGTGAAAGTCAGTGTTTATGCAGTAGAGCCATTTGGAGAAAATGACTCATTTCGTAAAGGAACAGATGTTCTCATTTGCATAGTCTCTGGAGTCGCAAATGGACTTCACCCTGTCCCCTCAGCACGCATGCCCTGCAGCTGGTGGCACTTGATTTGTGACATTGAGGGAGTGTTTACATTAGTGTAATCCTTGGTCCTATATCCATGGGTCTCCTGGTAGGAAAGACTTTCTCCACTGGATGATGAGGGAGTCTGGAGAGGCTATGGTTTGCCTGCTCTTCCCAGACGCCCCTGGGCCCCAGCTGCCTTAGTAGTAGTAGATGTGCAACAGGACTATGGTTGATATCAAGAGGAACCCGTTGGCATTGGCAATTTCTCTCCCGAAGGGTATCTCTGACATGTCAGCATACGTTGTCCCTTCCCAGGTGTCACTGCACTCTGTCCCTTTAGATGTGTCATGGCACTCTGTCTCTTCCAATGTGGCACTGTGCTCTGTCCCTTCAGACATGTCATGACACTTTGTCCCTTCCAACATGCACTCTATCCTTTCAGATATGGCAGCACGCCCCATACTCTCCTTGGCTACCCCTTCTGGGGCCAGTTTGGGGCCCGGCTGTGGCTCCAGTCCACAGAACACATCACAGGCCTTCCAGAGGCAGCCCTGGGCCTCCTTGAATACATCTGGAACAGAGGGAACAGGCAAACATCAGGAGGACACAAGAAGGAGGACCTTCTATGGTGTAGCATCTCAGCGGTCAGTCCCACAGAAAGACCAAAAGACTCTCCGAAATGAAGATCAGTCCTCAGTCCCTGCTATAGAATACCTACCACCATCCTCAGAGACATGGGAGAGTGGGATAAGGGGCTCAGGGAATGCAGTGGGGGCGGGGGTGGGAACTACCTGGGGTCATGCTTGCCTTCCACTGGCAGAGCCTTCAACCGGGTGCAGATCCTGGAGTGACCACCCTTCTCTTAGGCACATGGCCGAACACAGCTGGATATGTCTAGAGCGAGTGACTGCTCCTCTGAATCTGCCTCCCCAGTCACTACTCTCCAGAGGATGGAAGAAATCCCCTGATTTCTGGAATCAGACACTGCTGTCCTCGGCAAGCTCTCAGGGAATGTCTCCCTCAGGCAGGTATTAGTCTAGCAGCCTGGCCCAAAATAAGGCACTCTGGGCACTTGAATGGGAAATCACTGATGTTTTCCAGGAGGCAAAGGAGGGAAGTCTGGGAATTATAGGAATGTTTCCATTCAAATTAGCGAAAACGCCTTCTGGGGCTTAAATGTTGCTCCGGGTCCGTCGGTACAGCTCCCGTGGGCCGCTCCTTGGGCCCGCTCAGGCGCAGGTCAGCACCACGGCCAGCTCCGGCACACCAAAGTAGGTCCCGCGCAGCCTGGGAACAGTTTCCTCCTTGACAAGATGAGCGAGTTTCGGTCCGAGAGCGGGCATCCCAGCAGTGCTTGCTGTGACCTGTTCTCTGTCTCATTCTGTTGGGCAGCCTCCATGCCAGCTGTGTCCCAAGGCTGAGGCGGCCCCAGCGATAACGGAACCCATCAGCCAGGGACAGAGAAGCCTCTGTTACAAGGGGGGTGGGGATGGCTGCAGCCAGAGGACCCCAAAGCCAGGGACACAGATCTCTGTTGCCAGTGCTGAGAAGTCCTGCATGTCACACTCTGAACACCCATGTTATATCATCATGCAGCTGCCAAACCCAAAGAGGCTGCTGTATGTAAAAGGCAACTGATGATTTGATGACAGCCCACAGGCTGTATGATGGGGGGTGGGATGGCTGTTGGCCAAGAGCACACATTTTAGAGTTAAGACTTGCCTGTGTTCAAGTCCCAGCTCCACCACTACCTGGTTATCTGTGGAGCCTGGGGCAAGTTAGTTAACTGTTCAGTGCCTCAATTTTCCCGTCTCTAGATGGGGATGTTAATTGTACCTGTCACGCAGGGGTATAATTTTGACACTGCCTGGCACATCCCAGGTGGGCAGTAAATATTAGCCACTGTCATTATCTTCGTCGTCATCATCCCCCCACGACTGTGGAGGGAGAAGAGGAACTGGGAGGTGCACCCAGAACAAGCCCCTGGCACACTGTGGGCCCCCCATGGGCTCGTTTCCCCCACTCAGAGAAGAGAAATTCCCAGGGAGCCCTGCACCTGCCAGGGGTGTGGGGCTGCCATGCTTGGGAGAGGCTACTCCCCTGCTCTGCACCTGCCCAAGGCCTCCTCTGCAGATGTCAGGAGGGAGCCCAGGGCCTCCTTGGGCTCTAAACTTCCCTAGCAGGGGTGGAGGGCGTCCCTGGATTGTTGCCTCCTCCCCTAAACTCACAGCCTCCCCAGGCACTCTCTGCCTGAGACTCAGGACTAATCTCATTAGGCCTTTATCCCTGTTTGCGTCAGGGTTGCAAGAAGCTCAGGTCACCCTCCCCCCACCCCCGTGGCCCCAACACTCCCTTTCTGACCCCATCTGCTGAAAACCTTCCTCTAGGCCTTCTGGAGCCCCTCCCAGGAACATTCTCCCTCTGCTTGCTGGGACTCAAATCTTACTGTCCTCAGACTTCTTTCCTCGGAGCCCTCTCTCCCTCTCCTCCCCCAGATTGCTCTTGTTGAGGTACAGCATCATCTCTGTGTGGCTAATCCAGTGGCCAGTCCTAAGGCCTCATCTTTCTTTGCCCATCAGTGTTTGTCTTACCTCTGCTGGGTCCTCCTCATCTCCTGGAGTGCCTTTTACTTTGTGCCCGTTCCCAAGCCCCAAGCCAGACCCCTTGTCTCCTCCCTCTACCCTGCCCCTCTAAGGGTGTCTCACTGCATCTGCTGCTTCTCCCCAGCCCAGAAGGCTGCACACAGATATCCAGAGACCTCTCAACCTCACAGGCACCCCAGAGGGGGCCTCTGCCTGGAAGAGCATTTCTGGGAGGGGAGACTGTGGGGCAGGGGTGCCAGGGAGGCAGCACAGGCCACACACACCTAGAACACTCTAAACAGGATCCCCTGCAGGGTTTGGATCTTCCTTCTCACCTGGCTGTTCTTGGGTCGTGTGTTTCTTCACTTGTATTTCTTCATCCAGATCTACCCTTTCCTGTTGGCTGTCTCGTAAACTCCAACAGAGCCAGTGGAGCTGTGGCAAGAGCAGGGGCACATCACCACCCAGGGCCCTGTCGCACAGACCGGACCCAGCCACGGCCAGCAGCTGGGCACCAGGGTCTCCAAGGACGGAGACCAGTCCTGGTGGTTCAATTTCAACAAGAGACAGAAGGAACGTGGGGTGGGGAAAAGCATGGCACTTGGGAACCCTGGATTTCAGTTCTGGCTCTGGTACCATGTGCTTGCGTGGCTTTGGCACAGGGTGATGCAACTTGCCTGGGCCTCAGTGTCCTTCAGCGTATAGTAAGGGGTGGGAGGCAATGTGCTCAGGGCTCCTTCCAGTCCTGAGCGTCCAGGAACCGTGCCCTTCAGGGTGGGAGCGGCTGCCCATCCCCCCTGGTCTGCTTCTTCTGGTGGAGGAGGAGGCCCTCTGACCAGAGGAGTGGACAGGGCAGACTGGGGAGCCGCTTTCCTTCCAGAATCCCCTCCTAGCTGTCAGAGTTGAGCACTAACCCAGGCCAGAAGAGGCTTTACCTGGTTTACCCGGCCCCCCACTGAGCTGAGTTGCTCAAACTCAACAAGGCATTTGCAGATGCAGTAGGGAGCTCCCTTCCATTCTGCTCTGTAATTTTGTTCCCGTTCTGAAAACACATATGGAAACTTTGGGAAGTAACAAAATCCAGCCAATTGTTGTTGCTTGTTTCTTTTTTTTTTTTTTTTTTTAAAGATTTTATTTATTTATTTGAGAGAGAGAGAATGAGAGAGAGCACATGAGAGGGGGGAGGGTCAGAGGGAGAAGCAGACTCCCTGCCGAGCAGGGGACGCGGGACTCGATCCAGGGACTCCAGGATCATGACCTGAGCCGAAGGCAGTCGCTTAACCAACTGAGCCACCCAGGCGCCCTGTTGTTGCTTGTTTCTTAAGGGTCAACAAGTGAACATTTCCACCAAACCTATCCTGGAATAGATTTTGATCCATTATACTAGCCTCATTATAGTTGAATCCCAGCACCCCCACCCCCAACATATGGCTGGGATGCGAATGGGCTGGGCTGGCCCCTCCCCAGCCAGCCCACTTCAAGACCTGCTGGAGCCCCACCTCTCAGACTAAAATGTCAGAACTAAAATTCTGTTGTGCTAATGACAGAGCCTTTAATTGCTTCCTGATGATGCCATATGTATGCATTTGCCTTCCCAACGACGCTATTGGTCCCTATGGAAGAGGTGCTGGGTGCGCTGGAAGAGCCTGGCTTAGTGTGCTGTCCCTGCTGTTCTGCCTCCTCTGGTAGGTGGTGAGCAGAGGGCCTGGCCCGCCGACACCGATCCAGAAGCTCCAATTTCCCTGTTCATCTCTCCCTCTCCTACTGGCAGCTGCTTTGTGTTCTCCAGAGCGCCTGGCATACTGGGAGGCAGGTGGGAAACACTCAACAAGTACTTGGCTGCCTGAGAAGTGGGCACAACCAAAAAGTTGAGAGGAAGAGAACAGCAGAAAAAGAACGAAGACAAGCTAAACAATTAAGACCCCAAGCAACAGGAAATCAAGTTCACCACCCACTGCCAGTTTCTCAAGGTGCTGGGAGCAGGGAAGTCTCCCTGCTGTCACTGATGCAGTGGGCGTGCACATCCCAGACAATCCTGGCTGTCCTCCCCATGTGCTCCATCCCTTTTCCAACTGGGCTCTGTGCACAGGAGAGGAATGAATCAAACAGCAACTACGGAGCAGGAAGCGTCGCCAGAGGGAAAGCCCAAGGTTGTGGGGGGGGGATCTGGAGGCAGTCTTCCAAGTTTATGGCTTTTACCTAGACCCCAGGAAAAGCTGCAAGATAGGCACGTAGGTCTCACAGACCCATCTCCCTTCTGAGCTTGCCCCTAAACTTCGGACGCTATGGGGCTTTCTGGCTTGGCCAAGTCCCTGTAGTGCGAAGCCTGCTGGCCATGCTGATGGAGGTGATGTAGTGGAGCCAGGTTGGGGCCCAGGCCTGCCACTTGGTACCTTGGACAAGTGACTTAATTTCTCTGAGCCCAGACTTCCTGTATTCCAACTGGGGTGACTGATCCCTGCCTCCTGGGAGGTGGGAATGGCCGCGCCAGGAGAAGGCTGAGAGTCACCCAGCCCTGAGCCGGCCACAGCTGCCAATATTCCTGTCCCCTCCCCCTCCTGCTGGCTTAATTCCCTGAGGGTAGGTGGCAGCTGGGACTGCCCTGATTACATTAATTCATACTGAGGTTAGGGAACTTAACACTTCTAAGGAAAATTTGCATTTTAAAAGCCAAACTTCTCATTCTAAGTGAATACCCAAATGGTGGATTGTTGAAAAGCTTTTCAGTTTAGTTTTGTTTTTGAGGCAGGGCCCTTCCTCTGTTATTTGCCTATTTCTGACCCATCCCCCACTCCCAGCCCCAAGCCCTCCCACTTTCAAAAAGAATGCAGGAATTCAATCACTCTCTCTAAAACAAGTAGAGCCAAGTTACTGCTCCCCGGGATGCTAGGACTGAAGGTTGGTCCCAGAACACCCTCAGGGCAGCACTTACATGTTTATCCGGAATTGGGTCTGTGAATAGGGAGATCCCCAGGATGGTGAAAAGACTGATTATGAAGAGAATTACCCCAAAGTAGAGGTAGTGCACGCTGCAGATGATCAGGGGGCACTTGCTGTTTGCCTCACAGCTCCAGGGTCCATAGGCAAACTCGGACAACATTCAAGAGAAGCCAATCAGAAGTCCTCCAGTCAGCCCCCAGAAGGCACCCTGCCAAAGGAGGAGCCCCAAGAGAGTCACCTGGAGGGAGATGGGCGGTGAGACAAACCTTCAGCCTCACCTCCCCACTAGTTGAGTTCTGAAGTTAAACTCGTCACAACAAAGGCTTTAAATACCTTGTGGAAGGAAGCAGAATGTAAGCACCAGTGAGGAGGCCATACCTTCTTGTGCTGAACAAAGACCTGAGACACCTGCACTCTCTCTTAGGTCAATCAGAGAACTTAAGAAACATTAGAAACACTTTTATGTAAGATAATAAATAGGTATCTCAAATGTCATATGTCCAAAAGGACCCCAGTCTTCCCCATGGCTGTGGGTGACACCTCTATCTCCCTGATTGCTCAGGTTGAAACCCCAGGAGTCATCCCTCCCCTCCTTCCTTCCATCTTGCCCTTCCACCAACCCATCAGCAAATCCTGTTGGCTCTGCCTCCAATGCGTGTCAGCATCCCACTACCCTATGGCTACCACCCTAATCCTGAACCGCCATCTTCTCTCACATAGGTGGCCTTCCTACCTGGCCTCCTGCTTGCCCACTGTCTCCACAGAAGCCAGAGTGAGCTCTTCAAAGCATGCATTAGAGAATGCCATGCCTCTGCTTAAACTCTCCAATGGCTTCTCATGGCCCACCATCAGAGTCAAATCTCAATCCTGCCCCTCAGTTGACCTCATCTGGCTCTGCCACTCTCCCCTTGGTCATTCCACTTCAGCCTGTGTGCAACCTTCCTCCTGCATGTTGAATCTGCCCATTTTTCTCTTGGCTCAGGCCTTTGTGCTTGCCCTTCTTTCTGCTTGGGTCTCTGCCTAGATCTTGGTACTTCTGGATCATCCTGCAGAGTTCAGATTCAAGGTCATTTTCTTAGAAGTCTTCTCCTACTACCTTGGCTAAGGTCCTTGTATATGCCCTGCCCCCAGAGCCTGCCTTGACACCCTCCACAACCCTTTTTTACCTTTTAAACAACACTGCATCACTATCAGAAATCTTTATCTGCTTATTGGATATCATCTGTCTCCTCCAATCAGACTGTCCACTCTTAAAGAGTAAGAACTTCACCTTGGCTCTGGAGCTGTGTCTGGAGCCTGACTTAGATGCGGATGGATGTCAGAGGAGACAGAAGATACGGTATATGGGCAAGCATCTTGGAGAAAGACCTGAAACCAAAAGTCATGTGGATGATCCACAGGAACCATTTATTGAAGGAGATGTGCAGAACGGGAAGATTTAGAAACAGATGGGCAGCAGAAGCCAGATGAGCATGCAATCTGAAGCAGAGTGGGAGAGAGGGCCTAGAGAAACTCTCTAGGTCAAAGAGGGTACCTGCAATGTCCTTGTAACCTTGGACTAGGGGTAGCAGGGAATCACTGACCAGATCCCCAGGTCTCCTTGGCAGTAGGCTCCAATACCTTAATGTTGGTATCATTGATGGGAAGCAGAGTCTCATGACAGCCTGCCTCTCTTGCCCCTGCCCTTCCCAGCAGAGCAGAAGGAAGCAGCTTTGGCATCTGCAGAGCCCAGCCACCCTCCTCCCACATTCTTGGTGCTAAATTGAGTCTTGGTGACCTGAGCAGAGCAGGCAGCACTAGCAGGTTGGTCTAGAGGACTGGATACCTGAGATGGGCCTATAGGAAGCACCAGCCAGGTGGAAGGGGAAAAAGATATTCTTGGCAAAGTGAACAGTCTATGCAAGTGAAGGGAGGCCAGAGAAAGCACAGGGCAGTAAGGCAATTAACACTGCAAATGGTTAGGAATGGCTGGGGCCCAGGGCCTGTGCATGGAGAGGGCAAGGGCCAAGAGTTAGGCAGGGGACAAATCACACAGCACCTCATACACTGTGCTCAGGAACTTGTACAAGGCCCAGTTACTCAGTGCTGTTAGGGGAAACAAGTTAAGATATGATTCAAATAACAAATGAAAATATTCTGGCAAATTATGCTTTCAAAGTCTTACGGAGAGGGGCACCTGGGTGGCTCAGTTGGTTAAGTGTCCAACTCTTGATTTCGGCTCAGGTCATGATCTTAGGATTGTGAGACTGAACCCCATGTAGGCCACTGCACTGAGTATGGAGCCTGATTAAGATTCTCTCTCTCCCTCTCTCTGTGCCCCCTCCCCATACACCTCCCTCTCTCTAAAAAAAAAAGTCTTATGGATAAAATGATTGAATCATTAATTGGGATCTTTAGTTTGTTTTTAAAAAATATTTATTTATTTATTCATTTATTTATTTATTTGAGAGACATACAGAGCGGAAAGCACGAGTGGGGTGGGAGGGGCAGAGGGAGAGAGAGAATCTCAAGCAGATTCCCTGCTGAGCAGGGAGCCCAACACGGGGCTCCATCCCAGGAAACCGAGATCATGACCCAAGCCAAAGGCAGACGCTTAACTGACTGAGCCACCCAGGTGCTCTGGGATCTTTAGTTTTAAGTGTGGTTGGAGAGATGGTCTTCACTGCAGGAAAGGCAAAAGGAATTCATGACTGTATGTCTCCCTGTGAGTATGAAATCTCTGAGTATGACACATCCACGTACAGAGGCAACAGAATAATATTTTCTTACACCCAGATATGTGTGAGGGAAGAGCATGCACACTGCATCATCTATGGCATAGTTGAGTGGATTATATTTCAAAGGGAGGAAAACAAATCAGAGCTTGCCTTTTCCCTGCATGCATGAGGGAGCTCAGACCAAATCTGCCCAGGAGGGGCAGAAAGCAAATGATACAATGGTGTGAACTCTTGAAGCACAAGAGACCCTTCTAGGGCAGCTCTTGCAAAGACAACTATGATGTGAAGGCAAGCCCTCACACTGTGTCATGCAGTGGGCATGCCAACACCTACTTACCTGTTCAGTGACTCTCTTGCAAAATACGGCAAGCCCGAAGATGGCAGCAATGGGTGGGGTCAGGTAACTCATAACTGCATGTGTATATTCAAACAGTCGCTCACTGTATTCTGTTTGTATAAAAGGGACCCAGATGATGATGACAGCAAGTAATATTATAACAAAAAACCTGTAAATTAAACCAATAGTCAATAGAAATTTGATGAGCTCCCCCCCCCCCGCCAATAAAATATTACAAGCCATGCTATTAGCTCAATTATTCCTTAGGTTAAATTCAGATGCCCATTCATAAGTTGGACAGAGGAGACAGCCACATAGGGCTGCAGATAAAAATCCTTTAACTTCTGAATAAATAAAACCAAGTGTCCATTTGCATGTTACTGGATCATGGATAGATTTTCACATTTGGAGGGTGTGTTTGGGCAGTCATGCTTAAAATTACATGGAAAAATATTAATTTCTTGAGGGTAACACATTTTAAGAAATTTTAGACCGATTAGTACAGCACATGATTTTGAAGATTTCAACAAGTTCAGAAACTTATTTAAATTTTGCTGAAAATTTTACAAAACTGAGTAGAGGCTCCAAATGTTCATTGCTTTTTCTCAGTAAAAGATTTAAAAATATGTGTTCATATATAAAATTACACTGGATCAAATGTCATCCCAAAGATGAATAAATCTTAGTTCTGTGTCAACAGGGCTTAAAAATTATTATGTAGAGTGAATGACTCTAAGCTATAAACTATTCCTTGATAGTCAAAGAAGACATAGGATGTGAATTCCCACCTTAGTAATGATGGGATATTTTGCCAGGGACTAACCCTCCTACAGATAACAATGATAAATTGAGGGCCAAATATAGCGCAACAACACTGAAGGGAGCCAAAAGCAGGCAGAAATAGGAGAGGTTTTAATCCTTGAAAAGAATAAAATCATACTGGGTGCTATCTACATTACCCGGCTTTTCTTCTGAGGGCCCTCCCTCGTCTGCATGATGTGGGTGACTAGAAGTTAGGCAGAGAGCCTCACTCTTACTAGCCTGAGGTGTCAGAAGATGGAGGTTGAGTATTCAAAGTGGTTGAAAATGTTGGGGGAAAAATTCTAGAAAGGAGGGAGCCACAGAGCAAGGAGATCCAATCTGTATATGAACTTCCCTTATGCCCTTGGCTGATCCCTGAACTATGCATGTGTGGGAAAATCTCCAAATAATCTACCAACAAGCAACTGTTGGAAGGTAGAAAAAGTTGAGCAAAGACTTCAGTGGCTGCCTACAGTGGGAGAGACAGAAATTGGGAGTTTGAATCTCACTGAGTTAAAAAAAAAAAAAAAGAAATAAGAGGACAGAAGAGAGAATGAAAGAGCATCTTTAACGTGGTAGGAAAAAATACTGTCAACCCAGAATTCTATACCCAGCAAAAATATCCTTCAAAAAAATAAAGGCAAAATAAAAACATTTTCCAATAACCAAAAACGGAGAGAATCTGTCACCAGCAGACCTGCATTATAAGACATGCTGAAGAAAATTCTTCAGAGTGAGGGGAAATGACACATATTGGAAACTCGAACCTAAAAGTTGGAATGATGAGCACCAAAAAATAAAATATATGGGTAAATATAAAATGCTACATATATATATAAATTTATTTTAAGGGCAATTGACTTCTGGGGCGCCTGGGTGGCTTGGTCGTTAAGCATCTGCCTTTAGCTCAGGTCATGATCCCAGGGTCCTGGGATCGAGCCCCACATCAGGCTCCCTGCTCTGCGGGAAGCCTGCTTCTCCCTCTCCCACTCCCCCTGCTTGTGTTCCTTCTCTCGCTGTGTCTCTCCCTGTCAAATAAATAAAATCTTAAAAAAAAAAAAAAATAAAGGCAATTGACTTCTTACAGCAAAAATTATATTGCTATCACTGTATTATGGGGTTTATTCGCACATAGGTATAAAATAGATGACAGCCATAACACAAAAGATGGAAGGGGAAAATAATACTGTTCTAAGGTATTTATGTTTTACATAAAATGATACAGTATTAACTCTAAGTAGACAAAGATAGGTTAATCATGCCTATTATAATGCCTAGAGCAACCAAAAGAAATTAAAATGGAATATTAAAAACTATTTCCAATCATATTGATGATTTGTCTATAAAGTCTTTTATGATAATTTTATTTCTATCCTCATGCCATTTGTCTCCTTTTTGTACCTTTTTGTGCAGAATAGCACCTCCAGCACAATGTTGAATAAAAGCACTTATAGTGGACATATGTGTCTAGTTCCCAATCTCAGGGGAAAATGTAAAGATTAAGTATGACACATGCTATAAGTTTTTAAATATGTATATATATTTAAAAGCCAGTGTAAAGAAATTCTTTTAAATTTTCTAAGATTTAAAAAAATAAATAGGTATTAAACATTCTAAATTCTAAATTCATCTATTGCACGACTATATGATTTTCTCCTGCTTTCAGTTAATGTAGTCAAGTACATTGATGACTTTTGAATAAAAAAAATCTATTCTTGCATTCCTGGAATAAGCCCCAGATGGTCAAGGTGTATTTTTCTTTTTATATGTTGCTGGACCTGCTAATATTTTGTTTAAAATTTCTGCATCTACGTTTCTATTGGCATGGTATGTATTTTACCATGTTTTCTTTATGCTTTCCTCAATCTTATTTTAAAGATGTCTCTCTTCAATGAAGTTTCAGGATACAAAATCAACATACAGTAGTGAAAAAAATCAGTAGTGTTTCTATACACTAACAGTAAGTTACCTGAAAAAGAAATAAAGAAAATAATCCCATTTACAATAGCATCAAAAACAATAAAATACTTAGGAATAAATTTAAGGAAGAAGGTGAAAGATTTCTACACAGAAAACTGTAAGGCATTGATGAAAGAAATTGAAAAAGACACAAATAAACAGAAGGATATCTTGTGTTCATGGACTAGACAAATCAATATTGTGAAAATGTCTATACTACCCAAAGCCATTTATGGATTCAATGCACTCCTTATCAAGATTCCAATGGCATTTTTCACAGACTTAGAATAAATAATCCTAGGGCACCTGGGTGGTTCAGTTGGTTAAGCGACTGCCTTTGGCTCAGGTCATGATCCCAGAGTCCTGGGATCGAGTCCCATGTCAGGCTCCCAGCTCAGCGGGGAGCCTGCTTCTCCCTCTGACCCTCTCCCCTCTCATGCTGTTTCTCTCTCTCAAATAAATAAATAAATAAATAAATAAATAAAATCTAAAAAAAAAAATCCTAAAATTTGTTTGGAATGACAAAAGACCCTAAGTAGCCAAAGCAGTCCTGAGAAAGAAGAACAAAGCTGGAGGTATCACATTTTTTTGATTTCAAACTCTATCACAAAGCTATAGTAATCAAAACAGTTTGGCACTGGCATAAAAACAGATGCATAAACCAATAGAACAGAATTTAAAGCCCAGAAATAAACCTATGCATATATGGTTAACTAATATCAGACAAAGGAGCCAAGAATACTCAATGAAGAAAAGACAGTCTCTTCAATAAACGGTCCTGGGAAAATAGGATATTCACATGCAAAAGAATGAAACTAGACTCCTATCTTACACCACTCACAAAAATTAACTCAAAATGGATTAAAGACTTAAATACGAGACCTGAAACCATAAAACTCTTAGAAGAAAACATAGGGGATAAGCTCTTTGATGTGGGTCTTGGCAATGGGTTTTTGGATATGTCTCCAAAGTCTCAAGCAACAAAAGCAAAAATAAACAAGTGGGATTACATCAAACTAAAAAGCTTCTGTGCAACGAAAGAAACAACAAAATCAAAAGGCAACCACAGAATGGGAGAAAACATTTGCAAACCATACATCTGATAAGGGGTTTATATCCAAAATATATAAGGAACTAATATACAACTTAAGAGCAAAACAAAACAAAATACCAAATAATCCAATTAAAAACTGGGCAAAGATTTGAATAGACATTTTTCCACAGAAGTTATTCAAATGGCCCATAGGTACATGAAACAGTGCTCAACCTCACTAATCGTCAGGGAAATGCAAATCAATACCACAGGGGGCTATCATCTCATACTTGATAGCTATTACCAAAAAGGCAAGAGATAACAAATATTGAGTACTGATGAGAATGTAGAGGAACAGGATATACTGTTGGTGGGAATGTAAATTTTTGCAGTCATTCTGCCAAACAGTATGGAGGTTCCTCAAAAAATTACAAATAGAATTACCATATAATATAGCAATACTGCCTTTGGGTATATATGCAAAGGAAACAGAATCACTGGTATGAAAAGATATTTGTACCCCCAGGCTCACTGCAGCATTATTTACAATAGCCAAACCATGGAAACAATCTAAGTGTCCACTGGCGGATGTCTGGATAAATAAACTGTGATATGTATATACAGTGGAATATTATTCAACCACAAAAAAGAAAGAAACATGGATGGACCTTGAGGGCGTTATGCTAAGTAAAATCAATCAGACAGAGGAAGACAAATACTGTATGATCTCACTTATATGTGGAATAAAAAAAAAAAAAACTCCTAGAAACAGACAGCCAATTGGACACTGCAGAGGTGGAGAGGATATGGATAAAGGAGGTTAAAAGGTACAAGCTTCCAATTTTAAGAAAAATAACTTCTGGGGATGTAATGTACAGAATGGTGATTATAGTTAGCAACACTATATTGTATATTTGGAAGTTGCTAAGACGGTGGATTTAAAAAATTCTCATCACCAGAAAAAAGTTTGTAACTATGTGTGGTGATGCATATTAACTAAACGTATTGTGGTGATCATTTCACAATATATGTATATACCAAAGTATTATGTTATACAGCTTAAACTTAATACAATATTATATGTCAATTATATCTCAATAAAACTGGAGAAAAGGTGTCTCTTCTAAGCAGGATATAGTTTTTTTTTTTTTAATAGTCTGATAATCTCAACATTTTAACCTAGGTGTTTAGTCTACTTACTTTTCATGAAATTACTGATATAATTGGGTTTATATATGCCATCTTCTTATTTGTTTTTTTTTAATTTGACCTACCTTTTATGTTCTTTTATTCTTTTAATCCTTTTGATTTCTTGAGGGCTAATCAAATATTTTATGAGTTATTTCATATTTTTCTTTAAACAAGTTGTCAGTTAAACATTTTTGAACTATTCTTTTATTGCTCAGTCTAGAGATTAGATTACATGCACCCTTGTTATATCATAGTCTGGTACAAGTTTTATTTTTTACCACATCCCAAATAATTCTAGAACCTGAGAATATTTAAGTTCCATTTAGCCTCTGCTCATTTTCTCTGCTATTCTTATTACTACATTTTGCTTCCATATGTTATAAATTCCATAGACATTTTTTTTTCCTTTTGATGTTTTCAACAGCTAATATGCATTTATATTTCCCACATATTTACTCTTTCTGGTGCTCTTCATTCTTCTCTGAAGTTCAATTCTTTTATCTGGATTATCTTCCTTCAGCTGGAAGAACTCCCTTTGGTATTTCTTACACTGAAAATCTAATGTAATAAATTCTCACAACTTGTGTTTATCTGAAAATATATTACTTCATTTTCATTTTGGAGAATATTTTTGATGGGTATTGGATTCTACATCGGCAGGTTTTCTTCCCCCTAGCACTTGAACGTGTCATTCCATTGTCTTCTGGCTTTTATAGTTTCTGTTGGAAATTCTGCTATCAGTCTCTTCAGTGCTCTCTTGAAGGTAGTGTGATTTATTTTCCTCTCACTGCTCTACAGATTTTCTCTTTATTTTCAATTTTCAGCAGTTTCACTATAATGTAGTTCAGGTATGGTTTCCTTTTTACTTATTCTACTCATAATTTGTGGAACTTGTTGAATCTCTGAATAACTATCCATCAGTTTTGGAAAATTCTTGGCCATTATCTTTTCAAAATTGCTTCTACCCAAACTGTTCCTCTCTTTCTGTGATTCCAATGTCGTATATATTATTATTCTGATTGCATTCCACATATATCTTCTTTCTGTGTGTGTGTTTCGGTTTTGATATTGTCATTCGATCCAGTGCCAATCCATTAATCATGTCGTCTGCTATATCCAATCAGTTGTTAACCCATCCATTGAGTTCTTAATTTCAGATTATTTACTTTTCAATTCTAGAAAAACCTGTTCATTTTTATAAATTTTAATTATCTGGCAAAATTCTCAAGTTTTTCATCTGTTTTGTACACTTTCCCCTCTATTTTCTTGTATATGTTAGTCATGGTTATTTTATTTATTTTTATTTATTTATTTTTTTAAAATATTTTATTTATTTATTTGAGAGAGAGAGAGAGTGAGAGAGAGAGCCCAAGAGGGGGTAGGGTCAGAGGGAGAAGCAGACTCCCTGCTGAGCAGGGAGCCTGACGTGGGACTCAATCCCGGGATTCTGGGATCATGACCTGAGCCGAAGGCAGTCGCTTAACCAACTGAGCCACCCAGGCACCCAGTCATGGTTATTTTAAAGTCTTAGTCAGCTAACTTCACCTGTTGATTTTCATATATATATTATTAGTATAAACATAGTGGTAAGGGAGGGCATTCTTGCCTCTTCCTTTCTAGTTCCTTCATTAGGCATGATATTGGGTTTTAGGGTGATCTAGACATGTTTTATCATGTTGAAAGTTACCTATTTTACCAAATACTTTTTCATCATCTGGGAATAGATACACATGATTTTACTCTTTTGATTATTAATATGGTGAGTTATATTACTACATTTCCTAATATTGAACAATCTTGTATTTCTGGAAGAAAGTCCCAATTGGTAATGTGATATCATTCTTTTAACATTCTTCTAATTTATTGTTAGATCTGTGTCTAATATCTTATTTACAATTTTTGCATTGGTATATAAAAGTGAGATTAATCTTTAGTTGTAATTTTTGGTGCTATTTTTGTTAGGCTTGCCTGCATACATTTCTTGAGTCTCATAAAATGAATTTAAGTCTTCTTTTTTTCTCCCCATGTTATAACAATTTAAATAAAATTGGTATCTGTTTCTTAAAATTTCTCAGAAAAGTGATTTTAAACTATGGAGTGCTAATCACATGTAAAAACAAACTCAAATGCAGGGGTTAGACAGATTAAATAAATGAACAATATGCACCCTGATGTGAGATAAAAGAAGTATCTCAGATATAATGTAGGCCAAGTTAAATGTGTGTGTGCCAGATGTGGTCTGTGGGCAGCCAATGTGAAACCCTACGGAATAAAGCCAGGAACCATGTTTTATACATATACACCCCCACTCCATGCTAGCATGGTGCCATGTGGCATCATGGTTAACAGCATGGCCCTGACATGGACACGTTCTCCTACTTCTACTATGTGATCTCAGGTAGACCAATTTCCTCCTCTGAGCAACTTCCCCCACATTGGTACAATGAGAATAAGAACAGTGAAACTTACCTTTAAAGGTTGTCATGAGGACTAAATGAGACAATGAGATAATTATGTAAATTTCCCCACAGGACTATTTTGGGGGGTATATTAAAAAATGCTAGCATTTTTTAAATCATTGTGATTATTACTTATTTTTTTCCCAAATGGAAACATGTTTCTTTGTGATTATAAAAACAACACATCTTCATTGCAGAACTGTGGGAAAAAAGTACAACCATACCGTATTTAAACAAGATAATTCTACATACAGTATGATAGCCTAAATTTTTCACATAATCCCTTCTGGTGGGCATTGTTTTCATTGACAGCAGTAACTAGTGCGGTTAGAGGAGTCCTTCACCTTCCTGTTACCATGAGCTCCTGTTCAGTGGCCATAGGCCGAATCTGGTTATAGATGTCCGTTGTGAACAGGGCTCTGGCACAGTTGAAAATAGAAGTCAAGGAGGACATGAGAGAGGCCCACAGTGCGGACAGCATCAAGCCTCGTATGTCTGGAAGAGAAGGGACATTTTCTGGACCTCCAGCTCTCTGGCTATGCCAGGAGATGCCTTAGGCCTCCTAAGGCACTTTTCTACATACTACAAAACATTTATATTTTATTTGGAGTGGCATTCCATCTAAGATAGATTAAAGCATTACATTTGTCCTTGCTTCTTGATGAGACTTGCTAGTTTCCTGCTGTGTCTTTATGTAATAAGGAGAGCTGATATCTCTTGAGTGGTTACTTTGTGCCAGATTATTTCCTTAGGCATTAGCCTGTAGGATCCTCCCTACAGCCCTGTGAGATGGGCACCATTGCTGCCCCCACTTGTACACACGAGAAGTCAGAGGTTCAGAGAAGGTTTGGAATGGAGGCAAGGGATGTGACTCCTTGTGCCTCAGGTCCTCATCTGTAAAGTGGGCATAAAGGTACCTCCCACACAGGGCTGTTATTAAGATGAAGATAAATTAAGCAGATGGGTTAACATAATGCTTAACAGAGAGCAAGCACTCGTGAAGTGTGAACTATAAACATAACAATCTAGTGTTTTCACCTGAAAGGCTGCCATACTGCAGAGACTTTGCTCCACAGAGAGATTTCTATGTATTGATGGTTGAGCCTAAGGGTAGAGGGTAACTGGGGCCCGAGCTGGAGGCCCACAGCAGCAAGACCCCCCACTGTATTTGGTGGGCTACTTGGCCAGGCAAAGGCTGGTGTCCTTGCATCTACTTCCTTTCAGGTGCCCTGCAGCCTACCCTCACTCAAAGTCCAGGGTGCTCGAGGACAGGCTTAGCTGCAGAACGTGGACAACTTCCTTTCTGAACCGTGGGGATTTCCTTGGGTCAGATTCCCATCTCTACTGGATTTTTATGGAGATGTCTCAACTTTGATCTCTAGAGCTCCTATTGATCTTCAGAGTTAATGCGGGATTAAAAAAAATGATACTATTTGTTTGGCCTTTTCTCTGGGATTTGGGGAAACAGCTGAGATGAATGCATGGGCTCACTGTCGATCTGCAGTGAAAGCCATCTCCCTGGTGGTGAGCTACCCATCTCTCTAGGCCCCCACTGGACATGAGCTCTGTGAGAGCGGGGCTACGTCTTGCTCATCAATGCATTCTCATGGCTTAGGACCATGTCTAGCACAGAGTGGAGCCCTCCTGTGGAATGAATGCGCAAAGGCACGAGCTAAGCCGGGGAAGTGAACAATGCAAATCGTGGGCACAGGCTGTGTGAGAGCATGTGCACCTTGTGTGAGTGTGTGAGAAATGAAGAGGGAGGAGGCCCGGCTCCTTCCCTTAGGGCAAGCGAGACTCCCTTTACATCACTGATATCCCCCCTACTGCACAGCCAACATTTCTACCCAGAAAGATGAGCTGCCTGGTAGATAAGCCACCCTCAGCTCCTTTGCTCCTAACCATCCACTTAAAGACTGAGGGCACAGGCTCCAATGGGGACACAGATCGTGGGGGGTCCATCTCTTACCTTCAGGCAGCAGCTCTACCACTAGCACTGGGTAGGCGATGGAGCTGCACCCAGTTCTGATGCCACAGTACTTCTCACATATTGAAGGTACAACACATGCCACTTTATCTGTAAGAGAGATCAGTCATACCAATGTGTCAGCCTTAGAGCTCTAAAATCTGAGTGGAGGGAAAGGGAAGCAAAGTAGGCAATCCTGTGTGGATGTCAGATTCTTGATCTACTGGTGACTGCTCCAATTCATGATCCTACACACTCCTCAAGAGCTTGGGGCTGGGAGTTAGGTGCCTAGGAGCCAGATGAATCAGTGCTTCTACCAATTTACTGCTTGACCCCAAGCATGTCAATGTGACCTAGACAAGCCTTTCAGGGACCGCCACTGGGTATCAGGAAAGCAGACAGATTATTCATCCCCTATTAATGTGTGAGCAACCCATAACCTTACTTGCTTAGCCTTCATAGGGGTGTTACTTCAGAGTATTTGGGAAGAAATTCTGGACAAAGGGATGTAAAGGGAGTGAATGTGATATGTCCTTCAGGAGCTTAAATTAGGGATATAAAGTTACCATCTGAGAAAAAAAACCCAAAACGACAAATCAACCTAGATGACGAAGAAGCAGGATATTGCCCTGGTTTATGGGTAGAGCAAGCTATTTGACTGGGGACAGTTCTCCAGCTTAAGCACTGGTTACCAAACATTTTGAGGAAGACTAAAAACTCAGGGGCAGCTGCATCCATTTACATCTGCCCACTCTCCTTGCCTCCTACTTTGGGTAACAGAACCTCCGTGATACTTGGGGTAGTGTAAGAAGGGCCCAGGAACCAGGCCTGGCCATTCTGGAAATTCCTTCTCCTTGGCCACAATGACCGGTCCCTATCACTCAAGTGAGTTCACTAAGACTCATCTGGGATTTTTGCTGGAACAGCTGGGGAAGGAAACACTTGGTGGGAGTTGTTGAGCTTGTGGGATAGAGGCCTGGTGCTGCTGGCAACCACCTTGCCACCAGATGGCCTGAGGGTAACACTAGCTCTGAAGGAAGAGGAGCTAAAAAGGTACACATCATGTTCAACCAAGAACCCCAAATAATACAGTGGCCTACATGGAAAACCAGATTTTGAGAATCACACGTTGGCAGTTGGCAGTGTCTGGCCCCCAGCTCTGGCCAGGGGAGAGACCCAGAATCTAGGGCCAAGAGCATTTTGGTTATTGGAAAAGCATACTCTTCCAGGAACAGGGACAGGTGCCAAGCTTCCGTGATAAATGGCTTTCTGGCTTTATACACCTGGCATGTGCAAATGGATATGTGAGTCTGGCCATTTCTGAGGGTTAGAGACAAGTGGTTCCAGGTTCTTCTCACCCTAAGGGCTCCCCATCAGTGCATTCCATCAACTCTGTTCACCCCTTGGTCAGAAGGCTGGAGAGAGTCTGGGTTCTTGAAACCCACTCTTTCTTTCCCCCCTCCCTTAGCAGCTTCCTCTCTAGAGTCCAAGATACATGTGATTCTGTCGGGGCTCCTTCCTCAGTGAGTAGGGCGATCCGTGCTGTGGAGTGGGGTAGGGTGGGGTGGGGAGGCAGGTCTGCAAAGCCCAGGGCACTCTGGGGGTCCTAGAGAGCACAATAGCATATTTCCTAACCTATGAGGAGGTACCACCTATGAGATCGCAAAATGCCACCTGGCAGCCAAAGACCAAATCTGGGAATGTTGAAACAAAGTCTTTCTCTCTGTTAAAGCTGGAAGGGAGTTAGGATTAAAAAAAAGAGGCATGTCTTGGGGCAGACTGAAGGATGAATTAGGCTTAGAGATGTCTCCTACACTTATTACTTAGCAGTAACCAGTGTTTTACATTCTGTTTGGCCTTGTCAAAGTTCAGCAGCAGAAGACTCCCATGGAAGCCACCTGCTTTGACCCAGTGGCTGCACCTATCAGAAAAAGTGCTCCGTGTAGGTTTAATGAATAAACAAACCAGATACCCTGAGAGACAGTACAGCTAGTAAAACTAGGTTGAAATGGGAATGAGATATATCCACAGAGTTATGATAGCTCATTAAGGGAAACAGATATTTTGCTAGCATTTAATGGAAAGAACATGGGCCTGAGTCAGACCCACTTTGGGGGTTTACATTGAGCTCCCCCGCTGACATTTCTCATCTGTTCCATGAGGCTACAAAAGCCCACCTCAAGGTCTGAGTGAGCAGTGACAGCATCTGTCAGGTCCCCAGCACAGTGCCTGGCACGTGTGCCATGCTGATGCACACAATTCAAGGGGAGCAAGTAACCTTCCTGCAGACCGTGCCTCCAAGCCCTGGCAGAGACTGGGCTCCGGCTGCATGGAACATTGGTCGGCTCTTCCCTATCTGAACTTCTCTCATGGAATTTCTCTCTTGCCACCTACATCCATGGTCTCTGCCAGACTTCTGTTTGGCTGCACTCTTAATCTGAACCCTTTAGCTCCCTTGAAAACAATCTGGGGCATCTCAATCCCCATACTGTGGGAGGCCTGATGACCCCAAATACTCTCTAAGGTCTCTCTTAAGAAAAGAGAAGTTGATCAGTGTGAACACATCAGAATTAAGGATTTACCCGGGAACAAGAAATGGCTGATCATTCCCGGCATCACTATGCTGAACATGGGCAGCAGCTTCAGGCACCCACAAAGGACGCAGCCGCCTTTCACGTGAGACATGTTCTTCCCTGCCAGGCATCGCTGGACAAAAATCTGCCAAGGAAACACAGATGGGTGAGGGAGGGGGTGATGGCTCTAGCAGAGTGCATCAAGCCTGGGCCACCTCAGCACAGCGACAGGACAGTTGTGACCTGCCGCGGCAGCAGGATGTGCCCTCTGGTGGGTTTTTGCTGAGCTGCTCACCCCAATCATCCAGGCATCTCCAGGGCATCCAGGGCCAGGGGAGGCGCATGTGACCAATGAGCATGTTTTGCTCAGTGCACAGTTGCCTGAGGGGACGGGAATGGCGTGCGTGACCTTGGCCTCGTTAGCACTGCACACCAATTACGGAGGCACAGTGCTTACAAGCTGTGCCCTGGCAAGGACAAGACTCCCTCCTAGAGGCCAGAGACTGCCCCTGCCAGGCAGAAGGAAGAGGGTCCTTGTGACATCAATCAAAGCAAAGGTGGCTCCCTGGCCCATAAAGAGTTTTTAGAACTGGGACTGACTTCATTCATCTAAATTGAAATGAACTAGCATAGATATTTCAAATGCAAAATCTCCTAGGAGATGTTTCACAACCCATTTCATGGTGCTCCTACCATAAGCAGTGTGCGCTCAGGCCGAAGAGAACGGTATAGCTGGCAGGTGGAGAAGCATTTAAGAAAGTGCATAAAGACATGGTCCAGTGCATCACAACAATGCAATATTATGTATGTACTAAAAGTATGTTTCTGAAGAAAATTTAGATAATGGGAAAAGTGCTCACAGTGTGATAGTAACTAAGAAGCATACAGGATAACAGCAGCATATACACCGAGACTCTACACTGAGAAAAAAGTGCACAGGAATAAACTGACATAATAGGGATTCACGCTGGCATGGTGAAATTAACAGGCAGGACTGTCATTTTCCTCTTTAGGTTTTCTTTATTTTTCAAATGCATCATTTTAATACCAGGAGGAAGAACCCCAAAGTGGTTCTCCTCAAGCACTAGGTACTGCTTCTTGAGAGATCCACTGGCACCCTGTTGCTAACGGCTCAGTGTACTTGGGCTTCTGCAGAGCAGGTAGGGGTGGGCAGCCAGGCTGCACTTCCTGGTCTTTGCTTAGTCCCATGCACATAAGAGATGGTCTCTCAAGGGAGGGAATGAAGGAGTAGGGCAAGGGCAGAAATGTGACTCTCGTTCTGAGGGAAGGGTGATTATAAAGGCAATGTAGAAATCCCATGTAGAAAGCTCTAAGCACTGTTGTATATTGTCATATATTACAAAGTGGGGCAAGGAGAGGATTATTGTTTAAAATGGTAGTGGGGAAAGTTAACAGTTTTCCTTCCATCAGTTTGTTTGCCTCTCTTTTAATTAACAATTTTTCTTAAGTCATTTTCTGTACTAGTTAGAAGTTATATATTCCATTTCTGTGTTTTTTTTTTAAAGATTTATTTATTTATTTAGTTGAGGTGGGGAAGGGCAGAGGGGGGAGGGAGAGAGAGAATCTCAAGCAGACTCCACGCTGAATGTGGAGCTCAACGCGAGCCTCGATCTCATGACCCTGACATCATGACCTGAGCCGAAATCAAGAGTTGGACGCTTAACCGACTGAGCCACCCAGGCACCCGACTACTTCTGTGTTTTTAATAATGATCCTTAAAATTTTCACATAGATACAATTTCGAGTCTAAAGTAAATCAACATCCCCACGCTTCTGAACAATTTAGAGTCCACAGACAGATTTAACTCCAAACAGTGGTACAATATTTTAGTTTTGTCCTGTTTTTCACTTCTTGTATTTGTAATTATTATTTTTCAGCCCATTTTCTCATGTACCTGTTAATATCTTTGCTAACTATTCCTTCTTGCTCATGAGTATTACCTTTTTCTTTATTTACATCTTTCAGTCCTTCTTTAGGGAAGGTTGTGTCTTGATTTTGCCCTTGGTCATGAATAAGACCTCAGCTGGGCATGTACTTTAGAGGTGACATTTTCCTCAATGACTTTGAAAATTTTACTCCTCTACCTTTGGGTTACATTGTTGAAGCTGAGAAGTTTATTGCTGGCATAACTGTCTTCTTTTTATCAGTAATCTTTCCTCTCAGGTGCCTTTCAAAGTCTTCTCCTTGTCTTTGATGTTCTGAACTTTCATTATGGTTTCATTCCATTTCTTTGTGTGGATTTGTAAATTATTTCTGCTTGATTCACTGTGATTCTGGAATCTGATGCTTCCTGCTCTTTCAGCAATTGTAAAAATTCTCTGCCACTTTCTCTTAAAATATTGCTTCTCTCTCCTTTTCTTCTGGAACTCCAATGAGGTGTATTTTAATACTGATTCTCTCTTCCATGTCACTTTGTTTCTCTTTCACACTTTCCAGTTTTGTGCTTTCTATTTCTTCAGTTCTTGCTTTCAGATGACTATTTTTTCCCTTCAGTGTGTTTAATCTGTTATTTTTTAAAAGTTTATTTATTTATTTAAGTAATCTCTACACCCAATGTGCGGTTCAGACTCATGATGGAGATCAAGAGTCGTGTGCTCCTCCCACCGAGCCAGTCAGGCGTCCCTTTAATCTGCTATTTTAACAGTTACTAAGTTTCACATTTCAATGAGCATAGTTTTCATTTTTAGAAGTTTGAGTTTTCATATCTGTTTTTGATAGAATGGCGTTAAGGTTTTCAGGTCCATTTTTATTTCTTTATTTTTAAAAAGATTTTATTTATTTATTTTTCAGAGAGATAGAGAGAGACAGAGAGAGAGAGGGAGAGAGAACAGCAGGCAGAGGGAGAAGGAGGATCCCCGCTGAGCAAAGAGCCCAATGTGGGGCTTGATCCCAGGACCCTGGGATCATGACCTGAGCCAAAGGCAGATGTTTCACCAACTGAGCCACCAAGGCATTCCTTTTATTTCTTTCTTTTTTTTTTTTTTTTTTTCAAAGATTTTATTTATTTTCTTGACAGAGAGAGACATAGCGAGAGCAGGAACACAAGCAGGGGGAGTGGGAGAGGGAGAAGCAGGCTTCCTGCAGAGCGGGGAGCCCGATGTGGGACTCGATCCCAGGACTCCGGGATCATGACCTGAGCCGAAGGCAGACGCTTAACGACTGAGCCACCCAGGCGCCCCCTTTTATTTCTTTAAACATGCTTTTTTGTTTGTTTGTTTTTGGTATCTAATACCTTGATTTTCTGAAATTTGGGGGTACTAATTCAGCTGTTTCTTGCTCAAGGTGGTTTGATTCTTTTATATTTTCTAATTTTGGTTTAGAGGCTCATGTTGAGCAGGCATTTATTTATGGGAATCCTGCAAGACCTTGGTTGAGGGTGCATCCCTCCAGGGAAATTCCACCATTACTCTAGCCAGGTTGGTATGTAAAAATTTTGGATGAGTTTATGTTCATTTCTTCCCATGGGGTTTCCCTGACCATACAGGGAATTAAGTTAAGTTAAAACTTTAAATTAAAACCCCAAATGTATAGGAAGGCCAACCTGACCTTGTGAATCTTCAAGGGAGACTTCTTTCCTCCTCCTGGGACTCAGGTTGGGGCATTTTGTTTCTCCTTGCTAGTGGGCAGATATTTTCCTGGTCTATCTTTTCACTGAGGTTACAGCCTTCACTATTCAATACTCATGAACTCAAGGCCTTTCTCCTGTTCTCACCTGGCCAGTTAAATCTAAGCTTTGGAAATCCCGGCTTGGTAAATGCTGTCAGGGCACCATCAGTGTCCCCGCCAGCTTAACTCTCTTGAGTTCAGTTCTTTGTTTTTTTCAGTCTCCGGAGATTTTCTTCATTTCTTATGAGCTTTGCTATGACTATAAAAAGATGTTTGTTACATTTTACCCAGTATAACTAGCAAATTTTGTTTTGGGAGGTAGTTCAGGAAATCTAGTTTACCCACTGTCAGATGTGGAAGGCCAGGGGCAACTTTTAAAGTTGTAGAAGAAATTGAAAAGAAAAATATAGAAAAATTTTCTTATCGTCTAGGTAAGTAGCATCATTAAACATATAATAAATAGATGGGCAGGAATACAAATTAAAAAAAACCCAGAGCTACTGCTCTGGATATCATCTTGTTTCTTGTCCATCCATTCACTACATTTTAAAGACCTATCAGTGTTGCTATGTATCATCTAGTCCATTGCTCCTATGACTGCATAGTATTCCACAGTATTACTGCCCCCCCCGACCCCACCATTTTATCTACCCACTTTGGAGTAACAAGCACAATCAACACTGTGATCAATGCCTCATATATAGTCCATCATGAACTTGCATGAGGATATTTTAGGTAGCTTCCAAGGAACACCACTGCTAGCTTAGAATACAATATACTTACTTTTATCAAATACTGCTGGATTACCTTCCAGAATAGATTGCACCAGTCTATACTTCCACCAGGAGTACACGAGGGTTCTTAAACATCCACAATCTCTCCAAACTTGGCATTATCAATCTTTCTAATTTTTGTCAGTCTTCTTGTGGTTTTAAGTTGCACTTCCCTCATAACTGGGTTATATGCTTGTTTTATGCTTGTTTGGATTTCCTTTTTTATAAATTGCCTGTCATTATCTTTTGTCCACATACCTACTGGAGCTCCCTTTTTTTGTGGATTTGCTATTAGTCTCTTGTTCATAATAAACATTTCTAATAATCTTCTCTAATCTGTCATCTGTCAATTTTGTCTATAGTACTTTATTAAAAAGTACTTATATGTAATGTGATCAAATCAATATGATTTGTACTCCCCCCACTCTGTCTCAAAAATATTCTGTTATCCTCCCTTAAATATCTAGCTTTACTTTCCACATTTAAGTCTTTAACCCACCCAAAGTCCACCTTTGTACTAAGTGTTAGGTGGGGGTGAAGTGTTGTTACTCCTAATAGTCAGTCAGGTCTTCTAACAACATCAAAGAGTATGTATCTCCCCATTGATTTCTAAAGCCTCCTTGGATACATATTAAATTCCTATAAGTACAAGAATCTGCCTGACCTCTTTATTCTGTTCCACGAGTCTGTGTGTCTATTCTTGGATGTTTCAAACTGTTTTTATTGCTGCTACTTTGTAGATGTTTAAAATCTGGTTTGGCAAGTTCTCCCCCTTTGTTCTTCAGTTTCAAACTTGAGCTAGCGATTTGTGGCATTTTCTTCTTCCATAAAATGTTTAAATCTTTTTTTTTTAAATCATTATATAACACATGAAAGCACACTGTAGCACATTAAGAGCATATACTATAACAACTATCCAAATTCAGATGGAACATTGCAGGTACCCCAGAAGCCTTTCTGTGTTTTTTTTTTTTTTTTTTTTTGTAAAAATTGAGGTGAAATTCATGTACTATATAAATCACCATTTTAAAGAATTCAGTAGCCTTCATTGCATTCCCAATCTTATGCAATCACCACTTCTCTCTAGTTTCAAAACTTTTCATCACCTCGGAAGAACACCCATATTCATTAAGCTGCCCCCCCTCCATTTCTCCTCTCCCAGCCCCTGGCAAGCACTAATTGAATTTCTGTCTCTATGGATTTGCCTACTCTGGACATTTTGTATAAAGGGAATCATACAATAGATGATCATTTGTGTCTGGCTTCTTCCACTTAGAATAATGTTTTCGAGATCCATTCAAGCTATAGCATGTGTAGTACTTCATTCCTTTTTATGGCTGAATAATATTCCAATGAATGGATACACATTCTATTTATTCATTCATTCACGAGTGAACATCTGGGTTGTTTCCCACCTTGTGGTAATTATAAATAATGCTGCCACATGTGACTTATTTTTTCATCTCAACCCCTTCCCTTGCTCCAGAAATGACTGCTTTCATGACTTTATTTCTTCCTGGCTTTTCTTTATAATTTTTTTTGCCACTTACTGTGTATTCCTAAATGACATAAGTTAGCACTGCCTGTGGTAAACTTTATAAAAATGTAATCATGCAGTGCCTAGGCATCTGTGTCTATCTTCTTTTATTTGGCATCAAGCTTGAAGATCATCCATATTATTGTGTGTAGCTGTACTTCCTTTTTCTTTCTTTATTGCCTTTGCACTATATGAATATTTCACAGTATATTTAATGATCTACCATTGATAGTGAGCCATATTTTTTTTAGAACAAGTTTGAGTCCTTAAAAAATCCAACTGAAATACTGATTGGTTGCATTTAATTTATGGATGCAGTTGGGGAGAACTGACATATTTTTCATTCCAAAAAGACTGTGCTTTTTAGATAATGATAGTGAAGAAGAAAAAAAAAATGAAAATAGTTGATGTGTTATAGATGGGGCTGTGAAATTCCTTTCAAACAGAATTTCTTATCAAGTTCTTTAGGCAATAAATAAAGACTGGAAGGGACCCCTGATCACTGAGTGCAGACAGGCCAACTGTTGCCTGTTGTTGTAGAGACTGGGAAAGCCTGGAATGCACTGAGGACCACCAGCCTCCAATGCAGTCACTTTAGCTGCACCATGTGTAGTTACCTGATCAGTGCACCAGTAGTATAAGGAGAGGGTGGAGACGCCAAAGACGATTCCAGGCCATGGGAGGTCTCCAGTGATGGGATCTCGGAAGATATGGAAAAAATCCAGGCGAGGAATAAAACATTCCAGCTTGGCAGTACAATTTCCTTCATGGATTAGGTTTGCCTTACTGTCTGGGTATTTATGCAATAGCTCCTGGTATCCTCCCACTTTCTGAAAGGCTTAAAACACCATAAAATTTATCAGTACCTTAAACTATACAGTAATGCATGTTTGAAGACCCAAGATTACAAAGTGAGACCTAGTTTCATTGAATGTACCTAGTATAAAAAGCACAATGGACTGAAAAATAGTCAAGACTATATGTGCCTAAGAAAAGACATCACCTCTTCCAAAGAGAAATGAGTATAGTGGACAATCATGGTTGTGTGCCCACACCCCACCTCCCACTTCTGGTAGCAGAACCCCTCTTCCCAGTTGCATTCCATCCTGTGTGACTTAGGTGGGCCTCAGCAAACATGCCCCAGGCCTGGCCAATGCTCTCTGTCCCATGGGCAACAACTGATGTGTCAGGAATAGATATGAGACCCAAACTGGGCTTACTGGAATCTGTCCCAGGAGTCCTCTGCTAAGGAATCAGAATTGCCTGCTTCTGTTCTTTAGGGTTCTAAGCTAGTTTAACAGTTTGAAGCTCTCTTGTCTACCTGGTGCATTCAGAACCCTGGATCTAGCCATCACTGAAGGTAGTGTGCCCCTGGAATTTTTACTTACATGAGCCAAGAAGGTACTTATTGCTTATACTAGTTTTGAACTAAAGTTCTATCACAAGCTCTCTTAAGAATCTTGATTAAAACAAATTAATATTCACTTTCCTACAATGCCAACAAAATATTTATAAAATGTCGTGCTCGCTTCGGCAGCACATATACTAAAATATTTATAAAATGTCATACTTGAAAATTTCTTCATAGTCTATGGCATTTATCTCTCAATATCCTAAATGTTATACAAGCTTAACATTAAAGAAAAAAATATTTTTTAAAGATTTACTTGTTTTAGAGAGAGAGAGAAAGAGTGAGTGGGGGAGTCAGAAGGAGAGAGAGAATCCTTAAGCAGACTTCCTGCTGAGTGCCAGAGCCTGACACAGGGCTCGATCCCAGGACCCTGCGATCATGACCTGAGCTGAAATCAAGAGTTGGCCATTCAACTGACTGAGCCACCCAGGTGCCCTAAAGAAAAATATTTTTTAAAAGGCACAAAAACACCCATAATTCCATTTACTTAACTAAAAAAACCCTTTTATTTTGGCATATTAAACCATGCTCCTTTGATACAAACTTGAGTTTTGAAATGTGTTCAGAATCATTTGGAGTCAAAACTAGTCAATGAAAGAATACTGACTGACCATAAAATCAATAAGATACCTCATGGCACTTCTACAAATGAATTCCATGTGGATTAAAAAAAGGTAAAATACAAAAGTACAAAGTTATTAGAAAAAAAACAGAGTATCTTTATGAGTTAGGGAGTATATTCTTAGACAAGATACAAAAAAGAAAAGGAAGGTTGATAAATTTGACCTCAAAATTTAAAATTTATATGACTGAAATCAAGTTAAAAATTAGACTTAAAGAAGAAATTTGTGTCATGTATAAAGAACTCCTATACACTGACAGCCAAGGGAAACTACTCAGAAGAAATATGGTAGAGAATACGAATGGGTAATTCATGAAAGAGGAACTACAAATGGCCACTAAGTATATGAAATGATGTTCAACCTCACCAGTATCTGGGAACTTCCAATTAAAACAAGAATGATATACTTTTTCTTCTTCACCTATTTGGCAAATTTTTAAAAAGTCTTGAACACCATGAACAACGATGAAAGGCTAGGGAACACATATTCTCACATATATTGCTGAGAACAAAAGTTAATACAGCCACTCTAGAGAAGAATTTGGGGTATGCCTCAATAAGCTGGGTTTATTCCAAGAATGCAAGATTGAGTTAACATTCAAAACAATTCACTGTGTTAACAGAATAGAGGAGAAAAATAATATAATCTTCTCAGTAGAAGTGGAAAAAACACTTGCTGCAATTCAAAACCTGTTCATGATAAACAACTGTAGCAAACTAGGAATAGAAGATAACTTGTTAGTCTGGCAATGAGTATCTACAAAAAATTGACAGCAAATAATTTATTTAATGGTAAAATATCCAAAGCTTTCCCTCTAAATTGGGAATGAGACAAGGATGCCTGTTGTCTCTGCTTCTATTCAACACTGTGTTGAATACACAGGCCTGTGTAATAAGGCAAGAAAAAGAAACAAAAACTAAGTTTGGAAAGCAAGGAACCAAAAAGTTAATTCTTGACCTGGATGCTGGTTACCAGAGTGTGTTCACTTTGTGATATTTCATCTAGCTACAACTTTGACTTGGGTACTTTTCAATAAAGTTTATTACAAATACAAAACCAAAAAGATGTAGTAGATCTCTATTCACAGACATAGAAATTTGCCCCAGATATAGTACCAGTGGTGGAAAAGCAGGCCACAAAATTTTGTTTTGATTCTACCTATGTATCCATTTCATAGATAAAACAATGATTGTATATATGAAGGATATCTCTGGAAGGATATGCACAAAACTATAATACTGGTTGTCTCTGGGGAGCTGAACTGAGAAACTGAGGGCAACAAGTATTTCACCGGGTACCTTTTTGTTTTGTTTGCCTCTGTGTGTATTAGTTAAAAATTAAAAATTGCAATTGTATATACATGGGGTTTTATGGTGACTAGTTTGAACAACACTCATTTGGATGTATAAATTCTTACATATTTTAAAAAGAAAAACAATTATTCCACTACTTTAAAATTGCTTACTTACCAAAAGAACTAACATGAATGCCCCAATTTTAAAAATCCCATTACATTTCTCAGAAAATGTCAGTCTGTTTGGGCTGCTATAACAAAATGTCATAGATTGGGTGACTTATAAACTACGAATATTTACTTCCCACAGTTCTGGAGGCTAGGAAGTCTGAGATCGAGTGCTGGCTGATTGGGTGTCTAATGAGGATCTCCTTCTTTGCTCACAGATGGCCATCTTCTTAATGTGTCCACAAATGGTGGAAAAAGTGAGGGGGTTCTCTGGGGCCTCTTTTATAAGAGTACTAATGCCATTCATGAGTGCTCTGCCCTCAAGACCTAATCACTTCCCAAAGGTCCCACCTCCCATCACAATTGAGAGTTAGGATATCAACATATGAATTTTTGGCGGGGGGAGACAAACATTCAGTCTATAACAGTAAAGAATATATAATTATTTAGAGATATAATTGCTAACATCAAATAGAATATTCCACTTGCTCTTAAAGTTTAATTGGATGTCATTTTCAACTATTGGGGTGAACTTGGTAGGTTTAAAAAATGTTACTATTTAATAATAGTACATAATTAAACACAATGGCTTAGTGTGTTTTATAGTTTAGAGAGTTTTGTCACTCAAATTAGTCGTTGTTTCCCAGCTTATTAAAAAATTCCTTGGCTCACGCCTGACATGTATTTTGTGTTCCAGCAATAAAGCATTGAGTACCCCTGAGTAACCCCCCAGTTACCCTGTAACTGCACACTAATGCTTACTAAACTGAGGATTATGAGACTCTGATTCTATCATTTCTCATTTAATGGGGTTCAACAATATGCTCTATGGAGCCATAGTCCTTCAACTGTATTCACATACCATTTCAATAATTTTTCAATACCTGAGCCAAGAGTTTTTCCTTCTAGATTTATGTAAGACCAATCTCTGACCCATGGAGCAGTGTCTAACACCAACCTCACTAAGGTCATTATCTTAGCTAGTGGAAGGAAACTTCCATTTTAAGGTAAGTGCACCTGCCATTACAGATACTGTAATATATTAGTTGACATACTGGGCTTTGGTGTTTAGAGACCCAGCTATGAGTTCTGCTCTTGGTGTGTCTCATGAGCAAGTTACTTAACTGAATAACTTAGTTTCCTCATCTGTAAGATAGGGATAACGATAGCAGTTATGCATCATGGTGGCTGTGGTGATTAAATGAGGCAATATGGATAAATGGCTATCTAGTAGTACCTGATACTTGATTCATATTAGCTATAATTTTCATTCTTTTTTTTTTTTGGTAGTTTTAAATTTTATTATGTTATGTTAGTCACCATACAATACATCATTAGTTTTTGATGTAGTGATCCACGATCCATTGTTTTCGTATAACACCCAGTGCTCCATGCAGTACGTGCCCTCCTTAATACCCATCACCGGGCTAACCAATCCCCCCTTCCCCCTCCCCTCTAAAACCCTGTTTGTTTCTCAGGTCCATAGTCTCTCATGGTTCATCTCTCCCTCCAATTTCCCCCACCCATTTTTCCCTTCCTTCTCCTAATGTCCTCCATGTTATTCCTTATGTTCCACAAATAAGTGAAACCATATGATAATTGACTTTCTCTGCTTGACTTATTTCACTTAGCATAATCTCCTCCAGTCCCATCCATGTTGATGTAAAAGTTGGGTATTCATCTTTTTTGATGGCTGAGTAATATTCCATTGTATATATGGACCACATCTTCTTTATCCATTCATCTGTTGAAGGGCATCTTGGCTCTTTCCACAGTTTGGCTATTGCGGACATTGCTGCTATGAACATTGGGGTGCATATGGCCCTTCTTTTCACTACATCTGTGTCTTTGGGGTAAATACCCAGTAGTGCAATTGCTGGGTCATAGGGTAGCTCTATTTTAAATTTTTGAGGAACCTCCACACTGTTTTCCAAAGTGGCTGTACCAACTTGCATTCCCACCAACAGTGTAAGAGGGTTCCCCTTTCTCCACAACCTCTCCAACATTTGTGGTTTCTTTCCCTGTCCATTTTGGCCATTCTAACTGGTGTAAGGTGGTATCTCAGTGTGGTTTTGATTTGGATTTCCCTGATGGCTAATGATGATGAACATTTTTTCATGTGTCTGTTAGCCATTTGTATGTCTTCTTCAGAGAAGTGTCTGTTCATCTCTTCTGCCCACTTTTTGACTTGATTATTTGTTTTTTGGGTGTTGAGTTTGAGAAGTTCTTTATAGATTTTGGATACCAGCCCTTTATCTGTAATGTCATTTGCAAATATCTTCTCCCATTCTGTGGGTTGCCTCTTTGTTTTGTTGACTGTTTCCTTTGCTGTGCAGAAGCTTTTTATCTTGATGAAGTCCCAAAAGTTCATTTTTGCTTTTGGTTCACTAGCTTTTGGAGATGTATCTTGAAAGAAGTTGCTGTGGCCGATGTCAAAGAGGTTACTGCCTATGTTCTCCTCTAGGATTTGGATGGATTCCTGTCTCACATTGAGGTCTTTCATCCACTTTGAGTTTATCTTTGTGAGTGGTGTTAGAGGATGGTCGAGTTTCATTCTTCTGCATGTGGCTGTCCAATTTTCCCAGCACCATTTATTGAAGAGACTGTCTTTTTTCCATTGCATGTTTTTTCCTGCTTTGTCAAAGATTATTTGACCATAGAGTTGAGGGTCCATATCTGGGTTCTCTATTCTGTTCCATTGGTCTGTATGTCTGTTTTTGTGCCAGTACCATGCTGTCTTGGTGATCATGCTTTGTAATATAGCTTGAAATCGGGCAACGTGATGCCCCCAGCTTTGTTTTTCTTTTTCAACATCTCCTTGGTGATTTGGGGTCTTTTCTGATTCCATACAAATTTTAGGATTGTTTGTTCCAGCACTTTGAAAAATGTCATTGGAATTTTGATCGGGATGGCATTGAAGGTATAGATTGCTCTGGGTAGCATAGACATTTTAACAATGTTTATTCTTCTGATCCATGAGCATGGAATATTTTTCCATCTTTTTGTGTCTTCTTCAATTTCTTTCATGAGTGTTTTGTAGTTCCTAGAGTATAGATCCTTTACCTCTTTGGTTAGGTTTATTCCGAGGTATCTTATGGTTTTTGGTGCTATTGTAAATGGAATCGTTTCTTTAATTTCTCTTTCTACAGTTGCATTGTTAGTGTATAAGAAAGCAACTGATTTCTGTGCATTGATTTTGTATCCTGCCACATTACTGAATTGCTGGATGAGTGCTAGTAATTTGGGCGTGGAGTCTTTTGGGTTTTCCACATAAAGTATCATGTCGTCTGCGAAAAGAGAGAGTTTGACTTCTTTGCCAATTTGAATACCTTTTATTTCTTTTTGTTGTCTGATTGCTGTTGCTAGGACGTCTAGTACTAGTACACTTCAGTGGTGAGAGTGGCCACCCTTGACGTGTTCCTGATCTTAAGGGAAAGGCTCTCAGCTTTTCCCCATTGAGGATGATATTCGCTGTGGGTTTTTCATAGCTGGATTTTATGAGCTTGAGGAATGTTCCCTCTATCCCTATACTCTGGAGAGTTTTAATCAGGAAAGGATGTTGTATTTTGTCAAATGCTTTTTCTGCATCAATTGAGAGGACCATATGGTTCTTCTCCCTCCTCTTATTAATGTGTTCTATCACATTGATTGATTTGCGAATGTTGTACCACCCTTGCATCCCGGGGATAAATCCCACTTGGTCGTGGTGGATGATCCTTTTAACGTATTGTTGGATCCTATTAGCTAGGATTTTGTTGAGGATTTTGGAATCCATATTCATCAGGGATATTGGTCTGAAATTCTCCTTTTTGATGGGGTCTTTGCCCGGTTTGGGGATTAAGGTAATGCTGGCCTCACAGAATGAGTTTGGAAGTTTTCCTTCTGTTTCTATTTTTTGAAACAGCTTCAGTAGAATAGGTATTATTTCTTCTTTGAATGTTTGGTAGAATTCCCCAGGGAATCCATCAGGCCCTGGACTCTTGTTTTTTGGGAGGTTTTTGATCACTGCTTCAATCTCGTTACTGGTTATTGGCCTATTCAGGTTGTCAATTTCTTCCTGTTTCAGTCTTGGCAGCTTATAGGTTTCCAGGAAGGCCCCCATTTCATCCAGATTGCTCAGTTTATTGGCATATAGTTGTTGATAATAATTTCTAATAATTGTTTCTATTTCCTTGGTGTTAGTCGTGATCTCTCCCCTTTCATTCACAATTTTATTAATTTGGGTCCTTTCTCTCTTCTTTTGGATAAGTCTGGCCAGTGGTTTATCAATCTTATTAATTCTTTCAAAGAACCAACTTCTAGTTTTGTTGATCTGATCTACTGTGTTTCTGGTTTCTAATTCATTGATTTCTGCTCTAATTTTAATTATTTCTCTTCTAATGCATGGCTTAGGCATCGTTTGTTGCTTTTTCTCTAGTTCTTTAAGGTGTAGAGTTAGTTGGTGAATTTGGGATTTTTCTATTTTTTTGAGTGAGGCTTGGATGGCTATGTATTTCCTCCTTAGGACCGCCTTTGCAGTATCCCATAGGGTTTGGACCGATGTGTTTTCGTTCTCATTGATTTCCATGAATTGTTTAAGTTCTTTGATTTCTTGGTTGACCCAAACATTCTTGAGCAGAGTGGTCTTTAGCTTCCAAGTGTTTGAATTTCTTCCAAATTTTTTCTTGTGATTGAGTTCCAGCTTTAGAGCATTGTGGTCTGAGAATATGCAGGGAATAGTCTCAATCTTTTGGTATCGGTTGAGACCTGATTTGTGACCCAGTATATGGTCTATTCTGGAGAAAGTTCCATGTGCGCTCGAGAAGAATGAGTATTCTGTTGTTTTAGGGTGGAATGTTCTGTAAATATCTATGAGGTCCATCTGGTCCAATGTATCATTCAAAGCTCTTGTTTCCTTGTTGATTTTCTGCTTAGATGATCTGTCCATTGCTGAGAGTGGAGTACTGAGGTCTCCTACAATTAACGTATTGTTATCAATATGACTCTTTATTTTGGTTAACAGTTGGCTTATGTAGATGGCTGCTCCCATGTTGGGGGCATAGATATTTACAATTGTTAGACTTCTTGTTGGATAGACCCTTTAAGAATGATATAGTGTCCTTCTGTGTCTCTTATTACAGACTTTAGTTTAAAATCTAATTTGTCTGATATAAGAATTGCTACCCCAGCTTTCTTTTGAGGTCCGCTGGCATGGAAGATAGATCTCCATCCCTTCACTTTCAGTCTGGATGTATCTTTAGGTTCAAAATGAGTCTCTTGTAGACAGCATATGGATGGGTCCTGTCTTTTTATCCGGTCTGCAACCCTGTGCCATTTTATGGGAGCGTTTAGGCCATTCACGTTGAGAGTGATTATTGAAAGATATGAATTAACTGTCATCATGTTGCCTGTGAAGACGTTGTTTTTATAGATTGTCCCTGTAAATTTCTGTTGTAGATCACTCTTGGGGTCTTTCTCCTTTTATAGAACCCCCCTTAATATTTCTTGCAGGGCCGGCTTAGTGGTCACATATTCTTTCAACTTCTGCCGGTCGTGGAAGCTCTGCATCTCTCCATCCATTCTAAATGAAAGCCTTGCCAGATAAAGTATTCTTGGCTGCATGTTCTTCTCATTTAGTACCCTGAATATGTCTTGCCAGGCCTTTCTGGCTTGCCAGGTCTGTGTGGATAGGTCTGACGTTATTCTGATGTTCCTCCCTCTGTACGTAAGGAATCTCTTCCCCCTAACTGCCCTTAAGATGGTTTCCTTGGTTCTAAGATTTGTAAGTTTTACTATTACATGCTGGGGTGTTGGCCTGTTTTCCTTGATCTTAGGAGGGGTCCTCTCTGCCTCTAGGACTCGAATGTTTGTTTCATTCCCCAGATTAGGGAAGTTCTCAGCTACGATTTGCTCAAATACATCTTCTAGCCCTCTCTCTCTCTCCACTCCCTCCGGCATTCCAATGATTCTGACATTGGAACGCCTCATGGTGTCACTTATTTCTCTGATTCTATTTTCATGGACTCTGAGTTGTTTTTCCCTGGCCTCCTCTTTTTCCTTTTTATCTATTATACTGTCTTCCAGATCGCTTATTCTCTCTTCTGTCTCAGTTACCCTAGCTGTTAGATTATCTAGATTGGATTGGATCTCATTGATAGCATTTTTAAGTTCTGCCAATTCACCTTTTATTTCTGCCCTTAGAGACTCTATGTTACCATTAATTGATTTCTCCATTCTAGCCATTGTCTTCACAATTGCTAGCCTGAATTCCATCTCTGACATCTTGGTTATGTCTGCATCCATTTGTAAATCTGCAGCATAAGTCATAATCTCTGAGTCTTTTCTGTTTTGGGGGCTCCTCCTCCTAGTCATTCTGTTGATGGGTGTTTGAGGGAATGTATAGAGTCCAAATTATTGACCAGAACCCAAGCACGATGCACCTGTTTTCTTGGGACCTTAGGGTTGCTGGCCTCTTGTTTTCCCAGCCTGTCTTCTGCGGGAGGGGCCTGCCGCGCTGTTACTCAGACAACCCTGTTTGGGCGGAGTTGCCCTGCGCCCCTGTAGCGGGGGATGGGCTCAGTGGGAATCAGTCTTTGGGGCTTTTGTTCTCTGGCGCCTTTCCCTGGCGGCTTTCTGCGTCTCTTCCGCGAGTCAGAGCAGAAGAGACCATTTCCAACCCTCTGCCTCAGAGCAGAGAGACCGCAGTTTGTTCTTCAGTGAGCTCTCCAGGCCACACCGTCTCCATTTCTGTCTGTGCTGCTATAAACTGCAGCGTCCTGGGTTGTGCGCCCCTCTGCAGCACCCCCAGTCCTGCCTCCAGGTCGGGGCATGTCTCTGCCCTTTGTGCTTCTAAAACCACCAGCCGCTCTCAGGTCGTGCGCGCGCCCCCGTCTCTTGGGGTCCTGTCCCGGGGACTGCAGTTCGCGTGTGCGCGACTCCGCCGCTTGGGGTTTCCACCCCAGGGGTTGCAGTTCACCGGCGGGACCCCAGTGCACCGGGTTTCCGTCTCGGAGGCTGCAGTTCGTGTGCGCGCGACCGTCGCTCCGGGTTTCTGTCCGGGGGGCTGCGGTTCGCGTGCACGCGACCCCGCCGGTCTGGTCCTCCACCCCAGGGGCTGCCCTAAAGTCCTTTCCTGACGCTACAGGTCTGCGAGTCTGTGCCCCGTCCACAGTGCGCGAGGCTGTCACTCACCGGCGGTGTACGATCCCCACGTCCAGGCACCCTCCCGCCGCCGTTTATCCTCCGATATCTGCCCGCAGGATCACAGCTCTCCGCTTCGTACCTCAAAACCAACCGCCTGCGATATTCTGTTTGTTGAGATCCAGATCTTCTTACATCTCAGGCTGGTTTCGTGGGTGCTCAGAGTGGTCTGGTAGATATCCAGCTCAGTTCCGGGGACCAGTTGAAATAGGGTCCCCTACTCCTCCGCCATCTTTCCCCCCTATAATTTTCATTCTTACTACTTAATAAGCACCTACCATGTGCCTCAGACTGCACATTATGTGCAGGATACAATGGTTTTGGTTCTTAAGAAGTTTTGGAGCTAGGAGGTATAATTTCTTATGTGACACAATCAATGAACAATCAAGATATGTATCACAAAAATACTAAGTGGTATGTGGTAGTGATGTGAGTCCACAGGAGAAAAGACATGTAGATGGAATAATCATAGAATCACACCTTTGGGGGGGAGGTGGATCTTCTGTTGACCTTGATGGGTGGATTTAACCACATGGATGAAGAGGAGAGGGGCTTCTAACTAGAGAGGAAGAGCATGGACAGAGGCACAGAGGTGGGGGTGAGTGGGGTGGGCCACTTGACACTGTCCCAAAGCACTAGAGTTTTTCATTGTCACTCCTATTTCTCGACTCTTCTGTCTTCTGAAGTGAGCAGAAGTTCCCCCCCACTGCCCATCCCCAACTTTTTGGGTGATCTGAGACAATGCTCTTGGGTTCTGAGGGCTTCAGCCTCGTCATCTGTGAGACAAAGGTGCTGGAGTGGCCCTCAGCAACAATCAGATTCAAAGGTTCCACTCATGGTGCCCAGTCTTCCAAGATTGACTTACCAAAGCCCATTAACAAGAGTGATCCCAGAACCATAACAACAGCATGGAAGGTATCAGTATAAACCACAGCTGCAAAACCACCTGAATAGGTAGGAGAAAAAGAAACAAAAGCCACATTTGAGACTCTCTGCTGAAAGTCACTTCTGTGTCCCTATTCTACATCCTTGCTTCCTCCCAGATTGCTCCATTCACACCTTTTGTACCTTTAAGTCTGTAGGTCTTACAATACAATGTTTAATCTTTGTACGTCCTATTTTCTCTCTTTAATATCCCTCACAATCTTTTGTTGGATTCTTATCTTGCCCTTCTATGTCCCAATTTCCCTTTACTTCCCCTTTTTTGGATGGATGAAAAGCTGGTAGTTTTCCTAAAGAAAAAAGTACATCTTTAATCATAAAATCTCCGTTTGGAAGCCACGGTTAGTAGCATCCCTGGCTTCTACCTGCTAGATGCCAGTAGAACCCCCCCAGTTGTGAAAACTAAAAATGTCTCCAGACATTACCAAATGTCCCCTGGGAAGAGACCCCCAGCTTCCACTCCCCTGTGCACTGACAGCCATTGACTGAGTGCATTCCATTCCCCACCCTGTTTCTCCCCCCTCAGACAGTGGTGAACTACCAGGGACACTCACCAGCATCCAAGATTTGCACTGTGGCTGGAAAAAACAATTGATGAGAGCTCCACTCTCAAAACCTAGGCAGAGACTCTGGGACAGAACCGCCCACATAAAAGATCCCATCTGATGGCCTGACCAGGTTACCAGGAGGCCTCTAGCTGCTGCCTCTCCCTCATTCCCTTTCTGTTTCTACTCCATTACCTGGCCGCCTGTAGTGTCAGGCCGTGGCCCACCCCAAACATGTTCACTTCCATCCTTGCCAGTGCTCTTGGAAAGCCCCCACAGACCTGACCTGATTTCTAGAGGTAGGACACCACTTAGGCACCCCACCACAATTATTTTCACTGTTCCACCCCCTGGGGCCTAGCAATGTGATCTACAGACTTAGAGAAAATGCAAAAGCTGGAGACCCCCTGCCTCAATGTCTACTAGCAGTCCACTATAAGAAGGAGAGCTTTTGTGTCAATATAAATATGTGTGTGGTTACAGTAACCTCACCTGTGATGGTATAAATGCCAGTAATTGTCAGCAAGACTATGGTGGCCAGGTAGACATCTAGCCCCAAAACCAGTCTCATGAACATGGCACCAGTACAGATCTCCACCTGAAATGAGTACAAAGGCAACAGGCTGCATTTTCATTTCCAGCTCATTCAACAGCAATATCATAAAGACCCTAGAAGCCATCTGCAGGAAGTGGTCTATGGTTAGCACATCCACTCCATCACTAATGGACATGGGCTGAGGTCTACCCAAGTTCTGCTGGGCAAAAAGGCTTGTACTCCATGAGTTCAGCAAGGTCAGCACCTTTAGGGCTTGGGTTAATCCAATTAATTCAGTTCAGACGAAACTTAGCCTCTTCGTCCCTGGAGATTTGGAGCAGGGAGTGTGCCCAGAGAGAGCCGTTCCTACAGTTCTGCCATTGGGAAACGGCAAAGGGGACAGCTCATGCATCAGGGGCTGGCAAGCTTTTTCTCTAAAAGACCAGATGGTAAATACTGTAGGCTTTGCAGGCCACATACTGTCCCTGTTTTCCACAACCATTTAAAACTGTAAAAAACCATTCTTAGCTCAAGGACTGTACAAAGGAGAACACTAGGCTGATTGGCCTGCAGGACAGATTTGTTGATCCTTGGCTTACCTGGCACTGATTTTAAAGCATGTGCACATCATTTAACTGGCTAATCTGTAACTTTGCTACTGTGGTCTACAAACTAGGGATATAATGGGCAGAGATCCTCCAACATTCATCTATCCATTTATTCACCAAATGTTTACTGAGCACCAACATAGTAGATACTCAATAGGGTTCAGAAGACACAAGAGTTACTAAGACTCAACTGCTGTCCTCAGGGACCTTATATTTAGTGACAGAGACTAAATAGGCAATTTCTATGCAGAGTGTGGTAAGTGACACTCATTCGGTCACCAAACCAAACCAAACAAAACAAAACCCCAAAACATGTGTCAAGTACCTTAAGTGCTAATCATTTTCTCAGCACAGTGGGTAATGTAGTGAACAAGCCAGGCAAGGCCCTGGGCCTCGAGAAGCTTGCACTGAAGTGGAGGAGACAGATAATAAGCAAGGAAATGGATAAATTACTCTCACATGGTAACAAGTATTACAAAGAAAATAAAAACCCAGTAATGGAGTAGAGATTGACTGGACACACTCATGGAAGGCCTCTCCAAGGAAGTGATATTTAAAAAATCTGGGAGAAGAACATTCCAGACACAATGTAGGGCAAGTGTTAAGGGCTTCAAAAGGGAATAACCTTGCTGGGTTTGAGAAACAGTAAGGCAGGCAGTGTGGCCAGAGCCTGGTGAGAACAAGGGAGGAGACTAGGAGACAAGGCCGAGAGCAGGGACAAGAACAGGACATCTTTACAGATCATAGCAAGGGGTTTAGGTTTTCTTGTAAGGGTGGTGGAAAACTCCTGGATTGTTTTAAGCAGAGGAGTGACATCACCTAATGACATGACACAGGTAAGCCCAAGGTTCTCTAGAAATACAAAGGAGGGACCTATAACCTAGGCTTGGGACAAAACAAGACGCCTCTGCCTTTATTTTTTGCAAGTATTATTAAGCTATTTTTTTCTCTCCTCTTGCTTACACAGCAGAGGCCATAAGTAACTTATGGGGCCCCAGGGTGAACTGCTGAGACCAATCTAGTACTGTCCTGCCCACTGAATTTTTGTTTACTTTTGTTTCGTCTCTTGGGCTGGCTTTTACACAACTCACCGAGATCTTATTGAAGATATAGAGGAATAAGTACAGAATAGCGAGGAGGAGCTGGATCCGAAAGCCACCAAACCTCTTCCTCAAATATTCTGGCATTGTCATCACCTGTACAAGCACCAAGAGAAGTCACCACCAGGCAGAGTGCCAGAAGAGGCGGGCCCACAAGGATGTGCCTTGCTCACAATATGCTGGTCGTCACCGAGACACAGCTGATGGTAGGAGCAGCCCAGGAATAGAAGATGGGGCAGGGTCATCCACTCTGGCTTCACACTGCATGGCACTTGTTAGGATGGGGGAAATAAGAAAGGAGAAGCAATAGTACTGTCTTCAAGAAGCCTGGAACCTAGCTTTCTGTGTAATCTCCTGAATGCAGAAGGAAATCCAGCTAACTGAACAGGTCTAACGATGACAAATCACTTTTATGAAATAATCCGCACAGCAAAAGCAAATGCCTTATCACATACTACAAATGTAACAAGTGCTCAGGAGAGACAGAACTTGACTCAACAGCTCTTGGACCAGGTCCTCTGTGCCCATGCTCTCGTGCATGTGCTGGCTGTCCCCAACAATCCTGTTCACTTTGACTTCCATTGTCTCGGGCTGTGGGCACCCCATGGCAGGGAGCGTGCCTCTTTGTTCATTAGGTTCCTGGACCCAGGCACAGTGCCTGGCTCGTGGTAGGTGAATGAATAATAGTTAAATGTATACTGTTCCACCGCCTGTCCTGAGTATCCTCACGTCCACCTGCTCACATGTGTCTATTTTAAGTTCTACCTCAAATTCCATCTGCTTTATGAAAACTTACCTGTGGGCTTCACAGGGACCACGTGTCCTCTCCTAAACACCTAGGACTTTAATATTTTCACCTTCTGTTTGGTTCTTAATCATATATTGCCAAATATGGCTCTTTTTCAGTGATGTTCTAAGCTGTTTTACACTTGCGGCTTGAATTCATTTGCTAGAGCTGCCGTCCCAGAGTGTGACAGACCGAGGGCTTAAGCAATAGAAATGTTACTGTCTCACAGTTCTGGAGGCTGGAAGTTCAAGGTGTCAGCAGGCTTGTTTCCTTCCGGGGCCCATGAGGGAAGGGGCCATTCCAGGCCTCTGTCCTTGGCTTGTTGATGGCTGTCATCTCCTGTGTCTTCCTTCCCTCTTTCCTCTGTATATGTCTCTGTCCAAATTTTCTCTTCTTATAAGGTCTTACTAGATTAGGGCCCACCCTAATGATCTGATTTTTAACTTAATTACTTCTTTAAAGACCTTATCCCAATATGCAGTCCCAATCTGAGGTAATTTTCCTGGGCTTATGGTTTCACCACTGCAGATGCTAGGCTGTAGGGCAAGTAAGCCTTCCACATTTTTAATGCCTCTCTACAAATATTTAAAAATTTTCAACTTGGGGCGCCTGGGTGGCTCAGTTGGTTAAGCACCTGCCTTCAGCTCAGGTCATGATCCTGGAGTCCCAGGATCGAGTCCCACATCAGGCTCCCTGCTCAGTGGGGAGTCTGCTTCTCCCTCTCCCTACCCCTTCTCATGCACTTTCTCTCCCTCATTCTCTCTCTCTCAAATAAGTAAATAAAATCTTTAACAAAAAATTGTTTTCCACTTATTTTAACTTATTTTATTTAAATTAGTTAACTTTTAGTGTATCTTTAGCTTCAGATGTAGGGCTCAGTAATTCATCAGTTGCATTTAACACCCAGTCCTCATTACATCACATGCCCTCCTTAATGGCCATGACCCAATTATCCCCGTCCTTCCCCCCTCTCCCCTCCAACAACCCTCAGTTTGTTTCTTATAGTTAAGAGTCTCCCATGGTTTGTTTCCCTCTCTGATTTCGTCTTATTTTATTTTTTCCTCCCTTCCCCTATGATTCCCTGTTTTGTTCCTTAAATTCCACATATGAATGAAACCATATGATAATTGTCTTTCTCTGATTAACTTATTTCACTCAGCGTAATACCCTCCAGTTCCATCCATGTCGATGTAAATGGTAAGATTTCATCCTTTTTGATGGCTGAGTAATATTCCTTTGTGTATATATGCCACATCTTCTTCATCCATTCATCTGTCGATGGACATCTGGGCTCTTTCCATAGTTTGGCTATTGTGGACATTGCTGCTATAAACATTGGGATGTAGGTGCCCCTTCAGATCATGTTTGTATCCTTTGGGTAAATACCTAGTAGTGCAATTGCTGGGTCTCAGGATAGCTCTATTCAGTAAAATTCTCCCATTTCAAGCGTAAAGTTTGATGCATTTGGGAAAATGTACACAGTTATGTAATCACCACCATACTCGAAATATTAAGCATTCTTAACAGCCCCCCCAGAGCCCCCTAGGATTTGCAATCAAGGCCTCCACCCCACCCTTGGTCCCAGACAACCAGTATCAGCTGTCCCCACTGATTTGCTTTTTCTAGAATTTTAAATAAACAAAATCATATACTATGTACTTTTTAATGTCCTGCTTCTTCACTGGCCTGATGTTCTTGAGACTCAGCCACATGGTTGCAGAATGCCTTTCTAGTGTTGCTTGGTATACCACGTTGTGTGCTGTTTGTCCACTCTCCTGCAGCTCTAGATTATTTCTACATTTGGCTAGTAGGAACATGACTGCTATGAAGCTTCACGTACAAATTTGTGTGTGGACATGTGTTTTCATTTCTCCGGGGTATGTAAAGCTCTAGATCTAGGGAAATATTGGCTGGATGGTCAGGTTTAATTTGTGAGCAAACTGCCAAACTGTCCTCCCAGACGTGGCTGTGCCATTCTGCATTTCCTCGAGAAATGTATGAGTCCCAGTTGCCCCACACCCTTTCTAGCTCTTGCTAGTGTCAGTCTTTCTCCTCTTAGCTATTCTGGTACAGTGGTATCTTATCTTATGTAGTGTTTTCCTAATGATCAGTTGTAGTGAGCATCTTTTCATGTGATTATTTGCCATTTGTCTATTTTCTTTGGTGAAACAGCTATTCAAAAAATTTTTTTTTACTGAGTTTTAAGAGTTTTTTTTATAGACAAAATACATATTGTGGATGTAAGTCTTTTATTGTAAATATGTTCTAAAAATATTTCCCCCCAATCTCTAGCTTGACTTTTCTTTTTCTTAAAAATATCTTTCAAAGAGTTAAAGTTTAAAATTTTATTTTGAAGTCCTACACATCAATTTCTTCCTCTGTGTGTGGTTTATGCTTTTTGTGTCCTAGTTGAGAAATCTTTCCCTACTTAGTCACCCTCTTTTTTTTTTTTTTTTGCACTAAGTTTTTAAAAATTAAGGTAAAATTGACATATAAATATTAGTTTCAGGTGTACAAATAATGATTTGCTATTTATATACATTTCATCTACATTTTTGAAGAGTACTTTTGCTGGAAATGGAATTCTTGGTTGACAGATTTTTCTTCCTTTCAGCATTTGAATATGTCATTCAAATATTTCCTGGCTTCCATTATACCTGATATTCATTATATCTTCCATCTATGTCTTATCCATTAACTGTACCATTTCTCCCCTGCATGTAATGTGTTCTTTTTCTTTTACTTCTTTCAAAATTTCTTCTTTATCTTTGCTTTTAGCAGTTTGACTATGATGTAAACCTAAGTGTAGCTTTTTGTGTGTTTATTGGTGTTTGTTAAGCTTTTTATATCAGTAAATTCCAAACTTGGAATATTTTCAGTTATTATTTCTTCAAAAAATTTTTTTCCTGCCTCTTTCTCTCTTTTCTTTCTGGGATACCAAGTACATGCATGTTGGACTGTTTGATATTTTATCATCGGTCTCTGTGGTTTTCTTCCTTTTTCTTAAAGATTTTTTTTTTTTTTAATTTATTTATTTGAGAGAGAGAGAATGAGAGAGAGCAAGCACATGAGAGCGGGGAGGGTCAGAGGGAGAAGCAGACTCCCCGCCGAGCAGGGAGCCCGATGCGGGACTCGATCCAGGGACTCCAGGATCATGACCTGAGCCGAAGGCAGTCGCTTAACCAACTGAGCCACCCAGGCGCCCTCTTCCTTTTTCTTTAAATATTTTCCCTTCTGTTCTTTCTCCTGGGTAATTCCTATTATCCTCAAGTTCACTGATTTCTCTCATTTGCCATCTTGTTTGTGCTGTTGAGCTCCTCTTGTGAATTTTTCATTTCAGCTACTGTGCTTTTCAACTCTAGAATTTCCATTTGGTTCTTTTCTATAGTTTCAGTTTCTCTGTTGAGAGGCCCTATTTGCTTATTCATTGGTATCACACTTTCTTTTACTTCTTTGAACGTATTTATAATTGTAGGTTTGAAGTCTGTTAAATCAACATCTGAGCCTGGTCAGAGTGTTTCTATTTATTGCTTTTTCTCTTGAAATCTGGGTCACATTTATAATTCCATTTCTTTATATGTCTAATTATTCTTGGTTGCAGACTGGCCATCATCAATCATATGATATTGCATTCTAGAATCTGTTTTGTTCTGAGGATTGCTGTTTCTTGTTTTTGTAGGCAATTAATCCGCCTGGATTCAAACTGCAACATCTTTCATGCCATCCCACCTCCCACCCCCATCCTGCAGTGTGTAGCAGCTGATGTCTCTGGTTTTTTTTTTTGTTTGTTTTTTTTTTAAGCTTTTAGCTGCTGCTAATTTAGCCTGGTCTAGAGGTTTTCCTTGCACTTGAGTAGTCTGGCAGTCAGTCAGGGTTTTGTGCAGAATTTATATGCAGATTTGGAGGTTAATCCTCTCTTTGGTACCTTTGTTTTTAGAGCTCCCACATAAATTTCATGTTGTTTTGTCAGTCCTCTGTTATGAGCAAGACTTCTGCTATCCACTGCCTACATTGTGTGGGCTGGGGAATGTACTCAGTCCTAGGCACTATAAAGTCACAGATCTCACAGGTGCAGCTCTGTCTCTGCAGGGTAGAGCTCCCTCTAGTTTCTGTCTTTTTTTGGTTCCCTGGGTTCTCATGCATGCATGAATACATTGGTGGTCAGCCAGAGATTTAAGCTTTTTCCATCTCACTTTAAAATCTTTCTTTATCTCAAAGACGCAAAGACATCCTGTAGTTCCTTATGAAGTTTAAAATCTTTTACCTTTCCTATTTAAGTCTTTAATCAATCTAAAATTATTTTTGTGTGAATAGGCATCCAGTTTGATCTTTTTCATATGATAGTCAATTGACCCTCCTTTCCTCAGTGATCTGCAGTACCACTGATATCATAAATCAAATGTCCATATATATGAGTCTTCCTGGGTTATTTTCCTCTTTCACTTGTTAATGTTTTTATCCTTTTATCAATATCATACTGTCTTAATTACTACAGCTTTATAGTAAGTCTTGATATTTGGTAAGGCAATCCTTATTTTTCTTTGATAGGAGTATCTTTGCTATTCTTATGCTTTTGCACTTTTGCATACATTTTATTTCTTTTTTCCAGCTTTATGGATATGTAATGACATATAACACTGTGTAAATTTAAGGTGTACAACACGATTTGATATACATATACTCGTGAAATGATTATCACAGTAAGGTTAGTTAATATATCCAACACCTCATGTAATTATCTTTTTTTTTTTTAATACTGAGAACTTTCAAGATTTACTCTCTTAGCAACTTTTAAGTATATAATACAGTATTGTCAATGATAGTCACCATGTTAATTTTCAGTTCCATTTAGCCACTCTGTGACTTTTGATTGAAGAATTTAATTCATTTATATTTAAAGTAATTATTGACACATAAGGGCTTACTAATGCCATCTTATTGTTTTCTGGTAGTTTTGTAATTCCCTTATTTTCTTCCTCTCTTGCTGTTTTCCTTTGTGAACTGATGATTTTCCTTAGCAGTATGCTTTCATTTCCTCCTATTTATCTTTTGTAACTTTTTGCTTTTTGGTTACCATGGGGTTTACATAAAACTTCTCATAGATATAACAGTCTATTTTAAGGTGATAACTTTGATCACATACAAAACCTGTACCCTTTTACTCCCCGCCCCAACAGTTCATGTTTTTGATGTCACCATTTACTTTTTATATTATGTATCTATTAACAAATAATTGTAGCTATAGTTATTTTTAATACTTTTGTATTTTAACCTTTAAGCTGGAGTTAAGTGATTAACATACCATCATTTTATAATATTTACTACTCTGAAATTGACTATATACTTACCTTTATCAGGGTATTTTCATGTATCAGGTATCAGGTTTATTTTCATGTTACTAATTAGCACCCTTCCATTTCAGCTTGAAGAACTCCTTTCAGCACTTTTTGTAAGACAGCTTTAGTGGTGATGAACTCCGTCAGCTACTGTGTGTTTGGGAAGGTCTTTATTTCTCCTTTATTTCTGAAGGACAACTTTATCACATAAGGTATACCTGGTTGGTAGTTTTTTTTTTTTTTTTTTATCACTTTGAATATATCATCCCACTCTCTCCTGGTCTGCAAGGCTCCTGCTAAGAAATCTGCTAATAGCATTATGGGGGGTACCCTTGTATGTGAGGATTTTTTTCTCTTGTTGTTTTTAATTTTTTCTCTTTGATTTTAGACAATTTTATTATAATGTGTTTTGGAGAATATAGTTTTGGGTTGAAATTGGGGGACTTATGATCTTTATGATCTTGGATATCCAAATCTCTCCCCTGATTTTAGAAGTTATTTCTTTAAATAAACTTTCTGTCCCTTTCTCCTCTTCTTCTTCTGGGAGCCCTGTAATGTGTGGGTTGTTTCTCTTAATGGTATCCCATAGTCTCATAGGCTTTCATAACTCTTTCATTGTCCTCTTGACTGAATAATTTCAAATGACCTGTCTTCTACTTCATAGATTCTTCTGCTTGATCCAGTCTGCTACTTATGCTCTGTATTGCACTTTTCATTTTATCCATTGTATTCTCCCACCCCAGAATTTGTTTATTTTCATGATTTCTATCTCTCTGTTAAACTACTCATTTCCGTCACATATTGTTTTCCTTATTTTATTGTCTTTCTGTGTTTTCTTGTAGTCACCAAGCTTCCTTCAAACAACTATTTTGTATTATTTGTCAAACAGATTTCAGATCTCTGTTTCTTTGGAGTTGGTTACTGGAAAACTATTCCTCTGGTGGTGTCATGTTTCCTTGATTTTTCATGTTCCTCAAATTTTGTATTACTGTCTTTGCATTTGAGGAAGCAGTTACCTCCTTGTCTTTACTGACTGGTTTTGGAGAGAAATACCTTCTGTAAGCCTTGCTAGAAATTCTGAAGGTTTCTCAGACCTTTTCTATGGATACACCTGCTCCACACTTCTTGCTTCTTTTTTTGTGGGGGGTGGGGGAATTTTTAAGATTATATATCTTCTCTTGATTCTGCAAAGCCAGGCCAAGTTCTGACAGCCTCTCCTTTGCTTGCTTTCCCTAGGGCAATGCTGAATGCTCAAGTTTGTGTGCTTTCTCCCAATTCCACACAGTCTGGTTTTCTGTGAATGCTCACTAACTTTCTGCAAAAAAAGACTTGTTCTTTCCACCATCAGGGGTGCACAAAAGGAGCTGGCCACAGGATGGAAGTGTATGTGGGTGAGGTGCGTGGCATGTCGGGGTGCCCTTGGGCCAACTGGGGGCATCTGTAGGTGAGGAGACCCCAGTAGCTCACTGGCAGGCTTCCTGATAAGTCTGCAAAGTGGTTAGTAGGATCTGTGTTCCTCTGATGCCATCTGAGAGCCCTGGCTGCTGTTCTCTCAGCCACTCCCTACTCTACTCCCCCAGATGTGTAGCACACCTCTATATTCTGGATGGGGTGAGAAAGAAGTGGGTCTTCTTGGCAGACTCCTGCACAACTGGATAGCTGGACATTTACTCCCATGCTCTCAATTTCCCCTGTGGGAGAAATCTCAGGATGAGAAGGTCTCTCTTGGTAGTAAGCTGTGCCACCTTGGGGGAGGGGTGACATAGGTACACTGAAATTGTTCCTCTCACTTTCTTTAATACGTCTAATCTTGGATTTTCTTTTTCTCCAGCAGTGTGCTAGAACTTCTCCAGTGGACTTCTGGACTTCTACAAAGGCCCTCTTATCTATGGGTGATTGTCTAAATTGGTGTTCTTTGAGGGAAGACAGTAGAAAGCTCTTATTCCACCATGTTGATGATGTCAGTCCACATGTCTTCACAGATGTGCAGCCTAGATGGTCTCTGTCTCTCTCAGCTGGACCCTGACATGTCTTTATCCCCTTATTTCCTACATACATTTTAGAATCATGTCAAGTTCCTAAAAAATTCTGTTTGGATTTTGTTTGGAATTTCATTCCAAGTACAGACCAATTTGGAAAGAACTAACATTTTTAGGATATTGTCTTCCAGTCATTAACATATTTGTTCTCTTCATTTATTTGGGTCTTATTTTTAGATAAAGTTTTAAAACGTTTTCTGTAAAAGCCCTAAAAAGTGGACCCTTGAATAAGGCCTGGAGTGAAGCAGTGGGCAATTACTGGTATCTGTGTACCCAAGGCAGAATGATGTTATTTCAGGCATTTCTCAGGATTTAGGGAAGTCAGTACAAGGATCAAAAGACTGAGAAATTTAACTTGTCCTCCAGGATGTTTTTATGTACACATGCAGTATTTGTAAGAAAAAATATTATAGAGAACAGATTAACTGATAATGGACACTTACCCCAGCTTTAATGTAAATAGGAGAAAATACCCAACCGAGAACACAGAGCAGAAACGGAGCCTGAAACCAAGAAGAAGAATTACATCAGGGTCTCATCTAGGCCAAGCTCTTAAATGAGGTGCAATCTCAGTGACTATCTGTTTTGAGACTATCAAATGTATCAGTACTGGGGAAACTTACAAACAAAAGCCAAAGTGCACACCTTCCAGTATAACAAACTACTTACAGGCACTTGATCTTTGCCTATGAAAGAGTGCATTCTTAATTTTGGGGGGTTAACTGAACCAGTTTTCAGTGGATTTATTTTTAATTTATTGCTTGCCTACTTCCAAATCGGACTAACGGTGGCTTATATATATAAGGATAGTTAAAAAAAAAAAGAAAAGAAAAAAAATCAGAAACCATTCAGAGAAATGGGGGAGAAGCTCTACCAAAATTTCATACAAGTTACTGAAATTAAGTGATAAATTTGGCTCTGGCTTTCTTACAAAGAAGGGGTAAGGTAAGCTGAATATATAAAGCAGATGCTAGTAAATTCTGAGAGGTAAATTGTGGTAAAAATCAGGGCTTCTTGCTAGGTTTGAAATCGACTCTGCTAGAAGTATCCTTTATTTTTGTAGAAAGACGAGACTCAGAAAGTAGGGAAATTTCTGATTTATCCAGAAAAGTCAGATGACTTATATAGAGATAAATCAATAAGCCCAAGACTTATAAATTCACTTATATTGAACTTATATAGTGAACAAATTCTATGTCCTACAACAAACATATCCCACAGATTAAATAACTAATCCATTCATAAGTTTTATAGTTGAAACCTGGTATTCTTAGGAGGTCAGTTAGGAGTTTTGCCATAATTAGTTGAATATCTCGAAGAGCTCAGTTAAGCCTGTTCTCAATACATACTGCAAATATATACATACATATATGTACACACGCATATGCATACACACATACATTACATAGAGCTGTGTCTGGATCCACACACATATACACATATATATCTGTATGTATATCTAAGCACAAATGTATATGTACACATATACTTAAATGTTAATATGATCTTTTCTCTTTTCCATACTTGATTAGTCTCCTAATAGCTCTTTGTTCACTGTGTTGCTATGACCCTTGGAATGTAAACATTCTCTGTCTCTTCATTAACTTTAATAATTAAGAAGAACAAAAACTGACACAGTCTTTTGGAGAAATCAAAGACTTGGTTCCTTTCTTCCATGTCTTCTCCAGAAGTCTTCAATATTTACTGGAGGTTGAAAGCCTGTGAGTTTTATTTGGACAACGGTAAAGAGGGAGGTTAGTGGCTGTACAAGGTATTACTTACGTTCCACTCAAAGGCCCCAGTAGCAATCCCTGAAGTTGCTCCTATTCCAGCCAGGCCCATAAAGTGGCTGCTGCCAATATTCAGGGCAAAAAGAGAAGCACCTATCTGAAAATCAAAAGGCGATCACCTATCAGAACTCTCAGTCCAACTCCAAGAAATCATTTTCACAAATGTAAACTCAAACTGAATTTTCCACTTTCTCAAGAGGGACTATTCCCTGGGCGGAATTCCCCTTTGTGTTTCTTCTACTCAAACCCTAACCATAAATTAGAAGCCCAGTGAGGAGGGAGAAGGTGAAATGAGAAGGATGGCCATTCTTATGGAATCACCCTTCACCTGCCCCAACGGCTTCCTTGCGGTTCCCTACTGCAGAAATATTAGCAGAGTGTGATTTCATCATTGTTTCAAATAATTTAAAAATATCAACAATTTAACTGATTAGCTGTAAGAGACTGGTTAAAATACTAAGGTACATTAATATGATGAAATACAATGTAGCGGGATGCCTGGGTGGCTCGGCTCAGGTCATGATCCCAGGGTCCTGGGAACGAGCCCCGCATCGGGCTCCCTGCTCAGTGTGGAGCCTGCTTCTCCCTCTGCCTGCCACCCCCCAGCTTGTGCTCTCTCTCTCTCTCTCTCTGACAAATAAATAAATAAAATCTTAAAAAAAAAAAAAGAAATACAATGTAGCATATGGAAAGAATAAAGGAATTTTCATTAAACAATAAGGTAAGCAGTATGTATAATATAATCTCATTAAAATTTTATGTGTGCATCTTACACGTGTGCAAAATATGCATGGGAGTGATTCTGGCTATACATACATATATATATATATAGACATATAACAAAATATTTCTGGAATTATGGTTATAGAGATGGAATGAGAAGAAAATTTCAAGTTCTATACTTAGACTGTAACTTTTGGGTTTTTTACAATCAACATCTGTTACTTTCAGAAGAAAAAATCCTAGAGGTATTTAAATGAGCAAAATCTCTCCTAACCAATAACAGCTTTTTAGTTGAGTAGAGATAGCCACTCCGTTCAAAACCAAAATCCAACTATTATGCTGTTGACATGAGATAGATTTAAAACCAAATTATCGAGAGAGGCTGCAAATAACAAAACCTTTTAGGTAAAAACAAACAGACACCCCAGCATTGACAATATTGACATAAGAAAAAGTAACATTTAAGACCAAAAGCATTAAACAGACAAAGAGGGTTTTTTTTTTATAACTATAAAAGGTAAAATGCACTAATAAGACATAGTTGAGTACATACAGACACCAAATACCTTAACAGCGACAATTGTAAGGAAAAAAAAAAGTCTTAGAAGTGGCACATATAAGTGCTCAAGTAATACTAGTTATTTTGTTATTAAGAATGTTCACTACAGGGGCGCCTGGATGGCTCAGTTGGTTAAGCATCTGCCTTCGGCTTGGGTCAATTTCCTGGGGTCCTGGGATTGAGCCCCACATTGGGCTCTCTGCTCAGCGGGGAGCCTGGTTCTCCCTCTTCGCCCTGCTTGTGCTCTCTCTTGCTATCTCTCTCTCTCTCTCTCAAATAAATAAATAAAATCTAAAAAAAAAAATGTTCACTATGTTTACCATAACAGTGAAAAGTTATATACAATCTAAATTGCCCAACAAGATAGTGTATAAATGATGGAATGTTCATATGATGTAACACTATGCCACTGCATATAAATATAAAATAAATCCACCTATCTATGCTTTATAGATGTTGGAAGATACTAGCACATGATTAAATTAAAAGGTAGGTTTAAAAGGCACCATTCATTAATTCAATAACTACTAATAAATGTTCATTGCCAACTATGTCCAGGCACTTTTCTAGATATTAGGGATACACTAGTGAGTAAAGTAGACAAAAATCCCTGCCCTCGGGGCGCCTGGGTGGCTCAGTTGGTTAAGCGACTGCCTTCGGCTCAGGTCATGATCCTGGGGTCCCGCGATCGAGTACCGCATCGGGCTCCCTGCTTAGCAGGGAGTCTGCTTCTCCCTCTGACCCTCGCCCCTCTCATTCTCTCTCTCTGTCATTCTCTCTCTCAAAAATAAATAAAATTAAAAAAAGGCCCCTGCCCTCATGAAGCTAACATTCTTTTGGGAAAAAGAGAATAAACAAAATAAATTAGAGGATTATTTAAAAGCTATTAATTAATTAATTAATTAATTAATTAATTAATTTTAGAGAGAGAGCGTGCACATGCACCTGAGTGGGGGGCAGGGAGGAGGAGAGGGGGAGGGAGAGGGGGAAGGGAGAGGGAAGAGGAGAGAGAGGAAAGAAAAGAATCTCAAGCAGACTCCACGCTGAGTACAGAGCCCAACTTAGGGCTCAATCCCAGAACCCTGAGATCATGCATGACCTGAGCTGAAACCAAGAATCGGACACTTAACTGAATGAACCACCCAAGAACTCCAAGGATTATTTTATACCATGATAGACAGTGATAAGTACTACAGAGTTAAAAAAAAAAAAAAGGTGGGGAAGTGGATAGGAAGTACTGGGAAATTGAGTGGTCAGGGTAGACTGTCTGAGAGAAGAGCTGAGGAAGATCAGAAGAGGTGGGGAGCAAGCCATGGGGATTCTGGGGAGAGCGCACCAGCTGAATAGAGCAGCAGGGACAAAGGCCCTGAGGCAGAAGCACAGCTGGGTTGTTCAAGGACACTGGATAGAGCTGGGGACAGGCATCCTGAGAGGCAAGGTCAGAGAGTTAACGAGGTGCAGATCATCTGTGCCCTATTATATGCCATTGTAAGCAGTGGGGCTTTCTTTCTGGGTGACATGGGAGCCCCAAGACGGTTTTAAGCAGAGAAGTGATATGGTTTGGCTTGAGTTTTAATGGGCTCCCTTTAGCTGCTCTGCTGAGATTGGATATACAAGAGCCGAGGTAGAAAGAGGGGGTCCAAGAGGCTGTTATAATGAATCCAGGTGAGAGGCCGTAGCAGCACAGACCTGGAGGCAGAGCTGATGGGAAGTGGTCAGATTTGAAATTTATCTTTTAGACTGATTCATAGGATTTCCTGATGGATGGGATATCGGGTATAAGAGAGACTAAAGCATCTAACAAGACTCCATGTTTGTCAACCCGAGCAACCAGAAGGATGGACTTGCTATTCAGGAGACAGGGAAGATGGTGGCAGGAGCAGATTTGTGGAGGAAGGTCCAAAGCTCCCTTTGGGGCTTGTTCAGTTTGGGATACCTGATAGACTTCTTGAGTGCAGGTCCTGAATAGTGCAGGAGTCACAAGCAAGTCTGGAGTTCATGGGAGGGACCTGGGATTTGTTAGCATGTAACTGGTATTCAATGCCATGAGCTAGACGAGTTGCCAAGTGTGTGAGTGTAATTGGAGAGAAGTGGTCAGGCGTGAACTCTGGGGACCTCCAGTGTTAAGAAGCAAGAGAGATGGGGGAGAGCCAGCCAGGGAGACTGACCAGGAGCAGCTGGGGAGGCAGCTGGAAAAGAGGAGAGTAAGGCGACAAAATAGGGAGGGAGGGAGGATGGAGAGTCTCAGAGTTTCACCACTGCCAAACCAGCTGAGATGAGGACTGGGAACTGGGCACAAGAATAAGCCATGTACAGTTGAGAAAAAAAAAAAAGGAAAGAAAGAAAAGAAAAGTCATGTGGCGGGCCTTGACAAGAGCAATTGATACCCATCAGATATCTGCTAATTGAAGGAGAATATAAAACAAAAAAGAAAGCCAGAGTGGCAAAAATCATTCTTCTAATTCAATTTCCTTTAATAATACCGTAATATATTTTGCTCATTAAGCAATAATCCTAACAATGAAAAGAGAACCCACAGCAAAGAAATTAATAAATCATAACATACATAAACATCGGGAGGCCAAAGCATGTTAGCGTCTCCTGAAAACCATTACAAGCATCAGTTACACAAGATAATGTAGGAAGCAGACTGCCGTTTCTCTGGGTACAGAAAACATGATTTCAGGTCTAAGGGAGGCTCAGGCAAAAGACTGGGGGCCTTACAGCCCAGGAAGAGACTGTGTTGCTAGAATCCTCCACAGAAAAATAAACTAAGGCAGGAGGCCCATTGCAAATATTTCTTTGCTGCATTCAATCTCTTTCTAAGCCAGGTTTATATATAAAAAAAGAAAATTCAAGTATAATTCAGAGAGTTGACACCAGGAAACCACTTTTCCCCAAATCTCCCAGCTAAGAGGCAAAGCCATTTCTGCTAGGTTGTTGGATCCATCAGAGTTAATAAGTGTACTTTCCTCGTCCCTTTGAATAAAGGCACCTTCTCCTCCTGAGACAAGACTTCTCTCTTTGAAGCATTACCCCAGTGTGAAAAACCAAATCTTTGCCATAAGACTGGTTAACATTTGGGGGCAAAGAATATTAGTGAGTAAAGGCCCACTTCTTACACAATGCTCTAAATGTAGCTTACACTCCTGTGTAGGAAATGCATGCACATTTTTTACATAATAAGCTATAAAACAGCCCTGGCTCAGGCTTGACTAGGGTCCTCAACTCTGGGCCCGGCTAGTTACCCACATCCTCCTCCTCCCTGGGGCACCCCTACCCACTCCATCATGGGCACAGGGTCATGGACAGGCAGCTGCCTCTGCTGCTGGGGGAGTTTTGAGGCACTCCTCTTGGATGGAATCACTCAGAATAATGAATACATTATTTAATACATAAAAGACAAAAAATGTTTCTACTCCACGTCCCTCCATCCAGCATCATGCAGTTCCACACCTCCAAGCTTTGGCATATGCTGTTCCCTCTGCCTGGAATACCCTCACACTCTACCTGCCAAACACCCACTCCACCTCCACATCCTGCTTGAAGAACCCGACCTCTGTGAGGCCTTTCCTGTCTTGCACCATTGCCGCCCAGCAAGCCTCAGTTTACCTGTCATCCGTACCTGGCCTGCGCACTTCCCACCAGACTCACTGTACTGCACTGTAACCTGCTATGATTTGCTGGATACACACCCAACTCCCATTCCAGAGTGTTTGTTTCCAGAGGGCAAGACTGTCTATTTCCAACCTGTATCCTGGAACCTAGAACAATGCTTTGTACATATGAGGTACCTCATAAATGGTTAGTAAATTAAACTGAATCGAATGGAAACAGGTTGGTAAGAAACTTCTTCAGAGTTATGCAAACTCTAATGGAATGACTTTCCCGATTGAGCAACTTCAAATTATTTTGGGTATGAGACATCTACGTTAAAGGAACAGACAAATTCACGTGCGGCCCCCCCCACGTGGATTGCCACACTCGAGGCTTACTCACCGGCTACCATGCTAGATTGCGGCCAGCCAGGAAGAAGTTTTCTACTGTCCCGTGATTGCTTGACAGGATAGCCTTAAAAACAAACAAAGGAATACAAGAAACAAACTGCTCCAAAGACACTGATCTCTCAAACCATCACCTTCACTTCTCTTTAGCAGAGATCCCCAAATCCATTCTCCCCTTCTTCCTTTTTAGGAATAGAAGCCCCTACCCACTGAGTTAAAACGAAGGCTCATGGCTGCCTAGCTGGAGGTTACAGTCTCTTTCAGGTCTGATTGCATGGACGTTTCCATTTCTCTACACTCTTGGGAAAATAATATTGCTTTAGTCTTTCCCAACTAGTTAACCAGTGCCATAGTTTCCAGCAGAGTCTGGGAGATAAGTGGTTAGCAAATGTCTGGATCAGTCAGGAATGGCAAATCTGAACATGTGCCTAGCTTCTCCCAGGACAGGAGTCACTCCGCCATCACTACGGTGTCCTTCCAACACATCCACGTCCTCTTTACTCAGGCTCCCAGCTCTGATTCCCAGACTCCGATGTGGTCAAAAGACAATCCTGCGGATTTCCTGGATTGGGTAGAACCAGCACGACCTAAGGATGACAGCTAGTTGACAGTGTTTCCATGGGAAGAGTGAACTTAAAAACTGCCATCTGAGGTATCTGCGTTATAGTGGGGTCCCCTTGCATCATAAAGCCTTAAGCCACAAAAACAACTCTCCAAATCAGACGCTTTAAGTTAGTCTCACTTCATCTATTCACTAAATATTTATCAAAGGCTTGTTATGTGCAGAGCTGAACTTCTCTAAGGAAGGTATCAGCAGTAAAACTTTTAAAAGGAGTTTCCATGAATAAAAGCATCCTCTCTTTATGGAAAGAGAGGACCAGACAGTAAGAAAAGGAGATCCTGGGAAGAAGGTGGCTTAGGCATCTGTCCCTGCCTCCTCCTTCCTCCGTGCTCTCTTTCTGGAATAATAACACAACCACAGGGGCACCTGGGTGGCTCAGTCGATTAAGCGGCTGCCTCTGGCTCAGGTCATGATCCCAGGGTCCTAGGATCGAGCCCCATGTCCGGCTCCCTGCTCGGCGGAGAGCCTGCTTCTCCCTCTCCCTCTGCCTGCCACTCTGCCTACTTGTGCTCTCTCTCTATCTCTCTGTCAAATAAATAAATAAAAATCTTAAAAAAAAAATAATATAACCACAGTAGCCAGGTTGGTGGGGAAGAAGATACTGCCAACACTTTCTCAAAGATCTCTGGGCTGACACTGATAAAACAGAAAACAAACCAAAAAAAGTGTAAGTTTTTCCCCCTTGACCATCCTGTAAGAGCCAAGGCACCAGCAGCAAAGACTAAGATTTCCCAGTTCCCTGGGGCCTCAGCAGACAGGAATTGATGAATGCTTTCAGAAAGGAGTCCCATCTGTGCGAATGTGTGCAATCAGTTCAGTGAGAAAAGGGTGGTTTAATAACTGGAAGAAAAGAAAGCTAGACTCATCCATCACATCATATATAAAAATAAATTTCAGATGTCCCAGAGATTTAAATATGAAAAAACTATAAAATATTAGAAGAAAATTTAGGATAATATTTGTATGACCTTGGAATGGGAGAAAAATTTCCTAGGCAGGGCAGGAAATCTACAAGATACAAAGGAAAAGAGAGATAGTTGGCTTCCTCAAAGTTAACAAAACCTCAAATGACAGAAAGACACCATTAACAGTTCAGACCACTGTTCTCAATCAGAGATGATTTTTGCCCCATCCACCCAGGGAATGTTTGGCAACGTTTGGAGACATTTTTGGTTGTGAATGGGTAGGGGTCGAGGATACGTCCAAGCATCCTGTAACATATAGGACAGATGCCCACAATGAATTATCTGGTCCCAAATATCAGTGGTAGACACTGGTCCGGACAAATGATAGCTTGGGGAAAACATATGAGCAAGTCAAATGACAGAGAAGTTGATAAAAGCAAAGTCAAACAACCCAAATACAAAATGACAAATAAACTGGCTACTCACAGGAGAAGAAAATCCATGGACAATAAACTCATAAAAAGATGCTCAACCTCGACAGGAGTCTAGGAAGTGCAAATCAAAGCTACAACGACAAACCACTATTCACCCATCAGGCTGGCAACACACACACACACACACACACACACACACACACACACACAAGCAGTAACAAGCAAATCTTGGGGAAAAGAGCATGATCATATCCTGCTTGTGAGAAAAGTAAAGTAAATCTCAATAAGCTTTGGGGGTTGGCATTTAGTAATATCTACTAAATTTCAGGTAAACGTATACTTTTGACCCAGCAGTTCTAATTTTGGGAACCCACGCTACACAGATTAAAAGCACCAATACATCAGAAACAACACCCGGCGACAATCTAAGTCTCAGTAGGGAAGAGGTGAAGAGTACACATGATTGTAGGACTGCTAGGCAGCTAATAAAAACATGAGCTGAATCTCTATCTGTTGACTTATAGGACTCTCTCCATATATAGTAAGTGGGGAGAAAAGTGAGCTGCAGTGTGATGTGTATATGATCACATCTTCTGTAAAGACAAAAGACAAAAACTCTACATATGTATCCACATGCTTGCATACGCACCAAGAAAGGGGAGGAAGGACACACGACCCATGGTTACCTCAGAAGGATGGGCATGGATGGGGGAAGAATAGTAATATTCCTTATTTATGCATCTTTTTACGTCTTACAGTAAGCATGTAATACTTTCCTAATTAAAAACAGTATATGATTTTCAAAAAGAACAAATGGAAAGATACTAATATAAAGAAGGAAAAAGACTGAAGCATTCTGGATAACTGTGCATGTTTTATGGCTCCCAGAAGAACAGAAGGAACAGCAGGTTTCTTTTGGAAATGACCAGATGGCTTACTAGTCCTCTGACCTTGACCAGACTTAGGCCCCAACTAGGCCTGGAAGAAAGCTGGGTGGGGGCTTCCTCATTCAATACGAGCACTAGGGGAAGGATCCCAAAACAAGTACTCATTACTCAGAGCCCCTGTGTCCATAGGCCACTTAGAAGTATGTTTCTCATAATTGAGGCCAATTTTTAAAAAATCTTTTGTTCGAATGATCTGGATAAATACCCCGGATTTCTCCTTTATGTTTGGAATAAAGGGCCTATATTTTCTCTTCTGGTATAAAATTCTCTTAATAGGATGGAGACCTTCATTCCTCTATCTGCTTACTAGCAGCATAATGACTTACTGTAAGCCCTCAAAAGGAGGGTCCAATGATTGCACTTTGAAAGGCCAGACTCTGCACAGTAAGATCCTGTTCATGATCTGGTGAAATGTCTCAAAGTGAAGGTCACATGGGCATGAAAAGCTTCAGCTGGGTGGGGGCCACCCAGAATGAGGACTTTCCCACTGGTTAGTGAATGGTGGCAGTCACCAGACACTCCTGCTTGGTGAAGCAGGCCAGGCAGAAGCTTCTGACCGTTAACAGCTTACCCGAGGGGTGACATCATGACACCAGCCAAAGCTTTCATATCCATCCGATCTTTAACTGGAACACAGGCAGGCTCCTCCTAGGCAGGGCCTGTCTCTGGGTAGTATGGTTAAAAGACCTGAGTGCTTACATGCTAAGCTCTAGTGGGCATATGGCAGTAAAGGAGACATGCTCTCCGCCCTCTTAAGAGAACCCTGTAGGAAGAAAAAACAACAACTTTTCATTCAAATTTAGAGGGAATGCTTAGAGCCCTAAGTTACATGTGACCTTTGAGATTTTGCTAGCAAGGCAAAGGGGTTAAGCTCATGAGTCAGATCAGGCAACTCTAGGGTTGAACCTGAACACAATCATTCCTTGGTTGCTCCTGAACCTCTTTGAACCTCAGATTCTTCAACTGTGAAACTGGAGGGAATGACAGTATACTATTCACAGCACGGCTGTGAGGATGCGATGAACTTAAAGCACTCAGGACAGACCTGGCACTTAAGGGCCTAATCAGCATTAGCTGTCATTATTACCACCCTAACAGTGACTGCTTGCCAAACACCGCTTAGGTTCCAGGCAGCAGGCACAGGGGGATTTGGGCCTGCTTGTTTATTCGGGAGGTGGTGAGGAAACGTGCGGTTAGTAGAGGATGGCTCCGTTTCTGAGGACCTGCCTTTATTTACTCTTGGCTGGAAGGGAGCGGAGGAGCTGGGCAGAGGGAGCGGGGAGAGGTGTCCTCGGTGGGCTATGCACAGGCCAGGACAGGGATGGGAGGGTACTGGGGTGGGGCGGGACGCGAGGTGGGGACCAGGTGACTGGCACGGAGCGGGTCACACCCAGCCTGGTGTCCAGGGCCCTGCCCTCCCCTCCGGGCCCCGACGTACCCACAGCCCGATGCCCAGGACCAGCAGGAAGTACGAAACCATCACCAGGATGTCTAGGGCGCTGCTGACACCGGAGCCCAAAGCACTCCAGCTTGAGATGTTGTCATTGCACGAAAAGCCCATGGTGGCGCTTCTGCCAGACGCGCACTGCGGGCTGTCAGAGGAGTTGGCAACGGCCTTGACTTTGGCTTGGCTTTGGCTGGGCCTCCGCCGCCGCCGCAGAGCATGCCGGGAAGGGCTGCAGGGCAGCCTGGGAGTTCCCGGCAGGCCCCGGGGTCCCAGCACGCGCCCAGATCCCCCCGGGCTGCGGGTGCTTCCGTAGTAGTTGGTCTATTGAGTGAGAAAACGAAAAGCCTTTCGTCACTGCTGTTCCAGGCACAACGCCCCCGCTGTGTGGACCGCACTCCCCTTATGCGGAGACTGTGAGTTGGGCTGAGGTGGGGCCAAGCGTGAGGCTACAGAGGCGGGATCAGTTCACAGTGTATCTCTCTGAGCCACTTGGAAGCCTGGGGCAAAGTGAGAAGCCAGTGGTCCTGCCTCTGTCTTTATTTACGATTTTCATATTTGGTTCATTGTGGACCTGTGTTAATTTGGATTTAGTAAAATAAGTACATTGGAATACTATTCCTCCTGAGTCCTGAGTTTTTCAGTGCCCCTTAAATTTTGCACCACGGGAAATGCCTCACTCGCCTCACCCTAGTCAGGGTCCTGCTTGGACCGATTCCAGAGGGCCCCCGCCTTTTGCAATTTGATCTTTTACTGGTGCTGTGAGCATTATTTAATCTGGGCCAAGCATTACTCTACTTGATTTCTCTGCGAAAGGTGTTTTTCTGCTAAACTGTTTTTTTAGAAATTTTGGTTAATAATACTAATAACACCAAAAAATGCTTGTAACAATAATAGCTAACTTAATAGTTCTTGCTAGGTACCATACCCCCTTCTATGCACTTTGCACATGTTAACCCATTTGATTCTTGCAATTAGTACATTGAATTTATGAACACAAGGAGGGGGAGGCTTGTACCTACCGGTAGCCAGTCACAGGTCTGTGATCACAGCGTATATAGTGTATAGTTCTAGTTTAAGTTCAGTGCTATCCAAAAGAAATGTACTATGAATCACAGATGTTATTTTATTTTATTCCAGCTTTATTGAGGTACGATTGACAAAAATTGTACATATTTAAGATGTAAGTGATATTTAAGGTGTAGATGATTTTGATAAATGTATATATTTGAAGTAATTACCATGATCTAATTAACATATTAATCACCATTACCACTTTGTGTGTGTGTATTAAGAACACTTGAGATCTACTCTGTTAGCAAATTTCAAGTATGCAGTACATTGTAATGAACTATAGTCCACCATGCTGTATGCTAGGTCTCTAGAATTTATTCATCTTATAACTGAAAGTTTGTACCTTTTGATCAATATCTCTCCTCCCCGCCGCCGCCCCCCCCCCCAGGCCTGCCCTAGCTTCTGGTAATCTGGTAATCACCATTCTGTTCTACTTTCTGTTACTATGAGTTTGACTTTTTTCCTTTTCTTTCTCTCGCTCTCTCTCTCTTTTTTTTTTTTAGATTTCACATATAAGTGAGATCATATAATGTCTTTTTGTGCCCGGTATTTTTCACTTAGCATGATGTCCTCCAGGTTTATCCATGTTGTTGCAAATAGCAGGGTTTCCTTCTGTTGTAAGGCTGAATAATCTTCTATTGTGTACATGTATACCACATTTTCTTTATCCATGCATCTGTCCATGGACACTTAGGTTGCTTCCATATCTTGGCTACTGTATAATGCTGCAATGAACATGGGAGTGCAGATTTCTCTTTGAGATAGTGACTTTATTTCCTTTGGATATATACCCAGAAGTGGAATTGCTAGATCAGGTAATTGTTCTATTTTTAACGTTTTGAAAAATCTCTATGCTGTTTTCCACAGAGGCTGTGCCAATTTACATTCTCACCAGTAGTGTTTTCCCTTTTCTCTACATCCTAGCCAATACGTGTTATCTCCTGTATTTTTGATAATAGCCATCCTACCAAGTTTGAAGTAATATTTCATTGTGGTTTTGATTTATATTTCCTTTTTTAAAAGACATTTTATTTTTTTCACTTTTATTCTATATTTTTAATGATTTTTTCATTAATTTTCTTATATTTTCCAATTCCTTTTTATCTTTTATTATTTTTAATTTTTATTTTACATATATACTTTATGTATTTTTGTTTACATTAATTTTATTTTATTTCATTTTATTTTTTTATTTTGGGATCTATATTCTTTTTTTTAAGCTTCTAACATTTTATTTGTTTTATTTATTTTATTATTGTTATTTTTTATTATGTTCAGTTAGCCACCATATAGTACATCATTAGTTTTCGATGTAGTGTTCAATGATTCATTAGTTGCATATAACACCCAGTGCTCACACACGTGCCCTCCTTAATACCCATCACCCAGCTACCCCATCTCCCCACCGCCTCCCCTCTGGAACCCTCAGTTTGTTTCCTGGAGTCCATAGTCTCTCATGGTTTGTCTCCCTCACTGATTTCCCCCCTTCAGTTTTCTCTCCCTTCCCCTATGGTCTTCTGTGCTATTCCTTATGTTCCATATATGAGTGAAACCATATGATAATTGCCTTTCTCTGATTGACTTATTTCACTTAGCATGATCCCCTCCGGTTCCATCCATGTCAATGAGAATGGTGGGTATTCATCCTTTCTGATGGCTGAGTAATATTCCATTGTATATATGGACCACATCTTCTTTATCCACTCATTTGTTGAAGGGCATCTCAGCTCCTTCCACAGTTTGGCTATTGTGGACATTGCTGCTATGAACATTGGGGTGCATGTGCCCCTTCTTTTCACTACATCTGTATCTTTAGGGTAGATACCTAGTAGTGCTAGGGTAGCTCTATTTTTAACATTTTGAGGAACCTCCATACTGTTTTCCAGAGTGGCTGTACCAGCTTGCATTCCCACCAACAGTGTAAGAGGGTTCCCCTTTCTCCACATCCTCGGCAACATTTGTTGTTTCCTGCCTTGTTAATTTTTGCCATTCTAACTGGTGTAAGGTGGTATCTCATTGTGGTTTTGATTTGAATTTCCCTGATGGCTAGTGATGTTGAACATTTTTCATGTGTCTGTTAGCCATTTGTATGTCTTCTTTGGAGAAGTGTCTGTTCATGTCTTCTGCCCATTTTTTGACTGGATTATTTGTTTTTTGGGGGGTTGAGTTTGAGAAGTTCTTTATAGATCTTGGATACCAGCCCTTTATCTGTAGTGTCATTTGCAAATATCTCCTCCCATTCCGTGTGTTGCCCCTTAGTTTTGTTGACTGTTTCCTTTGCTGTGCAGAAGCTTTTTATCTTGATGAAGTCCCAAAAGTTCATTTTTGCTTTTGTTTCCCTTGCCTTTGGAGACGTGTCTTGAAAGAAGTTGCTGTGGCCGATGTCAAAGAGGTTACTGCCTATGTTCTCCTCTAGGATTTTGATGGATTCCTGTCTGACACTGAGGTCTTTCATCCATTTAAAGTTTATCTTTGGGTATGGTGTAAGAGAATGGTCCAGTTTCATTTTTCTGTGTGTAGCTGTCCAATTTTCCCAGCACCATTTATTGAAGAGACTGTCTTTTTTTCCAATATTTTTTTTCTGATTTGTCAAAGATTAGTTGACCGTAGAGTTGAGGGTCCACTTCTGGAGTCTCTATTCTGTTCCACTGATCTATGTGTCTGTTTTTGTGCCAATACCATGCTGTCTTGGTGATCACAGCTTTGTAATATAGCATGAAGTCAGGCAACGTGATGCCCCCAGCTTTGTATGGAACCAGAAAAGACCCCAAATCGCCAAGGGAATATTGAAGAAGATTTATATTTCCTAGATGATTAGTGATGTTGGGCATCTTTTCATGTGCCTGTTGGCCATTTGTACGTCTTCTTTGGAAAAATCTCTATTCAGGGCCTTTGCCCAATATTTAATTGGGTTATTTGTTTTTGTGATATTGAATTGGATGAATTCCTTATATATTTTGGATATTAACCCCTTATCAGATATAGGCATACCTTTGGAGGTACTGAGGGTTTAGCCCCAGACCACTGCAATAAAGTGAAAATTGCAATGAAGCAAATCAAATGAATTGTTTGGTTCCCCAGTGCATATGAAATTTATGTTTGCAACATACCGTAGTCTATTAAGTGTGCAATAGCATTATATCTAAAAAAGATGTAAATAACCTAATCAAAACATATTTTATTGCTAAATAATGCTAACCATCATCTGAGTTTTCAGATTCAAAAACGTAATTACTAATCACACATCATCATAACAAATATAATAATAACGAAAAATTTGAAATACTGTGAGAATTACCAAAATGTGGCAGAGAGATACGAAGTGCACAAATACTGTTGGAAAAATGGTGTTGATAGACCTGTTCAACTCAGGATTGCCACAAACCTTCAATATGCAAAAAATGCAGGGTCTATGAAGTGCAATAAAGTGGAGTGCAATAAAATGAGGTCTGCCTGTATAAGATTTGCAAATATTTTCTGCCGTTCTGTAGGCTGCTTTTTCATTTTGTTGTTTCCTTTGCTGTGTATCCCAGATATAATTTTAAATATTCCATTTGCCACATTAAAAAAAGTAAACAGATGAAATTAACTTAAATAATATATTTTGTTTAACCCATTATGTCTAAAATATTACCATCTCAATATGTAATCAATGTCAAAATTGTTGAGATACTATATATTCTTTTTCTCCACATTAAGTCTTCAACATCTGATATATATTTTACACTTATAACACATCTCAGTTCACACGTTAACTTTTCACCAGAAGTACTTGATCTGTATTTAGATTTAATAAAATTTACAGTTGAAAAAGTAGATTCATGTAACAAGTTGTTCTAAACCTACTTAAAATTTTTACAGTAACTGAATTAAAGCACAAAATTTCATTTTCCTTTAAGTTAATGACAAAAGTGGTTCATCTTTTTAGAAGAATTTATTTGACTTGGAAGCAAAAGCATATCATTTTCAAAATTATATCTGTCCAAGTTAAGTAATTCACTAACTCTGTTGTCAACTCAGTATTATTAACATTGAATTCAAAGAGGCATTACATAGTTTGATAAACATTTCTAAATTGATGAATAGCACAAAGCATTCTTCAAATTTTTTGTAGATTTGCCTGCCAATTACATAACATAGCCAATTTACAATTAAAATCTTTGACATATTGACTCATGTTAGGAGAATGCTTAAGATCATCATCATTATTACTATTTTTAAAGATTTATTTATTTTAGATGGGGGAGGGCAGAGGGAGAGGGAGAGAGAATCTCAAGCAGACTCCCCGCTGAGCATGGAGCCCACTACAGGGCTCGATCTCACAACCCCAAGATCATGACCTGAGCCAAAACCAAGAGCTGGATGCTCAACTGACTTAGCCACCCAGGCACCCCAAGATCATTATTACTGATTTGTATCATAAAGTTCCTATTTCAACATAAATTCTAATATTTGGCTAGCTAGGTTACAAATAAGCTTTTCCTTTCTTTGAGTATTCAAATTTAGCTAATTCATGCATTGTACATATTAGTGAAAAGTATAAGTTCAGATAGCCATTTTTTTGGTCTTCGATTACTGAATATTGACTATAAGCATTCCTTTTGTTTCAAGAAAATCTTGAATTATAGTTGACATTACAGTAATTCTTGTAAAATTTCCAAGACTCAACCAATGAGCATTGGCAAAAGCACATCATTAAATTCATTTCTTTCTATTTCTTCCAACAGTTCTATAAAATGATTATTCATATTATTTGCACATATAAATTGAATGATTTTAACAACTGTATCCAACCACAATACTTTCCACAGAGTCTGCTATAAAAACTAAGCACAAGTATTTTTAATATGTATCATCGTGTGAAATAAAGCAATAAGGGAAACATCAATCTCTTGTTTAAAAATCCCATTAAATCTGGAGTTTTGACCTAACTAACATAGCTGGAGCACTGTCTGTTACAATAACAACTTTTTTTTTCATATTTAGCTGAAATTCTTCTTTGATAAATGTAAAAAGTTAAAAATATCTATGTCTCAAGTTTGATCTTTTGGGTCATGAACCAGCAACATTTCTTATAGGTTTGGATATCCTTTGAGACAAAATGTATTCAAAATATTAATTGAGGGGTGCCTTGGTGGCTCAGTTGGTTAGGCGTCTGACTCTTGATTTCAGCTCAGGTCTTGATCTTGGAGTCATGAATTCAAGACCTGCATTGGGCTCCATGCTGGGTATGGAGCCTACTTAAAAAACAAAACAAAACAAAACAAAAACCCCCAAATGCAAAATATTAATTGAGCATGGTCTCATATCACATGGGTCAACTAGACTTAAGGAAAGGTACTTGCAAATTTTCAGAATTTGAATCTATTCATTTTTGGCATTGTTAGAAAGACCTTCTATGGGCAATTGTTTCAGGGCTTAATTGAAAAATCTTTCACTTTTTTTTTTTTTTTTAAAGGTTTTTATTTATTTGACAGAGAGATAGAGAGCACAAGTAGGCAGAGTGGCAGTCAGAGGGAGAGAGAGAAGCAGGCTTCCCGCCGAGCGGGGAGCCCGACGTGGGGCTCGATCCCAGGATCCTGGGATCATGACCTGAGCCGAAGGCAGCTGCTTAACCAACTGAGCCACCCAGGCGCCCTAAAAATCTTTCACTTTTTGTAATATATATTTTTAAAACATTTTTTCATAATTTTATAACAAATTACCACAGCTAAAGTAATAATTCCTTTTGTCATCTTTCCATCTAAAATGTTTTTCTTTCTAGGGCAAGAATCTAAGCTGTTTCAAAGTTGGCAAAAATTGCAAACTCAAATTTTGTTAAAAACCATTGCAGTTTTTTGGGACATTTGTTTCTGATTTCAGGTAACTAATGTTATAACTTTTGCTTTAACCATTGAAAGCAAACTTTAAAAAAAATAAAATTCACTGTGTAGTTGTTGAAAATTCCTCTTAATATTGTTTACTCTATTTAAATTTTTTACATACCCAACAAATAGCTCTGCCATAGCATGATGCATAAACATTATATCCTTGAGGTGAATTGATCCCTTTGTTGTTATGCAATGACCCCTTTTGTGCCAGGTAATATTATTTGCCCTGAAATCTATTTTTATGTTAATATAACCACTTCAAGTTCTTTTGATTAGTGTTAGCATGGTATATCTTTTTCTATCATTTTTACTTTTAGTATATTTGTGTCTATACTTAAAGTGGATTTCTTTTCTTTTTTAAAAGATTTTATTTATTTATTTGACAGAGAGATATAGCAAGAGAGGGAACAGAAGCAGGGGGAGTGGGAGAGGGAGAAGCAGGCTTCCCGCTGAGCAGGGAGCCCCATGTGGGGCTCGATCCCAGGACCCTGGGATCATGACCTGAGCCGAAGGCAGACGCTTAATGGCTGAGCCACCCACGCGCCCCAAAGTGGATTTCTTATAGCCAGTATATATTGGGTCCTGCTTTTTTATTTAATCAGATAATTTCTACTTTTACTTAGCATGTTTAAGCCACTTACATTTAATGTGAACATTGATGTGGTTGTGTTTAAATATACCATCATGCTATTTGTTTTCTATTTATCTCATATATTCTTTTTTTTTATTTGAGAGAGAGAGAGATTGAGAGAACAAGTTGGGGGAGGGGCACAGGGAGAAGCAGACTCCCTGTGGAGCAGGGAGCCCGACGTGGGACTCGATCCCAGGACCCTGAGATCATGACCTGAGCCGAAGGCAGACACTTAACCGACTGAGCCACCCAGGCGCCTGGATCTCATATGTTCTTTTTTCTCTTCTTCTTTTGGATTAATGTGTGTGTGTGTGTGTGTGTGTGTGTGCGCGTGCGCGTGTGTGCGTGTGCACACTTATCTCCTTTGTTGGTTTATTGGCTATAACTCTTAGTTGTGTTATTTCAGTGGTTGCTTCAGAGCTTATAATATACATTTTTAACTCAACCCAGTTTACCTTCAAGTGATATTATTTCACTTCATATATGGTATAAGAACTTTATAATTGTATGCTTCTATTTTTCCTCCCCAGTCTTTGTGATATTGTCATACTTTGTACTTTATATTTGTTATAAATTTTAAAATTTAATTTATACATCTTATTTCATTTAAAAACAGTTTATTATCCTTGGAAGAGATTTAAATAATAATTAAAAAATCTTTACTCTCAAAGTTACCGTTTCTCACACTCTTCATTCCTTTGTGTAGATCCAGACTTCCAGCTTGTGTCATTTTTCTTCTGCTTGAGTGACTTCCTGTAACATTTCTTGTGTGCAGTCTGCTGGTGATACATTCTTTAAGCTTTCATATGTCTGAAAAATCTTTACTTAGCTTTCTTTTTGAAAGACATTTTTACTAGGTGAATTCCAGGAAGACACTTTTGTCTTTCAATATGTTTAAGATCTTGCCCCACTGTTTTCTAGATTTATTAATTCTGATGAGAAATTTGCTGTCATCCTTATCTTTGTTTCTCTGTACATAATATGTATTTTTTCCTCTGGTCACTTTTAAGATTTTCTCTTAAATGAGTTGGTTTAAGAAATGTGATGATTATGATGTGCCTTGATAGGGTTTTCTTCGTGTTTTTGTGATTATGTTTGTTGAATTTCTTACATGTGTTAGTATATAGTTTTTATCAAATTAAGAAAATTTTCTGCCTTTTTTTTTTTAAATGCTCCCCCTCCCCTCTTTCAGAGATACCAAATATGTGCATATTAGATCACTTGAAGTTATCCCCCAGGTTACTGATGTTCTGTTTGTTTATTTTTCAATCTAAATTCAATTCAATTACAAATTTCAATTCTTTTCTTCTGCGATTTCTAATCTGTAATCAATCTCATCTAGTATATTTTTCATCACAGATATTGTAGTTCTTGAAGTTTGTTTAAAAAAAAAGTTCCATGTATTTACCTAACATATTTGATCTTTCCTCAAGCTTCTTGCACATATGAAATAACATTATAACAACTGCTCTAATGTCCTTGTTTATTCATTTATTTTCAGTGTCAATCTGGGTCAGTTTTGATTAGTTGATTTTCTCCTGATTACGGATCATGTTTTCCTACTTCTTTGCATGCCTGGTCATTTGTGGTTGAATGCCAGACATTGTGAATTTTATCTTGTTGGGTGCTAGGTATTTTTGTATTCCTACAAACATTCTTGAGTTTTGTTCTGGTATGTGGTTAAATTACTTGGAAATAGCTTAATCAATTCCAGACTTGCTCTTGAGATATTTTTTTTAGGTGAGACCACAGGAGCATTAAAGTTAAGGTTAATTTTCCCTACTCCTCAGGCAAATCTTCTGAATACTCCATCCAAGCTTTATAATTATGAGATTTTTCCTGCTCGCTGGTGAGAACAGGCATTATTTTCAGCCCTGCATTTTCTCTGGATATTGGTCTCTGTAATTGTTTTGGGTAGGTTTTCCGTGGTCTCAGGTAATTTCCTCTAATGCTTGCACTGATCACTATTTACTTGAATACTTGAGGGTGACCCTTTGAAGATTTGCCAAATTTTCTTTCTGTTCTGCTCTCTCTTTTCTGACACTATGCCCTATGAACTCCAGCTCTTTTGGATCCCTGAGCACCTTTATCTCTTTAACTCAGAAGACCACTGGGCTCTGCCTGTATTCTCCCCACTCTGAGCCTCAGCCTGGAAACTCTCTCTATAGAGTAATCTCAGGCAATTGTAGTGCTCACCTTATTTGTTTCTCATTCCTCATGGACTATCTTCTTTCATTGCCTGATGTCCAGTGACTCAACAGCCATTTTTTTCATATATTTTGTGTTGTTTTTTTTCCTTGTTTCATGCAGGAGAGTAAATCTGGTTCCTACTACTATATATTGGCCAGAATGTACTTTTCTTTAGGAAAAAAACCTAGCTTTATTGAGATATAATTCACATATCATACATTCCAAATATTTAAAGTATGCAATTCAGTGGTTTTTAGTACATTCACAGAGTTGTGCAAATGTTACCACAATCATTTTTATCACCCCCAAAAGAAACCCCATACCCTTTAGCAGTTACCCCACCTCCCCTAATCCACTCATACCATCCCAGACCTAGAGTTGTAGATTCTGGACATTTCATATAAATAGAACCATAAAATATGTAGCCTTTTGTGTCTGGATTTTTTTCACTTAATATAATGTTTTCAAGTTTGTGAAAATGTTCTAAAATTGATAAAATGCTCTAAAATTCACAACTTTGGGGGATGCCTAGGTGGCTCAGTTGGTTAAGCATCTGCCTTCGGCTCAGGTCATGATCTCAGGGTCTTGGGATTGAGTCCTGCATTGGGCCCTCTGCTCAATGGGGAGCCGGCTTCTCCCTCTCCCTCTGCCTCTCCTCCTGCTTGTGCTCTCTCTCTGTCAAATAAATAAATAAATAAATAAATAAATAAATAAATAAATAAATAAAATCTTAAAAAAAAAAAGGACGCCTAGGTGGTTCAGTCGGTTAAGTGTCTGCCTTCTGCTCAGGTCATGATCCCAGGGTCCTGGGATCGAGCCCCACATCAGGCTCCCTGCTCAGTGGGGAGCCTGCTTCTCCCTCTGCCTGCAGCTCCCTATGCTTGTGCTCTGTCTCTGTCTCTCTCTCTCTCAAATAAATAAAATCTTTAAAAAAAATAAAATTCACAACTTTGGGCTATTATAACTAATACTATTTTTTTTAAGATTTTATTTATTTATTCATGAGAGAGAGAGAGGCAGAGGGAGAAGCAGGCTCCCTGCTGAGCAGGGAGCCTGATGCGGGACTCGATCCCAGGACCCTGGGATCATGACCTGAGCCGAAGGCAGACGCTTAACCATCTGAGCCACCCAAGCACCCCACTAATACTATTTTGAACATTCATGTATATGTTTCTGTGTGGACACATGGTTTCCTTTCTCTTCAGTATATGCCTATGAGTGGGATTGCTGGATCATATGGTAACTCTATGTTTTCCTTTTTGAAGGAATTCCAGACTCTTTTCCAATGTTGCTGCACCAGGGTTGTTCCCACCAGTGGTGTATGAGAGTTCTGATTACTCCATACCCTCACCAACACTTTTTGTTATTTGTCTTTTTGATTATAACCATCCTAATGTGTTTGAAGTAGTATCTCATTGTAGTTTTAATCTAATATAAATTAAATGACTAATTATGTTGAACATATTTTCATTTGCTTATTGGCTGTTTGTATATCTTTCGTGGAGAGATGTCTATTTGGGTCCATTGTACATTTTTTTTAGTTGGGATGTCTTTTTATTATTCAGTTGTAAGAGTTCTCTGTATATTCTGGACCCAAGTTTCTTATCAAATATATGATTTGTGAATATTTTCCCTATTCTGTGAGTAGTCTTTCATTTTCTTAGTGGTATCTTTGAAGCACAAAAGTTTTTAATTTTGATGAAGTCCAATTTATATATTGTTTTCATTTGTTGTTCATGCTTTTGGTGTTATATCTAAGAAATCATTGCCTAATCCAAGATTACATAAAGATTTACCCATATGTTTTCTTTTAAGAGTGTTATAGTTTTAGCTCCTACATCTAGACTTTTGACCTATTTTGAATTAATTTTTGTATATGGGGTGAGGTAGGGGTCCAGTGTAATTCATTTACATGTGGATATAGTTTTCCCACCACCATTTGTTGAGAAGACTATTCTTTCCCCATTGAGTGCTCTTGGCAACCTTAAGTATCAACTGACCATAGAAATACGGGTTTATTTCTAGACTCTTAAATCTGTTACACTGATCTATATATCTATCCCTCTGTCACTACCATATTGTCTTGATTATTGGTTGCTGTGTAGTAAGTTTTAAAATAGGGAATTGTGAGTTCTTCATCCTTGTTTTTTTCAAGTTGTTTGGCTATTTTCGGTCCTTTGAGTTTCCATATTATTTTTAGGATCAGCTTTCTAATTTCTACAAATAAACCAGATGGGGTTCTTATAAGAATCTGTAGACTTCGGAGAGCATTTCATCTTATCAATATTAAGTCTTCTGATCCATGCACATAGGATATATCTCCATTTATTGGGGTCTTCTTTAATTTTTTCCCACAATGTTTAGTGGTTTTCAGAATATACATTTTCTACTACATTTGTTAAATATATTCCTAAGTATATACTCTTTTGATCTTACTGTAAATATAATTATTTTTTTACTTTCATTTTTGGATTGTTCATTGCTAGTGAATAGAAATACAATTGAGTTTTCCCAGCTTTAGTGTGATAATTGACAAATAAAAATTGTATATAATTGGAGCATCTGGGTGGGTCAGTTGGTTAAGTGTTGAATCTTGGTTTTGGCTCAGGTCATGATCTCAGGGTTGTGAGATGCTTGGGATTCTTTCCCTCTTCCTTTCCCTCCCCATTTGCACCTCCCCCCTTGCTTGCACTCTCTGTCTAAAATAAATAAATAAATAAAATCTTTAAAAAGTTGTATATATTTGTGGTGTGTAATGTGATGTTTTAATACATGTATACATTGTGAAATGATAACCACAATCAAGCCAATTAACATACCCATCACCTCACATAGCTGTAATTTTTTTGGGTGTGGTGAGAACATTTAAGATATGTTTTCTTAGAAAATTTTAAGTATATGATATAGTATACTATAGCTATCATGCTGTATATTAGATCTCCAGAATTTATTCATCCTGAATAACTGAAACTCTGTACCCTTTGATCAACATCTCACAACTGATTTTTGTATATGGATCTTATATCCAGCAACTTTGCCAAACTTGTTAGCTTTAGTAGTGTTTTTGTGGATTCCTTAGGATTTTCTATATACAAGGTCATGTCATCTGTGAATAGAGGTAGGTTTACTTGTTTTTTTTTTTTAATCTGCCTCCCCCACCCCCCTTTTTCTTGCCTAATTGCCCTGGCTAGAACCTCTTTCCCTGACCATGCCCATCTGATAAACTTCACAAATTGCAGCTGATTGCTTTGTCATTTTCAACATGGCATACATTGTTTCACAGATCCAATTAAATTTAGGCTCATTTGCCAGAATAGTTTCTGAGGTCATTGTTTGAGATTTGTTCTGACCCCAGGAGGCCTCTTCTTAGTTGTGTCTTCCTGATTTTCCCTGGTAAATTAGCTGGCTTATGTTTAGGTGATATCTCTACTGAAGTTAACAGTCTTCTCTTAATTGCATTTCACCACAAGCCCCGTTGTTGTGAGAGTGCCTTTAGGTTTGAGCTTCCTCACACTGTTGCAAATAAAACCAGTTCGCTTGGGAAGGGCTTCAGAAATCTTTGTTTTGTCCTGCCTTTGTCCCGAGGCAAAATCTCTAAGCCATAGCTCTGAGCCTGGGGCAGGGTCAGTGATGGCTTCTCTCTGAGTGACAACTCTGCTTTAGGAACTGGGCACTCATTCCAGGGCCTTTGAATTCCTGGCTTGCTGCTCCCAGTGTGGAATCTCCACTTTATGAGTAAGCTTCGGCAAGGGTGATGTGCATCCCAGTATTTTCAGTGTGCCATCTCCAAAGGAGAGCCTTTGTGTCACAGTGAACGCTGAGCAGGACAGAGTCTCCAGCCTCTTGTCACACTCACCTGGGATTTAGCTTCTGCAACAGGTAGCTGGGGGCAAGGGGGGGGGCGCGTGTGGGGGAAAAATGCTGACGAACTGCCCTTCTCTGGAAGATACTCAGTTTTAAGTTGGACCTAGGTTTCTTGGCTTCACTTGCCAGGAGTGGAGTTTCCATCACATTGGGTTGGGAGGGGGAGGAAAGGAACAGGTTATGGTTGAAATGCTGCAGACTCTCACTGCTCTTGCCACGTTTTAGTAGATTTTCTTGAATAGACATTTCATTAGCTGTATGCCTTAAGGTCTGTTTCCAAAGACTGTCTCTCTATCTATCTATCTATACTTTAAATATTTTATATGAAAAAATGTATATTATTCCTTAAAATGTAGGTATATTTTAAGAATTAACATGTATAATATATATATTAAAAATTTACCAGTTTTGCTGGGGAATGGATCTGTGGAACTGTTCATATTGCCATTTCAAAACGGTTTTTGAAACTTTCCTCTCCCCCAGTGGTTTTTGAAACTCTGGAAATGGATGCTCAGCTGGATGCTTACACAACTTCCACTGCAGAAGAGACTTGAGGATAGATGCCCCAGTGAGTCAAACCTCCCACCTTCTTTCTTAATTAAAATTTTTTTGCTAGGCACACATTAATTTGTAGAGTAAAACTCTTGTTATCTTGAAATTTAATTTTCCTAGCTCTTTTGGTGTGAAAGGGCACTCATAATCTAGCTAGCTCCTAAGGTAGTCCTCTTTTAGGACTGGATTCATTCTCTCCACCTTGGGGGGGGACTGGGGCACATGGGAAACGAGCCTGTTCAGGGTGCCAGCCCTCTTCCAGCATGCTCGCCGCCTAGTGGGCAAATTTTGTATGGACTACCTTGAGCCTGGATTAGATTTGGCGGTCTCTGGCGCCCTCCAGCGATAAAACGTGTTAGCGCAGTGATTTCTGGTCGTTTTGATCATGTTTAATTTGTGGTGAAGTGATTTTTGACCCAGTGAGTATGATCACCCTTGGCAAGGAAGCAAATTTGGAGTTAGCTGAGGGGCCAAAGTAAGCAACCTGTATGCACGTCCACAGGCTGCTGGCTGTCATTTCCCGTGGGCGTGAGTCGGGTTTGGGCTCATTGTGAGGACATTTAAGACATGTGCTTCCTATGTCTCTAGTCCAGTATTCCTGCCAGGTCAGTGTCCAGAGTTACCCTATGGTTTTGGACTCGGGCAGCTAGCTCAGCAGATTTTTGCAGTAACTACGAAGGATAATGGCAGTGTCCCAGTATGGTCCTCCTCCCAGTTTTGCTGGCCAGTGGTGAAAAGACGAAGAAGGGAGGCTGGTCTGGGGCTTATTGTTTTACACCTAGACTTTCAAAGGACAAAACACAACCATGCCCCTCCTTTGTTGGGGTTCTTACGATTCCAGATCTTTTTTCCCCCATTCCACAGAACACTAGGGGATCACCTTAATGGTTGAGAACCACTTATTCCCATCCATTTTATTCCAGCAGAGAAGGCGTGCATTGGGATTGATCTAACTGCAGGTGTCCTACCACCCCAGCCCACTCTCTATCGGTTGTCAGGCCAAATTGCCTGAATCTGTGACCCCAAGGCTGAGAAGCCTGTTGTCCTTGTGGTCAGTCCAAAGCTATGATCTTGTACTCCTGAGCTGCAGCCTGTGCTCTGTTTAGCTTAATTGGACAACCAGTCCAGGGACTCCGGTTCCTTATTTTATTCCTTTAGATCATTTAGAAAAAACAAAATCCAACCTCTTTGGTAGCAGTTTATTCTGGAATGTTGGTTTTAATTGTCACAGGCCAAACCTCTTCTGCCTTCTCACCTTCCATGAGATTTCCCATATGAAAAGCCCTACAACTCATCGAGGAATAATCATTTTTATAAAAACATGACACTGGGGGCCATCCTGTGTGAGGCCATCCCTACAGTCAGAAATTCTACACTCTGAGACATCATTAAGGGTATGGAGAGATGACAGAATAATTTCCTCCATCCATGAGACTTGGAAACAGGGAAATGTTTAAAGAGAGAGAAAGCTGAACATCTAGCCTTGGTCTCATTGTATGAAGCCTCTGGGAGGGGCAAGGGTAAAAGAAAATTCGTTCCCTCTTTTTTGATATGTGACACAGCTTGTATGTGCTTTTGGACACATGCCTGGCCCATCGTCCTTAACTAGAGCTAGGCCTCAGGCATTTGCAAGAGTGTTTATATTTGGTTCCAAGCTGTCACAGAATCTGAGTCCATCAGAAATTTCTGACTTATATACCCTTGGTCAGGCTGCTCTAACTTAGCTGTCCTGGGATTAAATCTCACAAATCCCAGGAGACCTTGCACTTGACATTGCTCATTGGCGAGGGCAAGAACACCTGCCTCCATTCTTGGTTCCCTCCCCGCAATGGCAGCCCCAAAGAAAGCTGCCTGTGTTCTCACTGGCTGATCTGTCCTGTCTGGTTTAACCCCAGTTTGGATTGGGCTGATCAGCAGTTTGGTTCTTCGGTCACCACATTTGCCTTTTGCTGCTCCCTGTGGCAGTTGGCTGTTTGCATTCTGCAGGACCCGGTGCCTGGAGGCTGCACCCGTTAGAACTCAGAGGACATAGAATGGAGTGGAGGGGATGAGCCCAGAGGTTTTGGAAAGCCAGATGCAAAATATTGGACTGTATCCTGTAGGAAGGCAGTTTTCTCAAGAAGTCTTTGATAAAGATAGCCCCAAAATGATCAGCCTTATCTCCTACGAAGTGGGTTTCTTTTTTTTAGCTAATGGTAATTGATTTCTACCTGTACTGGGGGGGTTACGTTTGAATTCATAATCTTTCCCACTCCCCCATGCCCAGGCCCCTTTAGGTTTTATCTGATTACACGGGGTCACAGGTGAGTGAGGGGTCTCTACATACCCTGGTCCAATTCCCTCATGGTACCTCCCCTTTCCCATCTCCCACTTCCCTCTGGAAGAAGGTGTTTTTTATTTTGGTTTTGGCTTTTAGATCAACAATAACAACGGTTGGGAGATGACTCTGTTTTCAGACCATCTTTTGATGTTCTATTGTTGTGTCAATTAGAGCCGAGCCAGGAGACAAACTGCACCAGTAATTTGATCAGGAAATGTTTACTATAAAGAGTTAACTCATCAAAAGGGTAAAAGAAGGTGCTGAGAGGTGCCCTCATGTACTTACTACCCACTACCTCTAGGTGAATCGAGGCTGGACAATGAATAAACTAAGAGCTTAGGAGAAGGACTCCATACAGGGCTGAGATCCAGACCTTTCCCAAGAGGGCATGACTTTGCAGAGATACACAGCCTGCCAGAGGGAAAGAAATGTGTCACAGGGTGTGGGCCAGAGCTGGTCCCTAGAAGTGGTTCACCATTGCAGAGGGTGTGTGTGTGTGGGGGGGGGGGGTGCAGGCTGGACAGGTCTGCCGGAGTAGCTCCTGGGGTAGGGAGACGGCTGCCTGAGGATGCAGCCAGAGCAGGTCTGTAGAAATAGCAGCCAGGGATTTATGTTTGAATTAATAATCCCCCCCCATTGGCCCTCCAGGGATCTGGAAAAAAAATGGAGTCCTGGACTAAGCAGAAGCTTTCTAGAATATGCTATTGAAAAAAAAAAAAGAGTACAGTACTGGAGGGATTCAAATATAAACCTTCAGGAGTCAGCAATCTGTTGGGGATTGGGATGGTCAAGAGTTAAGCATAATGGTTTTCCTATTCCAGAAGCTACCCTCATTTTTCCACCTATCCTACCACAGGTGGGGATATAAGGCTCTGAGATCTGGGAGCCAAGGGTGACACATGAAATCAGGGTAGTCTTGGACCAAAGAAAAGCCTTGGGTTTCGGGGCCAAATTCTAGGTCCCAGGAGGGAAGACTCATCATGAACAAATGCTTCTGGGTATGCTAACTGGGTGACTCTTGTTTAGGGATGCTGTGGTGACTGCTTTGGGGTGATACACTATTCTGGTACTTCTCCATCAGGGGTAGGTTGCTGGTCTGCAGTGGTGACCTGCTGGCATGACGTGGGAACTTACTGCCCTATAAGGTCACTTCTTACTCCAACCCTTGGAGCCACTTCCACCCAAGAGGGAGGAAGACCTGCAGGGGTCCACAGCATGGTTCCTCTCAGGCATTGAGTCTTTTCTGGAGATGGTGAACCCCTGGGCCGAACAAGACAAAGGGGAGAAACCTTTGGGAGGTGGGGTCCACAGCATGGTTCCTCCCAGGCATTGAGTCTTTTCTGGAGATGGTCAACCCCTGGGCCGAACAAGACAAAGGGGAGAAACCTTTGGGAGGTGGGGTGGGGATGCGGTTTCCTATTTCTTTCCGCACGCTCTAGACCCTTCTCTACGTGGTTTGGGACTTGCTTGGCTCTACCAGTAGATGTCGCTGTCCACTCGGACAGCAGCAAAGGGAGCCTGACTATTGGCCGCCCAGACCAGAGAGCGAAGCGCCAGGCGTCCGCAGAGTTAGTCAGTGCTGTGTCGGAGACCGCTTGCACCAGCTCGTGAGAATTATTGATTGAACATATTTCTTCTGTGATGCACCTTAGTAGCTCAAAATCAACCATGGAAATGGCAAATGCTACAAACTGGGGCTCCCCCCTCCCCCCTGCCAACATGCACACTCTGTGTTGGTTGTCAGCATTCACCAGCACACCACTGGGTGTAGTGACCGCTTAGAGACACGGACTGGGAAACTGAGGCTCGGGGAATTTATTAGGGGCAGAACTGGAAAAGAACCCTACTGTGTGTGAAGCACCACGTTAGGTGGTGAGTCCCTCACCTTTGCCCGGTCTGAAGAGGGAGACTCGACACGTTCTTGGAGTAGAGTTCTTACCTGGCATCTCACACACAAGTGACATTTTGCCTGCATTATTTCAGAGCCGTAAGAGAGGGTTGTTGTAAGAGCACAGGGGTAAAAACGAGAGCCTGGCAATATCTTGTGTTGCAAAGACTTAGGGAAGTAGGACCCCCACTCTGCTGGTGGGTGTGTAAATTAGTGTGGCCACAAGGGGGAGCAGTAAACCTGATAAGTATGCATTCTTTTTTTACTCAGTGGCTCCACCTCTGGGTATATTTGGAATAGCATTATTTGCTAACTGCTGCATTCTTCGTAGCAGCAAAAAGCTAGAAACCTAAATGCCTAGTTGTATACCCTATATACTAGTATAGTATATATACCTATGTGTATATATGCGTATAGTGATATATATGTGTGTATAGTGGTATATATGTATATAGTGATATGTATATGTATATGGGGATATGTATATGTATATAGTGATACATATATATCAGGTGATGCTTGTGACAATTTTTCTAGCCTCCAGTCATGCAACCTGGAGAATAATGCCTCATGTTGCTCTAGTTTGTGTGATAATAAATATATTATTATTTAGCACACCCCAAAGGTATATGCATTTGTAAAAAAAAAAAAAAAAAAATATATATATATATATATATATATGTGTATATGGACAGGTATATATATATATTGGTACTTTAATATGATGTATAAACTAGATGTATTTATATTACTATCATGGCTAGATCTCAAGAACATAATGTTAAGTAAAAAAAAAACGTAGCTCAATAACATGTACAGGGGCACCCGGGTGGCTCAGTCGGTTAAGTGTCCAACTCTTGGTTTCGGCTCAAGTTGTGATCTCAGGGTGTGGGATTGAGCCCCTGTATGGGGCTCTGTGCTAAACAGGGAGCCTGCATTCCCTCCCCCTTTCCCTCTGCCCCTCCCCCCACTTGTGCACTCTCTCTCTTTAAAATAAATAAATAAATCCTTAAAAAAATAAATAATATGTATGACATAAATCCATTCATTTAAATTTTAAGATTTGGAAACAAATTCAAATTTCTTGTCACAGCTTAACGTGACCTGTTGTTATTTACGTGTATAAATTTATTTGTGTATGATCTCTCTCCCTCTTTTAAATGTAAGGCAAGCACTTTGTTGTGTTCATTTCTGTGTCCACCTCTGTTGTCACACTGTTTGTGGAAATGTAGAGTTGTACATCTACTTTGGAGAACAGTTTGGTGGTTGCTTAAAAGGTTAAGCAACTGGGGCGCCTGGGTAGCTCAGTTGGTTAAGTATACAACTACTTTTTTTTTTTTTTAAGATTTTATTTATTTATTTGACAGAGAGAGAGATAGAGAGAGCAGGAACACAAGCAGGGGGAGTGGGAGAGGGAGAAGCAGGCTTCCTGGCGAGCAGGGATCCCAATGCGGGGCTTGATCCCAGGACCCTGAGATCATGACCTGAGCCGAAGGCAGATGCTTAATGACTGAGCCACCCAGGCGCCCCAAGTGTACAACTCTTGATTTCGGCTCAGGTCTGATCTCAGGGTTGTGAGATTGAGCCCCACGTCAGGCTACGGGCTGGGTGTGGAGCCTGCTTGGGATTCTCTCTCTCTCCCTCTGCCCCTCCCCACCCTAAAAAAAGGGTTAAGCAACTAGCTACATGTACTGTATTATCCACTCATTCCATCCCTAGGGATATACCCAAGAGAAAAGACAACATATGTTTATACAAAGACTCATACACAAATGTTTATTAGAACACTGCCTGGAATAGTGAATAATCATTAAATACTTGAATGAATGAATGAATGAATGAGTATTTCAGGGAAAGGAAAAGATGTAGTCTGAGAGGGGAGGCTGTGTAACATCAGCTGGTCTCAGGCAATGCAAGCCAGAATCTTGTCAGAAGGCCTGGGCCAGGGCGGGTGTATGGCCCACCCTGGCCAGAAAGTGTGAGGCCAGAGCTGGTCATTTCAGGGCTGCTGGGGTGAAACTGGGCCATCTACACATCTACCCACTGACATCTGTACTCAATAAAAAGGAAGGAAAGCTGGAAAATGAGTGAGGTGTCCTTTTGTTGCGAGGGCCTTGAAGCATTCCTCTAGCACCCTCTATTGGCAACGTTTAGCATTGCACCAGCTGGCAAAACAACTTTCCATCCAATTAAGATGCAGCTACCTCTATACTCCCCCTCCCAAACGAGGAGACATATACTGCCAAGAGACATTGTATCTACAGCTAATTACATTAATTTCTCCTCAAAATCAATCACAGTTCCACTAAATATTCTGCTAACCTCCACAACTTATATATAAAATGTTAATGAGAAGCAGAAAAGAGAAAATGGTTAATACAAATACATACATATAACAAGCAAAAAACAAAACAAAACAAAACAAACAAACAAACAAAAACAAACAAAAACAGTGCAAGTTTTTTCCATTGGTCATGAATAGGGTTGCCAGATAAAATACAGGAATAGCATTGAATAATTTTTAGCATAAGTACACCCCAAATATTGCACAGGATATACTTATACTAAAAGGCTTATTTGTTGTTTACTTGAAATTCAAATTTAACCAGGCATTGACATTATTTGCTAAGTCTGGTGACCCTAGTCCTGAGGCCATAGTTGATATCTATGACTTTTTTCCCTCTACCAATTTGATATTTCTCTTGTCTGTAGCTAGAACCTCAGCTGGTGATGGATCTTCACCTGGTGGTTGAGGGGAAGATCTAAACCCTCATTCTTAAAGACTCTGAGTACTAAGAAGTACTAAGATGCTTAGTACTTTGGGTTCTAGACAAAGCCCTCCCTGCCTCCACTGTGTAGCACCAACCTGATCTCTCCTTGGAAATCCAGACCAATCTGATCAACCAGTAGAGTAGCCCCCTTTTCTGCCTGTTGGGTTTTAATTTAATGGAAGCATTGTAGTGTGCCCTGGTGGAAACATTATTTTCTTGGGAACTCAATTTTCCAAAGCAGCAGAGCTCAAAGCTGCCAGCACAGGAAGAAAACATTCTTTGAGTAGATTATTAGGATTAGTTGTGGGAGAAGCCACTCTCACTTCTACCCCTTGATTCCCAGACTCGTATATTCTGGCTCTGGGGAGAGACTGCATCATATAAGGGTCTTTGATTCAAAGCATAAGCTGAATCCTATAAGACAGAAGCCCATATTTCATGGTGTTATCTCTCAACTTGTGCCATAACTGAGTCTTTAGTAAGCCACTCCACTTTTTTTTTTTAGGCTCCACGCACAGCGTGGGGCCTAAACTCATGACCCTGAGGTGGAGACCTGAGCTGAAATTGAGTTGGACACCTAACCGACTGAGCACCCCCAGCCCAGGCACCCAGGCACCCCCAAGCCACTCCCCTTTTAAATAGGCCAGCTGCTTCTGGGTGATGGAGTATGAGTTAAGACCAGTTATTTCCATGCTACCCTTCTTTTGCTGTGGGATAATTTCCTTGATTAGACACTGCTTTGGGGGAATGCCATGACGGTAGTTAAGGCATCCCAAGAGTCCAGGGATGGTGTTACTGGAAGAAGGATTACAGGTAGGGAAGGCAAATCCATATCCAAAATTTGTGCCCCTTCCGTGAGGGAAGAAGAAGCCAGGTGGCTGGTTGCTTCCCCAAGGAAAGGTGCATCATGGGGGCTCTGTGTTGGTCTTTGCTCTTGGCAAAGTAGCCACTAGGTGGCAGCAGTAGCTAGGTCAGCCTTGATAGACCGTATATCTGAAGAGCTCATGCCCAGCTTCCAAGCCTGTCACCATGGCCCTTTTGTTCATAAGCCCATTGGGCAAACACTGAGATGGCTGGGAATGAAGCTGACTGACATTGTGAAGTGTGCCATTTTGTCCACACGATTATTGAGCTCTCTGCAGAGAGCGTTCACATGTCACTTGGTGATATGGGATGGGACCGGCTTCACATTCTACCCACTCCAAGAGGCCTATTCCTATACCTCTTCTTACCTGTTCCTTTTCATTAATTTTCAGATAGTGACCCTTGATCCTTCTGAGTCCCTGACTGTTTCAGTCTGCTTGGTTGCTATAACATAATACCATAGACTGGGTGGCTTAAACAACAGGCATTTATGTCTTACTGGATGCTGGAAAGCCTGAGATGAAGGCGCTGGCAGATTCAGGTCCTGGTGAGGACCCTCTTTCTGGTTTGCAGACACCTGCCTTCTCACTGTATGCTCACATGGCCTTTCCTTGGTATGTGCTTGTGTGTGTGGAGGGAAAGAAGAGGAGAGAGAAGGAGGAAGAGGGAGAGAGAGAGCACAAGCTCTCTTCCTCTCCTTATAATCCCATCACAAGTGTCCCCTCATGACTTCACTGGAACCTAACTCCCAAAGACCCACCTCCATATACTATCATATTGGTGGTTAGGCTTTTAACATATGAATTGGGGGTGGACACAGACATTTAGCCCATAACACAGACCATCCAACCAAACCACTGGTAACTCCTGTAAATTGCTGTGGGTACATATTTCTTGCCATCTCTCAATCCAGGCCAAGTAGACCTGAAATGTACCTCTCAGTCTTCTGTTCCTGGGAAAGCTGTCTTCACTGCTGTCTTTCAGGGTCACCCCTGAGTGGGGCTGTAGTGCTGCAGCTGGCCACTTTCAGATGGTACCAGCGTATGGTGCAGACCCATCAAAAAACCAAACTCAAGACCTCTCCTTCTTTGGATGTGTCACATGCAGGGGTGAGTTCTGCAATGCTGGAGCTGTTTTGCCATAATGAAGGAAGCCAGGCAATGTGGGAGACAAGTGCAGAGTAGGGAGAATCCTCGAGGAACAGGGCCAGGACCTCTGGGTTCAGGCAGCCCTGAGTGTCCCATGTCTGGATTCCCAGTTACATGAGCCAATAATTCTTTCCTTGTTTGAGGCCACTTTCTGATGCGCTCCACAGGATCACTGACTGACACCACCTATAACAGAGGTCTGCACACATGCTCTGGAAGCATGGAGAGCTGCCCAGTAATTCTGCCCCAGCCTCAAATATTGCAGGGAAAGGCCAAGAAGTTCCATCATACAAAGGCAACTAAAGTGTTGGAAATGTAAGGAGCCCAGACATTACTCTTGTGCAACATAAATGTTTGGTACACATTTCACAAATGAATTTTGCATGAAGAAAGTCATTTAGAGAAGAGCTTCCATTTCCAGGAATGGTGGGCTAGGTAATAACTCGAAATAGCTGAAATAACTTAAAGAAGAAGATAGCAGATTGGAAGACTTAAATGACTTGAACTAATGGATTTATTTATAGGACATGAATCTAAAATTACAGTATGTGTATTTCCTCCAAGCAGAAAAGGGACATTGACAAAAACTGACCACATACTGGATCATAAAGCAAGCCTAAATAAATTTTAAATGACTGAAATCATTTGGCATATGTTCTCTAAGCAAAATACTAGAAATGACAAGGAGATACTAGGTATCCTTATATGTTTGGATGCCTTTTACTTCTTTTTCTTGTCTGATTGCTTTACCTAGGACTTCTAGTACTATGTTGAATGAAAGTGGTTTGAATGAACATCCTTCTCTTGTTTCTGATTTTAGGGGAAAAACTCTCAGTTTTTCACCACTGAGTATGATGTTTAGACATCCTCCTATGTTTGGAAATAAATAAATATGCTCCCTGTGGTTTAGAAAAGAACTCAAAATTTAAGATGACATTTTGAACTGAACAATAATAAAACCCCTACATAAAAACCTTAAGGGATACAGCTAATGTAGTACACAGAGGGAAATGAATAACCTTAAAATGTATATTGAAATTTGATAGAAAGTAAAAAGGCTGAAAATTAATGAGCCAAGTATATATTCTGCAAAGCTAGAACAGAATAAAATAATCTCAAAGAAGAATAGAATGAAGGCAGACAGAAAGGGGAGAGCAAATACTGAAGAAATGGATAATAAATATTCAGTGGGTATGATGAAATGAGAGAGCAGAGAGTTGGTTGCTTTATGATATGGCTGAAATTGAAAATGACCTGGTGAATTATCAAGGACTATAGAAAGAGGGCAAAAGTTAACCAAATCAAGAATGAAAAAGGGGACATTTTTTCCCAGACATGGAATACCCAAAGTGGATAATGACAGTCTATTATAACAGCATGATGTCGATCATTTAACATGAAATGAGACCATTCCTAGAAAAATCTAATCCAACATATATATTTGACTCAAGGAGAAATAGAAAATCTCAGTTCTTCTAAAGGCATTGAATCAGTAGCCAAATATCTTCCCACGAAGAAAACTGGCTCAGAGAGCTTCACTGGTAAGCAATTCTAACCTTACACAAATTCTTTCAGAGGAGAAAACAATTCTTTTCCAGAATAAACAATATCTCATTTTATAAAACTAACAAAACCTTGATTGTGAAACCCGACAAGGGCAGCAAAAGAAGGATTACAGCTCTCTCTCACTCAGGAATATAGATACAAACATTCTAAATAGAATATTAGCACATTGAATTCCAGCTATAGTGTGGGATACTACATAAAGGACAAGTCTGGTTCATGCATTCCAAGAAGGCAAGATTGGTTTGACACTAGAAAAATCTATGCAGATTTCCAACATTAAAAAAACCCCATATAATAAAATGCAGAAAAAGCATTGTTCTTTTGAATAAAATCCAACAAATGACTTTAAAAGACCCATCATACAAAGAATATAACAGAACTTTGTTCTAAGATTTATTTATTCATTTTAGAGAGAGACAGAGAGTGAGTGAATGCATGAGTGGGGGGAGGGTCAGAGGGAAAGAGAATCTCAAGTAGACTCCCCGCTGAGCTGAGTGCAGAGTCCAATGTGGGGCTCGATCTCACGACCCTAAGATCATGACCTGAGCAGAAATCAAGGGTTTGATGCTCAACCGACCAAGCCACCCAGGCACCCCTAGAACTTTCTTGATCTATGAGAGAATCTTTAAAGAAAATTTTACCAGGCATCATGTTTCATAATGAAATGTTTAAAAACATCCCTTTGTGACAAGGCAAGGATGCTCGTTATTCTCCCTGCTGTTGCACCTGTGTTACTGTACCAGCAGAGGGAGTAAGCAAGGCAAAGAAACGAAATGTGTAAGAATTGAGAAAACAGTAACAAAATTGTTGTTATTCACGATGGTATGTGTAGGTATGTAGCAAGTCCCACAGAATGTACAGATAAATTAATAGAACCTATAAAAAGTGTAGCAAATTTACCAGATCCAATTTCAAATACAGAAATGTATTATATCTCCGTATATCAACCAATGAATAGAAAATGACATTTAAGAAGGATACAATTTACACGTGCATTAAAAGTATCAGCTAACTAGGGATTAATCTAAAGAGATGTCCACGCCATATGTCTATGGGGAAGTCTACATACAACTTCATTGAGAATTATTATTATTATTATTTTTTTTAAAGATTTTATTTATTTATTTGACAGAGAGAGACATAGCGAGAAAGGGAACACAAGCAGGGGGAGTGGGAGAGGGAGAAGCAGGCTTCCCGCGGAGCAGAGAGCCCGATGTGGGGCTCGATCCCAGGACCCTGGGATCATGACCTGAGCCGAAGGCAGACGCTTAACGACTGAGCCACCCAGGTGCCCCGAGAATTATTAAAACCTATTAATCGAAGAGGGAGAGGATATTGATGGATTGAGAGATTCAATGTGGTAAGCTGTCAGTTTTCCCCAAATTGATTGGTTAAGTCCCCTGAGAATTGGTTCAAAGTGCAAAACACCTGTACCTTTTTTAGGGGGGCAGAAGTCAGGGAAGCTGATTCTAATTAAGAGAAGCTCAGATCCTCTTGCCTGAGATGAATGTTTTTCTTCCCAGTCATCTGGGCAACTTCAAGGTTACAATCAAGAAGGACCTGGTTCCCTCCATTGCCCACTCAGAATTCTCCCTCTTTGTCCTGGAGGACCTAGAACCTGGGTCTTCCTTTCCCCAACCCAGGACCTGGTGGGGTCCCTGCTATGGGCACACTGCTGGCCCAGCTTCTGCTCAAAGTGTGGGTCCCAGGGAGATGCTCCCGGGCTCCCTGTGCTCTCCCGGGGCCGCCTCACCCCATCTGGCTCTAGCCTCCATCAATCTCGCCGGGGCTCCCGGACCCGCCTCACCTCATCGGCCACCAGAGGTCTCTGTCCCCTCTATAGAAGCTCAGGGAGGGGCTTCCGCGCGCGGACCTAAACAAGCGGAGAACAGAACAGTGGGGTGGGCTCAGGGACCTCCGAGTGATGCCACGGGAAACTGAGGCTCGAGAGTCCAGAGTCACACTAGGCGGGGCAGAATGGAGACCAGGATGGCGGGGCATAGTGACCGCCGATTGACGCCTGGGGGCTTTACCGGGGATTCTCAATGCCGCGGGGGGATGCGCACCGCGGGGGCAGCAACCTGCGAGCGTCAACAATCCAAGGAAGGGCGCGAACATGGGGAACGGGGGCCGTGACCTGTCTCTGGGCTGCAAATGAGTCTGGCTGCTCCGGAGAGCCGGGTGATGCTCGGAGTAAAAGTGACCATAGACGCCCCGTGTCCCCGCAGTTGCAAGAATACAGACGCCCTGGGTTCCTGCGGTTCCAGGTCTGGTGCGTGCCCCCAGAAGCGCTGGTGTGTGCACCGGGGACGTGGGGTTCCCTGGCCCAGTGTTTGTGAAGGAGGAACCGGAACTGCCCCAATGTTCATCCATCTACCGGGATGGCCAGTACCGTGCTGTTAATTCACACACAGAGGCATCCAGCTCAGTGGTTAGATCCCAGTCGTTATCTGTGTAGCAAGTTAGAAGGAAAACAGTATGTTGCCATGATGTTCGAGTACATTTGAAAACTTGGAACAAAATGCAAGGTGCTCAGCATTTGCTGCAAGGCCCCAGGGACATGCTGGCTCCCTCTCCTGCCTCCCGCCCTTCCTTGGCCTCCTTGCTGTTCTTGCAAGTTGTCAGGCACACCCCACCCCAGGGCCTTTGCACTTACTGTACCTTCTGCACGGAGCACTCTTCTCTAGTCACCTACCTGGGCTGTTCCTCTCGCTTCCTTCACGGGTGGCCTGTCCTGATCATCCATCTAAACCAATAGTTGTCACCTTTCTCCCACTTAACCCCTTCCTTTCCCTAAGGAACTCATCACACCACATATTACAGCAGAACGTATTGTTTGTTCTGGCCTCTGTCACCCACTGGAACTTTGCTCCAGGACTTGGTCTCTGAGGCCACAGTCCTGTCCCCAGGGCATAAAGCAATGCCAGGCTTTGGAGCAGATCAGTTTCTACCTGGGGAATGAATAGTGCTCGTTTCTTTCTAGGAAGTAGGGAAAGCATGGGACTCGGGGGGTGGGGGTGGAAACAAGGGGAGTCCAGCATGACCAGTTGGTTTTCTTCTCTCAATAAAAGATGTGAGCTAGTTGACCACAGGTTAGCACGTGTTGCTTCTATGTGCCAGGTCTATTTCAGTGTTCTTGGTATTTTTGTGTTTCTGTAAAGTGCAGCCTCCTCCCCTCCCAACTCCTCCCCATCTGGCACAGAGGAGACCACTCCTCAGGACCCTCTGGTCTGGAAATTCCTCTTCCCCAAGGTACCTTCTTCCCTCATGGTGGGTCATGCACCTTGCATGTGAGGGACGTGCGGGTATGAGACCCTCAACTCCTCTGCTCCAGTCCCTCCCCTGGGAGAAGACCCAGTCTCTGGGCTCTGGCAGGACCCTGATGAACTGGAATGAACTGGAACCTAGGCCTTGTGGAAGTGGGGAGAGAACACTGGCCTGGGAGTCAGGGGCCAGGGCTCCATGTTACCTGTAGGCAGGCAGGCACAGGGTTTGCATGAGCTAAGCCAGGCTGGGGCCTATTGACCAGAGAGGAGCCCGAGTCTGGAAGGCCTGGAATAGGGAATGCTGACTTTCTGGATTTGACTGCGGACCTTGAGGGATCTTCAGCCCAGAGTAGTTAATGCTGAGTTTCAGGGTACAGGTCACAGAGCTGGAGCCCAGTGGAAAGGGGGCCCCCTCACGGCCAAGGACATGTGAGTGCCATGTGGGAGAGAGCACTGATCTTGAGTCTGGTGGCCAGGCTTACAGTGTTACCCAGGGAAGTCCTTTGCCCCCTTCAGGCCTCAGTTTCTCCTGTGAAAGCTGAGTGGGTGGAGCTCTAAGGTCCCTGTTCTTCCCCAGCGACCCCTCTCAAGCTCCCTCTGGCTCCTGGGGCAACTGGATTGGGCAGCCGGGACCCCTGATGGGCCTGACTGCCCAGGCTCTGAGACCCTCCCCACCAGGGTGGAGGCACGAGGCCCTGCTGCTGAAGGTCTCCCCTCCAACCTCCACATCAAGGGCAACTGCCCCAAGAAGGCCAGATGGGTCTCTGGCCTCAGAAATGGAGGGGCCATGTGTTATCTGGGGCAGAGGGGACCAAATCCCCTCCTGGGGCCCTGACTGTGGGGACCACCAGCAGGGCCTCTGGTGCCTTCCCAGAGCCCCACACATGTAGGTTCACAGCCCCTGGCCCACAGCCCCCCATTTCAGCACTCACGCCCTCCCAGCCCCCTCAGAGCTGCCAGAGGCCGAGCTCACAGCCCTGAGCCTTCTCCTCCCACCCAGGGCTCAGTGCTGCCAAGGAGACACAGAGTAATCACTGCGGAGAGGGGTCTGAGTCCTCCTGAGGAGGGGCCACCCCATGGCGGGGCGCCAAGGAGCTGGGAAGAGGCCTCGGAGCCCCCTGTGCCCTCCGCCTCAGAGTAGAGCTGAGGTCAGAGTGGGACTGCTGGGAGGACAGTGTCCTCGGGTGCCTCTCTGTCCACGCCCCGGCTGTTAGGACCCAGGCGGGACTTGTGGGCCCTGAGGGATGTGCTGCCTTTCTGGAAGTCGGTCTGTAACATGCTTCCAGAGCCTCAGACAGGCGTGACCTTCGATCCATGCGGCGACTGTCAGCCCGAAGTCCGTGGTGGTACTTGTGCACAGGGATGGAGGCCGGGGCGTTGGCTGCGTCTTGTGTGGAATGGTGGCGCTGGCGGGACCCGGGACAGGCTGCCTGAGTGTCATTGGAACCTCGGGCTCACAAGTGCGATGCGCGCCCAGGTTTCCCCACCCCGTGTGGCTGTCCCGTTCGGTGACAAAAGAAGCTCTCCGTCTATCTCCTGGCTCTCGTCTATCATCTCTTGTCCATCGTCTGTCGTCCGTCGTCTATCGTCTGTCATCTATTTGTTGTCCGTGTGACACGCAAGGTCAGGCCTGGAAGGACATACACCAGATATGACCAGCACAGTCTCCAGGCCGCGCTGGCAACTTCTTTACACTTTTTTCTGTTTTCTCTTAAAAGAATTTTTGAATTTCTTTTTGTAATCAGGAAAAAACCTAAGCTGTCTCCATTTTTAAAAAGAGAACAAACGGAAACAACACGCTGCCCGGTGCCAGGGCCCCAGAGAAAGCCTCGCTCCGGGCTGCAGAGGTGTCGGCGGCCGGCCCCGGGGGGCAGAGCTGCCCAGTGTCGCCAGGACCGGGCGCGACCGGGCAGTGGCTCGTGGGCGCCGGCCGAGCAGAGGAGCCTGGTCGGGTCCGCGGGGCCGGATGGCACAGACGCGGCGTCGGGAGAGAAAACACACGCCGTCTCACTGGCTCTACGGGAAGTTCAAAACCAGGCGAAGCTGAGCAGTAGTTGGTTCAGGGGCACACAGAGCCCTGAAACTACGGGAAAGAGTGAAGGGGCAGTTAAGCCGGGGGCCGCTGGGGTCCTGGGCACGTTCAGAGCCCACGAGGCTGACTAATGAACAGTCCACATCATAAAGAGTTCACCATTTAAACTGAGCAATTGGGTTGCCTAGTACATTCACCATGTTGTGCAGCTATCACCACTATTGTTGTTACTTATCAAACTTACAGATGCACTTTATTTATTTTGTGGTTGTTACAGTTTACAATGAAAATAGGATTAAAATAGAAGGACTTCCATCAAAATATCAGCAGTGGCTCTTCTGGGTGCAGTACGAGGGCTGGTTTTTTGTCCTCTGGTTTGTTTTTCTGTATTTCTCATGTTGTTGACAGTGAGCACTTATTATTTGAAAACTAAAGACCAAGACCAATAAACTCTATTTTCAGAGGAACTCCGAAAACAAACAAGGTGATTCTTCCTTAGGTGGAGCTTACACCTGTGTTCCTGTTGCTCGTCTACATCCTGTTGCCTCCACCTGGGCCCGGAGTTTGGACCCCCCCCACCCCACCCCACCACCACCCGAGGTGCCCGAATCTGTCTGCTAGGATGGCCCTGAGTAGGAGAGAAATCTCTTCCAGGCTCAGCAATCCCCTCCCTGGATTCTCTGCTCCACGTCCTCTGGCTGACTCCCCGGCATGCTTGTGTTTGAGAAATTCTTTTTGTTTCAGATTCTGGTTTTGTTGGTTTTTTGTCAACATGAGCTCATGAACTAGAACTGCAGGTCCCATGGGGAGCCGGTCGAGTTGTTTTTCCACAAGCTACTACCTCTTTCTCCCTCAACTTTACTTTGTTGTTCAAGTCCTCTTCTAACAACCTTGAGAGACAAATTTAAAAAGAAAGTTGAAATTCTATCCAAATGGTGGTCCCTGCTGTTTCTATCCCCACTTCCCCTAGATCTGGAAGCCTCTGCCTGGTGGACGTTGCTTCCAGGTGGCGGTAATACGATCTCAGGGCTGTGTTTTAAGGCAAGGCCCTGCTCCTGGGCAGGAAAGTCCTCACAGTGGACTGAATTCCTGTGTGCTTTGCTGTCCCCTGACCCACAAAGTGCTCTTGGGCATGTCTCTGGTCTCAGTTTCCTAAATGAAGGTTATAGATTAGATCAGCGTGGTTAACCCTCAATGGGTCATGGCCTCTTTCTGCACAAAGCCCCGAACCTCTCCCCACAATGCACATTTATACAGATACATTTCAGGGTTTTGTGAACTCCTGAGTTAGATATCCTAGAATACCTCGGGCCTCCAGGGCATCCTACTGTGGGGAGGGGGCAGTTGAGCCTCTTTTTTGTGACTCCAGACAGCAGACCTTAGATCCATTATTTTATCCCTGCCAGATGCTCTGCTGAGCACTTTCCAGAACTATCCCCCTGAATCCTTACACAGCCCTGAGGGATGGCTGTCACTATCATCACCTGCACATCACAGAGGAGGACATGGAGAAGACAGTCACACTCAAGGTCATGCACTTGGGGAGTGGTGGAGTCAGGACTAGAACCGAGGTCTGTCTGGGCTCCAAGCTCAGGCTCTTCCCACAAGCTGTGATCCAACTCCGGGGGGAGTCAGCTCGATGACCTGCAAGGTCCTTCCATACCAAAAGTGCTCCTGGAAAGCCCTCTAGAGTTCCTAAAGCACCTTCATGCCTGTCTATCCTTTTAGCTGATTTCCCAGCAGCTGAGCTGTTGAAGTGGGCAGGGCAGGTACTGACCCACATCTTTGTTGCCCGTGAGAGGACAAGGCTTAGAGACACTGAGGTAATGACAGCCCCAAGGTCATACTCGAGTCAGCATCAGCATCAGAACCCAAGAGTTGGGTTCAGTTGCTGCTTTGCACAGAGCTGCCAGGCACCAAGGATCTGTGTTTCTCATGGTTAGGATCTACCCACCCACCCAACTATCTGTCCATTCATTCACCCATCTAATTACCAACCTATCCATGACCCATCACTTCGCCTACTCATCTACCCATCCATCAATTATCCATCCACCCATCCACCCATTCATCAATCATTCACCCCGTACACACTCCATCTCTTCTTTCCTTCTTCCTTCATTCAAATTGTGTGTTGAGAGCCTTGCAGTTCCCAGGCACTGAGCTGGGGATAAAATGAACGGCCTGCAGACCCAGGAGGGAGCCACATCTCTTGGGGGCAGCATCTTTCCCTTTGTCAATGAGGGTTCTGGAAGGAGCAGCTGAGGCAGGAGGCAGGCAAACTGGAGTGGTGGCTGTTGAATTCCTGCTCTTTTGAGCCCTAGGCCACAGCATCTGACTAAAACATGGGCTAAAAACTTATATTTTTCTAGGGAAAAAGTGAGAAGTGAACAGCCAAGTCATGGTGGATGTCCTCATTGTTACTTATAGAACAGATGGGTGACAGTGACCTTAAGTGGAGAGGTTTTTTAAAAAAAGATTTATTTATTTATTTATTTATTTATTTATTTATTTATTTATTTATTTATTTGAGAGAACAAGCAGGAGGGGCAGAGGGAGAGGGAGAGAGAATTTCAAATAGACTCCGAGCTGAGCAACAAGCCTGATGTGGGAGTTGATCTCACAACCCTGAGATCATGACCCCACGATCATGACCTGAGCTGAAACCAAGAGTCAGATGCTTAACAGACTGAGCCATGCAGGGGCCCCTTAAGTGGAGAGTTGCTTTCGAGATTTTGAGAATGTAAGAAGAGAAATGACATCTATACAACTTACTATATTACTAAATATAAACAAGATCAGATTTAACCAACTATGGGTACTGTAGAGTGAGGCTCCAGCAACAATTTCTAACCTGTTTCAATGATTCATTGAAGCAGGCTTTCTGGGAAGGGATTTTGTGCACATTTTCTTGTGCATTCCTCACAATGGACATAAGAGGTAGCAACTAGTATGATCAATATGGACTAGATCAGAATATGGGGAGAGGGAGTAATTGTCATCTGTGTGGCAGAGAAGTTTGTCAACCTAGGTCTTCCCACCTGTGCATACCAAGCTCTGACCTTCCTGTCTAAGGAACTGATGAAAACTCTCCAAGTTTATTCTGGTCTGCTTCAGAGAGTGCTTCTTTCCTTCACATCTGCCAATTCTGGACTAACCTTGTCCCTTGCTAATCTGTTTTATTTGTAGGAAGCTTTTTATTACTATTTTATTACTATTTGCAGAAATTGCTTAAACTGTTGGTTTGCGATTGCTCATTCTTCTGTTTTCAACTGCCTTTATTTATTTTTTGAAGATTTTATTTATTTATTTGACAGAGAGACACAGCAAGAGAGGGAACCCAAGCAGGGAGAGTGGGAGAGGGAGAAGCAGGCTTCCCGCTGAGCAGGGAGCCCGATGTGGTGCTCGATCCCAGGACCCTGGGACCATGACCTGAGCCGAAGGCGGGCGCCCAACAACTGAGCCACCCACGCGCCCCTTCAACTGCCTTTGAAATACATTGCTTTCCTCCAATCTTCCTTGCCAAATACCTCCTGCTAATTCTTCTCCACCCCCGGAATACTTTCATTAATGGTCCAGCAACTTCCCTTCTGCTTCCTGTCTCTGTGGGGAGCCGGAGCTAGGACAGAGTTTCATGACTGTGGACAGGGCCTGAGATTTAGGGATAAGAATCCATGTTAGTATTGAAATGACCTCTCTCCATATACATTCTGCCCACCGTACCACTGCCCAAGAGGGACAGCTCTCTGTCTCTCCATTAATGTCATCCCAAACCCTGCACCTGGCCTATCATGGGTGTAGCAGGTAAGCAGGACATATTTGCTGGATGTGAAGTGATTGGAATAAATATGCTCGTTTTTCAAAATTACACAATAAATGCATGATCTTTGTAGAAAAATCAGAAAAGTCAAATGTGCAAAATGGAAACCAAGCTTCCCGGTATTTCCAGCCACAGGTAGCTCCAGCTCAGGGATACAGATATGGGGGCTTTAACAGGCTCACATGCTCACATACGTCACATCTTGTCTTGCAACCTCTTTGTGATGCCTCTTTTAGATGCCATTCAGGTCTTCCAAGACACCATTTTTAGAAGATCATTGATCTTAAATCAGTTTATAGTTTTGTTTTCTGATTACGAAAGTAACACATATTCTTTGAGGAATCAGAAAATACAGAAAAGAATAAAGAGGAAAATAAAGCAAACATCTGATCTCACGACCAGAGAGGACTCCTGTTGGTATGTTGGTGTGTATGCTTCCAGATTTCCTCCACATACAGTCATGTCCTTTTCACAAAGACGGGCTCAGACGGGACCTTTTCTTATCATCTGCCTGTGTCCCACAGTCCCCCAGTGTGGAAGTGCCCATGGCTCTTATCTGAGGCTGTTTGGAGCTGTGAACTTTAGGCTGTCTGAACATATGGCTGTTAGAAACCCACCACGGGGTGCACCGTCCTGCTGATGAATTTCTACCAGCAGGACTCTGGGATCAAAGGGAAGTGCTTCAACAGGCCATGGACACAGGGGACGAATTTCCTCCGGAAAGGCTGGACTGTGTCTCCCTGAGTCCCCTGGGAATCATGGGGTCTTGGGAAGTCAGAATGCTTGTGCTCACCCACTGCTCCCCTCATCTGTTCATTCTGCTGCCAGGAGGACCTGGGGGCACTGAGGTAATGACAGAGCCCAGGCCCTCCCTCCTGTGCTGATTCCCTCTGTGACCCTGGTCATCCCTTCCTTGGGGCTCTACGGACAGTGGAGGACACCACTGGCTGGTTCTGAGATCCCTTGGGGCCTGGCCCTCCAGGATTCCAGGACTCAAGGTGGAGCTCGGGGAGGCAGCCAGGGGGCAGCACCGTGACCAGGTCAGGGCTCCAAGGGGGGCCGGGCTGGGGAGGGCTCTGCTGCCCCCACCTGTGAGCTGCACAAACATCCGGTTATAGCCCTGAAACTGCCCCTGTCCTAGTCCCCAACCACACCTGGCCCTGTTTGTCACACGTCCCACGCCCTGCTGGCTGCAGGCTGGGTTTCTCTTCCCCTTACTTCTCTCTTTTGGTTACCCTGAGTTCTGGTTTCAGCCAACGCGGGGTTAACTTTAGCCTGGGGGTTCCCAGGGGTGGCCAGCTGTAAGCAGGGCCACCACTCTGCCTCCCTTGCCTGAATCCCCTCCCCCACCCAGCTCCCACCCCGGGCCTCACTGCCCCTGCAGATCCGGGGCCTCCCTGAGCAAACCCTTCATCCAGGAATCCTAGTTTTCTCAGTTTCTGGCCCTCGGAGCTCCTCGCCCAGCTCTCCTTGAGCAGACAGGAAGGTTGGGGCCCAGAGAGGGGAAGGGAAATGCCCAGGGTCACAGAGCATGTCAGAGGTGTCCCCTGGGCAAGAGCCCAGGAGATGACAGCAATAGTGGTGGTTGCTGAGGGTCACCATGGGTCAGGCACGTCACAGGCTTGAATCCCCACACCCACCCTGTGGGGGACAGACGAGTTAGCTCCCCCTTGTACAGATGAGGAAACTGAGGCCCACAGAGGGGACGCAAATCACCCAAGGTCAAGGGCGGAGAAGGGTTGTGTGTGGGTGGGAACCCCGGGGTCTGGGCTCCCACCGCGAAGTCTCCCCGAGGCCCTTCGCCAGCTGGCCCTCTCTCCTCTCAGGGGTCTGCCGTCCTGGCTCTGCCTGATGTCCACTCTTGGGCCTCCTTTCTGCACCCCTGAAATGGAGTTGGGGCCTCAGAATGATAGAGGGGGGTCACCCCCCGTGAGCATGTCTGGGCCCTGGCAGAGGGCAGCTCTCCCCGTCCTCTGCTGGCCTCAGTCTCCCCCTCCATCAGATGGGAGGCCCGAGGCTGGGAGTCGGGACATGCAGGCGCTGCTCCAGCTCACTCTGGGAGGTTAACCATTTTGAGCCTCAGTTTCCCTACCAGTGAAATGGGATGATGATCCTGGTTGTCAGCCTCACAGAATCCCTGAGTGGCTCAGCTGAATACCACGTGTCCCCATGTTTTGTAAGTGCTACAGGGACAATAGGCCACTCACTAGGGTCTCAGGGATCAGTTGATTTTGGAATCAAGGATCTAGTCAGTGCTGAGGCCTTCAGGGCCCTGCCCCTGCCCCTCTGCTAGGCTCCAGGGCTCTGCACACTCCAGTCTGCCGGCTGGGCTCAGCATGCGCGTTCAGGCCCTCGCCCTGCTGTCCCCTACGTGCGGCACTGACCACTCGTCCACCCCGGAGAACTCCTGCATGCCCCTGCGACCCCGCCCTGGCCGGCTCTCCAGCATCCCCTGCCCCGTGGTCACTGTCTGGGTCTGATTCTCCTTCCTCCCCAGGGCAGGACCCAGCTGCGTGGCACAGAATCCAAGGGCTTTCTGGGTGGTGAGCAGGATGGCGGGCCAGGCGGCATGGAAGACAGGAGTCTCGGGTCTTCAAGGTGGAGGAGTCAGGGGGCTTCAGTGGGGCTGGAGAGCACCAGCTGAGGGGTGCTACGGTCCCCCTCTGCGCCTTTGCTCATGCTGCCCCCCCCCCAGGATGCCCTCCCTACCTCTGTCCTTCCAGCCTTGGGGGTCTGGCTCCCAGGTCCTGTTTTGAGGTTACCGAAGTCACTGCTGCTGCCAGACCACCCTTGCTTACTGTGCAGGACCCCCAGAACCCCCCAGTCCCTGTCTTCTCCACTAATGTTCGTTGGGGAGGAGAGTCTCATCTGCACTGTGAGCTCCAGGTTGGGCAGGGATGAGTGTCCACTGTCTTAGCTTCACCCCCAGGCCTGGGCCAGGCATGTATGTGCCTATTGTGGGGCAGGTGAGGGGTGGTGTGAGTGAGCAGTGGTTGATGAGCTGATTGGCCATGGCTGGGGTGAGGGCCACACTCCCCTGGGCTCATCAGCAGGGGCACTTGCCCCAGGCCTGCCCATGGGACACTTCACATCTCATGTGTAGGTGACATGGTGTTATGGCCGAGGCCAGTAGGCCTGGCTCCTGGCTTCCCCAGGCTGGGGGAGTTACTGGTGGTGCCCCCCAAGAATGAGCTGGTGGAAGGGATTTACCATCTTTGGGGGTAACTATGCTGGGTACTGGGTTCCCATCCTCCACTCCTACCAAAGACCTCAGAGCCCTGGGATGTCCTGGGAGCCTCTCTGATTGGAGAAGGATGGGGGCGGGGGTGGTGGTGGAGAGGAGAGTAGGGCAGGTCAGCCTGGAGGGTGGATCAAGAAGGCCTATAATGGGGGGTGGGAGGGAGCTTGGGGAGTTTGGTTACCCACTAGGTGGGGCGCATCGGACCTCACCATGCTGGCCACTTTTGCCCCTGGCATCTAGACCTAGCTCCCAGTACAGGGCCCCAGTACAGGGCCAGACTCGGCAGTGAATGGTACCTGAAGCCCCTCTTCCAAAGGTGAAGCAAGTACATTCCAGGTTTCACTTTGACCTTGGCTAGACCAGTCCCACCTCTCCTAGGACATGGGCCCCTGAGAGCCCCTCACAGGCCAGGCCCCCAGAAAGCTTTCGTGGATGGATGGGTGGATAGATGATGAATGGATGGACAGACGAGCAGATGGATGTATGGACAGATAGATGAGTGACTGACCGATCTGAGGTCCTGACTACTGAAGAAGGACCCCATGAGGCCTCTTGAGGGACAGCTGTGCTTCCAGGCTACCCAGACCCTGGACTCCCAGGGCAACAATTGGGAGGGTCTACATCCCCACCCCTCCGCCCCTGCCTCTGGCCCAGTCCCCAGAGTTTCAGGTCTGGGAGCAGCAGGTGAGGTGTGACCCAGTGTCCCACATCCAGCCCTGACCAGCCATGCCCACTCAGGGGCCCTCTGAGCAACAAGTGTCCGGCCGTCTCCCACAGTCATCTGTAGCTCCATGCATGGCACTTAGGAAGGTTCATGGGGCATCCCAAGGAGGGGGCAGGATTGACATGAACACAGTATTCTGGGAGAGAATACTGCTCCTGATGTTGATTGTGATCTTGAACCCTGCCCGGCTCAGGCCTGGGCACAGGGGCTTGGGCGGCCTGGATGCTGGGATGCAGGCCCCTTTTCCAGCTGGGCTTTTGGAATCTTCTGGAGCTGGAACCCCTGCCCCTCTGAGAGGTAGAGGCACCTGCTACTGGGGCTGGGGCCGGTCTGGGTTTCCCCAGCTATTTTGGGCATCAGAGACTTTTGGTTTCACCAGGCCAGCTGCACTGCGGTGAGGGTGCCAGGCCTGTGGGGAGCCCAGCCGCGGGCCGGGGTGCTGGCCTGAGGCTGGCTGGGGTTGGAACAGCCCAACGATAAGGGCAACAACAACCACAGAGACAAACAAAACATCCATTTTCCATCTGATTGTCCCTCCCCTCCCTCCGGGGGTGAGGTTTCATTATCGTCAACCAGGCTGCACAGAAGAGAAACTGAGGCCCCAAGCAGCCAATCCCAGCTACGGGGACCCGGCCCCCAGTCAGGGCTCCTCCTGGCCCCTGGCCTCCAGCTGCGTGGGTGGGAGACCCCGGCCTGATGCCGCCTGGCTCCTTCACCCCACTTTATTTTCTCCAAGGGGCAAACTCCATCTCCTGCGCCATACTGTCCATGTACTTGCTAGGCCTGTTTCCATCCCCCCCAAACATGAGTGCTCTGAGCAGGGCCGCGCCTGCCTTGCCCTTGCCATGGGCCTGCACATAGTAGGTGCCCAGGGGAGAAATGCTGAGCAGGTGACTTTGTTCTGGGTCATGTCTACACCGAGGCCACATCCATGCTGGGCCTCAGTCCACACTAGAACTGAGTTGGAGCCCCTGTCTGACTAGGGACCCTTGAGGATGGGGCTCCCCTGGCTGGTCTGGGGTCCCACCTTCTCCAGCCCTGCGGCCCCGGGCCCAACACCCCTTCCCTCAGAGAGCCGCGCCCCACCGCCTGGCCCACGGCAGCCTTTCTGCCCTCTGCTGGGAGTCAGGCTGGGTCTGGCCGCAGCTTCCTCTCTCTTCCCAGGGTGGTCGGGAGACCCCACATCTCCCCACGAAGGATGGGCACCTGGTGAGGACACATGGCTGGTCCAGGCTCCGGACCACAAAGCAAAGGGGAACAGTGGATGCTCAGTGGCCCCTCAGTGGCCGTCAGCCTTGGCATCAGATGCCCTGGGCTGGACGCTGAAGAGGAGGAGGGACCTGGGGTCAAGTCAAGGGCGTTCATGTGGCCACAGGAAGAGGGTGTGACAACAAAGGTGTGCCCTGGTGGGTCATGCTGACCATCAGCTACTCTGTCCCTAGAGTGGACACAGGGGCGTTGGATGACCCCAGCTCTGTGACAGAAGTCACCCAGCCCTGTCCCTGGGCCCTGTTCTGGTTCCTCAAGACATTCTCCCTGATTCCTGCTGGATTCCTGGGGACAGGGCTGCCAGAGGACCCGCCCCTTGTTGGTCCCCACACACACTGTACTGTCATTGGGTGGGAAATAGAGTCCGGGTCACACTCGGGTCTCTCAGGGCCTGGGCTGGTGTGAGCTCACACCCGGGGGCTCTGGGTGGAGCCCACGGAGACCAGGAACCCCATGGTGACCACCAGGTGTGGCCCCTGGTGAGGTCAGCTGGGGGACTGCGGGTCCCATCGTGGTGCCTCTGCCAAGGCACGGGGCTGTGCTGCGGGAGTGTGGCGTGCGTGACCGCGGGGCCTGGGGCTGGCCTTAGCCCCCCCCCCCATTATAACTCATCATAAGGAGCATCATTCAGTTTTTCAGCAAACAGTTACGGGCTCAGATGATCAAAATTTACCATCCAAAGTGGGACATTTCTGGGAGTGGAAGGAGTGCTATTAATAATTACACCGGGACACAGGCCCGAACTGGGAATGTCCAGGAAAATCCAGAACACAGGTCCCCCGCAACCCCCCCACCCTGCGCTAGGCACAGGTGTTCTGTTCTTGGGGTGACTGGCACTTATGGGGTTCCTGGCCAAATAAGGTTTGCTGTAGTCCCAAGTGATCAACCGGCTTTTTAGAAAAACTGGCCCTGCCCCAACCCCATTACCCTCTGTGACATCTGTGGGCATCTGCAATTGCTCAAGCTGTCTGAACGGGAGCAGAGGTTCTCCCAGATCACCCTAGAGGGAGTGAGTCCTCACAAAGGGGTCCTGTGTGAGGTGCCCCTGGGGACATTGGACAGCAGTGTGTTTGGGAAAGACCTGGCCAACTCTGCGGATGCTGGTTTGAGACGCTCCTGTGCATGCGGTCAGGGCCACCTTTCCTCCCGCATGTCCTGTTCAGGAGCCACACGTGGGAGGTTAGATGTGGGATCACATAGGAAGATGCAGAACCTGATGGGGGCCACAGAGGCCCTGGAGAGGACACTGCTGTGTGGGAAGGGAGGGAGGGTGAAGGGGAACCCACTCTGAGATACGGACTTGTCACTGTGCTATGTCCTGTGTCGCTAAAGCCAATGGGCATTCCAGGGGGCAGCTGACTGACGCCCCTGGAAGCTGTATTTTCCAGGTGCCTGGAAACCTAGGTTTGGATCTTTGTGTTGGGAAATGAGCGTTTCTTGGTGAGTGTCTATATCGCCATAGGACACAGGCTGGGGTCTGATCCCATTCCCACCGCTGCTGGGCTCAGCGAATACCAGTGGGTGATGGACTAGGGTGTCCTCCCGCCCAGGCTGGGCTGGGAAGCAGGTCTTGGTGCCTGTGCAGGCTCAGATGGGGGCTGGGCAGATGGGGGAGTCACTTAGCTCAGCTCAGTAGGAGCACTAGGCTTCCCCCATACTCTTGAGCTGTCACCTCTCCTCCCCTCCCTCCCCTCCCCCAGGGCCCAGAGCTGACACCTCTCCTTCTCCTCCCTCCCCTCCCCCAGGGCCCTCAGCTGTCACCTCCCTCTCCTACCCTCCCCCAGGGCCCTGAGCTGACACCTCTCTTCCCCTCCCTTCGGCCCTCCCCTGCCTGAGGCTATTCTGGGCACTGTCTTTTGGGTTGAGAAGGAAGTCACAGCTTCCCTCCCCCATCTGACTCAGTCCCAGTCCAGTCCTTCAGCCGAGGCCTCCAGCAGAAAGGAGGCCTCCTGAAACGGAAGAGGCTGCCCTGGGTCCTGTAGCTAGGCAGGGTGGGGCCAGGTCAAGCCCCCCTCCCCAGACCTGTCACTCTTCTCCATCCTGCGTGGACCTGCCTGCCTGGTGCCCTGGGGCCATCACTCCTTCCAGGGAGGGATGACCCTGCTCTGAGCTGGGCAAGGCAGCCCCAGTGCGATCCTCATAGTCAGTGACCTTCAGTGAAATGGGCTATGACAGCCCTAACTGGGACTCCAAGTGTCCATGAGGGACTGTGACGGCATCCTGCTGATGTTTCTGTTGGTTCAATCTTAAGTGAGCAGAATCTGCTGCATCAGATGCTCCCTGGGCTGGGAGCTGATGTGGGGGGCTCAGGGATGAGGGTGGGGGTCAGTGGCAGTCTCCACAGCCGTTTCTTTGCAGCATATGAGCTCTTCCTGGGCACGTGGTCCTTGTCCCTTGCACCTAGCCCTGGCCCACAGCGGCGCTCGCTTGAGGGATTATTGAATGAAGGATTGTGTGAATGAATGAATGAATGAATGAATGACATGTCATGTTGGGCTGAGCTGCTGTGGAAAGAGTCTGGGGAGCAAGTCAGCAGCAACCAGCCATGTGACCCTGGCAGTACCCCTGCCCATCTCACCGCGAGAGCCTCAATTCTCTCATCTGTGAAATGGGTACACAACACCAGTCCCTGCCTTGCTTTGTGGATTCAGAGAGTCCTCCCATGACTCCCGTCCTGCCTGCCTCCTGCCCACCTTGAGTCAATATAGAATGAGGAACTCAGTCCTACAGAGCCTTCAGGATGCCTCTGGGAACCTGTGTCTCCTCATCCTTAAGGTGTGTGTGCAGGGGGGTATTAGCACCTGCCTGCTGGGGTGGTCTGGGAATCATACAGGTCAAGAGTGTCAGGCTTCAGTCCCAAGCGTGGGTCACTGTCCACATGGCCGGTGGGATGACACCTCAGCAGAGCAGGGGACAGTCCCACCACGGGGCAGCAGTCGTGGAGGGGCCCGGCCCCCAGTCAAGCATCTGTGGGACGAAGGGAGGTGCGGACCAAGGGATGAAGGGAGGGCGTCCCGCGTCAAGCTGACTTGGGTTGGTGGGCTCTGCTAGAGCAGGGCGCCACCATCCGGAGTGAGGTCAGCAGCCTGGTTGGCTTGTTGAGCCCAAGGCCAGGCTGGGAGATTGGGCTGGTAAAAAAACAAGACCTTTTTAGATCCAGTTTATGACTTACAAAGAGAACGAAAGAGTAGCCGAAGGGGCCAGCTCCCCATGGCCCTGACGGGTGACACCAGAACAAAGCGGGTGGAGGAGGATAGAGGACAGAAAAGAGGACTCAGGAGTTGGGCCTTGGGGGCCTGAGGAGTTCAAGACGGGGAGAATGGTGTGCAGTGCTCAAGTCTGCCCAGAGGTCGGCAGAGAGGAAGACAGTGAGGAGACCGTTGGATCAGGGCACCTGAGGGCCATTGGTGCCCTGGCAAATGCAGGGGATAGCTGGGGTGACAGGAGACCACCTAGTTTGAGACAGGGTAAAGGGGGACAATGGAGCCCTGGAGTAGGGCGCAGGGGAGAGGTAGGTGCCAACAGGAGAGAAGGTGGCATCCAAGATGAGTTCTGGGGGTGGGAGAAAGAGTAAGTTTATGGCCAGAAGGACAGGAAAAGGTCACTGGCAGGTGGATTGGCCTGGATGTGCCATCCTGGAGGGTCAGAGCATGCATGGGGCAGGGGCGCCTGGAGGGGCAGACTGGGGCTCCAGATGGTCTACTCTGGAGTGACCAAGTGCCTTGGAAGCTACTGGGGATGCCCAATAACTGAGGGAGGTCAGAGGTCAGAGGCCCTGATGGAGTGCCCAGTGACCCAGCTTTAGGGGGCCTTTCCCACACAATCTGTTAGAGGATGGGTCCACACCCAGACGCTCCATTATTTTCTGATTGGGAAATAGAATCCTCAAGAGTCTGTTGGGTCATAGATGGGTTATCCCCGAGTCCAGGCATTTCCTTACTTCCGGGGTTACTTCTTCCCCCGGGATCATGTCTGTGGTCCTGTCGTGGCCATTGGCAAGGACAGTGGCTCCTCACGTGGAGATGTGGAGGCCTGAAAGCTGGTGCTGGGCCTAAGAGACTGCCCTGTGATGGAGATGGAGCGGGGGCCCTGAGGCAGCCCTGACTTACTGCTGCAGCCGGACCAGGCAGGGCCAGGGGGAAGGGACTGGAGTGGCATGCAGTTGTAGTGACCTCAGGGAAATGGGTGTCCCTGGCATTCACTGGGGGGATGCGTGGGGGAGTTTTCGGGAGGTGGGTCCCAGAGGGCAAAGCCCTGCACTCCGCTCCCTGCCCCCCCAACCCCCCAGGCCCCATACTTCCTCACAGGGTGTCTGTCCATCCTGGGGTCTGAGGGTTCCAGAAGTCCCATCTCCTCTGCTGGATGCCCTTCTGCACCTTCCCCTGGAGCTTTGGTGACATCTCAGGGCAGCAGACCAATCCTGGAGGAAATGGAAACCCCGGAAGGTCCTCGGCAGGAAAGGGCAGGGGTGGAAGTGGACGGGGTGGGGTGGGGGTCAAGAACAGATTGGAAAGTGGCCCGGTGTCCTCACCTGTCCGGGTCTGTGCTGTCCTGGCCTGCTACCTGGAGCATGCCGCTTGAGTCAACGGTGCCATTTGGCAGCTGCTGTGCTTGGCACTGGACCCCCTCCCCCCAGACCCCCATGCCAAGAGTTTAGTGTGTTTTTCCCTCGAGATCATCCCCCTGACTGAAGGTGTTACAGAGAATCCCTGGATCCTGAGGGGGAGCAGCTGGGACGAGGGAGTTGGGGGATCGAGCTGGAGAAGCCAACTGCCAGGGACTGACTCTCTTGGTGCTGGGGCAACCAAGGGTGAGCCCTGCTGTGACCCTCACCTTCCAGAACTGAGACTGAGGTGGGGTCTCCAAGAGGAGACCTCTCTTGGCCCCTCTCTTGGCCCCTCCCCTGATTTTTCACCCAGAGGAAGGTGAAGGGGCATGAGGAATCCACACACTCTGACTTGAGGGTCTGTCCTCCTCAGTCCCTCGTTGGCCCCCACACCTCTATCCCCTTAGGCCGTGGGTCCTGGGACAGGGACCTGAGTTCATGGGGGCTCAGAGCTCTCCAGGGAGGTAGCTGGACAAATCAGGAGGGCCTGGCTGGGATGGGCAGGGTGCTGATGGTGGCCTGGGGCCCGGGGTCAGGAGCTGAGATCTGGAGTAGGTGGTGATGGGGTGTCCAGGTTCACTCCCTGCTGTGACCTTGGGTAGGTCGCTCACTTTAGGCAAGTCACTTGGGCAAGTCACTCTGGGCCTTGGTGTTTCCATATAGGACAAGGATCATAATAGGATCTTCCTCCAAGTGCAGAAGATGGTGATAGGTAAGGCCTAGAGAGCATTTAGCTGGGGACCACCTGGAAGGAATGCCCCAAAACCGTAGCTAAAATCAAAGTTCCTTTCCTGTGACCCCAGGAAGAGAAGGGGCTGAAGGAGGCGAGGGAAAAAGGGGGGTGAGCCTGTGCTGAGGAGGCCCCAGGAGTGGCCAGGATGCAGAGGAACATGGGAGAAATTTCCTAGCCCCCCGCCCCCGGGAATGGGGTAATGGAGTTGTGGTCAGCTGAATAAGGCCCCCAAAGTTGTCCAAGTCTTAACCCCCGAACCTGTTCTTTTACCTGGCAACAGAGATTTTGCAGGTGTGATGGAATTAAGGACCTTGAGGTGGGGAGGTGATCCTGGATTATGCGGGTGGCCCCAGGTACAGTCTTTCTAAGAGAAGAGGGATGCAATGGGGGGGCGGGGTTCAGAGAGAGATAGGAGATGTGGCATGGAAGCAGAGGTCAGAGAGAAAGGGAGAGACTTGGACATGCCACTACAGCTTTGACAAGAAGGAAGGAGGTGTCACAAGCCCAGGAACATGGGCACAGATCCTCCTTGGAACCCCCAGAAGAGTGGCCCTGTGATACCTTGATTTCTGCCTTCGGGACCCATTTCAGACTTCTGATCTCCAGATCTGTAAGAGAATAAGTGTGTGTTGTTTTCAGGAGCTAAGTTTGTGGTGATTTGTGACAGCAGACACAGGGAACGAATGCAAGGAGCCAAGGGAGCGACTTACCCAGGACATTTGGTGTGGCCGCCACTGAGTGGTGACATGTCTGGCCCACCCCCTGTAGCCCCCCAGAGTGCAGGGGGGAGCGGGAGCCCAGCGGCCCAGCACAAAGGGCTGAGGGTGCTGGGGCCGGGTCCACTCGCCACCCCTCATGTCCTAGAGTGGCCGGAACCCCAGGCCCCCGGAGCCCCACAGCGCCACCCAGAAAGTCCCCAGATAGACCCTGCTTTTCCCAGTGACTTCCAGTGAATTTGGAATAAATGGTGCCTTCCCCTCCGCCAGAAGATGGCAGGTGACTTTCTGAGCCACACATCTGAGACGGTTTCCCATCTTTCTTTGGCAGAGCTGGGGCACGAGCGGGACAGTGGCGCACAGGCCCCCGAATACCCAAGGGGCCATCAGGCAGAGGGGGAGTGGGCTGGACGCGCAGTGGGTGCAGGGCGCTGTGACTTGGCGCCAAGGGTCCACTCTGGATCCAGGGGCAGGAGCTTGCCTGGCTGGGCCGCACTGGGCCAAATCAGGGGACTGTAAGTAGGTAGCCATCCCCTCCCCGCGGGGCCATGGTGGCCTGGTGGTAACGGAGACAGGAACACAGGGCGGGGGGGCTCCCCATGCAGAAGCAGCGGTAGCGTCCTCATGGTCATTGCCGTAACCTGAGGCTGCCGGGTGGTTATATGTGTGCGTGTGAGAGCCCGAGTCCCATCAAAGGGGAGGCCTCGGGTGAAACAGGTCCCCACTTTTTATTATGGTACAAGACGCCTGGCCTCAGCATTGAGACACCAGTTTCCCTCCAGCAGGGTGTCCTTTCCAGAGAACTTGTGGGGCACCTATTTCCCTCCTTGCACTGGTTCCTGGGGAGCTCAGAGCTTATTTTGCTGGTGCCCAACCCCCCCGGCAGGCCTTTTGTGCGACAGTTTCCTTCCTGGCTTCCTCCTATTCCTCTTACATCTCTGAGCCTGCCATCCGGTGAGGAATCGAAGTGGCCCCCAGATTCAAGAGGCTGTGAAGCCGAGCTACTGGGGTGTCCTGGACCCCATGGGTGGTCCAGCCTGAGGGAGCGACAGGGAGGGGGTAAAGGTGGGCAGAAGCTGAGCTGGGCGGGGTGGGGGGGAGGAGGGCATATGGGGGGCGAGGGCCAGGAGCAGAGGGGTTCCAGGCCAGAGCAAGGTTTCCAGGCTGAGGAAAGAGAGGACACCAGGGTGTAGGGGGTCCCCACAAGGTCAGGGAGGGAGGGCTTATCTGGAGGTCACCAGCCATGGCCTCTCCGACCAGAGAGAGCAGGGAGTGGGCATGGTTCTGTGCTGGAGGAGGAATGGTGGAAGGACAGGACAGAGGGACTGAGGTTCTAGTGACCAGACTCCTCATATCCTGGCCAATTTTCTGGGAGATGCCCCAGGGAGACTGTAAGCCTCTCCTCTTGGGCTACTTTCCTACTGGGTGCCTAGGATCCCATGCATCTCACCCTGAGAATCCTGGAGAGGCTGCAAATTAAATATGAGACCAAAAAAAAATTAGCAGAGAGCATGATTTCTGATTGACAAAAGGACATTTTATTGAGAGCTGATTGGGTGCTGGGAGCAGGGCTGGGGATGACAGGTGTGAGCCCTGGCAAAAGCCCCCCAGGTCTGTCGGGAGCATCCCAATGCCCGAATCAGGGGAGCCCTGGCACCCTCTTTGGTCTCAGTCCCTCTGCAGGTTCACCTGTCCTCAAAACTCGCCATCCCACCCCTGAGCGGCCCTGTTCCTGGCTGGCATCAGCCTTGAGATCTTAGAGCTTCTTGAGAAATCCATCCGTCCTCCAGCATCGGTCTGAGTTCCCCCTCAGGTAACTCTCCCTAGTATCTTCATATAGGGCTTCTGTCTGGCTGGCTTGGTCTGTCTGTCTTTAACACGGTATCTATCTTTCAGGCTCTCCTCCCTTCCAAGGAGAGGCTTCTTGCCTCACAGTCCCAGCCAGTGAGACCCCAGGATTCCAGGGAGGAGCTTAGCCATTAACCTGGAGGCCATGGGGAACCATGGACAATGGGCCCCAAGACTGCTCGGGGTGGACATGGTCCACGCAAGAAGGAGAAATATAGGGAGGGAGCAGAGAATGGGCTGTCCTGTCCTGCTGGCCTACCTTCTATTCTGGAATATTCTCTGGGCTATTCTGGGTAAGAATGAAACTACCTCATAAGGAAAACTGAAGATTCCTACTATCCCAGAGGCCAGAGGAGATGTCAACTGGAGAAGCAGCTCTGAGTCACAGCGGGAAGGGGTGTGGAGGGGGCGGTCACTGGAACTGGCCCATCCTGTCCCCACCAGGTGCTTCAGAGCAGGAATAGGCTACAGGGGGTGAGATGGCCAGACAAGAAGGTGAAGTTCCCAGAATGCCAGAGCGATTCAGACCCCAGGAGCAGTCAGGACAGTAAGGAGAGAAAAATGCCCCCAAATATCACTCTGGTCCCCAAAGAGAGAGAAAGGGGGAGACTCACCTAGGACGGTCAGTTGGGTCCCTGCGTCGAACACATAACACAGTGATACAGCCTCGAACACAAACCCTCGGTCACCCCCGGCAGCACACCCCCTCCCCGCCAAACCCAGGCCCACCTGCAGCTGCTTGGGAGGCTCAAAGTCCAGCCTCCTCTTTGTGGGGGCTGGTCTGGCCCATGGGAGCTTGAGAGGGGGCCCCCTCCCCCCGCATCTTCAGTTCCTTGTGGGGTGAGCTTCCCCGCATCCCCAGCCATGGAGGGGTAGGAGGGAATGTCTGAGTGACATATCACATCCCAGGTCACTTCCTGGAAGGAGCTCGGTCTGTGGCTCGGCTTGCTGGGGGAATGTCACCTGGAAGAACTGACAGTCCTGTTTCCAACACAGACATGATGGGGCCTGTGACCTCTGCTGAGCTGAGGCCCGTGGAGGGTTCTGGATGCTACCACACGTCCTAGGCACAGGCCCCACACAGCCGTGCGTGCAATAGCATGTACGTGTGTGTACTAGCGTGTGCATGCAACTTGGTCGTGCGTGTGTACATGCCCAGTCTGTGTGCAGGACGCGGAGCCTGGACCCGCCACCCTGAGCTAGCTCCCCGCACGGCAGTCTTCCTGGTTCTCAGGGCCCATTCCCAACTCCTAAGAAGGTGAACCAGTTCACAGCCCACAGTTGTCCAGGGCACAGTCCAGAACGTAAACTTGACATTGACAGTGAGTACGCATGGACATTTTGGGTTAGTGCTTGTGGTGGGTCAGTGATGGATTGGACTCTACAGGGTCCCTGCCTCCCAAGGACCTTGAATACAGCTGGGGCCCCCATGACACACGTGGGAGGAGGAGCCCTCAGTGGGAGCATGGGATTGAATGCTAGGGTCGAGGGACTGAGGGTCCTGTAGTGAGTGTGACCGAGACATATGTGGGAGGGGCACAGGACAGTGTCACTGGGGAGGCAGGAGCAGGGGGTCCCCCATGCTCTAGGTTGTGACGATAGGGAATGCCCATATGGGGTAGGAAACCAGAGCAAACATGGCAATGAGTGGTGGCATAAAGGAAAGGAGAGGGAACATCTCTGAGGGGGGTTTGTACCAGATGGTGAGGCTCCCGGTCCAGGGAGGAGCTCAGACATTATCCAGGAGTCCATGGGGAACCAAGAGCAGTGGGCTTTGGTACTGTTGGTGACTGATGTGGTCCCCATAAGAAGGGCAAGTAAAGAGATATTGGGGAGGATGGTCTATCCTGGTTCTGCTGTTCAGATCTGCTCTGGAATATTCTATGGCCATTGTGGGTGAGAGTCAAAGTAGCCCTCCCAAAACCATGAGGATGCCCTTGCAGACTCCTTTCCCCCAAAGGCAAAAGATTGATGCTCACCCCTAAAGACGGTTGTGTTCAGGGCACAAAGTGTTAGAAGCGCAATGAGCAGAGAGCACGATTTCTGATTGAATAAAGGACATTTTATTGAGTGTCGAGCAGGTGCAGCGAGAAGGGCTGGGGTGACCCTGGTGGGAGGGCAGATCCTCCCGGAGGTCCTGTGGCTCCAGGCGCCCTTGGGTGTGGGAGGGTGTCGGGGACCTAAGAGCACTCTGCGGGGACCACCTTCTTCTCCACGGTTCTCCCCTCGTGCGTGACCAGGCAGCTGACGCTGCTGTATGATTTCCACTTGGCAGGCGTCAGGCTCAGGTAGCTGCTGGCCGCGTACTTGCTGTTGCTCTGTTTGGAGGGCTTGGTGGTCTCCACGCCCTGGGTGACGGTGCTGCCGTCTGCCTTCCAGGCCACCGTCACGCCGCTGGGGTAGAAGTCACTGACGAGGCACACCAGGGTGGCCTTGTTGGCGCCGAGTTCCTCAGAGGAGGGTGGGAAGAGCGTGACCGAGGGTGCGGACGTGGGCTGACCTGTGGGGATGCAGGGGCGGCAGGTCAAGGTCAGAGGATTACTCTGTCAGCTCCTACCTCAGTCCTGATGTCGGGGTACGGCTGTGTCACGTCCCTGGCTTGGGCCTCAGGTGGCCCTTGCTGTCCTGAGGTCAGCTCAGCCACGGGTTGGGTCACTTACCTTCTGTGGGGAGAATCTGAGTGCCAGATCCTCTAGTTTCCGGGCCCCTCCACGGATTCAATCTCTCCTCAGGTCACATAGCCTTCGAAATCACCCAGTCCGCCCCCAGGACTGGCACTACTGGCCCTGAGACCCTGTTGCCTTCTGAATTTGTCTGTCCTTGGACATCATTCTCAGTGTGACATCCCCCAGGTCCCTTACCCGGGATTTCCTAGAGCTGATCCGTCCCTGGCTGCATCTGTTACCATGTGAAATGTAGTTGTCTTGCCCCCAGACCGCCTCCCTCCTTCACACCAGCCTTGCCCACCTCCCCATGGATCTGCCACATCCCCAGGGAGGCTGGGTGGGGAAGGGCTCTGAGCCCCTGGTGCCGGATTCCAGGGAATCCAGCAGATGGAGGGATTTCGTGCGAGGTGAACCTTCAGGTGTGAGGCTGGTGCTGTGTCTGTTCTGAGGGGTTCTCCCTAGTCTATGAAGTTCTGCGAGGGGTTCTGTCCGTCCTAGGATTTCTGAGAGTCTGGCAGGCACTGTCCCTCTTACCTGTCTCTCTCAGGGAGTCCAGACCCAAGTATCTGCTCAAGGGAATTTCCAGCCATGGTGGGATGGGAAGGGATGGACCTCTGCTGCCTGACTGTCCTGAGTCCTGTCCTGTTCTTGGTGTCTGACTGTCCCCGTGGTGATAGGTGTCCCCAGCCCTCGAAGCCCCCTTCTCTGAAGTCCTCGCTTCATCCTTGACCCCTTGTCCTGCTTCCCCCTCCTTGCCTCCTGATCCCCAGACCAAGGCTCTCCTCACTGTGTTCCAGGCAGCCCTCTGGCTGTGATCCCCAGAGACAGAAGCCAGCGCCTGAGCGGTCCCCAGCATCCTTCCCTCCCCTTATGGCCATGCTGGCAGGCTGAGCCTCCTTTGCCTTTGTCCTTCACCCGTCATTTCCCCGCAGACTCTTGAAGCCAATAGACCCTGAGTGGGGAGCCCAGTATCCCCGAGTCCAGAGGAAAAGGTTCCCGTGGGGAGAGAGCTGGACCCACAATGAGGCCCGAGTGTAGATCAGGGAGGGTTTGGGGGCTGGTCCCCAGCAGCTCTGAACAGACACCTGACAAGCTGGGACAGTGGAGGCATGAGGGACAGACAAAGAGGGCAAAAGGTACAGACCCCACAGACCTTCAGACTGAGCCCTAGTCCAAATTGAAAGGAGAGAGGCTTTCCCCCAAATTGTACCCTGGATCCCAAAGAGGAGGGCAAGGGGGAGACTCACCGAGGACGGTCAGCTGGGTCCCGCCGCCGAACACAGCACACTGTGACACAGCCTCGGACACAAACCCTCTGTGAGCCCCTCCAGCCCTGACCCAGGCCCACCTGCAGCTGCTCGGGAGGCCCACAGTGCAGCCTCCTTGTCACGGGTGCTGGTCTGGCAGATGGGCGGGGGGGGGGAGGTGGTGGCACCTGGGGACCTGGAATTTCATGTCTATGGAGGGTTCAGAGTGATCCATCCTCAGTCATGGTGAGGGGCTGGAGAGAAGGTCTGGCTATGGCATCGGAATTCCCAGCTAACTCCATCCTTAGGTAGGAGCTGTGTGTCAGGGTGTCCTTGTGAAACGGGTGGGCAGGCATGTTTCACACAGAGATGATGGAGCTGGGACCCCTTTGCAGACTTGGGAGTCATGGAGAGGGTCCTGGGTGTCACCACATCCTCAGCACAAGAGGCCATGCAGGTTTGGGGTCAGGAATGGGAAGTGGGTGGGTGGAGAAGCATGTTCCCCCCACAAGCATTCAGCTCCCTCCAGAGGGCCCTGAGCTCCAGAATCCCTGCCTTTGGCTGGTTCTTCCAGAAGATGTAGTGGATGGTTAGTGTTTAGTCCCCGACCTGAGCCCGCGGAGGTCAGACGTCACCGTGTGGGGGTGTGTGGGCTAAATGTCAGCTGGATAGACGTGGCGGGCCCTTGGTGGGTGGGGAGGAGGCCAGGGCTTCTAGCAACTTCACCCAGAACTCCAGTGTGGGAGTCTGTGCTGGCCACCGGAACTGACTCAGAATCACACATGCCCACATACAGCAATCACGACTAGCACAGGGTGGGCCCAGCACGCAGGACACATACTGAACCCCGGCACTGGACCTTCTCGTGGTGAGGGGGCCCTGACCCCCAGGGCCTTGACCTGCATCCTGGCCTGGGGACGTTACCCGCAGAGCTCACCCAGTGGACACGTAGGCCTGGCCTCCTTCTTTCTGTGACACGGTGGCACGCTTGGTCGGCACTGCTGCTGTCCTCCCCGGTCTGCCTGCCTCTTCCCGTCCAGACCACCCCCCCGACCCCCAGGAGCTCATCATGTCTCTTGTCTCACTCCATCCTGGACTCGAATCTCCCTGGCCTTCTCTCTGTCACTGGCTGGCTCTGGTGGGCACTGCGGCGACTGGGTGTTCTCTGCTCACGTCCCACATGGGGTTTCCGAGTAGCCCCTGTACTGTAGCTTTCCTGATCCTCCCCCAGACACGCCCACCATGGCAGGGTTTGGAGAGGCGCCAGGGCCTCTGTGACCATCGTGTGTGTGCGTGGGTGTTTGTGCTCATTTGTACCCGTGTGTGTGCATTGGTGTCCTAGCTCAGCTTCCACACTAGGCTCCTAAATCGATGAGTCAGTTTAGAGACCTTGTGGCAGCCCATTCCCAGAATCTGACCCTGGATGTTTAACATAGAGGCCCCAGCAGGTCCCCCCAGCACGAGCACTGGGCTCATGGGTTGGCTTGGCCTTGGAGGGGGCCTAGAAAACGTAGCTGGTGTCTGTCTCCCAGAGAATATGAATACAAGTGGGAACCAAGAGACAATGTGGGAGGAGGGGCCACGAGTGGGATTGGGAGTGGGAGTGCCCAGTGTCCTGGCTGAAGGTCCTGTCGTGAGTGTACGCAGGAGAGTCTGTGAGGGGAATACAACAGTGTCCCTGGGGTGTCGGGGCAGGGGGTTCCCCCAAGGAAGGGAGGATGTTCTAGGGTGTGATGGTGGGGCAGGTCCCCATGGGATAGGAATTCAGGGAAATCATGGCACTGAGACGGGAGCCTCTAGGGAAAGGAGAGTGAACATTTCATGAGAGGGGCTAGTCCCAGATTCTGAGAGGCACTCAGAAATTATCTGCACACCATGGGGAGCCCAGGTCAGCGAGGCCAGCTGTGAATGGCCATGGGCATGGTCCAAAGAAAGAAAAGAGCATAGAGCCATTGTGGAGGATGGTGTTTAATCTCCGTTCTGCCGTTGGTATTTTCTGTTCTGGAATATTCTCTGGCCCTTCAAGGTGAGAGTAGAACTACCCCGCCTAAGAAGAGGATGCCTTCTTCAGACTGATTTCCCCCAAAAGCAAAAGATTGATGCTCACCCCTAAAGACGGTTGTGTTCAGGACACAAAGTGTTAGAAGCGCAATGAGCAGAGAGCACGATTTCTGATTGAATAAAGGACATTTTATTGAGTGTCGAGCGGGTGCAGCGAGAAGGGCTGGGGTGACCCTGCTGGGAGGGCAGATCCGCCCGGAGGTCCTGTGGCTCCAGGCCCCCTTGGGTGTGGGAGGGTGTCGGGGACCTAAGAGCACTCTGCGGGGACCACCTTCTTCTCCACGGTTCTCCCCTCGTGCGTGACCAGGCAGCTGACGCTGCTGTATGATTTCCACTTGGCAGGCGTCAGGCTCAGGTAGCTGCTGGCCGCGTACTTGCTGTTGCTCTGTTTGGAGGGCTTGGTGGTCTCCACGCCCTGGGTGACGGTGCTGCCATCTGCCTTCCAGGCCACCGTCACGCCGCTGGGGTAGAAGTCACTGACGAGGCACACCAGGGTGGCCTTGTTGGCGCCGAGTTCCTCAGAGGAGGGTGGGAAGAGCGTGACCGAGGGTGCGGACGTGGGCTGACCTGTGGGGATGCAGGGGCGGCAGGTCAAGGTCAGAGGATTACTCTGTCGGCTCCTACCTCAGTCCTGATGTCGGGGTACGGCTGTGTCACGTCCCTGGCTTGGGCCTCAGGTGGCCCTTGCTGCCCTGAGGTCAGCTCAGCCACGGGTTGGGTCACTTACCTTCTGTGGGGAGAATCTGAGTGTCTGTCTATTGGACGATCTGCACCCCTCTGTGGTGTCAGCCTCTCCTCAGGCTCACATGTCCTCATCACTCACTTTGTCCCCCATGGGCTCCCTTGTTACTGGCTTTTGTCAGCCTTGACACCTCAATTTCCCTATGGAGTCTGTCTGTCCTGCCAGGTTCCTGTCTAGGGTATGCTCAGGCAGGGTGTCTGTCTGTCCTGGTGCTGGGCTCTCATTCCTTTCTGGGAGGGGTTTCTTGGCCACATTCCCCCTGAATCCATCATTGCAGCCCCTGCCCACCTCCTGACAGAGAGCTTCTGAGGTTGCCTGAGGGGGAGAGAGGATCTGCCCCCGGGCTGGATTGCTGTCTAGTAGGTAGAGGGGTCCTGGGAGAGGTGAATTTGCTGTTCTGAGGCTGTAGCTGGGGCTGTTCTGAGGGGTCACCTTGCACATGACATTATACTGGGGGATCTACCTGTCCTAGCACCACAGTGTGCCTGGCAGAGGTAGGGTCCGTCCCTGTCTCCTGTCCCTGTGGAGTCACCAGTCACCAGATGCCCCAGCATCTGTTCAGGGGTCTGTCTTCCAGTGTTGATATGGGTCGAGGCAACCTTTGGGGCCTGAGTGTCCTTAGCCCTCTCCTGGAGGAGGACGGGGGACTCCATATTCTGAGGCCACCTTGTCATAGGAAATCTTCCTTCTGTCCTTGTTTCTTTTGCTTTAGGTTCTCTTCCATGCGGTGCCCAACCAAGAGTGCCCCACATAGCCTCTCACTAGCCCCCACCTAGAACCCGGAGAACGTAGGACCAAAGTGTGACACGCACTTGGAGAGCTGAGCTGTGCAAGCATCTTTTCCATGTCCCATGGCCCTGGTGCCCCAGCCTGAGTCCCCCAGTCCTGTGCTCCTTCAGTCCCTCACTTCCCCGTGTCTGGGACTGGGGAGACCAGAGGGAGCTGAACCTCCCAGAGTCCAGAGGAGGAGCCCCCTGGAGAATGCTCAGGGTCACAGTAGGGGGGAACAGGAAGGGGTCACTGGGACCATCCCGTCCTGCCCTGACCGGGAGTCTGAGAAGAGAGAACAGGCTAAAAGGGGCTTGGGACGGACCCAACGGAGAAGTTTCCAGGCCCCAGAGAGGTTCAGACCCCAGGCGCAGTCAGGACAGTAAGGAGAGAAAAGTACCCCCAAATATCACTCTGGTCCCCAAAGAGAGAGAAAGGGGGAGACTCACCTAGGACGGTCAGTTGGGTCCCTGCGCCGAACACATAACACAGTGATACAGCCTCGAACACAAACCCTCGGTCACCCCCGGCAGCACACCCCCTCCCCGCCAAACCCAGGCCCACCTGCAGCTGCTTGGGAGGCTCAAAGTCCAGCCTCCTCTTTGTGGGGGCTGGTCTGGCCCATGGGAGCTTGAGAGGGGGCCCCATCCCCCCCCACATCTTCAGTTCCTTGTGGGGTGAGCTTCCCCGCATCCCCAGCCATGGAGGGGTAGGAGGGAATGTCTGAGTGACATATCACATCCCAGGTCACTTCCTGGAAGGAGCTCGGTCTGTGGCTCGGCTTGCTGGGGGAATGTCACCTGGAAGAACCGACAGTCCTGTTTCCAACACAGACATGATGGGGCCTGTGCCCTCTGCTGAGCTGAGGCCCGTGGAGGGTTCTGGATGCTACCACACGTCCTAGGCACAGGCCCCACACGGCCGTGCGTGCAATAGCATGTACGTGTGTGTACTAGCGTGTGCATGCAACTTGGTCGTGCGTGTGTACGTGCCCAGTCTGTGTGCGGGACGCGGAGCCTGGACCCGCCACCCTGAGCTAGCTCCCCGCACGGCAGTCTTCCTGGTTCTCAGGGCCCATTCCCAACTCCTAAGAAGGTGAACCAGTTCACAGTCCACAGTTGTCCAGGGCACAGTCCAGAACGTAAACTTGACATTGACAGTGACTACGCATGGACATTTTGGGTTAGTGCTTGTGGTGGGTCAGTGATGGATTGGACTCTACAGGGTCCCTGCCTCCCAAGGACCTTGAATGCAGCTGGGGCCCCCATGACACACGTGGGAGGAGGAGCCCTCAGTGGGAGTGTGGGATTGAATGGCTAGGGTCGAGGGACTGAGGGTCCTGTAGTGAGTGTGACAGAGACGTCTGTGGGAGGGGCACAGGACAGTGTCACTGGGGAGGCAGGAGCAGGGGGTCCCCCATGCTCTAGGTTGTGACGATAGGGAATGCCCATATGAGGTAGGAAACCAGAGCAAACATGGCAATGAGTGGTGGCATAAAGGAAAGGAGAGGGAACATCTCTGAGGGGGGTTTGTACCAGATGGTGAGGCTCCCGGTCCAGGGAGGAGCTCAGACATTATCCAGGAGTCCATGGGGAACCAAGAGCAGTGGGCTTTGGTACTGTTGGTGACTGATGTGGCCCCCATAAGAAGGGCAAGTAAAGAGATATTGGGGAGGATGGTCTATCTTGGTTCTGCTGTTCAGATCTGCTCTGGAATATTCTATGGCCATTGTGGGTGAGAGTCAAAGTAGCCCTCCCAAAACCATGAGGATGCCCTTGCAGACTCCTTTCCCCCAAAGGCAAAAGATTGATGCTCACCCCTAAAGACGGTTGTGTTCAGGGCACAAAGTGTTAGAAGCGCAATGAGCAGAGAGCACGATTTCTGATTGAATAAAGGACATTTTATTGAGTGTCGAGCGGGTGCAGCGAGAAGGGCTGGGGTGACCCTGGTGGGAGGGTAGATCCTCCCGGAGGTCCTGTGGCTCCAGGCCCCCTTGGGTGTGGGAGGGTGTCGGGGACCTAAGAGCACTCTGCGGGGACCATCTTCTTCTCCACGGTTCTCCCCTCGTGCGTGACCAGGCAGCTGACGCTGCTGTATGATTTCCACTTGGCAGGCGTCAGGCTCAGGTAGCTGCTGGCCGCGTACTTGTTGTTGCTCTGTTTGGAGGGCTTGGTGGTCTCCACGCCCTGGGTGACGGTGCTGCCGTCTGCCTTCCAGGCCACCGTCACGCCGCTGGGGTAGAAGTCACTGACGAGGCACACCAGGGTGGCCTTGTTGGCGCTGAGTTCCTCAGAGGAGGGTGGGAAGAGCGTGACCGAGGGTGCGGACGTGGGCTGACCTGTGGGGATGCAGGGGCGGCAGGTCAAGGTCAGAGGATTACTCTGTCGGCTCCTACCTCAGTCCTGATGTCGGGGTACGGCTGTGTCACGTCCCTGGCTTGGGCCTCAGGTGGCCCTTGCTGTCCTGAGTTCAGGTCAGCCACGGGTTGGGTCACTTACCTTCTGTGGGGAGAATCTGAGTGCCAGATCCTCTAGTTTCCGGGCCTCTCTACGGATTCAATCTCTCCTCAGGTCACAGAGCCTTCGAAATCACCCAGTCCGCCCCCAGGACTGGCACTACTGGCCCTGAGACCCTGTTGCCTTCTGAATTTGTCTGTCCTTGGACATCATTCTCAGTGTGACATCCCCCAGGTCCCTTACCCGGGATTTCCTAGAGCGGATCTGTCCCTGGCTGCATCTGTTACCATGTGAAATGTAGTTGTCTTGCCCCCAGACCGCCTCCCTCCTTCACACCAGCCTTGCCCACCTCCCCATGGATCTGCCACATCCCCAGGGAGGCTGGGTGGGGAAGGGCTCTGAGCCCCTGGTGCCGGATTCCAGGGAATCCAGCAGATGGAGCGATTTCGTGCGAGGTGAACCTTCAGGCGTGAGGCTGGTGCTGTGTCTGTTCTGAGAGGGTCTCCCTAGTCTATAAAGTTCTGCGAGGGGTTCTGTCCGTCCTAGGATTTCTGAGAGTCTGGCAGGCACTGTTCCTGTTGCCTTTCCCTCTCCCGGAGTCCAGACCCAAGTATCTGCTCAGGGGACTTTCCAGCCGTGGTGGGATGGGAAGGGATGGACCTCTGCTGCCCAAGTGCCTGAGTCCTGTCCTGTTCTTGGTGTCTGACTGTCCCCATGAAGGTGGGCTTTCCTAGCACCCTGGGCCCCCTTCACCTCTGAAGTCCTCACTTCATCCTTGACCCCTTGTCCTGTTTCCCCCTCCTTGCCTCCTGGTCCCCAGACCAAGGCTCTCCTCACTGTGATTAAAGCGGCCCTCTGCCGTGATCCTCAGAGACAGAAGCCAGCGCCTGAGCGGTCCCCAGCATCCTTCCCTCCCCCTATGGCTCTGCTGGCAGGCTGAGCCTCCCTTGTCCTTGTCCTTCACCTATCATTTCCCCCCAGGCTCTTGAAGCCAATAGACTCTCAGTTGGGAGCCCAGTATTCCCGAGTCCAGAGGAAAAGTTTCCCGTGGGATAGAGCTGGACCCACAATGAGGCCCGAGTGTAGATTACGGAGGGTTTGGGGGCTGGTCCCCAGCAGCTCTGAACAGACACCTGACAAGCTGGGACCAGTGGAGGCATGAGGGACAGACAAAGAGGGCAAAAGGTACAGACCCCACAGACCTTCAGACTGAGCCCTAGTCCAAATTGAAAGGAGAGAGGCTTTCCCCCAAATTGTACCCTGGATCCCAAAGAGGAGGGCAAGGGGGAGACTCACCGAGGACGGTCAGCTGGGTCCCGCCGCCGAGCACAACACACTGTGACACAGCCTCGGACACAAACCCTCTGTGAGCCCCTCCAGCCCTGACCCAGGCCCACCTGCAGCTGCTCGGGAGGCCACAGTGCAGTCTCTTTGTCACGGGTGCTGGTCTGGCAGATGGGTGGGGGGGTGGTGCTGGCACCTGGGGACCTGGAATTTCATGTCCATGGAGGGTTCAGAGTCCATCCATCCTCAGTCATGGTGAGGGGCTGGAGAGAAGGTCTGGCTATGGCATCGGAATTCCCAGCTAACTCCATCCTTAGGAAGGAGCTGTGTTTCAGGGTGTCCTTGTGGAAGGGGTGAGCAGGTCTGTTTCACTCAGAGATGATGGAGCTGGGACCCCCTTGCAGACTTGGGAGTCGTGGAGAGGGTCCTGGGTGCCACCACATCCTCAGCACAAGAGGCCATGCAGGTTTGGGGTCAGGAATGGGAAGTGGGTGGGTGGAGAAGCATGATTCCCCCCCAAGCACTCAGCTCCCTCCAGAGGGCCCTGAGCTCCAGAATCTCTGCCTTTGGCTGGTTCTTCCAGAAGATATAGTGGATGGTTAGTGTTTAGTCCCTGACCTGAGCCCGGGGAGGTCAGACGTCACCGTGTAGGGGTGTGCGGGCTAAATGTCAGCTGGACAGACCTGGCGGGCCCCTGGTGGGTGGGGAGGCGGTCGGGGCTTCTAGAAACTTCACCCAGAACTCCAGTGTGGGAGTCTGTGCTGGCCACCGGAACTGACTCAGAATCACACATGCCCACATACAGCAATCACGACTAGCACCGGGTGGGCCCAGCACGCAGGACACATACTGAACCCCGGCACTGGACCTTTTCGTGGTGAGGGGGCCCTGCTCCCCAGGGCCTCGGCCTGCATCTTAGCCTGGGGACGTCACCTGCAGAGCTCACCCAGGGGACACGCAGGCCTGGCCTCCTTCTTTCTGTGACACGGTGGCACGCTTGGTCAGCACTGCTGCTGTCCTCCCTGGTCTGCTTGCCTCTTCCAGTCCAGTTCCCCCCCGCCCCGCCCCCCGGCCCCTGGAGCTCATCATGTCTCTTGTCTCACTCCATCCTGGACTCGAATCTCCCTGGCCTTCTCTCTGTCACTGGCTGGCTCTGGTGGGCACTGCGGCGACTGGGTGTTCTTTGCTCACGTCCCACATGGGGTTTCCGAGTAGCCCCTGTACTGTAGCTTTCCTGATCCTCCCCAGACACACCCACCATGGCAGGGTTTGGAGAGGCACCAGGGCCTCTGTGATCACCGTGTGTGCGTGGGTGTTTGTGCTCATTTGTACCCGTGTGTGTGCATTGGTGTCCTAGCTCAGCTTCCACACTAGGCTCCTAAATCGATGAGTCAGTTTAGGGACCTTGTGGCAGCCCATTCCCAGAATCTGACCCTGGATGTTTAACATAGAGGCCCCAGCAGGTCCCCCCAGCACGAGCACTGGGCTCATGGGTTGGCTTGGCCTTGGAGGGGGGCTAGAAAACGTAGCTGGTGTCTGTCTCCCAGAGAACATGAATACAAGTGGGACCCAAGAGACAATGTGGGAGGAGGGGCCACGGGTGGGATTGGGAGTGGGAGTGCCCAGTGTCCTGGCTGAAGGTCCTGTCGTGAGTGTACACAGGAGAGTCTGTGAGGGGAATACAACAGTGTCCCTGGGGAGTTGGGGGGGGGGTTCCCCCAAGGAAGGGAGGATGTTCTAGGGTGTGATGGTGGGGCAGTTCCCCATGGGATAGGAATTCAGGGAAATCATGGCACTGAGACGGGAGCCTCTAGGGAAAGGAGAGTGAACATTTCATGAGAGGGGCTAGTCCCAGATTCTGAGAGGCACTCAGAAATTATCTGCACACCATGGGGAGCCCAGGTCAGCGAGGCCAGCTGTGAATGGCCATGGGCATGGTCCAAAGAAAGAAAAGAGCATAGAGCCATTGTGGAGGATGGTCTTTGATCTCCGTCCTCCCGTTGGCATTTTCTGTTCTGGAATATTCTCTGGCCATTCTAGAGAACTACCTGCCTAAGAAGTAGAACTACCCTGCCTAAGAAGAGGATGCCTTCTTCAGACTGATTTCCCCCAAAAGCAAAAGATTGATGCTCACCCCTAAAGACGGTTGTGTTCAGGACACAAAGTGTTAGAAGCGCAATGAGCAGAGAGCACGATTTCTGATTGAATAAAGGACATTTTATTGAGTGTCGAGCGGGTGCAGCGAGAAGGGCTGGGGTGACCCTGCTGGGAGGGCAGATCCGCCCAGAGGTCCTGTGGCTCCAGGCCCCCTTGGGTGGGGGAGGGTGTCGGGGACCTAAGAGCACTCTGCGGGGACCACCTTCTTCTCCACGGTTCTCCCCTCGTGCTTGACCAGGCAGCTGACGCTGCTGTATGATTTCCACTTGGCAGGCGTCAGGCTCAGGTAGCTGCTGGCCGCGTACTTGTTGTTGCTCTGTTTGGAGGGCTTGGTGGTCTCCACGCCCGACTCAATCTTGCTGCCGTCTGCCTTCCACTCCACCGTCACGTCTCTGGGGTAGAAGTCACTGACGAGGCACACCAGGGTGGCCTTGTTGGCGCCGAGTTCCTCAGAGGAGGGTGGGAAGAGCGTGACCGAGGGTGCGGACGTGGGCTGACCTGTGGGGATGCAGGGGCGGCAGGTCAAGGTCAGAGGATTACTCTGTCAGCTCCTACCTCAGTCCTCATGTCGGGGTACGGCTGTGTCACGTCTCTGGCTTGGGCCTCAGGTGGCCCTTGCTGCCCTGAGGTCAGGTCAGCCACGGGTTGGGTCACTTACCTTCTGTGGGGAGAATCTGAGTGCCAGATCCTCTAGTTTCCGGGCCCCTCCACGGATTCAATCTCTCCTCAGGTCACATAACCTTAGAAATCACTCAGCCCACCCCCAGATCTAGCTCTACTGGCCCTGAGACCCTGGTTGCCTGATGAATCTGCCTGTCCGTGGTCATCTTTCTCAATGTGACATCCCCCGGTGGGATTACCTGGGATTTCCTAGATCTGTTAGGTCCTTGGTTGCAGGGCTCTGTTGCCATGTGAAAATTAGTAGTCCTGCCCCCAGACCGCCTCACTCCTTCCAGCAGCCTGCCCACCTCCCCATGGATCCCCACCCCCACTAGGGATGCTGGGTGGGGAAGGGCTGAGAGCCCCTGGTGCCGGATTCCAGGGAGTCCAGCGGATGGAGGGATTTTGGGCAAGGTGAATGTTCAGGTCTGAGGCTGGTGCTGTGTCTGTCCTGAGGGGTCTCCCTGATCTGTGAAGTTTTGCTAGGGGGTCTGTATGTCCCAGGATCTGAGTGCCAGTTAGGCACTTGTCCCTGTCACCTGTCCCTCACAGGGAGCCAGAACCCAACTACGTGCTCAAGGGAATTTCCAGCCGTGGTGGGAAAGGAAAGGATGGACTTCTGCTGCCTGAGTGTCCTGAGACCTGTCGTGTTCTTGGTGTCTGACTGTCCCCGTGGAAGTTGGTGTTCCCAGCATCCTGGGCCCCCTTCTCCTCTGAAGTCCTCGCTTCATCCTTGACCCCTTGTCCTGCTTCCCCCTCCTTGCCTCCTGGTCCCCAGACCAAGGCTCTCCTCACTGTGTTCCAGGCAGCCCTCTGGCTGTGATCCCCAGAGACAGAAACCAGCGCCTGAGCGGTCCCCAGCATCCTTCCCTCCCCCTATGGCTCTGCTGGCAGGCTGAGCCTCCCTTGTCCTTGTCCTTCACCTATCATTCCCCCCCAGGCTCTTGAAGCCAATAGACTCTCAGTTGGGAGCCCAGTATTCCCGAGTCCAGGGGAAAAGTTTCCCGTGGGATAGAGCTGGATCCACAATGAGGCCTGAGTGTAGATTACGGAGGGTTTGGGGGCTGGTCCCCAGCAGCTTTGAACAGACACCTGACAAGCTGGGACCAGTGGAGGCATGAGGGACAGACAAAGAGGGCAAAAGGTACAGACCCCACAGACCTTCAGACTGAGCCCTAGTCCAAATTGAAAGGAGAGAGGCTTTCCCCCAAATTGTACCCTGGATCCCAAAGAGGAGGGCAAGGGGGAGACTCACCGAGGACGGTCAGCTGGGTCCCGCCGCCGAACACAGCACACTGTGACACAGCCTCGGACACAAACCCTCTGTGAGCCCCTCCAGCCCTGACCCAGGCCCACCTGCAGCTGCTCGGGAGGCCCACAGTGCAGCCTCCTTGTCACGGGTGCTGGTCTGGCAGATGGGCGGGGGGGGGGGGGGGGAGGTGGTGGCACCTGGGGACCTGGAATATCATGTCTATGGAGGGTTCAGAGTCCATCCATCCTCAGTCATGGTGAGGGGCTGGAGAGAAGGTCTGGCTATGGCATCGGAATTCCCAGCTAACTCCATCCTTAGGTAGGAGCTGTGTGTCAGGGTGTCCTTGTGAAACGGGTGGGCAGGCATGTTTCACACAGAGATGATGGAGCTGGGACCCCTTTGCAGACCTGGGAGTCGTGGAGAGGGTCCTGGGTGCCACCACATCCTCAGCACAAGAGGCCATGCAGGTTTGGGGTCAGGAATGGGAAGTGGGTGGGTGGAGAAGCATGTTCCCCCCCCAAGCATTCAGCTCCCTCCAGAGGGCCCTGAGCTCCAGAATCTCTGCCTTTGGCTGGTTCTTCCAGAAGATGTAGTGGATGGTTAGTGTTTAGTCCCCGACCTGAGCCCGCGGAGGTCAGACGTCACCGTGTGGGGGTGTGTGGGCTAAATGTCAGCTGGATAGACGTGGCGGGCCCTTGGTGGGTGGGGAGGCGGCCAGGGCTTCTAGCAACTTCACCCAGAACTCCAGTGTGGGAGTCTGTGCTGGCCACTGGAACTGACTCAGAATCACAGATGCCCACATACAGCAATCACGACTAGCACAGGGTGGGCCCAGCACGCAGGGCACATACTGAGCCCCGGCACTGGACCTTCTCGTGGTGAGGGGGCCCTGACCCCCAGGGCCTTGACCTGCATCCTGGCCTGGGGACGTTACCCGCAGAGCTCACCCAGTGGACACGTAGGCCTGGCCTCCTTCTTTCTGTGACATGGTGGCACGCTTGGTCGGCACTGCTGCTGTCCTCCCCGGTCTGCCTGCCTCTTCCCGTCCAGACCACCCCCCCGCCCCCAGGAGCTCATCGTGTCTCTTGTCTCACTCCATCCTGGACTCGAATCTCCCTGGCCTTCTCTCTGTCACTGGCTGGCTCTGGTGGGCACTGCGGCGACTGGGTGTTCTTTGCTCACGTCCCACATGGGGTTTCCGAGTAGCCCCTGTACTGTAGCTTTCCTGATCCTCCCCCAGACATGCCCACCATGGCAGTGTTTGGAAAGGTGCAAGTGCCTCTGTGATCATCGTGTGTGTGCGTGGGTGTTTGTGTTCATTTGTACCCGTGTATGTGCATTGGTGTCCTAGCTCAGCTTCCACACTAGGCTCCTAAATCGATGAGTCAGTTTAGGGACCTTGTGGCAGCCCATTCCCAGAATCTGACCCTGGATGTTTAACATAGAGGCCCCAGCAGGTCCCCCCAGCACGAGCACTGGGCTCATGGGTTGGCTTGGCCTTGGAGGGGGCCTAGAAAACGTAGCTGGTGTCTGTCTCCCAGAGAATATGAATACAAGTGGGAACCAAGAGACAATGTGGGAGGAGGGGCCACGAGTGGGATTGGGAGTGGGAGTGCCCAGTGTCCTGGCTGAAGGTCCTGTCGTGAGTGTACCCGGGAGAGTCTGTGAGGGGAATACAACAGTGTCCCTGGGGAGTCGGGGCAGGGGGTCTCCCCAAGGAAGGGAGGATGTTCTAGGGTGTGATGGTGGGGCAGGTCCCCATGGGATAGGAATTCAGGGAAATCATGGCACTGAGACGGGAGCCTCTAGGGAAAGGAGAGTGAACATTTCATGAGAGGGGCTAGTCCCAGATTCTGAGAGGCACTCAGACATTATCTGCACACCATGGGGAGCCCAGGTCAGCGAGGCCAGCTGTGAATGGCCATGGGCATGGTCCAAAGAAAGAAAAGAGCATAGAGCCATTGTGGAGGATGGTGTTTAATCTCCGTTCTGCCGTTGGCATTTTCTGTTCTGGAATATTCTCTGGCCTTTCAAGGTGAGAGTAGAACTACCCCGCCTAAGAAGAGGATGCCTTCTTCAGACTGATTTCCCCAAAAGCAAAAGATTGATGCTCACCCCTAAAGACGGTTGTGTTCAGGACACAAAGTGTTAGAAGCGCAATGAGCAGAGAGCACGATTTCTGATTGAATAAAGGACATTTTATTGAGTGTCGAGCGGGTGCAGCGAGAAGGGCTGGGGTGACCCTGCTGGGAGGGCAGATCCGCCCGGAGGTCCTGTGGCTCCAGGCCCCCTTGGGTGTGGGAGGGTGTCGGGGACCTAAGAGCACTCTGCGGGGACCACCTTCTTCTCCACGGTTCTCCCCTCGTGCGTGACCAGGCAGCTGACGCTGCTGTATGATTTCCACTTGGCAGGCGTCAGGCTCAGGTAGCTGCTGGCCGCGTACTTGTTGTTGCTCTGTTTGGAGGGCTTGGTGGTCTCCACGCCCTGGGTGACGGTGCTGCCATCTACCTTCCAGGCCACCGTCACGCCGCTGGGGTAGAAGTCACTGACGAGGCACACCAGGGTGGCCTTGTTGGCGCCGAGTTCCTCAGAGGAGGGTGGGAAGAGCGTGACCGAGGGTGCGGACGTGGGCTGACCTGTGGGGATGCAGGGGCGGCAGGTCAAGGTCAGAGGATTACTCTGGCAGCTCCTACCTCAGTCCTGATGTCGGGGTACGGCTGTGTCACGTCCCTGGCTTGGGCCTCAGGTGGCCCTTGCTGCCCTGAGGTCAGCTCAGCCACGGGTTGGGTCACTTACCTTCTGTGGGGAGAATCTGAGTGTCTGTCTATTGGACGATCTGCACCCCTCTGTGGTGTCAGCCTCTCCTCAGGCTCACATGTCCTCATCACTCACTTTGTCCCCCATGGGCTCCCTTGTTACTGGCTTTTGTCAGCCTTGACACCTCAATTTCCCTACGGAGTCTGTCTGTCCTGCCAGGTTCCTGTCTAGGGTATGCTCAGGCAGGGTGTCTGTCTGTCCTGGTGCTGGGCTCTCATTCCTTTCTGGGAGGGGTTTCTTGGCCACATTCCCCCTGAATCCATCGTTGCAGCCCCTGCCCACCTCCTGACAGAGAGCTTCTGAGGTTGCCTGAGGGGGAGAGAGCATCTGCCCCCGGGCTGGATTGCTGTCTAGTAGGTAGAGGGGTCCTGGGAGAGGTGAATTTGCTGTTCTGAGGCTGTAGCTGGGGCTGTTCTGAGGGGTCACCTTGCACATGACATTATACTGGGGGATCTACCTGTCCTAGCACCACAGTGTGCCTGGCAGAGGTAGGGTCCGTCCCTGTCTCCTGTCCCTGTGGAGTCACCAGTCACCAGATGCCCCAGCATCTGTTCAGGGGTCTGTCTTCCAGTGTTGATATGGGTCGAGGCAACCTTTGGGGCCTGAGTGTCCTTAGCCCTCTCCTGGAGGAGGACGGGGGACTCCATATTCTGAGGCCACCTTGTCATAGGAAATCTTCCTTCTGTCCTTGTTTCTCTTGCTTTAGGTTCTCTTCCATGCGGTGCCCAACCAAGAGTTCCCCACATAGCTTCTCACTAGCCCCCACCTACAACCCGGAGAACGTAGGACCAAAGTGCGACACGCACTTGGAGAGCTGAGCTGTGCAAGCATCTTTTCCACGTCCCATGGCCCTGGTGCCCCAGCCTGAGTCCCCCAGTCCTGTGCTCCTTCAGTCCCTCACTTCCCCGTGTCTGGGACTGGGGAGACCAGAGGGAGCTGAACCTCCCAGAGTCCAGAGGAGGAGCCCCCTGGAGAATGCTCAGGGTCACGGTAGGGGGGAATAGGAAGGGGTCACTGGGACCATCCCGTCCTGCCCTGACCGGGAGTCTGAGAAGAGAGAACAGGCTAAAAGGGGCTTGGGACGGACCCAACGGAGAAGTTTCCAGGCCCCAGAGAGGTTCAGACCCCAGGCGCAGTCAGGACAGTAAGGAGAGAAAAGTGCCCGCAAATATCACTCTGGTCCCCAAAGAGAGAGAAAGGGGAGACTCACCTAGGACGGTCAGTTGGGTCCCTGCGCCGAACACATAACACAGTGATACAGCCTCGAACACAAACCCTCGGTCACCCCCGGCAGCACACCCCCTCCCCGCCAAACCCAGGCCCACCTGCAGCTGCTTGGGAGGCTCAAAGTCCAGCCTCCTCTTTGTGGGGGCTGGTCTGGCCCATGGGAGCTTGAGAGGGGGCCCCATCCCCCCCCACATCTTCAGTTCCTTGTGGGGTGAGCTTCCCCGCATCCCCAGCCATGGAGGGGTAGGAGGGAATGTCTGAGTGACATATCACATCCCAGGTCACTTCCTGGAAGGAGCTCGGTCTGTGGCTCGGCTTGCTGGGGGACTGTCACCTGGAAGAACTGACAGTCCTGTTTCCAACACAGACATGATGGGGCCTGTGACCTCTGCTGAGCTGAGGCCCGTGGAGGGTTCTGGATGCTACCACACGTCCTAGGCACAGGCCCCACACGGCCGTGTGTGTAATAGCATGTACGTGTGTGTACTAGCGTGTGCATGCAACTTGGTCGTGCGTGTGTACGTGCCCAGTCTGTGTGCGGGACGTGGAGCCTGGACCCGCCACCCTGAGCTAGCTCCCCGCACGGCAGTCTCCTGGTTCTCAGGGCCCATTCCCAACTCCTAAGAAGGTGAACCAGTTCACAGTCCACAGTTGTCCAGGGCACAGTCCAGAACGTAAACTTGACATTGACAGTGACTATGCATGGACATTTTGGGTTAGTGCTTGTGGTGGGTCAGTGATGGATTGGACTCTACAGGGTCCCTGCCTCCCAAGGACCTTGAATGCAGCTGGGACCCCCATGACACACGTGGGAGGAGGAGCCCTCAGTGGGAGTGTGGGATTGAATGGCTAGGGTCGAGGGACTGAGGGTCCTGTAGTGAGTGTGACAGAGACGTCTGTGGGAGGGGCACAGGACAGTGTCACTGGGGAGGCAGGAGCAGGGGGTCCCCCATGCTCTAGGTTGTGACGATAGGGAATGCCCATATGAGGTAGGAAACCAGAGCAAACATGGCAATGAGTGGTGGCATAAAGGAAAGGAGAGGGAACATCTCTGAGGGGGGTTTGTACCAGATGGTGAGGCTCCCGGTCCAGGGAGGAGCTCAGACATTATCCAGGAGTCCATGGGGAACCAAGAGCAGTGGGCTTTGGTACTGTTGGTGACTGATGTGGCCCCCATAAGAAGGGCAAGTAAAGAGATATTGGGGAGGATGGTCTATCTTGGTTCTGCTGTTCAGATCTGCTCTGGAATATTCTATGGCCATTGTGGGTGAGAGTCAAAGTAGCCCTCCCAAAACCATGAGGATGCCCTTGCAGACTCCTTTCCCCCAAAGGCAAAAGATTGATGCTCACCCCTAAAGACGGTTGTGTTCAGGGCACAAAGTGTTAGAAGCGCAATGAGCAGAGAGCACGATTTCTGATTGAATAAAGGACATTTTATTGAGTGTCGAGCGGGTGCAGCGAGAAGGGCTGGGGTGACCCTGGTGGGAGGGTAGATCCTCCCGGAGGTCCTGTGGCTCCAGGCCCCCTTGGGTGTGGGAGGGTGTCGGGGACCTAAGAGCACTCTGCGGGGACCATCTTCTTCTCCACGGTTCTCCCCTCGTGCGTGACCAGGCAGCTGACGCTGCTGTATGATTTCCACTTGGCAGGCGTCAGGCTCAGGTAGCTGCTGGCCGCGTACTTGTTGTTGCTCTGTTTGGAGGGCTTGGTGGTCTCCACGCCCTGGGTGACGGTGCTGCCGTCTGCCTTCCAGGCCACCGTCACGCCGCTGGGGTAGAAGTCACTGACGAGGCACACCAGGGTGGCCTTGTTGGCGCTGAGTTCCTCAGAGGAGGGTGGGAAGAGCGTGACCGAGGGTGCGGACGTGGGCTGACCTGTGGGGATGCAGGGGCGGCAGGTCAAGGTCAGAGGATTACTCTGTCGGCTCCTACCTCAGTCCTGATGTCGGGGTACGGCTGTGTCACGTCCCTGGCTTGGGCCTCAGGTGGCCCTTGCTGTCCTGAGTTCAGGTCAGCCACGGGTTGGGTCACTTACCTTCTGTGGGGAGAATCTGAGTGCCAGATCCTCTAGTTTCCGGGCCTCTCTACGGATTCAATCTCTCCTCAGGTCACAGAGCCTTCGAAATCACCCAGTCCGCCCCCAGGACTGGCACTACTGGCCCTGAGACCCTGTTGCCTTCTGAATTTGTCTGTCCTTGGACATCATTCTCAGTGTGACATCCCCCAGGTCCCTTACCCGGGATTTCCTAGAGCGGATCTGTCCCTGGCTGCATCTGTTACCATGTGAAATGTAGTTGTCTTGCCCCCAGACCGCCTCCCTCCTTCACACCAGCCTTGCCCACCTCCCCATGGATCTGCCACATCCCCAGGGAGGCTGGGTGGGGAAGGGCTCTGAGCCCCTGGTGCCGGATTCCAGGGAATCCAGCAGATGGAGCGATTTCGTGCGAGGTGAACCTTCAGGCGTGAGGCTGGTGCTGTGTCTGTTCTGAGAGGGTCTCCCTAGTCTATAAAGTTCTGCGAGGGGTTCTGTCCGTCCTAGGATTTCTGAGAGTCTGGCAGGCACTGTTCCTGTTGCCTTTCCCTCTCCCGGAGTCCAGACCCAAGTATCTGCTCAGGGGACTTTCCAGCCGTGGTGGGATGGGAAGGGATGGACCTCTGCTGCCCAAGTGCCTGAGTCCTGTCCTGTTCTTGGTGTCTGACTGTCCCCATGAAGGTGGGCTTTCCTAGCACCCTGGGCCCCCTTCACCTCTGAAGTCCTCACTTCATCCTTGACCCCTTGTCCTGTTTCCCCCTCCTTGCCTCCTGGTCCCCAGACCAAGGCTCTCCTCACTGTGATTAAAGCGGCCCTCTGCCGTGATCCTCAGAGACAGAAGCCAGCGCCTGAGCGGTCCCCAGCATCCTTCCCTCCCCCTATGGCTCTGCTGGCAGGCTGAGCCTCCCTTGTCCTTGTCCTTCACCTATCATTTCCCCCCAGGCTCTTGAAGCCAATAGACTCTCAGTTGGGAGCCCAGTATTCCCGAGTCCAGAGGAAAAGTTTCCCGTGGGATAGAGCTGGACCCACAATGAGGCCCGAGTGTAGATTACGGAGGGTTTGGGGGCTGGTCCCCAGCAGCTCTGAACAGACACCTGACAAGCTGGGACCAGTGGAGGCATGAGGGACAGACAAAGAGGGCAAAAGGTACAGACCCCACAGACCTTCAGACTGAGCCCTAGTCCAAATTGAAAGGAGAGAGGCTTTCCCCCAAATTGTACCCTGGATCCCAAAGAGGAGGGCAAGGGGGAGACTCACCGAGGACGGTCAGCTGGGTCCCGCCGCCGAGCACAACACACTGTGACACAGCCTCGGACACAAACCCTCTGTGAGCCCCTCCAGCCCTGACCCAGGCCCACCTGCAGCTGCTCGGGAGGCCACAGTGCAGTCTCTTTGTCACGGGTGCTGGTCTGGCAGATGGGTGGGGGGGTGGTGCTGGCACCTGGGGACCTGGAATTTCATGTCCATGGAGGGTTCAGAGTCCATCCATCCTCAGTCATGGTGAGGGGCTGGAGAGAAGGTCTGGCTATGGCATCGGAATTCCCAGCTAACTCCATCCTTAGGAAGGAGCTGTGTTTCAGGGTGTCCTTGTGGAAGGGGTGAGCAGGTCTGTTTCACTCAGAGATGATGGAGCTGGGACCCCCTTGCAGACTTGGGAGTCGTGGAGAGGGTCCTGGGTGCCACCACATCCTCAGCACAAGAGGCCATGCAGGTTTGGGGTCAGGAATGGGAAGTGGGTGGGTGGAGAAGCATGATTCCCCCCCAAGCACTCAGCTCCCTCCAGAGGGCCCTGAGCTCCAGAATCTCTGCCTTTGGCTGGTTCTTCCAGAAGATATAGTGGATGGTTAGTGTTTAGTCCCTGACCTGAGCCCGGGGAGGTCAGACGTCACCGTGTAGGGGTGTGCGGGCTAAATGTCAGCTGGACAGACCTGGCGGGCCCCTGGTGGGTGGGGAGGCGGTCGGGGCTTCTAGAAACTTCACCCAGAACTCCAGTGTGGGAGTCTGTGCTGGCCACCGGAACTGACTCAGAATCACACATGCCCACATACAGCAATCACGACTAGCACCGGGTGGGCCCAGCACGCAGGACACATACTGAACCCCGGCACTGGACCTTTTCGTGGTGAGGGGGCCCTGCTCCCCAGGGCCTCGGCCTGCATCTTAGCCTGGGGACGTCACCTGCAGAGCTCACCCAGGGGACACGCAGGCCTGGCCTCCTTCTTTCTGTGACACGGTGGCACGCTTGGTCAGCACTGCTGCTGTCCTCCCTGGTCTGCTTGCCTCTTCCAGTCCAGTTCCCCCCCGCCCCGCCCCCCGGCCCCTGGAGCTCATCATGTCTCTTGTCTCACTCCATCCTGGACTCGAATCTCCCTGGCCTTCTCTCTGTCACTGGCTGGCTCTGGTGGGCACTGCGGCGACTGGGTGTTCTTTGCTCACGTCCCACATGGGGTTTCCGAGTAGCCCCTGTACTGTAGCTTTCCTGATCCTCCCCAGACACACCCACCATGGCAGGGTTTGGAGAGGCACCAGGGCCTCTGTGATCACCGTGTGTGCGTGGGTGTTTGTGCTCATTTGTACCCGTGTGTGTGCATTGGTGTCCTAGCTCAGCTTCCACACTAGGCTCCTAAATCGATGAGTCAGTTTAGGGACCTTGTGGCAGCCCATTCCCAGAATCTGACCCTGGATGTTTAACATAGAGGCCCCAGCAGGTCCCCCCAGCACGAGCACTGGGCTCATGGGTTGGCTTGGCCTTGGAGGGGGGCTAGAAAACGTAGCTGGTGTCTGTCTCCCAGAGAACATGAATACAAGTGGGACCCAAGAGACAATGTGGGAGGAGGGGCCACGGGTGGGATTGGGAGTGGGAGTGCCCAGTGTCCTGGCTGAAGGTCCTGTCGTGAGTGTACACAGGAGAGTCTGTGAGGGGAATACAACAGTGTCCCTGGGGAGTTGGGGGGGGGGTTCCCCCAAGGAAGGGAGGATGTTCTAGGGTGTGATGGTGGGGCAGTTCCCCATGGGATAGGAATTCAGGGAAATCATGGCACTGAGACGGGAGCCTCTAGGGAAAGGAGAGTGAACATTTCATGAGAGGGGCTAGTCCCAGATTCTGAGAGGCACTCAGAAATTATCTGCACACCATGGGGAGCCCAGGTCAGCGAGGCCAGCTGTGAATGGCCATGGGCATGGTCCAAAGAAAGAAAAGAGCATAGAGCCATTGTGGAGGATGGTCTTTGATCTCCGTCCTCCCGTTGGCATTTTCTGTTCTGGAATATTCTCTGGCCATTCTAGAGAACTACCTGCCTAAGAAGTAGAACTACCCTGCCTAAGAAGAGGATGCCTTCTTCAGACTGATTTCCCCCAAAAGCAAAAGATTGATGCTCACCCCTAAAGACGGTTGTGTTCAGGACACAAAGTGTTAGAAGCGCAATGAGCAGAGAGCACGATTTCTGATTGAATAAAGGACATTTTATTGAGTGTCGAGCGGGTGCAGCGAGAAGGGCTGGGGTGACCCTGCTGGGAGGGCAGATCCGCCCAGAGGTCCTGTGGCTCCAGGCCCCCTTGGGTGGGGGAGGGTGTCGGGGACCTAAGAGCACTCTGCGGGGACCACCTTCTTCTCCACGGTTCTCCCCTCGTGCTTGACCAGGCAGCTGACGCTGCTGTATGATTTCCACTTGGCAGGCGTCAGGCTCAGGTAGCTGCTGGCCGCGTACTTGTTGTTGCTCTGTTTGGAGGGCTTGGTGGTCTCCACGCCCGACTCAATCTTGCTGCCGTCTGCCTTCCACTCCACCGTCACGTCTCTGGGGTAGAAGTCACTGACGAGGCACACCAGGGTGGCCTTGTTGGCGCCGAGTTCCTCAGAGGAGGGTGGGAAGAGCGTGACCGAGGGTGCGGACGTGGGCTGACCTGTGGGGATGCAGGGGCGGCAGGTCAAGGTCAGAGGATTACTCTGTCAGCTCCTACCTCAGTCCTCATGTCGGGGTACGGCTGTGTCACGTCTCTGGCTTGGGCCTCAGGTGGCCCTTGCTGCCCTGAGGTCAGGTCAGCCACGGGTTGGGTCACTTACCTTCTGTGGGGAGAATCTGAGTGCCAGATCCTCTAGTTTCCGGGCCCCTCCACGGATTCAATCTCTCCTCAGGTCACATAACCTTAGAAATCACTCAGCCCACCCCCAGATCTAGCTCTACTGGCCCTGAGACCCTGGTTGCCTGATGAATCTGCCTGTCCGTGGTCATCTTTCTCAATGTGACATCCCCCGGTGGGATTACCTGGGATTTCCTAGATCTGTTAGGTCCTTGGTTGCAGGGCTCTGTTGCCATGTGAAAATTAGTAGTCCTGCCCCCAGACCGCCTCACTCCTTCCAGCAGCCTGCCCACCTCCCCATGGATCCCCACCCCCACTAGGGATGCTGGGTGGGGAAGGGCTGAGAGCCCCTGGTGCCGGATTCCAGGGAGTCCAGCGGATGGAGGGATTTTGGGCAAGGTGAATGTTCAGGTCTGAGGCTGGTGCTGTGTCTGTCCTGAGGGGTCTCCCTGATCTGTGAAGTTTTGCTAGGGGGTCTGTATGTCCCAGGATCTGAGTGCCAGTTAGGCACTTGTCCCTGTCACCTGTCCCTCACAGGGAGCCAGAACCCAACTACGTGCTCAAGGGAATTTCCAGCCGTGGTGGGAAAGGAAAGGATGGACTTCTGCTGCCTGAGTGTCCTGAGACCTGTCGTGTTCTTGGTGTCTGACTGTCCCCGTGGAAGTTGGTGTTCCCAGCATCCTGGGCCCCCTTCTCCTCTGAAGTCCTCGCTTCATCCTTGACCCCTTGTCCTGCTTCCCCCTCCTTGCCTCCTGGTCCCCAGACCAAGGCTCTCCTCACTGTGTTCCAGGCAGCCCTCTGGCTGTGATCCCCAGAGACAGAAACCAGCGCCTGAGCGGTCCCCAGCATCCTTCCCTCCCCCTATGGCTCTGCTGGCAGGCTGAGCCTCCCTTGTCCTTGTCCTTCACCTATCATTCCCCCCCAGGCTCTTGAAGCCAATAGACTCTCAGTTGGGAGCCCAGTATTCCCGAGTCCAGGGGAAAAGTTTCCCGTGGGATAGAGCTGGATCCACAATGAGGCCTGAGTGTAGATTACGGAGGGTTTGGGGGCTGGTCCCCAGCAGCTTTGAACAGACACCTGACAAGCTGGGACCAGTGGAGGCATGAGGGACAGACAAAGAGGGCAAAAGGTACAGACCCCACAGACCTTCAGACTGAGCCCTAGTCCAAATTGAAAGGAGAGAGGCTTTCCCCCAAATTGTACCCTGGATCCCAAAGAGGAGGGCAAGGGGGAGACTCACCGAGGACGGTCAGCTGGGTCCCGCCGCCGAACACAGCACACTGTGACACAGCCTCGGACACAAACCCTCTGTGAGCCCCTCCAGCCCTGACCCAGGCCCACCTGCAGCTGCTCGGGAGGCCCACAGTGCAGCCTCCTTGTCACGGGTGCTGGTCTGGCAGATGGGCGGGGGGGGGGGGGGGGAGGTGGTGGCACCTGGGGACCTGGAATATCATGTCTATGGAGGGTTCAGAGTCCATCCATCCTCAGTCATGGTGAGGGGCTGGAGAGAAGGTCTGGCTATGGCATCGGAATTCCCAGCTAACTCCATCCTTAGGTAGGAGCTGTGTGTCAGGGTGTCCTTGTGAAACGGGTGGGCAGGCATGTTTCACACAGAGATGATGGAGCTGGGACCCCTTTGCAGACCTGGGAGTCGTGGAGAGGGTCCTGGGTGCCACCACATCCTCAGCACAAGAGGCCATGCAGGTTTGGGGTCAGGAATGGGAAGTGGGTGGGTGGAGAAGCATGTTCCCCCCCCAAGCATTCAGCTCCCTCCAGAGGGCCCTGAGCTCCAGAATCTCTGCCTTTGGCTGGTTCTTCCAGAAGATGTAGTGGATGGTTAGTGTTTAGTCCCCGACCTGAGCCCGCGGAGGTCAGACGTCACCGTGTGGGGGTGTGTGGGCTAAATGTCAGCTGGATAGACGTGGCGGGCCCTTGGTGGGTGGGGAGGCGGCCAGGGCTTCTAGCAACTTCACCCAGAACTCCAGTGTGGGAGTCTGTGCTGGCCACTGGAACTGACTCAGAATCACAGATGCCCACATACAGCAATCACGACTAGCACAGGGTGGGCCCAGCACGCAGGGCACATACTGAGCCCCGGCACTGGACCTTCTCGTGGTGAGGGGGCCCTGACCCCCAGGGCCTTGACCTGCATCCTGGCCTGGGGACGTTACCCGCAGAGCTCACCCAGTGGACACGTAGGCCTGGCCTCCTTCTTTCTGTGACATGGTGGCACGCTTGGTCGGCACTGCTGCTGTCCTCCCCGGTCTGCCTGCCTCTTCCCGTCCAGACCACCCCCCCGCCCCCAGGAGCTCATCGTGTCTCTTGTCTCACTCCATCCTGGACTCGAATCTCCCTGGCCTTCTCTCTGTCACTGGCTGGCTCTGGTGGGCACTGCGGCGACTGGGTGTTCTTTGCTCACGTCCCACATGGGGTTTCCGAGTAGCCCCTGTACTGTAGCTTTCCTGATCCTCCCCCAGACATGCCCACCATGGCAGTGTTTGGAAAGGTGCAAGTGCCTCTGTGATCATCGTGTGTGTGCGTGGGTGTTTGTGTTCATTTGTACCCGTGTATGTGCATTGGTGTCCTAGCTCAGCTTCCACACTAGGCTCCTAAATCGATGAGTCAGTTTAGGGACCTTGTGGCAGCCCATTCCCAGAATCTGACCCTGGATGTTTAACATAGAGGCCCCAGCAGGTCCCCCCAGCACGAGCACTGGGCTCATGGGTTGGCTTGGCCTTGGAGGGGGCCTAGAAAACGTAGCTGGTGTCTGTCTCCCAGAGAATATGAATACAAGTGGGAACCAAGAGACAATGTGGGAGGAGGGGCCACGAGTGGGATTGGGAGTGGGAGTGCCCAGTGTCCTGGCTGAAGGTCCTGTCGTGAGTGTACCCGGGAGAGTCTGTGAGGGGAATACAACAGTGTCCCTGGGGAGTCGGGGCAGGGGGTCTCCCCAAGGAAGGGAGGATGTTCTAGGGTGTGATGGTGGGGCAGGTCCCCATGGGATAGGAATTCAGGGAAATCATGGCACTGAGACGGGAGCCTCTAGGGAAAGGAGAGTGAACATTTCATGAGAGGGGCTAGTCCCAGATTCTGAGAGGCACTCAGACATTATCTGCACACCATGGGGAGCCCAGGTCAGCGAGGCCAGCTGTGAATGGCCATGGGCATGGTCCAAAGAAAGAAAAGAGCATAGAGCCATTGTGGAGGATGGTGTTTAATCTCCGTTCTGCCGTTGGCATTTTCTGTTCTGGAATATTCTCTGGCCTTTCAAGGTGAGAGTAGAACTACCCCGCCTAAGAAGAGGATGCCTTCTTCAGACTGATTTCCCCAAAAGCAAAAGATTGATGCTCACCCCTAAAGACGGTTGTGTTCAGGACACAAAGTGTTAGAAGCGCAATGAGCAGAGAGCACGATTTCTGATTGAATAAAGGACATTTTATTGAGTGTCGAGCGGGTGCAGCGAGAAGGGCTGGGGTGACCCTGCTGGGAGGGCAGATCCGCCCGGAGGTCCTGTGGCTCCAGGCCCCCTTGGGTGTGGGAGGGTGTCGGGGACCTAAGAGCACTCTGCGGGGACCACCTTCTTCTCCACGGTTCTCCCCTCGTGCGTGACCAGGCAGCTGACGCTGCTGTATGATTTCCACTTGGCAGGCGTCAGGCTCAGGTAGCTGCTGGCCGCGTACTTGTTGTTGCTCTGTTTGGAGGGCTTGGTGGTCTCCACGCCCTGGGTGACGGTGCTGCCATCTACCTTCCAGGCCACCGTCACGCCGCTGGGGTAGAAGTCACTGACGAGGCACACCAGGGTGGCCTTGTTGGCGCCGAGTTCCTCAGAGGAGGGTGGGAAGAGCGTGACCGAGGGTGCGGACGTGGGCTGACCTGTGGGGATGCAGGGGCGGCAGGTCAAGGTCAGAGGATTACTCTGGCAGCTCCTACCTCAGTCCTGATGTCGGGGTACGGCTGTGTCACGTCCCTGGCTTGGGCCTCAGGTGGCCCTTGCTGCCCTGAGGTCAGCTCAGCCACGGGTTGGGTCACTTACCTTCTGTGGGGAGAATCTGAGTGTCTGTCTATTGGACGATCTGCACCCCTCTGTGGTGTCAGCCTCTCCTCAGGCTCACATGTCCTCATCACTCACTTTGTCCCCCATGGGCTCCCTTGTTACTGGCTTTTGTCAGCCTTGACACCTCAATTTCCCTACGGAGTCTGTCTGTCCTGCCAGGTTCCTGTCTAGGGTATGCTCAGGCAGGGTGTCTGTCTGTCCTGGTGCTGGGCTCTCATTCCTTTCTGGGAGGGGTTTCTTGGCCACATTCCCCCTGAATCCATCGTTGCAGCCCCTGCCCACCTCCTGACAGAGAGCTTCTGAGGTTGCCTGAGGGGGAGAGAGCATCTGCCCCCGGGCTGGATTGCTGTCTAGTAGGTAGAGGGGTCCTGGGAGAGGTGAATTTGCTGTTCTGAGGCTGTAGCTGGGGCTGTTCTGAGGGGTCACCTTGCACATGACATTATACTGGGGGATCTACCTGTCCTAGCACCACAGTGTGCCTGGCAGAGGTAGGGTCCGTCCCTGTCTCCTGTCCCTGTGGAGTCACCAGTCACCAGATGCCCCAGCATCTGTTCAGGGGTCTGTCTTCCAGTGTTGATATGGGTCGAGGCAACCTTTGGGGCCTGAGTGTCCTTAGCCCTCTCCTGGAGGAGGACGGGGGACTCCATATTCTGAGGCCACCTTGTCATAGGAAATCTTCCTTCTGTCCTTGTTTCTCTTGCTTTAGGTTCTCTTCCATGCGGTGCCCAACCAAGAGTTCCCCACATAGCTTCTCACTAGCCCCCACCTACAACCCGGAGAACGTAGGACCAAAGTGCGACACGCACTTGGAGAGCTGAGCTGTGCAAGCATCTTTTCCACGTCCCATGGCCCTGGTGCCCCAGCCTGAGTCCCCCAGTCCTGTGCTCCTTCAGTCCCTCACTTCCCCGTGTCTGGGACTGGGGAGACCAGAGGGAGCTGAACCTCCCAGAGTCCAGAGGAGGAGCCCCCTGGAGAATGCTCAGGGTCACGGTAGGGGGGAATAGGAAGGGGTCACTGGGACCATCCCGTCCTGCCCTGACCGGGAGTCTGAGAAGAGAGAACAGGCTAAAAGGGGCTTGGGACGGACCCAACGGAGAAGTTTCCAGGCCCCAGAGAGGTTCAGACCCCAGGCGCAGTCAGGACAGTAAGGAGAGAAAAGTGCCCGCAAATATCACTCTGGTCCCCAAAGAGAGAGAAAGGGGAGACTCACCTAGGACGGTCAGTTGGGTCCCTGCGCCGAACACATAACACAGTGATACAGCCTCGAACACAAACCCTCGGTCACCCCCGGCAGCACACCCCCTCCCCGCCAAACCCAGGCCCACCTGCAGCTGCTTGGGAGGCTCAAAGTCCAGCCTCCTCTTTGTGGGGGCTGGTCTGGCCCATGGGAGCTTGAGAGGGGGCCCCATCCCCCCCCACATCTTCAGTTCCTTGTGGGGTGAGCTTCCCCGCATCCCCAGCCATGGAGGGGTAGGAGGGAATGTCTGAGTGACATATCACATCCCAGGTCACTTCCTGGAAGGAGCTCGGTCTGTGGCTCGGCTTGCTGGGGGACTGTCACCTGGAAGAACTGACAGTCCTGTTTCCAACACAGACATGATGGGGCCTGTGACCTCTGCTGAGCTGAGGCCCGTGGAGGGTTCTGGATGCTACCACACGTCCTAGGCACAGGCCCCACACGGCCGTGTGTGTAATAGCATGTACGTGTGTGTACTAGCGTGTGCATGCAACTTGGTCGTGCGTGTGTACGTGCCCAGTCTGTGTGCGGGACGTGGAGCCTGGACCCGCCACCCTGAGCTAGCTCCCCGCACGGCAGTCTCCTGGTTCTCAGGGCCCATTCCCAACTCCTAAGAAGGTGAACCAGTTCACAGTCCACAGTTGTCCAGGGCACAGTCCAGAACGTAAACTTGACATTGACAGTGACTATGCATGGACATTTTGGGTTAGTGCTTGTGGTGGGTCAGTGATGGATTGGACTCTACAGGGTCCCTGCCTCCCAAGGACCTTGAATGCAGCTGGGACCCCCATGACACACGTGGGAGGAGGAGCCCTCAGTGGGAGTGTGGGATTGAATGGCTAGGGTCGAGGGACTGAGGGTCCTGTAGTGAGTGTGACAGAGACGTCTGTGGGAGGGGCACAGGACAGTGTCACTGGGGAGGCAGGAGCAGGGGGTCCCCCATGCTCTAGGTTGTGACGATAGGGAATGCCCATATGAGGTAGGAAACCAGAGCAAACATGGCAATGAGTGGTGGCATAAAGGAAAGGAGAGGGAACATCTCTGAGGGGGGTTTGTACCAGATGGTGAGGCTCCCGGTCCAGGGAGGAGCTCAGACATTATCCAGGAGTCCATGGGGAACCAAGAGCAGTGGGCTTTGGTACTGTTGGTGACTGATGTGGCCCCCATAAGAAGGGCAAGTAAAGAGATATTGGGGAGGATGGTCTATCTTGGTTCTGCTGTTCAGATCTCCTGCTCTGGAATATTCTGTGGCCATTGTGGGTGAGAGTAAAACTAGCCCTCCCAAAACCATGAGGATGCCCTTGCAGACTCCTTTCCCCCAAAGGCAAAAGATTGATGCTCACCCCTAAAGACGGTTGTGTTCAGGGCACAAAGTGTTAGAAGCGCAATGAGCAGAGAGCACGATTTCTGATTGAATAAAGGACATTTTATTGAGTGTCGAGCGGGTGCAGCGAGAAGGGCTGGGGTGACCCTGGTGGGAGGGTAGATCCTCCCGGAGGTCCTGTGGCTCCAGGCCCCCTTGGGTGTGGGAGGGTGTCGGGGACCTAAGAGCACTCTGCGGGGACCATCTTCTTCTCCACGGTTCTCCCCTCGTGCGTGACCAGGCAGCTGACGCTGCTGTATGATTTCCACTTGGCAGGCGTCAGGCTCAGGTAGCTGCTGGCCGCGTACTTGTTGTTGCTCTGTTTGGAGGGCTTGGTGGTCTCCACGCCCTGGGTGACGGTGCTGCCGTCTGCCTTCCAGGCCACCGTCACGCCGCTGGGGTAGAAGTCACTGACGAGGCACACCAGGGTGGCCTTGTTGGCGCCGAGTTCCTCAGAGGAGGGTGGGAAGAGCGTGACCGAGGGTGCGGACGTGGGCTGACCTGTGGGGATGCAGGGGCGGCAGGTCAAGGTCAGAGGATTACTCTGGCAGCTCCTACCTCAGTCCTGATGTCGGGGTACGGCTGTGTCACGTCCCTGGCTTGGGCCTCAGGTGGCCCTTGCTGTCCTGAGGTCAGCTCAGCCACGGGTTGGGTCACTTACCTTCTGTGGGGAGAATCTGAGTGCCAGATCCTCTAGTTTCCGGGCCTCTCTACGGATTCAATCTCTCCTCAGGTCACATAGCCTTCGAAATCACCCAGTCCGCCCCCAGGACTGGCACTACTGGCCCTGAGACCCTGTTGCCTTCTGAATTTGTCTGTCCTTGGACATCATTCTCAGTGTGACATCCCCCAGGTCCCTTACCCGGGATTTCCTAGAGCGGATCTGTCCCTGGCTGCATCTGTTACCATGTGAAATGTAGTTGTCTTGCCCCCAGACCGCCTCCCTCCTTCACACCAGCCTTGCCCACCTCCCCATGGATCTGCCACATCCCCAGGGAGGCTGGGTGGGGAAGGGCTCTGAGCCCCTGGTGCCGGATTCCAGGGAATCCAGCAGATGGAGCGATTTCGTGCGAGGTGAACCTTCAGGTGTGAGGCTGGTGCTGTGTCTGTTCTGAGAGGGTCTCCCTAGTCTATAAAGTTCTGCGAGGGGTTCTGTCCGTCCTAGGATTTCTGAGAGTCTGGCAGGCACTGTTCCTGTTGCCTTTCCCTCTCCCGGAGTCCAGACCCAAGTATCTGCTCAGGGGACTTTCCAGCCGTGGTGGGATGGGAAGGGATGGACCTCTGCTGCCCAAGTGCCTGAGTCCTGTCCTGTTCTTGGTGTCTGACTGTCCCCATGAAGGTGGGCTTTCCTAGCACCCTGGGCCCCCTTCACCTCTGAAGTCCTCACTTCATCCTTGACCCCTTGTCCTGTTTCCCCCTCCTTGCCTCCTGGTCCCCAGACCAAGGCTCTCCTCACTGTGATTAAAGCGGCCCTCTGCCGTGATCCTCAGAGACAGAAGCCAGCGCCTGAGCGGTCCCCAGCATCCTTCCCTCCCCCTATGGCTCTGCTGGCAGGCTGAGCCTCCCTTGTCCTTGTCCTTCACCTATCATTTCCCCCCAGGCTCTTGAAGCCAATAGACTCTCAGTTGGGAGCCCAGTATTCCCGAGTCCAGAGGAAAAGTTTCCCGTGGGATAGAGCTGGACCCACAATGAGGCCCGAGTGTAGATTACGGAGGGTTTGGGGGCTGGTCCCCAGCAGCTCTGAACAGACACCTGACAAGCTGGGACCAGTGGAGGCATGAGGGACAGACAAAGAGGGCAAAAGGTACAGACCCCACAGACCTTCAGACTGAGCCCTAGTCCAAATTGAAAGGAGAGAGGCTTTCCCCCAAATTGTACCCTGGATCCCAAAGAGGAGGGCAAGGGGGAGACTCACCGAGGACGGTCAGCTGGGTCCCGCCGCCGAGCACAACACACTGTGACACAGCCTCGGACACAAACCCTCTGTGAGCCCCTCCAGCCCTGACCCAGGCCCACCTGCAGCTGCTCGGGAGGCCACAGTGCAGTCTCTTTGTCACGGGTGCTGGTCTGGCAGATGGGTGGGGGGGTGGTGCTGGCACCTGGGGACCTGGAATTTCATGTCCATGGAGGGTTCAGAGTCCATCCATCCTCAGTCATGGTGAGGGGCTGGAGAGAAGGTCTGGCTATGGCATCGGAATTCCCAGCTAACTCCATCCTTAGGAAGGAGCTGTGTTTCAGGGTGTCCTTGTGGAAGGGGTGAGCAGGTCTGTTTCACTCAGAGATGATGGAGCTGGGACCCCCTTGCAGACTTGGGAGTCGTGGAGAGGGTCCTGGGTGCCACCACATCCTCAGCACAAGAGGCCATGCAGGTTTGGGGTCAGGAATGGGAAGTGGGTGGGTGGAGAAGCATGATTCCCCCCCAAGCACTCAGCTCCCTCCAGAGGGCCCTGAGCTCCAGAATCTCTGCCTTTGGCTGGTTCTTCCAGAAGATATAGTGGATGGTTAGTGTTTAGTCCCTGACCTGAGCCCGGGGAGGTCAGACGTCACCGTGTAGGGGTGTGCGGGCTAAATGTCAGCTGGACAGACCTGGCGGGCCCCTGGTGGGTGGGGAGGCGGTCGGGGCTTCTAGAAACTTCACCCAGAACTCCAGTGTGGGAGTCTGTGCTGGCCACCGGAACTGACTCAGAATCACACATGCCCACATACAGCAATCACGACTAGCACCGGGTGGGCCCAGCACGCAGGACACATACTGAACCCCGGCACTGGACCTTTTCGTGGTGAGGGGGCCCTGCTCCCCAGGGCCTCGGCCTGCATCTTAGCCTGGGGACGTCACCTGCAGAGCTCACCCAGGGGACACGCAGGCCTGGCCTCCTTCTTTCTGTGACACGGTGGCACGCTTGGTCAGCACTGCTGCTGTCCTCCCTGGTCTGCTTGCCTCTTCCAGTCCAGTTCCCCCCCGCCCCGCCCCCCGGCCCCTGGAGCTCATCATGTCTCTTGTCTCACTCCATCCGAATCTCCCTGGCCTTCTCTCTGTCACTGGCTGGCTCTGGTGGGCACTGCGGCGACTGGGTGTTCTTTGCTCACGTCCCACATGGGGTTTCCGAGTAGCCCCTGTACTGTAGCTTTCCTGATCCTCCCCAGACACACCCACCATGGCAGGGTTTGGAGAGGCACCAGGGCCTCTGTGATCACCGTGTGTGCGTGGGTGTTTGTGCTCATTTGTACCCGTGTGTGTGCATTGGTGTCCTAGCTCAGCTTCCACACTAGGCTCCTAAATCGATGAGTCAGTTTAGGGACCTTGTGGCAGCCCATTCCCAGAATCTGACCCTGGATGTTTAACATAGAGGCCCCAGCAGGTCCCCCCAGCACGAGCACTGGGCTCATGGGTTGGCTTGGCCTTGGAGGGGGGCTAGAAAACGTAGCTGGTGTCTGTCTCCCAGAGAACATGAATACAAGTGGGACCCAAGAGACAATGTGGGAGGAGGGGCCACGGGTGGGATTGGGAGTGGGAGTGCTCAGTGTCCTGGCTGAAGGTCCTGTCGTGAGTGTACACAGGAGAGTCTGTGAGGGGAATACAACAGTGTCCCTGGGGAGTTGGGGGGGGGTTCCCCCAAGGAAGGGAGGATGTTCTAGGGTGTGATGGTGGGGCAGTTCCCCATGGGATAGGAATTCAGGGAAATCATGGCACTGAGACGGGAGCCTCTAGGGAAAGGAGAGTGAACATTTCATGAGAGGGGCTAGTCCCAGATTCTGAGAGGCACTCAGAAATTATCTGCACACCATGGGGAGCCCAGGTCAGCGAGGCCAGCTGTGAATGGCCATGGGCATGGTCCAAAGAAAGAAAAGAGCATAGAGCCATTGTGGAGGATGGTCTTTGATCTCCGTCCTCCCGTTGGCATTTTCTGTTCTGGAATATTCTCTGGCCATTCTAGAGAACTACCTGCCTAAGAAGTAGAACTACCCTGCCTAAGAAGAGGATGCCTTCTTCAGACTGATTTCCCCCAAAAGCAAAAGATTGATGCTCACCCCTAAAGACGGTTGTGTTCAGGACACAAAGTGTTAGAAGCGCAATGAGCAGAGAGCACGATTTCTGATTGAATAAAGGACATTTTATTGAGTGTCGAGCGGGTGCAGCGAGAAGGGCTGGGGTGACCCTGCTGGGAGGGCAGATCCGCCCAGAGGTCCTGTGGCTCCAGGCCCCCTTGGGTGGGGGAGGGTGTCGGGGACCTAAGAGCACTCTGCGGGGACCACCTTCTTCTCCACGGTTCTCCCCTCGTGCTTGACCAGGCAGCTGACGCTGCTGTATGATTTCCACTTGGCAGGCGTCAGGCTCAGGTAGCTGCTGGCCGCGTACTTGTTGTTGCTCTGTTTGGAGGGCTTGGTGGTCTCCACGCCCGACTCAATCTTGCTGCCGTCTGCCTTCCACTCCACCGTCACGTCTCTGGGGTAGAAGTCACTGACGAGGCACACCAGGGTGGCCTTGTTGGCGCCGAGTTCCTCAGAGGAGGGTGGGAAGAGCGTGACCGAGGGTGCGGACGTGGGCTGACCTGTGGGGATGCAGGGGCGGCAGGTCAAGGTCAGAGGATTACTCTGTCAGCTCCTACCTCAGTCCTCATGTCGGGGTACGGCTGTGTCACGTCTCTGGCTTGGGCCTCAGGTGGCCCTTGCTGCCCTGAGGTCAGGTCAGCCACGGGTTGGGTCACTTACCTTCTGTGGGGAGAATCTGAGTGCCAGATCCTCTAGTTTCCGGGCCCCTCCACGGATTCAATCTCTCCTCAGGTCACATAACCTTAGAAATCACTCAGCCCACCCCCAGATCTAGCTCTACTGGCCCTGAGACCCTGGTTGCCTGATGAATCTGCCTGTCCGTGGTCATCTTTCTCAATGTGACATCCCCCGGTGGGATTACCTGGGATTTCCTAGATCTGTTAGGTCCTTGGTTGCAGGGCTCTGTTGCCATGTGAAAATTAGTAGTCCTGCCCCCAGACCGCCTCACTCCTTCCAGCAGCCTGCCCACCTCCCCATGGATCCCCACCCCCACTAGGGATGCTGGGTGGGGAAGGGCTGAGAGCCCCTGGTGCCGGATTCCAGGGAGTCCAGCGGATGGAGGGATTTTGGGCAAGGTGAATGTTCAGGTCTGAGGCTGGTGCTGTGTCTGTCCTGAGGGGTCTCCCTGATCTGTGAAGTTTTGCTAGGGGGTCTGTATGTCCCAGGATCTGAGTGCCAGTTAGGCACTTGTCCCTGTCACCTGTCCCTCACAGGGAGCCAGAACCCAACTACGTGCTCAAGGGAATTTCCAGCCGTGGTGGGAAAGGAAAGGATGGACTTCTGCTGCCTGAGTGTCCTGAGACCTGTCGTGTTCTTGGTGTCTGACTGTCCCCGTGGAAGTTGGTGTTCCCAGCATCCTGGGCCCCCTTCTCCTCTGAAGTCCTCGCTTCATCCTTGACCCCTTGTCCTGCTTCCCCCTCCTTGCCTCCTGGTCCCCAGACCAAGGCTCTCCTCACTGTGTTCCAGGCAGCCCTCTGGCTGTGATCCCCAGAGACAGAAACCAGCGCCTGAGCGGTCCCCAGCATCCTTCCCTCCCCCTATGGCTCTGCTGGCAGGCTGAGCCTCCCTTGTCCTTGTCCTTCACCTATCATTCCCCCCCAGGCTCTTGAAGCCAATAGACTCTCAGTTGGGAGCCCAGTATTCCCGAGTCCAGGGGAAAAGTTTCCCGTGGGATAGAGCTGGATCCACAATGAGGCCTGAGTGTAGATTACGGAGGGTTTGGGGGCTGGTCCCCAGCAGCTTTGAACAGACACCTGACAAGCTGGGACCAGTGGAGGCATGAGGGACAGACAAAGAGGGCAAAAGGTACAGACCCCACAGACCTTCAGACTGAGCCCTAGTCCAAATTGAAAGGAGAGAGGCTTTCCCCCAAATTGTACCCTGGATCCCAAAGAGGAGGGCAAGGGGGAGACTCACCGAGGACGGTCAGCTGGGTCCCGCCGCCGAACACAGCACACTGTGACACAGCCTCGGACACAAACCCTCTGTGAGCCCCTCCAGCCCTGACCCAGGCCCACCTGCAGCTGCTCGGGAGGCCCACAGTGCAGCCTCCTTGTCACGGGTGCTGGTCTGGCAGATGGGCGGGGGGGGGGGGGGGGGAGGTGGTGGCACCTGGGGACCTGGAATATCATGTCTATGGAGGGTTCAGAGTCCATCCATCCTCAGTCATGGCGAGGGGCTGGAGAGAAGGTCTGGCTATGGCATCGGAATTCCCAGCTAACTCCATCCTTAGGTAGGAGCTGTGTGTCAGGGTGTCCTTGTGAAACGGGTGGGCAGGCATGTTTCACACAGAGATGATGGAGCTGGGACCCCTTTGCAGACCTGGGAGTCGTGGAGAGGGTCCTGGGTGCCACCACATCCTCAGCACAAGAGGCCATGCAGGTTTGGGGTCAGGAATGGGAAGTGGGTGGGTGGAGAAGCATGTTCCCCCCCCAAGCATTCAGCTCCCTCCAGAGGGCCCTGAGCTCCAGAATCTCTGCCTTTGGCTGGTTCTTCCAGAAGATGTAGTGGATGGTTAGTGTTTAGTCCCCGACCTGAGCCCGCGGAGGTCAGACGTCACCGTGTGGGGGTGTGTGGGCTAAATGTCAGCTGGATAAAGGTGGCGGGCCCTTGGTGGGTGGGGAGGCGGTCGAGCTTCTAGCAACTTCACCCAGAACTCCAGTGTGGGAGTCTGTGCTGGCCACCGGAACTGACTCAGAATCACACATGCCCACATACAGCAATCATGACTAGCACAGGGTGGGCCCAGCACGCAGGACACATACTGAACCCCGGCACTGGACCTTCTCGTGGTGAGGGGGCCCTGACCCCCAGGGCCTTGGCCTGCATCCTGGCCTGGGGACATTAACCACAGAGCTCACCCAGTGGACACGCAGGCCTGGCCTCCTCCTTTCTGTGACATGGTGGCACGCTTGGTCGGCACTGCTGCTGTCCTCCCCGGTCTGCCTGCCTCTTCCCGTCCAGACCACCCCCCCGACCCCCAGGAGCTCATCGTGTCTCTTGTCTCACTCCATCCTGGACTCGAATCTCCCTGGCCTTCTCTCTGTCACTGGCTGGCTCTGGTGGGCACTGCGGCGACTGGGTGTTCTCTGCTCACGTCCCACATGGGGTTTCCGAGTAGCCCCTGTACTGTAGCTTTCCTGATCCTCCCCCAGACACGCCCACCATGGCAGGGTTTGGAGAGGCGCCAGGGCCTCTGTGATCATCGTGTGTGTGCGTGGGTGTTTGTGCTCATTTGTACCCGTGTGTGTGCATTGGTGTCCTAGCTCAGCTTCCACACTAGGCTCCTAAATCGATGAGTCAGTTTAGAGACCTTGTGGCAGCCCATTTCCAGAATCTGACCCTGGATTTTTAACCTAGAGGTCCTAAGTGGGTCACCCAAGTAGGAGTGGTTGGTTCACAGTTTGGCTTTGCCTTGGAGGAGTCCTAGAGAGCGTAGCTGATGTCTGTCTCCCAGAGAACATGAATACAAGTGGGAACCAAGAGACAATGTGGGAGGAGGGGCCACGAGTGGGACTGGGAGTGGGAGTGCCCAATGTCTTGGCAAAAGGTCCTCTCGTGGGTGTGCCCTTGAGAGTCTGTAGGAGGGGACACAACAGTGTTCCTGGGGTCAGGGAAGGGTATCCCCTAAGGAAGAGATTATGTTCTAGGGTGTGATGGGTGGGCAGGTCCACATGGGATAGGAATTTAGGGAAAAAATGGCAGTGATTGGTGGGCCTCTAGGGAAAGCACATTTCATGAGGGGGGCTAGTTCCAGATTCTGAGAGACACTCAGAAATTATCCGCACACTATGTGGAGCGAAGGTCATAGTGGGCCGCTATGAATGGAATTTGTCGAGGATCGTCTTCCATCTCCGTTCTCCTATTGATATTTTCTGTTCTGGTAAATTCTCTGACCATTCTAGGTGAGAGTAAAACTATCTCTCCCACAACCACGAGGATGCCTTCTGCAGACTCCTTTCCCCCAAAGGCAAAGATTGATGCTCACCCCTAAAGATGGTTGAGTTCAGGACACAAAGTGTTTGAAGCGCAATGAGCAGAGAGCACGATTTCTGATTGAGTAAAGGACATTTTATTGAGTGTCGAGCGGGTGCAGCGAGAAGGGCTGGGGTGACCCTGCTGGGAGGGCAGATCCGCCTGGAGGTCCTGTGGCTCCAGGCCCCCTTGGGTGTGGGAGGGTGTCGGGGACCTAAGAGCACTCTGCGGGGACCATCTTCTTCTCCACGGTTCTCCCCTCGTGCGTGACCAGGCAGCTGACGCTGCTGTATGATTTCCACTTGGCAGGCGTCAGGCTCAGGTAGCTGCTGGCCGCGTACTTGTTGTTGCTCTGTTTGGAGGGCTTGGTGGTCTCCACGCCCTGGGTGACGGTGCTGCCGTCTGCCTTCCAGGCCACCGTCACGCCGCTGGGGTAGAAGTCACTGACGAGGCACACCAGGGTGGCCTTGTTGGCGCCGAGTTCCTCAGAGGAGGGTGGGAAGAGCGTGACCGAGGGTGGAGACTTCTGCCCACCTGTGAGGCGGAGGAGAGAAGAAGGTCAGAGGGACGTAGGTCATCCATCATGGGGTTCCTTGATCTCAGTCTTTGTGTGGGTGTAGGTTCCTGAGCATCCAATCAGTGCCCCCATTTCTAACTCTGTGTTGCAGGTACATGCCAGGGCAAGTGGGATAAGTTATTCCTCAACTTCCCACCCTTGTTTGGAACCTTTGAGTTGGACACCTGCTACCACCCTTCCTGAGACTCTCTTGAACCTTTGCCCCACACAGATCTCCAACTCTCACTCCTGTTCCTACATCCTCTATCTCTCTGACAGTGTCTGCATGGGGCTCTATGTCTGTCTCTCTGTCCCCCAGGAGATGATGTGAGCTCTCTGACTTCCCGTTGTGTAATCCTGAGGACATTTCTGGCCTGACACTTCTGTGCTCAGGGTGTTAGGGTCTTTGCCCTTAGGGGTCTGTTTTTACTCAGATCTGTCTCTCCTGGGCTGTCCTGGATGGGGTGGGAGCTTTGCTGACCATACAGAGCCTGTCTGCCTATCCTAATGCCTCTGTATTCCAAAGTCTTTTGGCAGCCTTGCCCTCCATCTCCTCCAAATTGGTCTCATCACTAGAGCCTTCATGTCATAGATTCTGCCTTTCTTGGTGGCAGGATGTATGTCTTGCAGCGACTCAGGAGTTTACCTTGTTACATCCCATCACTGCGTAATACTTTCTCTAGCGCCTTCTCTTCTCTGCACTGTCCTACCTCTTGCAGGCTTCCCTGAATCCCCAGGCCAGTTCAGGGCTCTGTATTGTAGCCACTGGAGGCCCAGGTGAGGCCCTCAACACCTGTAACATTCCTGCCCATGGATCCTGTGTCTCACAGCTCTGCGGAACTTATCAGAACCTCTGACCTGTGTGTCCCCAGCCTTGGACCTGAGGGTTCTGGGTCCCTCTAAAGGTGCCAAATGGTCATCCCCCCAATGGTCCCTATTCCCTCCTCCCTTTTTGATGGGGGACCCAAGTGCTTCCCAGACACAAGGATGGAAGGACAGGAGGCCAGAGAGGAGAGGACAGAGCAGAGCACATCTAGGACCCATCTAGTGTATTATACTGAGCGAAATAAGTCAGTCAGAGAAAGAAAAATACCACATGAATTCACTCATATGTAGAGTTTAAGAAAGAAAACAGATGAACATAGGAGAAGGGAGGGAAAAATAAAATAAGATGAAAACAGAGAGGGAAGCAAACCATAAGAGACTCCAAACTATAGGAAACAAACTGGGGGTTGCTGGAGGGGAGTTGGGTGGGGGGATGGGGTAACTGGGTGATGGGCATTAAGGAGGTTGTAATGAGCACTGGGTGTTAAAAGCAACTGATGAATCACTAAATCTAGCCTTAATAATAATACACTATATATTAACCAAATTGAGTTTAAATAAAAAATTTAAAAAGAATTTATTGATGGTTTCTGCTTAGAATTGATAATGACGTCGTAGTAGTTATATTTCAGGTCCTATCTTCCCAGTTCACAAATGAATTATATACAGATAAATGATATGATCTTAAGTTTGTTTCAAAATGCTGCATAAGGGAGGAGTTATTTGGCTGTGAATGGGTCACTAAGACTCTGGAACATGGTCGATAGGAACATGGGGGTTCTCCTTTGTCTTGTCTCTTTGTGTACTCAGTTTTTTCATAATGAAAACTTAAAACAATGAATAGAAGAGTTTGTCTAGGGGTGACAATAGCTCTGGTTAGGGTGGAAGGTGTCATCTTTCCAGCAGGACCTTTGAGATGAGGGAGATCTGAGTGGTCCCCTTGTCCCTTGGGGTCTTAGTTTTTCTGTCTGAGAAATGGACTCAGACAGGTGTTGATCCCTATGTTTCTACCATCTCCTAGGTAGATTTGGGGACCGGTGGCTGGGAAGAAGCTCCAAGGGGGCCCCTATCCTCTGATGCACTGTGGCCCAAGAGCACGTTGCCCTTGAAAGTTCTGTCCCAGGGCAGTCCTGGCCCCCCAGCAGGTCTGGGGAAGGCAGCTCCATGTCCCTGAGGAGCTGGAGGCTCAGACAGGGTATCTGTCAAACTTAGGGACTGGAGGACTGGCAGAGTGAGCAGGGCCTGCGCCTCTGAGAGGTTGACATGTGTGCCTCAGGCCCTGGAGTGAGTGTGGCTATGACTTGGAACAGCAGGTGCACTCTTGACAGAGCCATAATGAGGGCAGGTGGAGGAGTCCTATGGGCCTGGTGTCTGGAGTCCCTGAGTCCCTGGGGAAGCCTGACCTTGCCATGGGCCTCAGGCTGGTCTGACGTGCCTTAACTCTACTTCTGAATTCCAATTGACTCTGTCTTTGGGACATTCACTGGATGCCTTTCCTGAGGCCGGAATGGTGGCCTTTCTCATTGACCTGTTCTCCTGTGCCACCCCTTAATGCAGGCTGACATCACCTGCTCCATCCACAATCCAAAGACAAACTAATGTGTCAGGGGTCCAGACATTCATGAATGAGGTCCCAGCCACTGCCAGGGTCACCAAGAGCCCACTGACCACACGCAAATATGAACAGAGACCCATTGTCTCCAGGACCCTCCCTATTTCTGCCCGATTCCCTTGGGACCCCAGTCCTTCTCATTTAGCCCTTCCCCATTCCTATGGGGACAAGGACTGCAACCCATGAGTAGGCTCACAGGGACAATTTGTTCCTCATGGTCACGGCCCAACTGGTATACGGGGAGAATGGGTTAATAGGATCTCACTTCACAAGTGTCCCTCCCTAATTACTGAGACTTTAACCCAGAGACATGACAAACAGAGAATGCACATCAGAAATGCCGGATGATAAATGACAAGGTCTTTATTGAGCACAAGTAGAAACAGGGAGGGCACTGTGACCTGCCTGCTCTGAGCAGATCCTGGATGGGGGCTCAGGGGTACATGGTGAGCTGGGAAAGGGGTGTCTGGGAGAGGAAGGCCCCCATCCCTGGGAGTCTCGGGGACCTAAGAGCACTCTGCGGGGACCACCTTCTTCTCCACGGTTCTCCCCTCGTGCGTGACCAGGCAGCTGACGCTGCTGTATGATTTCCACTTGGCAGGCGTCAGGCTCAGGTAGCTGCTGGCCGCGTACTTGCTGTTGCTCTGTTTGGAGGGCTTGGTGGTCTCCACGCCCTGGGTGACGGTGCTGCCATCTGCCTTCCAGGCCACCGTCACGCCGCTGGGGTAGAAGTCACTGACGAGGCACACCAGGGTGGCCTTGTTGGCGCCGAGTTCCTCAGAGGAGGGTGGGAAGAGCGTGACCGAGGGTGCGGACGTGGGCTGACCTGTGGGGATGCAGGGGCGGCAGGTCATTGATTCAATTTCCATTTGCAGGAGACCCTGATGTTAGTGTATCAGGTGGGTGTGGGTCTCTAGGCCCAGGGCATGGGCCCTCGTTCAGGGACCAGCCTCTGTCTGAGCAGTTATTCCCGAGAGGGTGGGTTGGCATCTTCGTCTAACTACTCGGATCCCTCCTGGGTAGCTGTCTCACTGCACTCCTGCCATCTCTCCTCCTGAGACCCTCCTGGGCCCTGGACTGTCACACACATGTCTGACCCTCACTCTCTTGCCCTCTTCCTGTGACATGCTGTCTGTCCCCAGAGTGGATGACATGAACTCTCAAACTCTGGGGGTTCTTTTTGGTCTATTGTGATCTGGCATTTCTGCTCTGGGAGCCTCTGGGTCTTTCCTCTGTGGAGACTGTATTTACCCAAATGTGTCTCTCTTGAAGTCTGTAATGGGCCGAGGATGCTATAGGATCACAGTCTGTCTGAAGGTTCTTAGGTGTCCCCTCTGCCTTGTCCCTTGGTGTTTCCCCTGGCCAATCAGTCAATTCAGTAGCCATATTGTGCAATGGGATCTGGCTTTCATTTTGTAATTGGTAGTTTCCCACAAGAGCCAGGAGTCCACCTTTTCCTCACACCCTGTCATTCTATGATCCTATACTGGGCTTCCTGACTGGAGCACCCTTTCCTCCCTGCTCTGTCCTGCCTCTTGCAGTGTTGCCTGGATCCCAAGCCTGTCCAGGGCTGTGTGGCAGCCTGGAGAGGCCTGGGGGAGCCACTCCATCTCTGCAACCATGCTTGGGTCCTGTGTCCCATAGCTCTGGGGACCTCAGAACCTCTGACTTGTGTGTCCCCAGCCTTGGACCCAGGTGCTGGGTCCCTCTAAAGGCACCAAATGGTCATCCCCCCAATGCTCCCTGTTCCCTCTTCCCTTTTTGATGGAGGACCCAAGTGCCTCCCAGAGATAAGGGTGAAATGACAGGAGGCCAGAGAGGAGAGGACAAAACAGCACATCTAGGACCCTGGCAGACAGATAGAGGAGTTTTTAGGTCATCCCAACCATTGCCTGCCCCTCAGGTTGGAGGTGAGGGGGTGGTGATGACCAAAGAAGTAAGCAGGAAAGTCTTACAGGGAGGGGAGGAGGTCAGGGTCCCAGAGGCTGGGATCCCGGGTAAGAGCATGACCAAGGCTGAGACAAGACACGAAAAGAAAAAAAAAAGCAGAAAATTGCCCAAACCTCTGGGAGAGTACGGAAGGAGGGAGAAGATGAGACTCACCTAGGACGGTCAGCTGGGTCCCTCCGCCGAATACCCAACACTGTGATACAGGCTCACACAAAAACTTCTCCCTGGGAGGCCCTGCCCCACCCACTAGCCCCCCACCTGCAGCTGTGATGGAGGAAGTGGGGGCAATGCTCCAGGCTGGCGTGTGCTCAGCAGCGGGGGAGGGTGCGGTGGGGTGGGGGGTGGGACACATCCCCCACCCCTAGCAGATGACAGGACCAATGACCCCATGTGTTCTGCAACAGGATCCTTGGAAGCACTTCTTCCAAAGGGAGTTGGTATCTGATCTGCTGTTGGTACTGCTATCTCCCAGGATTTAAAATAGTTTGTGGAAGGCCTGTGTGTAATTTGAGTTAGGTTCCATGGAAATGAAGAGGACATCCCTTCTCTGCATGTTCAAACAATCCCAATTCCTTGGTGACACCATGAGGTGAGGGCAGAGGATGTCCCCTCCCTCCCAAACCCTTCTTTGCAGGGAAAAGCAGGTTGATCTGGGTTTATGTGCCATTGGAAACTTCCTATGTCCCCAACCATCACTCCAGAGAGCTCAGCTTTATCTTCCTGGAAATGTCCTAGTTTGGGACTGTCCTAAGTAAAATCTGGGCTGGTCCTGTAGGACCCGCCTGTGTCCCGGTGACCTTGGGAGCAGCCCCAGGCAATCCCCTATCTGGTCTCATGTTGGGGAGGGTCTGGTGTGTGACTGCTGCTCTGCTTCTTTCAGAGAGTCTTCAATCCCACCTCCCACTAACCAGAACTGGCATCAGTGACTGATTTTGGTCCCGGAGTGGGTAGGCCCAGATGAGCTAGAGTATGTTGTCAATCAGAAAGCAGGAGCTTAGAGATCTCCTGGGGTCATGTGCGTGTACCCAGGAGCCACCTGAAGAGGCTCTCACTGGACTGATGTCCATATGTGCAGCCACATTGCCATCGTGCATAGAGGACAACCGTGGTGTGATCCCCCAAACTGATCCGTTTGATCCCAGAGTTTACCAGGTCACCACACAGTGATGATTCAGCAGGAGAGGATGGAGGGAGCAGATAATCATTCTATAAAGTGGGGAAAAATAGGGAAGAGTTTACATTTCTTCTTTTCCCTAGATATGAAAGGCGCCATGGAGAGAATAAAGAGCGGAGCAGATGAAGGCCCTCTCCTCATGGGCACGTGCTGCCCTGCCCTCCCAGGAGAAGGAAGACAGAGAGGAAATACTGCCATGATGCACCCTTCCCATCAGATGGATGGAGCCATTGAACATCCAGGTAGTTCATGCTACCTAGAAGGGTCCACTTGACCTGGGTCTTTTGAGGCATAGTAGCCAACTGTTCTGGGTGGTGGTTTTGCCAAGTCTAAGCTGGACCTTCTGATGCCAGAAGTCCTTTGTAGGAACAGGAAGCAGATTGAAGGTTTCGGGGAGGCTGTGGCTGCATATCCAGGTGGGAGAGTCCCAGGACCAGCAGCTCAGACCCACAGCCACTACCTTTGAAGGGAAAGTAGAATGATTTGGGAGATCTTACTGACCCAAGGGACCTGAAGACACATCCATCAATGACACTGTCAAATCTTATTTCATAGTCATAAAAGGAAAAGGAAATACCACCAAATAATATTTACAACATATACACTTAACCAGGGATTGATATCCAAATATATGAGGAGTTTCTATAGATCCATAAAAAATACAAGGAATCGAATGGAAAAATAGGCAAAATTATGACCGGTAAATTCACAGTAGAAATAAAATCAATAAAGAAAAGAAAAAAAAAAAGAAAGGAAAAAACCGCTCATAATGATCAAATAAACAATTAAACAACAAACATATCCTCATGAATACTCATCAGGGATGAGCAAATTAAAAAAGCTTCAACAGTATCACAGTATTGGCAAGGATGTAGAGGAAAGGGCACCGTCATTCATTGCAGTGAATATAAGCTGGGACAGCCTTTCAGAAGGACATTTGGGTACCATATAAGAACATTTCGAAAGCACATTCTCTCTGGTCCAGAAATTCCAGTTTTAGCCATTAATACAAAGTAGATACTTAAGTGCACTTCAAGTACACACATAACACATGCACACATATGTGGGTATTTCCATGACAGCATCACTTGTAATTTATATTTTTAAATGGAAACAACCTAAATGTCCATTAATGGGGGAATGATTACATACAGTCTGGTTCATCCAAATGTTGAAGTCTTACAAAGCCATTATAAGAACATGGGAGATCCATAAGATTGAGATAGAAAATGTCAGTAACAGACTGTTCAAAAAGCTAGTTGCAGGATAATATGCAGAGTATGATTCTATTATTTCAAAAATAAAGCCCTCCAAACCGACTAGATGTGTTTGTGTGTGTGTGTGTGCGTGTGTGTGTGTGTTTTCAGGGACATACACATATGGGAGAAGGATTGGAAGTATATCGACCAACCTGACAGTGGTCATCGCTGGAGAATGGGTTTTAGGGTAAGATGTAGATTTTTTTCTTTAATATACTTCTTTACTTAATCTTTTTTTTTTTTTTACAAGTACATGTTACTCTTATATTAAAAATTATTTTAGAAGATAAAAACCAAATATATCTTCCTGTGAACATTTTCAAAAGTATAGAAAATTAGAAAGCAAAAATTTAAATCAGGTGAAATCCCATCAGCCAGAGACACACCACTGACATTTTTCTATATTTTTGGACAGGCTTTTGAAAATGCACACATACTTTATTTATTTATTTATTTATTTATCTTTAGATTTTATTTATTTATTTGAGAGAGAGAATGAGAGGGGGCAGGGTCAGAGGGAGAAGCAGACTCCGTGCTGAGCAGGGAGCCGGATGCGGGACTCGATCCCAGGACTCCAGGATCATGACCTGAGCCGAAGGCAGTCGCTTAACCGACTGAGCCATCCAGGCGCTCTGCACACATACTTTAAAAACCCAATTTCAGAAACAGAGTTTTGGAGGCTTGTGTAAGATTCCTTATGATAGATGTTCCATACTGTATTTGGTCACACCCTTTCTGCTGGATATTTAGATTATTTCGTTTTCTCGCACCATTAATAACGTTGAGCTAGCCATTCTTGTTTGTAAACCTTTGGTTACATCTTTGATTATTGCCCCCCCCCCCCCCGGGGGCCCCACCACCCCATGAATTCCTAGAAGTGGAATTACACAATTTAAATAAATAAATAAGTATACTTTTTAAAAATGACTTGCTGCATATTGTTAAAATGGTTATACATTTTAGACTTCTATAGACAGTCCATGAGAGTGCCCATTCCTCCCTGGTCAAACTCTGGTACTTGCTAATTTTAGAGGAGATCTTGGTACTTGGTCCTTCCTCCCCATCCCCGAGGCGCAAGCTTTGGCCGTTATCCGTCCTTGCTCCTCTAATCTGGCCTCACACCAGTCTCCTATCGGAAAACCGTTTTCCAAACACGGATCCGACCCTGACAGTCCGCTATTAAATCCCTCAACAACTCCTCTGGACCCCAAGATCAAGGACGCAGCGCCTAAGACACAACGCGCAGCGTGGCGCGCATGCTCTCCCCTGGCCCTGGTCAGGGAGCGCTCTGCCGGGCCTGCGCGCCTGCGCACTTCTCTCCTCTCAGCCCAGGCGGCTCCCAGTGCCTGGATTGTCCGCCTCACGCGTCAGTGCCCCTGCATCTGTCAGATCAGTTTGATCTGTCGCGGCGCCTGAACATGACCCCCTTGGTTCAGGCCCACCCTCTTTGGGTCCCCAGGCCTGGCCCCTGTAAGTATTTATGAATAAGTTGCAGAGTGGACATCCTTGGGGGAGACTCAGCCAAGCCCTTGCTCCCCTCTCTAACTGCCTTGCAGACCACCTCTTCTGTTGCACCATTTTGTTTCAACACAGGACACGCTGATGGGATCACAGTGTTCAGGCCTCGGACTTCTTACAGTCCCGAGACTGTGCCTGTGTGACCCTGGGGAGGTCAACTTACCTCTCTGAACCTCTGTCTTCCTCTGCAAGGTGGGGATAACAGCAGGATCTGACTTGGGCTACAGAGAGATGTTCTGCCCCTAAAACGGTTAGTGCCTGTGGGCACATCCTGCTCTTGCCTCCCTGTTTCTGTCCTACGCAGAGGACAAGGGTGAGGAGAGGATGGCACTAGTGCAAAATTTAAGGGGTGCTAATAATTCAGTCATCAAGATAAATCATATTTCATACAATATTAAAAGCTAAAAATCAATGCAAAAAAATCCACGCAGGACAAATATCAACACTTTAAATACAGCCAGGGTCTGCCCAGGCCCCTTCTCTCTGGCTGATTCTTCCTTCACCCTCTTCTTCCCCTCACTGCTGCTCTTCTCCTCAGATGCCCACTCCTGGCTCCCACCTCAGGGAGCTCCACATATTCCCACCATGACTCTTTTGGCTCCTTACCTGTCTCATGGGCTTCGAAAGCTGGACAGGCTCTTTCCTGCTGGGGCTCTGCTCGGTGGTGCTGCGTTGGGGACAGTGGGCCATGGGCGCCCATGGCCAGGCTTAGCAGCATTAGGGGCCGGCGCTGCCTCGGGCAGGGCTCTGCCCCCCTGGGGGGCCTCACAGCGCACTTGGCCAGTCTCGGGCCTCATCTGCCCTCAGGGTGGAAGCTCCGCTTGAACTTCCTGGAGAGGGGCCCTCAGTCCCTCTTGCTGGCAGCAGCTGTCCCAGTATGCCTGGCCCACGTGGCCCTGTCTTCTGCCTGGGCCTTCTCTGGTCCCTGCACCCAGTGCCCAGCCCTCTCCAGGGCCCATGGCTGTTACCCCTGGGGATCTCCCTCAGAGTGACATCTGCCAACTGCCCTGCTGTGGTCAGATCCTGGGCTCCACCTCCTCCCACTGAAGTGGGCCCGCAGTCCCCGCCTCTGGGGCCCTGGGTGGGGCATACCTGACCTGCCTTATTTCCCTCTTCCCCAAGGGTGTCCCAGATCTGTCGAGCATCTCCCTGGGGCTTGAAGGGACCACAGGGAGCAGCTGAGTGCCCAGTGGATCAGGATATCACCAAGGCCTGATTCCTTGGGGTGGGGCTGGAGCTAGGGCTTCTCTTCTGACCAGTCCCCCAGGCTGGTCCCTGCACACTCCACTTCCTTGGAGGCTTTGGTCAAGCCTGGCTGTTTCCCTTGTGGTCATCTCAGCTTCTCAGCCAGGCAAGGGCCCTGCAGAGAGTGATTCTATACCCTTCACTCAAAGAGTAACAGCAGGCTCAAGAATGTTGAAACCTTCCAGACCTAGGTCACTTCTGGGCCTCAGTTTCCTCATCTGTAAAATGGACACAGTTCCTCTGCAGCAGGGCAGTCATGAAGATGAACGAGAGCATGTGAATGCCAAGCCCCGGATGTAGCAGGTGTTGACCGCTAGCCCCTTGGACTTTGGGCTTTAGAGCAACTGTTGTCATGTCCTGGGGGCAGGTGTGCTTGCTTTACGGGTGAAAACAGTAAAGTCCAGAGAAAATGAATGCAGGGGCCAAGGTCCCTCTGGGAGTGGGCTGCAGGGTGAGCGAGAATCTAGGAGTGAGCTTGTCTCCTGCATTGCAGCCCTCTGTCCACCTGGAAGGCTCATGCCTTGCTTTCAAGGGAGCCAAGGTTTGGGTTCTGTTGGGCAGGTGGGCAGGAGGGATGGGCCGCACAGGTGCTTTGGGCTGGGGTCCGTTGGAAAGCCCAGGAATACAGTATGTAACGCAATCAGACTGACCGCAGGGGACGGGGCCAGCTGCCGGCTGGGCTGAGATCGTCTTGCTTGTTTGAGGATGAGGAAATCGATGTTCAAGCAGATTCTGTGCAGAGGCCTGGCCCTGGCACGGCTCCAGAACATGCTTTGTTGATGATGCCCCCACTCTCTGGGCCTGGCGAAGTCACACTGCTCAGTGCAGGGCAGGTGGCAGGATCCTGCCTGTCACCCAGCGCCTCCCCGCTTGCTTTCCAGTTGCCTTTTCTGCTGCAAGGTCTTTCATACACCTGCTCAAGTCCAGGTTTGCAGCCACACGGGGCTTCTTGTTTTGGGGTCAGCAGCTCTAAAAGAGGGCCTGCCAAAGTGATTTTCCTGGGAGGTCCCTTTAACAGTTGTCTGGCCCATGTTTTGAGTCAGGCTCTCCTTAACTTTCCTGCTACATTTGGCAAAGACTGTCCTTTCCATGGGATGAAGCCCATGCTTGCCTCTGACCTTGAGTTCCTGACACCATGCGGGCTGGGGCAGGATGGGCCTCAGGGGTCCAGGCTGAAGCTGTTCCCTCCCAGCATACCTGTGTGGGTGTTGACACTCACCTGCTACCTGAGGCCCAGAAGCTGTGGTTCTCTGGGGACAGCCCCAGGTCTTGGGAAGAAGAAGGGGCTCTCCCTAAAGGCAGCATCCCAGTGTGCCTCCTTTCCCACCCCTGCACCTGCCCCAGCCTCTGGGCAGCCGCTGTCACAGACCACATCCTCTTGCGGTGGCTGTGGTCAGAAATCTGGGTCTGGGCTGTTTCCTGGGGACCCTTGAGGGATGGGCTGGGTCTTCCCAGCGGGTGCAACTGCAGCTCTGGCCCACTCAGGCTTGCCCCTCACCTCCTCCCTGGATTGAGGTGTGCCGGGATTCAGGCGGGGCCAGAGGAGTCCAGGTGCGGCTGTCCAGGTGGGCTCCCTGCTGAGGGTCCCTGGCTCCTCTGTGCCCTCCCCAGCCCTTCTCTCGTGGATGTGCCCCTATCCAGTCACTTCAGCCCTGCTTCCCATGTCAGAGGGTGCCCCCTGCCTCCTGCTGATCGGTCTCCTGCCCACTCTCTATTCCACAGACCCCAGAGACTGCCTGCATCCAGGTCTTCTCAGCTCCTTGCTCCCCTCCACCCCAAACTCAAGCTGCTGGGCCTTTTCATCTCACTGTGTGCCTGGTGTGTGTGTGTGTGTGTGTGTGTGTGTGTGTGTGTGTGTGTGTGTGTGTTTGTGTTTGTGTGTGTCACAAAGTATTGTCTGGGGATGTAACAAAGGTTCTGGAATTCTCAGAATCCTCAGAGTCAGGGTCTGGGTCTGCAGCTTCTGAGCCCCCCTCTGGGGGGGTCCCCAGGAACCCTGAAGACCCCCGCTCCTCTGGTGATCCTGGGGGTGCAGTCCCACCCCACTCCCAGCTCTCCTCCAGCAAATGGAAAGGGAATTCTACTGCTTCTGTAGATGGCACAGACTCACCACGCTGGTGGGGACCTTCTAGCTCCTTTGACTGATGAAGAAACTGGAGCACAGAGAGGGAGAGTTTCTTTCCCAAGACACACAGCAACTTGGTGTAAAGACTGTGTTCTGGGACTTACCAGTACCAGTCAGAGACCTGGGAAGACCAGCCTTTTTTTGCACATGAGGTGGGGCCAGCCTGGAACTGAGGGGTGGGGGTGCTTTGGAACATTTCAGTGCTTTAACCTCTAAGGCTCCCAATCTGGCCGCCTGGAGTGCAGCCCCAAGAGGACAGTCCAATAGGGGGCAGCAGAGACCAGCAGTAGAAGGAGGCTAACCGCCCCCCCCCCCCAGAACAGGCTGGAGCTCTGGAGGGGTTGGGGGGAGGCCAGGGAAAGACTCCAGCAGTGGGGGCAGGTGGGAGGATGCAGAGGCTGGACTCTGGTTCTGCATCTTCCCTGGCGCCCACCTCACCCCTGGAACCACCACCTTGGGGGGAGGCGAGTGAATTGAATCACTCCAGTGTAGGGTAGGATCCTGACCTGACTTACAGTTTCGATGTTCTATTCATCATGGAATTCTGCATTCATTGCGATTTCAAAAAATATTGCGTTAGATATTATTTATCTTGATTACTGAGTTTTGGGCTCCTCCCTTAAATTTTACACGCAACGACAGTGCCTTACTCTGCTCCCACTAGTCCTGGCTGTGTCTGGAACTCGGGGAAACCTGTTGGGGGCGGGGGAGGGGAGGCGGGGGGCGGAGTTCTGGAGTGGGCGTGGTCAGCGCCCTGAGGTTCCAGCCTCAACTGACCAAGTGCGTTGACATTTGCATAGCGGAGCCCTGTTTTTATAGCGACCTATCTTGTTTATAAAAAGTTATTATAAAATAGATAATCACATAAGATCGACATCATTTTATTGCTGGACCATCTCTCCAGACACATCCTTTGATTTACAGTGATGTTATAATATTCCCCCAAACACCCACCCAGATGTTTACTTGTGTTGACAAATAGAGCCGACGGTTACTAACAGAAGCACATCTGAATGGTATCTTTGACAGTGAGGACTGGCTTTGCCAATTAGATTACACAGTGGGGCTTCTCCCTGGATTGAATGGTTCAAATTGGCAACACCAAGTTTTGGGGGAAAAATATACCTGAAGCACAGGAGAAGATGAAAGCATGTTTCTCAAAAAAAATACTGTATTTGCGAAGATGCACGATGATTACAGATATTTTAATTTTTTCCCAATCTTTTAAACTCTATCATGCACAAGGGGTCGCTTAGTAACTTCCAGTCAAGTTCCTTGGCGCATATCCCTGATATGAACCTGGGAGAGTGGATGACAAATGGCTGGGTGACACCTCTGTGCAGGTGGCCTCCCACCCCCCCACCCCACCCACACCCCCGCAGCTGATTCTGGGATGGAGCCAGACTGCAGGAGGTTTACAGGGAGAGTGTTTGGGACCAACCCATGTGCAAGCGATGGTGGGGGCGGGGGAAGCAGGGTGGGCAGAGGGAGGAATCAGCTATAGTGGAGCTTTGCTGTGGGGATGGTCCTTCTCAGCTTCCCCAAATGGGTCGAGAGGCTGGGTCTTCAGACCCTCACGTTGATCAGCTTTCAGAGGCCAGCTGCCCAGGGGAGGACCATGGCTCGGCTCCAGGTGGCTCTCTTCATCAAGGGAGCTGACAGATGAGGGCAGGGCTGTCTGTGGGCGAATTTCCCAGCAGATGGGGCAATAAGCCCTTCATTCCAGAAACGGTCTGGTGGTGCATCAAACTGTCTACCAGTTCAAATCCTCTCAAAGGCAGGTGGTTTCCAATTCTTTGCTTTCAGCAAAATTAAAAATATATGAAATAGAGCTGCCAGCTGAAAAATCATTGAAAAAAATAATTTTTGACCATCAACCACTAATGATTTTTGGCACATAATTAGGAAGAAGCTTAGATCTGTGAGTGAAATTCTATTACAAAACTTCTGTTTATGAGGTCAAGGTTTCTTTGAGTTTCATATAAAAATGAAAGCCAGAACAGAATAGATGCAGGACCCTGCTTCATTCTGGCAGGACGTCGTATTCATCAATGAATCACAAATCAACACTATTTAATGATTATCTGTGTAAATTTTAATATGTTTATGTTGTTTTGATCACATACTGCTATGAATAATTAAGATGCCAACTCAGTGTGGCAGAAAATAGTTTAATGCTCAAGGTCACAGGCTATGAAACTAAATTGTAGAATGTAAACAATGTATATTTTTAGGACAGAGATGTATGGCAGGATAATGAATAAAAGACTCAGGTGTAAAAATGTATGAGTAGATCAAATTCAATGAGGGGTGTGGAGTGAAAACAAAGTTCAAGATGAGGGAAGAAAGATGGAAAATTTCCAAATGTTAGAGAAGAATTTTAAAAAAGAGTGGGTTGGGGCGCCTGGGTGGCTTAGTCGTTAAGCGTCTGCCTTCGGCTCAGGTCATGATCCCAGTGTCCTGGGATCGAGCCCCGCATCAGGCTCTCTGCTTGGCGAGAAGCCTGCTTCTCCCTATCCCACTCCCCCTGCTTGTGTTCCTTCTCTCACTTTGTCTCTCTCTAAATAAATAAAATCTTAAAAAAAAAAAACAAAAAAATAAAAGAGTGGGCATCCAATCATGATGATACTCACTTCCATTCTATATATATAGAAGAGCGTTGAGAACGTTTTACAAACTTCTGGTGAAAACTTTACATGTCTACTTACAAAGCAGCAGGGAGTGTGAACCCCGATTCTTTTGGAGGGCTCCGCTGCAGGCCCTGTCCCCCTCCCCCAAGAAGGCTCTTCTCTAATGCATAAAGGTCCTGGGTCTCAGCGCAGGGTGATCACATAAACTAACAAGCAGGACCACCATGAGTCGGGGGGCAGCTAGGAGCTGTGCCCTTTCCTTCCAGTATCTTGACTCCTCCAATCACTCCTGAGAGAACTGAGTGAGGCGCTAAGCCTGGAGAGGGGACAAGGCAGTCCCAGGGCTCAGCTAGTAGGGGGACCTCTGGACCCACAGGGCACTGACGACAGCCTCTGTGACTCAAAAGAGACCCCACCTGCCATTTCACAGCAGGGTAAACAGAGGCCCTGAGAGGGCAAAGAACCTGCTGGAGTGTCCCAACCCTGGAGGGTCGGAGCTGGGACCAGAGAGGATGCCTGGCCCTCAGGCCTACAGCTGCTCGGACAGCTGGTGAGAGTGTCAGGCTGGGGTAGGAGGGTTTGTGTCTCACTTCCCCATCTGCCTGTGTCACCGTGAGCATCAGCATTGCTGTCCCACCCCAGACAGTAATAGTCAGCCTCGTCCTCGGCCCGGGCCCCGCCGATGGTCAGGGTGGCCGTGTTCCCTGAGTTGGTGCCTGAGAATCGGTCAGGGATCCCTGAGGGCCGATTGCTATCAGCATAGATAATCAGCACAGGGGCCTGACCCAGCTTCTGCTGGTACCAGGAAACACATGTATTTCCAACGTTGTCTCCCCCACAGGTGATCCTGGCCGTCTTGTCCCAGGCTCACTGACATCGAGGGGGGCTGAGTCAGCACGTAGGCAGCCATGGAACCTGCAAGAGAGAAGATGAGAGGTGGGCTTCCAGCTGAGGGGACTCTGCCTTCCTGGCCTGGACTGAGCTCCAGGGGTTCTCTTGGCCCCCAGAGTTGCCCCCTTCCAGCAATCTCAGCCCAAGGGACCCATGGGCCTGGATAGACCTTTTGAACCAATGTGAGCCCCCGGCCCCTTTCTCTGGGCAGGTGCAGTCCCGTAGAGCTCACACAGAGCCAGTGAGCCCAATGGGTGGATTTACCCCTCTAGCCCCTCATCCTGCAGCAAGGTGAAGAGATCCTGTCCCCCACTGGATCCCAATGAGCCTGGGCACAGCACCTGTGCAGTGAGCAAGGAGGCTGAGGAGGAGAGGGGTCCAGGCCATGGTGGAGGTGCCCCGATTCTGTTCCCAAGTCCCGAGGCTGGGCGAAGTTCCTCCCAGGCCTCTCTTATTCCCTTGCTGGACACACCTGCTGGTTATGCAAATCAGCCAGGGCTCAGGGGCTGCTGCTGAGGAGCTTTGTGGGTTCAGAGAAGGAAGGGCTCAGCCCCAAGGGGCGTAGAGAGGGGAGAGTTGTCCCTTGCGGTTGCCACCCTCAGCCCAGGGAATCCTTCTTCTGGTGGTCACGTAGGTCTGGGGCTACAACTCCAGTTTTAGGCCGTACCTTGGCCTAACTCCTGGGCTGTTCTGACCACTGAGAAGCAGAGTCTGTTTTCCAGGGAACCTAAGTCCTGCTCACAGAATCCTCCTGGGTCCTGTCTGGGTCCTGTCATGCAGGTGGCCAGAGTCATGGTGGTGCTGCTGAGATTGTTCTGGGCCCCCAGATCTTTCCTCTGTTCCATTCTGGCTCAGGAAGGAGGTGGTTAATATCATCCAGGATTCCTAAGTGTCTCATCCATCCTTGTGTTGTGGTGGATGTCGCATGCTGGTCCCCTCCCAGCTCCACCATCAGAACTTTCCATGCTGTGTCTCTTCTGAGACTTGCAGGCCCCAGTGCAGTGACCCTCCTCATCCCCACTCCAGGGAAACCCTGCATGCTTAGACAGAGGCTTCCAGGGAAACCCTGCGTGTTTAGACAGGGGCAGCATCCTACCGCAGATCACAGTTTGTGAGCTGTGAACACCAGCATCTGAGTAAAATTCCTCCCTTGCCAGGTGCACATGGGGGTTGTTAAAGGTCCATGGAGGTGCTGTAAGGGTCTGCCCTTGACCATGAGCTCCTGGACAGGTGGTAGGTGCCATTTCTCGGTATCTCCGATGTGTGGCTGGGGCAGGGACACATCATGTGCTCAAAAGATACGATCTGAGTATAAGAGAATAAAATTTGGTTGTGAATTGTAAGAATGCCTCATGCGAAATTAAAATTATATTTTTAATTTCAGTTGCTAGCAAAAAATGCATTAAGTAATAAAAATCATTAATATAATTTATGAGGTTGAGCAATGGTTATTGAATAACTGCTGTGTCCTTGGAGTGGAAAAAGAAAAAGAAAAAAATTTGGCACCAGCCCTCTGGAGAGAGAGGGGGAAAGGAGGAACTCCTTGTAGCAGGACAGGAAGCTCTCAGCACAAAGGGGGGTGGGGATGTGTGTTCTCAGAGGGAGGGGGGTTTGTAGACTTTCGAGAGCTTTAGCACCACTGGGGTGCATGTAGGAGATGGAAGTCCCAAATCTGTGCCAGAGAAATGGGTAATTACTGCAAGATCTGGATCAGAATAAGAAGGAGCCGAGAGATTTTGTACATTAATGTCAAACATGATACTCAAGAAGGGAGATAGATACCTTATCCTTGAGGTCTCAGGTCTTGGTAACTAACACCCCCCGCATGTTAGAACCCCTGATGCCAGGCCCACTCCATCACCAGGTGGCTAGCCAGGCGATCTCTGCTGTCCCCTGGGTCGTGGCAACAGCACAGGGGGTTCACGCCATGTGCTCTGGGATGCTGTATCCGCTTTCAGCCGGTCATGTGTTAGGCATGTGTGGTATTGCTTCCCCCTGGTCAGGACTCATGGATCTAGGAATTCGGGGTAGAAATGGGAGTGGCAGCACTCACTCACATCCCCAGTGAGCCACCAGCAAAATGTTCACTTCTCATCCCTGGTGCTTGGCTGTCTGCTTGACTGCACCACACTGCTGTCTAAGAGTGCGTTGTGGCCCTTCCTGGCTCCTCCTTGCAGTGAGGCACCTGGAAAAGTAGGGGACCCTGGCTGCCGTGATTCCTGATGACTATCACGGGGGACTTGGCTATCTACTACCCATTTGGGGGAAGCAGGTGTGAGTATGGATTCAGCAGATCCCCTAATACTCCCTGGGACTGTGATTACGGCATAAATTCACCACAATCCAATGCAGCAGGTCTGATAATGAACAGATCTTCCAGAATGAAGGTTTGGTCATCCCATCTGGTGGGGATGATGACCAGGTCAGGTCTTTGCTGAGGGAAGGGGAACATGGGGTGGGTAGGTCACTTCCTGACCACAGGTAGTGAAGAAATGAGCAGGATACAAGGACAAGTGTTTCTTCCTTATATTGACATGAATAAGTTTGGATATGTATTAATCATATGCTTTTGTTTTATTCTCCTGTCTCATCCCATTATTGTCTAACATCAGATGTGTTAACAATAGTTAACTTTATCTTTTTTTTTTTTTTTTTTTTTTAAGATTTTATTTATTTATTTGAGACAGAGAGAATGAGAGAGAGAGAGAGCACATGAGAGGGGTGAGGGTCATAGGGAGAAGCAGGCTCCCTGCCGAGCAGGGAGCCCGATGCGGGACTCGATCCAGGGACTCCAGGATCATGACCTGAGCCGAAGGCAGTCGCTTAACCAACTGAGCCACCCAGGCGCCCCAACAATAGTTAACTTTAAATCTCAATATAGAAGTTATAGGATATCAAATCAGCTGGGACAAAAACAACTATCACTACAGACAACAGTATAGTTTGATTCCTCTTGTGGGGAAAGGGTGAGCATGTTTGTAATTGTTCATTGGATAGTTTCATCATATTGGGTGGAAGCAAGGTTACCAATATTCTCTTCATTTAGAGACTGTGGTTTGCCTGGATTGGGTGGATTTCATGTGGATGAGGGGTGGACTGTGGTGGCTTATTAAATGTCAACGTTGACAAGCTGATTGTATCCACAGAATTGTCGTCTGTCCATGTTTCTGGGTAGGGTGAGTGTAAAGAGAAATTCTCGTGCAAGATGTCAGGGGTAGAAGTGAGGAAGCATATCGTGTGTCTCACTCCCGTGGTTGAGTTCTTCTGGCCACTCTGGAGACAACTCTCCCAATGTCCCTCATTCACCATCAGGATGGATGTGACTCTCCAACTGTCTGTCAGAACCCAGAGCACCCAGTGTGTCTGCATCTTTTTCATTCTTTAAAAACACAGGGAATGAACTGGTCTGTTGGGGATTTTGACACATGTAATGGGGCTTGGGGGGGACAAACCAGAGCTTTGTGTGTTCACAGTGGTCTCCTCAGGTCCCTGAGGGCCCTGCCAGGGATGCCGGCCTTCCTGCATTGGGTTCCTGGAAGCAGACTCTGAGATGGAGAAGTGCATGTGCAGGAATTCTGGAAGGAGTTGGGGAGGTCAGACTGGGCAGAAGGAGATGGGACCCACGGTGAGACATCAGATGAGGCCTCCTTCCTGCAGGGAGCCCTAAAGCTGGGAACTTTCAGGACATCTGAACCTGAAGGAGGGTCTTGAGCTCTTGGACTCAGGCCATGATTCAAGAGATTCTCTCTGAGAAGGAGCATGAACCTGGGGAGACAGTTTTCTGAACCAAGAGCACTTCCCAGCAAGGAGCTCCCCTGTGAGCTGCCAGGGGCCTCAGACAAAATGGGTGTGTGCGTGAGCCCAGAGGAGGGGTGACCACAGTGGGTAATGCACTGGTCTGCTCCACTCAGAATCCCCAGCTGCCATGCTGAGAAGCCTTCTGGAGCTCAGCTGAGCTGGAAAATTCTGGACTCTAATCCTGGTCAGTGAAGGAGTGGCCCATGACCACCATATGGAAATGCAGGGATAATGATCATAGATGGAGGTTTCTTTCTGTTTCCCCTTCTACCCAGGCCCTCTGTTCCCAAACATACTCAGACCCAGACAATCTCAGGAGCCCCAAATCAACCCTGATACACCCTCTGCAGGTACTGCCTGAAGGGTGGGTGGCTAGGGAGATCTGGGGACCTGGAATCTGGGGATCTGGGTCAGAGCTGCTCCCTGCTTTGTGCACAGGCCTTCTGGGGCTGGAGGAGAGTGTGACACACACGGGGAAGGGGTTTGTGTCTCACTTCCCCATCTGCCTGTGTCACCATGAGCATTACCACAGCTGTCCCACGCCTGACAGTAATAGTCAGCCTCGTCCTCAGCGCGGGCCCCGCTGATGGTCAGTGTGACCGTGTTCCCTGAGCTGGAGCCAGAAAATCGGTCAGGGGTCCCAGAGGGCCACTCAGTGTCCTTATAAATGACTGTCACGGGGGCTTGGCCTGGCTTCTGCTGTTACCATTGTGCATAGTATTCGCTCAGTATCTCTCCAGAGCAGGTGATGGTAGCCGTCTGTCCCAGGGTCATTGACACCGAGGGAGACTGAGTCAGCGCCCTGGAGGCCACGGAGCCTGAAAAGAGAAGAGGAGAGGTTGGTGTGAGGTTCAGGGGCTCATCCCAGGCACCCAATACTGAGCCTGTGCCGGTCTAGCTCGGGGTTCACTTCAGACCCCGCTCAGTCCTGATGCGGCTGAGTGTGTGGGCAGGCCTGGGGTCAGCCCCTGTGCAGAGAGTGAAGACGGGGAGCAGGAGAGGGGTCCAGGCCATGGCGGATGTGCCCGGAGCTCTGCCTCCTGAGACCCACAGCACTGCTGGGCTCCACCCCGGCCTCTCTTATTCCCTTCCAGGCCCTTGGGACTGTGATTGTTAGGACTTATGCAAATTTTCTCCATATCTGGGGCTCCTGCTTGATAAACCAGGGGTGAGATCAGAACACGTGACTGAGGAGGAAGAGGGGAGCCCCCAGCTTCCTCCAACCAGCTTTCAGGTTGGACCACTAGCCTTTGTCTGCAGGGTCTGGGATCACAGGCACCTTCCGGGGATCAGACCACATGACAAGCCACAGCGACCACCCTGCTTGCAGTCTGTGCTTGGCTCCCTCTGTGGTCTTTCAGGAGCCTGGCCATGGGGCAGGGCTGGGCCCTCTGAGAGTTACTGACAGCACTTGATACAGGGAAAGTGGTCCCGTGGCCTCATTACCTTCCTCGTCCTCCTGCGTGGCGTCCCCCCTGCGTCCCCCAGAGGCACTGTGGTCCCATGCTTCCCTTGTCATTAGATTGTGGAACTTTCTCATTATTAGAATGTTTGTGCATCATTTTGTCTGTGGGAGTTCACTAGTTAACCCACCACCTGCTGTTGGGGACTCATCACATCTTCTAGTCTATTGTCACGTGGTGTTTTTATTTCTGTGACACCTCATATACTACAACAGTAAATTGTCAACAATTTTCTTTTCTTTTTTTTTTTTATCAGTATTAGATACAATCGTGCAAATTTCATGAGAAACCATCCCAGAGTTCAAAAACCAACATCAAGCTCCATGTCTTGTCGGGGTCCTCAGGGTTATGTCTTCCCACATGGGGTGAGCTTCGGAGCCAGACCCAGGGTCCCTGCCGGAGCTGGATCCTGTCACTGACGCATGGACAGCTCAGGGACCAGCGCTGTGACCTCAGGTAGTGAGAATCACGTCACTCTGGGGACAGTGTCACAAGGAGGCTGTGGATGCTCATTCCAGGCACCAGGGGCTCCGAGTGCTCCCCCTCCCAACCCCTGAGACCCTCTTGAACAAAGAGGCTATACCCTGGGACCGACTCCGCCTGGAGGTGGGAAACAGAGGCAGAAGGTGAGTGGTCAGGGTGTTCTCAACGGGCCCAGCTTGGATGAGTCTGCTCCCGGAACCCTGGTGCACAGTGCAGGGGCTGCATTTCCCATGTGGGGTGCTCCCTGTGTCAGTCCCGTCAGTGTCCTGGGGGTCACTGTGTGTCTGACCCTCAGAACAAGGTCCCTGCAGCCTCTGGAGATAGGAGTGATCATCCCTACTTCCTTCTGAGGAGTGAGCCCAGGACCCCTGCTGACCCCCAGGCTTGGTGTCCCTGTGAGGCTCCCCCTGGGCAGCCCCAGCCTCTGTCCTGGGGCTCCTGATGCAGCCCTGCTGCCCCCTGCTGGTGGAGGAGGCTCAGATCAGGAGCTTCCCTCCTGCAGGTCCCCCCACAGCCCCTGTCACCTGAGGAGCGGTGTGGACCTGGGAGTCCTGCCTCCCACAGGCAGCTGCCCCCCTGCCCTGCCCAGCCCAGCCCAGCCCAGAAGGTCACATACACGGTGCAGGAGGGAGGACAGGTGCGATTCCTGTACTCGTCCCAGGGTTGAAATGCCCCGGCCTAGCCCGCTGGCTTGTTTCAGAAAGGACAGTGCAGGGTCAAGTGTAGCGCATCTGAAAAGGGTTAATGGCCAGACAAACCTGTGTGATGTCCACAGCCACCAGATTCCCGTGTATTTAGGAATCCCGACCGATGCTTCCTGCATCCCCATCAGAGCAACAGGTGATGCTTCTGGTGCTAAGTTCAGTTGAGCAGACAAACCTTTAATTTTATTGTTATTTCCACTACTTTTTTATTTTATTTTTCCAGCCCACATCTCCTGGAGTTTGGTGTGGGGGGATTTGTAAAGAGCCTAGTCTGTGGTTTGGTGAGCTGGGGAATCTGCTCCTTCAGACTTGGATACAATTGCACATGATCCCAGTGTGGCTGAAACCTTTTCCTCGTGTACCCACCGGGGCGGACTGGAGACGCCAACACCAAGGGTAACTCTCTGAGACCCCACCGCGCCTGCCGAATTACTTAAACTGTTCAATATTTTGCATCATTTACTGCGAAAAAGATGTGTCTTACATGAGTGTAAGCTTCCCCATTTCACAGCAGGTAAAGCTGAGGCCCAGAGAGGCTAGCTTCCCAGGAAAACAGTGGAGAGTGGGGCGAGTCCAGGAGTGCAGCCCAGACATGCTGCTTTCAGACTCTGGTCTCCTTGGTGTAGAAGGTGAGCACGATGGGAAGGAGGGAGGGTGAGGCCAGGCTGGGCAGCAGAGTTTCCGTTCCTGGGCTCACTGCCGTCCCCATCCTGGCCTGGCCTATAAAGGAGCCCCTAAGCCTCCACGTGGGGGAGAGTCAGCAGGGTTGTGTCTCGGATTAGAGCTGGAGAATCTGTGGGGACTTTGGAGGCTGTTTGGGGGTACAGGGGCCTGGCCTGGGTCCTGCTGGCTCTGCTCTGCGTTATTGCTTTGTCCTCTCTGGGCTCCAAGTTTGAGGGAGTGACAGGGGTCTCGTGGCCACTGTACGGTATGTATCTAGTCCTGTAGCAGACACAAGGCCTGCAGGTTCAGGAGACTGTGGGGCTCATTCTCTGGGTCCCAGCCCCTCAGCACCGTGTGGGCTGAGCTCAGGCTTAGGGTCATATCAGGGTCCTGTGGGGGCTGAGCCTGTGGTCACAGCCTGGGCAGGGAGTGAGGAGGGGGAACAGAAGAGGGTCCAGGCCATGGTGGGGATCCCAGATTGTGTGTCTTGAGACCCCAGCTGAGCCTGGCCACACCAAGCGTCCCTCATCCCCTCACTGGTTCCTGTGGAAATGCTCCTTCTCAGGCTGCTGGAGAGAATCTCTGCTTCTGTGCGGGCTTCATGGATCCGCTTCATGTGGAGCTGTGCTCCCCTTTGGGATCCACAGGGGCCTCTTGTCACTCTGTGTTTGCTACCGTAAAAACTGGGGGGATGGAGAGGTGAGGGCATTTCTGTCGCTGTTCTCATGCAATGTGGCCTGTGATGATTTACTTCCATTTTTGTGAGTGTTTCAAATACGCATGACATGAAATACTCCATCCTGACCATTTGTAAGAGTTCAGTTCATCTGCCCAGATTCTCTGTTCTGTGGTATTTTTTACATGCCGAATTATGGAACAGAATCAATGGCAATGTTGTCTTGACCTCGCACTTAGCATAATTTTATTTCGTGTAGGTTTCTTTCCTTGGGTGTTGCTGTTGAACTCAATTTGACAATATCTATCTTTTAATTGTGGGGTTTAGACCATTTCCTCACTGTGAATAGTAACACAGTTTATTAAATCCCATCTTGCTGTTTATTTTCTGTTCCTCCATGTCTCTCTGTTCTCCTTTTCCATTTATCTCTTGTTTTTGAGTAACAGAACATTTTCTATGATCCATTCTATGTCTCTGTTTGGCTCATTAGCTGTAACCCTTGCTGTCCTGTCATCTGTGACTCATCACAGGCTACGTTCAGGTGACGCCACACCATGTGACAGAGAAATCATGACATTAGAGCTAACTTCCCACTCTCTCTTCTTTCTCAGAGCTGTGGTAAGAAGGTCAGACCCATCACTGTTAGCTACGTGACAAATTCCAACATATGCTGTGATTAGACATGCTCTAGACAGTGATTTACTTTTCAAAGAGACATAAATAATCAAGAATTTCTGAATATTTATCCCTGTAGTTATCATTTCTGACTGTTAACATTCATTTTGTAGATTCAGATTCTTCTGGAGTCACTTCCTCGTGCCTGAGGGAAGTCCAGTGTTATTTCCTGTGTTATGGGTCTGCTGAAGATTAATTCTGTCAGTTTGGTATATCTGAAAAAAATTATTTATTTAGCCTTCATTACTGAAGACTATTTTCCCTGGATAAAGAAATAAGGGGTTTCATTTTGTTTGTTTTTCTCAGTATTTTGAAGATGTTAATCCACTGGGCTCTGTGTGCATTTCTGCTCATGAGAAATCTGTCTGAATCCTTGTCACTGTTCCCCTGAACCAAGCGTCTTTCCTCTCTGGTGGCTTTTCACACTCTTTTTCTCTGCCTTAAACAATGCGATATTGATGGGAGTTTGTTTCCCCGCCCCCCCGTACGTCATTGCTTGTGGTTTCTAAAGATTTTGGAATCTGTAAGTTTTGAATTTTCATGAATTTGGAACATTTTTGGCCAATACTCCCTCATATTCTTTTCCCCCTCTCCGCCCTCACTCCCTGGTTCACAGTCACACGTGCATGACGTGGATAACGTTGTCCTACACTCAGGCCTGCGCTACTCACTTTAAAGTCTTTCTGTGTCTTTCACTCTGCGGTGCCTGTGCTGTGTGCTCAGGCCCCTCACCCGTTCTTCATCTTGTCGTGTCTGCTGCTCATCTCAGCCCTTGTATTTGTGACCTGACACGTTACAGTTTTCATCTCTAGCAGTTTGATTGGGATGCTTTAATTTTCTTCTCCGTCTCCTCCTAGCATTTCAATCCTTCGGACTATATTTGGTTGAAAGTCTGCAAGATCGTCCTGCTTTCCATGCACAGCCCTCTGTCCTGTCCTGCGGCTTCCAGACCTGCCGCCCCAGGACCGCCTGGGCCCATTCACCACGTGAGTGTCTCTCCCACTGTCTCTGTCTCTCTGTGCATCACAGATAAATACACACATACATGAACATGACATCCATGTCCTATTGGATCTGCACCCTCTAGACATTCCTAAGTCTGCACTTTAGTAGCTATAATTCCTTGTGGTTAAAGTGATGTTATTTTAATGGTTTCTTGTGGATTTGCAGCCCTCACCTCGTACCTTATCCGAGTTCCTCCCAGTGACCCAACATCACTCACATGCAGGATGAGGACCTCATCACATGGTCTCATCTCGCTCATCATTTCTGCTCTCAGCGTCATGTGTTTTACTTGTTCCTCCATTATAAATCAAACAGGTTGCTATTGTTTTTGCTTTAAGCACATGATTGTGTTTACAGACATTAACCACTAAAATTTGTTTTAGGTTTATCCATGTAGTTAAGATTTCCCAAGCCTATTATATAGTTTGTGTCGACTCATATTTCCCTCTGTCACCCTTTCCTTCTGTCCAAGGGGCGTCCTTCACTGTCGCTTGTGCTGAGGGTCTGGGGGTGATCAGTTCTGGGAGGTTTGCAGTCTGAGATAGGTTTGTTTTGTCTTTACTTTCAATGACATTTTTGTCATTGAAGACCATGATGACAGATACCTTGTATTAGAATTTGAAGACACTGCTCTCCTTTTTTCCACTTTACATGGTTCATGATGAGAAAGGTGCTCCCAGCTCGACGCTTGTTCTCTGTAGGGAACAGGACTCTCCTCTCTGGCCGTGAGAGTATCTGCATCGCTGGTTTGTAGAAATTTCATACGATGTGCGCTGGGCTGTCTCCCATGTTCCCTGTGCCTGAGCTTCGTTGAGCTTCTTCCATACCTTGGTTCCTGGGTTTCTCCAAATTTGAAGGCTTTTTGTACATTATTTCTTCACAGATTTTTGAATTTACCCTCAGTCCCTTCCCTTCCCTCCCGCAGTCCCTACACTTACTTGCACACTGTCTGAGTGGCGTGAAGGTGTCCTCCAGGCACTGAGCCTTCATTAATTCGATTATTCATTTATTTCGCTGTGTGTTTCATTTTGACTACTTTCCATCGCTTTGACATCACAGTCCTTAATCTCTTCTTTTGCAGCATCATATCTACTGTCAGTCTGTCTCCTGTATTTTTAAATTTCAGACCATATGATTTGGGAAGTTTTAAAAGAGTTGTTCTTTACAAAATGTCTTCCATTTCTGCTTCTTACATGTTTAGTCCTTCCTCCCAGAGGAAATGGAGTTCTAATGACTGATTACACATTCCCTGCTGATCCACCCTGTGCAGGTTGCCTGGAGGGCTGGGAGGAAGGGGACAGACTGGGCATCTCAGACCTGGGGACCTGGGCCAGACCTGCTCCCTGCTCTGTGCACAGGCCTCCTGGGGCTGGAGGAGAGTGGGACAGAGACGGGGAAGGGGTTTGCGTCTCACTTCCGCATCTGCCTGTGTCACCGTGAGCATCAGCCCTGCTGTCTGATGACTGACAGTAATAGTCAGCCTCGTCCTCAGCCTGGGCCCCGCTGATGGTCAGGGTGGCCGTTCCCTGACTTGGAGCCAGAGAATTGTGTAGGGATCTCTGAAGACCAAACACTAGCCTCATAAAAGACCAATACAGGGGCTTGGCCTGGCTTCTGCTGGTACCAGCGTACATTAATATCTTCCAAGTCCTCTCCAGGGCAGGTGATTGTAGCCGTCTCTCCCAGGGCCACTGACACACAGGGCGGCTGAGTCAGGCCACTGGAGGCCACGGAGCCTGAAGAGACAGAAGAGGAGAGGTTGCAATGAGGTGCAGAGACTCAATCGCAAGGTCCCAATCGTAGGCTGTGCTGTGCCTGAGCTCAGGCTTTCGGGCAGTCTGAGCTCAGGTCCTGTGGGGCTGTGTGTGGGCAGGACGGGGGCAGCTCCTGTGCAGAGAGTGAGGACGAGGAGTGAGAGAGGGGTCCAGGCCATGGGGGATGTGCCCAGCGCTCTGTCTTCTGAGAACCACAGCTGGGCCAGGCTAACCCCAGCCTCTCTTATTCCTTTCCAGTCCCTTGGGTCTGTGATTATTAGATTTATGCAAATTTCCTCTACTCTGAGACTCCAAGTGCGTTCAAACCACTTGTGAGCTCAGACCACGTGGCTGAGGAGGAAGAGAGGAGCCCCCAGCTTCTTCCAAGCAGCTCTCAGGTCAGAAAATGAGCCTTGGTTTCTGAAGTTTGGTATCACAGTCACACTCTTGGGGTTTGAACACAACCACTGTCCCAACCCTCTATGGCTGGGGGCTGTCCTGGCCTGACTCAGGTCCTTCCAGAATCCTGGCCATGGGACTGAGGTGGTGCCTCTGAGAGATGCAGACAACACCTGATTCAGAGTTCGGTGGGCCTGTGACCTCATTACCGTCCTCCCCGTACTTCAGGTCCCCTCTGTGTTCCCCACAGGCACTGTGGTCCTGTCCTTGGCATGACAACAGAATGAAAAACCTTGCTTCCTCTGCTTATCTCCCTCGGTCCTGCCCCGCCACCTGGGACATGGGGCTTAACTGGCCTGCTCTGCTGAAGGGAGCTTGAATCAGATTCGAGACCCTGTATGATCTGAAAAATTGTTTCAGAATGGACTCTGTCACTGACCACATGGAGAGTGTGCTGTGGATGGTGATCCCCCGGGGAATATTGACTGCACTGCTCTGGTGGCAGAGAATGAGCCTTGCCTCCTTTTGGCTCGTCCTGGGAGTAAATCATGAGGAAAAGTGAGGGCACTGGCTGGGGTGATTCATAGTGACTGTCACGGGGGAGCTGGGTGTCTGTTACACAAGTGGGCAAGCAGGGGCATGTATGGATTCAGGAGATCCCCTAGTACTGCCTGGGTTTGTGATTACGGTCATGAAAGTGCCACGACTCCATTCAGCACGTCTGATCATGGACCAGCCTTCCAGAAGGAGGGTTTATCCTGCCAACTGGCTGGATTGAGGACTAGCACAGGTATTTTCTGAAGAGAGGGGATCAAGCGGTGCGTGATGAAGAGAGTAGTTATAGATGCCCCTTCTGAGCACAGGGTAGTGGCAGAAATGAACATGCTAGAAGTCACACATGTTTCTCCTTATGTTCTAGGAATGTGCTTGGATACGTAGCAATCATATGCTTCTGTTTTCTCCACCTGTGTCATCCCATTGTCATCTAACACCAGGCGTGTTAATGGTAGGAAACTGTCTATCTCAATATTGACCTTTAGGATATCAAATCATGTGGCACAAAAATAAATATCCCTAGTCGTGGGATAGTTGCCTATTATCAAGTGGAAGCAAGGTCACCACTATTCCCTTTCTTTGCAGACTGTGGTTTGCGTGGGTCTAGTGGATTTCATGTGGGCAACGTGGGATTCTGGTGGCTTCATACGTGTGAGCATTGACAGACTGGACTGCGTGTCATCATACTGTTTTCTGTCCCTGTTTCTGGGCAGGGTGGGTGTAAGGAAGGATTCTTGTGCAAGATGTGGGGGATGGGGGTAAGGCAGCACTCCTTGTGTGTCTCACGCCCGTGGTTGAGTATCTTCTGGCCACTCTGTAGGAGGGGGCAACTGTCCCAATGTCCCTCATTCACCATCAGGATGGACGTGACTCTCCAACAGTCTGTCAGAACCCAGAGCACCTAGTGTGTCTGGATATTTTCTCCTCGTATACAAATAGAAGAAAGGATCTCATCTGTCTGGCGATTGGATATGCACCTTGAGGATGTGGGGGAGAGACCCCAGCTTTGTGGCTATATATAATGGCCCCCTTTGTTCCCGGGGGACCGTCTCCAGGACGCTGGCCATCCCAGATGGGTTCCTGGAAGCAGATGCTGAGACAAAGAAGTGCATGTGTAAATACCTGGAAGGAGAAAGGATATCAGGCTGGGCAGAAAGAGAGCGACCCACAGAGAGTGAGCCATCAGTTGAGGCCTCCTTCCCGCAGGGAGCTCTACAGCTGGGACCTTTCAGGACATCGGAACCTGAGGCAGGGCCCTGGGATGTGGGCCTCTGGACATCACTCACCTGAACCTCTCTGAGAAGGGACAGGAACCTGGGGAGGCAGATTGCTGAAGCAACAGCGCTTTCCAGCGAGGAGTACCCGTGTGAGCTGTCAGGAGCTCTGGACAGCAGTGGGTGGGTGTGTGAGCCCAGAAGAGGGGATGTGGGTGACCCCTCAGTGTCTACTGTACCCGCCTGTTCCACTCTGGTAGAGGAGGCTCCTCTCATGTCCCCAGGGCTTCAGGAGCTCAGCTGAGCTGGGACGATTTGAGCTCTAACCCTGGTCAGTTGGGAGAGCATTAGCCCACGACCACCACATGGAAATGACGACACATTGACCAGGAGACAAAAGTCTCCCTGTGTCTTTTTTCTACCTGGGCCGTCTGTCCCTAGTTCACACCCGAGGCCAGAGAACCAGGGCAGGCTTGTGTGGTCAGCTGTAAATGGTCTCCTGACCCTCCCTGTGCAGAGCTGCCTGGAGGGCTGGATGCGGAGGGAGGCCTGGGGATGTCAGACGAGGGGACCGGGGTCAGAGCTGCTCATGCTCTGTGCACAGGCCTCCTGGGGCTGGAGGAGAGTGCGACACACACGGGGAAGGGGTTTGTGTCTCACTTCCCCATCTGCCTGTGTCACCGTGAGCATCAGCATTGCTGTCCCACCCCAGACAGTAATAGTCAGCCTCGTCCTCGGCCTGGGCCCCGTTGATGGTCAGGGTGGCTGTGTTCCCTGAGTTGGTGCCTGAGAATCGGTCAGGGATCCCTGAGGGCCGATTGCTATCCTTATAGATAATCGTCACGGGGGCCTGGCCTGGCTTCTGCTGGTACCAGGAAGCATATTTACTTCCAATGTTGTCTCCCCCACACGTGATCCTGGCCGTCTGTCCCAGGTTCACCGACATCGAGCGGGGCTGATTCAGCACATAGGAGGCCATGGAGCCTGCAAGAGAGAAGATGAGAGGTCGGCTTCCAGCCGGGGTGTCATCCCCTGGGCACTCCCACCCCTGGCTTAAGTTCCAGTGGTTCTTTAGGCCTGATTCCAGCCTGCTGTCAGCTTTGTTCCTGGGCCCCTGGGACTGCCTGGTGGATGGAGCCTGTGAACAAATGAGAAACAACCCCCCCCTTCTGGGCAGGCACAGCCCTTCAGGGATCACACAGAGTCGTTGTGCTCGGTGGGGGGATATCAGTTTACCAGCCCCTCATCTCACAGCAGGGTCCCCCCGCCCCCTAGAGTCCACTCTTGAGCTCAGAGTCAGGGCAGGATTGTCCCAGGACCCAGGGCTGGGGTGGTTGTGAGCCTGGGCTCAGCACCTGTGCAGTGAGCCAGGAATCCGAGGAGGAGAGGGGTCCAGGCCATGGTGCAGGTGCCTCGATTTTGCTCCCTGAGGCTCAAAGCTGGGCAGATTTCCTCCCAGGCCTCTCTTATCCCCTTGCTGGAGACACTGCTCGTTATGCAAATCAGCCAGATTTCAGGGCAGCTGCTGTGGACCCTTGTGGTTTCGAAATGGGCTCAGCTCCAAGGGACTTAGAGATGGGAGGGGCAGCCCTGCAAACCCATCCTCCTGCCCAGGTAATTCTCATTCACCCTGTGTTCCCATAGTCTGGGGTCCAAACTCTATCCCTGTCCCTGTCCTGACCTGGCTCCTGAGCTGTGAGGTGGAGTCTGTCTGCATTTTCTGAACCCATCATAGAATGTTTACTCTGTAGGTACGAGAGGATCATAGGTCAGTGTGTGTCCTACCCTTGGTCTATGTTGCTGAACATCAGAATATGAACAAAATTCCTCCCTTGCCAGGTGCACGTGCAGTTTTAGGGAATCATTGAGGTGCTGTAGGATTCTTTGCCAAAGGAGACCTCCATGGACAGTTTGTGGATGCTGTGCCTCAGTATCCCCAGGGTGCACTCCATGCCAGGGACAGACCCAGTGCTTGAACAAGGATTGACAGTGACTGAGTGTAGCAGGAATGGGGTGGGGTGGAGCGTCATGAAGCACTGGACCTGTGCTAGAGACAGAGACAAATTGCACAGGAGAGAGATAAGAGACCCCGAGTCAGAATTTTACATGAGAGCAAAGGTGATAGTGTAGAAAACCTATACCTTTAGCGTCTGGTGTCAGCTCCTGGTACCCAACCCTCCCTGTTAGAACCCCTGAGGCTTTGCCAGGTGATCTCTGCTGCCCCCCAGTGGCCGCTGCACACTGGCGGCTGGAGGTGCAGGGAAATCCTCTGTCCAGGTGGAGATTCAGAACCACTGCTCACATCCTGATTGCCCCTGATCCATGCACCCCTGGCCCCAGGGGAGGATTTGCTCTTCTCTGAGGGGCCCCTGCCGGCCTCAGGACCAGGCAGGAGGAGTCAGATTATCCCCGAAAATAGGAAGGGGCTCCTGTGAAGAGAAGGCAGGGCTCATCTGAGGTATCAGGGCTCATGTCTCTGGGGTGGTGGGTGGTCGTGGGTTTGGTTTTGGGGCTGGGCACCTGGGGACACAGGACTCAGGGCCGGCATCTCACTTATTCTGGCTGCTGGGGCTCCACATAGTGTGATGATGACTCCTGCCAAGGACAGAGACAGGAGGACACCCAACCAACAAAAACTTGTTCAGACCCAGCTTGCTCTTCCATAGCTTCCATCCTGGGAAGTCACTGTGAACAAGACACGTCTTTCTTGGCTTCCTGCCTTGGGCGGAGCAGCATAGGGGCACAGTTTCTTTGGTGAGACAGCACACAGTCCCCAACCCCGTCTGCCTGCATCTTGTCTTCTAGGATCATTGAGAAGCCACACTATTGCTATTCTCAGGTCTGTCTAGGTCAGCATTGACCCTGTGGCCCGGAACTAGGCCATCGACGTGTCATTCAGCTGGGGATCTTTCTGGGGAGTTTTGTCTGTGAATGAAAGAAACAGACTAGATTTATGCAGTGCTCTTTCTCTTGTACTTGGGTGTGATGGCTGGAGCTGCGGCAGCCATCCTGAAGTCTGTTGTCAACAACAAGGTGAAGGGAAGCCTCCATAGTAGTGATGATGGTAGAGATAGTGAGAGGATTTGGGACCTCACGGAATTGGTAGTACCTGGAGAACTGCCAACTGACTTCAGACTGACTTCTGCCTGGGGAAAAACAGCTGCTTGAATGTTCATGCTTCTGATTGAGATGGGCATGCAATGCATGAAACACTACCTGCCCAGTTGGGATAATAACTAATACAATTAATTAAATAATGTTAGAAGAACCTGTGCAGCATTGGGTGATGTGCAGAGAAATGAAGTGACATCAGACAAAATGACAGGCAGGGAGTGTGTGGGGAGAGGTTGGAGGAGGCTTCTCTGCGGAGGGGACTGTGGGGCTTCTGTCAGGATGGGAAGCAGGGACAAAACTGAAGTGTGTTTGGAGTCAGTCCCTGGGAGAAGAGTCTGGTTTGTGTGAGGATGCAGGGACCGTGAGGACAGATGTCTGTGATTCCGAACTAGTTGAGCTCCAAGGTGACATTTTCTCATCAGTTCAAAACTCAGTGGCAGGCGTGGTGTGTTAGAATCCTCATGCTGTATGTTTCCAGGAAAGGTGAATCATGAGAGGAGCCCTGTGTGACTTGCCCCGCACAGAAGGCTCAGCTCCCTGGGACCTCAGGTGGACAGACAGGGACTGGAGTTTCCCATGTGAGGTGCTCAGTGTTTCAGGACTCCTCTCAATGTCCTGGGTAAGAGTGTGTGAGTTTGACCCTCAGAACAAGGTCCCTGGAGTTGAGGACATGGGGATGGATCATCGCTCCTTCCTTCTGAGGACTGAACCCTGGACCCCTGCTGACCCCCGGGCCTGGTGTCCCTGTGAGGCTCCCTCTGGGCAGTCCCAGCCTCTGTCCTGGGGCTTCTGATGCAGCCCTGCTGCCCCCTGCTGGTGGAGGAGGCTCAGACCAGGAGCTTCCCTCCTGCAGGTCCCCCCACAGCCCCTGTCTCCTGAGGAGGGGTGTGGACCTGGGAGTCCTGCCTCCCACAGGCAGCTGCCCCCCTGCCCTGCCCAGCCCAGCCCAGCCCAGAAGGTCACATACACGGTGCAGGAGGGAGGACAGGTGCGATTCCTGTACTCGTCCCAGGGTTGAAATGCCCCGGCCTAGCCTGCTGGCTTGTTTCAGAAAGGACAGTACAGGGTCAAGTGTAGCGCATCTGAAAAGTGTTAATGGCCAGACAAACCTGTGTGATGTCCACAGCCACCAGATTCCCGTGTATTTAGGAATCAGGACCGATGCTTCCTGCATCCCCGTCAGAGCAACAGGTGATGCTTCTGGTGCTAAGTTCAGTTGAGCAGACAAACCTGTAATTTATTGTTATTTCCACTACTTTTTTATTTTATTTTTCCAGCCCACATCTCCTGGAGTTTGGTGTGGGGGGATTTGTAAAGTAGCCTAGTCTGTGGTTTGGTGAGCTGGGGAATCTGCTCCTTCAGACTTGGATACAATTGCACATGATCCCAGTGTGGCTGAAACCTTTTCCTCGTGTACCCACCGGGGCGGACTGGAGACGCCAACACCAAGGGTAACTCTCTGAGACCCCACCGCGCCTGCCGAATTACTTAAACTCTTCAATATTTTGCATCATTTACTGCGAAAAAATGTGTCTTACATGAGTGTAAGCTTCCCCATTTCACAGCAGGTAAAGCTGAGGCCCAGAGAGGCTAGCTTCCCAGGAAAACAGCGGAGAGTGGGGCGAGTTCAGGAGGGCAGCCCAGACATGCTGCTTTCAGACTCTGGTCTCCTTGGTGTAGAAGGTGAGCACGATGGGAAGGAGGGAGGGTGAGGCCAGGCTGGGCAGCAGAGTTTCCGTTCCTGGGCTCACTGCCGTCCCCATCCTGGCCTGGCCTATAAAGGAGCACCTAAGCCTCCACGTGGGGAGAATCAGCAGGGTTGTGTCTCGGATTAGAGCTGGAGAATCTGTGGGGACTTTGGAGGCTGTTTGGGGGTGCAGGGGCCTGGCCTGGGGTCTGCTGGCTCTGCTCTGCGTTATTGCTTTGTCCTCTCTGGGCTCCAAGTTTGAGGGAGTGACAGGGGTCTCGTGGCCACTGTACGGTATGTATCTAGTCCTGTAGCAGACACAAGGCCTGCAGGTTCAGGAGACTGTGGGGCTCATTCTCTGGGTCCCAGCCCCTCAGCACCGTGTGGGCTGAGCTCAGGCTTAGGGTCATATCAGGGTCCTGTGGGGGTTGAGCCTGTGGTCACAGCCTGGGCAGGGAGTGAGGAGGGGGAACAGAAGAGGGTCCAGGCCGTGGTGGGGATCCCAGATTGTGTGTCTTGAGACCCCAGCTGAGCCTGGCCACACCAAGCGTCCCTCATCCCCTCACTGGTTCCTGTGGAAATGCTCCTTCTCAGGCTGCTGGAGAGAACCTCTGCTTCTGTGCGGGCTTCATGGATCCGGCATGTGGAGCTGTGCTCCCCTTTGGGATCCATAGGGGCCTCTTGTCACTCTGTGTTTCCTACCATAAAAACTGGGGGGATGGACAGTGAGAGCATTTCTGTCGCTGTTCTCATGCAATGTGGCCTGTGATGATTTACTTCCATTTTTGTGAGTGTTTCAAATACGCATGACATGAAATACTCCATCCTGACCATTTGTAAGAGTTCAGTTCATCTGCCCAGATTCTCTGTTCAGTGGTACTTTTTACATGCCGAATTATGGAACAGAATCAATGGCAATATTGTCCTGATCTCGCACTTAGTATAATTTTATTTCGTGTAGGTTTCTTTCCTTGAGTGTTGCTGTTGAACTCAATTTGACAATATCTATCTTTTAATTGTGGGGTTTAGACCATTTCCTCACTGTGAATAGTAACACAGTTTATTAAATCCCATCTTGCTGTTTATTTTCTGTTCCTCCATGTCTTCTCTGTTCTCCTTTTCCATTTATCTCTTGTTTTTGAGTGACAGAATATTTTTTATGATCCATTCTATTTCTCTGTTTGGCTCATTAGCTGTAACTCCTTGCTGTCCTGTCATCTGTGACTCATCACAGGCTACGTTCAGGTGACGCCACACCACGTGACAGAGAAATCATGACATTAGAGCTCACTTCCCGCTCTCTCTTCTTTCTCAGAGCTGTGGTAAGAAGGTCAGACCCATCACTGTTAGCTACGTGATGAATTCCAACATACGCTGTGATGAGACATGCTCTAGACAGTGATTTACTTTTCAAAGAGACATAAATAATCAAGAATTTCTGAATATTTATCCCTGTAGTTATCATTTCTGACTGTTACATTCATTTTGTAGATTCAGATTCTTCTGGAATCACTTCCTCATGCCTGAGGGAAGTCCAGTGTTATTTCCTGCGCTTTGGGTTTGCTGAAGATTAATTCTGTCAGTTTGGTATATCTGAAAAAATTTTTTTATTTAGCCTTCATTACTGAAGGCTATTTTCCCTGGATAAAGAAATAAGGGGTTTCATTGTGTTTGTTTTTCTCAGTATTTTGAAGATGTTAATCCACTGGGCTCTGTGTGCATTTCTGCTCATGAGAAATCTGTCTGAATCCTTGTCACTGTTCCCCTGAACCAAGCGTCTTTCCTCTCTGGTGGCTTTTCACACTCTTTTTCTCTGCCTTAAACAATGCGATATTGATGGGGGTTTGTTTCCCCGCCCCCCCGTACGTCATTGCTTGTGGTTTCTAAAGATTTTGGAATCTGTAAGTTTTGAATTTTCATGAATTTGGAACATTTTTGGCCAATACTCCCTCATATTCTTTTCCCCCTCTCCGCCCTCACTCCCTGGTTCACAGTCACACGTGCATGACGTGGATAACGTTGTCCTACACTCAGGCCTGCGCTACTCACTTTAAAGTCTTTCTGTGTCTTTCACTCTGCGGTGCCTGTGCTGTGTGCTCAGGCCCCTCACCCGTTCTTCATCTTGTCGTGTCTGCTGCTCATCTCAGCCCTTGTATTTGTGACCTGACACGTTACAGTTTTCATCTCTAGCAGTTTGATTGGGATGCTTTAATTTTCTTCTCCGTCTCCTCCTAGCATTTCAATCCTTCGGACTATATTTGGTTGAAAGTCTGCAAGATCGTCCTGCTTTCCATGCACAGCCCTCTGTCCTGTCCTGCGGCTTCCAGACCTGCCGCCCCAGGACCGCCTGGGCCCATTCACCACGTGAGTGTCTCTCCCACTGTCTCTGTCTCTCTGTGCATCACAGATAAATACACACATACATGAACATGACATCCATGTCCTATTGGATCTGCACCCTCTAGACATTCCTAAGTCTGCACTTTAGTAGCTATAATTCCTTGTGGTTAAAGTGATGTTATTTTAATGGTTTCTTGTGGATTTGCAGCCCTCACCTCGTACCTTATCCGAGTTCCTCCCAGTGACCCAACATCACTCACATGCAGGATGAGGACCTCATCACATGGTCTCATCTCGCTCATCATTTCTGCTCTCAGCGTCATGTGTTTTACTTGTTCCTCCATTATAAATCAAACAGGTTGCTATTGTTTTTGCTTTAAGCACATGATTGTGTTTACAGACATTAACCACTAAAATTTGTTTTAGGTTTATCCATGTAGTTAAGATTTCCCAAGCCTATTATATAGTTTGTGTCGACTCATATTTCCCTCTGTCACCCTTTCCTTCTGTCCAAGGGGCGTCCTTCACTGTCGCTTGTGCTGAGGGTCTGGGGGTGATCAGTTCTGGGAGGTTTGCAGTCTGAGATAGGTTTGTTTTGTCTTTACTTTCAATGACATTTTTGTCATTGAAGACCATGATGACAGATACCTTGTATTAGAATTTGAAGACACTGCTCTCCTTTTTTCCACTTTACATGGTTCATGATGAGAAAGGTGCTCCCAGCTCGACGCTTGTTCTCTGTAGGGAACAGGACTCTCCTCTCTGGCCGTGAGAGTATCTGCATCGCTGGTTTGTAGAAATTTCATACGATGTGCGCTGGGCTGTCTCCCATGTTCCCTGTGCCTGAGCTTCGTTGAGCTTCTTCCATACCTTGGTTCCTGGGTTTCTCCAAATTTGAAGGCTTTTTGTACATTATTTCTTCACAGATTTTTGAATTTACCCTCAGTCCCTTCCCTTCCCTCCCGCAGTCCCTACACTTACTTGCACACTGTCTGAGTGGCGTGAAGGTGTCCTCCAGGCACCGTGGCAAATCTCGCTTCCTCTGCTTATCTCCCTCGGTCCTGCCCCGCCACCTGGGACATGGGGCTTAACTGGCCTGCTCTGCTCAAGGGAGCTTGAATCAGATTCGAGACCGTGTATGATCTGAAAAATTGTTTCAGAATGGACTCTGTCACTGGCCACATGGAGAGTGTGCTGTGGATGGTGATCCCCCGGGGAATACTGACTGCACTGCTCTGGTGGCAGAGACTGAGCCTTGTCTCCTTTTGGCTCGTCCTGGGAGTGAATCATGAGGAAAAGTGAGGGCACTGGCTGGGGTGATTCATGGTGACTGTCACGGGGGAGCTGGGTGTCTATTACACAAGTGGGGCAAGCAGGGGCATGTATGGATTCAGGAGATCCCCTAGTACTGCCTGGGTTTGTGATTACGGTCATGAATGTGCCACGACTCCATTCAGCAGGTCTGATGGACCAGCCTTCCAGAAGGAGGGTTTATCCTGCCAACTGGCTGGGATGAGGACTAGCACAGGTATTTTCTGAAGAGAGGGGATCAAGCAGTGGGTGGTGAGGAAAGTAGTTATAGATGCCCCTTCTGAGCACAGGGTAGTGGCAGAAATGAACATGCTAGAAGTCACACATGTTTCTCCTTATGTTGTAGGAATGTGTTTGGATACATAGCAATCATATGTTTCTGTTTTCTCCACCTGTGTCATCCCATTATCATCTAATACCATGCGTCTTAATGGTAGGAAACTGTCTATCTCAATACTGGCCTTTAGGATATCAAATCATGTGGGACAAAAATAAATATCCCTACTCGTGGGATAGTTGCCTATTATCAAGTGGAAGCAAGGTCACCGCTATTCCCTTTCTTTGCAGACTGTGGTTTGTGTGGGTCTAGTGGATTTCATGTGGGCAACGTGGGACTCTGGTGGCTTCATACGTGTGAGCATTGACAGACTGGACTGTGTTTCATCAAACTGTTTTCTGTCCCTATTTCCGGGCAGGGTGGGTGTAAGGAAGGATTCTTGTGCAAGATGTGGGGGATGGGGGTAAGGCAGCACCCCTTGTGTGTCTCACGTCCGTGGTTGAGTACCTTCTGGCCACTCTGTAGGAGGGGGCAACTGTCCCAATGTCCCTCATTCACCATCAGGATGGACGTGACTCTCCAACAGTCTGTCAGAACCCAGAGCACCTAGTGTGTCTGGATATTTTCTCCTTGTATACAAATAGAAGAAAGGATCTCATCTGTCTGGCGATTGGATATGCACCTTGAGGATGTGGGGGAGAGACCCCAGCTTTGTGGCTATATATAGTGGCCCCCTTTGTTCCCTGGGGACCGTCTCCAGGATGCTGGCCATCCCAGATGGGTTCCTGGAAGTAGATGCTGAGACAAAGAAGTGCATGTGTAGAAACCTGGAAGGAGAAAGGATATCAGGCTGGGCAGAAAGAGAGCGACCCACAGAGAGTGAGCCATCCTTCCTGCAGGGAGCTCTACAGCTGGGACCTTTCAGGACATCGGAACCTGAGGCAGGGCCCTGGGATGTGGGCCTCTGGACATCATTCTCCTGAAGCTCTCTGAGAAAGGACAGGAACCTGGGGAGGCAGATTGCTGAAGCAACAGCGCTTTCCAGCGAGGAGCACCCGTGTGAGCTGTCAGGGGCTCCGGGCAGCAGTGGGTGGGTGTGTGAGCCCAAAAGAGGGGATGTGGGTGACCCCTCAGTGTCTACTGTACCCGCCTGTTCCACTCTGGTAGAGGAGGCTCCTCTCACGTCCCCAGGGCTTCAGGAGCTCAGCTGAGCTGGGACGATTTGAGCTCTAATCCGGGTCAGTTGGGAGAGCATTAGCCCACGACCACCACATGGAAATGATGACACATTGACCAGGGGACAAAAGTCTCCCTGTGTCTTTTTTCTACCCGGGCCGTCTGTCCCCAGTTCACACCCGAGGCCAGAGAACCAGGGCAGGCTAGTGTGGTCAGCTGTAAATGGTCTCCCGACTCTCCCTGTGCAGAGCTCCCTGGAGGGCTGGATGCGGAGGGAGGCCTGGGGATGTCAGACGAGGGGACCGGGGTCAGAGCTGCTCATGCTCTGTGCACAGGCCTCCTGGGGCTGGAGGAGAGTGCGACACACACGGGGAAGGGGTTTGTGTCTCACTTCCCCATCTGCCTGTGTCACCGTGAGCAGCAGCACTGCTTGCTGATGACAGACAGTAATAGTCAGCCTCGTCCTCGGCCCGGGCCCCGCTGATGGTCAGGGTCGCCGTGTTCCCTGAGTTGGTGCCTGAGAATCGGTCAGGGATCCCTGAGGGCCGCTCGCTATCCTCATAGATAATCGTCACGGGGGCCTGGCCTGGCTTCTGCTGGTACCAGGAAGCATAATTACTTCCAATGTTGTCTCCCCCACACGTGATCCTGGCCGTCTGTCCCAGGTTCACCGACATCGAGCGGGGCTGAGTCAGCACATAGGAGGCCATGGAGCCTGCAAGAGAGAAGATGAGAGGTGGGCTTCCAGCCGGGGTGTCATCCCCTGGGCACTCCCACCCCTGGCTTAAGTTCCAGTGGTTCTCTAGGCCTGATTCCAGCCTGCTGTCAGCTTTGTTCCTGGGCCCCTGGGACTGCCTGGTGGATGGAGCCCGTGAACAAATGAGGAACAACCCCCCCCCTTCTGGGCAGGCACAGCCCTTCAGGGATCACACAGAGTCGGTGAGCTCGGTGGGGGGATATCAGTTTACCAGCCCCTCATCTCACAGCAGGGTCCCCCCCGCCCCCTTGAGTCCACTCTCGAGCTCAGAGTCAGGGCAGGATTGTCCCAGGACCCAGGGCTGGTGTGGTTGTGAGCCTGGGCTCAGCACCTGTGCAGTGAGCCAGGAATCCGAGGAGGAGAGGGGTCCAGGCCATGGTGCAGGTGCCTCGATTTTGCTCCCTGAGGCTCAAAGCTGGGCAGATTTCCTCCCAGGCCTCTCTTATCCCCTTGCTGGAGACACTGCTCGTTATGCAAATCAGCCAGATTTCAGGGCAGCTGCTGTGGACCCTTGTGGTTTAGAAATGGGCTCAGCTCCAAGGGACTTAGAGATGGGAGGGGCAGCCCTGCAAACCCATCCTCCTGCCCAGGTAATTCTCATTCACCCTGTGTTCCCATAGTCTGGGGTCCAAACTCTATCCCTGTCCCTGTCCTGACCTGGCTCCTGAGCTGTGAGGTGGAGTCTGTCTGCATTTTCTGAACCCATCATAGAATGTTTACTCTGTAGGTACGAGAGGATCATAGGTCAGTGTGTGTCCTACCCTTGGTCTATGTTGCTGAACATCAGAATATGAACAAAATTCCTCCCTTGCCAGGTGCACGTGCAGTTTTAGGGAATCATTGAGGTGCTGTAGGATTCCTTGCCAAGGGAGAGCCCCCGGGACAGTTTGTGGATGCTGTGCCTCAGTATCCCCAGGGTGCACTCCATGCCAGGGACAGACTCAGTGCTTGAACAAGGATTGACAGTGACTGAGTGTAGCAGGAATGGGGTGGGGTGGAGCGTCATGAAGCACTGGACCTGTGCTAGAGACAGAGACAAATTGCACAGGAGAGAGATAAGAGACCCCGAGTCAGAATTTTACATGAGAGCAAAGGTGATAGTGTAGAAAACCTATACCTTTAGCGTCTGGTGTCAGCTCCTGGTACCCAACCCTCCCTGTTAGATCCCCTGAGGCTTTGCCAGGTGATCTCTGCTGCCCCCCAGTGGCCGCTGCACACTGGCGGCTGGAGGTGCAGGGAAATCCTCTGTCCAGGTGGAGATTCAGAACCACTGCTCACATCCTGATTGCCCCTGATCCATGCACCCCTGGCCCCAGGGGAGGATTTGCTCTTCTCTGAGGGGCCCCTGCCGGCCTCAGGACCAGGCAGGAGGAGTCAGATTATCCCCGAAAATAGGAAGAGGCTCCTGTGAAGAGAAGGCAGGGCCCATGTGAGGTATCAGGGCTCATGTCTCTGGGGTGGTGGGTGGTCGTGGGTTTGGTTTTGGGGCTGGGCACCTGGGGACACAGGACTCAGGGCTGGCCTCTCACTTATTCTGGCTGCTGGGGCACCACATAGTGTGATGATGACTCCTGCCAAGGACAGAGACAGGAGGACACACAACCAACAAAAACTTGTTCAGACCCAGCTTGGTCTTCCATAGCTTCCATCCTGGGAAGTCACTGTGAACAAGACACAAGTCTTTCTTGGCTTCCTGCCTTGGGCGGAGCAGCAGAGGGGACACAGTTTCTTTGGTGAGACAGCACACAGTCCCCAACCCCGTCTGCCTGCATCTTGTCTTCTAGGATCATTGAGAAGCCACACTATTGCTATTCTCAGGTCTGTCTAGGTCAGCATTGACCCTGTGACCCGGAGCTAGGCCATCGACGTGTCATTCAGCTGGGGATCTTTCTGGGGAGTTTTGTCTGTGAATGAAAGAAACAGACTAGATTTATGCAGTGCTCTTTCTCTTGTACTTGGGTGTGATGGCTGGAGCTGCGGCAGCCATCCTGAAGTCTGTTGTCAACAACAAGGCAAAGCCAAGCCTCCATAGTAGTGATGATGGTAGAGATAGTGAGAGGATTTGGGACCTCACGGAATTGGTAGTACCTGGAGAACTGCCAACTGACTTCAGACTGACTTCTGCCTGGGGAAAAACAGCTGCTTGAATGTTCATGCGTCTGATTGAGATGGGCATGCAATGCATGAAACACTTCCTGCCCAGTTGGGATAATAACTAATACAATTAATTAAATAATATTGGAAGAACCTGTGCAGCATTGGGTGATGTGCAGAGAAATGAAGTGACATCAGACAAAATGACAAGCAGGGAGTGTGTGGAGAGGGGTTGGAGGAGGCCTCTCTGCGGAGGGGACTGTGGGGCTTCTGTCAGGATGGGAAGCAGGGACAGGAACTGAAGTGTGTTTGGAGTCAGTCCCTGTGGGGAAGAGTCTGGTTTGTGTGGGATGCAGGGACCGTGAGGACCTTAGATATCTGTGATTCCAAACTAGTTGAGCTCCAAGGTGATATTTTCTCATCAGGTAAAAACTCAGTGGCAGGAGTGATGTGTTAGAATCCTCATGCTGTATGTTTCCAGGAAAGGTGAATCACGAGAGGAGCCCTGTGTCACGTGCCCCGCACAGAAGGCTCATCTCCCTGGGACCTCAGGTGGAGGGACAGGGACTGGAATTTCCCATGTGAGGTGCTCAGTGTTTCAGGACTCCTCTCAATGTCCTGGGTGAGTGTGTGAGTCTCATCCTCAGAACAAGGTCCCTGGAGTTGAGGAGATAAGGTTGGATCATCCGTACTTCCTTCTGAGGACTGAACCCTGGACCCCTGCTGACCCCCAGGCTTGGTGTCCCTGTGAGGCTCCCGTGGGCGGCCCCAGCCTCTGTCCTGGGGCTCCTGATGCAGCCCTGCTGCCCCCTGCTGGTGGAGGAGGCTCAGACCAGGAGCTTCCCTCCTGCAGGTCCCCTCACAGCCCCTGTCACCTGAGGAGGGGTGTGGACGTGGGAGTCCTGCCTCCCACAGGCAGCTTCCACCCTCTCCCAAGCCCAGCCCAGCCCAGAAGGTCATATACTTGGTGCAGGAGGGAGGGCAGGTGAGATTCCTGTACTTGTCCAAGCATTGAAATGCCCTGGGCTGGCCAGTTTTCTTCATAGCTCAGGGAGAGTACAGGATAAATTGTAGTACATTTCTAGGTTCTCAGGCTAGGGAAGAAACCTTTGTGAGATCCTATCAGCACCCCTCTTTCTCCGTTTAGGAGTCGAGTCTGTTAGTGTCTGCATGTCAGTGAGTGTCGCTGGGTCACAGGGGACCAGGGGATGCTTCTAGCACTAACGTTCACATGTGCACCTAAATCTTTATTAGCATTATCCCTGTCATCTCTGCCAGTGCTGTTTCTATCAGAACCCATAGCACTCGCAGTCTGGGGGAGGATGGTTTCTACACGAGCCTCTAGGGTGATTTGGATGAAACAGGGAAGTTGGGAATTCAGACCTGGATGTGCAATTTCACTTCACACATGTCATACTTTTGCTGAGCCCGTTTCCTTGGATTTCTGCAGAGGTGGGACAAGAGACTCTCAGCCCAGCGCCCCTCACTGAGACCCTGTAGTCCCCGTTTCATTCATAAGATTCTGTGCATGTGTTTATATCATTGAATTTGGAAACAATTGTTCTAACATCAGTATAAGCTTCCCCATTTCATATCACATAAAGGTGAGGTCCAAGGAGACGAGGTTCCCAGGAAAGCAGAGGAAAGTGGGACGAGTCGAGGAGGAGGCAGGTGTGCTGGGTTCCGATCCTGGGCTCGTCAGGGCTGAGCTTGAGCAGGTCGGGCGGGCGGGAGGGTGAGGCCAGGCTGGGCAGCAAGGCTTGTGTCCCTCAGCTCACTGCTGTCCCCATCCTGGCCTGGTCTATGAAGGAGGCTCCTCAGCCTGCAGGTGGGGAGGGTCAGCAGGGGTGTGTCCCCTCTTAGAGCTGGAGGATCTGTAGGGACAGTGGGGACTGGCTCTGCAGGGGCCTGGCCTGGCTCTTTCTGGCTCTGCTCTGTACTGTTGCTTGGTCCTCTCTGTCCTCCAAGTTGGAGGGAATGACGGGGGTCTCCTGGACACACCGCTGGGGTCCATGAGTCTTGCAGTGGACACAAGGCCTGCAGGTTCTGGACACCGTGGGGCTCATTCTCTGGGTCCCACTGCCTGCAGCACCCCGTGGGTTGAGCTCAGGGTCAGGGTCATGCTCAGGGTCCTGTGGGGGCTGAGCCTGTGGGCAGGGCGTGGGGCAGCTCCTGGGCAGAGAGTAATGAGGGTAGCTGGAGATTCCAGGCCATGGTGGGCACCCCAGATTCTGTTTCTTGAGCCCACAGTTGAGCCTGGCCGCACCAATTCTCCCTCATACTACCAATGGTTCTTGTGGAATTGCTCCTTCTCAGGCTTGTGGGGAGAATCTCTGCTTCTGGTTGAGCTTCATGGATCCGGTTCATGTGGAGCTGTGCTCACGTCTGGGCTCCACACGGGAGCTCTCGTCACTGTGGGTTTGAAAATCATCAAGGCTCGAGTGGGAGGGGGCATGTGAGGACATTTCTGTGGCTGTTCTCATGAAATGTGCCCTGGGGACACTTCTCCATGTGGGTAAAATAAATAACAAAATTTCCACACTGTTTTTAAATGTCCACATTATCTTCACAGATTCTCTGCCTGTTCCGTGAATGTTTCATGACCCACATTGTGGAGCAGATTGGGTGTAACTTGTCCTAAATTTCTGTTTAAACTTTGTTCGTCCTTTTCTTTACTGGAGGTTTCTGATAGGCAGCATCTAGGTGGGTGTCGTTGTGAAACTCAATCCGACATCCTGTCTTATAGTCACGGTGTGTAGACCATTTCCCGAATGTGATTAGTACTATCGTTTCAATGTAGCTTCTTGCTTTTATTTTCTCTTTGTCCCATGTGTTCTTTGTTTCCTGTTTCCATGTATCTCTCTTTCTTTAAATCTAAGTGAGCATTGTCAAGTGGTTCCATTTCTTCTCAACGTTTTGACTCATTGGCTCTAACTCCTTATGACCTCATTACCCCCAGTCCCCCAACCTTCCCCCCATCCTTCCAGTCTCCATCCAGGTGATGTTATAGCGCTGTCACATCCAGAATAAGAACCTGAGAGCATACTTCTGTGTTTGCGCTCCGGGTTTTTCCTGTCATTTTCATGCATATTACTTTTAGCTGTACTATCAATTCCAACTTAGGTACAAGTTATAGTTGCTTTAGACAGTCAGTTACCTTTAAAGAGAGTTGTATAATCAACAGCATTAATATCTATCCCAGTAGGAGACCTTTGCATGTCTTTCTTTCATTTTGTAGATTCAGTTCATTCTGGAATCACTTCCTCCTGCCTGAGGGATGTGCATTGTTATGTCTTATGAGTCAGCTGATGCTGACGTCTGTCACTTTTTGTGTATCTGAAAAAATTTTATTTATTCTGTATTTTTGGAAGATGTGTTCCCTGGGTAAGGAATGAAGTTCTTTTTCCTTTTTTCATGTATGAGAAATGCTAATCCACCATCTCTCTCTGCATTTCTGCCAATGAGAAATCTGCTAGAATCCTGTTTGTTCCCCTGAACATAGTGTATCATTCCCCTCTGGATGCTTTTAATACTGTTTCTTTTCATCTGACTTAAACAATTTGATATTGATGGGTGTTGGAGTTGGTTTTTAAAAACATATACTTATTGTGCTTGAGGTGTTGAACTTTGGGGATCTGTGGGTTTTAGGTTTTCATGAAATTTAGACCAATTTTGAGCAATATTTCATTAAGTATTTTTCAAGCTACCTGCCCTTCCTTTGGGGACACAGTCACACCCTCTTACATTGCTCGGGTTGTCCCATGCTCAGTGATGCTCTGTTCACTTTTTAGAGTGTTTTTTCTGTCTTTCCCTTTGCAGCATCCATGCTGTGTCTTCAGGTTCCCTCACGTGTTCTTGTGGTGTCTGTTGCTGATCTCAACCCTGGTATTTGTGATCTGAGACACTGTTGATTTCATCTGTAGAAGTTTGAGTTGGGGAGAGAAACAACAAATGTTGGAGAGGTTGTGGAGAAAGGGGAACCCTCTTACACTGTTGGTGGGAATGCAAGTTGGTACAATCACTTTGGAAAATAGTGTGGAGGTTCCTCAAAAATTTAAAAATAGAGCTACCCCTTGACCGAGCAATTGCACTACTGGGTATTTACCCGAAAGACACAGATGTAGTGAAAAGATGGGCCATATGCACCCCAGTGTTCATAGCAGCAATGTCCGCAATAGCCAAACTGTGGAAAGAGCCGAGACGCCCTTCAACAGATGAATGGATAAAGAAGATGTGGTCCATATATACAATGGAATATTACTCAGCCATCAGAAAGGATGAATACCCAACTTTTCCACCAACATGGATGGGACTGGAGGAGATTATGCTAAGTGAAATAAGTCAAGCAGAAAAAGTCAATTATCATATGGTTTCACTTATTTGTGGAACATAAGGAATAGCATGGAGGACGTTAGGAGAAGGAAGGGAAAAATGAGGGTGGGCGGGAATTGGAGAGAGAGATGAACCACGAGAGACTATGGACTCTGAGAAGCAAACAGGGTTTTAGAGGGGAGGGGGGAGGGGGGATTGGCTAGCCCGGTGATGGGTATTAAGGAGTGCACGTACTGCATGGAGCACTGGGTGTTATATGAAAACAATGGATCGTGGATCACCACATCAAAACCCAATGATGTATTGTATGGTGACTAACATAACATAATAAAATTAAAAAAAAAAGAAGTTTGAGTTGGATCCTTTAATTTTCTTCTCCTCTTAATGTGTTCAATCATTCAGACTAAATTTGGACCAAAGTCTGCAACATGGTTCTTACTGGGATCTCCAGCCTTCTGTACTGTCCTGCAGCTTCCAGACCTGCCACCCCAGGACTGCCTGAGCCCATTCTAAATAAGTCTGTCTGTCTCCTGCTCTATCTCTGTCTTTCTCTCTCTGTGTATCACATATAAGTACACATACAGATATATCTGAGATACATGTCCTACTGCATCTGTATTCTCTGGAGAATCCTAACTGATTCACCTCATTAGCTGTAAGTGTTTGTTGTGAAGAGGGTTTTCTTTTTTTTAAAAATTTTTTTATTGTTATGTTAATCACCATACATTACATCATTAGTTTCAGATGTAGTGTTCCATGATTCATTGTTTGTGCATAACACCCAGCGCTCCATGCAGAACGTGCCCTCCTCAATACCCATCACCAGGCTAACCCATCCTCCCACCCTCCTCCCCTCTAGAACCCTCAGTTTGTTTTTCAGAGTCCATCGTCTCTCATGGTTCGTCTCCCCCTCCGATTTCCCCCCCTTCATTCTTCCCCTCCTGCTATCTTCTTTTTTTTTTTCTTAACATATATTGCATTATTTGTTTCAGAGGTACAGATCTGAGATTCAACAGTCTTGCACAATTCACAGCGCTTATCAGAGCACGTACCCTCCCCAGTGTCTATCACCCAGTCACCCCATCCCTCCCACCCCACGCCCCACTCCAGCAACCCTCAGTTTGTTTCCTGAGATTAAGAATTCCTCATATCAGTGAGGTCATATGATACATGTCTTTCTCTGTTTGACTTATTTCGCTCAGCATAATACCCTCCAGTTCCATCCATGTCATTGCAAATGGTAAGATCTCATTCCTTTTGATGGCTGCATAATATTCCATTGTATATATATACGACATCTTCATTATCCATTCATCTGTCGATGGACATCTTGGCTCTTACCACAGTTTGGCTACTGTGGACATTGCTGCTATAAACATCGAGGTGCACGTACCCCTTCGGATCCCTCCATTTGTATCTTTGGGGTAAATACCCGGCAGTGCAATTGCTGGATCGTATGGTAGCTCTATTTTCAACTTTTTGAGGAACCTCCATACTGTTTTCCAGAGTGGCTGCACCAGCTTGCATTTCCACCAACAGTGTAGGAGGGTTCCCTTTTCTCCGCATCCCTGCCAACATCTGTCATTTCCTGACTTGTTAATTTTAGCCATTCTGACTAGTGTGAGGTGGTATCTCATTGAGGTTTTGATTTGGATTTCCCTGATGCCGTGCGATGTTGAGCACTTTTTCATGTGTCTGTTGGCCATTTGGATGTCTTCTTTGGAAAAATGTCTGTTCATGTCTTCTGCCCATTTCTTGATCGGATTCTTTGTTCTTTGGGTGTTGAGTTTGATAAGTTCTTTATAGATTTTGGATACTAGCCCTTTATCTGATATGTCATTTGCAAATATCTTCTGCCATTCTGTCGGTTGTCTTTTGGTTTTGTTGACTGTTTCCTTTGCTTTTCAAAAGCTTTGTATCTTGATGAAGTCCCAATAGTTCCTTTTTGCCCTTGCTTCCCTTGCCTTTGGCGATGTTTCTAGGAAGAAGTTGCTGCGGCTGAGGTTGAAGAGGTTGCTGCCTGTATTCTCCTTTAGGATTTTGATGGACTCCTGTCTCACATTTAGGTCTTTCAACCATTTGGAGTCTATTTTTGTGTGTGGTGTTAGGAAATGGTCCAGTTTCATTCTTCTGCATATGGCTGTCCAATTTTCCCAACACCATTTGTTGAAGAGACTGTCTTTTTTCCATTGGACATTCTTTCCTGCTTTGTCAAAGATGAGTTGACCATAGAGTTGAGGGTCCATTTCTGGGCTCTGAATTCTGTTCCATTGATCTATGTGTCTGTTTTTGTGCCAGTACCATACTGTCTTGATGATGACAGCTTTGTAATAGAGCTGGAAGTCTGGAATTGTGATGCCGCCAGCTTTGCTTTTCTTTTTCAACATTCCTCTGGCTATTCGGGGTCTTTTCTGGTTCCATACAAATTTTAGGATTATTTGTTCCATTTCTTTAAAAAAAAAGTGGACGATATTTTGATAGGGATTGCATTAAATGTGTAGATTGCTCTAGGTAGCATAGACATTTTCACAATATTTGTTCTTCCAATCCATGAGCATGGAATGTTTTTCCATTTCTTTGTGTCTTCCTCAATTTCTTTCTTGAGTATTCTATAGTTTTCTGAGTACATATTCTTTGCCTCTTTGGTTAGATTTATTCCTAGGTATCTTATGGTTTTGGGGGCAGTTGTAAATGGGATCGACTCCTTAATTTCTCTTTCTTCTGTCTTGTCGGTGTATAGAAATGCTACTGATTTCTGTGCATTGATTTTATATCCTGCCACTTTACTGAATTCCTGTATGAGTTCTAGCAGTTTTGGGGTGGAGTCTTTTGGGTTTTCCACATAAAGTATCATATCATCTGCAGAGAGTGAGAGTTTGACTTCTTCTTTGCCAATTCAGATGCCTTTTATTTCTTTTTGTTGACTGATTGCTGTGGCTAGGAATTCTAGTACTATGTTGAATAGCAGTGGTGATAGTGGACATCCCTGCCGCATTCCTGAACTTAGGGGGAAAGCTCTCAGTTTTTCCCCATTGAGAATGATATTCCCTGTGGGTTTTTCAAAGATGGCTTTTATGATATTGAGGTATGTACCCTCTATCTCTACACTCTGAAGAGTTTTAATCAAGAAAGGATGCTGTACTTTGTCAAATGCTTTTTCTGCATCTATTGAGAGGGTCATATGGTTCTTGTGCTTTCTTTTATTAATGTATTGTATCACATTGATTGATTTGCAGATGTTGAACCAATCTTACAGCCCAGGGATAAATCCCACTTGGTGGTGGTGAATAATCCTTTTAATGTACTGTTCCATCCTATTGGCTAGTATTTTGGTGAGAATTTTTGCATCCATGTTCATCAGCGATATTGGTCTGTAATTCTCCTTTTTGATGGGACCTTTGTCTGGTTTTGGGTTCAAGGTAATGCTGGTCTCATAAAACGAGCTTGGAAGTTTTCCTTCCATTTCTATTTTTTGCATCAGTTTCAGAAGAATAGGTATTAATTCTTTAAATGTTTGGTAGAATTCCCCTGGGAAGCCACCTGACCCTGGGCTTTTGTTTTTTGGGAGACTTTTGATGACTGTTTCAATTTCCTTAGTGTTATAGGTCTGTTCAGATTTTCTATTTCTTCCTGGTTCAGTTTTGGTAGTTGATACATCTCTAGGAATGCATCCTTTTCTTCCAGGTTATCTAATATGCTGGCATAGAGTTGCTCATAATATGTTCTTATAATTGTTTGTATTTCTTTGGTGTTGATTGTGATCTCTCCTCTTTCATTCATGATTTTGTTGATTTGGGTCATTTCTCTTTTCTTTTTGATAAGTCTGGCCAGGGGTTTATCAATCTTGTTAATTCTTTCAAAGAACCAGCTCCTAGTTTCGTTGATCTGTTCTACTGTTCTTTTAGTTTCTATTTCATTGATTTCTGCTCTGATCTTTCTTATTTCTCTTCTCCTGCTGGGTTTAGGCTTTATTTCCTGTTCTTTCTCCAGCTCCTTTAGGTGGTAGGGTTAGGTTGTGTACTTGAGACCTTTCTTGTTTCTTGAGAAAGGCTTGTATTGCTATATACTTTCCTCTTAGAACTGCCTTTGCTGCATCCCAAAGATTTTGAATAGTTGTGTTTTCATTTTCATTGGTTTCCACGAATTTTTTGAATTCTTCTTTAATTTCCTGGTTGACCCATTCATTCTTTAGTAGGATGCTTTTTAGCCTCCATGTATTTGAGTTCTCTCCAACTTTCCTCTTGTGATTGAGTTCTAGTTTCTTTTTTTTAAAATTTTACTATGTTATGATAGTCACCATACAATACATCATTAGTTTTTGATGTAGTGATCCACGATCCATTGTTTTCGTATAACACCCAGTGCTCCATGCAGTATGTCCCCTCCTTAATACGAATCACCAGGCTAACCGATCCCCCTCCCCCCTCCCCTCTAAAACCCTGTTTGTTTCTCAGAGTCCATAGTCTCTCATGGTTCATCTCTCCCTCCAATTCCCCCCACCCTCATTTTTCCCTTCCTTCTCCTAACGTCCTCCATGCTATTCCTTATGTTCCACAAATGAGTGAAACCATATGATAATTGACTTTTTCTGCTTGACTTATTTCACTTAGCATAATCTCCTCCAGTCCCATCCATGTTGATGGAAAAGTTGAGTATTCATCCTTTCTGATGGCTGAGTAATATTCCATTGTATATATGGACCACATCTTCTTTATCCATTCATCTGTTGAAGGGCGTCTCGGCTCTTTCCACAGTTTGGCTATTGCGGACATTGCTGCTATGAACACTGGGGTGCATATGGCCCTTCTTTTCACTACATCTGTGTCTTTGGGGTAAATACCCAGGAGTGCAATTACTGGGTCATAGGGTAGCTCTATTTTTAAATTTTTGAGGAACCTCCACACTGTTTTCCAAAGTGGCTGTACCAACTTGCATTCCCACTAACAGTGTAAGAGGGTTCCCCTTTCTCCACAACCTCTCCAACATTTGTTGTTTCTTTCCCTGTCCATTTTGGCCATTCTAACTGGTGTAATGTGGTATCTCAGTGTGGTTTTGATTTGGATTTCCCTGATGGCTAATGATGAGGAACATTTTTTCATGTGTCTGTTAGCCATTTGTATGTCTTCTTCAGAGAAGTGTCTGTTCATCTCTTCTGCCCACCTTTTGACTTGATTATTTGTTTTTTGGGTGTTGAGTTTGAGAAGTTCTTTATAGATTTTGGATACCAGCCCTTTATCTGATATGTCATTTGGAAATATCTTCTCCCATTCTGTGGGTTGCCTCTTTGTTTTGTTGACTGTTTCCTTTGCTGTGCAGAAGCTTTTTATCTTGATGAAGTCCCAAAAGTTCATTTTTGCTTTTGTTTCACTAGCTTTTGGAGATGTATCTTGAAAGAAGTTGCTGTGGGCGATGTCAAAGAGGTTACTGCCTATGTTCTCCTCTAGGATTTTGATGGAGTCCTGTCTCACATTGAGGTCTTTCATCCACTTTGAGTTTATCTTTGTGAGTGGTGTTAGAGAATGGTCGAGTTTCATTCTTCTGCATGTGGCTGTCCAATTTTCCCAGCACCATTTATTGAAGAGACTGTCTTTTTTCCATTGCATGTTTTTTCCTGCTTTGTCAAAGATTATTTGACCATAGAGTTGAGGGTCCATATCTGGGTTCTCTATTCTGTTCCATTGGTCTGTATGTCTGTTTTTGTGCCACTACCATGCTGTCTTGGTGATCACAGCTTTGTAATAGAGCTTGAAATTGGGCAACGTGATGCCCCCAGCTTTGTTTTTCTTTTTCAACATCTCCTTGGCGATTCGGGGTCTTTTCTGATTCCATACAAAGTTGAGGATTGTTTGTTCCAGCACTTTGAAAAATGTCCTTGGAATTTTGATTGGGATGTCATTGAAGGTATAGATTGCCCTGGGTAGCATAGACATTTTAACAATGTTTATTCTTCCGATCCATGAGCATGGAATATTTTTCCATCTTTTTGTGTCTTCTTCAATTTCTTTCATGAGTGTTCTGTAGTTCCTAAAGTATAGATCCTTTACCTCTTTGGTTAGGTTTATTCCGAGGTATCTTATGGTTTTTGGTGCTATTGTAAATGGAATTGTTTCTTTAATTTCTCTTTCTACAGTTGCGTTGTTAGTGTATAAGAAAGCAACTGATTTCTGTGCATTGATTTTGTATCCTGCCACATTACTGAATTGCTGGATGAGTGCTAGTAATTTGGGGGTGGGGTCTTTTGGGTTTTCCACATAAAGTATCATGTCGTCTGTGAAAAGAGAGAGTTTGACTTCTTCTTTGCCAATTTGAATACCTTTTATTTCTTTTTGTTGTCTGATTGCTGTTGCTAGGACTTCTTGTACTATGTTGAACAACAGTGGTGAGAGTGGCCACCCTTGACGTGTTCCTGATCTTAAGGGAAAGGCTCTCAGCTTTTCCCCATTGAGGATGATATTCGCTGTGGGTTTTTCATAGATGGATTTTATGAGCTTGAGGAATGTTCCTTCTATCCCTATACTCTGGAGAGTTTTAATCAGGAAAGGATGTTGTATTTTGTCAAATGCTTTTTCTGCATCAATTGAGAGGACCATATGGTTCTTCTCCCTCCTCTTATTAATGTGTTCTATCACATCGATTGATTTGCGAATGTTGAACCACCTTGCATCCCGGGGATAAATCCCACTTGGTCGTGGTGGATGATCCTTTTACTGTATTGTTGGATCCTATTAGCTAGGATTTTGTTGAGGATTTTGGAATCCATATTCATCAGGGATATCGGTCTGAAATTATCCTTTTTGATGGGGTCTTTGCCTGGTTTGGGGATTAAGGTAATGCTGGCCTCATAGAATGAGTTTGGAAGTTTTCCTTCTGTTTCTATTTTTTGAAACAGCTTCAGAAGAATAGGTATTATTTCTTCTTTGAATGTTTGGTAGAATTCCCCAGGGAATCCATCAGGCCCTGGACCCTTGTTTTTTGGGAGGTTTTTGATCACTGCTTCAATCTCGTTACTGGTTATTGGCCTATTCATGTTGTCAGTTTCTTCCTGTTTCAGTCTTGGCAGCTTATAGGTTTCCAGGAAGGCCTCCATTTCATCCAGATTGCTCAGTTTATTGGCATGTAGTTGTTGATAATAATTTCTAATAATTGTTTCTATTTCCTTGGTGTTAGTCATGATCTCTCCCCTTTCATTCATAATTTTATTAATTTGGGTCCTTTCTCTCTTCTTTTGGATAAGTCTGGCCAGTGGTTTATCAATCTTATTAATTCTTTCAAAGAACCAACTTCTAGTTTTGTTGATCTGATCTACTGTGTTTCTGGTTTCTAATTCATTGATTTCTGCTCTAATTTTAATTATTTCTCTTCTAATGCGTGGCTTAGGCATTGTTTGTTGCTTTTTCTCTAGTTCTTTAAGGTGTAGAGTTAGTTGGTGAATTCGGGATTTTTCTATTTTTTTTGAGTGAGGCTTGGATGGCTATGTATTTCCCCCTTAGGACCGCCTTTGCAGTATCCCATAGGGTTTGGACCGATGTGTTTTCGTTCTCATTGATTTCCATGAATTGTTTAAGTTCTTCTTTGATTTCTTGGTTGACCCAAACATTCTTGAGCAGAGTGGTCTTTAGCTTCCAAGTGTTTGAATTTCTGCCAAATTTTTTCTTGTGATTGAGTTCCAGCTTTAGAGCATTGTGGTCTGAGAATATGCAGGGAATAATCTCAATCTTTTGGTATCGGTTGAGACCTGATTTGTGACCCAGTATATGGTCTATTCTGGAGAAAGTTCCATGTGCACTCGAGAAGAATGAGTATTCTGTTGTTTTAGGGTGGAATGTTCTGTAAATATCTATGAGGTCCATCTGGTCCAACGTATCATTCAAAGCTCTTGTTTCCTTGTTGATTTTGTGCTTAGATGATCTGTCCATTGCTGAGAGTGGAGTATTGAGGTCTCCTACAATGAACGTATTGTTATCAATATGACTCTTTATTTTGGGTAACAGTTGGCTTATGTAGATGGCTGCTCCCATGTTGGGGGCATAGATATTTACGATTGTTAGATCTTCTTGTTGGATAGACCCTTTAAGAATGATATAGTGTCCTTCTGTGTCTCTTATTACAGACTTTAGTTTAAAATCTAATTCGTCTGATATAAGAATTGCTACCCCAGCTTTCTTTTGAGGTCCGCTGGCATGGAAGATGGATCTCCATCCCTTCACTTTCAGTCTGGATGTATCTTTAGGTTCAAAATGAGTCTCTTGTAGACAGCATATGAATGGGTCCTGTCTTTTTATCCAATCTGCAACCCTGTGCCATTTTATGGGAGCGTTTAGGCCATTCACGTTGAGAGTGATTATTGAAAGGTATGAATTAATTGTCATCATGTTGCCTGTGAAGACGTTGTTTTTTATAGATTGTCCCTGTAAATTTCTGTTGTAGATCACTCTTGGGGTCTTTCTCCTTTTATAGAACCCCCCTTAATATTTCTTGCAGGGCCGGCTTAGTGGTCACGTATTCTTTCAACTTCTGCCGGTCGTGGAAGCTCTGCATCTCTCCATCCATTCTAAATGAAAGCCTTGCCGGATAAAGTATTCTTGGCTGCATGTTCTTCTCCTTTAGTACCCTGAATATTTCTTGCCAGGCCTTTCTGGCTTGCCAGGTCTCTGTGGATAGGTCTGACGTTATTCTGATGTTCCTCCCTCTGTACGTAAGGAATCTCTTCCCCCTACCTGCCCTTAAGATGGTTTCCTTGGTTCTAAGATTTGCAAGTTTTACTATTACATGCCGGGGTGTTGGCCTGTTTTCCTTGATCTTGGGAGGGGTCCTCTCTGCCTCTAGGACTCGAATGTTTGTTTCATTCTCCAGATTAGGGAAGTTCTCAGCTACGATTTGCTCAAATACATCTTCTAGTCCTCTTTCTCTCTCCACTCCCTCCGGGATTCCAATGATTCTGACATTGGAACGCCTCATGGTGTCACTTATTTCTCTGATTCTATTTTCATGGATTCCGAGTTGTTTTCCCCTGGCCTCCTCTTTTCCCTTTTTATCTATTATATTGTCTTCCAGGTCGCTTATTCTCTCTTCTGTCTCAGTTACCCTAGCTGTTAGATTATCTAGATTGGATTGGATCTCATTGATAGTATTTTTAAGTTCTGACAATTCACCTTTTATTTCTGCCCTTAGAGACTCTATGTTGCCATTAATTGATTTCTCCATTCTAGCCATTGTCTTCACAATTGCTAGCCTGAATTCCATCTCCGACATCTTGGTTATATCTGCATCCATTTGTAAATCTGCAGCATAAGTCATAATCTCTGAGTCTTTTCCGTTTTGGGGGCTCCTCCTCCTAGTCATTCTGTTGATGGGTGTTTGAGGGAATGTATAGGGTCGAAATTATTGACCAGAACCCAAGCAAGATGCACCTGTTTTCTTGGGACCTTAGGGTTGCTGGCCTCTTGTTTTCCCAGCCTGTCTTCTGCGGGAGGGGCCTGCCGCGCTGTTACTCAGGCAACCCTGTTTGGGCGGAGTTGCTCTGCGCCCCTGTGGCGGGAGATGGGCTCAGTGGGAATCAGTCTTTGGGGCTTTTGTTCTCTGGCTCCTTTCCCTGGCGGCTTTCTGCGTCTCTTCCGCGAGTCAGAACAGAAGAGACCATTTCCAACCCTCTGCCTCAGAGCAGAGAGACCGCAGTCTGTTCTTCAGTGAGCTCTCCAGGCCACACCATCTCCATTTCTGTCCGTGCTGCCATAAACTGCAGCGTCCTGGGTTGTGCGCCCCTCCGCAGTGCTCCCAGTCCTGCCTCCAGGTCGGGGCATGTCTCTGCCCTTTGTGCTTCTAAAACCGCCAGCCGCTCCCAGTTCGCGCGCGTGCGACTCCGCCGCTCGGGGTTTCCACCCCGGGGGTTGCTGTTCACCGGCGTGACCCTGGTGCACCGGGTTTCCGTCTCGTAGGCCGCAGTTCGTGTGCGCGTGACCGTCGCTCCGGTTTCTTTCTGGGGGGGCTGCAGTTCGCGTGCGTGCGACCCCGCCGGTCTGGTCCTCCACCCCGGGGGCTGCCCTAAAGTCCTTTCCCGACGCTACCGGTCTGCGAGTCTGTGCCCCGTCCGCAGCGCGCGAGGCTGTCACTCACCGGTGGTGTAGGATCCCCACGGCCAGGCACCCTCCCGCTACCGTTTATCCTCCGATATCTGCCCGCCGGATCACGGCTCTCCGCTTCGTACCTCAAAACCAGCCGCCTGCGATATTCTGTTTGTAGAGATCCAGATCTTCTTTTTGTTTGTTTGTTTGTTTGTTTTTTGTTTTTAATTTTTTTATTGTTATGTTAATCCCCATACATTACATCATTAGTTTTAGATATAGTGTTCCATGATTCATTGTTTGTGCATAACACCCAGTGCTCCATGCAGAACGTGCCCTCCCCAATACCCATCACCAGGCTAACCCATCCTCCCACCCCCCTCCCCTCTAGAACCCTCAGTTTGTTTTTCAGAGTCCATTGTCTCTCATGGTTCTTCTCCCCCTCCGATTTCCCCGAGATCCAGATCTTCTTAATCTCAGGCTGGTTTCGTGGGTGCTCAGAGTGGTCTGGTAGATATCCAGCTCAATTCCGGGGACCAGTTGAAATAGGGTCCCCTACTCCTCCGCCATCTTTCCCCCCTCCGAGTTCTAGTTTCAAAGCATTGTGGTCTGAAAAGAGGCAGGGAATGATCCCAGTCTTTTGGTACTGGTTGAGACCTGATTTGTGACCCAGGATGTGATCTATTCTGGAGAATGTTCCATGGGCACTAGAGAAGAATATGTATTCCGTTGCTTTGGGATGGAATGTTCTGAATATGTCTGTGAAGTCCATTTGGTCCAGTGTGTCATTTAAAGTCTTTATTTCCTTGTTGATCTTTTGCTTAGATGATCTGTCCATTTCAGTGAGGGGGGTGTTAAAGTCTCCCACTATTATTGTATTGTTGTCTATGTGTTTCTTTGCTTTTGTTATTAATTGCCTTATATAATTGGCTGCTCCCATGTTAGGGGCATAGATATTTACAATTGTTAGATCTTCTTGTTGGATAGACCCTTTAAGTAGGATATAGTGTCCTTCCTCATCTCTTATTACAGTCTTTGGTTTAAAATCTAATTTGTCTGATATAAGGATTGCCACCCCAGCTTTCTTTTGGTGTCCATTAGCATGGTAAATGGTTTTCCACCCCCTCACTTTCAATCTGGGGGTGTCTTTGGGTCTAAAATGAGTCTCTTGCAGACAGCATATTGATGGGTCTTGTTTTTTAATCCAATCTTATAGCCTGTTTCTTTTGATTGGAGCATTTAGCCCATTTCCATTCAGGGTCACTATTGAAAGATATGAATTTAGTGCCATTGTATTGCCTGTAAGGTGACTGTTACTGTATATTGTCTGTGTTCCTTTCTGGTCTGTGTTGCTTTTAGGCTCTCTCTTTGCTTAGAGGACCCCTTTCAATATTTCTTGTAGGGCTAGTTTCGTGTTTGCACATTCCTTTAGTTTTTGTTTGTCCTGGAAGCTTTTTATCTCTCCTTCAATTTTCAATGACAGCCTAGCTGGATATAGTATTCTTGGCTGCATATTTTTCTCATTTAGTGCTCTGAATATATCATGCTAGTCCTTTCTGGCCTGCCAGGTCTCTGTGGATAGGTCTGTTGCCAATCTAATGTTTCTACCATTGTAGGTTACAGATCTCTTCTCCCGAGCTGCTTTCAGGATTTTCTCTTTGTCTCTGAGACTCGTAAGTTTTACTATGAGATGTTGGGGTGTTGACCTATTTTTATTGATTTTGAGAGGGGTTCTCTGTGCTTCCTGGATTTTTATGCTTGTTTCCTTCCCCAAATTAGGGAAGTTCTCGGCTATAATTTGCTCCAGTATACCTTCTGCCCCTCTCTCTCTTTCTTCTTCTTCTGGGATCCCAATTATTCTAATGTTGTTTCATTTTATGGTATTGCTTATCTCTCGAATTCTGCCCTCGTTATCCAGTAGGTGTTTATCTCTCTTTTTCTCAGCTTCTTTATTTTCCATCATTTGGTCTTCTATCTCACTGATTCTTTCTTCTGCCTCATTTATCCTAGCAGTTAGCGCCACCATATTTGATTGCACCTCATTAATAGCCTTTTTGATTTCAACTTGGTTAGATTTTAGTTCTTTTACTTCTCCAGAAAGGGTTTCTCTAATAACTTCCATGCTTTTTTCAAGCCCAGCTAGTATCTTTAAAGTGATGATTCTGAACTCTAGATCCAACATCGTACTAATGTCCGTATTGAGTAGGTCCGTGGCAGTCGGTACTACCTCTTGTTCTTTTTGTTGGGGTGATTTTTTCCATCTTGTCATTTTGTCCAGAGGAGAATAGATTAATGAGAGAACAAAATGCTAACAGGGTAACAACGTCCCCAGAAAGTATACTCTAAACAAATCAGAAAAGACCTGAAGCAGTGGGAAAAGAAAGGGAAAGAGAGAAAACAGAAAAAGAAAAAGAAAAAAAAAAAATAAAAAGATAAAGATAAAAACAAACAAAAACAGAACAAAACAAAAAAAAAACAGAATATGATCAAATATGATCAGGCTGGTACATAGATCAGTGCCACACACTAGATTTTGGGTGTATTTTGGTCTGTTAGAAGAAAGTGCCTCCCAAAATTTTAAAGAAAGAAAAACATATATGTACAAAAATAAGGGTTGATATGATGAAGGGATGGAATATGACTGTAAAGATGGAAATTATAAAAAATTTTATAAAAGGAATTTATAAGAAGTTTTTTGAAAAACAAAGAAGAGGATTTAAAAAAAAAAAAGAAAAAAAAAGGGAGAGAATGTGATCAGGCAGGGGAGTAGAGAAAAACCATATACTAGAGATTTAGGGTATATTTTGATCTGTTAGAAGAAACTATCTCAAAATTTTAAAGAGAGAACAATTTATATATATATATGCCAAAAATATGGGTAACTACTATGAAGGGATAGAATATGACTCTAAAAATGAAAAATAAAAATGTTTTTTTCAAAAAGGTATTGATAAGATGTTGGTTGAAAAAGGGAAAAGGAAACATTCAAAAAAAAAAAAAAAGATAGTTAAAAAAAAAATAACTTTGAAGGACTACAGAATCATGGTAAAAAAGCCATGGATTCTATGTGCAGTATTCCCCTAGCGCTGGAGTTCTGCCATTCTCACTGATCGGTAAACTTGGTCTTGGCTGGCTGTTCTCGCTGATCTTCTGGGGGAGGGGCCTGTTGCCGTGGTTCCCAAATGTCTTTGCCGGAGGCGGAATTGCCCCGCCCTTGCCGGTCCGGGCTAAGTAATCTGCTCGGGTTTGCTCTCGGGAGCTTTTGTTCCCTGCAAGCTTTCCGTACAGCTTTGGAGGTCGAGAGTGAAAATGGTGACCTCCCAGTCTCTGCCCCGGAGTAGCCGAGAACTTGGGGTCCCGCTCCTCAGTGCGCCCCCAGAGAAAAGCAGTCAGTCACTCCCGTCTCCCTGGTCTCCGGCCGCACTCCGTGCTCACCCGGCCTGTGACCGAGCGTTTCTATCTCTGGCACCCGACCCCGGGTGGAGTCTCCAAACCCAGCAGATCCCCGCGGTGCGCTCCCGCACCTCTCCTCCCAGGGGAGGAAGGTGAGTCTCCCCGGATCTGCCGCTTGTTGGGTCCCTGCTGGAGGAGCAGTGGCCCGACTGTGCCGCAGATCACGGTTTATAGCAACCCCGAGCTGAGAGCCCGCGCCTCGGCTCCGTCTCTGCAGCCGGCTTCCCCGCTCCGATACCTGGGAGGTCTGCCGCACTCAGGCACCCCCGGTCTTTCTGTGACCCCGAGGGTCCTGAGACCACACTGTCCCGCGAGGGTTCCACCCCCTGCTTAGCCACCGGAGCGACGTCCCTCAGCGGAGCCGACTTCTAAAAGTTGCAATTTTGTGCTCCGCAGCTCTATCACTTGCCAGAAGCGGCCGACGGAGGCCCCTCCCCCGCCATCTATCCTCCCGAATATCGCCTCGGATTCACTTCTCCGCACGTCCTACCTTCCAGAAAGTGCTCACTTTTCTATACAGAGAGTTGTTGCTATTCTTTTCTTCGATCTCCTGTTGAGTTTGTAGGTGTTCAGAATGGTTTGACCCCTATCCAGCTGAATTCCTGAGACCAGATGTAATCCAGGTCTCCTACTCCTCCCAAGAGGGTTTTCTTTTTAATGGTTTCTTTAGGATTTGAATCTTCACCTCCTAACTGATCAAACTACTTCCCCGTGATATGATCCCATTCACATGTAGGGTAAGGATGTCATAACACGGTCTTCTCTCCCCCATCATCTTTGCTCTCATTATCATGTTTTATTTTCACATCCAGCATAGATCATAATACATTGTTATCCTTTCTGATGTAAGCAATTGACTATCTTTTGTACACATGGATAAATACAAAGGCTTTTATATTTATCCACGTACTTATGATAGCTGATGCCTTTTCTATCTGTATGTGGATTCACTTAACTCTCTACGGACCTGTCCTTCTGTCTAAGGGGCATCCCTGTTGAGAGGGTCTGTAGGTGGTCAGTTCTATAAGATTTGCAACAGAAAATGCTTTATTTTGCTCTCATTTTTCAAGGATATTTTCAGTGGGTAGACATCAAGGTGGACAGGTATTTTCTTTTAGTATTTTGAAGATACTGTTTTACTCTTTTCTTGCTTACATGGATTGTAATGAGAAATGTGCTCCCACCACGATGCTGGTTCTTCTGTAGGGAACACGACTCTCCTCTCTGGCTGTGAGAGTATCTGCATCGCTGGTTTATACCAATTTCATTATGACGTGTGCTGTGCTCTCTCTCATGTTCCCTGTGCCCGAGCTTCGATGAGCTTCTTGGATACATTGGTTCATGGGATTCACCACATTTTAAAACTTCTTGGCTCTTTGGGGTGCCTGAGTGGCTCAGTTGGTTAAGCGACTGCCTTTGGCTCCAGTCATGATCCGAGGGTCTGAGGATTGAGTCCATCATCTGGCTCCCTGCTCAGCGGGGAGCCTGCGTCTCCCTCTGCTGCTTTCTCTCTCTCTCTGTCAAATAAATAAATAGAATCTTAAAAAAAAAAAAAGGCTTCTTGGCTCTTTCTCCTTCAGATATGTTTTCAGTCACCCTCTACCTCCCCACCTTCTCTGCCTCAGTTACTCCAATTACACATCTTTAGGTGGAGTGAAGCTGTCCTCCCTGCGTTGAGGTTTTCTTCAATTTTCCCAGCTATTTCACTCTGTGCTTCATTTCGAACAGTCTCAATTCCTGTGACATCAAGGTGACTAGTTTCTTCTTTTGCAGCATCTAATCTGCTGTCAGTCTCATCTCTGTATTTTTACATCTCAGAACTTATGATTATCATTTAGGGATGTTTTAAAAGATTCGGTCTTTGAAGACTGTCTTCTCTATCTGCTCCTAACGTATTCAGATATTCTTGCCCTCCCAGCTACAGATTAACTCTAGTTGTAATCAATGTATCCGTATCCTCTGCCGAGCCACCTCCTGCAGAACTATCTGAAGGGGTGTGAGGAGGGTCAGCCTGGGGACCTCAGACCTGGGGAGCTGGGCCACACCTGCTCCCTGCTTTGTGCACAGGCCTCCTGGGGCTGGAGGATAATGTGACACACACGGGGAAGGGGTTTGTGTCTCACTTCCCCATCTGCCTGTGTCACTGTGAGCATTACCACTGCTGTCTGATGACTGACAGTAATAGTCAGCCTCGTCCTCGGCCCGGGCCCTGCTGATGGTCAGTGTGACCGTGTTCCCTGAGCTGGAGCCAGAGAATCGGTCAGGGATCCCAGAGGGCCGCTCAGTGTCCTTATAAATGACCATCATGGGGGCTTGGCCTGGCTTCTGCTGGTACCAGTGTGTATATTTTTCGCTCAGTATCTCTCCAGAGCAGGTGATGGTAGCCGTCTGTCCCAGGGACACTGACACCGAGGGAGACTGAGTCAGCGCACTGGAGGCCACGGAGCCTGAAAAGACAGAAGAGGAGAGGTTGGTGTGAGGTTCAGGGCCTCATCCCAGGCACCCAGTACTGAGCCTGTGCCGGTCTAGCTCGGGGTTCACTTCAGACCCCGCTCAGTCCTGATGCGGCTGAGTGTGTGGGCAGGCCTGGGGTCAGCACCTGTGCAGAGAGTGAGGACGGGGAGCAGGAGAGGGGTCCAGGCCATGGCGGATGTGCCCAGAGCTCTGCCTCCTGAGACCCACAGCACTGCTGGGCTCCACCCCGGCCTCTCTTATTCCCTTCCAGGCCCTTGGGACTGTGATCGTTAGGACTTATGCAAATTTCCTCCATATCTGGGGCTCCTACTTGATAAACCAGGGGTGAGATCAGAACACGTGACTGAGGAGGAAGAGGGGAGCCCCCAGCTTCCTCCAACCAGCTTTCAGGTCGGACCACTAGCCTTTGTGTGCAGGGTCTGGGATCACAGGCACCTTCCGGGGATCAGACCACATGACAAGCCACAGCGACCACCCTGCTTGCAGTCTGTGCTTGGCTCCCTCTGTGGTCTTTCAGGAGCCTGGCCATGGGGCAGGGCTGGGCCCTCTGAGAGTTACTGACAGCACTTGATACAGGGAAAGTGGTCCCGTGGCCTCATTACCTTCCTCGTCCTCCTGCGTGGCATCCCCCCTGCGTCCCCCAGAGGCACTGTGGTCCCATGCTTCCCTTGTCATTAGATTGTGGAACTTTCTCATTAGAATGTTTGTGCATCATTTTGTCTGTGGGAGTTCACTAGTTAACCCACCACCTGCTGTTGGAGACTCATCACATCTTCTAGTCTATTGTCACGTGGTGTTTTTATTTCTGTGACACCCCGTATCCTACCACAGAAAATAGTCAACAATTTTCTTTTATTGATCTTTCATCAGTATTAGATGCAATCATAAAAATTTCATGAGAAACCATCCCCGACTTCAAAAACCATCATCAAGCTCCATGTCTTGTCGGGGTCCCCAGGGTTATGTCTTCCCACATGGGGTGAGCTTCGGAGCCAGAGCCAGGGTCCCTGCCGGAGCTGGATCCTGTCACTGACGCATGGACAGCTCAGGGACCAGCGCTGTGACCTCAGGTAGTGAGAATCACGTCACTCTGGGGACAGTGTCACAAGGAGGCTGTGGATGCTCATTCCAGGCACCAGGGGCTCCGAGTGCTCCCCCTCCCAACCCCTGAGACCCTCTTGAACAAAGAGGCTATACCCTGGGACCGACTCCGCCTGGAGGTGGGAAACAGAGGCAGAAGGTGAGTGGTCAGGGTGTTCTCGACGGGCCCAGCTTGGACGAGTCCGCTCCTGGAACCCTGGTGCACAGTGCAGGGGCTGCATTTCCCATGTGGAGTGCTCCCTGTGTCAGTCCTGTCAGTGTCCTGGGGGTCACTGTGTGTCTGACCCTCATAACAAGGTCCCTGCAGCCGCTGGAGATAGGAGCGATCATCCTTACTTCCTTCTGAGGACTGAGCCCTGGACCCCTGCTGACCCCCGGGCCAGGTGTCCCTGTGAGGCTCCCCCTGGGCAGCCCCAGCCTCTGTCCTGGGGCTCCTGATGCAGCCCTGCTGCCCCCTGCTGGTGGAGGAGGCTCAGACCAGGAGCTTCCCTCCTGCAGGTCCCCCCACAGCCCCTGTCACCTGAGGAGCGGTGTGGACCTGGGAGTCCTGCCTCCCACAAGCAGCTGCCCCCCTGCCCAGCCCAGCCCAGCCCAGCCCAGAAGGTCACATACACGGTGCAGGAGGGAGGACAGGTGCGATTCCTGTACTCGTCCCAGGGTTGAAATGCCCCGGCCTAGCCCGCTGGCTTGTTTCAGAAAGGACAGTGTAGGGTCAAGTGTAGCGCATCTGAAAAGGGTTAATGGCCAGAGAAACCTGTGTGATGTCCACAGCCACCAGATTCCCGTGTATTTAGGAGTCAGGACCGATGCTTCCTGCATCCCCGTCAGAGCAACAGGTGATGATTCTGGTGCTAAGTTCAGTTGAGCAGACAAACCTGTAATTTTATTGTTATTTCCACTACTTTTTTATTTTATTTTTCCAGCCCACATCTCCTGGAGTTTGGTGTGGGGGGATTTGTAAAGTAGCCTAGTCTTGGTGAGCTGGGGAATCTGCTCCTTCAGACTTGGATACAATTGCACATGATCCCAGTGTGGCTGAAACCTTTTCCTCGTGTACCCACTGGGGCGGACTGGAGACGCCAACACCAAGGGTAACTCTCTGAGACCCCACCGCGCCTGCCGAATTACTTAAACTCTTCAATATTTTGCATCATTTACTGCGAAAAAGATGTGTCTTACATGAGTGTAAGCTTCCCCATTTCACAGCAGGTAAAGCTGAGGCCCAGAGAGGCTAGCTTCCCAGGAAAACAGCGGAGAGTGGGGCGAGTCCAGGAGTGCAGCCCAGACATGCTGCTTTCAGCCTCTGGTCTCCTTGGTGTAGAAGGTGAGCACGATGGGAAGGAGGGAGGGTGAGGCCAGGCTGGGCAGCAGAGTTTCCGTTCCTGGGCTCACTGCCGTCCCCATCCTGGCCTGGCCTATAAAAGAGCCCCTAAGCCTCCACGTGGGGAGAGTCAGCAGGGTTGTGTCTCGGATTAGAGCTGGAGAATCTGTGGGGACTTTGGAGGCTGTTTGGGGGTGCAGGGGCCTGGCCTGGGTCCTGCTGGCTCTGCTCTGCGTTATTGCTTTGTCCTCTCTGGGCTCCAAGTTTGAGGGAGTGACAGGGGTCTCGTGGCCACTCTACGGTATGTATCTAGTCCTGTAGCAGACACAAGGCCTGCAGGTTCAGGAGACTGTGGGGCTCTTTCTCTGGGTCCCAGCCCCTCAGCACCGTGTGGGCTGAGCTCAGGCTTAGGGTCATATCAGGGTCCTGTGGGGGTTGAGCCTGTGGTCACAGCCTGGGCAGGGAGTGAGGAGGGGGAACAGAAGAGGGTCCAGGCCATGGTGGGGATCTCAGATTGTGTCTCTTGAGACCCCAGCTGAGCCTGGCCACACCAAGCATCCCTCATCCCCTCACTGGTTCCTGTGGAAATGATCCTTCTCAGGCTGCTGGAGAGAATCTCTGCTTCTGTGCGGGCTTCATGGATCCGCTTCATGTGGAGCTGTGCTCCCCTTTGGGATCCACAGGGGCCTCTTGTCACTCTGTGTTTGCTACCATAAAAACTGGGGGGATGGACAGGGGAGAGCATTTCTGTCGCTGTTCTCATGCAATGTGGCCTGTGATCATTTACTTCCATTTTTGTGAGTGTTTCAAATACACATGACATGAAATACTCCATCCTGACCATTTGTCAGTGTTTAGTTCATCTGCCCAGATTGTCTGTTCTGTGGTATTTTTTACATGCCGAATTATGGAACAGAATCAATGGCAATATTGTCCTGATCTCGCACATAGTATAATTTTATTTCGTGTAGGTTTCTTTCTTTGGGTGTTGCTGTTGAGCTCAATTTGACAATATCTATCTTTTAATTGTGGGGTTTAGATCATTTCCTCACTGTGAATAGTAACACAGTTTATTAAATCCCATCTTGCTGTTTATTTTCTGTTCCTCCATGTCTCTCTGTTCTCCTTTTCCATTTATCTCTTGTTTCTGAGTAACAGAACATTTTCTATGATCCATTCTATGTCTCTGTTTGGCTCATTAGCTGTAACTCCTTGCTGTCCTGTCATCTGTGACTCATCACAGGCTACGTTCAGGTGACGCCACACCACGTGACAGAGAAATCATGACATTAGAGCTCACTTCCCGCTCTCTCTTCTTTCTCAGAGCTGTGGTAAGAAGGTGAGACTTATCACTGTTAGCTACGTGACAAATTCCAACATACGCTGTGATGAGACATGCTCTAGACAGTGACTTACTTTTCAAAGAGACATAAATAATCAAGAATTTCTGAATATTTATCCCTGTAGTTATCATTTCTGACTGTTACATTCATTTTGTAGATTCAGATTCTTCTGGAATCACTTCCTCGTGGCTGAGGGAAGTCCAGTGTTATTTCCTGCGCTTTGGGTCTGCTGAAGATTAATTCTGTCAGTTTGGTATATCTGAAAAAATTTTTTTATTTAGCTTTCGTTACTGAAGGCTATTTTCCCTGGATAAAGAAATAAGGGGTTTCATTTCGTTTGTTTTTCTCAGTATTTTGAAGATGTTAATCCATTGGGCTCTGTGTGCATTTCTTTTTTTTAAATATTTATTTATTTATTTAAAAAAATTTATTGTTATGTTAATCACCATGCATTACATCATTAGTTTTTGATGTAGTGTTCCATGATTCATTGTTTGTGCATAACACCCAGTGCTCCATGCAGAACGTGCCCTCCTCAATACCCATCACCAGGCTAACCCATCCTCCCACCCCTCTCCCCTCTAGAACCCTCTGTTTTTCAGAGTCCATCGTCTCTCATGGTTTTTCCCCCTCCGATTTCCCCCCCTTCATTCTTCCCCTCCTGCTATCTTCTTCTTTTTTTTTTTCGTTAACATATATTGCATTATTTGTTTCAGAGGTATAGATCTGTGATTCAACAGTCTTGCACAATTCACAGCGCTCACCATAGCACGTACCCTCCCCAGTGTCTATCACCCAGCCACCCCCATCCCTCCACCCCACCCCCCACTCCAGCAACCCTCAGTTTGTTTCCTGAGATTAAGAATTCCTCATATCAGTGAGGTCATATGATACATGTCTTTCTCTGATTGACTTATTTCACTCAGCACAATACCCTCCAGTTCCATCCACGTTGTTGCAAATGGCAAGATCTCTTTCCTTTTGACAGCTGCATAATATTCCATTGTATATATATACCACCTCTTCTTTATCCATTCATCTGTCGATGGACATCTTGGCTCTTTCCACAGTTTGGCTATTGTGGACATTGCTGTTATAAACATCGGGGTGCACGTACCCCTTCGGGTCCCTACATTTGTATCTTTGGGGTAAATACCCAGTAGTGCAATTGCTGGATCGTATGGTAGCTCTATTTTCAACTTTTTGAGGAACCTCCATACTGTTTTCCAGAGTGGCTGCACCAGCTTGCATTCCCACCCACAGTGTAGGAGGGTTCCCCTTTCTCCGCATCCCCGCCAGCATCTGTCGTTTCCTGACTTGTTAATTTTAGCCATTCTGACTGGTGTGAGGTGGTATCTCATTGAGGTTTTGATTTGGATTTCCCTGATACCGAGCGATGTTGAGCACTTTTTCATGTGTCTGTTGGCCATTTGGATGTCTTCTTTGGAAAAATGTCTGTTCATGTCTTCTGTGTGCATTTCTGCTCATGAGAAATCTGTCTGAATCCTTGTCACTGTTCCCCTGAACCAAGCGTCTTTCCTCTCTGGTGGCTTTTCACACTCTTTTTCTCTGCCTTAAACAATGCGATATTGATGGGGGTTTGTTCCCCCCCCCCCATACGTCATCGCTTGTGGTTTCTAAAGAATTTGGAATCTGTAAGTTTTGAATTTTCATGAATTTGGAACATTTTTGGCCAATACTCCCTCATATTCTTTTCCCCCTCTCCGCCCTCACTCCCTGGGTTCACAGTCACACGTGCATGACGTGGCTAATGTTGTCCTACACTCAGGCCTGCGCTACTCATTTTAAGTCTTTCTGTGTCTTTCACTCTGCGGTGCCTGTGCTGTGTGCTCAGGCCCCTCACCCATTCTTCATCTTGTCGTGTCTGCTGCTCATCTCAGCCCTTGTATTTGTGACCTGACACGTTATAGTTTTCCTCTCTAGCAGTTTGATTGGGATGCTTTAATTTTCTTCTCCGTCTCCTCCTAGCATTTCAATCCTTCGGACTAAATTTGGTTGAAAGTCTGCAAGATCGTCCAGCTTTCCATGCATAGCCCTCTGTCCTGTCCTGCAGCTTCCAGACCTGCCGCCCCAGGACCGCCTGGGCCCATTCACCACGTGAGTGTCTCTCCCACTGTCTCTGTCTCTCTGTGCATCACAGATAAATACACACATACATGAACATGACATCCATGTCCTATTGGATCTGCACCCTCTAGACATTCCTAAGTCTGCACTTTAGTAGCTATAATTCCTTGTGGTTAAAGTGATGTTATTTTAATGGTTTCTTGTGGATTTGCAGCCCTCACCTCGTACCTTATCCGAGTTCCTCCCAGTGACCCAACATCACTCACATGCAGGATGAGGACCTCATCACATGGTCTCATCTCGCTCATCATTTCTGCTCTCAGCGTCATGTGTTTTACTTGTTCCTCCATTATAAATCAAACAGGTTGCTATTGTTTTTGCTTTAAGCACATGATTGTGTTTACAGACATTAACCACTAAAATTTGTTTTAGGTTTATCCATGTAGTTAAGATTTCCCAAGCTTATTATAGTTTGTGTCGACTCACATTTCCCTCTGTCACCGTTTCCTTCTGTCCGAGGGGCGTCCTTCACTGTCGCTTGTGCTGAGGGTCTGGGGGTGATCAGTTCTGGGAGGTTTGCAGTCTGAGATGGGTTAATTTTGTCTTTATTTTCAATGACATTTTTGTCATTAAAGACCATGATGATAGATATTTCCTATTAGAATTTGAAGACACCGCTCTCCTTTTTCCAGTTTACATGGTTCATGATGAGAAAGGTGCTCCCAGCTCGACGCTTGTTCTCTGTAGGGAACAGGACTCTCCTCTCTGGCCGTGAGAGTATCTGCATCGCTGGTTTGTAGAAATTTCATACGATGTGCGCTGGGCTGTCTCCCATGTTCCCCGTGCCTGAGCTTCGTTGAGCTTCTTCCATACCTTGGTTCCTGGGTTTCTCCAAATTTGAAGGCTTTTTGTACATTATTTCTTCACAGATTTTTGAATTTACCCTCAGTCTCTTCCCTTCCCTCCCACAGTCCCTATACTTACTCGCACACTGTCTGGGTGGCGTGAAGGTGTCCTCCAGGCACTGAGCCTTCATTAATTCGATTATTCGTTTATTTCGCTGTGTGTTTCGTTTTGACTACTTTCCATCGCTGTGACATCACAGTCCCTAATCTCTTCTTTTGTAGCATCATATCTACTGTCAGTCTGTCTCCTGTATTTTTAAATTTCAGACCATGTGATTTGGGAAGTTTTAAAAGAGTTGTTCTTTACAAAATGTCTTCCATTTCTGCTTCTCACATGTTTAGTCCTTCCTCCCCCCACAGTCCCAGAGGAAATGGAGTTCTAATGACTGATTACACATTCCCTGCTGATCCACCCTGTGCAGGTTGCCTGGAGGGCTGGGAGGAAGGGGACAGACTGGGCATCTCAGACCTGGGGACCTGGGCCAGACCTGCTCCCTGCTCTGTGCACAGGCCTCCTGGGGCTGGAGGAGAGTGGGACACAGACGGGGAAGGGGTTTGCGTCTCACTTCCCCATCTGCCTGTGTCACCGTGAGCATCAGCCCTGCTGTCTGATGACTGACAGTAATAGTCAGCCTCGTCCTCAGCCTGGGCCCCGCTGATGGTCAGGGTGGCCGTGTTCCCTGACTTGGAGCCAGAGAATTGTGTAGGGATCTCTGAGGACCAAACACTAGCCTCATAAAAGACCAATACAGGGGCTTGGCCTGGCTTCTGCTGGTAGCAGCGTACATTAATATCTTCCAAGTCCTCTCCAGGGCAGGTGATTGTAGCCGTCTCTCCCAGGGCCACTGACACACAGGGCAGCTGAGTCAGGCCACTGGAGGCCACGGAGCCTGAAGAGACAGAAGAGGAGAGGTTGCAATGAGGTGCAGAGACTCAGTCGCAAGGTCCCAATCGTAGGCTGTGCTGTGCCTGAGCTCAGGCTTTCAGGCAGTCTCAGCTCAGGTCCTGTGGGGCTGTGTGTGTGGGCAGGACCGGGGGCAGCTCCTGTGCAGAGAGTGAGGACGAGGAGTGAGAGAGGGGTCCAGGCCATGGTGGATGTGCCCAGCGCTCTGTCTTCTGAGAACCACAGCTGGGCCAGGCTAACCCCGGCCTCTCTTACTCCTTTCCAGTCCCTTGGGTCTGTGATTGCTAGATTTATGCAAATTTCCTCTACTCTGAGACTCCAAATGCGTTCAAACCACTTGTGAGCTTAGACCACGTGGCTGAGGAGGAGGAGAGGAGCCCCCAGCTTCTTCCAAGCAGCTCTCAGGTCAGAAAATGAGCCTTGGTTTCCGAAGTTTGGTATCACAGTCACACTCCTGGGGTTTGAACACAACCACTGTCCTAACCCATTCTGCCCGGGGGCTGTCCTGGCCTGACTCACGACCTCCCAAAATCCTGGCCATGGGGCTGAGGTGGTCCACCTGAGATGTGCAGAGAACACCTGATGAAGGGGGAGGTGGTCTTGTGACCTCATTACCGTCCTCCCCCTACTTCAGGTCTCTCTGTGGCCCCACAGGCACTGTGGTCCCGTCCTTGGCATGACAACAGAATGAAAAACCTATAAAAACCTCAGGAAGGCAGGGCCTGGGGCAGCAGGGGCCTGGTCCCTTCTTCAGGAAGCCTCAGGCAGCCCTTCAGGATGTGTGGACACCTAGTCCAGGAAACCAGACGAGGCGCAGGCCCTGGGGCCCATCCAGGCTGCCTGTACCCAAGGAGAAGAGGAATTCCCGCAGGACTGTGCTGTCTGAGGCAGCTGTCTCCCCTCCCGAGTGGCACGTGATTACCTCTGGGGCCCACGTGATGTACAATGACATCCTAAATCTGTACTATGTTCTGTAAAACTTGACTAGAGTCCCCATAGTCAGAAGAGACCCCACTCTGCCATTGTTCAGTAGGGTACACACAGAGTGGAGGCCAGAGACCTGCTAGAGTCTCCCCCAGTTCAGGGGCCAGGCCAGGACCAGGGACGACACCTGATCCTAAGGCCTGAGCAGCAGCTGCTCAGAGGGTAGTTGAGACTGAGAGCCAGACCACCGAGGATAGTTTGTGTCCCGTCCCACATCCTTCTGTGTCACCTGGATCACTACCAGGCACTCCCAATGCCACATCAGGTGGCTCAGCACTGGTCAGCCTCGTCCTGGCTTCAATCCTGGTCACGCTCAGGGGGCCATTTACCTAAGTTCCGTCCTCAGAATCAGCCCCGGATGGTCACTCACATCTGTACATATAACCAGCTCGGGGACATGGCGTGGCTTCTGCTGGTACCTAGAGACATGTTCACGCCTGAGCTCATCCCCAGGGCAGGGGATCCTGGGCCTGATCAGGGCCAGGACATGGAGGGAGTCAGGCTCAGGTCAGGGGAGGCACGGAGCCTGGGAGAGAGGAGAGGAAAGGGTCCTGGAGGAAGACGGGCTGAATCAGAAGTGACGGTCACAGCCCTGTGAGGGGAGGGGGCAGTGTGGACACAGTGAGGGCAGGGCCCTGACCCCACGGCCCCGGAGTGGGAGGGAGAGCAGGGCACCTGGGCCTCACATTGTGCCTCCCTGTGGGTGTCTCACCTGAGCTGGGAGCAGCAGGAGAGCAGGGGTGAAGCCACTCAGAGTGCGGTCCTCGGAGAACCAGCGCCACAGGCTGAGCTGGGAGCTGTCCCCCCTGCAGGCGCCCGGGCCCCACCCAGTCCGCCTGCACCTGCAGCTCCATCCCCCCCCCCACGCCGGGACCCTGTGCTCCCTGAGCTTCACAGGGTGGGGGTCCAGGCACCGTGGCAAATCTCGCTTCCTCTGCTTATCTCCCTCGGTCCTGCCCCGCCACCTGGGACATGGGGCTTAACTGGCCTGCTCTGCTCAAGGGAGCTTGAATCAGATTCGAGACCCTGTATGATCTGAAAAATTGTTTCAGAATGGACTCTGTCACTGGCCACATGGAGAGTGTGCTGTGGATGGTGATCCCCCGGGGAATACTGACTGCACTGCTCTGGTGGCAGAGAATGAGCCTTGTCTCCTTTTGGCTCGTCCTGGGAGTGAATCATGAGGAAAAGTGAGGGCACTGGCTGGGGTGATTCATGGTGACTGTCACGGGGGAGCTGGGTGTCTGTTACACAAGTGGGGCAAGCACAGGTATGTATGGATTCAGGAGATCCCCTAGTACTTCCTGGGTTTGTGATTACGGTCATGAATGTGCCACGACTCCATTCAGCAGGTCTGATGGACCAGCCTTCCAGAGGAGGGTTTATCCTGCCAGCTGGCTGGGATGAGGACTAGCACAGGTATTTTCTGAAGAGAGAGGATCAAGCGGTGGGTGGTGAGGAAAGCAGTTATAGATGCCCCTTCTGAGCACAGGGTAGTGGCAGAAATGAACATGCTAGAAGTCACACATGTTTCTCCTTATGTTGTAGAAATGTGTTTGGATACCTAGCAATCATTTGCTTCTGTTTTCTCCACCTGTGTCATCCCATTGTCATCTAACACCAGGCGTGTTAATGGTACGAAACTGTCTATCTCAATATTGACCTTTAGGATATCAAGTCATGTGGGACAAAAATAAATATCCCTAGTCGTGGGATAGTTGCCTATTATCAAGTGGAAGCAAGGTCACCGCTATTCCCTTTCTTTGCAGACTGTGGTTTGCATGGGTCTAGTGGATTTCATGTGGGCAACGTGGGACTCTGGTGGCTTCATACGTGTGAGCATTGACAGACTGGACTGCGTGTCATCAAACTGTTTTCTGTCCCTGTTTCTGGGCAGGATGGGTGTAAGGAAGGATTCTTGTGCAAGATGTGGGGGATGGGAGTAAGGCATCACCCCTTGTGTGTCTCACGCCCGTGGTTGAGTATCTTCTGGCCACTCTGTAGGAGGGGGCAACTGTCCCAGTGTCCCTCATTCACCATCAGGATGGACGTGACTCTCCAACAGTCTGTCAGAACCCAGAGCACCTAGTGTGTCTGGATATTTTCTCCTCGTATACAAATAGAAGAAAGGATCTCATCTGTCTGGCGATTGGATATGCACCTTGAGGATGTGGGGGAGAGACCCCAGCTTTGTGGCTATATATAGTGGCCCCCTTTGTTCCCTGGGGTCTGTCTCCAGGATGCTGGCCATGCCAGATGGGTTCCTGGAAGCAGATGCTGAGACAAAGAAGTGCATGTGTAAAAACCTGGAAGGAGAAAGGATATCAGGCTGGGCAGAAAGAGAGCGACCCACAGAGAGTGAGCCATCAGTTGAGGCCTCCTTCCTGCAGGGAACTCTACAGCTGGGACCTTTCAGGTCATCGGAACCTGAGGCAGGGCCCTGGGATGTGGGCCTCTGGAGATCATTCACCTGAACCTCTCTGAGAAGGGACAGAAACCTGGGGAGGCCGATTGCTGAAGCAACAGCGCTTTCCAGCGAGGAGCACCCGTGTGAGCTGTCAGGGGCTCCGGGCAGCAGTGGGTGGGTGTGTGAGCCCAGAAGAGGGGATGTGGGTGACCCCTCAGTGTCCACTGTACCCGCCTGTTCCACTCTGGTAGAGGACGGTCCTCTCATGTCCCTAGGGCTTCAGGAGCTCAGCTGAGCTGGGACGATTTGAGCTCTAACCCTGGTCAGTTGGGAGAACATTAGCCCACGACCACCACATGGAAATGATGACACATTGACCAGGGGACAAAAGTCTCCCTGTGCCTTTTTTCTACCCGGGCTGTCTGTCCCCAGTTTACACCCGAGACCAGAGAACCAGGGCAGGCTAGTGTGGTCACCTGTAAATGCTCTCCTGACCCTCCGTGTGCAGAGCTGCCTGGAGGGCTGGATGCGGAGCGAGGCCTGGGGATGTCAGACGAGGGGACCGGGGTCAGAGCTGCTCATGCTCTGTGCACAGGCCTCCTGGGGCTGGAGGAGAGTGCGACACACACGGAGAAGGGGTTTGTGTCTCACTTCCCCATCTGCCTGTGTCACTGTGAGCAGTACCACTACTATCATAGGACAGACAGTAATAGTCAGCCTCGTCCTCGGCCCGGGCCCCGCTGATGGTCAGGGTGGCCGTGTTCCCTGAGTTGGTGCCTGAGAATCGGTCAGGGATCCCTGAGGGCCGCTCGCTATCCTTATAGATAATCGTCACGGGGGCCTGGCCTGGCTTCTGCTGGTACCAGGAAGCATAATTACTTCCAATGTTGTCTCCCCCACACGTGATCCTGGCCGTCTGTCCCAGGTTCACCGACATCGAGCGGGGCTGAGTCAGCACATAGGAGGCCATGGAGCCTGCAAGAGAGAAGATGAGAGGTGGGCTTCCAGCCGGGGTGTCATCCCCTGGGCACTCCCACCCCTGGCTTAAGTTCCAGTGGTTCTCTAGGCCTGATTCCAGCCTGCTGTCAGCTTTGTTCCTGGGCCCCTGGGACTGCCTGGTGGATGGAGCCTGTGAGCAAATGAGAAACAACCCCCCCCATTCTGGGCAGGCATGGCCCTTCAGGGATCACACAGAGTCGGTGAGCTCGGTGGGGGGATATCAGTTTACCAGCCCCTCATCTCACAGCAGGGTCCCCCCCGCCCCCTAGAGTCCACTCTCGAGCTCAGAGTCAGGGCGGGATTGTCCCAGAACCCAGGGCTGGGGTGGTTGTGAGCCTGGGCTCAGCACCTGTGCAGTGAGCCAGGAATCCGAGGAGGAGAGGGGTCCAGGCCATGGTGCAGGTGCCTCGATTTTGCTCCCTGAGGCTCAAAGCTGGGCAGATTTCCTCCCAGGCCTCTCTTATCCCCTTGCTGGAGACAACTGCTGGTTATGCAAATCAGCCAGATTTCAGGGCAGCTGCTGTGGACCCTTGTGGTTTAGAAATGGACTCAGCTCTAAGGGACTTAGAGATGGGAGGGGCAGCCCTGCAAACCCATCCTCCTGCCCAGGTAATTCTCATTCACCCTGTGTTCCCATAGTCTGGGGTCCAAACTCTATCCCTGTCCCTGTCCTGACCTGGCTCCTGAGCTGTGAGGTGGAGTCTGTCTGCATTTTCTGAACCCATCATAGAATGTTTACTCTCTAGGTACGAGAGGATCATAGGTCAGTGTGTGTCCTACCCTTGGTCTATGTTGCTGAACATCAGAATATGAACAAAATTCCTCCCTTGCCAGGTGCACGTGCAGTTTTAGGGAATCATTGAGGTGCTGTAGGATTCTTTGCCAAAGGAGACCTCCATGGACAGTTTGTGGATGCTGTGCCTCAGTATCCCCAGGGTGCACTCCATGCCAGGGACAGACCCAGTGCTTGAACAAGGATTGACAGTGACTGAGTGTAGCAGGAATGGGGTGGTGTGGAGCGTCATGAAGCACTGGACCTGTGCTAGAGACAGAGACAAATTGCACAGGAGAGAGATAAGAGACCCCGAGTCAGAATTTTACATGACAGCAAAGGTGATAGTGTAGAAAACCTATACCTTTAGCTTCTGGTGTCAGCTCCTGGTACCCAACCCTCCCTGTTAGATCCCCTGAGGCTTTGCCAGGTGATCTCTGCTGCCCCCCAGTGGCCGCTGCACACTGGCGGCTGGAGGTGCAGGGAAATCCTCTGTCCAGGTGGAGATTCAGAACCACTGCTCACATCCTGATTGCCCCTGATCCATGCACCCCTGGCCCCAGGGGAGGATTTGCTCTTCTCTGAGGGGCCCCTGCCGGCCTCAGGACCAGGCAGGAGGAGTCAGATTATCCCCGAAAATAGGAAGGGGCTCCTGTGAAGAGAAGGCAGGGCTCATCTGAGGTATCAGGGCTCATGTCTCTGGGGTGGTGGGTGGTCGTGGGTTTGGTTTTGGGGCTGGGCACCTGGGGACACAGGACTCAGGGCCGGCCTCTCACTTATTCTGGCTGCTGGGGCTCCACATAGTGTGATGATGACTCCTGCCAAGGGCAGAGACAGGAGGACACCCAACCAACAAAAACTTGTTCAGACCCAGCTGGCTCTTCCATAGCTTCCATCCTGGGAAGTCAGTGTGAACAAGACACGTCTTTCTTGGCTTCCCGCCTTGGGCGGAGCAGCATAGGGGCACAGTTTCTTTGGTGAGACAGCACACAGTCCCCAACCCCGTCTGCCTGCATCTTGTCTTCTAGGATCATTGAGAAGCCACACTATTGCTATTCTCAGGTCTGTCTAGGTCAGCATTGACCCTGTGGCCCTGAGCTAGGCCATCGACGTGTCATTCAGCTGGGGATCTTTCTGGCGAGTTTTGTCTGTGAATGAAAGAAACAGACTAGGTTTTTGCAGTGCTCTTTCTCTTGTACTTGGGTGTGATGGCTGGAGCTGCGGCAGCCATCCTGAAGTCTGTTGTCAACAACAAGGTGAAGGGAAGCCTCCATAGTAGTGATGATGGTAGAGATAGTGAGAGGATTTGGGACCTCACGGAATTGGTAGTACCTGGAGAACTGCCAACTGACTTCAGACTGACTTCTGCCTGGGGAAAAACAGCTGCTTGAATGTTCATGCTTCTGATTGAAATGGGCATGCAATGCATGAAACACTTCCTGCCCAGTTGGGATAATAACTAATACAATTAATTAAATAATGTTAGAAGAACCTGTGCAGCATTGGGTGATGTGCAGAGAAATGAAGTGACATCAGACAAAATGACAGGCAGGGAGTGTGTGGGGAGAGGTTGGAGGAGGCTTCTCTGCGGAGGGGACTGTGGGGCTTCTGTCAGGATGGGAAGCAGGGACAAAACTGAAGTGTGTTTGGAGTCAGTCCCTGGGAGAAGAGTCTGGTTTGTGTGAGGATGCAGGGACCGTGAGGACAGATGTCTGTGATTCCGAACTAGTTGAGCTCCAAGGTGACATTTTCTCATCAGTTCAAAACTCAGTGGCAGGCGTGGTGTGTTAGAATCCTCATGCTGTATGTTTCCAGGAAAGGTGAATCACGAGAGGAGCCCTGTGTGACTTGCCCCGCACAGAAGGCTCAGCTCCCTGGGACCTCAGGTGGAGAGACAGGGACTGGAGTTTCCCATGTGAGGTGCTCAGTGTGTCAGGACTCCTCTCAATGTCCTGGGTAAGAGTGTGTGAGTTTGACCCTCAGAACAAGGTCCCTGGAGTTGAGGACATGGGGATGGATCATCGCTCCTTCCTTCTGAGGACTGAATCCTGGACCCCTGCTGACCCCCGGGCCTGGTGTCCCTGTGAGGCTCCCTCTGGGCAGTCCCAGCCTCTGTCCTGGGGCTTCTGATGCAACCCTGCTGCCCCCTGCTGGTGGAGGAGCCTCAGACCAGGAGCTTCCCTCCTGCAGGTTCCCCCACAGCTCCGGTCACCTGAGGAGGGGTGTGGACCTGGGAGTCCTGCCTCCCACAGGCAGCTGCCCCCCTGCCCTGCCCAGCCCAGGCCAGCCCAGAAGGTCACATACACGGTGCAGGAGGGAGGACAGGTGCGATTCCTGTACTCGTCCCAGGGTTGAAATGCCCCGGCCTAGCCTGCTGGCTTGTTTCAGAAAGGACAGTACAGGGTCAAGTGTAGCGCATCTGAAAAGGGTTAATGGCCAGACAAACCTGTGTGATGTCCACAGCCACCAGATTCCCGTGTATTTAGGAATCAGGACCGATGCTTCCTGCATCCCCGTCAGAGCAACAGGTGATGCTTCTGGTGCTAAGTTCAGTTGAGCAGACAAACCTTTAATTTTATTGTTATTTCCACTACTTTTTAATTTTATTTTTCCAGCCCACATCTCCTGGAGTTTGGTGTGGGGGGATTTGTAAAGTAGCCTAGTCTGTGGTTTGGTGAGCTGGGGAATCTGCTCCTTCAGACTTGGATACAATTGCACATGATCCCAGTGTGGCTGAAACCTTTTCCTCGTGTACGCAGCGGGGCGGACTGGAGACGCCAACACCAAGGGTAACTCTCTGAGACCCCACCGCGCCTGCCGAATTACTTAAACTCTTCAATATTTTACATCATTTACTGCAAAAAGATGTGTCTTACATGAGTGTAAGCTTCCCCATTTCACAGCAGGTAAAGCTGAGGCCCAGAGAGGCTAGCTTCCCAGGAAAACAGTGGAGAGTGGGGCGAGTTCAGGAGGGCAGCCCAGACATGCTGCTTTCAGCCTCTGTTCTCCTTGGTGTAGAAGGTGAGCACGATGGGAAGGAGGGAGGGTGAGGCCAGGCTGGGCAGCAGAGTTTCCGTTCCTGGGCTCACTGCCGTCCCCATCCTGACCTGGCCTATAAAGGAGCCCCTAAGCCTCCACGTGGGGAGAGTCAGCAGGGTTGTGTCTCGGATTAGAGCTGGAGAATCTGTGGGGACTTTGGAGGCTGTTTGGGGGTGCAGGGGCCTGGCCTGGGTCCTGCTGGCTCTGCTCTGCGTTATTGCTTTGTCCTCTCTGGGCTCCAAGTTTGAGGGAGTGACAGGGGTCTCGTGGCCACTGTACGGTATGTATCTAGTCCTGTAGCAGACACAAGGCCTGCAGGTTCAGGAGACTGTGGGGCTCATTCTCTGGGTCCCAGCCCCTCAGCACCGTGTGGGCTGAGCTCAGGCTTAGGGTCATATCAGGGTCCTTTGGGGGCTGAGCCTGTGGTCACAGCCTGGGCAGGGAGTGAGGAGGGGGAACAGAAGAGGGTCCAGGCCGTGGTGGGGATCCCAGATTGTGTGTCTTGAGACCCCAGCTGAGCCTGGCCACACCAAGCGTCCCTCATCCCCTCACTGGTTCCTGTGGAAATGCTCCTTCTCAGGCTGCTGGAGAGAACCTCTGCTTCTGTGCGGGCTTCATGGATCCGGCATGTGGAGCTGTGCTCCCCTTTGGGATCCATAGGGGCCTCTTGGCACTCTGTGTTTGCTACCATAAAAACTGGGGGGATGGACAGGTGAGGGCATTTCTGTCGCTGTTCTCATGGAATGTGGCCTGTGATCATTTACTTCCATTTTTGTGAGTGTTTCAGGTATGCATGACATGAAATACTCCATCCTGACCATTTGTCAGAGTTCAGTTCATCTTCCTCGATTCTCTGTTCTGTGGTATTTTTTACATGCCGAATTATGGAACAGAATCAATGGCAATATTGTCCTGATCTCGCACTTAGTATAATTTTATTTCGTGTAGGTTTCTTTGTTTGGGTGTTGCTGTTGAACTCAATTTGACAATATCTATCTTTTAATTGTGGGGTTTAGATCATTTCCTCACTGTGAATAGTAACACAGTTTATTAAATCCCATCTTGCTGTTTATTTTCTGTTCCTCCATGTCTTCTCTGTTCTCCTTTTCCATTTATCTCTTGTTTTTGAGTAACAGAACATTTTCTATGATCCATTCTATGTCTCTGTTTGGCTCATTAGCTGTAACTCCTTGCTGTCCTGTCATCTGTGACTCATCAGAGGCTACGTTCAGGTGACGCCACACCACGTGACAGAGAAATCGTGACATTAGAGCTCACTTCCCGCTCTCTCTTCTTTCTCAGAGCTGTGGTAAGAAGGTCAGACCTATCACTGTTAGCTACGTGACAAATTCCAACATACGCTGTGATGAGACATGCTCTAGACAGTGATTTACTTTTCAAAGAGACATAAATAATCAAGAATTTCTGAATATTTATCCCTGTAGTTATCATTTCTGACTGTTAGATTCATTTTGTAGATTCAGATTCTTCTGGAATCACTTCTTCGTGGCTGAGGGAAGTCCAGTGTTATTTCCTGCACTTTGGGTCTGCTGAAGATTAATTCTGTCAGTTTGGTATATCTGAAAAAATTTTTTTATTTAGCTTTCATTACTGAAGGCTATTTTCCCTGGATAAAGAAATAAGGGGTTTCATTTCGTTTGTTTTTCTCAGTATTTTGAAGATGTTAATCCACTGGGCTCTGTGTGCATTTCTTTTTTTTAAATATTTATTTATTTATTTAAAAAATTTTATTGTTATGTTAATCACCATGCATTACATCATTAGTTTTTGATGTAGTGTTCCATGATTCATTGTTTGTGCATAACACCCAGTGCTCCATGCAGAACGTGCCCTCTTTAATACCCATCACCAGGCTAACCCATCCTCCCACCCCCCTCCCCTCTAGAACCCTCTGTTTTTCAGAGTCCATCGTCTCTCATGGTTTTTCCCCCTCCGATTTCCCCCCCTTCATTCTTCCCCTCCTGCTATCTTCTTCTTTTTTTTTTCGTTAACATATATTGCATTATTTGTTTCAGAGGTACAGATCTGTGATTCAACAGTCTTGCACAATTCACAGCGCTCACCATAGCACGTACCCTCCCCAGTGTCTATCACCCAGCCACCCCCATCCCTCCACCCCACCCCCCACTCCAGCAACCCTCAGTTTGTTTCCTGAGATTAAGAATTCCTCATATCAGTGAGGTCATATGATACATGTCTTTCTCTGATTGACTTATTTCACTCAGCACAATACCCTCCAGTTCCATCCACGTTGTTGCAAATGGCAAGATCTCATTCCTTTTGACAGCTGCATAATATTCCATTGTATATATATACCACCTCTTCTTTATCCATTCATCTGTCGATGGACATCTTGGCTCTTTCCACAGTTCGGCTATTGTGGACATTGCTGTTATAAACATCGGGGTGCACGTACCCCTTCGGGTCCCTACATTTGTATCTTTGGGGTAAATACCCAGTAGTGCAATTGCTGGATTGTATGGTAGCTCTATTTTCAACTTTTTGAGGAACCTCCATACTGCTTTCCAGAGTGGCTGCACCAGCTTGCATTCCCACCAACAGTGTAGGAGGGTTCCCCTTTCTCCGCATCCCCGCCAGCATCTGTCGTTTCCTGACTTGTTAATTTTAGCCATTCTGACTGGTGTGAGGTGGTATCTCATTGAGGTTTTGATTTGGATTTCCCTGATACCGAGCGATGTTGAGCACTTTTTCATGTGTCTGTTGGCCATTTGGATGTCTTCTTTGGAAAAATGTCTGTTCATGTCTTCTGTGTGCATTTCTGCTCATGAGAAATCTGTCTGAATCCTTGTCACTGTTCCCCTGAACCAAGCGTCTTTCCTCTCTGGTGGCTTTTCACACTCTTTTTCTCTGCCTTAAACAATGCGATATTGATGGGGGTTTGTTTCCCCGCCCCCCCATACGTCATCGCTTGTGGTTTCTAAAGAATTTGGAATCTGTAAGTTTTGAATTTTCATGAATTTGGAACATTTTTGGCCAATACTCCCTCATATTCTTTTCCCCCTCTCCGCCCTCACTCCCTGGGTTCACAGTCACACGTGCATGACGTGGCTAATGTTGTCCTACACTCAGGCCTGCGCTACTCACTTTTAAAGTCTTTCTGTGTCTTTCACCTGCGGTGCCTGTGCTGTGTGCTCAGGCCCCTCACCCGTTCTTCATCTTGTCGTGTCTGCTGCTCATCTCAGCCCTTGTATTTGTGACCTGACACGTTATAGTTTTCCTCTCTAGCAGTTTGATTGGGATGCTTTAATTTTCTTCTCCGTCTCCTCCTAGCATTTCAATCCTTCGGACTAAATTTGGTTGAAAGTCTGCAAGATCGTCCAGCTTTCCATGCACAGCCCTCTGTCCTGTCCTGCAGCTTCCAGACCTGCCGCCCCAGGACCGCCTGGGCCCATTCACCACGTGAGTGTCTCTCCCACTGTCTCTGTCTCTCTCTGCATCATAGATAAATACACACATACATGAACATGACATCCATGTCCTATTGGATCTGCATCCTCTAGACATTCCTAAGTCTGCACTTTAGTAGCTATAATTCCTTGTGGTTAAAGTGATGTTATTTTAATGGTTTCTTGTGGAATTGCAGCCCTCACCTCGTACCTTAGCCGAGTTCCTCCCAGTGACCCAACATCACTCACATGCAGGATGAGGACCTCATAACATGGTCTCATCTCGCTCATCATTCTGCTCTCAGCATCATGTGTTTTACTTGTTCCTCCATTATAAATCAAACAGGTTGCTATTGTTTTTGCTTTAAGCACATGATTGTGTTTACAGACATTAACCACTAAAATTTGTTTTAGGTTTATCCATGTAGTTAAGATTTCCCAAGCTTATTATAGTTTGTGTCGACTCACATTTCCCTCTGTCACCCTTTCCTTCTGTCCAAGGGGCGTCCTTCACTGTCGCTTGTGCTGAGGGTCTGGGGGTGATCAGTTCTGGGAGGTTTGCAGTCTGAGATGGGTTAATTTTGTCTTTATTTTCAATGACATTTTTGTCATTAAAGACCATGATGACAGATATTTCCTATTAGAATTTGAAGACACCGCTCTCCTTTTTCCAGTTTACATGGTTCATGATGAGAAAGGTGCTCCCAGCTCGACGCTTGTTCTCTGTAGGGAACAGGACTCTCCTCTCTGGCCGTGAGAGTATCTGCATCGCTGGTTTGTAGAAATTTCATACGATGTGCGCTGGGCTGTCTCCCATGTTCCCCGTGCCTGAGCTTCGTTGAGCTTCTTCCATACCTTGGTTCCTGGGTTTCTCCAAATTTGAAGGCTTTTTGTACATTATTTCTTCACAGATTTTTGAATTTACCCTCAGTCTCTTCCCTTCCCTCCCGCAGTCCCTACACTTACTTGCACACTGTCTGGGTGGCGTGAAGGTGTCCTCCAGGCACTGAGCCTTCATTAATTCGATTATTCATTTATTTTGCTGTGTGTTTCATTTTGACTACTTTCCATCGCTGTGACATCACAGTCCCTAATCTCTTCTTTTGCAGCATCATATCTACTGTCAGTCTGTCTCCTGTATTTTTAAATTTCAGACCATGTGATTTGGGAAGTTTTAAAAGAGTTGTTCTTTACAAAATGTCTTCCATTTCTGCTTCTCACATGTTTAGTCCTTCCTCCCCTACACAGTCCCAGAGGAAATGGAGTTCTAATGACTGATTACACATTCCCTGCTGATCCACCCTGTGCAGGTTGCCTGGAGGGCTGGGAGGAAGGGGACAGACTGGGCATCTCAGACCTGGGGACCTGGGCCAGACCTGCTCCCTGCTCTGTGCACAGGCCTCCTGGGGCTGGAGGAGAGTGGGACACAGACGGGGAAGGGGTTTGCGTCTCACTTCCCCATCTGCCTGTGTCACCGTGAACATCAGCACTGATGACTGACAGTAATAGTCAGCCTCGTCCTCAGCCTGGGCCCCGCTGATGGTCAGGGTGGCCGTGTTCCCTGACTTGGAGCCAGAGAATTGTGTAGGGATCTCTGAGGACCAAACACTAGCCTCATAAAAGACCAATACAGGGGCTTGGCCTGGCTTCTGCTGGTACCAGCGTACATTAATATCTTCCAAGTCCTCTCCAGGGCAGGTGATTGTAGCCGTCTCTCCCAGGGCCACTGACACACAGGGCGGCTGAGTCAGGCCACTGGAGGCCACGGAGCCTGAAGAGACAGAAGAGGAGAGGTTGCAATGAGGTGCAGAGACTCAGTCGCAAGGTCCCAATCGTAGGCTGTGCTGTGCCTGAGCTCAGGCTTTTGGGCAGTCTCAGCTCAGGTCCTGTGGGGCTGTGTGTGGGCAGGACGGGGGCAGCTCCTGTGCAGAGAGTGAGGACGAGGAGTGAGAGAGGGGTCCAGGCCATGGTGGATGTGCCCAGTGCTCTGTCTTCTGAGAACCACAGCTGGGCCAGGCTAACCCCGGCCTCTCTTACTCCTTTCCAGTCCCTTGGGTCTGTGATTGCTAGATTTATGCAAATTTCCTCTACTCTGAGACTCCAAATGCGTTCAAACCACTTGTGAGCTCAGACCACGTGGCTGAGGAGGAAGAGAAGAGCCCCCAGCTTCTTCCAAGCAGCTCTCAGGTCGGAAAATGGGCCTTAGTTTCCAAAGCTTGGTATCACAGTCACACTCCTGGGGTTTGAACACAACCACTGTCCTAACCCATTCTGCCCGGGGGCTGTCCTGGCCTGACTCACGACCTCCCAGAATCCTGGCCATGGGGCTGAGGTGGTCCGACTGAGACATGCAGAGAACACCTGATGAAGGGGGAGGTGGTCTTGTGACCTCATTACCGTCCTCCCCCTACTTCAGGTCTCTCTGTGGCCCCACAGGCACTGTGGTCCCGTCCTTGGCATGACAACAGAATGAAAAACCTATAAAAACCTCAGGAAGGCAGGGCCTGGGGCAGCAGGGGCCTGGTCCCTTCTTCAGGAAGCCTCAGGCAGCCCTTCAGGATGTGGGGACACCTAATCCAGGAAACCAGACGAGGCGCAGGCCCTGGGGCCCATCCAGGCTGCCTGTACCCAAGGAGAAGAGGAATTCCCGCAGGACTGTGCTGTCTGAGGCAGCTGTCTCCCCTCCCGAGTGGCACGTGATTACCTCTGGGGCCCACGTGATGTACAAGGACATCCGAAATCTGTACTATGTTCTGTAAAACTTGACTAGAGTCCTTATAGTCAGAAGAGACCCCACTCTGCCATTGTTCAGCAGGGTACACACAGAGTGGAGGCCAGAGAACCTGCTAGAGTCTCCCCCAGTTCAGGGGCCAGGCCAGGACCAGGGACGACACCTGATCCTAAAGCCTAAGCAGCAGCTGCTCAGAGGGTAGTTGAGAGTGAGAGCCAGACCACCGAGGATAGTTTGTGTCCCGTCCCCCATCCTTCTGTGTCACCTGGATCACTACCAGGCACTGCCAATGCCACATCAGGTGGCTCAGCACTGGTCAGCCTCGTCCTGGCTTCAATCCTGGTCACGCTCAGGGGGCCATTTACCTACGTTCCATCCTCAGAATCAGCCCCGGATGGTCACTCACATCTGTACATATAACCAGCTCGGGGACCTGGCGTGGCTTCTGCTGGTACCTAGAGACTTGTTCACGCCTGAGCTCATCCCCAGGGCAGGGGATCCTGGGCCTGATCAGGGCCAGGACATGGAGGGAGTCAGGCTCAGGTCAGGGGAGGCCCGGAGCCTGGGAGAGAGGAGAGAAAATGGTCCTGGAGGAAGACAGGCTGAGTCAGAAGTGACGGTCACAGCCCTGTGAGGGGAGGGGGCAGTGTGGACACAGTGAGGGCAGGGCCCTGACCCCACGGCCCCGGAGTGGGAGGGAGAGCAGGGCACCTGGGCCTCACACTGTGCCTCCCTGTGGGCCTCTCACCTGAGCTGGGAGCAGCAGGAGAGCAGGGGTGAAGCCACTCAGAGTGCGGTCCTCGGAGAACCAGCGCCACAGGCTGAGCTGGGAGCTGTCCCCCCTGCAGGCGCCCGGGCCCCACCCAGTCCGCCTGCACCTGCAGCTCCATCCCCCCCCCCCACGCCGGGACCCTGTGCTCCCTGAGCTTCACAGGGTGGGGGTCCAGGCACCGTGGCAAATCTCGCTTCCTCTGCTTATCTCCCTCGGTCCTGCCCCGCCACCTGGGACATGGGGCTTAACTGGCCTGCTCTGCTCAAGGGAGCTTGAATCAGATTCGAGACCCTGTATGATCTGAAAAATTGTTTCAGAATGGACTCTGTCACTGGCCACATGGAGAGTGTGCTGTGGATGGTGATCCCCCGGGGAATACTGACTGCACTGCTCTGGTGGCAGAGAATGAGCCTTGTCTCCTTTTGGCTCGTCCTGGGAGTGAATCATGAGGAGAAGTGAGGGCACTGGCTGGGGTGATTCATGGTGACTGTCACGGGGGAGCTGGGTGTCTCTTACACAAGTGGGGCAAGCAGGGGTATGTATGGATTCAGGAGATCCCCTAGTACTGCCTGGGTTTGTCATTACAGTCATGAATGTGCCACGACTCCATTCAGCACGTCTGATCATGGACCAGCCTTCCAGAAGAGGGTTTATCCTGCCAGCTGGCTGGGATGAGGACTAGCACAGGTATTTTCTGAAGAGAGGGGATCAAGCGGTGGGTGGTGAGGAAAGTACTTATGGATGCCCCTTCTGAGCACAGGGTAGTGGCAGAAATGAACATGCTAGAAGTCACACATGTTTCTCCTTATGTTGTAGGAATGTGTGTGGATACGTAGCAATCATATGCTTCTGTTTTCTCCACCTGTGTCATCCCATTGTCATCTAACACCAGGCGTGTTAATGGTACGAAACTGTCTATCTCAATATTGACCTTTAGGATATCAAGTCATGTGGGACAAAAATAAATATCCCTAGTCGTGGGATAGTTGCCTATTATCAAGTGGAAGCAAGGTCACCGCTATTCCCTTTCTTTGCAGACTGTGGTTTGCGTGGGTCTAGTGGATTTCATGTGGGCAACGTGGGACTCTGGTGGCTTCATACGTGTGAGCATTGACAGACTGGACTGCGTGTCATCAAACTGTTTTCTGTCCCTATTTCCGGGCAGGGTGGGTGTAAGGAAGGATTCTTGTGCAAGATGTGGGGGATGGAGGTAAGGCAGCACCCCTTGTGTGTCTCACACCCGTGGTTGAGTACCTTCTGGCCACTCTGTAGGAGGGGCAACTGTCCCAATGTCCCTCATTCACCATCAGGATGGACGTGACTCTCCAACAGTCTGTCAGAACCCAGAGCACCTAGTGTGTCTGGATATTTTCTCCTCGTATACAAATAGAAGAAAGGATCTCATCTGTCTGGCGATTGGATATGCACCTTGAGGATGTGGGGGAGAGACCCCAGCTTTGTGGCTATATATAGTGGCCCCCTTTGTTCCCTGGGGTCTGTCTCCAGGATGCTGGCCATGCCAGATGGGTTCCTGGAAGCAGATGCTGAGACAAAGAAGTGCATGTGTAAAAACCTGGAAGGAGAAAGGATATCAGGCTGGGCAGAAAGAGAGCAACCCACAGAGAGTGAGCCATCAGTTGAGGCCTCCTTCCTGCAGGGAGCTCTACAGGTGGGACCTTTCAGGACATCGGAACCTGAGGCAGGGCCCTGGGATCTGGGCCTCTGGAGATCATTCACCTGAACCTCTCTGAGAAGGGACAGGAACCTGGGGAGGCAGATTGCTGAAGCAACAGCGCTTTCCAGCGAGGAGCACCCGTGTGAGCAGTCAGGGGCTCCGGGCAGCAGTGGGTGGGTGTGTGAGCCCAGAAGAGGGGATGTAGGTGACCCCTCAGTGTCTACTGTACCCGCCTGTTCCACTCTGGTAGAGGAGGCTCCTCTCACGTCCCCAGGGCTTCAGGAGCTCAGCTGAGCTGGGACGATTTGAGCTCTAATCCCGGTCAGTTGGGAGAGCATTAGCCCACGACCACCACATGGAAATGATGAGACATTGACCAGGGGACAAAAGTCTCCCTGTGTCTTTTTTCTACCCGGGCCGTCTGTCCCCAGTTCACACCCGAGGTCAGAGAACCAGGGCAGGCTAGTGTGGTCAGCTGTAAATGCTCTCCTGACCCTCCGTGTGCAGAGCTGCCTGGAGGGCTGGATGCGGAGGGAGGCCTGGGGATGTCAGACGAGGGGACCGGGGTCAGAGCTGCTCATGCTCCGTGCACAGGCCTCCTGGGGCTGGAGGAGAGTGCGACACACACGGGGAAGGGGTTTGTGTCTCACTTCCCCATCTGCCTGTGTCACTGTGAGCGTTACCACTACTATCATAGGACTGACAGTAATAGTCAGCCTCGTCCTCGGCCCGGGCCCCACTGATGGTCAGGGTGGCCGTGTTCCCTGAACTGGTGCCTGAGAATCGGTCAGGGATCCCTGAGGGCCGATTGCTATCCTGATAGATAATCGTCACGGGGGCCTGGCCTGGCTTCTGCTGGTACCAGTAAGCATAATTACTTCCAATGTTGTCTCCCCCACACGTGATCCTGGCCATCTGTCCCAGGTTCACCGACATCGAGCGGGGCTGAGTCAGCACATAGGAGGCCATGGAGCCTGCAAGAGAGAAGATGAGAGGTCGGCTTCCAGCCGGGGTGTTATCCCCTGGGCACTCCCACCCCTGGCTTAAGTTCCAGTGTTTCTCTAGGCCTGATTCCAGCCTGCTGTCAGCTTTGTTCCTGGGCCCCTGGGACTGCCTGGTGGATGGAGCCTGTGAACAAATGAGAAACAACCCCCCCCTTCTGGGCAGGCACAGCCCTTCAGGGATCACACAGAGTCGGTGTGCTCGGTGGGGGGATATCAGTTTACCAGCCCCTCATCTCACAGCAGGGTCCCCCCGCCCCCTAGAGTCCACTCTTGAGCTCAGAGTCAGGGCAGGATTGTCCCAGGACCCAGGGCTGGGGTGGTTGTGAGCCTGGGCTCAGCACCTGTGCAGTGAGCCAGGAATCCGAGGAGGAGAGGGGTCCAGGCCATGGTGCAGGTGCCTCGATTTTGCTCCCTGAGGCTCAAAGCTGGGCAGATTTCCTCCCAGGCCTCTCTTATCCCCTTGCTGGAGACACTGCTGGTTATGCAAATCAGCCAGATTTCAGGGCAGCTGCTGTGGACCCTTGTGGTTTAGAAATGGGCTCAGCTCCAAGGGACTTAGAGATGGGAGGGGCAGCCCTGCAAACCCATCCTCCTGCCCAGGTAATTCTCATTCACCCTGTGTTCCCATAGTCTGGGGTCCAAACTCTATTCCTGTCCCTGTCCTGACCTGGCTCCTGAGCTGTGAGCTGGAGTCTGTCTGCATTTTCTGAACCCATTATAGAATGTTTACTCTCTAGGTACGAGAGGATCATAGGTCAGTGTGTGTCCTACCCTTGGTCTATGTTGCTGAACATCAGAATATGAACAAAATTCCTCCCTTGCCAGGTGCACGTGCAGTTTTAGGGAATCATTGAGGTGCTGTAGGATTCCTTGCCAAGGGAGAGCTCCCTGGACATTTTGTGGATGCTGTGCCTCAGTATCCCCAGGGTGCACTCCATGCCAGGGCCAGACCCAGTGCTTGAACAAGGATTGACAGTGACTGAGTGTAGCAGGAATGGGGTGGGGTGGAGCGTCATGAAGCACTGGACCTGTGCTAGAGACAGAGACAAATTGCACAGGAGAGAGATAAGAGACCCCGAGTCAGAATTTTACATGAGAGCAAAGGTGATAGTGTAGAAAACCTATACCTTTAGCTTCTGGTGTCAGCTCCTGGTACCCAACCCTCCCTGTTAGAACCCCTGAGGCTTTGCCAGGTGATCTCTGCTGCCCCCCAGTGGCCGCTGCACACTGGCGGCTGGAGGTGCAGGGAAATCCTCTGTCCAGGTGGAGATTCAGAACCACTGCTTACATCCTGATTGCCCCTGATCCATGCACCCCTGGCCCCAGGGGAGGATTTGCTCTTCTCTGAGGGGCCTCAGGACCAGGCAGGAGGAGTCAGATTATCCCCGAAAATAGGAAGAGGCTCCTGTGAAGAGAAGGCAGGGCTCATCTGAGGTATCAGGGCTCATGTCTCTGGGGTGGTGGGTGGTCGTGGGTTTGGTTTTGGGGCTGGGCACCTGGGGACACAGGACTCAGGGCCGGCCTCTCACTTATTCTGGCTGCTGGGGCTCCACATAGTGTGATGATGACTCCTGCCAAGGACAGAGACAGGAGGAAACACCCAACCAACAAAAACTTGTTCAGACCCAGCTTGCTCTTCCATAGCTTCCATCCTGGGAAGTCAGTGTGAACAAGACACAAGTCTTTCTTGGCTTCCCGCCTTGGGCGGAGCAGCATAGGGGCACAGTTTCTTTGGTGAGACAGCACACAGTCCCCAACCCCGTCTGCCTGCATCTTGTCTTCTAGCATCATTGAGAAGCCACACTATTGCTATTCTCAGGTCTGTCTAGGTCAGCATTGACCCTGTGACCCGGAGCTAGGCCATCGACGTGTCATTCAGCTGGGGATCTTTCTGGGGAGTTTTGTCTGTGAATGAAAGAAACAGACTAGATTTATGCAGTGCTCTTTCTCTTATACTTGGGTGTGATGGCTGGAGCTGTGGCAGCCATCCTGAAGTCTATTGTCAACAACAAGGCAAAGCCAAGCCTCCATAGTAGTGATGATGGTAGAGATAGTGAGAGGATTTGGGACCTCACGGAATTGGTAGTACCTGGAGAACTGCCAACTGACTTCAGACTGACTTCTGCCTGGGGAAAAACAGCTGCTTGAATGTTCATGCTTCTGATTGAGATGGGCATGCAATGCATGAAACACTTCCTGCCCAGTTGGGATAATAACTAATACAATTAATTAAATAATGTTAGAAGAACCTGTGCAACATTGGGTGATGTGCAGAGAAATGAAGTGACATCAGACAAAATGACAGGCAGGGAGTGTGTGGGGAGAGGTTGGATGAGGCTTCTCTGTGGAGGGGACTGTGGGGCTTCTGTCAGGATGGGAAGCAGGGACAAAACTGAAGTGTGTTTGGAGTCAGTCCCTGGGGAAGAGTCTGGTTTGTGTGAGGATGCAGGGACCGTGAGGACCTTAGATGTCTGTGATTCCAAACTAGTTGAGCTCCAAGGTGACATTTTCTCATCAGTTAAAAACTCAGTGGCAGGCGTGGTGTGTTAGAATCCTCATGCTGTATGTTTCCAGGAAAGGTGAATCACGAGAGGAGCCCTGTGTGACATGCCCCGCACAGAAGGCTCAGCTCCCTGGGACCTCAGGTGGACAGACAGAGACTGGAATTTCCCATGTGAGGTGCTCAGTGTGTCAGGACTCCTGTCAATGTCCTGGGTAAGAGTGTGTGAGTTTGACACTCAGAACAAGGTCCCTGGAGTTGAGGACATAGGAATGGATCATCCCTACTTCCTTCTGAGGACTGAACCCTGGACCCCTGCTGACCCCCGGGCTTGGTGTCCCTGTGAGGCTCCCGTGGGCGGCCCCCGCCTCTGTCCTGGGGCTCCTGATGCAGCCCTGCTGCCCCCTGCTGGTGGAGGAGGCTCAGACCAGGAGCTTCCCTCCTGCAGGTCCCTCCACAGCACCTGTCACCTGAGGAGGGGTGTGGACGTGGGAGTCCTGCCTCCCACAGGCAGCTTCCACCCTCTGCCAAGCCCAGCCCAGCCCAGAAGGTCGCATACTTGGTGCAGGAGGGAGGGCAGGTGAGATTCCTGTACTTGCCCAAGCACTGAAATGCCCTGGGCTGGCCACTTTTCTTCATAGCTCAGGGAGAGTGCAGGGTAAATTGTAGTACATTTCTAGGTTCTCAGGCTAGGGAAGAAACCTTTGTGAGATCCTATCAGCACCCCTCTTTCTCCATTTAGGAGTCAAGTCTGTTAGTGTCTGCATGTCAGTGAGTGTCGCTGGGTCTCAGTGGAACAGGGGATGCTTCTAGCACTAACGTTCACCAGTGCACCTAAATCTTTATTAGCATTATTCCTGTCATCTCTGCTCCTGCTGTTTCTATCACAACCCATAGCACTCGCAGTCTGGGGGAGGATGATTTCTATATGAGCCTCTAGGGTGATTTGGATGAAAGAGGGAATTTGGGAATTCAGACCTGGATGTGCAATTTCACTTCACACATGTCATACTTTTGCTGAGCCCGTTTCCTTGGATTTCTGCAGAGGTGGGACAAGAGACTCTCAGCCCAGCGCCCCTCACTGAGACCCTGTAGTCTTTGTTTCATTCATAAGATTCTGTGCATGCGTTTATATCATTGAATTTGGAAACAATTGTTCTAACATCAGTATAAGCTTCCCCATTTCATATCACATAAAGGTGAGGTCCAAGGAGACTAGGTTCCCAGGAAAGCAGAGGAAAGTGGAATGAGTCGAGGACGGAGGCAGGTGTGCTGGGTTCCGATCCTGGGCTCGTCAGGGCTGAGCTTGAGCAGGTCGGGCGGGAGGGAGGGTGAGGCCAGGCTGGGCAGCAAGGCTTGTGTCCCTCAGCTCACTGCTGTCCCCATCCTGGCCTGGTCTATGAAGGAGCCTCCTCAGCCTGCAGGCGGGGAGGGTCAGCAGGGGTGTGTCCCCTCTTAGAGCTGGAGGATCTGTAGGGACAGTGGGGACTGGCTCTGCAGGGGCCTGGCCTGGCTCTTTCTGGCTCTGCTCTATACTCTTGCTTGGTCCTCTCTGTCCTCCAAGTTGGGGGGAATGACAGGGGTTTCCTGGATCCACCGCTGGGGTCCATGAGTCTTGCAGTGGACACAAGGCCTGCAGGTTCTGGACACCGTGGGGCTCATTCTCTGGGTCCCACTGCCTGCAGCACCCCGTGGGTTGAGCTCAGGGTCAGGGTCATGCTCAGGGTCCTGTGGGGGCTGAGCCTGTGGGCAGGGCGTGGGGCAGCTCCTGGGCAGAGAGGAATGAGGGTAGCTGGAGATTCCAGGCCATGGTGGGCACCCCAGATTCTGTTTCTTGAGCCCACAGTTGAGCCTGGCCGCACCAAGTCTCCCTCATACAACCAATGGTTCCTGTGGAAATGCTCCTTCTCAGGCTTGTGGGGAGAATCTCTGCTTCTGGTTGAGCTTCATGGATCTGGTTCATGTGGAGCTGTGCTCATGTCTGGGCTCCACACGGGAGCTCTCGTCACTGTGGGTTTGAAAATCGTCAAGGCTCGAGTGCCAAGGAGCATGTGAGGACATTTCTGTGGCTGTTCTCATGAAATGTGCCCTGGGGATATTTCTCCGTGTGGGTAAAATATATAACAAAATTTCCACACTGTTTTTAAGTGTCCACATTATCTTCAGATTCTCTGCCTGTTCCGTGAATGTTTCATGACCAACGTTGTGGAGCAGATTGGGTGTAACTTGTCCTAAATTTCTGTTTAAACTTTGTTCATTCTTTTCTTTACTGGAGGTTTCTGATAGGCAGCATCTAGGTGGGTGTCGCTGTGAAACTCAGTCTGACATCCTGTCTTATAGTCGCGGTGTGTAGACCATTTCCCGAATGTGATTAGTACTATCGTTTCAATATAGCTTCTTGCTTTTATTTTCTCTTTGTCCCATGTGTTCCTTGTTTCCTGTTTCCATGTATCTCTCTTTCTTTAAATCTAAGTGAGCATTGTCAAGTGGTTCCATTTCTTCTCAACGTTTTGACTCATTGGCTCTAACTCCTTATGACCTCATTACCCCCAGCCCCCCAACCTTCCCCCCATCCTTCCAGTCTCCATCCAGGTGATGTTACAGCACTGTCACATCCAGAGTAAGAACCTCAGAGCGTACTTCTGTGTTTGCGCTCCGGGTTTTTCCTGTCATTTTCATGCATATTACTTTTAGCTGTACTATCAATTCCAACTTAGGTACAAGTCATGTTTGCTTTAGACAGTCAGTTACTTGTAAAGAGAGTTGTATAATCAACAGCATTAATATCTATCCCAGTAGGAGACCTTTGCATGTCTTTCTTTCATTTTGTAGATTCAGTTCATTCTGGAATCACTTCCTCCTGCCTGAGGGATGTGCATTGTTATGTCTTATGAGTCAGCTGATGCTGACGTCTGTCACTTTTTGTATATCTGAAAAAATCTTATTTATTCTGTATTTTTGGAAGATGTATTCCCTGGGTAAGGAATGAAGTTCTTTTTCCTTTTTTCATGTATGAGAAATGCTAATCCACCATCTCTCTCTGCATTTCTGCCAATGAGAAATCTGCTAGAATCCCGTTTGTTCCCCTGAACGTAGTGTATCATTCCCCTCTGGATGCTTTTAATACTGTTTCTTTTCATCTGACTTAAACAATTTGATATTGATGGGTGTTGGAGTTGGTTTTTAAAAACATATACTTATTGTGCTTGAGGTGTTGAACTTTGGGGATCTGTGGGTTTTAGGTTTTCATGAAATTTAGACCAATTTTGAGCAATATTTCATTAAGTATTTTTCAAGCTACCTGCCCTTCCTTTGGGGACACAGTCACACCCTCTTACATTGCTCGGGTTGTCCCATGCTCAGTGATGCTCTGTTCACTTTTTAGAGTGTTTTTTCTGTCTTTCCCTTTGCAGCGTCCATGCTGTGTCTTCAGGTTCCCTCACGTGTTCTTGTGGTGTCTGTTGCTGATCTCAACCCTGGTATTTGTGATCTGAGACACTGTTGATTTCATCTGTAGAAGTTTGAGTTGGGGAGAGAAACAACAAATGTTGGAGAGGTTGTGGAGAAAGGGGAACCCTCTTACACTGTTGGTGGGAATGCAAGTTGGTACAATCACTTTGGAAAATAGTGTGGAGGTTCCTCAAAAATTTAAAAATAGAGCTACCCCATGACCGAGCAATTGCACTACTGGGTATTTACCCGAAAGACACAGATGTAGTGAAAAGATGGGCCATATGCACCCCAGTGTTCATAGCAGCAATGTCCGCAATAGCCAAACTGTGGAAAGAGCCGAGACGCCCTTCAACAGATGAATGGATAAAGAAGATGTGGTCCATATATACAGTGGAATATTACTCAGCCATCAGAAAGGATGAATACCCAACTTTTCCACCAACATGGATGGGACTGGAGGAGATTATGCTAAGTGAAATAAGTCAAGCAGAAAAAGTCAATTATCATATGGTTTCACTCATTTGTGGAACATAAGGAATAGCATGGAGGACGTTAGGAGAAGGAAGGGAAAAATGAGGGTGGGCGGGAATTGGAGAGAGAGATGAACCACGAGAGACTATGGACTCTGAGAAGCAAACAGGGTTTTAGAGGGGAGGGGGGAGGGGGGATTGGCTAGCCCGGTGATGGGTATTAAGGAGGGCACGTACTGCATGGAGCACTGGGTGTTATATGAAAACAATGGATCGTGGATCACCACATCAAAACCCAATGATGTATTGTATGGTGACTAACATAACATAATAAAATTAAAAAAAAAAGAAGTTTGAGTTGGATCCTTTAATTTTCTTCTCCTCTTAATGTGTTCAATCATTCAGACTAAATTTGGACCAAAGTCTGCAACATGGTTCTTACTGGGATCTCCAGCCTTCTGTACTGTCCCGCAGCTTCCAGACCTGCCGCCCCAGGACTGCCTGAGCCCATTCTAAATAAGTCTGTCTGTCTCCTGCTCTATCTCTGTCTTTCTCTCTCTGTGTATCACATATAAGTACACATACAGATATATCTGAGATACATGTCCTACTGCATCTGTATTCTCTGGAGAATCCTAACTGATTCACCTCATTAGCTGTAAGTGTTTGTTGTGAAGAGGGTTTTCTTTTTTTAAAAAATTTTTTTATTGTTATGCTAATCACCATACATTACATCATTAGTTTCAGATGTAGTGTTCCATGATTCATTGTTTGTGCATAACACCCAGCGCTCCATGCAGAACGTGCCCTCCTCAATACCCATCACCAGGCTAACCCATCCTCCCACCCCCCTCCCCTCTAGAACCCTCAGTTTGTTTTTCAGAGTCCATCGTCTCTCATGGTTCGTCTCCCCCTCCGATTTCCCCCCCTTCATTCTTCCCCTCCTGCTATCTTCTTTTTTTTTTTCTTAACATATATTGCATTATTTGTTTCAGAGGTACAGATCTGAGATTCAACAGTCTTGCACAATTCACAGCGCTTATCAGAGCATGTACCCTCCCCAGTGTCTATCACCCAGTCACCCCATCCCTCCCACCCCACCCCCCACTCCAGCAACCCTCAGTTTGTTTCCTGAGATTAAGAATTCCTCATATCAGTGAGGTCATATGATACATGTCTTTCTCTGTTTGACTTATTTCGCTCAGCATAATACCCTCCAGTTCCATCCATGTCATTGCAAATGGTAAGATCTCATTCCTTTTGACGGCTGCATAATATTCCATTGTATATATATACGACATCTTCTTTATCCATTCATCTGTCGATGGACATCTTGGCTCTTTCCACAGTTTGGCTACTGTGGACATTGCTGCTATAAACATCGAGGTGCACGTACCCCTTCGGATCCCTCCATTTGTATCTTTGGGGTAAATACCCGGCAGTGCAATTGCTGGATCGTATGGTAGCTCTATTTTCAACTTTTTGAGGAACCTCCATACTGTTTTCCAGAGTGGCTGTACCAGCTTGCATTTCCACCAACACTGTAGGAGGGTTCCCTTTTCTCCGCATCCCCGCCAACATCTGTCATTTCCTGACTTGTTAATTTTAGCCATTCTGACTGGTGTGAGGTGGTATCTCATTGAGGTTTTGATTTGGATTTCCCTGATGCCGTGCGATGTTGAGCACTTTTTCATGTGTCTGTTGGCCATTTGGATGTCTTCTTTGGAAAAATGTCTGTTCATGTCTTCTGCCCATTTCTTGATTGGATTCTTTGTTCTTTGGGTGTTGAGTTTGATGAGTTCTTTATAGATTTTGGATACTAGCCCTTTATCTGATATGTCATTTGCAAATATCTTCTCCCATTCTGTCGGTTGTCTTTTGGTTTTGTTGACGGTTTCCTTTGCTTTTCAAAAGCTTTGTATCTTGATGAAGTCCCAATAGTTCCTTTTTGCCCTTGCTTCCCTTGCCTTTGGCGATGTTTCTAGGAAGAAGTTGCTGCGGCTGAGGTCGAAGAGGTTGCTGCCTGTATTCTCCTTTAGGATTTTGATGGACTCCTGTCTCACATTTAGGTCTTTCAACCATTTGGAGTCTATTTTTGTGTGAGGTATTAGGAAATGGTCCAGTTTCATTCTTCTGCATATGGCTGTCCAATTTTCCCAACACCATTTGTTGAAGAGACTGTCTTTTTTCCATTGGACATTCTTTCCTGCTTTGTCAAAGATGAGTTGACCATAGAGTTGAGGGTCCATTTCTGGGCTCTGAATTCTGTTCCATTGATCTATGTGTCTGTTTTTGTGCCAGTACCATACTGTCTTGATGATGACAGCTTTGTAATAGAGCTGGAAGTCTGGAATTGTGATGCCGCCAGCTTTGCTTTTCTTTTTCAACATTCCTCTGGCTATTCGGGGTCTTTTCTGGTTCCATACAAATGTTAGGATTATTTGTTCCATTTCTTTAAAAAAAAGTGGACAATATTTTGATAGGGATTGCATTAAATGTGTAGATTGTCTAGGTAGCATAGACATTTTCACAATATTTGTTCTTCCAATCCATGAGCATGGAATGTTTTTCCATTTCTTTGTGTCTTCCTCAATTTCTTTCTTGAGTATTCTATAGTTTTCTGAGTACAGATTCTTTGCCTCTTTGGTTAGATTTATTCCTAGGTATCTTATGGTTTTGGGTGCAGTTGTAAATGGGATCGACTCCTTAATTTCTCTTTCTTCTGTCTTGTCGGTGTATAGAAATGCTACTGATTTCTGTGCATTGATTTTATATCCTGCCACTTTACTGAATTCCTGTATGAGTTCTAGCAGTTTTGGGGTGGAGTCTTTTGGGTTTTCCACATAAAGTATCATATCATCTGCAGAGAGTGAGAGTTTGACTTCTTCTTTGCCAATTCAGATGCCTTTTATTTCTTTTTGTTGACTAATTGCTGTGGCTAGGAATTCTAGTACTATGTTGAATAGCAGTGGTGATAGTGGACATCCCTGCCGCATTCCTGACCTTAGGGGGAAAGCTCTCAGTTTTTCCCCATTGAGAATGATATTCCCTGTGGGTTTTTCAAAGATGGCTTTTATGATATTGAGGTATGTACCCTCTATCTCTACACTCTGAAGAGTTTTAATCAAGAAAGGATGCTGTACTTTGTCAAATGCTTTTTCTGCATCTATTGAGAGGGTCATATGGTTCTTGTGCTTTCTTTTATTAATGTATTGTATCACATTGATTGATTTGCAGATGTTGAACCAATCTTACAGCCCAGGGATAAATCCCATTTGGTGGTGGTGAATAATCCTTTTAATGTACTGTTCCATCCTATTGGCTAGTATTTTGGTGAGAATTTTTGCATCCATGTTCATCAGCGATATTGGTCTGTAATTCTCCTTTTTGATGGGACCTTTGTCTGGTTTTGGGTTCAAGGTAATGCTGGTCTCATAAAACGAGCTTGGAAGTTTTCCTTCCATTTCTATTTTTTGCATCAGTTTCAGAAGAATAGGTATTAATTCTTTAAATGTTTGGTAGAATTCCCCTGGGAGGCCACCTGACCCTGGGCTTTTGTTTTTTGGGCGATTTTTGATGACTGCTTCAATTTCCTTAGTGGTTATAGGTCTGTTCAGATTTTCTATTTCTTCCTGGTTCCGTTTTGGTAGTTGATACATCTCTCGGAATGCATCCATTTCTTCCAGGTTATCTAATATGCTGGCATAGAGTTGCTCATAATATGTTCTTATAATTGTTTGTATTTCTTTGGTGTTGATTGTGATCTCTCCTCTTTCATTCATGATTTTGTTGATTTGGGTCATTTCTCTTTTCTTTTTGATAAGTCTGGCCAGGGGTTTATCAATCTTGTTAATTCTTTCAAAGAACCAGCTCCTAGTTTCGTTGATCTGTTCTACTGTTCTTTTCGTTTCTATTTCATTGATTTCTGCTCTGATCTTTCTTATTTCTCTTCTCCTGCTGGGTTTAGGCTTTATTTGCTGTTCTTTCTCCAGCTCCTTTAGGTGGTAGGGTTAGGTTGTGTACTTGAGACCTTTCTTGTTTCTTGAGAAAGGCTTGTATGGCTATATACTTTCCTCTTCGGACTGCCTTTGCTGCATCCCAAAGATTTTGAATAGTTGTGTTTTCATTTTCATTGGTTTCCACGAATTTTTTGAATTCTTCTTTAATTTCCTGGTTGACCCATTCATTCTTTAGTAGGATACTCTTTAGCCTCCATGTATTTGAGTTCTCTCCAACTTTCCTCTTGTGATTGAGTTCTAGTTTCTTTTTTTTAAAAATTTTACTATGTTATGATAGTCACCATACAATACATCATTAGTTTTTGATGTAGTGATCCATGATCCATTGTTTTCGTATAACACCCAGTGCTCCATGCAGTATGTCCCCTCCTTAATACCCATCACCAGGCTAACCGATCCCCCTCCCCCCTCCCCTCTAAAACCCTCTTTGTTTCTCAGAGTCCATAGTCTCTCATGGTTCATCTCTCCCTCCAATTCCCCCCACCCTCATTTTTCCCTTCCTTCTCCTAATGTCCTCCATGCTATTCCTTATGTTCCACAAATGAGTGAAACCATATGATAATTGACTTTTTCTGCTTGACTTATTTCACTTAGCATAATCTCCTCCAGTCCCATCCATGCTGATGGAAAAGTTGGGTATTCATCTTTTCTGATGGCTGAGTAATATTCCATTGTATATATGGACCACATCTTCTTTATCCATTCATCTGTTGAAGGGCGTCTCGGCTCTTTCCACAGTTTGGCTATTGCGGACATTGCTGCTATGAACACTGGGGTGCATATGGCCCTTCTTTTCACTACATCTGTGTCTTTGGGGTAAATACCCAGGAGTGCAATTGCTGGGTCATAGGGTAGCTCTATTTTTAAATTTTTGAGGAACCTCCACACTGTTTTCCAAAGTGGCTGTACCAACTTGCATTCCCACTAACAGTGTAAGAGGGTTCCCCTTTCTCCACAACCTCTCCAACATTTGTTGTTTCTTTCCCTGTCCATTTTGGCCATTCTAACTGGTGTAATGTGGTATCTCAGTGTGGTTTTGATTTGGATTTCCCTGATGGCTAATGATGAGGAACATTTTTTCATGTGTCTGTTAGCCATTTGTATGTCTTCTTCAGAGAAGTGTCTGTTCATCTCTTCTGCCCACCTTTTGACTTGATTATTTGTTTTTTGGGTGTTGAGTTTGAGAAGTTCTTTATAGATTTTGGATACCAGCCCTTTATCTGATATGTCATTTGGAAATATCTTCTCCCATTCTGTGGGTTGCCTCTTTGTTTTGTTGACTGTTTCCTTTGCCGTGCAGAAGCTTTTTATCTTGATGAAGTCCCAAAAGTTCATTTTTGCTTTTGTTTCACTAGCTTTTGGAGATGTATCTTGAAAGAAGTTGCTGTGGCCGATGTCAAAGAGGTTACTGCCTATGTTCTCCTCTAGGATTTGGATGGATTCCTGTCTCACATTGAGGTCTTTCATCCACTTTGAGTTTATCTTTGTGAATGGTGTTAGAGAATGGTCGAGTTTCATTCTTCTGCATGTGGCTGTCCAATTTTCCCAGCACCATTTATTGAAGAGACTGTCTTTTTTCCATTGCATGTTTTTTCCTGCTTTGTCAAAGATTATTTGACCATAGAGTTGAGGGTCCGTATCTGGGTTCTCTATTCTGTTCCATTGGTCTGTATGTCTGTTTTTGTGCCACTACCATGCTGTCTTGGTGATCACTGCTTTGTAATAGAGCTTGAAATCGGGCAACGTGATGCCCCCAGCTTTGTTTTTCTTTTTCAGCATCTCCTTGGCGATTCGGGGTCTTTTCTGATTCCATACAAATTTGAGGATTGTTTGTTCCAGCAGTTTGAAAAATGTCCTTGGAATGTTGATTGGGATGTCATTGAAGGTATAGATTGCTCTGGGTAGCATAGACATTTTAACAATGTTTATTCTTCCGATCCATGAGCATGGAATATTTTTCCATCTTTTTGTGTCTTCTTCAATTTCTTTCATGAGTGTTCTGTAGTTCCTAGAGTATAGATCCTTTACCTCTTTGGTTAGGTTTATTCCGAGGTATCTTATGGTTTTTGGTGCTATTGTAAATGGAATCGTTTCTTTAATTTCTCTTTCTACAGTTGCGTTGTTAGTGTATAAGAAAGCAACTGATTTCTGTGCATTGATTTTGTATCCTGCCACATTACTGAATTGCTGGATGAGTGCTAGTAATTTGGGGGTGGGGTCTTTTGGGTTTTCCACATAAAGTATCATGTCGTCTGTGAAAAGAGAGAGTTTGACTTCTTCTTTGCCAATCTGAATACCTTTTATTTCTTTTTGTTGTCTGATTGCTGTTGCTAGGACTTCTAGTACTATGTTGAACAACAGTGGTGAGAGTGGCCAGCCTTGACGTGTTCCTGATCTTAAGGGAAAGGCTCTCAGCTTTTCCCCATTGAGGATGATATTCGCTGTGGGTTTTTCATAGATGGATTTTATGAGCTTGAGGAATGTTCCCTCTATCCCTATACTCTGGAGAGTTTTAATCAGGAAAGGATGTTGTATTTTGTCAAATGCTTTTTCTGCATCAATTGAGAGGACCATATGGTTCTTCTCCCTCCTCTTATTAATGTGTTCTATCACATCGATTGATTTGCGAATGTTGAACCACCCTTGCATCCCGGGGATAAATCCCACTTGGTCGTGGTGGATGATCCTTTTACTGTATTGTTGGATCCTATTAGCTAGGATTTTGTTGAGGATTTTGGAATCCATATTCATCAGGGATATCGGTCTGAAATTCTCCTTTTTGATGGGGTCTTTGCCTGGTTTGGGGATTAAGGTAATGCTGGCCTCATAGAATGAGTTTGGAAGTTTCCCTTCTGTTTCTATTTTTGAAACAGCTTCAGTAGAATAGGTATTATTTCTTCTTTGAATGTTTGGTAGAATTCCCCAGGGAATCCATCAGGCCCTGGACTCTTGTTTTTTGGGAGGTTTTTGATCACTGCTTCAATCTCGTTACTGGTTATTGGCCTATTCTGGTTGTCAGTTTCTTCCTGTTTCAGTCTTGGCAGCTTATAGGTTTCCAGGAAGGCCTCCATTTCATCCAGATTGCTCAGTTTATTGGCATGTAGTTGTTGATAATAATTTCTAATAATTGTTTCTATTTCCTTGGTGTTAGTCATGATCTCTCCCCTTTCATTCATAATTTTATTAATTTGGGTCCTTTCTCTCTTCTTTTGGATAAGTCTGGCCAGTGGTTTATCAATCTTATTAATTCTTTCAAAGAACCAACTTCTAGTTTTGTTGATCTGATCTACTGTTTTTCTGGTTTCTAATTCATTGATTTCTGCTCTAATTTTAATTATTTCTCTTCTAATGCGTGGCTTAGGCATTGTTTGTTGCTTTTTCTCTAGTTCTTTAAGGTGAATTCGGGATTTTTCTATTTTTTTGAGCGAGGCTTGGATGGCTATGTATTTCCCCCTTAGGACCGCCTTTGCAGTATCCCATAGGGTTTGGACCGATGTGTTTTCGTTCTCATTGATTTCCATGAATTGTTTAAGTTCTTCTTTGATTTCTTGGTTGACCCAAACATTCTTGAGCAGAGTGGTCTTTAGCTTCCAAGTGTTTGAATTTCTGCCAAATTTTTTCTTGTGATTGAGTTCCAGCTTTAGAGCATTGTGGTCTGAGAATATGCAGGGAATAATCTCAATTTTTTGGTATTGGTTGAAACCTGATTTGTGACCCAGTATATGGTCTATTCTGGAGATAGTTCCATGTGCACTCGAGAAGAATGAGTATTCTGTTGTTTTAGGGTGGAATGTTCTGTAAATATCTATGAGGTCCATCTGGTCCAACGTATCATTCAAAGCTCTTGTTTCCTTGTTGATTTTCTGCTTAGATGATCTGTCCATTGCTGAGAGTGGAGTACTGAGGTCTCCTACAATTAACGTATTGTTATCAATATGACTCTTTATTTTGGGTAACAGTTGGCTTATGTAGATGGCTGCTCCCATGTTGGGGGCATAGATATTTACGATTGTTAGATCTTCTTGTTGGATAGACCCTTTAAGAATGATATAGTGTCCTTCTGTGTCTCTTATTACAGACTTTAGTTTAAAATCTAATTTGTCTGATATAAGAATTGCTACCCCAGCTTTCTTTTGAGGTCCGCTGGCATGGAAGATGGATCTCCATCCCTTCACTTTCAGTCTGGATGTATCTTTAGGTTCAAAATGAGTCTCTTGTAGACAGCTTATGGATGGGTCCTGTCTTTTTATCCAATCTGCAACCCTGTGCCGTTTTATGGGAGCGTTTAGGCCATTCACGTTGAGAGTGATTATTGAAAGGTATGAATTAATTGTCATCATGTTGCCTGTGAAGACGTTGTTTTTATAGATTGTCCCTGTAAATTTCTGTTGTAGATCACTCTTGGGGTCTTTCTCCTTTTATAGAACCCCCCTTCATATTTCTTGCCGGGCCGGCTTAGTGGTCACATATTCTTTCAACTTCTGCTGGTCGTGGAAGCTCTGCATCTCTCCATCCATTCTAAATGAAAGCCTTGCCGGATAAGGTATTCTTGGCTGCATGTTCTTCTCATTTAGTACCCTGAATATGTCTTGCCAGGCCTTTCTGGCTTGCCAGGTCTCTGTGGATAGGTCTGACGTTATTCTGATGTTCCTCCCTCTGTACGTAAGGAATCTCTTCCCCCTACCTGCCCTTAAGATGGTTTCCTTGGTTCTAAGATTTGCAAGTTTTACTATTACATGCCGGGGTGTTGGCCTGTTTTCCTTGATCTTAGGAGGGGTCCTCTCTGCCTATAGGACTCGAATGTTTGTTTCATTCTCCAGATTAGGGAAGTTCTCAGCTACAATTTGCTCAAATACATCTTCTAGTCCTCTTTCTCTCTCCACTCCCTCCGGGATTCCAATGATTCTGACATTGGAACGCCTCATGGTGTCACTTATTTCTCTGATTCTATTTTCATGGATTCTGAGTTGTTTTCCCCTGGCCTCCTCTTTTCCCTTTTTATCTATTATATTGTCTTCCAGGTCGCTTATTCTCTCTTCTGTCTCAGTTACCCTAGCTGTTAGATTATCTAGATTGGATTGGATCTCATTGATAGTATTTTTAAGTTCTGCCAATTCCCCTTTTATTTCTGCCCTTAGAGACTCTATGTTGCCATTAATTGATTTCTCCATTCTAGCCATTGTCTTCACAATTGCTAGCCTGAATTCCATCTCCGACATCTTGGTTATATCTGCATCCATTTGTAAATCTGCAGCATAAGTCATAATCTCTGAGTCTTTTCTGTTTTGGGGGCTCCTCCTCCTAGTCATTCTGTTGATGGGTGTTTGAGGGAATGTATAGAGTCGAAATTATTGACCAGAACCCAAGCAAGATGCACCTGTTTTCTTGGGACCTTAGGGTTGCTGGCCTCTTGTTTTCCCAGCCTGTCTTCTGCGGGAGGGGCCTGCCGCACTGTTACTCAGGCAACCCTGTTTGGGCCTAGTTGCCCTGCGCCCCTGTGGCGGGAGATGGGCTCAGTGGGAATCAGTCTTTGGGGCTTTTGTTCTCTGGCTCCTTTCCCTGGTGGCTTTCTGCGTCTCTTCCGCGAGTCAGAACAGAAGAGACCGTTTCCAACCCTCTGCCTCATAGCAGAGAGTCTGCAGTCTGTTCTTCAGTGAGCTCTCCAGGCCACACCATCTCCGTTTCTGTCCGTGCTGCCATAAACTGCAGCGTCCTGGGTTGTGCGCCCCTCCGCAGTGCTCCCAGTCCTGCCTCCAGGTCGGGGCATGTCTCTGCCCTTTGTGCTTCTAAAACCGCCAGCCGCTCCCAGTTCGCGCGCGTGCGACTCCGCCGCTCGTGGTTTCCACCCCGGTGGTTGCAGTTCACCGGCGCGACCCTGGTGCACCGGGTTTCCGTCTCATAGGCTGCAGTTCGTGTGCGCGTGACCGTCGCTCTGGTTTGTTTCTGGGGGGGCTGCAGTTCACGTGCGTGCGACCCCGCCGGTCTGGTCCTCCACCCCGGGGGCTGCCCTAAAGTCCTTTCCCGATGCTACCGGTCTGCGAGTCTGTGCCCCGTCCGCAGCGCGCGAGGCTGTCACTCACCGGCGGTGTAGGATCCCCACGGCCAGGCACCCTCCCGCCGCCGTTTATCCTCCGATATCTGCCCGCAGGATCACGGCTCTCCGCTTCGTACCTCAAAACCAACCGCCTGCGATATTCTGTTTGTAGAGATCCAGATCTTCTTTTTGTTTGTTTGTTTGTTTGTTTTTTGTTTTTAATTTTTTTATTGTTATGTTAATCCCCATACATTACATCATTAGTTTTAGATATAGTGTTCCATGATTCATTGTTTGTGCATAACACCCAGTGCTCCATGCAGAACGTGCCCTCCCCAATACCCATCACCAGGCTAACCCATCCTCCCACCCCCCTCCCCTCTAGAACCCTCAGTTTGTTTTTCAGAGTCCATTGTCTCTCATGGTTCTTCTCCCCCTCCGATTTCCCCGAGATCCAGATCTTCTTAATCTCAGGCTGGTTTCGTGGGTGCTCAGAGTGGTCTGGTAGATATCCAGCTCAATTCCGGGGACCAGTTGAAATAGGGTCCCCTACTCCTCCGCCATCTTTCCCCCCTCCGAGTTCTAGTTTCAAAGCATTGTGGTCTGAAAAGAGGCAGGGAATGATCCCAGTCTTTTGGTACTGGTTGAGACCTGATTTGTGACCCAGGATGTGATCTATTCTGGAGAATGTTCCATGGGCACTAGAGAAGAATATGTATTCCGTTGCTTTGGGATGGAATGTTCTGAATATGTCTGTGAAGTCCATTTGGTCCAGTGTGTCATTTAAAGTCTTTATTTCCTTGTTGATCTTTTGCTTAGATGATCTGTCCATTTCAGCGAGGGGGGTGTTAAAGTCCCCCACTATTATTGTATTGTTGTCGATGTGTTTCTTTGTTTTTGTTATTAATTGCCTTATATAATTGGCTGCTCCCATGTTAGGGGCATAGATATTTACAATTGTTAGATCTTCTTGTTGGATAGACCCTTTAAGTAGGATATAGTGTCCTTCCTCATCTCTTATTACAGTCTTCGGTTTAAAATCTAATTTGTCTGATATAAGGATTGCCACTCCAGCTTTCTTTTGGTGTCCATTAGCATGGTAAATGGTTTTCCACCCCCTCACTTTCCATCTGGGGGTGTCTTTGGGTCTAAAATGAGTCTCTTGCAGACAGCATATTGATGGGTCTTGTTTTTTAATCCAATCTTATAGCCTGTTTCTTTTGATTGGAGCATTTAGCCCATTTCCATTCAGGGTCACTATTGAAAGATAGGAATTTAGCACCATTGTATTGCCTGTAAGGTGACTGTTACTGTATATTGTCTGTGTTCCTTTCTGGTCGGTGTTGCTTTTAGGCTCTCTCTTTGCTTAGAGGACCCCTTTCAATATTTCTTGTAGGGCTAGTTTCGTGTTTGCACATTCCTTTAGTTTTTGTTTGTCCTGGAAGCTTTTTATCTCTCCTTCAATTTTCAATGACAGCCTAGCTGGATATAGTATTCTTGGCTGCATATTTTTCTCATTTAGTGCTCTGAATATATCCTGCCAGTCCTTTCTGGCCTGCCAGGTCTCTGTGGATAGGTCTGTTGCCAATCTAATGTTTCTACCATTGTAGGTTACAGATCTCTTCTCCCGAGCTGCTTTCAGGATTTTCTCTTTGTCTCTGAGACTCGTAAGTTTTAGTATGAGATGCTGGGGTGTTGACCTATTTTTATTGATTTTGAGAGGGGTTCTCTGTGCTTCCTGGATTTTGATGCCTGTTTCCTTCCCCAAATTAGGGAAGTTCTCGGCTATAATTTGCTCCAGTATACCTTCTGCCCCCCTCTCTCTTTCTTCTTCTTCTGGGATCCCAATTATTCTAATGTTGTTTCGTTTTATGGTATTGCTTATCTCTCGAATTCTGCCCTCGTGATCCAGTAGGTGTTTATCTCTCTTTTTCTCAGCTTCTTTATTTTCCATCATTTGGTCTTCTATCTCACTGATTCTTTCTTCTGCCTCATTTATCCTAGCAGTTAGCGCCACCATATTTGATTGCACCGCATTAATAGCCTTTTTGATTTCAACTTGGTGAGATTTTAGTTCTTTTACTTCTCCAGAAAGGCTTTCTCTAATAACTTCCATGCTTTTTTCAAGCCCAGCTAGTATCTTTAAAGTGATGATTCTGAACTCTAGATCCGACATCGTACTAATGTCCGTATTGAGTAGGTCCCTGGCAGTCGGTACTACATCTTGTTCTTTTTGTTGAGGTGATTTTTTCCGTCTTGTCATTTTGTCCAGAGGAGAATAGATTAATGAGAGAACAAAATGCTAGCAGGGTAACAACGTCCCCAGAAAGTATACTCTAAACAAATCAGAAAAGACCTGAAGCAGTGGGAAAAGAAAGGGAAAGAGAGAAAACAGAAAAAGAAAAAAAAAAAAAAAAGAAAAAGATAAAGATAAAAACAAACAAAAACAGAACAAAACAAAAAAAAACAGAATATGATCAAATATGATCAGGCTGGTACATAGATCAGTGCCACACACTAGATTTTGGGTGTATTTTGGTCTGTTAGAAGAAAGTGCCTCCCAAAATTTTAAAGAAAGAAAAACTTATATATGTACAAAAATAAGGGTTGATATGATGAAGGGATGGAATATGACTGTAAAGATGGAAATTATAAAAAATTTTATAAAAGGAATTTATAAGAAGTTTTTGGAAAAACAAAGAAGAGGATTTAAAAAAAAAAAAGAAAAGAAAAGGGAGAGAATGTGATCAGGCAGGGGAGTAGAGAAAAACCATATACTAGAGATTTAGGGTATATTTTGATCTGTTAGAAGAAACTATCTCAAAATTTTAAAGAGAGAACAATTTATATATATATATGCCAAAAATATGGGTAACTACTATGAAGGGATAGAATATGACTCTAAAAATGAAAAATAAAAATGTTTTTTTCAAAAAGGGATTGATAAGATGTTGGTTGAAAAAGGGAAAAGGAAACATTCAAAAAAAAAAAAGACAGTTAAAAAAAAAATTAACTTTGAAGGACTACAGAATCATGGTAAAAAAGCCATGGATTCTATGTGCAGTATTCCCCTAGTGCTGGAGTTCTGCCATTCTCCCTGATCGGTAAACTTGGTCTTGGCTGGCTGTTCTCGCTGATCTTCTGGTGGAGGGGCCTGTTGCCGTGGTTCCCAAATGTCTTTCCCGGAGGCGGAATTGCCCCGCCCTTGCCGGTCCGGGCTAAGTAATGTGCTCGGGTTTGCTCTCGGGAGCTTTTGTTCCCTGCAAGCTTTCCGTACAGCTTTGGAGGCCGAGAGTGAAAATGGCGGCCTCCCAGTCTCCGCCATGGAGGAGCCGAGAACTTGGGGTCCCGCTCCTTAGTGCACCCCCAGAGAAAAGCCGTCAGTCACTCCCGTCTCCCCGGTCTCCGGCCGCACTCCGTGCTCACCCGGCCTGTGACCGAGCGTTTCTATCTCTGGCACCCGACCCCGGGTGGAGTTTTCAAACTCAGCAGATCCCTGCGGTGCGCTCCCGTGCCACTCCTCCCAGGGGAGGAAGGTGAGTCTCCCCGGATCTGCCGCTTGTTGGGTCCCTGCTGGAGGAGCAGTGGCCCGACTGTGCCCTGGATCACGGTTTATGGCAACCCCGAGCTGAGAGCCCGTGCCTGGGCTCCGTCTGTGCAGCCGGCTTCCCTGCTCCGATCCCTGGGAGCTCTGCCGCACTCAGGCACCCCTGGTCTTTCTGTGACCCCGAGGGTCCTGAGACCACACTGTCCCGCGAGGGTTCCACCCCCTGCTTAGCCACCGGAGCGACGTCCCTCAGCGGAGCAGACTTCTAAAAGTTCCGATTTTGTGCTCCGTGGCTCTGTCACTTGCCAGAAGCGGCCGACGGAGGCCCCTCCCCCGCCGTCTATCCTCCCGAATATCGCCTCGGATTCACTTCTCCGCACGTCCTACCTTCCAGAAAGTGCTCGCTTTTCTATACAGAGTTGTTGCTATTCTTTTCTTCGATCTCCTGTTGAGTTTGTAGGTGTTCAGAATGGTTTGATCCCTATCCAGCTGAATTCCTGAGACCAGACGAAATCCAGGTCTCCTACTCCTCCCAAGAGGGTTTTCTTTTTAATGGTTTCTTTAGGATTTGAGTCTTCACCTCCTAACTGATCAAACTACTTCCCCGTGATATGATCCCATTCACATGTAGGGTAAGGATGTCATAACATGGTCTTCTCTCCCCCATCATCTTTCTCTCATTATCATGTTTTATTTTCACATCCAGCATAGATCATAACACACTGTTATCCTTTCTGATGTAAGCAATTGACTATCTTTTGTACACATGGATAAATGCAAAGGCTTTTATATTTATCCACGTACTTATGATAGCTGATGCCTTTTCTATCTGTATGTGGATTCACTTAACTCTCTACGGACCTGTCCTTCTGTCTAAGGGGCATCCTTGTAGAGAGGGTCTGCAGGTGGTCAGTTCTATAAGATTTGCAACAGAAAATGCTTTATTTTGCTCTCAGTTTTCAAGGATATTTTCAGTGGGTAGACATCAAGGTGGACAGGTATTTTCTTTTAGTATTTTGAAGATACTGTTTTACTCTTTTCTTGCTTACATGATTTGTAATGAGAAATGTGCTCCCACCACGATGCTGGTTCTTCTGTAGGGAACACGACTCTCCTCTCTGGCTGTGAGAGTATCTGCATCGCTGGTTTATACCAATTTCATTATGACGTGTGCTGTGCTCTCTCTCATGTTCCCTGTGCCCGAGCTTCGATGAGCTTCTTGGATACATTGGTTCATGGGATTCACCACATTTTAAAACTTCTTGGCTCTTTGGGGTGCCTGAGTGGTTCAGTTGGTTAAGCGACTGCCTTTGGCTCCGGTCATGATCCGAGGGTCCGAGGATTGAGTCCAGCATCTGACTCCTTGCTCAGCAGGGAGCCTGCTTCTCCCTCTGCTGCTTTCTCTCTCTCTCTGTCAAATAAATAAATAGAATCTTAAAAAAAAAAAAAAGGCTTCTTCGCTCTTTCTCCTTCAGATATGTTTTCAATCACCCTCTACCTCCCCACCTTCTCTGCCTCAGTTACTCCAATTACACATCTTTAGGTGGAGTGAAGCTGTCCTCCCTGCGTTGAGGTTTTCTTCAATTTTCCCAGCTATTTCACTCTGTGTTTCATTTCGAACAGTCTCAACTCCTGTGACATCAAGGTGACTAATTTCTTCTTTTGCAGCATCTAATCTGCTGTCAGTCTCATCTCTGTATTTTTACATCTCAGAACTTATGATTATCATTTAGGGATGTTTTAAAAGATTCGGTCTTTGAAAACTGTCTTCTCTATCTGCTCCTAACATATTCAGATATTCTTGCCCTCCCAGCTACAGATAACTCTAGTTGTAATCAATGTATCCGTATCCTCTGCCGAGCCACCTCCTGCAGAACTATCTGAAGGGGTGTGAGGAGGGTCAGCCTGGGGACCTCAGACCTGGGGACCTGGGCCACACCTGCTCCCTGCTTTGTGCACAGGCCTCCTGGGGCTGGAGGATAATGTGACATACATGGGGAAGGGGTTTGTGTCTCACTTCCCCATCTGCCTGTGTCACCGTGAGCATCAGCATTGCTTTCCCACACCTGGCAGTAATAGTCAGCCTCATCCTCGGCCCGGGCCCCGCTGATAGTCAGGGTGGCCGTGTTCCCTGAGCTGGAGCCAGAGAATCGGTCAGGGATCCCTGAGGGCCGCTCAGTGTCCTTATAAATGATCATCATGGGGGCTTGGCCTGGCTTCTGCTGGTACCATTGTGCATAGTATTTGCTCAGTATCTCTCCAGAGCAGGTGATGGTAGCCGTCTGTCCCAGGGACACTGACACCGAGGGAGACTGAGTCAGCGCACTGGAGGCCACGGAGCCTGAAAAGACAGAAGAGGAGAGGTTGGTGTGAGGTTCAGGGGCTCATCCCAGGCACCCAATACTGAGCCTGTGCCGGTCTAGCTCGGGGTTCACTTCAGACCCCGCTCAGTCCTGATGCGGCTGAGTGTGTGGGCAGGCCTGGGGTCAGCACCTGTGCAGAGAGTGAGGACGGGGAGCAGGAGAGGGGTCCAGGCCATGGCGGATGTGCCCAGAGCTCTGCCTCCTGAGACCCACAGCACTGCTGGGCTCCACCCCGGCCTCTCTTATTCCCTTCCAGGCCCTTGGGACTGTGATCGTTAGGACTTATGCAAATTTCCTCCATATCTGGGGCTCCTACTTGATACACCAGGGGTGAGATCAGAACACGTGACTGAGGAGGAAGAGGGGAGCCCCCAGCTTCCTCCAACCAGCTTTCAGGTCGGACCACTAGCCTTTGTGTGCAGGGTCTGGGATCACAGGCACCTTCCGGGGATCAGACCACATGACAAGCCACAGCGACCACCCTGCTTGCAGTCTGTGCTTGGCTCCCTCTGTGGTCTTTCAGGAGCCTGGCCATGGGGCAGGGCTGAGCCCTCTGAGAGTTACTGACAGCACTTGATTCAGGGAAGGTGGTCCCGTGGCCTCATTACCTTCCTCGTCCTCCTGCGTGGCGTCCCCCCTGCGTCCCCCAGAGGCACTGTGGTCCCATGCTTCCCTTGTCATTAGATTGTGGAACTTTCTCATTAGAATGTTTGTGCATCATTTTGTCTGTGGGAGTTCACTAGTTAACCCACCACCTGCTGTTGGAGACTCATCACATCTTCTAGTCTATTGTCACGTGGTGTTTTTATTTCTGTGACACCCCGTATCCTACCACAGAAAATAGTCAACAATTTTCTTTTATTGATCTTTCATCAGTATTAGATGCAATCATAAAAATTTCATGAGAAACCATCCCCGACTTCAAAAACCATCATCAAGCTCCATGTCTTGTCGGGGTCCCCGGGGTTATGTCTTCCCACATGGGGTGAGCTTCGGAGCCAGAGCCAGGGTCCCTGCCGGAGCTGGATCCTGTCACTGACGCATGGACAGCTCAGGGACCAGCGCTGTGACCTCAGGTAGTGAGAATCACGTCACTCTGGGGACAGTGTCACAAGGAGGCTGTGGATGCTCATTCCAGGCACCAGGGGCTCCGAGTGCTCCCCCTCCCAACCCCTGAGACCCTCTTGAACAAAGAGGCTATACCCTGGGACCGACTCCGCCTGGAGGTGGGAAACAGAGGCAGAAGGTGAGTGGTCAGGGTGTTCTCGACGGGCCCAGCTTGGACGAGTCCGCTCCTGGAACCCTGGTGCACAGTGCAGGGGCTGCATTTCCCATGTGGGGTGCTCCCTGTGTCAGTCCCGTCAGTGTCCTGGGGGTCACTGTGTGTCTGACCCTCATAACAAGGTCCCCGCAGCCGCTGGAGATAGGAGCGATCATCCCTACTTCCTTCTGAGGACTGAGCCCTGGACCCCTGCTGACCCCCGGGCCAGGTGTCCCTGTGAGGCTCCCCCTGGGCAGCCCCAGCCTCTGTCCTGGGGCTCCTGATGCAGCCCTGCTGCCCCCTGCTGGTGGAGGAGGCTCAGAGCAGGAGCTTCCCTCCTGCAGGTCCCCCCACAGCCCCTGTCACCTGAGGAGCGGTGTGGACCTGGGAGTCCTGCCTCCCACAAGCAGCTGCCCCCCTGCCCAGCCCAGCCCAGCCCAGCCCAGAAGGTCACATACACGGTGCAGGAGGGAGGACAGGTGCGATTCCTGTACTCGTCCCAGGGTTGAAATGCCCCGGCCTAGCCCGCTGGCTTGTTTCAGAAAGGACAGTGCAGGGTCAAGTGTAGCGCATCTGAAAAGGGTTAATGGCCAGAGAAACCTGTGTGATGTCCACAGCCACCAGATTCCCTTGTATTTAGGAGTCAGGACCGATGCTTCCTGCATCCCCGTCAGAGCAACAGGTGATGATTCTGGTGCTAAGTTCAGTTGAGCAGACAAACCTGTAATTTTATTGTTATTTCCACTACTTTTTTATTTTATTTTTCCAGCCCACATCTCCTGGAGTTTGGTGTGGGGGGATTTGTAAAGTAGCCTAGTCTGTGGTTTGGTGAGCTGGGGAATCTGCTCCTTCAGACTTGGATACAATTGCACATGATCCCAGTGTGGCTGAAACCTTTTCCTCGTGTACCCACTGGGGCGGACTGGAGACGCCAACACCAAGGGTAACTCTCTGAGACCCCACCGCGCCTGCCGAATTACTTAAACTCTTCAATATTTTGCATCATTTACTGCGAAAAAGATGTGTCTTACATGAGTGTAAGCTTCCCCATTTCACAGCAGGTAAAGCTGAGGCCCAGAGAGGCTAGCTTCCCAGGAAAACAGTGGAGAGTGGGGCGAGTCCAGGAGTGCAGCCCAGACATGCTGCTTTCAGACTCTGGTCTCCTTGGTGTAGAAGGTGAGCACGATGGGAAGGAGGGAGGGTGAGGCCAGGCTGGGCAGCAGAGTTTCCGTTCCTGGGCTCACTGCCGTCCCCATCCTGGCCTGGCCTATAAAGGAGCCCCTAAGCCTCCACGTGGGGAGAGTCAGCAGGGTTGTGTCTCGGATTAGAGCTGGAGAATCTGTGGGGACTTTGGAGGCTGTTTGGGGGTACAGGGGCCTGGCCTGGGTCCTGCTGTCTCTGCTCTGCGTTATTGCTTTGTCCTCTCTGGGCTCCAAGTTTGAGGGAGTGACAGGGGTCTCGTGGCCACTCTACAGTATGTATCTAGTCCTGTAGCAGACACAAGGCCTGCAGGTTCAGGAGACTGTGGGGCTCATTCTCTGGGTCCCAGCCCCTCAGCACCGTGTGGGCTGAGCTCAGGCTTAGGGTCATATCAGGGTCCTGTGGGGGCTGAGCCTGTGGTCACAGCCTGGGCAGGGAGTGAGGAGGGGGAACAGAAGAGGGTCCAGGCCGTGGTGGGGATCCCAGATTGTGTGTCTTGAGACCCCAGCTGAGCCTGGCCACACCAAGCGTCCCTCATCCCCTCACTGGTTCCTGTGGAAATGCTCCTTCTCAGGCTGCTGGAGAGAACCTCTGCTTCTGTGCGGGCTTCATGGATCCGGCATGTGGAGCTGTGCTCCCCTTTGGGATCCATAGGGGCCTCTTGTCACTCTGTGTTTGCTACCATAAAAACTGGGGGGATGGACAGGTGAGGGCATTTCTGTCGCTGTTCTCATGGAATGTGGCCTGTGATCATTTACTTCCATTTTTGTGAGTGTTTCAGGTATGCATGACATGAAATACTCCATCCTGACCATTTGTCAGAGTTCAGTTCATCTTCCTCGATTGTCTGTTCTGTGGTATTTTTTACATGCCGAATTATGGAACAGAATCAATGGCAATATTGTCCTGATCTCGCACTTAGTATAATTTTATTTCGTGTAGGTTTCTTTCTTTGGGTGTTGCTGTTGAACTCAATTTGACAATATCTATCTTTTAATTGTGGGGTTTAGATCATTTCCTCACTGTGAATAGTAACACAGTTTATTAAATCCCATCTTGCTGTTTATTTTCTGTTCCTCCATGTCTCTCTGTTCTCCTTTTCCATTTATCTCTTGTTTTTGAGTAACAGAACATTTTCTATGATCCATTCTATGTCTCTGTTTGGCTCATTAGCTGTAACTCCTTGCTGTTCTGTCATCTGTGACTCATCACAGGCTACGTTCAGGTGACGCCACACCACGTGACAGAGAAATCATGACATTAGAGCTCACTTCCCGCTCTCTCTTCTTTCTCAGAGCTGTGGTAAGAAGGTCAGACCTATCACTGTTAGCTACGTGACAAATTCCAACATACGCTGTGATGAGACATGCTCTAGACAGTGATTTACTTTTCAAAGAGACATAAATAATCAAGAATTTCTGAATATTTATCCCTGTAGTTATCATTTCTGACTGTTACATTCATTTTGTAGATTCAGATTCTTCTGGAATCACTTCCTTGTGGCTGAGGGAAGTCCAGTGTTATTTCCTGCGCTTTGGGTCTGCTGAAGATTAATTCTGTCAGTTTGGTGTATCTGAAAAAATTTTTTTATTTAGCTTTCATTACTGAAGGCTATTTTCCCTGGATAAAGAAATAAGGGGTTTCATTTCGTTTGTTTTTCTCAGTATTTTGAAGATGTTAATCCATTGGGCTCTGTGTGCATTTCTTTTTTTTAAATATTTATTTATTTATTTAAAAATTTTATTGTTATGTTAATCACCATACATTACATCATTAGTTTTTGATGTAGTGTTCCATGATTCATTGTTTGTGCATAACACCCAGTGCTCCATGCAGAATGTGCCCTCTTTAATACCCATCACCAGGCTAACCCATCCTCCCACCCCCCTCCCCTCTAGAACCCTCTGTTTTTCAGAGTCCATCGTCTCTCATGGTTTTTCCCCCTCCGATTTCCCCCCCTTCATTCTTCCCCTCCTGCTATCTTCTTCTTTTTTTTTTTCGTTAACATATATTGCATTATTTGTTTCAGAGGTATAGATCTGTGATTCAACAGTCTTGCACAATTCACAGCGCTCACCATAGCACGTACCCTCCCCAGTGTCTATCACCCAGTCACCCCATCCCTCCACCCCACCCCCTACTCCAGCAACCCTCAGTTTGTTTCCTGAGATTAAGAATTCCTCATATCAGTGAGGTCATATGATACATGTCTTTCTCTGATTGACTTATTTCACTCAGCACAATACCCTCCAGTTCCATCCACGTTGTTGCAAATGGCAAGATCTCATTCCTTTTGACAGCTGCATAATATTCCATTGTATATATATACCACCTCTTCTTTATCCATTCATCTGTCGATGGACATCTTGGCTCTTTCCACAGTTTGGCTATTGTGGACATTGCTGTTATAAACATCGGGGTGCACGTACCCCTTCGGGTCCCTACATTTGTATCTTTGGGGTAAATACCCAGTAGTGCAATTGCTGGATCGTATGGTAGCTCTATTTTCAACTTTTTGAGGAACCTCCATACTGTTTTCCAGAGTGGCTGCACCAGCTTGCATTCCCACCCACAGTGTAGGAGGGTTCCCCTTTCTCCGCATCCCCGCCAGCATCTGTCGTTTCCTGACTTGTTAATTTTAGCCATTCTGACTGGTGTGAGGTGGTATCTCATTGAGGTTTTGATTTGGATTTCCCTGATACCGAGCGATGTTGAGCACTTTTTCATGTGTCTGTTGGCCATTTGGATGTCTTCTTTGGAAAAATGTCTGTTCATGTCTTCTGTGTGCATTTCTGCTCATGAGAAATCTGTCTGAATCCTTGTCACTGTTCCCCTGAACCAAGCGTCTTTCCTCTCTGGTGGCTTTTCACACTCTTTTTCTCTGCCTTAAACAATGCGATATTGATGGGGGTTTGTTCCCCCCCCCCATACGTCATCGCTTGTGGTTTCTAAAGAATTTGGAATCTGTAAGTTTTGAATTTTCATGAATTTGGAACATTTTTGGCCAATACTCCCTCATATTCTTTTCCCCCTCTCCTCCCTCACTCCCTGGTTCACAGTCACACGTGCATGATGTGGCTAACGTTGTCCTACACTCAGGCCTGCGCTACTCATTTTAAAGTCTTTCTGTGTCTTTCACTCTGCGGTGCCTGTGCTGTGTGCTCAGGCCCCTCACCCGTTCTTCATCTTGTCGTGTCTGCTGCTCATCTCAGCCCTTGTATTTGTGACCTGACACGTTATAGTTTTCCTCTCTAGCAGTTTGATTGGGATGCTTTAATTTTCTTCTCCGTCTCCTCCTAGCATTTCAATCCTTCGGACTAAATTTGGTTGAAAGTCTGCAAGATCGTCCTGCTTTCCATGCACAGCCCTCTGTCCTGTCCTGCGGCTTCCAGACCTGCCGCCCCAGGACTGCCTGGGCCCATTCACCACGTGAGTGTCTCTCCCACTGTCTCTGTCTCTCTCTGCATCATAGATAAATACACACATACACGAACATGACATCCATGTCCTATTGGATCTGCACCCTCTAGACATTCCTAAGTCTGCACTTTAGTAGCTATAATTCCTTTTGGTTAAAGTGCTGTTATTTTAATGGTTTCTTGTGGATTTGCAGCCCTCACCTCGTACCTTAGCCGAGTTCCTCCCAGTGACCCAACATCACTCACATGCAGGATGAGGACCTCATAACATGGTCTCATCTCGCTCATTTCTGCTCTCAGCGTCATGTGTTTTACTTGTTCCTCCATTATAAATCAAACAGGTTGCTATTGTTTTTGCTTTAAGCACATGATTGTGTTTACAGACATTAACCACTAAAATTTGTTTTAGGTTTATCCATGTAGTTAAGATTTCCCAAGCTTATTATAGTTTGTGTCGACTCACATTTCTCTCTGTCACCGTTTCCTTCTGTCCGAGGGGCGTCCTTCACTGTCGCTTGTGCTGAGGGTCTGGGGGTGATCAGTTCTGGGAGGTTTGCAGTCTGAGATGGGTTAATTTTGTCTTTATTTTCAATGACATTTTTGTCATTAAAGACCATGATGATAGATATTTCCTATTAGAATTTGAAGACACCGCTCTCCTTTTTCCAGTTTACATGGTTCATGATGAGAAAGGTGCTCCCAGCTCGACGCTTGTTCTCTGTAGGGAACAGGACTCTCCTCTCTGGCCGTGAGAGTATCTGCATCGCTGGTTTGTAGAAATTTCATACGATGTGCGCTGGGCTGTCTCCCATGTTCCCCGTGCCTGAGCTTCGTTGAGCTTCTTACATACCTTGGTTCCTGGGTTTCTCCAAATTTGAAGGCTTTTTGTACATTATTTCTTCACAGATTTTTGAATTTACCCTCAGTCCCTTCCCTTCCCTCCCGCAGTCCCTACACTTACTTGCACACTGTCTGGGTGGCGTGAAGGTGTCCTCCAGGCACTGAGCCTTCATTAATTCGATTATTCATTTATTTCGCTGTGTGTTTCATTTTGACTACTTTCCATCGCTGTGACATCACAGTCCCTAATCTCTTCTTTTACAGCATCATATCTACTGTCAGTCTGTCTCCTGTATTTTTAAATTTCAGACCATGTGATTTGGGAAGTTTTAAAAGAGTTGTTCTTTACAAAATGTCTTCCATTTCTGCTTCTCACATGTTTAGTCCTTCCTCCCCTACACAGTCCCAGAGGAAATGGAGTTCTAATGACTGATTACACATTCCCTGCTGATCCACCCTGTGCAGGTTGCCTGGAGGGCTGGGAGGAAGGGGACAGACTGGGCATCTCAGACCTGGGGACCTGGGCCAGACCTGCTCCCTGCTCTGTGCACAGGCCTCCTGGGGCTGGAGGAGAGTGGGACACAGACGGGGAAGGGGTTTGCGTCTCACTTCCCCATCTGCCTGTGTCACCGTGAACATCAGCACTGATGACTGACAGTAATAGTCAGCCTCGTCCTCAGCCTGGGCCCCGCTGATGGTCAGGGTGGCCGTGTTCCCTGACTTGGAGCCAGAGAATTGTGTAGGAATCTCTGAGGACCAAACACTAGCCTCATAAAAGACCAATATAGGGGCTTGGCCTGGCTTCTGCTGGTAGCAGCGTACATTAATATCTTCCAAGTCCTCTCCAGGGCAGGTGATTGTAGCCGTCTCTCCCAGGGCCACTGACACACAGGGCGGCTGAGTCAGGCCACTGGAGGCCACGGAGCCTGAAGAGACAGAAGAGGAGAGGTTGCAATGAGGTGCAGAGACTCAATCGCAAGGTCCCAATCCTAGGCTGTGCTGTGCCTGAGCTCAGGCTTTCGGGCAGTCTCAGCTCAGGTCCTGTGGGGCTGTGTGTGTGGGCAGGACGGGGGCAGCTCCTGTGCAGAGAGTGAGGACGAGGAGTGAGAGAGGGGTCCAGGCCATGGGGGATGTGCCCAGCGCTCTGTCTTCTGAGAACCACAGCTGGGCCAGGCTAACCCCGGCCTCTCTTACTCCTTTCCAGTCCCTTGGGTCTGTGATTGCTAGATTTATGCAAATTTCCTCTACTCTGAGACTCCAAGTGCGTTCAAACCACTTGTGAGCTCAGACCACGTGGCTGAGGAGGAAGAGAGGAGCCCCCAGCTTCTTCCAAGCAGCTCTCAGGTCAGAAAATGAGCCTTAGTTTCCAAAGCTTGGTATCACAGTCACACTACTGGGGTTTGAACACAACCACTGTCCCAACCCTCTATGGCTGGGGGCTGTCCTGGCCTGACTCAGGACCTCCCAGAATCCTGGTCGTGGGGCTGAGGTGGTCCAACTGAGACATGCAGAGAACACCTGACTAAGGGTGAGGTGGTCTTGTGACCTCATTACCGTCCTCCCCCTACTTCAGGTCTCCTCTGTGTCCCCCACAGGCACTGTGGTCCCGTCCTTTGCATGACAACAGAATGAAAAACCTATAAAAACCTCAGGAGGGCAGGGCCTGGGGCAGCAGGGGCCTGGTCCCCTCTTCAGGAAGCCTCAGGCAGCCCTTCAGGATGTGGGGACACCTAATCCAGGAAACCAGAAGAGGCGCAGGCCCTGGGGCCCATCCAGGCTGCCTGTACCCAAGGAGAAGAGGAATTCCCGCAGGACTGTGCTGTCTGAGGCAGCTGTCTCCCCTCTCGAGTGGCACGTGATTACCTCTGGGGCCCACGTGATGTACAATGACATCCTAAATCTGTACTATGTTCTGTAAAACTTGACTAGAGTCCCCATAGTCAGAAAAGACCCCACTCTGCCATTGTTCAGGACGATAAACACAGAGTGGAGGCCAGAGAACCTGCTAGAGTCTCCCCCAGTTCAGGGGCCAGGCCAGGACCAGGGACGACACCTGATCCTAAAGCCTAAGCAGCAGCTGCTCAGAGGGTAGTTGAGAGTGAGAGCCAGACCACCGAGGATAGTTTGTGTCCCGTCCCCCATCCTTCTGTGTCACCTGGATCACTACCAGGCACTCCCAATGCCACATCAGGTCGCTCAGCACTGGTCAGCCTCGTCCTGGCTTCAATCCTGGTCATGCTCTGGGGGCCATTTACCTACGTTCCATCCTCAGAATCAGCCCCAGATGGTCACTCACATCCGTATATATAACCAGCTCGGGGACCTGGCGTGGCTTCTGCTGGTACCTAGAGACATGTTCACGCCTGAGCTCATCCCCAGGGCAGGGGATCCTGGGCCTGATCAGGGCCAGGACATGGAGGGAGTCAGGCTCAGGTCAGGGGAGGCACGGAGCCTGGGAGAGAGGAGAGGAAAGGGTCCTGGAGGAAGACGGGCTGAATCAGAAGTGACGGTCACAGCCCTGTGAGGGGAGGGGGCAGTGTGGACACAGTGAGGGCAGGGCCCTGACCCCACAGCCCCGGAGTGGGAGGGAGAGCAGGGCACCTGGGCCTCACACTGTGCCTCCCTGTGGGCGTCTCACCTGAGCTGGGAGCAGCAGGAGAGCAGGGGTGAAGCCACTCAGAGTGCGGTCCTCGGAGAACCAGCGCCACAGGCTGAGCTGGGAGCTGTCCCCCCTGCAGACGCCCGGGCCCCACCCAGTCCGCCTGCACCTGCAGCTGCATCCCCTCCCCCCACGCCGGGACCCTGTGCTCCCTGAGCTTCACAGGGTGGGGGTCCAGGCACCGTGGCAAATCTCGCTTCCTCTGCTTATCTCCCTCGGTCCTGCCCCGCCACCTGGGACATGGGGCTTAAGTGGCCTGCTCTGCTGAAGGGAGCTTGAATCAGATTCGAGACCGTGTATGATCTGAAAAATTGTTTCAGAATGGACTCTGTCACTGGCCACATGGAGAGTGTGCTGTGGATGGTGATCCCCCGGGGAATACTGACTGCACTGCTCTGGTGGCAGAGAATGAGCCTTGTCTCCTTTTGGCTCGTCCTGGGAGTGAATCATGAGGAAAAGTGAGGGCACTGGCTGGGGTGATTCATGGTGACTGTCACGGGGGAGCTGGGTGTCTGTTACACAAGTGGGGCAAGCAGTGGCATGTTTGGATTCAGGAGATCCCCTAGTACTGCCTGGGTTTGTCATTACAGTCATGAATGTGCCACGACTCCATTCAGCAGGTCTGATGGACCAGCCTTCCAGAAGGAGGGTTTATCCTGCCAACTGCTGGGATGAGGACTAGCACAGGTATTTTCTGAAGAGAGAGGATCAAGCGGTGGGTGGTGAGGAAAGTAGTTATAGATGCTCCTTCTGAGCACAGGGTAGTGGCAGAAATGAACATGCTAGAAGTCACACATGTTTCTCCTTATGTTGTAAGAATGTGTTTGGATACGTAGCAATCATATGCTTCTGTTTTCTCCACCTGTGTCATCCCATTATCATCTAACACCAGGCGTGTTAATGGTAGGAAACTGTCTATCTCAATATTGACCTTTAGGATATCAAATCATGTGGCACAAAAATAAATATCACTAGTTGTGGGATAGTTGCCTATTATCAAGTGGAAGCAAGGTCACCGCTATTCCCTTTCTTTGCAGACTGTGGTTTGCGTGGGTCTAGTGGATTTCATGTGGGCAACGTGGGACTCTGGTGGCTTCATACGTGTGAGCATTGACAGACTGGACTGCGTTTCATCAAACTGTTTTCTGTCCCTGTTTCTGGGCAGGGTGGGTGTAAGGAAGGATTCTTGTGCAAGATGTGGGGGATGGAGGTAAGGCAGCACCCCTTGTGTGTCTCACGCCCGTGGTTGAGTATCTTCTGGCCACTCTGTAGGAGGGGGCAACTGTCCCAATGTCCCTCATTCACCATCAGGATGGACGTGACTCTCCAACAGTCTGTCAGAACCCAGAGCACCTAGTGTGTCTGGATATTTTCTCCTCGTATACAAATAGAAGAAAGGATCTCATCTGTCTGGCGATTGGATATGCACCTTGAGGATGTGGGGGAGAGACCCCAGCTTTGTGGCTATATATCGTGGCCCCCTTTGTTCCCTGGGGTCCATCTCCAGGATGCTGGCCATCCCAGATGGGTTCCTGGAAGCAGATGCTGAGACAAAGAAGTGCATGTGTAAATACCTGGAAGGAGAAAGGATATCAGGCTGGGCAGAAAGAGAGCGACCCACAGAGAGTGAGCCATCAGTTGAGGCCTCCTTCCTGCAGGGAGCTCTACAGCTGGGACCTTTCAGGACATCGGAACCTGAGGCAGGGCCCTGGGATGTGGGCCTCTGGACATCATTCTCCTGAAGCTCTCTGAGAAAGGACAGGAACCTGGGGAGGCAGATTGCTGAAGCAACAGCGCTTTCCAGCGAGGAGCACCCGTGTGAGCTGTCAGGGGCTGCAGTGGGTGGGTGTGTGAGCCCAGAAGAGGGGATGTGGGTGACCCCTCAGTGTCTACTGTACCCGCCTGTTCCACTCTGGTAGAGGAAGCTCCTGTCATGTCCCCAGGGCTTCAGGAGCTCAGCTGAGCTGGGACGATTTGAGCTCTAATCCTGGTCAGCTGGGAGAGCATTAGCCCAACAGCACATCGAAATGATGACACATTGACCAGGGGACAAAAGTCTCCCTGTGTCTTTTTTCTACCTGGGCCGTCTGTCCCCAGTTCACACCCGAGGCCAGAGAACCAGGGCAGGCTTGTGTGGTCAGCTGTAAATACTCTCCTGACCCTCCCTGTGCAGAGCTGCCTGGAGGGCTGGATGCGGAGGGAGGCCTGGGGATGTCAGACGAGGGGACCGGGGTCAGAGCTGCTCATGCTCTGTGCACAGGCCTCCTGGGGCTGGAGGAGAGTGCGACACACACGGGGAAGGGGTTTGTGTCTCACTTCCCCATCTGCCTGTGTCACCGTGAGCATCAGCATTGCTGTCCCACACCTGACAGTAATAGTCAGCCTCGTCCTCGGCCCGGGCCCCGCTGATGGTCAGGGTGGCCGTGTTCCCTGAGTTGGTGCCTGAGAATCGGTCAGGGATCCCTGAGGGCCGCTTGCTATCCTGATAGATAATCAGCACGGGGGCCTGGCCTGGCTTCTGCTGGTACCAGTAAGCATTTTTGCTTCCAATGTTGTCTCCCCCACACGTGATCCTGGCCGTCTGTCCCAGGTTCACCGACATCGAGCGGGGCTGAGTCAGCACATAGGAGGCCATGGAGCCTGCAAGAGAGAAGATGAGAGGTGGGCTTCCAGCCGGGGTGTCATCCCCTGGGCACTCCCACCCCTGGCTTAAGTTCCAGTGGTTCTCTAGGCCTGATTCCAGCCTGCTGTCAGCTTTGTTCCTGGGCCCCTGGGACTGCCTGGTGGATGGAGCCTGTGAGCAAATGAGAAACAACCCCCCCCCTTCTGGGCAGGCACAGCCCTTCAGGGATGGCACAGAGTCGGTGAGCTCGGTGGGGGGATATCAGTTTACCAGCCCCTCATCTCTCAGCAGGGTCCCCCCCGCCCCCTAGAGTCCACTCTTGAGCTCAGAGTCAGGGCGGGATTGTCCCAGAACCCAGGGCTGGGGTGGTTGTGAGCCTGGGCTCAGCACCTGTGCAGTGAGCCAGGAATCCGAGGAGGAGAGGGGTCCAGGCCATGGTGCAGGTGCCTCGATTTTGCTCCCTGAGGCTCAAAGCTGGGCAGATTTCCTCCCAGGCCTCTCTTATCCCCTTGCTGGAGACACTGCTGGTTATGCAAATCAGCCAGATTTCAGGGCAGCTGCTGTGGACCCTTGTGGTTTCGAAATGGGCTCAGCTCCAAGGGACGTAGAGATGGGAGGGGCAGCCCTGCAAACCCATCCTCCTGCCCAGGTAATTCTCATTCACCCTGTGTTCCCATAGTCTGGGGTCCAAACTCTATCCCTGTCCCTGTCCTGACCTGGCTCCTGAGCTGTGAGGTGGAGTCTGTTTGCATTTTCTGAACCCATCATAGAATGTTTACTCTCTAGGTACGAGAGGATCATAGGTCAGTGTGTGTCCTACCCTTGGTCTATGTTGCTGAACATCAGAATATCAACAAAATTCCTCCCTTGCCAGGTGCACGTGCAGTTTTAGGGAATCATTTTGCTGCTGTAGGATTCCTTGCCAAGGGAGAGCCCCCGGGACAGTTTGTGGATGCTGTGCCTCAGTATCCCCAGGGTGCACTCCATGCCAGGGACAGACTCAGTGCTTGAACAAGGATTGACAGTGACTGAGTGTAGCAGGAATGGGGTGGGGTGGAGCGTCATGAAGCACTGGACCTGTGCTAGAGACAGAGACAAATTGCACAGGAGAGAGATAAGAGACCCCGAGTCAGAATTTTACATGAGAGCAAAGGTGATAGTGTAGAAAACCTATACCTTTAGCGTCTGGTGTCAGCTCCTGGTACCCAACCCTCCCTGTTAGAACCCCTGAGGCTTTGCCCGGTGATCTCTGCTGCCCCCCAGGGGCCGCTGCACACTGGCGGCTGGAGGTGCAGGGAAATCCTCTGTCCAGGTGGAGATTCAGAACCACTGCTCACATCCTGATGCCCCTGATCCATGCACTGCTGGCCTCAGGGGAGGATTTGCTCTTCTCTGAGGGGCCCCTGCCGGCCTCAGGACCAGGCAGGAGGAGTCAGATTATCCCCGAAAATAGGAAGAGGCTCCTGTGAAGAGAAGGCAGGGCCCACCTGAGGTATCAGGGCTCATGTCTCTGGGGTGGTGGGTGGTTGTGGGTTTGGTTTTGGGGCTGGGCACCTGGGGACACAGGACTCAGGGCTGGCCTCTCACTTATTCTGGCTGCTGGGGCACCACATAGTGTGATGATGACTCCTGCCAAGGACAGAGATAGGAGGACACCCAACCAACAAAAACTTGTTCAGACCCAGCTTGGTCTTCCATAGCTTCCATCCTGGGAAGTCAGTGTGAACAAGACACAAGTCTTTCTTGGCTTCCTGCCTTGGGTGGAGCAGCATAGGGGACACACTTTCTTTGGTGAGACAGCACACAGTCCCCAACCCCGTCTGCCTGCATCTTGTCTTTTAGGATCATTGAGAAGCCACACTATTGCTATTCTCAGGTCTGTCTAGGTCAGCATTGACCCTGTGGCCCGGAGCTAGGCCATCGATGTGTCATTCAGCTGGGGATCTTTCTGGGGAGTTTTGTCTGTGAATGAAAGAAACAGACTAGATTTATGTAGTGCTCTTTCTCTTGTACTTGGGTGTGATGGCTGGAGCTGCGGCAGCCATCCTGAAGTCTGTTGTCAACAACAAGGCAAAGCCAAGCCTCCATAGTAGTGATGATGGTAGAGATAGTGAGAGGATTTGGGACCTCTCGGAATTGGTAGTACCTGGAGAACTGCTAACTGACTTCAGACTGACTTCTGCCTGGGGAAAAACAGCTGCTTGAATGTTCATGCTTCTGATTGAGATGGGCATGCAATGCATGAAACACTTCCTGCCCAGTTGGGATAATAACTAATACAATTAATTAAATAATGTTAGAAGAACCTGTGCAGCATTGGGTGATGTGCAGAGAAATGAAGTGACATCAGACAAAATGACAGGCAGGGAGTGTGTGGGGAGAGGTTGGAGGAGGCCTCTCTGCGGAGGGGACTGTGGGGCTTCTGTCAGGATGGGAAGCAGGGACAAAACTGAAGTGTGTTTGGAGTCAGTCCCTGGGGGAAGAGTCTGGTTTGTGTGAGGATGCAGGGACCGTGAGGACCTTAGATGTCTGTGATTCCAAACTAGTTGAGCTCCAAGGTGACATTTTCTCATCAGTTAAAAACTCAGTGGCAGGCGTGGTGTGTTAGAATCCTCATGCTGTATGTTTCCAGGAAAGGTGAATCACGAGAGGAGCCCTGTGTGACTTGCCCCGCACAGAAGGCTCAGCTCCCTGGGACCTCAGGTGGACAGACAGGGACTGGAATTTCCCATATGAGTGGGAAGCAGGAGCCCATTTGTAGCTGACAGTCAGTGTGGCTTCTCTGAGGCTCACCTGTGTGTGTGTGTGTCGGCATCATATCAAATTCCTGCCACACACTCCTTTATATTATATATTTATACACATACACATATATGAATATATTTGGGAGTGTGTGTACACATGTGTACTAAAATGTGTCCCATATGTTGGAGATGTATTTGTGTGTATATACACACATATGTATGATATATACACAAAGTTTTCTAGAGTTTTTGAACTCTGAATTGGGTGCCAACTTTGTAGTTTTGGGGATCTTTGCATTTTTAGGAGACACGCAGTTCCATTTTATCACCAATGATAAGGTGGGTATGGTTACCATTATGAATAGCAGGAGCAAGTTAGTAGAGACTCATTTGACAGAGGACATGGATATCAGTCAATGATGCTGTTCCTAGAATGAAATAGATGGGCAGCTTACCAATTGTTTTACATTTGTACAAATAGAAAGCTCCAATTGGCACATGTTTTGGCTTGCTACTGAACCTTACCAGAGACTCTCTGCTCCTTATTAGCCACTAAGTTTCTATGTAATTGAGCTGCCTGCCTGAACTGGGTGTTATCGGACCAACCATGCCATGGCACTGGGCATTTATAGCAGCTCTCCATCATCAAACAGAAGAGATAATTCGAGATTGGGCTTCACCAGATCCTGAAAGCACAGGTGAGTTGCATGAGGAAGAGGCCTGATGCCCATGACCCCAACCCATACTGCATTGTCTTTGCTCTATCTGGCATAATTATGACCCAGCAGGAACAATCCTATGAACAGCTGATATAGAGCAAAAACCATAGGGCTGGTTTACAGAGGTTCCTGTATGATGTGCAGCCAACTCTGCTGGTTAACAGTGTTAGTTTTGCAGCCCTCATCTGGGACACTCCTGCATAATATGGGTGGGAATTCAATAAGGCGACTTTGAGCAGAGGACTTGATTTATTTTACCTGGACAGAGAGAAGGACAGAAGTGGCTTTATTCTAACCTATGGTCTCTGACTCAGTTTGGCTAGACGGTCAGAGACTTGGAAGAAACACAATAAGGAAAGTGGTGGAAGGTGTTTGAGGAAGAGATATGTGAGTGGAACCCACCCCCAAAGGAATACAGAGCTATTTGTGTTCCATGAAAATGCCCGCACGAGTGAGTTCTCAAAGGGGAATGGTGTTAATAATCAGGTGGATAATGTGACATGACTGGGGACGGTGGTCAGCCTTCTTGTCCATCCACACTTGAACTTGTCCAGTGGGCTCCATAACAAAGTGGCCATGTTGCAAGGCGGGAGGTTATTCATGGGATAATCCCTAGGGAGGTCCACTCATAGCTGACATGGCTATGGCCGCTTCTCAGATCTACTCTGCCAACAGCAGAGACCAATCCTAAGTTCCTAGGGTGAGGCCATTCCCTTGGGAATCAGCCAGGAGCCTGGTGGCCGATGAATTACATTAGATCTCATCCATCATGGAAGGGAGAGCTCTGTCCTTATTGGAATAGACCTTTACTCTGGATAGGGACTTGCTTTCTTTGTCTGCAGTGCTTCTTCCCAAACTGTAACCCTTGCACTTACTGAATGCCTCACCCACTGTTCTAGTATTCAGTGTGGCTTCCATCCCAGGCTCACAGTTCACATCAGAAAAGGGCTGCAGTGTGCTGATGCCCATGGAACGCACTGGTTCTACCATGTTCCCCACCATTTGAAACAGCTGGCTTGAATGATGGACTACTAGCCTCTCGCAGACTTGTTTACTGTCCAGTCACATGGCAACACCTTGTGGGACTGGGGCAAGATTTGGCATGAGGTGATATTTGCACTGGGTCTGTGTCCAATATGTGATGCTGTTTCTCCCATAGCCAGCATTCATGGGTTCAGGAATCAAGAGGTGGAATTGGGAATGTCCCCATTCGCTGACATTCCGGGTGACCCACTGCAAAATGTTCAGTCCTTGTCACCTGACCTTACACTCTGCTGCCAAGAGGTCTTAGTTCTAGAGGAGAATATGTCCACCGAGTGACACAGCATGATTCTATCAACTGAAAGCTGAAATGTCCCCTTGTCATTTTGAGCTTGTCATGTCTCCATGGATGTCTCTCTGTGTGTCCTTCCAGCCTGAAATTCCATCCCCCACAAACAGCAGTCAAGAGAACATGACAGCCCCATCCTGCCTCCTGCATATGCACTCCTGATCCACATGGTGCAGAGGCTGCCTGGAGGACTGGGTTGGGGGGAGAGATCTGGGAATCTCAGATCCGGGGACCTGGGCCAGACCTACTGTGCTTTGTCCACAGTCCTCCTAGGCTGAAGGAGGCTGACACAGTTGGGAAGGGGTTTGTGTCTCACATCTCCGGCTATCGATGTCACTGTGAGCATTGCGACCACTGTCCCACACTTGACAGTAGTAGTCAGCCTCATCCTTGGCCCTGGTCCTACTGGTGCATAGGGTGGCCCTGTCTTCCAAGTTGGAGCTGGAGAATCATTTGGGTATCCCTGAGGGAAGCTTGCTATTGTCCTATATGACCAGCACGGGGTCCTGACCTGGCTTCTGCTGGTACCACTGTATATCGGATTTCTATATTGTCTCCCGGACAGGTGATCATGGCCATCTGTCCCAGGGTCACTGAGCACAGGGCAGCTGGGTCAGCACCCGGGAGACCTCTCAGGAGCCTGGCCATGGGGCTGAGCTGGGGCCTTGCAGAGCTACAGACAACACCTGTTTCAGGGAAAGGTGGTCCTGTGGTCTCATCCCCTACCCCTATGTCATGTCCCTTTTGTATCCTCCAGCTGAACTCTGGTCCCATCCTCGACATGTCATCCGAATAGGAAACCCTCTCATTCTGACACCTGCTCATCATGGTGCATGTGGGAACTTCCTTGTTACACAACCACCTGCTGTTGGAGATTCATCACAACCTCTAGTCTATTTCCACGTGGTGCTTCTGTCTCTGTAACAACCCCCATCCCACAGCGGACCAGAGACTGGCATTGTCAACACTTTGATCCCTTTCATTTTTTTCATCCATGTTTCATGGAAACTTGTGAACAGTGTCAGAACCCACCCCTGACTGAGGGACTCACTTCAAGCTCTGGGTCTCTGTGAGGGTCCCCCGGGTCACATCTTTGCACACAGCGTGAGCTCTGGGGACTGGATAGTGAGTGGTCCCTCCTGGGAACTGGGTTCTGTCCCTGAAGCAAGGACAGCACAGGGACCAGAGATGTGGCCTGAGGCCATGAAAATCACGTCACCCTGGAGACAGTCTCACAGGGAGGCTGCGGATGCTCCTTCCGGGGACCAGGGGTCCCGAGTGCCCCACCTCCCATCCCCTGAGACACTCATGAGCAAGGAAGCTGCAGCCCCGGATTTGAGTTGGGGTGGAGGTGGGAAGGAGAGGCAGTGTTTGAGTAATCGGGGCATCTCTGGATGTGCCCAGCACAGAGGAATCAGACCCTGGGAGCACTGGTGGACAGAGAGGGGACCCAAGTTTCCCATGTGAGGTGCTCACTGTGTCACTCCCATGTGTCCTGGGTGACACTGTGTGTCTGACCCTCAGAACATGGTCCCTGCAGCCTGAGGAGATAAGGATGGATCATCCCCACAGTCTCTGAGGACTGAACCCTGGACCCCTGCTGACCCCTGGGCCTGGTGTCCCTGTGAGGCTCCCCTGGGCGGCCCCAGCCTCTGTCCTGGGGCTCCTGATGCAGCCCTGCTGCCCCCTGCTGGTGGAGGAGGCTCAGAGCAGGAGCTTCCCTCCTGCAGGTCCCCCCACAGCCCCTGTCACCTGAGGAGGGGTGTGGACGTGGGAGTCCTGCCTCCCACAGGCAGCTGCCCCCCCTGCCCTGCCCAGCCCAGCACACAAGGTCACATACACCATTCAGGAGGCAGGGTAGGTTCAATTCCCGTGCTTGTCCCAGGGTAAATGCCTTGGCCTCGCCTGCTGGCTTCTTACAAAAAGGAGAGTTCAGGGTCAAGTGTATTGTATTTGAAAAGGTCAATGTCCAGACAAACCTGTGTGGTGTCCGACAGCCAGCAGATTCTCGTGTACTTAAGAATCAGGACCGATGATTCCTGCATCCCCATCAGTGTAGTTGGGTCATCAGAGCAATAGGTGATGATTCTGGTGCTAAGTTCAGTTGAGTAAGCAAAGATTTAATTTTATTGTTATTACTATTATTTTTACTACTTTTTTTATTATTCTAACCCACATCTCCTGGAGTTTGGAGCAGGAGGATTTGTAAAGTAGCCTAGTCTGTGGTTTTGTGGAACTGGCAAACTGCGCATTCAGACTTGGATCCAATTGCATATGATGCAGGTCACAGTGTAGATGACAACTTTTCCTTCAACCCACAGAAGATGGGAGACTCCAAGTCCAAGGTGAATTCACCGAGATCACATGGAGTTTCTCTAATTAGGAAGACCCTTACAATGTTTTGTATCATTGAAAAAATTGTGTCTTACATGAGTGTAAGCTTCCCCATTTCACAGCAGGTAAAGCTGAGGCCCAGAGAGGCTAGCTTCCCAGGAAAACAGAGGAGAGTGGAGAGTGGGGTGAGTCCAGGATGGAGCCCAGATGTGTTGGATTCAGACTCTGGGCTCATCAGGGCAGAGCTTGACCAGGGCGGGTGGGAGAGAGGGTGAGGCCAGGCTGGGCAGCAGGGCTTCTGTCCCTCAGCTCACTGCTGTCCCCCTAGTGGCCTGGCCTGTAAGGGAGCCTGGGTAGCATGCCGGTGAGGAGGGTCAGAGGTGTCATGCCCCAGGTTTGAGCTGGAGAATCTGTGGGGACTTTGGAGGCTGTTTGGGGGTGCAGGGGCCTGGCCTGGGTCCTGCTGGCTCTGCTCTGCGTTATTGCTTTGTGCTCTCTGGGCTCCAAGTTTGAGGGAGTGACAGGGGTCTCGTGGCCACAGTAATGGGGTCAGATGAGTCTTGGAGCGGACACAAGTCCTGTAGGTTCAGGACACCGTGGGGCTCATTCTCTGGGTCATAACCCCTCCAGCACCCTCTGGGCTGACCTCAGGCTCAAGGTCATGCTCAGGGTCCTGTGGGGGCTGAGTCTGTGAGCAGGGCCTGCGCAGCACCTGGGTAGAGAGTGACGAGGGGGAGCAGAGGAGGGTCCAGGCAATGGTGGGGACCCCAGATTCTGTTTCTTGAGTCCACTGCTGAGCCTGGCCTCCCAAAGTCTCCCTCATGCCCTTTCACTGGTTCTTGCGAAAAATGCTCCTTCTCATGCTGGTGGAGAGAATCTCTGTGCTTCTGGGCGAGCTTCATACATTTGGCTTACATGGAGCTTCCCTCACCTCTCAGCTCCATAGGGGAGCTCTGGTCACTCTGTGTTTGCTACCATAAAAATTGGGGGAGGGAGAGGTGAGGGCATTTCTGTTGATGTTCTCATGAAATGTCCCTTGTGATCATTTACTTCCATTTTTGTGTGTTTCACATGACATGAAATATTCCATCCTAACCATTTGTAAAAGTTCGATTCATCTTCCCAGATTCTCTGTTCTGTTTTTTTTTTACATCCTGAATTATGGAACAGAATCGAGTGGGAATATTGTCCTGATCTTGCACTTAGTATAAGTTCATTTAGTGTAGGTTTCTTATCCTTGGTTGTTGCTATCAAATTCAAATTGACAATGTCTGTCTTTTAATTGTGGCATTTAGACGGTTTCCTGACTGTGAGTGGTAACACGTCTTGCTTTTTATTTTCTTTATGTTCCATGTTTTCTCTATTCTCCTTTTCCATTTATCTCTTGTTTTTGAGTAACAGAATATTTCTTACAATCTATTTTATTTCTGTTTTGGCTATTTAGCTGTAACTCCTTGCTGTCCTGTCATCTGTGACTTGTCACAGGCTACATTTAGGTGACGCCACTCCACGTGACAGAGAGCATCAGCCATTAGAACCCACTTCTCACTCTCTCTTCTCAGAGCTGTGGTAGGAATGTCATATCCATTACTGTTAGCTACGTGAAAAATTCCAACATATGCAGAGATTAGATCAAAAATTCTTCATATTTATCCCTGTAGTTATCATTTCTGACTCTTACATTCATTTTGTAGATTTGGATTCTTTCTGGAATCACTTCCTCCTGCCTGAGGGGAGTCCAGTATTATTTCCTGTGTTATAGGTCTGCTGATGATCAGTTCTGTCAGTTTGGTATATCTGAAAAAAATTTTTATTTAGCCTTTATTACTAAAGGATATTTTCCCTGGATAAAAACATAAGTGGTTTCTTTTTGTTTTTCTCAGTATTTTGAAGATGTTAATCCACTGCCGTCTGTGTGCATTTCTGCTCATGAGAAATCAGTCTGAATCCTTATCACTGTTCCCCTGAAACAAGTATCTTTCCTCTCTGGTTGCTTTTCACACTGTGTCTTTCTCTCTGCCTTAAACAATGTGGTACCTGATGGGTGTTGGGGTGTTGTTCCCCCCACCCCCATATTTCTTTGCTTGGGGTTTATCAAGAATTTGTAAACTATAGGTACTGAATTTTCATGAAATTTAATACATTTGTGGCCAATGACTCATCAAATATTCTTTTCCACCCCTCCACCCTCACTCCCTGGGTTCACAATCACGTTGCTAACATTTTCCTATATTCAGTGCTGGTCTGTTCAACTATAAACTCTTTTTGTGTCTTTCACTCTGCAGTGTCTGTGCTGTGTCTTCAGATTCCCTCACGTTCTTCATCTTGTCATGTCTGGTGCTAATCTCAGCCCTTGTATTTGTGATCTGAGATGTTACAGTTTTCATCTCTAGCAGTTTGATTGCAATCCTTTAATTTTCTTCTCTGTGTCTTCTTTGCATTTCAATCGTTAGAGTAAATTTGGATGAAAGTCTGCAACATCGTCCTGCTTTCCATGCACAGCCCTCTGTCCTGTCCGGCAGCTTCCAGACCTGCCGCCCCAGGACCGCCTGGGCCCATTCACAATGTGAGTGTCTCTCCCACTGTCGCTGTCTCTCTGTGCATCACAGATAAATACACACATACATGAACATGACATCCATGTCCTATTGGATCTGCACCCTCTAGACATTCCTAAGTCATGCACCTTTTTAGCTCTCACTCTTTGTTAAAATGGTTTTATTTTAATGCTTTCTTTAGAGTTTACAGTTCTCACCTCCTACCTTAAGAAAGTTCCTCCCAGTGATATGACATCACTCACATGCAGGATGAAGACCTCATAACATGGTCTCATCTTCCTCATCATTTGTGCTCTCATTGTCATGTGTATTATTTGTAATCCATTATGAATCAAACACATTGCTATATTTTTTTTGCTTTAAGCAGTTGACTTTTATAGACATTAATCATTGTTTGTATATTTATCTTTGTAGTTATGACACCAGATGCTTTTTATTTCTTTGTATAGGCTCACATTTCCTTCTGTTACACTTTCCCTCTGTTCAAGGGGTGTCCTTCACTGTCGCTTGTGCTGAGGGTCTGTGGGTGATCAGTCTGGGAGGTTAGCAGTCTGAGAAAGGCTTAGTTGTCTTCAATTTTCAATGCCATTTTCCCTGGGTAAGGAACAAAGTTAACAGTGCTTTCTATTAAGATTTTGAAACCATTGCTCCCCTGTATTCTTGCTCACATGGCTTGTAATGAGAAAGGTGCTCCCAGCACGACGCTGGTTCTCTGTAGGGAACACGACTCTCCTCTCTGGCCGTGAGAGTATCTGCATCGCTGGTTTGTAGAAATTTCATACGATGTGCGCTGGGCTGTCTCTCATGTTCCCTGTGCCCGAGCTTTGCTGAGCTTCGTGGATACATTGGTTCCTGGGTTTCTCCAAATTTGAAGCCTTTTTGTAACTTATATCTTCACAGATTTTTTGATTCACCTTCAGTTCCTTATCTTCCCTCCCACAATCCTTACACTTGCACACTGTCTGGGTGGTGTGAAGGTGTCTTCCAGGCACTGAGCCTTTATAATTTCTTTAGGGTTTTTGCTCTGTATATCATTTTGAATAGTTTCCATCACTTAGACATCAAATTCTATAATCTCTTCTTTGGCGGCCTCATATCTGTTGTCAGTCTATCCTGTGTATTTCTTAATTTTGGACCATTTAATTTAGCAAAGATTTAAAAGATTTGGACTTTGAAAAATATCTTCCATATCTGCTCCTAAACATTCAGAGGAGATGGAGTTCTGATAACTGTTTACAAATCCCCTGCCGATCCACCCTGGAGGGTTGGGAGGAAGGGGACAGATTGGGGACCTCAGACCTGGGGACCTGGGCCAGAGCTGCTCATTGCTTTGTGCACAGGCCTCCTGGGGCTGGAGGAGGGTGGGACACATACAGGGAAGGGATTGGTGTCTCACTCCTTGGCTGGCCTGGCCACTGAGACCTGAGAGGTGGAGTAGTCTTTATTTTCTGATCCCATTCTATAACTGGCACTATGAGGCTTGCACAGGTTCAGGGTCCAACCTAGATCACAGCTTGTGGGCCACAGAGACCAAATAAAATTCATCTTCCTTCAAGAGCACATGGCGTTTCCAAAGCCATCATGGTGCTGTAAGTGCCTGCTCTCAGCTGTGAGTCCCTGCAGCAGGTCATAGGGGTTGTGCCTCAGTATCCCTATTTTGCAGTCAGGGTCAGGAACAGATCAGGTGCAAAAAGAAATATTGTCATATAAGAGAATGAGAGAGGACCTCAAAGTTTAGTAACTCTTAGAGGGAAGGGTTGTCATAAGTAACTTGTCTTCACATTTGGGGAAAAATATATAATAAACATCTTAATCTATAAGTTAAGTCAAGAAAAGCTTACCGAGAAAATAACTGTGTTGCAGAAACTGAGAAAGGGAAGAACAGAATTTTCCAGTCCCCTGTAGGAGGACCTTCTAAGAAGGAGGAAGAGCTGTGTCCGGCAGGACAGGGGACTCTCAGCACAGGGAAAGGAGGGGGAAAGGAAACATGGGGTCACAGGAAGGGTGAGTGTTTGTGGACAGTGACAGCATTTTGTTTCATTAGGATGGGCTAGGGCTTGGGTTGGTGGGGGACTTTTTGGCTGCACCTGTATTGGAGAAATAGGCAATGTCTCCATGGGCAGGACCGTACACGCAGGTACCCTGAGGAATTTGTACTTGAGAGTGAGGGATGACACTGTAGGTAGATGGCCAAAGCCAAATGACCCGAAGGTCTCAGGTACTGGTTATGAACCCGGGCTGCGTGTCAGAAGCCCTGAAGCCCAAGCCCTCTGCATCTGCAGGTGGTTTTGCCAGGTGATCCCTGCTGCCCCCTGGTGGCCGATGCACACTGCCTGCTGGAAGGGCAGGCATAAAGGTGTAGATTGATAAACCACAGCTCAGTTTCTGAGTCCTGATCCAGTGAGGAACGACTTTTCTATGCATGGCTTCTGCCTGCCTCATAGTCTGACATGAGGGGCCCAGATTACTCATGAAAACATGAACAGGCTCATTTGGAGGAAAGAGGACTGGTTTCACTGAGGCTTCCCTGCCCATGCGTTAGCATTGGGGAACCCAGTACTTAGGGGATGGCTCTTTCTGGTGCCAACTGTGGATGCAGGGCTGATATGTGTGTGTGTGTGTGTGTGTGTGTGTGTGTGTGTATGTGTGTGACCAGGGACTAATGTCCCAAAGACAGAGAGGAGAGCATCCTCCCAGCACACATCTTTCAGACCCACATTGTTCTGGCCCACATTCCATCCTGGGCATTCTGCATGAACAAGACACAGTCCCTACTGAAGAGGGAACTCTGGCACTGGTCAGGTCAGGAAGAGAAACAAGCAGTGAGACATGTGAAGAAAGCCCTGTCCTGACTTCAGGTAGGTGCTGAGGTTGGGAGGGATAGTCGTGTGGAAGAACAGGACAAACCTGAGAGATCTGAGATTCAGTTCCAGTTCCAGGCCTGTGTGGAGATTTCTCTTAGGTGAGCGCTCGGGGCACAGAGGATGTGTCAGGTGTGTAAGGGGCAATTTCCAGGTAACAAGTCAGGTCCTCTGCGCAGCTGCTGGGAACACTGAGGGCCTCCAGGAGGAAGCTGCTGAGGTAGGAACAGCTCTGGTACAGGTGTGCTCGTGCCTGGGATCTCCCTAGGTCACCTGGGGGCTGAGGTCGCTCAGGGCAGTGGTTATCATCCCTCCCCTCCCCCCAATACACACCTAAGCCACAGGGAGACCAGGGTGCTCCACGTGCTCTGATATTGTCCCCCCGTCTCGTCCCCCGTCGATGACCTGCACTGCTTTCCCCAGCATCCACAGACTGGCCGAGCTGAGCTGGAACATGAGGGAGGGGTGCACCTGACAGGGAAGGGAGCCGGGAGAGGAGTGCAGGTCCCCGGAGAGGGAGAGAAAAGAGCAGAAGCCAGCAGGTGCAAGGCAGCAGCTGTCCCCTGCCCCAGGCCAAGAGGGGAGGTGGGCCAGCCTCAGCCAGAACGTTCCAGGTCCTGAAGGAGACAGCTCCTTCCTCTCAGTTCTGCCCGCTGCCTGTGGGGGGCGCTGCTGCACTTGGCCACTGTGACACCTGCTGACCAGGGAGGTGCCCGCCCGCCCATTCATGGTCATGATGATGAGAAAGCCTCTGGTGGGAATCTCCAGATTATCATTCCCTAGAGGGACATTGTCATGATCCTTTAACCCGAAAAATCCCTTGAAATCTTATTTTAGTCATAGGGATTCCCATAAAAAAAATCATCTTTTTTTTTTTTTTGTTTCATTAGGTCAATAAGTAAATTTTAGATGAAAGATTCCAATGGCACTTGATATGCTTTTGTGAGGAGAAAATGGTTTTCTTCTCACAACTCCTTTGAAGATATCGCTCTGACACAAGCCAGGGTGGAAATAGGGGAAGCTTCTGCTTTTCCTTCTTAATAAATTCCTCCTCTGTCATTTGGACCTCATGCTATGCTCTACAAATCAAATTCAAAACTGCAAGTGAAAGATTCATGAAGAGAAATTCAAGTTATGATACAATTTTATTCACATCTTGGAAAAGGTCTCTCCCCTTAGAACTATAGGTGAGACCCGAATGCAGCCGTGGCCACCACACGGGGTCACATGGGGTTGGGCGTGAGCTAAGGGTCAGACCTGCCTGGTGCAGGTGACTTGGGGCAGTGGGAGGACAGTGGTGCCAGGAGAAAGTCCCCTGTGGACCCCAAGGTGGTGTCTGCACTTCCTCCAGAGTTTCGTAAAATCTGAGGGCAGGGCCTGGGGCAGCAGGGGCCTGGTCCCCTCTTCAGGAAGCCTCAGGCAGCCCTTCTGCATGTGAAGACAACTCATCCAGGAACCAGAGGAGACACAGCCCCTGGGGCCCACCTAGGCTGCCTGTACCCAAGGAGAAGAGGAATTCCTGCAGGACTGTGCTGTCTGAGGCAGCTGCCTCCCCTCCCGAGTGATGCGTGATTACATCTGGGGTCCAAGTGATGTACAATGACATCCTAAATCTTTGCTCTCAACCATGAAACTCAACAACAGTCCCCATAGTCAGAACAGCCCCCCACTCTGCCATTGTTCAGTAGGATAAACACAGACCGGAGGATAGAGAACCTGCTAGAGTCTCCCACTCTGCAGGGGCCAGGCTAGGATCAGGGAGGATACCTGATCTGAAGGCCTGAGTAGCCATTGCTCAGAGAGCAGGTGAGAGAGAGAGCCAGGCCATGGAGGAGGGTTTGTGTCCCAATGCACATCCCTCTCTGTCTCTGTGAGTCACTGCCAGACACTCTCACTGTGATGATAGGTGACACAGCAATAAGCAGCCTTGTCCTGGCCCTTGTGGTCCTGGTCATGCTTTGGTGAGGCATGTCCTTAAGTTGTATCCTCAGAATCAGCCCCAAATGGTCACTCACATCTGTATATATAACCAGCTCGGGGACCTGGTGTGGCTTCTGCTGGTATCAAGATTCAAGTTCACTCCTGAGCTCATCTCCAGAGCAGGGGATCCTGGGCCTGCCCAGGGCCACTGACATGGATGGAGGTGGCCTCAGGTCAGGGGAGGCTCACAGCTTATGAGAGGAGCAGAGAGGGGCCTGGAGGAAGACAGGGAGGCTGAGTCAGAAGTGACTGGCCCAGCCCTTAGGGGAGGGAACAGTGTGGACACAGTGAGGGCAGGGCCCTGACCCCATGGACCCTGAGTGGTAGGGAGCAGGGCACCTGTCCCTCACTCTGTGCCTCTCTCTGGGCCTCTCACCTGTGCTCGGTGCAGCAGGGAAGCAGGACGAAGCTACTCAGAGTGTGGTCCTCGGAGGACCAGCACCACAGGCTCATGCACATGCAGATGCCCGGGGCCACCCCAGAGCTGCATCTGCATCTTGTGGAGCAAACCCTCCCCAGGGGACTGTGTGCTCACTGAGTTTCACAGGCTAGGGGTTCAGGCTACCATGGAAAGTCTCACTTCCTCTCCTTGTCTTCCCAGGTCCTACCAGGCCACCTGGTTCTTGGGGCTTAACTGTTCCTCTCTGGTCACTGAGCTTGATTCAGATTCTAGACCCTGTAATGATGTGGAAAAAATGGTTTAATAATAGACTTTTTCACCAGCCACATAGGGTGTGCATTGTGGATGGGATACCCCAGTGAGATACTGACCGCACTGCTCTGGTGGTTGAGAAGGCACCATACCCCCACGCCCGTGTCTTCCTGGCAGTGAATCACCAGGAAAAGTAGGGGGCACTGGATAGGGGAATCCTGATGTCTATCATGGGGCAACTGGGTATCTACAACACAACTGGGGTAAGCAGGTATATGCATGGATTCAGGAAATCCCCAAATACTCCCTGGGACTGTGATTACAGTCATAAATTCATCACAATCCAATGCAGCAGGTCTGATAATGGACCCACCTTCCAGGTAAAGGCTTGGTTGTCCCACCTGGCAGGGATCATGACTAGCTCAGGAATTTTCTGTGGGCAAGGGGGACATGGGGTCTTGAAGAAGGTAATTAGAGACATCACTCTGACCACGAGGTAGTGGCAGAAATGAGCACAGTAAAAGTAACAAGTGTTTCTTCCTTATGTTGACATGAATAAGTTTGGATACATATTAAGCATATGTTTCTCTTTTGTTCACCTGTGTCATCCCATTATCATCTATCATTAGATGTGTTAACACTAGTAAACTACATCTCAATATTGAAGTTATGGGATATCAAATCAGCAGGGACAAAAATAAAGATCACTAGGGCGCCTGGGTGGCTCAGTTGGTTAAGCAACTGCCTTCGGCTCAGGTCATGATCCTGGAGTCCCTGGATCGAGTCCCGCATCGGGCTCCCTGCTCGGCAGGGAGTCTGCTTCTCCCTCTGACCCTCCTCCCTCTCATGCTCTCTGTCTCTCATTCTCTCTCTCTCAAATAAATAAATAAAATCTTTAAAAAAAAAAAATAAAGATCACTAGTAGACTAAAATGTATTTTGAATCCTCTTGTGGGGAAAGGGTGAGCATGTTTGTAATTGTTCACTGGATAGTTTCATCACATTAGGTAGAAACATGGTAGCCAACATTCTCTTTATTCGGAGACTGTGGTTTGTGTGGATCTGGGTGAGTGTCATGTGGAGCAGGGGGGACTGTGGTGGTTATTAATTGTCAGCATTGACAGGCTGAACTGTATTTCACAAAATTCCTTTCTCTCTGCATTTCTGGGTAGGGTGAGTGTAAAGAGAAATTCTTGGGCACAATTTGGAGGGTAGAAGTGAGGCAGAACACATTGTGTGTCTCACTCCCATGGTTGTGTATCTTCTGGCCACTTTGTAGGAGGAGGCAACTCTCCCAATGTCCCTCATTCACCATCAGGATGGATGTGACTCTCCAACTGTCTGTCAGAACCCAGAGCACCTAGTGGGTCTGCATCTCTTCTCATTGTATAAAAACACAAGTAACAATGTGATCTGTGTAGGGATTGGACATGCACATTGTGGATTTGTGGGAGAAACCAGAGCTTTGTGTGTGTACATAGGGGCCTCCTGAGGTCCTTGGGGACCATGGTGGTGATAGAGGCTATCCTGGATTGGGTTCCAGAATGCAGACTCTGAGGTGGAGAAGTGCGTGTGTAGGAAATGTAGGAGCAGGAGGGAGGTCAAACTGGGCAGAAGGAAAAGTGACCCACACAAAGTGAGACATCAGGTGAGGCCTCATCCCTGCATGGGGGGCTTTAAGCTGAGACCTTCCAGGATATCTGTACTGGGGGTAGGGCCTTGGGACCTTGGCTTCAGGAAATATTCAACTGAATCTCTCTGAGAAGGGGCAGAAACTGGAGGAGGCAGTGTTCTGAACCAAGAGCACTTCCCAGGGAAGAGTTCCCCCATGAGCTTCCAGGGGTTCCAGGCAGAGGTGAGTGCGTGCGCGAGCCCAGAGGAGGGGTGACCACAATGGGTAATGCACTGGTCTGCTCCACTCAGAATCCCCAGCTGCCATGCTGCCAGGGCTTCAGGAGCTCAGCGGAGCTGGAAATTTCTGGTCATAATCCTGGTCAGTGGCGTGAAGGAGTGGTCCATGACCACCATATAGAAATGCAGGAATAATGACCAGTGTATTGATGCTTCTTTCTGTTTGTCCTTCCACCCAGTCCCTCTGTTTCCAAACATACTCAGGCCATGACAATATCGTAGCCCCAAATCAAACCACCCTCTACAGGTACTGCCTGAAGAGTGGATGGCTGGGAGGTCTGGGGACCTTGGATCTGGTGACCGGGGCCAGACCTCACTGCTCTGTGCACAGGCCTCCTGGGGCTGGAGGAGAGGGTGACACAGGTGGAGAAGGGGTTTGTGTCTCACTTCCCCATCTGCCTGTGTCACCGTGAGCATCAGCATTGCTGTCCCACACCTGACAGTAATAGTCAGTCTCGTCCTCGGCCCGGGCCCTGCTGATGGTCAGGGTGGCCGTGTTCCCTGAGTTGGAGCCTGAGAATCGGTCAGGGATCCCTGAGGGCCATCTGTTGCTATAGAAGATGATCAGCACGGGGGCCTGGCCCGGCTTCTGCTGGTACCAGTAAACATTTTTACTTCCAATGTTGTTTCCCCCACAGGTGATCCGGGCTGTTTGTCCCAGGGTCACAGACACAGATGGGGGCTGAGTCAGCTCATAGGAGGCCACAGAACCTACAAGAAAGAAAAGGAGCTTTAGGTTTCCAGCTCTGGGTCTCATCCCCGGAACACCATCACCTGCCTGGCCTCCAGGGATTCTCCACGCCCTGTTTCCACCCTCCCACCATCTCAGCACCTGAGGCCCTTGGGTCCAGCTGGTGGATGGATTAGTTGCACAAAGGAGATCATCCTCATTTTTCTCTGCACAAGTCAGAGCCAGTGAGCACTTGGGGGAATTACACGCCTCCAGTCTCTCACTGCATCAGGGTGAGGACCATCCTTCCCCTGACAAGCTGCTCCCTGCTTAGCTCAGAGTCAGGGCCTGGATTGCCCCAGATCCCTGGGGCTGCAGTGGGTCTGAGCCTGGGTGCAGCACCTGTGCAATGAGCAAGGAGGCCAAGGAGGAGAGGGGTCCAGGCCATGGTGAAGGATTCTGCTCCCAGAGTCCTGTGCCTGGTCTGGATTGATCCCAGGCATCTCTTATCCCCTTTCTGAAGGGACAGGATGGTCATACAAATGAGCTGGGGCTCAGGGGCTGCTATTGAAGAGCCTTGTGGTTTCATAGAAGGGCTCAGCCTCAGGGGACACAGAGAGGGGAGGGCCAGCCCGGGAGGTCCACCCTCAGCCCAGGGGATTTTTCTTCACCTCCTGGTCCATAGCCTGGGGTGCCCAACTCCATCCTCTCCATGTCCTGACTTCACTCCTGAGCTGGTCTGTCCTGGCTGAGCGCAGAGGTGGAGTATGTCTGCATTTTCTGAGCATGATAGCATGTTTCCTCTGCAGGAACTAGGAGGCTTAGGTCAGTGCATTGCCTAAGCCATATCTGTGTTGGGGAGCATTAGAACCCGATCAAAAAGTTCTCCCTTGCCATGCGCACGTAGAGTTTTAAGGAGCCATTGAAGTGCTGTAGGTGTCTGTCCTGAGGGCTGGTCACGGATGTTGTGCCTCAGTATGCCCAGGGTGCAATGCATGCTGGAGCAGACCCAGCTTGAGCAAAGATTGACAGTGACTGAGTGCAGCAGGAATGGGCTGGGTTGGAAGGCATGAAATCCTGGACCTGTGCTAGAGACAGAGACAAATTCACAAGGACACAAATATGGAGAGCCCCTGAGTCAGAATTTTACATCAGAGTCAAAGGTGATAGTGTAGAAAACCTGCACCCTTTCTTTCTGGTCTCAGGTCCTGGTGAACAACCATCCCTGTTAGAACTCCTGATGCCAGACCCTCCCCATGGCCAGGTGGCTTGGCTAGGTGATCTCTGCTGCCCCCTGGTGGCCGTTCTCCGGGAGGCACAGGGAAGTCCGTTGTCCAGGTGCAGATTCAGAACCCACTGCTCACATCCTGATTCCCAGATCCTTGGACTGCTGGCCCCAGGGAGGAATTACTCTTCTCTATGTGGCCCTTGCCACTTTCAAGGCCAGACTGCAGGAGATCTGCGTATCCATGAAAATCGGAAGAGGCCCATGTGAGGAGGAGAAGGCAAAGCCCATCTGAGGTATCACTGCTCCTACCACTGGGGTGGTGGGTCGTCAGGAGTGTGGTTCTGGGCTGGACACCAGGGGACACAGGACTCAGGTACTGCTTCTTACTGGCCCTGGTGGCTGGTGTACCAAAATAGGGTGGTGGTGGCTACAGCTCCAAGGACAGAGACAGGAGAACACTCACCTGACTAACCTTTATTCAGACCCACTTTGGTTTGGCAGACTTTCAATCCTGGGAAATCTTTGTGAAGAAGACAGTTTCTCTCTCAGAGTTTCCATGTTGTGGGTGGGGTGCAATAGTGGACACACTTGTTTTGGTGAGACAGTAGACAGCCCCTACCACCTTTTACCTAAGTCTTATCTTCTATATTCATTTGAAAGCCAAACCATTGCTATTCCCATGTCCCTCTTGGCCAGCATTGACCTTGTGGTTCAGCACTGGCCAATGGATATGTCCTTTATCTGGTGATCTTTCTGGGGACTTTTACTCTCATGAAGAAAGGAGACAGACCAGATATATGGAGTGCCTTTCCTGGAGCTGCAACAGCCATGTGAGGTGTGTTGTCAGCAAGAATGAAAAGCAAAGCTCCATAGGTGAGATATTGGGGGGAAAAGTGAGTAGATTTGGGACCTCATGGAATTGGTGAGTCTCTGGAAAGTAGCCATTTACCTCCAGACTTTGTTGGGAGGGAGTTTGTCTGTTCCTGCCTCTGATTATCATGGGTATGGTTTGCATTAACGTTTTTTTGACCAGTAGGGAAATAATGACCACAAATCAATGAACTAATCACATGATAGGGAAAAACCGTTCAGTAGTAGGTAATATGCAGACAATTAAGATGGATATCAGGCAGATACTGTGTGGGGAGAAGCTGCAGGAGGCCTCTCTGGGGAGGTGACCCTAGAGCTGCTGTCAGTCAGGATGGGAAGAAGGAAGGGGCACGAGGACATGTGTTTGGGGACAGCAGGGTCAGTCCCTGCAGGGAAGATTCCTGTTTGTCTGATCCTGAAGGAACAGTGAGCACCTAAGGTGTCTGTAATTTAAAACTTGTCAGTTTCAAGGTAATATGTTCTTATAAATGAAAAATTGGGGGGCTGGAGTGATGTGTTGTCAGAATTCATTTTGCTGTTTGTTTCTGGTTTTGGTGAATCCCAGGAGTGGTTCCTGTGTGAATCTGGAGCAAACTGAAAGGGAGACAGCAGCCTTTTTTGTAGCTGACGGTCATTGTGGCTCATCTGCTGGGTGTTAAGTCTTTTTCTAATGAAAGGATGTTGCATTTGTCAAATGCTCTTTCTGCTTCGATTGAGAAAATCATGTGAGTTTTGTATTTTATTCCATTGATACGATGTATCGCACTAATCGTTTTGTATGTTGAAACACCTTGCATTGTTGCAATAAATCCCTTTTGTTCCTGGTGTCTAATTCTTTCTATATGCTGCTAGATTAAGTTTGATAGTGTTTTGTTGAGGATTTCTGTGCCTGTATTTGTAGGAGACAGCGGTCTATAGTTTTCTAGTGATGTGTACTTTTGGTATCAGTGTAACAATGGCTGCATGAAATGAGTGGGGAAGTCTACCACATTCATCTATTTTTTGGAACCCGTTGTGAAAAATTCATACTACAGTTGAGTTTTGAACAAAGCAGGTGTTAGGGGTGCTGACAGAGGTGCAGTCTAAAACCTGCATATGACTTTTGATTCTCCCAAATTTTCACTACTAATCGCCTCCTATTGACCAGAAACCTTACTGACAACACACACAGTGGATTAACACATATTTTCGATGGTGTATGAATCATATATTGTATTCTCACAAAAAAAGTGAGTCCAAAAAGAAAATGTTGTGCAGAAGAAAATTAGGGAATTGGGATAGCTGGTGCTGGTGTGTGGGGCCCAGGCAGCCCCTGCCCGGCCAGCACCATGTGAGTCTCTGGCGTGGACGGGCACTGTGCTCACCCTGTGCAGCAGTTCTCCGCAAAGGACATCGGTGGGGGTATGTTTAATCTGCACAATCTGTACTTGTGCATCGTCACCAACAGGCCCTAACAACGTGGCGAACAGACATGAACTGCAGTAAGCTCCTCGACCCGCAAGCCCCCTATGCTGAGTCGGGTTCGTAGAGCCTGGCCTTCCCTTGTGACCATCCGGAGAGGCAGCAACCAGGGAGTAATGTGCAGATGGGACAGTCCGCCGATGGCTCTAAGGTCAAATTGCATGAGCACAGCAAGATCTGAGTGACTAGGGAGGTCACCCACCCACTGTGGAAGGGGATGGAAGCCCAGCCCAAGGGGTGGAGCATGCAGGGGAATGCCATCAAATGGACTTTCACCAAGTTCCATATTGTCCAGAAAGCTGTGTGGTGACACGATATGTCCCACAGAAGGGCCCCTGGTAATAAAGAAGGAACTTCCCTGCCACCCATAGCTCTGCAAGCGTGCACCCCCCACCCGAGCCCACTGTCCCTTGGAGAGGTCCACACGGTACCCTTACTGTCTCCCTGAAAACCAGGCTTCTGCTCTGGTGTAGACCCCAGACCAGGCAGGCACCCTCTACCAGAGGAATGTCCCTCCACCTGCTAGCTGCTCAACACTCCCCACCACTGGCTGTCTTGTGGGAATAAAACATACAGATTTGGGGGGAAAAGCATGAACAAGAGAAAATACATTTACATTACTGTCGTGTAAACCCTTGTGAGTAACTGGACTGGAGCAATTCAACCCGAGTTGGTCAAGGGTCAACTGTGTGCCTCTCATGTTGGTTCTTTCTGAAGAACCTAACGAATACACCTCATTAGATATAACTCTTTGTTATTGAAAGGTTTTAGTTTATTGTTGCTTTAGGGTTTACAGGAGCAATCTACCTTCCCAAAATCTACCTTCCAGTGATTTTATATCACTTCACATAGAACATAAGACTATTTTAATATGTTCTTCTCACCCCACCCCCCAATTTGTGCTATGGGGATCCTGTGTTTTATTTTGAGATTCATCATGAACCAGGGCATATTGTTATTATGTTGTCTTCACACAGTTGTCATTCAGAGGCATTAATGTAAGACAGATGTTTAGGTTTGTCCATGTAGACCCCATGGCTGATTATCTTCATCCCTTTGTGTGGGTTCACATTGCTATCTGATAGACTATTCCTCTCTGTGAGGAGCGTCTGTCACTCGCTGTTGTAGTGAGTGTCTGTGGGTGGTCAATTATGTGAGATTGTGCAGTCTGAAAGCTTTATCTTGCTTCATTTTTGAGAGATATTTTCATTGGATAATGAATTTCAGGTGGACAGATTTTTCTTTTTTACAGATACATATTTTTTTTAAGATTTTATTTATTTGAGAGAGAGAGAGAGAGAGAGTGTGCAAGTGGGGCAGAGGGAGAGGTAGAAGCAGACTCCCCGCTGAGCAGGCAGCAGGACTAGTGGCTTGATCCCAGGACTCCAGGATCATGACCTGAGCCAAAGGCAGATGCTTAACCAAATGAGCCACCCAGGTCCCCCTACAGATACATAGTTTAATATCTTTCTTTCAAAAGATATTTCTCCACCGTCTTCTTGCTTGCGTTGCTCATAATAAAATCTGCTTTCACCATATTTACCCTCTGCATACCACCCGCATGTTCTCTCTGACTGCTTCGCAGATGACTCTTCCACACCGGCGTTCAGCAATGTGACTGTGATGTGGATGACACTGTGGTTACTTCCTGGTTCCCAAGCATGAGCTTTGTTGAACTTCTTGAATATGTTGGTTATTGTTTTCACCAAATTTGTAATATTTCTTTTTTTTTTTTTAAGATTTTATTTATTTATTTGAGAGAGAGAGAATGAGAGACAGAGAGCATGAGAGGGAGGAGGGTCAGAGGGAGAAGCAGACTCCCTGCCGAGCAGGGAGCCTGATGCGGGACTCGATCCTGGTACTCCAAGATCATGACCTGAGCCGAAGGCAGTTGCTTAACCAACTGAGCCACCCAGGCGCCCTGTAATATTTCTGTCCAATATTTCTTTAAGCATCTTTTCTATTCCCTCCTGTCTGTCTTCTCTGCTCAGGGGGCTCCAGTTACAAGTATAGTGGGCTGCATGAGGTGGTCCCGCAACCAAACGAGGCTCTGTTCATTTCTTACCGTCTTTTTTTTTTTTGGGTCTTATTTCATTTTGAATGGTTACTACTTTGGTGTTGTGGAGTTCGCGAATCTCTTCTTTTGCAGAAACTAATCTGTTGTCATCCAGTGCATTTTTACTGTCAAACACTGACTGCAGTTTTCATCTCCAAAGTGAGATGTGGCCCTGTTCAAGGGTCATCCACGTCTGCACTGAACATGTTCAGTCATGCTCTGCCTCTTCAAACAAATGGAGTCTCATTACAATGGTAATTTTTGTGTTGTCCCTCATACATCCTCTGTAGAGCCCACCTTCGGGGCAGGGAGGAGGCAGCAGCCTGTGGACCTCAGACCTGGGGACCTGGGTCAGACCTGCTCATTGGTTTGTGCACAGGTCTCCTGGGGCTGGAGGAGAGGGTGACACAGGTGGGGAAGGGGTTTGTGTCTCACTTCCCCGTCTGCCTGTGTCACTGTGAGCAGTACCACTACTATCATAGGACTGACAGTAATAGTCAGCCTCGTCCTCGGCCCGGGCCCCGCTGATGGTCTGGGTGGCTGGGTTCCCCGAATTGGTGCTTGAGAATCGGTCAGGGATCCCTGAGGGCCGGCTGCTATCACCATAGATAATCATCACGGGGGCCTGGCCTGGCTTCTGCTGGTGCCAGGAAACATATGTATTTCCAACGTTGTCTCCCCCGCAGGTGATCCTGGCCATCTGTCCCAGGCTCACTGACATCGAGGGGGGCTGAGTCAGCACGTAGGCAGCCATGGAACCTGCAAGAGAGAAAATGCGAGGTGGGCTTTCAAACTCAGGTCTCGTCTTTAGGAAGCCCCCACCCACGTGACCTAGATTGGAGTTTAGGGATACTCTGGACTTACAGGGCACCCCTCCCATCAGTCTCAGCCCCTGGGGCCCCTGAGCATGGCTGGTGAATGGAGCCTTTGAACAAATAAGAACCCTGACCCTCTTTCCCTGGGTAGGTGCAGCCCCTCAGGGCTCACACAGAGCCCTCCAGCCCCTCATCCTGCAGCAGGGTCATGAGCATCTTGCCCCCCACAAGCAGTGCCCTGCTGAGCTCCATGTCAGGGCCAGGCTTGTGATAGTTCTGGGGGTCTGGGTGGGTGTGAGCCTGGGCTTAGCACCTGTGCAGTGAGACAGGAATCCGAGGAGGAGAGGGGTCCAAGTCATGGTGATGGTGCCCCGATTTTCTCCCTGAGGCACTAGGCTGGGCACATTCCTTCCCAGGCCTCTCTTATCCCCTTGCTGGAAACACCTGAAGGTTATGCAAACCATTTGGGGCTCGGGGGCTGCTGCTGAGGACCTTCGTGGTTTCAGGGAAGGCTTGGCCCCAAGGGGCAGAGAGAGGGAGGCGTGGGCCCTGCAGACCTACCATCAGCCCAGGGGATTCTGCTTTACCCACTTGTCCCATAATTGGTTCTGAAATGTCCTTCCCAGATTTTCTCCTTTCCTTGCTCCTAGGTGACCATAAGAGGCTTAGGTCAGTGCAGTGTCTACCCAGACCCCTGTTTGTGAGCATCAAACATGAAGAAAATTCTTCACTTGCTAAGCACACATGGAGTTTTGCAAGAACCATTGAGGTGCTGTAGGTGATGTCCTCACAGAGAGCTCTTAGGGCAGGTCATAGATTCTGTGGCTCAGTATCCCCAGTGTGTACTCAGTTCCTGGGATAGATGCAGTGCTTGAGCAAGGATTGACAGTGACTGGTTTTTAGCATAAATGGGCTGGACTGGAGAGGCATGAAGTACTGGACCTTGTGCAGGAGACAGAGGCAAATTCTTAAAGAGAGATCTGAGCGACACCGAGTCAGAATTTTTTGTTAGCGGTAAAGGTGACACTAGAGAAAGCCTATGACTTTTCCTTTAGGTCTCAGGTGGTGGTGACGAACCCTCCCTGGCTGTTAGAACCCCTGATGCCCATACACACCCCATGTCCAGGTGAGCTCTGCTGCCCCCTAGAGACCACTCCGCATTGGCGGCTGCAGGTGCAGGGAAGACCTTCCTCCAGGTGGAGATTCTGAATCCACTGCTCCGATCTTGAGTCCCTGATCCATGGACTTTTGGCTCCATGTGAGGAATTGCTTTTATCTAAGTAGTCCCTGCCAGCCTCAAGGTCATGCACGTGCTGATCAGATTACCCATGAAAATATGAGCAGGCTCATTTAGAGGAGGAGAATGCAGGGCTCATCTGAAGCATGGGTGGTGGGTGGTCATGCATGTGGTTTTGGAGCTTGGTACTAGGGGATGCAGGACTCAGGGACAGCCTCTTACTGGTGCCAGCGGCTGGTGCAGGACCAACCTGGGGCAGAGGTGACTTGCTTCCAAGTCAGAGACAGGAGAACAGTCACTTAACAAACATTAATCAGACCCACTTTGGTCTGGCAGACATTCTATCCTGGAAATTAGTGTGAACAAGATGCAGTCACTTTATCAATTTCCATCTTGAGTCTGGGGCTGCAGAGTGGATATACGTGTTTTGCTGATACAGCACATAGACTCCAACCCCTTCTATCTGCATCTTGTCTTCTATATTCTTTTAGAAGCCACACTATGGCTATTCTCAGGTGCCACTTGGTCAGCATTGACCCCATCCATGGCCCAGAGCTGACCAATGAATGTGTCATGTGCCTGGGGATCTTTTGGGGGACTTTTGCTCTTGTGAAGAAAAGAAACAGTATAAATGTATGTTGTGCTTTTTCCCTTGTACTTGGGTGTGATGGCTGGAGCTGCGGCAGCCATCCCTAGGTCCGCTCAACAATAAGGCAAAGCAAAGCCTCCATAGTAGTGATGGTGGGAGAAAAAGTGAGTACCTGGAGAACCACCATCTGACCTCAGACTTATTTCTGTGGGAGAAAAATAAGCATCTGAACGTTCATGCCTCTTGTTGAGATGTGCATGTATTGCCTTAATCTTCCTGACCAGTTAGGATGACAATAAACACAAAATGATCAATTAATAAAATAATTATAGAAGAACGTGTGCAGTGTTGGGTGATGTGCAGAGAATGAAGTGACATCAGACAAAATGACAGGCAGGGAGTGTATGGGGAGAGGTTAGAGGAGGCCTCTCTGCAGAGGGGACTGTGGGGCTTCTGTCAGGATGGGAAGAAGGGGCAAGAACTGAAGTGTGTTTGGAGTCAGTCCCTCTGGAGAAGAGTCTGGTTAGTCTGAGGATGCAGGGACTGTGAGGACCTAGGTGTCTATGATTCCAAACTAGTTGAGTTCCAAGGTGACATTTTCTCCTAAGTTAAAAACTTGAGGGGCAGGTGTGATGTGTTAGAATCCTCATGCTGTATGTTTCCAGGAAAAGTGAATCACGAGAGGAGCCCTGTGTGAACCTCCCTGCGAACTGAGTGGGAAGTTGGAGCCCGTTTGTAACTGACAGTCAGTGTGGCTTCTCTGAGGCTCACCTGTGTGTGTGTGTGTCTCCGCATCACATCAAATTCCTGCCACACACTCCTTTATATTGATGAACATACACACACATGAGTATACTTGTACATGTGCACAGATATACTAATTGTGTCTGCTCTGTGTGTGTTTGTAGATGTATGTGTGTGTACATCCTTTTACAGTGTATACACATATATTTTCTAGAGATTCTGAACTCTGCCTGGGTACCGAAGTTGCGGTTGATGTGATTTTGGTTTTTTTAGGAGGCATGTGGTTACATTTTATCAGTAATGATAAGGTGGGTGTGGTTGCCACAAGAAATAGTGGGATCAAATACTAATCAGAGAGGGGCGGAGCAAGATGGCGGAGGAGTAGGAGACCTGGATTTCGTCTCCTCTCAGGAATTCAGCTGGATAGGGATCAAACCATTCTGAACACCTACAAACTCAACAGGAGATCAAAGAAAAGAAGAGCAACAACTCTCTGAACAGAAAAGCGACCACTTTTTGGAAGGTAGGACGTGCGGAGAAGTGAATCCGAGGCGATATTCGGGAGGATAGACGGCGGGGGAGGGGCCTCCGACGGCCGCTTCTGGCAAGTGATAGAGCCACGGAGCACAAAATCGGAACTTTTAAAAGTCTGCTCCGCTGAGGGACGTCACTCTGGTGGCGAAGTGGGGGGTGGAACCCTCGCGGGACAGTGTGGTCTCAGGACCCTCGGGGTCACAGAAAGACCGGGGGTGCCTGAGTGCGGCAGAGCTCCCAGGTATCGGAGCGGGGAAGCCGGCTGCAGAGACGGAGCCCAGGCGCGGGCTCTCAGCTCGGGGTTGCTATAAACCGTGATCCGCGGCACAGTCGGGCCACAGCTCCTCCAGCAGGGACCCAACAAGCGGCAGATCCGGGGAGACTCACCTTCTTCCCCCGGGAGGAGAGGTGCGGGAGTGCACCGCGGGGATCTGCTGGGTTTGGAGACTCCACCTGGGGTCGGGTGCCAGATAGAAAGGCGCGGTCACAGGCTGGGTGAGCGCGGAGTGTGGCCGGAGACCGGGGAGACGGGAGTGACTGACTGCTTTTCTCTGGGGGCTCGCTGAGGAGCGGACCCCGAGTTCTCGGCTCCGCCGGGGCGGAGACTGGGAGGCCGCCATTTTCACTCTCCGCCTCCAAAGCTGTACGGAAAGCTTGCAGGGAACAAAAGCTCCGGAGAGCAAACCCGAGCAGATTACTTAGCCCGGACCGGCAAGGGCGGGGCAATTTTGCCTCCGGCAAAGACATTTGGGAACCACGGCAACAGGCCCCTCCCCCAGAAGATCAGCGAGAACAGCCAGCCAAGACCAAGTTTACCGATCAATGAGAACGGCAGAACTCCAGCGCTAGGGGAACACTGCACATAGAATTCATGGCTTTTTTACCATGATTCTTTAGTCTTTCAAAGTTAATTATTTTTTTTAACTGTCTTTTTTTCTTTTTTCCTTTTTTCTTTTTTTTTGAATTTTTCTTTTTCCCTTTTTCAACCAACATCTTATCAATCCCTTTTTTAAAAAAAAAAACATTTTTATTTTTCATTTTTAAAGTCATATTCTATCCCTTCATAGTAGTTACCCGTATTTTTGGCATATATATATAAGTTGTTCTCTCTTTAAAATCTTGAGATAGTTTCTTCTAACAGATCAAAATATACTCTAAATCTCTAGTGTATGGTTTTTTTCTACTCCCCTGCCTGATCACATTCTCTCCCTTTTTTCTTTCTTTCTTTTTTTTTTTAATCCTCTTCTTTCTTTTTTCAAACAACTTATCAAATCCTTTTTTAAAATTTTTTATAATTTCCATCTTTACAGTCATATTCCATCCCTTCATCATATCAACCCTTATTTTTGTACATATATAAGTTTTTCTTTCTTTAAAATTTTGGGAGGGACTTTCTTTTAACAGACCAAAATACACCCAAAATCTAGTGTGTGGCACTGATCTATAATCCAGCCTGATCATATTTGATCACATTCTGTTTTTGTTTTGTTTTGTTTTGTTCTGCTTTTGTTTGTTTTTATCTTTATCTTTTTCTTTTTTCTTTTTTTCTTTCCTTTTCTTTTTTCTCTCTTTCCCTTTCTTTTCCCACTGCTTCAGGTCTTTTCTGATTTGTTTAGAGTATATTTTCTGGGGACGTTGTTACCCTGCTAGCATTTTGTTTTCTCATTAATCTATTCTCCTCTGCACAAAATGACAAGACGGAAAAAATCACCTCAACAAAAAGAACAAGAGGTAGTACCGACTGCCAGGGACCTACTCAATACGGACATTAGTACAATGTCAGATCTAGAGTTCAGAATCATCACTTTAAAGATACTAGCTGGGCTTGAAAAAAACATGGAAGTTATTAGAGAAACCCTTTCTGGAGAAGTAAAAGAACTAAAATCGAACCAAGTAGAAATCAAAAAGGCTATTAATGAGGTGCAATCAAATATGGGGGCACTAACTGCTAGGATAAATGAGGCAGAAGAAAGAATCAGTGAGATAGAAGACCAAATGATGGAAAATAAAGAAGCTGAGAAAAAGAGAGATAAACAACTACTGGATCACGAGGGCAGAATTCGAGAAATAAACGATACCATAAGACGAAACAACATTAGAATAATTGGGATCCCAGAAGAAGAAGAAAGAGAGAGAGGTGCAGAAGGTATAATGGAGCAAATTATAGCAGAGAACTTCCCTAATTTGGGGAAGGAAACAGGCATCAAAATCCAGGAAGCACAGAGAACCCCTCTCAAAATCAATAAAAATAGGTCAACACCCCGACATCTAATAGTAAAACTTACGAGTCTCAGAGACAAAGAGAAAATCCTGAAAGCAGCTCGGGAGAAGAGATATGTAACCTACAATGGTAGAAACATTAGATTGGCAACAGACTTATCCACAGAGACCTGGCAGGCCAGAAAGGACTGGCAGGACATATTCAGAGCACTAAATGAGAAAAATATGCAGCCAAGAATACTATATCCAGCTAGGCTGTCATTGAAAATTGAAGGAGAGATCAAAAGCTTCCAGGACAAACAAAAACTAAAGGAATTTGCAAACACGAAACCAGCCCTACAACAAATATTGAAAGGGGTCCTCTAAGCAAAGAGAGAGCCTAAAAGCAACATAGACCAGAAAGGAACACAAACAATATACAGTAACAGTCACTTTACAGGCAATACAATGGCACTGAACTCCTATCTTTCAATAGTTACCCTGAATGTAAATGGGCTAAATGCCCCAATCAAAAGACACAGGCTATCAGATTGGATTAAAAAACAAGACCCATCGATATGCTGTCTGCAAGAGACTCATTTTAGACCCAAAGACACCCCCAGATTGAAAGTGAGGGGGTGGAAAACCATTTACCATGCTAATGGACACCAAAAGAAAGCTGGGGTGGCAATCCTTATATCAGACAAATTAGATTTTAAACCAAAGACTGTAATAAGAGATGAGGAAGGACACTATATCATACTTAAAGGGTCTATCCAACAAGAAGATCTAACAATTGTAAATATCTATGCCCCTAACATGGGAGCAGCCAATTATATAAGGCAATTAATAACAAAAGCAAAGAAACACATCGACAACAATACAATAATAGTGGGGGACTTTAACACCCCCCTCACTGAAATGGACAGATCGTCTAAGCAAAAGATCAACAAGGAAATAAAGACTTTAAATGACACACTGGACCAAATGGACTTCACAGACATATTCAGAACATTCCATCCCAAAGCAACAGAATACACATTCTTCTCTAGTGCCCATGGAACATTCTCCAGAATAGATCACATCCTAGGTCATAAATCAGGTCTCAACCGGTACCAGAAGATTGGGATCATCCCCTGCCTATTTTCAGACCACAATGCTTTGAAACTAGAACTCAATCACAAGAGGAAAGTCAGAAAGAACTCAAATACATGGAGGCTAAAGAGCATCCTACTGAAGAATGAATGGGTCAACCAGGAAATTAAAGAAGAATTAAAAAAATTCATGGAAACCAATGAAAATGAAAACACAACTATTCAAAATCTTTGGGATACAGCAAAGGCAGTCCTAAGAGGAAAGTATATAGCAATACAAGCCTTTCTCAAGAAACAAGAAAGGTCTCAAGTACACAACCTAACCCTACACCTAAAGGAGCTGGAGAAAGAACAGCAAATAAAGCCTAAACCCAGCAGGAGAAGAGAAATAATAAAGATCAGAGCAGAAATCAATGAAATAGAAACCAAAAGAACAGTAGAACAGATCAACGAAACTAGGAGCTGGTTCTTTGAAAGAATTAACAAGATTGATAAGCCCCTGGCCAGACTTATCAAAAAGAAAAGAGAAATGACCCAAATCAACAAAATCATGAATGAAAGAGGAGAAATCACAACCAACACCAAGGAAATACAAACAATTATAAGAACATATTATGAGCAACTCTATGCCAACAAATTAGATAACCTGGAAGTAATGGATGATTTCCTAGAGATGTATCAACTACCAAAACTGAACCAGGAAGAAATAGAACACCTGAACAGACCTATAACCACTAAGGAAATAGAAGCAGTCATCAAAAATCTCCCAAAACACAAAAGCCCAGGGCCAGATGGCTTCCCAGGGGAATTCTACCAAACATTTCAAGAAGAATTAATACCTATCCTTCTGAAACTGTTCCAAAAAATAGAAATGGAAGGAAAACTTCCAAACTCATTTTATGAGGCCAGCATTACCTTGATCCCAAAACCAGACAAAGACCCCATCAAAAAGGAGAATTACAGACCAATATCCCTGATGAACATGGATGCAAAAATTCTCACCAAAATACTAGCCAATAGGATCCAACAGTACATTAAAAGGATTATTCACCACGACCAAGTCGGATTTATCCCTGGGCTGCAAGGTTGGTTCAACATCCGCAAATCAATCAACGTGATACAATACATTAACAAAAGAAAAAACAAGAATCACATGATCCTCTCAATAGATGCAGAAAAAGCATTTGACAAAGTACAGCATCCTTTCTTGATCAAAACTCTTCAGAGTATAGGGATAGAGGGTACATACCTCAATATCATAAAAGCCATCTATGAAAAACCTACAGCGAATATCATTCTCAATGGGGAAAAACTGAGAGCTTTCCCCCTAAGGTCAGGAACGCGGCAGGGATGTCCACTATCACCACTGCTATTCAACATAGTATTGGAAGTCCTAGCCACAGCAATCAGACAACAAAAAGAAATCAAAGGCATTCAAATTGGCAAAGAAGAAGTCAAACTCTCACTCTTTGCAGATGATATGATACTTTATGTGGAAAATCCCAAAGACTCCACCCCAAAACTGCTAGAACTCATACAGGAATTCAGTAAAGTGGCAGGATATAAAATCAATGCACAGAAGTCAGTGGCATTCCTATACACCAACAACAAGTCAGAAGAAAGAGAAATTAAGGAGTCGATCCCATTTACAATTGCACCCAAAACCATAAGATACCTAGGAATAAATCTAACCAAAGAGGCAAAGGATCTGTACTCAGAAAACTATAAAATACTCATGAAAGAAATTGAGGAAGACACAAAGAAATGGAAAAACGTTCCATGCTCATGGATTGGAAGAACAAATATTGTGAAGATGTCAATCCTACCTAGAGCAATCTACACATTCAATGCAATCCCCATCAAAATACCATCCACTTTCTTCAAAGAAATGGAACAAATAATCCTAAAATTTGTATGGAACCAGAAAAGACCCCGCATAGCCAGAGGAATGTTGAAAAAGAAAAGCAAAGCTGGCGGCATCACAATTCCAGACTTCCAGCTCTACTACAAAGCTGTCATCATTAAGACAGTATGGTACTGGCACAAAAACAGGCACATAGATCAATGGAACAGAATAGAGAGCCCAGAAATGGACCCTCAACTCTATGGTCAACTAATCTTCGACAAAGCAGGAAAGAATGTCCAATGGAAAAAAGACAGTCTCTTCAACAAATGGTGTTGGGAAAATTGGACAGCCACATGCAGAAGAATGAAACTGGACCATTTCCTTACACCACACACAAAAATAGACTCCAAATGGTTGAAAGACCTCAATGTGAGACAGGAGTCCATCAAAATCCTAAAGGAGAACACAGGCAGCAACCTCTTCGACCTCAGCCGCAGCAACTTCTTCCTAGAAACATCGCCAAAGGCAAGGGAAGCAAGGGCAAAAATGAACTATTGGGACTTCATCAAGATAAAAAGCTTTTGCAAAGCAAAGGAAACAGTCAACAAAACCAAAAGACAACTGACAGAATGGGAGAAGATATTTGCAAATGACATATCAGATAAAGGGCTAGTATCCAAAATCTATAAAGAACTCATCAAACTCAACACCAAAAGAACAAATAATCCAATCAAGAAATGGGCAGAAGACATGAACAGACATTTCTCCAAAGAAGACATCCAAATGGCCAACAGACACATGAAAAAGTGTTCAATATCGCTCGGCATCAGGGAAATCCAAATCAAAACCTCAATGAGATACCACCTCACACCAGTCAGAATGGCTAAAATTAACAAGTCAGGAAATGACAGATGTTGGCGGGGATGCGGAGAAAGGGGAACCCTCCTACACTGTTGGTGGGAATGCAAGCTGGTGCAGCCACTCTGGAAAACAGTATGGAGGTTCCTCAAAAAGTTGAAAATAGAGCTACCATATGATCCAGCAATTGCACTACTGGGTATTTACCCCAAAGATACAAAAGTAGGGACCCGAAAGGCTACGTGCACCCCGATGTTTATAGCAGCAATGTCCACAATAGCCAAACTGTGGAAAGAGCCAAGATGTCCATCAACAGATGACTGGATAAAGAAGATGTGGTATATATATACAATGGAATATTATGCAGCCATCAAAAGGAATAAGATCTTGCCATTTGCAACGACGTGGATGGAACTGGAGGGTATTATGCTGAGCGAAATAAGTCAAACAGAGAAAGACATGTATCATATGACCTCACTGATATGAGGAATTCTTAATCTCAGGAAACAAACTGAGGGTTGCTGGAGTGGGGGGTGGAGTGGGAGGGATGGGGTGACTGGGTGATGGACACTGGGGAGGGTATGTGTTCTGGTAAGCGCTGTGAATTGTGCAGGACTGTTGAATCTCAGATCTGTACCTCTGAAACAAATAATGCAATATATGTTAAGAAAGAAAAAAAGAAGAAGAAGAATGTAGCAGGAGGGGAAGAATGAAGGGGGGGAAATCGGAGGGGGAGAAGAACCATGAGAGACAATGGACTCTGAAAAACAAACTGAGGGTTCTAGAGGGGAGGGGGTTGGGAGGATGGGTTAGCCTGGTGATGGGTATTGAGGAGGGCACGTTCTGCATGGAGCACTGGGTGTTATGCATAAACAATGAATCATGGAACACTATATCTAAAACTAATGATGTAATGTATGGGGATTAACATAACAATAAAAAAATTAAAAAAAAAAAAAAAAAATACTAATCAGACTCATTTGACAGAGGACACTGGTATCATTTAGTTAATGATGCTATTCCTAGGCCTGAAATAGATGGACTGCTTACCAACTTTTCTCGTCTGTATAATAGAAAGCTCCATTTGGGAAACACTTTGGCTTGCTACTGAACCTTAACAGAGAATGTATGCTCCTTATTAGCCACTAAGTTACTCTGTGACCTGAACCACCTGCCTGCACTGACGGCCTACTGACCAACAATGCCATGGAAATGGGCATTCAGAGCAGCTGTCCAACATCAAACAGAAGAGGTTAATTTGATATCAGGCTTCACCAGGGCCTGAGGGAACAGATGAGTTGTATGAGGAAGAGGCCCAATGCCCATGACCCTAACCCCTGCTGCATTATCTTTTCTCTGTCTCCTTTTTCTCTGTCTCCTTAACTATGACCGAAGGGGATGATCCTGAGACCAGCTGATATAGAGAAAATACACACAGCTTGTTTACAGAGGTTCCCGTATGCCATGCAGCCAACTCTGCTGGTTAACAATATCAGCATGGCAGCCCTCCTCTGGGACACCCTGCATAACATGGGTAGAGGAAAACTCTCCAATGAGGTAATATTTGAGCGGAGTGCTTGGTTCATTTCACCTGGACAGAGAGAAGGCTAGAGCCTATACTGACCTACAGGCTCTACTCAGAGTTCAGTGGATGGCCAGAGATGCCAAGAAACACAGTAAGAAAACTGGTAAAAGATGTTTGAGGAAGAGATATTTGAGTAGAACTCCCCAAATGAATACAGAGCAGGATGCTACGTGTGTTCCATGAAAATGTCTACCATAATGTGTCCTCAAAAGGAAATGGTGTTAATAATCAGGTGGATAATATGACATGACTGGGGACGGTGATCAGCCTTCTTGTCCATCCACACTTGAACTTGTCCAGTGGGCTCCATTACACAGTGCCCATGTTGCAAGGTATGTGGTTATTCATGGGATAATCACTGTCAATTTCCACTCACTAAAGTTCACCTGGCTATGGCCACTTCTGAGGACCACTCTGCCAACAGCGGAGACCAACCCTGAGTTCCCAGCATGAGACCATTCTCTTGGGAAACAGCCTGGAGCCTGGTTGCAGACTAATTACATTAGACCTCTTCCATCATGGTAGGGATAGCTCTGTACTTTTTGGAATAGATCTTTACCTACATAGGTTTACTTTGACTGCAATGCTTCTTCCCAAACTATTACCCTTGTACTGCAGGTTGCCTCACCCACTGTTCTAGTATTTCAGGGAGGCTTCTGTCCAAGGTACATATTTCACATCAAATGAAGGACTGCAATGTGCCCATGTCCATGGAATTCACTGGTTCTACCTTCTTCCCCACTGTTCTGAAACAGCTGGCTTGGATGAAGGGACTAATGTCTTCTTGAAGACTCAGTTTCTGTCCCAGGCATGGGACAACACTTTGTGGGGCTGGAGTAACATTTTCCAGAGTTGATATTTGCATTAAATCTGTGTCCAATATATGGTGATGTTTCTGGCATAGCTAACATTCATGGGTCCAGGGATCTAGAGGTGGAATTGGGAACGTCCCCACTCACTGATATTCCCAGTCACCTGCAAAATTTTGACTGTCACCATGACCCTCCACTCTGGTGACCTAGAGGTCTTAATTCTAAAGGAGAACTGCTTTCACCCAGTGACACCACAATGATTCTATTCAACTGAAAGCTGAGACTTCCCCTTGTCACTTTGAGTGTCTTGTGTCTCCATGGATGTCTCTCTGTCTGTCCTTCCAGGCTGATTGTTCATCCCCAACAAGTATCCTAGCCAAGAAAATGTGACAGTCTCATCCTGCCTCCTGCCATGCACTCCTGATCCACATGGTGCAGGGGCTGCCTGGAGGACTGGGTTGGGGATAGGTCTGGGAATCTCAGATCTGGGGCCCGGGGCCAGACCTACTGTGCTTTGTCCACAGTCCTCCTGGGGCTGAAGGAGTGTGTCATACAGACAGGGAATCATTTGGGTCTTACATCCTTGTGTGTCTCTGTCACTATGAGCATTAGTACCATTGTCTCACACCTCACAGTAGTAGTGAGCTTCTTCCTTGGTCTTGGTCCTGCTAATATTTAGGGTGGCTGGGTCTTGAAATTTGGAGTCAGAGAATTGGTCAGGAATCCTTGAGGGACGCTTACTATTGTCCATTATGACCAGCACTGGGTCCTGTCCTGGCTTCTACTGGTACCAGTGTACACCACATTTCTATATTGTCTCCCCGACAGGTGATCACGGCCATCTGTCCCAGAGTCACTGAGCACAGGGCAGCTGGGTCAGCACCAGGGAGGTGTTTCAGGAGCCCGGTCATGGGCTGAGCTGGGCCTTTCTAGAGCTATAGACAACACCTGATTCAGGGAAAGGTGGTCCTGTGGCCTCAGCATCTACCCCTCCTGCTTTATTCCCCTCTGTGTCCCCTAGCTGCACTCTGGTCCCATCCTTGGCATCAGAATAGGAAACTCTCTCATTCTGACACTTGTTCGTCATGGTGCATGTGGGAATTTACTTGTTATACAATCACCTGCTGTTGGAGATTCATCACAACCTCTAGTCTATTTCCATGTGGCGCTTCTGTCTCTGACACCCCCCATCCCACTGCAGACCAGTGACTGGCATTGTCAACTCTTGATTCCTTTAATGTATTTTTCATTCACCTTTCATGTAAATATATGAACTGGGCCAGAAACCCTTGATTCCTTTAATTTTTTTTTCATTCACCTTTCATGTAAATATATGAATTGGGCCAGAAACCAGCCCTGACTGAGGGACTCACTTCAAGCTCCGTGTCTCTGTGAGGGTTCCCAGGGCCATGTCTTTGCACACGGAGGGAGCTCTGGGGACTGGATAGTCAGTGGTCCCTCCTGGGAACTGGGTTCTGTCACTGGAGCAAAGACAGCACAGGGACCAGAGATGTGGCCTGAGGCCGTGGGAATCACGTCACCCTGGAGACAGTCTCACAGGGAGGCTGCGGATGCTACTTCCGGGGACCATGGGCTCCGAGTGCCCCACCTCCCATCCCCTGAGACACTCGTGAGCAAGGAAGCTGCAACCCCGGGTCAGAGTCTGCCACAGAGCTTGAAGTGAGTCCCTCAGTCAGGCACGTCTCCGAACGTGCCCAGCACAGAAGGTTCAGCTTCCTGGGACCTCAAATGGAGAGTGAGGGACTAGAATTTCCAGATGAGGTACTCACTGTGTCAGGACTCCTCTCAGTGTCCTGGGTAACAGTGTGTGAGTCTGACCCTCAGAACAAGGTCCCTGGAGTTGAGGACATGGGGATGGATCATCCCTACTTCCTTCTGAGGACTGAACCCTGGACCCCTGCTGACCCCCGGGCCTGGTGTCCCTGTGAGGCTCCCGTGGGCGGCCCCAGCCTCTGTCCTGGGGCTCCTGATGCAGCCCTGCTGCCCCCTGCTGGTGGAGGAGGCTCAGAGCAGGAGCTTCCCTCCTGCAGGTCCCCCCACAGCCCCTGTCTCCTGAGGAGGGGTGTGGACCTGGGAGTCCTGCCTCCCACAGGCAGCTTCCACCCTCTGCCCAGCCCAGCCCAGCCCAGCACAGCACAGAAACTCACATACTCAGTGCAGGAGGCAGGACAGGTAAGATTCCTGCTCTTGTCCAGGGGTCAAAACGCCCTCGCCTGTCCCTCTGGCTGTGGCAACAGGGTGGGCGCAGGGTAATGTGGAGTGTATTTTGAAAGGGTCACAGTCCAGGAAACCTTTGTGCGATCCTATTGGCACTCCTTTCTCTCCATTTAGGAGTCGAGTCTGATGCTGCCTGCATCCCAGTGAGTGCCGCTGGGTCACAGTGGATGCTTCTAGCACTAATGTTACACATGGACCTAATCTTTATCAGTATTATTCCTATCATTTCCAACACACTGTTTCTTCTCTTTTTTTCTTTCTTTCTTTCTTTTTTTTTCTGTTTCTATTACAACCTATAGCACTAAGAGTCTGGGGCAGGAGGACTTCTACACGAGCCTCGTAGGTGATTTGGATGAAACAGGGAATTTGGGAATTCACATCTGAATATGCAATTTCAATTCTTACTCGTCATACTTTTATGAGCCCTTTTCCTTGATTTCTGCAGAGGATAGACAAAGACTCCCAGCCCAGCACCCCTCACTCCCACCCTGCAGTCTCTGTTTGATTTATAAAGCTCTGTCAATGTTTTTATGTCATTGAATTTGAAAACAAAAGTGTTCTTTTTTTAAGATTTTATTTATTTATTTGTGTGTGTGAGAGAGAGAGTGAGCGCACAAGCAGGGGATGCTGCAGGCAGAGGGAGAAGCAGGCTCCCCACTGAGCAAAGAGCCTGATGCGGGACTCAATCCCAGGACCCTGGGATCATGACCTGAGCCAAAGGCAGACACTTAACTAAGTGAGCCACCCAGGTGTCCCAAAACAAAGTGTTCTAACATCAGTATAAGCTTCCCCATTTCACAGCACATAAAGTTGAGGTCCAGGGAGACTAGGTTCCGAGGAAGGGAGAGGAAAGTGGAGTGAGTCCAGAATGGAGCCCAGATGTGCTGAATTCAGGCCCTAGGCTCCTCAGGGCAGAGCTTGACCAGCAGGGGGAGGGATAGATAGTGAAGGAGGGTGAGGCCAGGCTGGGCAGCAGAGCTTCTGTCCCTGACTCACTGCCATCTCCATCCTGGTTGGTCTATAAAGGAGCCCCCTCAGGCTGCACATGGGGAGAGTCAGAGGGGTTGTGTCCCAGGTTTGAGCTGGAGAATCTGTGGGGACAGTGGAGGCTGTTTGGTTGTGTGGGGCCTGGCCTGGGTCCTGCTGGCTCTGCTCTGCATTATTGCTTGGTCCTCTCTGTCTAACAGGTTTGAGGGAGTGACAGGGTTCTCATGGACAATCTATAGTAGGTACCTGAGTCTTGCAGTGGATACAAGGCCTGCAAGTTCAGGAGACTGAGGGGCTCATTCTCTCAGTCCCACCTCCTGCAGCACCTTCTGGGCTGAGCTCAGGTTCAGGGTCATGTTCAGGGTCCTGTGGGGGCTGAGCCTGTGGGCAGGGCCTGGGGGCAGCTCCTGGGGAGGGAGTGAGGTGGGGGAGCTAGAGGGTCAAGGCCATGGTGGGGATTCCAGATTGTGTGTCTTGACTCCACAGCTGAGTCTGGCTGTCCCAGACCTCCCTCATGCCCTCAGTGGTCCCCATAAAAATGCTTATTCTCACGTTGGTGGAAAGAATCTCTCTGCTTCTTGGCAGGCTTCATGGATTCAGTTCATGTGGAGCTGTGCTCCCCTATTGGCTCCATACGGGAGCTCTTGTGTTTAATTATTATAAAAACTGAGGAGGAAAGGAGAGGTGAGGTCATTTCTGTAGCTGTTCTCATTAATCTACCCTCCTTTCATTTGTTTCCATTTCTCTGTGAGTGTTTCAAATACACATGACATCAATTATTCCATCCTAACCATTTGTAGGAGTTCAATTCATCTTCCCCGATTCTTCATCTGTAATGTTAGTTTTTTACATCCCAAACTGTGGAAGGGAATTGAGTGGAAACTGAACTTGTTCTTAAAAGTTTATTTCCTTGTAGGTTTCTGATACTCTGGCCCTGTTGTTAAACTCAATTTGACACAATTATCTTTTAATTGTGCTGCTTACAACATTTTCTGTCTGTGGGTAGAGACGTAAGTTATTAGACCCCATCTTGCTGTTTATTTTCCATATGTTCCATGTGTTCTCTGTTCTCCTTTTTCATTTATTTCTTCTTCTTGAGTAATGGAGCATTCTCTATGATCCATTGTATTTCTCTGCTTGGCTCATTAGCTGTAACTCCTTGCTGTTCTGTCATCTGTGACTCATCACAGGCTACATTCAGGTGATGTCACACCACTTGACAGAGAGCGTGACATTAGAACCCACTTTCCGCTCTCTTTTCTCAGCGCTGTGGTAGTGTTACAAGATCGCAGAGTTCTTGTCTCATGGAGTCGAAGAATGAGTATCGTGGACACAAAAGGGTGAAGTGAAGTGAAAGTTTATTAAGTGAAGGTGAGAACAGAAAAGAAAGAAGAAGCTCTCTAGAGTGAGAGGGGTCCCGAATAGGTTACCACTGAGGGCTTTTAGGGGCAGTCTTCTATTGAGAACTGCCTGGGAGGCTTGTGGACTTGAGATTCTTGTGCCATCTTGGGTTGAGCACACACTATTGATAACACCCTTAATGATTAATTCTTTGAGGTTTGGTCATTTTCTGTGATACAATGTAGCTGCAAAAGAAAAATACTCCAGACCATCCGAGGCCAGCTTGTCTGTTTCCTTATCTCTTATTCAGTCTGTCTTAGCACTTCTGCCTGCCAGGGATAGTCTTAGAGCCCAGCCAGGGGCCCCCTATCTCTACCTTAAACCTTTCCTTACTCAGTAGGAATGTCATACTCATCACTGTTAACTACATGATAAATTCCACCATATGCAGTGATTAGATTTGCTGTAGACAGTGATTTACTTTTCAAAGAGAAGTAAATCATCAAAAAAATTCTTCATATTTATCCCTGTAGTTACCATTTCTGACTCTTACATTCATTTTGTAGATTCAGATTCTTTCTGGATTCACTTCCTCCTGCCTGAGGGAAGTCCAATATTATTTCCTGTGTTACGGGTCTGCTGATGATCAGTTCTGTCAGTTTGGTAGAGCTGAAACATTGTTTTATTTAGCCTTCATTATTGAAGGATATTTTCCCTAGATAAAGACATAAAGGGTTTCCTTTTGGTTATTTCTTCAGTATTTTGAGATGTTAATCCTCTGTCCTCTGTGTGCATTTCTGCTAAGGAAAAGTCTGTCTGAATCTTTATCACTGTTCCCCTGAATCAGGTGTCTTTCCTCTCTGGGTGCTTTTCACACTGTCTCTTTTTCTCTGCCTTAAACAATGTGATATTGGTGGGTGTTGGAGTGTTGTTTTTCCCCATATTTCTTGTGCTTACAGTTTCTCAAGAATTCTGAATCTGTATTGAATTTTCATGAAATTTAGAACATTTTTGGCAAATAATCCCCAAATATTTTTTAATTCTCCCCACTCCACCCTTATTCCCCCGGTTCGCAATCACATGTGCCGACATTGCTAACGTCCTACACTCAGTACTGCTCTGCTCACTTTTTTTTTTACATCTACAGAAATCTTGGTTTTATTGGATAATGATATATATTTTAGCTTCCAAATGTTACAATGCATACAATGAGCTAGGTGCTAGTTGTTAGATATTATAGATAGTTAAAGGGAAACAATTCACTTCTTATTTATTTATTTACTTATTTTATTATGTTATGTTAGTTACCATACAATACATCATTAGTTTTTGATGTAGTGATCCATGATTCATTAGTTCCGTATAACACCCAGTGTTCATTACAACACGTGCCCTCCTCAATAACCATTACCAGGCTAACACATCCCCCCCACCCCCAAACCCTCAGATTGTTTCCCGGAGTCTATAGTCTCTCATGGTTCATCTCCCCCTCTGGTTCCCCTCCCTTCAGCTTTTCCTTTCTTCCCCTAATGTCTTCCATGCTATTCCACATATGAGTGAAACCATATGATAATTGACTTTCTCTAGTTGACTTATTTCAGCTAGCATAATCCCCTTCAGTTCCATCGATGTCTATGCAAATGGTGGGTATTCATCCGTTCTGATGGCTGAGTAATATTCCTTTGTATATATGGACCACATCGTCTTTATCCATTCATCTGTTGAAGGGCATCTCGGGTCCTTCCACAGTTTGGCTATTGCAGACATTGCTGCTGTGAACATTGGGGTGCATGTGCTCCTTCTTTTCACTACATCTGTATCTTTGGGGTAAATACCCAGTAGTGTAGTTGCTGGGTCATAGGGTAGCTCTATTTTTTTTTTTTAAAGATTTTATTTATTTATTTGAGAGAGAGAGAATGAGAGAGAACACATGAGAGGGGGGAGGGTCAGAGGGAGAAGCAGACTCCCTGATGAGCAGGGAGCCTGATGTGGGACTCGATCCAGGGACTCCAGGATCATGACCTGAGCCGAAGGCAGTCGCTTAACCAACTGAGCCACCCAGGCGCCCGGGTAGCTCTATTTTTAACTTTTTGAGGAACCTCCACACATTTTCCAGAGTGGCTGTACCAACTTGCATTCCCATCAACAGTGTAAGAGGGTTGCCCTTCTTCCACATCCTCTCCAACATTTACACTGGATATTCTTCCTGTCTTGTTAATTTTTGTCATTCTAACTGGTGTAAGGTGGTATCTCAATGAGGTTTTGATTTGAATTTCCCTGATGAGTAATGATGTTGAACATTTTTTCATGTGTCTGTTAACCATTTGTATGTCTTCTTTGGAGAAGTGTCTGTTCAGGTCTTCTGCCCATCTTTTTTGACTGGATTATTTGTTTTTTTGGGTGTTGAGTTTGAGAAGTTCTTTATAGATCTTGGATACCAGCCCTTTATCTGTAGTGTCATTTGCAAATATCTTCCCTTATTCCGTGGGTTGCCCCTTAGTTTTGTTGACTGTTTCCTTTGCTGTGCAAAAGTTTGCCATCTTAATGAAATCCCAAAAGTTCATTTTTGCTTTTGTTTCCCTTGCCTTTAAAGACGTGTCTTGAAAGAGGTCACTTTGGCCAATGTCGAAGAGGTTACTGCTTATGTTCTCCTCTAGGATCTTGATGGATTCCTGTCTCACATTTAGGTCTTTCATCCATTTTGAGTTTATCTTTGTGTATGGTGTAAGAGAATGGTCGAGTTTCATTCCTTTGTATATAGCTGTCCCATTTTCCCAGCAGCATTGATTGAAGAGATTTTTATCCATTGGATATTTTTTCCTGATTTGTCAAAGATTAATTGACTGTAGAATTGAGGGTCCATTTCTGGTCTCTCCATTCTGTTCCATTGATCTATATGTCTGCTTTTGTGCCAGTACCATGCTGTCTTGGCAATCACAGCTTTGTAATAGAGCTTGACGTCAGGCATTGTGATGCCCCCAGCTTTGGTTTTCCTTTTCAACAATCCCCTGGCAATTGAGGGTCTTTTCTGGTTCCATACAAATTTTAGGATTGTTTGTTCCAGCTCTTTGAAAAATGCCAATGGTATTTTGATTGGGATGGCATTGAAGGTATAGATTGCTCTGGGGAGCATAGACATTTTAACAATGTTTATTCTTCCAATCCATGAGCATGGAATGTGTTTCCATCTTTTTGTGTCTTCTTCAATTTCTTTAATAAGTGTTCTGTAGTTTCTAGAGTATAGATCCTTTACCTCTTTGGTTAGCTTTATTCCTAGGTATCCTATGGTTTTTGGTGGTATTATAAATGGAATCGATTCCTTAATTTCTCTTTCTTCAGTCACATTGTTAGTGTATAGAAAAGCAACTGATTTCTGTGCATTAATTTTGTATCCTGCCACGTTGCTGAATTGCTGTATGAGTTCTAGTAATTTGGGGATGGAATCTTTTGGGTTTTCCACATAAAGTATCATGTCATCTGCAAAGAGAAAGAGTTTGACTTCTTTGCCAATTTGAATGCCTCAAATCTATATGTACCCCCCTCCCCTCTGTAACCCTCAGTTTGTTTCCGGGAGTCCAGAATCTCTCATGGTTTGTCTCCCTCTCTGATTTCTTCCTATTCAGTTTTCCTTCCCTTCCCCTATGGTCCTCGGCACTATTCTGTATGTTCCACATATGAGTGAAACCATATGATAATTGTCTTTCTCTTCTTGACTTATTTCACTTAATATAACCCCATCCAGTTCCATCCATGTCGATGCAAATGGTGAGTATTCATCCTTTCTGATGGCTGAGTAATATTCCAGTGTATATATTGGACCACATCTTCTTTATCCATTCACCTGTTGAAGGGCATCTCGGCTCTTTCCACAGTTTGGCTATTGCGGACATTGCTGCTCTGAACATTGGAGCACATGTGCCCCTTCTTTTCACTACATCTGTATCTCTGGGGTAAATACATAGTAATGCAATTGCTGGGTTGTAGGGTAGCTCTATTTTTAATGTCTTGAGGAAACTCCAAACTGTTTTCCAGAATGGTTGTACCAGCTTGCATTCCCACCAATAGTGTAAGTGGGTTCCCCTTTCTCCACATCCTCACCAACACTTGTTTCCTGTCTTTTTAATTTTCCCATTTTAACTGGTGTAAGGTGGTATCTCATTGTGGTTTCGATTTGAATTTCCCTGATGGCTAGTGATGTTGAACATTTTTTCATGTGTCTGTTAGCCATTTGTATGTCTTCTTTGGAGAAGTGTCTGTTCGTGTCTTCTGCTTATTTCTTGAATGGATTATTCATTTTTAGGGTGTTGAGTTTGATAAATTCTTTATAGATTTTGGATACCAACCATTTATCTGATAACACATTTACAAATATCTTCTCCAATTCTCTAGGTTGTTTTTTAGTTTTGTCAACTGTCTCCTTTGCCGGGCAAAAGCTTTTTATCTTGATGAAATCTCAAGAGTTCATTTTTGTTTTTGTTTCCCTCACATTTGGAGACGTGTCTCATAAGATGTTACTGCAGCCCTGGTCAAAGAGTTTGCTGCCTGTGTTCAAAGAGGGTCATCTTGATTACAGCATGATAGAGAAGAAAATAAGTCAATGACAGTTCAGGTGTGCTGAATCTAAACTGATCTGCACTGGTGTGGGAGTGGAGGCATGTAAAGTGAGGATTTTCCTGAGAGCTATGGACATTGCACTGAGCAGGCATTGCTTTGTGCCCCTGTTCTTCTGTTGAGGAGTTGGAAAGGCTTACCTTCTGGAGCCATTTCATGCAGGCAGAGAGGAAGCTGTGACTCCCCAGACATTTCAGCAGAGAGTGTGTCTATCCATCACAGAGGCTTGGACATTCTTCATATTGCCACTTAGTGCATATTGAAAAGAATTCCCACTCAGAGCTCTGTGTCTTCCTGAAATAAAGTCTCTTCATCCAGAAAGAGTTTTTTGACCTAGTGTGTTTTCTAAAAGAGATGGGTTTAGGGCAAAGACTCAAATCAGGGCTGACTGATCCTTGCCAGAATGGAAATGGAAATGTCCACTCAGAAAATGGGCATATTTCTATAGAGTGTGAATGTTCTGATAAAACTATTTTAGTGTCCTTGTTAATACTCCATGATAGACATTTAAAGAGCACAAGAGAATTGATGTCCTGGTCAAAAGTAGGAGGAAATAATTGGTGGACATGCCGTTGAGGGAAAGAAAATCTGTAGTAGGAGGAAGTGATAGCATTTTTATTTGAAACGATTGTTCATGTGTGTTTTGAACTTACATGTACTATATTACTTCAGAATTAATGATGTCTATTACTGAGATAATAAGAAAATGGTGACCTGTTAGTGACCTCATAAATCCATCAGTTAAGTCTGAGGTTCAGTGACTATTCTTACAGATTGGATCCTTGCCTCCTGAGATCACTGTAGAGTGGTTCCTGGGGAACAGTCCAAGTGTCCAGGTTCTTCCTGCGTGGGACTTGGTGGGAACCGCCTTTTCTTCTGCTCCATGCTCTGTTAGTACAAAGAGCAAACTCAAGTTCCCATGGTGCAGGGAATATTACCTTTTTAAATCTTCTGGATTCTTGTGACCTCAAATTAAAGCATGTTATTCATATGAGACCTCAAATTAAAGCATGTTATTCATATTCATTCATGCTCCCCTGCTGCCAAGGGGAGCAAAATGATCATTTGCACATAGTATGATTAATAATCAACAAAGCTAAAGTAAATAAACTAAAAAATACACAATACACAAAAATCAACCCCTATATCCTTATCATTCAGGTTGAATGAAATAAGATGGTTCTATAACTATAGAAAGTGAGATAAAAAAGAAAGATAAAATATCCTGAACAGATGCAAATGGAAAAGGAGTGGCACTTAACTCAGAAATTCTATGGACAAATGAATGTACCTCCCCTGAGGTGTTGATTCCCTGATTGCATTGATCAGAAAAACACTGGTGGATATTTTGACTATAGGGACATCTGTAATGTTTCATACTGCCTCTATCAAAAGTAACAATTTTCTCATCTTTTATAAAAATATTGAAATGTATATAGTTTCATTACTTAAGACAACCCAAGAGGCTTTTCCTACACCTTGAGACTCATATGCACAAGACACAAAGGGCTTCGTAGCTCTAGAAATATCATATTGAAAAAAATCCTGATCACTCAACATCTAGCTTCTGTTTTTCTTAGTAATGTTTTCTACTATAAATATAATAACTACTTTCTCTGAAGAAAATTGTTACATCTTAAAAGGAGGCACACTAGTCAAGGTAATATGATACCTTCCTTCCTATGCATTTGGTAGGTACTTTATAAAGGATCTTGCTGATGGTATTAGAGTCAGGAAGAAAGTTTCATAACAGATGCTTTAGAAAATCACAGGATGATGGCTCCTTCATGTCCACAGGATTTCCCCAGGAGGGCACATACCCTCCAGGCAGGTGCAGACTCTGATCTTCCTTAACAAGCAGGATGCTGTGATTCAAGATGTTATTCTGTATCTCTATTACCACAAGCCACATTGCACTGTAGTTTGACCCACTGCTAGGAGTCAAGATGTGTCCCTCTTCCAGTGTAGGGCCTAAAGCAAGTAGGTACTGAGCATTTCTCAGGAAAGAAAGGAGGTATGGATAAAGAATTTGAAAATAATTCATAGAAAAACATTATGGGAGAGACTAAGCTCTATGCTAAACTGAATATCCATCCTGATTTGCCAGCTAATGAGATCATTGCCAGGATATTGTATTTCCAGGGTCAACATGGAATAGTTCTGCTGAACTTAGAAGAGACATGGTCCTGCCCTAAATTCTGTGGACCATGCTCAGGATAAATCAATGCCCAAAGAATTCGTGGCCATTACTTATGTATATGTGTTGTTAGTGATTTGCCATCACTGGCATTTCACCAGAAATTGGGTTTACTCACCATGGAAATCAGACATCTTGGGGTCCCCTGTGGAATGGGGACATGCCCAGCAGATAGCTCTTCCTTGTGGAACACCTTTTTGGAAAGAGCCCAGTCTATTGAGCAGACAGTCCACATGCAAGGCTGTTTCCAGGACAGGGGTTCACTGATCTCAGGGTAGGGAAGATTTTACTTATCACAGATTCTTATGTCATATCTTCCCCTGTTCAAGTTCCTTTGAAATGGGGTCAATGATGATGGAACATTGGAAAAAATAACTTCCCTTTATCCTCATTTCCTTAGCTATGTCATCAGATCTTTTCAGGTAGTATTGCTTCAGGTACTGACATGCAGAAGAATGGCTTACCAAGGAGGGTCATGTTGACTAGGGAAGGGTGGAAATGACGAAAAATGTCTTATATTTCACTTCTAAAATGTGATTTACCCATACAATGGGATATATGTGGCAGTAAAAGTAACTAAATACTAGTATATGCTACAACCAGAATGAATCTTAAAAATATTCAAGTGAAAGAAGTCATCCCCAAAGATCTCATATTGTGGGACACCATTTATATGAAATGTCCAGACTAGGCAAAGCCATAGGACAGAAAGTAGATCAGTGATTACCAGGGGTTGGTGAATTTGTGGGAAATGGGAAATGAATGCCAATAGGTATAGGGTTTCTTTTGAGGACAATAGTATTGTGATGGTGGGTATGTTTTCATAATTTGGAGAACATACTAAAAGCCACTGGTTTAAATGGGTCAGTTGTATGATATGTAAATATAACTCAATAAAAGCATTAAAAAAACAAAAACAGAAGGAAGTCAAATAGGAAATTGTGTTAAATAAGAATATCAATTCTGGAAAACTGATTCTGAGGCAGGCTGCACCCTGTGTGAAATTCAGTCATTTAAAGTGAGGATTCCCTGTAAAATATAGGAAGTGCACAAGGGTCTCTAAGACCCCAGTATCTGTCATTGCAGAGTTGGAAAGAGTCATTATCTAGGACCATGTCCCAGAAACAAATAGGCTCTGTCATTTCCCAGTTTGTTTCCTTTCACTTTAACTTGAAGAGAGAAAGAGCAGTGACACCTGAATTCTCAACACCATGTTACATGAACCCCTTCTGCACATGGTTTGGGAGCATCTTCAGAGCAAGGGGGAAGCCTATGAGCACAGGGCAGGTTTTGGTCTCACTTCCAAATGAACATGGACCACTGTGGAAAGTGTCACTAGGAGCATATGAGCAGCAGTGATAACCAACCTTGTACTCAGCTTGGAGTTCAGAGATGGTCAGGGAGTCTCTGTTCCCAGACTTGGAGCCAGAGAAGTGAGCAGGGATTCCTGAGGGTTGAGTATGAGTATAATAAATGAGGAGTATGGAGGCCTTACCTGGGCACTGTTGGTACCAAAGGACAGCATTATAATGCCCAAAGAAACTGCTTCTTCAAAGCAAAAAGTGGTGATTGTCCATCCCACAGTCCTGGGCAGCCATTCATGGTAAACTGGTCTTCCCTGAAAAAAGGAAAAAGTCACTCTGCTGAGATCAGTACTGGGGCCTTAAAGAAACAGAGGAAAAGAAGACAAATGATCAGGCTAGACATCCCTGTGGTTCCTTCTATGGAAGCCTCACCATGACCTGAGTGAGTAAGATGAGGAGGACCCAAGTCTAACCCATGTTGGAGATGCCCCAAGAACACTACTTTCTGAGACTCCCAACCCTTTTCCTGCCTCCCCCACACCTCTTTTATCCCCATCACCTGCTTCAGAGGAGGGAAGTGCCTCCATGCAGATGTGCTTCCTGCACTTTCCACTCCTCATCCTTTTGATCTGACCCTTCAACCTAGATACTTCTTCATCCCAGGTCAGAGAAACCTAACAGGATTAAAACACCTTGACATGGATTTTCTAGGACAGAGCTCATATTAGTGACCAGGAAATGGAGCCAGACTTGGAATGTCCCTTAGTTTCTACTGTGGGAGTCCCCATATTATAGTTGCTGAATAATCCCAGTACTTTCCCTCTGTGCTGTGTGGACTGCAGGTGGGGACAGGATGCAGAGGGGTTGGAATTAGGAGAGATTCACTCTTTCCTTTGTAGGCACCAAAAACAGAGCAGGGGGTGGTTCACATCACTTATCTCCTTCCTTTCCTCAATAGGGTGGGTCCTCCTACTTCTCAGTCCCCTTCCTTGTTAGGACTCTGAGGCTCAGGCCTCGGGGTGTTTGTTGGCCTTTCACACAAAGGACTTACTGGGGCACAACAGATTTGGATCACCCCTGGCAAAAGGTCCTCCTTTGCATGACTCAGGAGTAATCAGCTCTTGAGACTTCATACAAGTCAAGATAAATCACAGCCATGACCTTCCCCAAATCCAGGAGCTTTCTGCCCCCTGGTGGCCACAGGTGGTGTAACCCAAGCACCAAGGAAGCCAGCTGAGTGAGAGCAAGAATTCCTGCTCTGGTACTTCTCCTCCTTCCTTCTTCCCCTCCCAGTCAGTACCAGGTCCATAGATCACCCTTAAATCCATCCAAGCACATGTGTCTTTATCTCTATTTTCAAGAATGGAAGGGATCTCTTGCCAACCAGGTGACTCAGACCCTCACTTGAGGACCAGGTAGCTTGACTCTGCACAGCTTTGTCACAGAGTATATGTTAGTGTGACATTTCTTGGCTCAGGCCTGAGGAAATGTTAGAGGTCAAATAAAACCACGCTCTGAAGGAAGTCTGGATGAGAACAATGGCAGGGGGAGAAAAAACATTGGTTTTTTATAACGTTGAAACAAAAAAAAAAAATATGATGGAGAGAGAGAGAAAGAGAGAGAGAGAGAGAGCGCTCTATCACCATTGAGAACAACCTAAAACAAAACGAAACAAAAAACAAAAAAACAGGAGTAGAGTTTTCCAGGGTTTGTGGATCTGGTAGAAGGCAACTGGGGTCAGGATTGCTCTAAGGAGCCCAACTCTGGGACTTCTCATCAGAGTGCATTTCTCTATTACATGAGACAGAGGACATTCTTGTCTTAATCTCCTGAGTACAGAGACTAACCATCACAGAGCTGTGGCACCTTCCTGAGGTAAATTCCTCTCCATCCAGAGAGAAATGCCTGACCTAGTATGCTTTCTAAATGAGATGGTTTAAAGGGGGAAATCCCAATCAAGCCTGAATGGTCCATGCCGGAAGAGACAGGACACTCAGGAAACAGACTAGGAGTACTATGAAGTGTGAATGTTCTGAAGAAACTACTCCACCTGCCCCCGAGCACAAGGGACCTCCATGGAAATGAGCTTCCAGATGTCCTTGTGTTTGAGAAGTATCATCAAAGCAAGGTGGTAGCCTTTGAGCAGAGGACAGGTTTTGGTCTCACTTCCTCATGAACTTGCATCACTGTGGAAAGTATCTCTACCAACTTATGAGTAGCAGTGATAATCAACTTCATCTTCAAACTGGAGCCCAGAGATGGTCAGGGAGGCCCTGTTGCCAGACTTGGAACCAGAGAAGCAATCAGGGATCCCTGACTACAGAGAATGTACACAATAAATCAGGAATTTGGGGGACATGCCTGGGAGCTATTGATACCAGGAGACAGTGTCATAGCCTCCAACACTACTGCTGCTTCCAGCACAGGAGATGGTGATGGTCTGTCCCAGAGCCCCAGGTACTGAGGGAGGCTGAGTCAGGGCAGACAGGGCCCAGGACCCTGAAAACAGAAAGAACACAATCTAGTGAGATTAGTGCTGGGGACCCAGGTGAGGTTGAGGAGGAGACAAAGGATCAGCCCAGATGTCCCTGGGCTCCCTTCCCTGGAGGCCTCACCTCTGTCCTGAGTGAGGAGGATGAGGAAGACAAAAGCCCAGGCCATGGTAGAGACACCCCAAGAGCACTGCCTTCTGAGACCACAACCCTAGAACTGGCTCCCCCATAGCTCCCTTATCCCCTCCCCCTGCCTCAGAAGAGGGAGGGGCCTCCATGCAAGTGTGCTTCCTAAACTGCCTCTCTTTACTCACTCTGATTTGTTCCCCTATTTTAGATACTTCTGCATCCTTGGAGGGCAGAGTTTAGCTGTCCAGACATTAAAATGCTTTCCCATGGATTTTCTGAATCATGACAGACTAAGTCCATAACGGAGCCTAGGAATTCAAAGCAGCCCTGGAATATCTTTACCTTCCACAGGGGAAGACTTCCTGTGTATGGGAGAGGAATCACAGGACCACAATGCTGTGTGGGAAGAGGGTAAGGGGAGCTCTCCAGGCTGGCTGAGATTAGGGGAGATTCAATTACTCCCCTTCCCAAGAGCAGAGGCAGAGGTGGGGTCTTATTCTCCCTCAACTCTGTCTTGGTGCTGCTCAGTTACCTGGTCCTCAAGCATCAGTCTGGGCCCTGCTCCACAGTGGTTTAAGGTTAAGAGATGTTTACTGGCACTTCGAGAAAAGAAATTATTGGAACACAACGGGTATTAAGCTTCCCTTCCCTTGTGTCCCACTTAGAGTGGCTCCAAAATCAAGTATTGGACCTGCATACAGTGTAGGAAAAAACCAAAAATTGCTTTTCCCAAATTCTGGCACTGGCTGACCCCTAGTGGCCTCAATGGATAAATGCCAAGCACCAGGGAAGGCAGCTGAGAGAGAGCTGGAAACCCGAACTCTTCTCCTCCTCCTGCCCTCCCTCCAAATGCTCCAAGCTTAGTCCCAGGCCCACTGATCCCTTCTGATGCAAGTCAAGATCCTTTCCACTTGTTCTTTACTTACTCCACAATTAAATATGGCACCAGAAAAACTGAGTGGCCCACATGCTCCCTCTCAGAGTCACCTTGCTTATACCAGGAAGGCCATGTCACAGGGATAGAGTATTGAGGGGCATGTAGCTCAGGCCTGAGGAAACATCACAGATTAAATTAATACAACCCCAGTCAGTATGAGGATGAGAAAAGAGGGATCATGAGAAAATGATTGAATTCTCAAAATGATTAGAAAACAAGAATAATGCACAAAAGAGAGAGCTGGGTAGGGTGGAGAAATACCTCACTGAAATCAAGAGAAAGGATTCCAGGGTCCAAGCCTCTGGGAGAAGGGGACTGGAGTCAAGATTGGCCTCAGAGGCCCAGCTCCAAGGACTTCTCACCAGGGCAAGTCTGTGTGCCACAGGGGATGCAGGATGCTCTCTGTCTGCCCCTTTGTGCACACGTGTGACCTGATCTTACACCTGTGTGCTTCCTAGGGCAAAGTTTCAACATCCACAGAGAGATGCTTGACCTTGTGTGTTTTTCTAGAAGGAGGTTGGTTTAGAGAAAATCTGATCTGGAGTGACAGATCCTTTCCAGGAGTTCTATGGAATAGACACGCTCTGATGACACACTTTTCATGTCACTGTTCATACCACATGGCAGGTGATTCCAAGAGGTTCTGAACAATGTGTCCTTGGCTGAGAGCATGGGATGAGCAGAGTGATGGCCACTCGGATGGGGGAAAGGAAAAGTGTTTTTGGAAATAGAATAGTTTGGGACTTGAGATTGGTGTTTCGGTGTTTTAAACATTTAACTACTTAACTATTTAGACATTTGTTTAGGGAATGATGTTTATTTTGTGGATATTATTAACACAGTAACTAGATAATGACCTTGTCATAATCAGCAAAGTAGTGAAACTAGATTCCTGGCCCATTAGTTTGGATCTCTGTTTCTTGGGGTTCTTTAAGGTGGAGAGGCCTCCTGTGAGCATTCCAGGTATTCAGATGCAACCACTGATCTTCATGAGGAGCTTCTTTGCATCTGTTACATCTTCTGTGAGTACTAGGAGCACCCTCAGGGCCCATCCATAACAGAGAAGTAAGTGTTCCATGTAAATTGTTTCAGAGTATTTTACCCACATAATTAGATATGACATAGAAATAATAAGCATGACTACCACAAAAGGAAGCAAAATTAACATTTGCACATAAGATGATGAATGAACAATAAAGCTAAAACATGTAAAAATTTTAAAATCACAAAAATCCCTACCTGGATACTTATTTTTTAAGATATGATAAGCATAGAGATTCCTTAAACAATAGCAAGTTAAAAGAGAGAGAAGGAAAGAAAGAGAAAATATCCAGAAAATATGAATGGCATCTGACCTAGAGAATCAATGTGCATATGTGTATATATATGTGTGTGTGTATTTATTTATGTTTTAAATATATGATATACTTATATGTATTTATATAGTATATTTTGTACATAACTATATATCTTGTGTATATAATTATAATATATATAAATTATATGAAATCTACATTATATACAAATATACAAAAATGGTAAATATAAATTTAAAAAATATTTTTAGGGAAAAAGATGGCAGAGGCGTAGGGGACCCTATTCCAACTGGTCCCTGGAATTGAGCTGGATATCTACCAGACCACTCTGAACACCCACAAAATCAGCTTGAGATGTAAGAAGATATATCTGGATCTCGACAAACAGAATATTGCAGGAGGTTGGTTTTGAGATGTGAAGAGGGGAGCCATGATTCTGTGGGCACATATCTGAAGATAAATGGAAGGGGGAGGGAGCCATGGGGATCCTATACCACAGGTGAGCGATAGCCTCCCGCACTGCGGACAGGGCACAGACTCAAAGACCTGTAGCTACAGGGAAAGAACTTTAGGGCAGACACCCAGACTGAAACCTGGAGTGGTGGGCTGCACATGCGAACTGGGGGTGGCTGGCAGTTTTAGAAGCACAAAGGGCAGAGACCTGCCCCGACCAGGAGGTGAGGACTGGGAGCCCTGCTGAGGGGCCCACAACCCAGGATGCTGCAGTTTATAGCAGCACAGACAGAAACAGAGATAGTGTAGCCTGGAGAGCTCACTGAAGAACAGACTGCGATCTCTCTGCTCTGAGGCAGAGGGTTGGAAACAATCTCTTCTGCTCTGACTCTCAGAAGAGATGTGGAAAGCTGCCAGGGAAAGCCACCAGAGAACAAAAGCCCCCCAAAACCAGTTTTCACTGAGCCCATCCCCCCCACAGGGGGCAGGGCAACTCTGCCCAACCAGGGTTCCCTAAAGACTGTAGTTAGAGACACAGAAGGACACTATATCATTCTTAAAGGGTCTATCCAACAAGAAGATCTAACAATTGTAAACCACAGCAGGCTCCTCCCCCAGAAGACAGGCTGGGAGAACAAGAGACCAACAACCCTAAGGTCCCTAGAAAACAGGTGCATCTTGCTTGGGTTCTGGTCAATAATTTGGACTCTGTACATTCCCTCAACCACCCCTCAACAGAATGACTAGGAGGAGGAAACCCCAAAATAGGAAAGACTCAGAGACTGTGACTTCTGCCACAGATTTACAAATGGATACAGATATAACCAAGATGTTGGAAATGGACTTCAGGGTAACAGTTATGAAGATGATAGTTAGAATGGAGAAATCGATTAATGGCAACATAGAGTCTCTAAGGGCAGAAATGAAAGCTGAACTGGAAGAACTCAAAAATGCTATCAATGAGATCCAATCTAATCTCAATAATCTAACAGCTAGGGTAAGCGAGGCAGAAGAACGAATTAGTGATCTAGAAGACCAATCAACAGAAAAGAAGGAAAAAGAGGAGGCCAAGGAGAAACAACTCAAATCCATGAAAACAGAAGCAGAGAAATAAGTGACACCATGAAATGTTCCAGTGTCAGAATTATTGGGATCCCTGAGGGGGTGGAGAGAGAGAGAGAGAGAGAGAGAGAGATGACTAGAAGATATATTTGAGCAAATTGCAGCTGAGAACTTCCCTAATCTGGGGAATGAAACAAACATTCATGTCCTAGAGGAAGAGAGGACCCCTCCCAAGATCAAGGAAAACAGACCAACACCCCGGCATGTAATAGTAAAACTCAGAAATCTTACAACCAAGGAAAACATCTTAAGGGCAGTTAGGGGGAAGAGGTCCCTTACATACAGAGGGAGGAACATCAGAATAACATCAGACCTATCCACAGAGACCTGGCAAGCCAGAAAGGCCTGGCAAGACATATTCAGGGTACTAAAGGAGAAGAACATGCAGCCAAGAATACTTTATCCGGCAAGGCTGTCATTTATAATGGGTGGAGAGATGCAGAGCTTCCAACACCAGCAGAAAATGAAAGAATATGTCACCACTAAGCCGGCCCTGCAAGAAATATTAAGGGGGGTTCTATAAAAGGAGAAAGACCCCAAAAGTGATATAGAATAGAAATTTACAGAGACAATCTATAGAAACAAGGTCTTCACAGGCAACATGATGACAATAAATTCATATCTTTCAATAATCACTCTCAACGTGAATGGATAAATGCTCCCATAAAATGGTACAGGGTTGCAGATTGGATAAAAAGACAGGACCCATCCATATGCTGTCTACAAGAGACTCATTTTGAACCTAAAGATACATCCAGACTGAAAGTGAAGGGATGGAGATCCATCTTCCATGCCAGCAGACCTCAAAAGCAATTCTTATATCAGACAAATTAGATTTTAAGCTAAAGACTGTAGTTAGAGACACAGAAGGACACTATATCATTCTTAAAGGGTCTATCCAACAAGAAGATCTAACAATTGTAAATATCTATGCCCCCAACATGGGAGCAGCCATCTACATAAGCCAACTGTTAACCAAAATAAAGAGTCATATTGATAACAATATGTTAATTGTAGGCGACCTCAATACTCCACTCTCAGCAATAGACAGATCATCTAAGCACAAAATCAACAAAGAAACAAGAGCTTTGAATGACACACTGGGCTAGATGGACTTTGTAGATATGTACAGAACATTCCACCTTAAAACAACAGGATACTCATTCTTCTTGAGCGCACATGGAACTTTCTCCAGAATAGACCACATACTGGGTCACATATCAGGTCTCAACCAATACCAAAAGATTGAGATTATTCCCTGCATATTCTCAGACCATAATGCTTTAAAACTGGAACTCAAACACAAGAAAAAATTTGGAAGAAATTCAAACACTTGGAAGTTAAAGAGCATCCTGCTCAAGAATGTTTGGGTCAACCAAGAAATCAAAGAAGAACTTAAACTCATGGAAACCAATGAGAACGAAAACACATCTGTCCAAAACCTACAGGATACTGCAAAGGTGGTCCTAAGGGCGAAATATATAGCCATCCAAACCTCACTCAAAAAAATAGAAAACTCCGGAATTCACCAACTAACTTTACACCTTAAAGAACTAGAGAAAAAGCAACAAACGATGTCTAAGCCACAGATTAGAAGAGAAATAATTAAGATTAGAACAGAGATCAATGAATTACAATCCAGAAACATAGTAGATCAGATCAACGAAACTAGAAGCTGGTTCTTTGAAAGAATTAATAAGATTGATAAACCACTGGCCCGACTTATCCAAAAGAAAAGAGAAATGACCCAAATTAATAAAATTGTGAATGAAAGGGGAGAGATCACGACTAACACCAAGGAAATAGAAACAATTATTAGAAATTATTATCAACAACTATATGCCAATAAATTTAGCTACCTGGAAGAAATGGATGCCTTCCTGGAAACCTATAAACTGCCAAGACTGAAACAGGAAGAAATCAACAACCTGAATAGGCCAATAACCAGTAATGAGATTGAAGCAGTGATCAAAAACCTCCCAAAAGAGGGGGGTGGAGCAAGATGGCAGAGGTGTAGGAGACCTGGATTTCATCTGGTCCCAGGAATTCAGCTGGATAGGGATCAAACCATTCTGAACACATACGATTTCAACAGGAGATCAAAGAAAAGAATAGCAACAACTCTCTAAAAAGAAAAGCAACCACTTTCTGGAAGGTAGGACATGTGGAGAAGTGAATCTGAGGCGATATTCGGGAGGATAGACGGCGGTGGAGGGGGCCTCCGTCGGCCGCTTCTGGCAAGTGATAGAGCTGCGGAGCAAAAAATCGGAACTTTTAGAAGTCGGCTCCGCTGAGGGACGTCGCTCCAGTGGCTAAGTGGAGGGTGGAATCCTTGTGGGACAGTGTGGTCTCAGGACCCTCGGGGTCACAGGAAGACTGGGGGTGCCTGAGTGCGGCAGAGCTCCCAGGGATCGGAGCAGGGAAGCTGGCTGCAGAGACGGAGCTGAGGAGTGGGCTCTCAGCTCGGGGTTGCCATAAACCGTGATCCGCGGCACAGTTGGGCCACTGCTCCTCCAGCAGGGACCCAACAAGCGGCAGATCCGGGGAGACTCACCTTCCTCCCCTGGGAGGAGTGGCACGGGAGTGCACCACAGGGATCTGCTGGGTTTGGAGACTCCACACGGGGTCGGGTGCCAGAGATAGAAACACGCGGTCATTGGCCGGGTGAGCATGGAGTGTGGCCGGAGACCGGGGAGACGGGAGTGACTGACTGCTTTTCTCTGGGGGCACACTGAGGAGCGGGGCCCCGAGTTCTCGGCTCCTCTGGGTGGAGATTGGGAGGCCGCCGTTTTCACTCTCGGCCTCCAAAGCTGTACGGAAAGCTTGCAGGGAACAAAAGCTCCCGAGAGCAAACCCGAGCAGATTACTTAGCCCGGACCGGGCAAGGGTGGGGCAATTCCGCCTCCGGCAAAGACATTTGGGAACCACGGCAACAGGCCCCTCCCCCAGAAGGTCAGCGAGAACAGCCAGCCAAGACCAAGTTTACCGATCAATGAGAACGGCAGAACTCCGGCGCTAGGGGAATACTGCACATAGAATCCATGGCTTTTTTTACCATGATTCTTTAGTCTTTCAAAGTTAATTTTTTTAACTGTTTTTTTTTTTTTTTTGAATTTTTCTTTTTCCCTTTTTCAACCAACATCTGATTAATCCCTTTTTTAAAAAATATTTTTTATGTTTCATTTTTAGAGTCATATTCTATCCCTTCATAGTAGTTACCCTTATTTTTGGTATATATATATAAGTTGTTCTCTCTTTAAAATTTTGAGATATAGTTTCTTCTAACAGATCAAAATACACCCTAAATCTCTAGTGTATAGCTTTGTTCTAGTCTCCTGCCTGATCACATTCTCTCCCCCCCCTTTTTTTAAATCCTCTTCTTTCTTTTTTCAAACAACTTCTTATCTTATCAATTCCTTTTATAAAATCTTTTATAATTTTCATCTTTACAGTCATATTCCATCTCTTCATCATATTAACCCTTATTTTTATACATATATAAGCTTTTCTTTCTTTAAAATTTTGGAAGGCACTTTCTTCTAACAGACCAAAATATGCCCAAAATCTAGTGTGTGGCACTGATCTATGCACCAGCCTGATCATATTTGATCATATTCTGTTTTTTTGCTTTGTTTTGTTTTTGTTTATTTTTGTCTTTTTCCTTTTCTTTTTCTTCTTTTTTCCTTTTTCTTTTTTCTTTCTTCCCTTTCTTTCCCCCCGGTTTCAGGTGTTTTCTGATTTATTTAGTGTATATTTTCGGGGGTCATTGTCACACTGTTAGCATTTTGTTCTCTCATTCATCTATCCTCCTCTGGACAAAATGACAAGATGGAAAAAGTCACCTCAACAAAAAGAACAAGAGGCAGTACCGACTGCCAGCGACCTAATCAATATGGACATTACTACGATGTCAGAACTAGAGTTCAGAATGATGATTTTAAAGATACTAGCTGGGCTTGAAAAAAGCATGGAAGTTATTTTATTTATTTATTTATTTTTAAAGATTTTATTTATTTGACAGAGAGAGACACAGTGAGAGAGGAAACACAAGCAATGGGAATGGGAGAGGGAGAAGCAGGCTTCCGACCAAGCAGGGAGCCTGATGCAGGGCTCGATCACAGGACCCTGTGATCATGACCTGAGCCGAAGGCAGACGCTTAACAACTGAGCCACCCAGGCGCCCCAAGCATGGAAGTTATTAAAGAAACCCTTTCTTGAGAAATAAAAGAACTAAAATCTAACCAAGTCGAAATAAAAAAGGCTATTAATGAGGTCCAATAAAAAATGGAGGCTCTAACTGCTACGATAAAGGAAGGAGAAGAGAGAATTAGTGATATAGAAGACCAAATGATGGAAAATAAAGAAGCTGAGAAAAAGAGAGATAAACAACTACTGGATCACGAGGGCAGAATTCGAGAGGTAAGTGATACCATAAGACTAAACAACATTAGAATAATTGGGATCTCAGAAGAAGAAGAAAGAGAGAGAGGGGCAGAAGGTATATTGGAGCAAATTATAGCAGAGAACTTCCCTAATTTGGGGAAGGAAACAGGCATCAAAATCCAGGAGGGAGAGAACCCCTCTCAAAATCAATAAAAATAAGTCAACACCCCAACATCTAATAGTAAAACTTATGAGGTCTCAGAGACAAAGAGAAAACCCTTTCTCTTTGTCAGCTCGGGACAAGGGATCTGTAACCTACAATGGTAGAAACATTAGATTGGCAACAGACCTACCCACAGAGACCTGGCAGGCCAGAAAGGACTGGCATGATATATTCAGAGCACTAAATGAGAAAAATATGCAGCCAAGAATACTATATCCAGCGAGGCTGTCATTGAAAATAGAAGGAGAGATAAAAAGCTTCCAGGACAAACAAAAACTAAAGGAATTTGCAAACACAAATCCAGCCCTACAGGAAATATTGAAAGGGGTCCTCTAAGCAAAGAGAGAGCCTAAAAGCAACAAGACCAGAAAGGAACACAGACAATATACAGTAACAGTCACCTTACAGGCAATACAATGGCACTAAATTCCTATCTTTCAATAGTTACCCTGAATGTAAATGGGCTAAATGCCCCAATCAAAAGACACAGGCTATCAGATTGGATAAAAAAAACAAGACCCATCGATATGCTGTCTGCAACAGACTCATTTTAGATGCAAAGACACCCCCAGATTGAAAGTGAGGGGGTGGAAAACCATTTACCATGCTAATGGACATCAAAAGAAAGCTGGGGTGGCAATCCTTATATCAGACAAATTAGATTTTAAACCAAAGACTATAATAAGTGATGAGGAAGGACACTATATCCTACTTAAAGGGTCTATCCAACAAGAAGATCTAACAATTGTAGATATCTATGCCCCTAACATGGGAGCAGCCAATTATATAAGCCAATTAATAACAAAAGCAAAGAAACACATCGACAACAATACAATAATAGTAGGGGACTTCAACACCCCCTCACTGAAATGGAAAGATCATCTAAGCAAAAGATCCACAAGGAAATAAAGGCTTTAAATGTCACACTGGGCCAGATGGGCTTCACAGATATATTCAGAACATTCCATCCCAAAGCAACAGAATACACATTCTTCTCTAGTGCCCATAGAACACTTTCCAGAATAGATCACACCCTAGGTCACAAATCAGGTCTCAACTGGTACCAAAAGATTGGGATCATTCCCTGCATATTTTCAGACCAAAATGCTTTGAAACTAGAACTCAATCACAAGAGGAAAGTCGGAAAGAACTCAAATACATGGAGGCTAAAGAGCATCCTACTAAAGAATGAATGGGTCAACCAGGAAATTAAAGAATTTAAAAAATTCATGGACACAAATGAAAATGAAAGCACAACTGTTCAAAATCTTTGGGATGCAGAGAAGTCATCCTAAGAGGAAAGTATATAGCAATACAAGCTTTCTCAACAAACAAGAGAGGTCTCAAATCCACAACCTAATCCTACACCTAAAGGAGCTGGAGAAAGAACAGCAAATAAAGCCTAAACCCAGCAGGAGAAGAGAAATAATAAAGATCAGAGCAGAAATCAATGAAATAGAAATCAAAAGAACAGTAGAACAGATCAACAAAACTAGGAGCTGGTTCTTTGAAAGAATTAACAAGATTGATAAACCCTTGGCCAGACTTATCAAAAAGAAAAGCGAAATGACCCAAGTAAATAAAATCATGAAGGAAAGAGGAGAGATCTCAACCAACACCAAAGAACTACAAACAATTATAAGAACATATTATGAGCAACTCTATGCCAGCAAATTAGATAATCTGGAAGAAATGGATGCATTCCTAGAGATGTGTCAACTACCAAAACAGAACCAGGGAGAAACAGAAAACCTGAACAGACCTATAACCATTAAGGAAATTGAAGCAGTCATCAAAAATCTCCCAAGAAACAAAAGCCCAGGGCCAGATGGCTTCCCAGGGGAATTCTACCAAACATTTAAAGAATTAATACCTATTCTTCTGAAACTGATGGAAAAAATAGAAATGGAAGGAAAACTTCCAATCTCGTTTTATGAGACCAGCATTACCTTGAACCCCAAACCAGACAAAGGCCCCATCAAAAAGGAGAATTACAGACCAATATCGCTGATGAACATGGATGCAAAAATTCTCACCAAAATACTAGCCAATAGGATGCAACAGTACATTAAAAGGATTATTCACCACCACCAAGTGAGATTTATCCCTGGGCTGTAAGGTTGGTTCAACATCCGCAAATCAATCAATGTGATACAATACATTAACGAAAGAAAGAACAAGAACAATATGACCCTCTCAATAGATTCAGAAAAAGCATTTGACAAAGTACAGCATCCTTTCTTGATTAAAACTCTTCAGAGTGTAGAGATAGAGGGTACATACCTCAATATCATAAAAGCCATCTTTGAAAAACCCACAGCGAATATCATTCTCAATGGGGAAAAACTGAGAGCTTTCCCCCTAAGGTCAAGAATGCGGCAGGGATGTCCACTATCACCACTGCTATTCAACATAGTACTAGAATTCCTAGCCACAGCAATCAGACAACAAAAAGAAATAAAAGGCATCTGAATTGGCAAAGAAGAAGTCAAACTCTCACTCTCTGCAGATGATATGATAGTTTATGTGGAAAACCCAAAAGACTCCACCCCAAAACTGCTAGAACTCATACAGCAATTCAGTCAAGTGGCAGGATATAAAATCAATGCACAGAAATCAGTAGCATTTCTATACACCGACAACAAGACAGAAGAAAGAGAAATTAAGGAGTCGATCCCATTTACAACTGCACCCAAAACCATAAGATACCTAGGAATAAATCTAACCAAAGAGGCAAAGAATATGTACTCAGAAAACTATAGAATACTCAAGAAAGAAATTGAGGAAGACACAAAGAAATGGAAAAACATTCCATGCTCATGGATTGGAAGAACAAATATTGTGAAAATCTCTATGCTACCTAGAGCAATCTACACATTTAATGCAATCCCTATGAAAATATCGTCCACTTTTTTTTAAAGAAATGGAACAAATAATCCTAAAATTTGTATGGAACCAGAAAAGACCCCGAAAAGCCAGAGGAATGTTGAAAAAGAAAAGCAAAGCTGGTGGCATCACAATTCCAGACTGCCAGCTCTATTACAAAGCTGTAATCATCAAGACAGTATGGTACTGACACAAAAACAGACACATAGATGGATGGAATAGAATAGAGAGCCCAGAAATGGATCCTCAATTCTATGGTCAGCTAATCTTTGACAAAGCAGGAAAGAATGTCCAGTGGAGAAAAGACAGTCTCTTGAACAAACGGTGTTGGGAAAATTGGACAGCCACATGCAGAAGAATGAATGTGGACCATTTCTTTACACCACGCACAAAAATAGACTCAAAATGGATGAAAGACTTAAACGTGAGACAGAAATCCGTCAAAATCCTTGAGGAGAACACAGGCAGCAACCCCTTCAACCTCAGCCGCAGCAATTTCTTCCTAGAAACATCGCCAAAGGCAAGGGAAGCAAGGGCAAAAATGAACTATTGGGACTTCATCAAGATAAAAAGCTTTTGCACAGCAAAAGAAACAGTCAACAAAACCAAAAGACAACTGACAGAATGGGAGAAGATATTTGCAAATGACATTTCAGATAAAGGGCTAGTATCCAAAATCTATAAAGAACTTCTTAAACTCAACACCAAAAAAACAAATGATCCAATCAAGAAATGGGCAGAAGACATGAACAGACATTTTTCCAAAGAAGACATCCAAATGGCCAACAGACATTTGAAAAAGTGCTCAACATCGCTTGGCATCAGGGAAATCCAAATCAAAACCTCAATGAGATACCACTTCACATCAGTCAGAATGGCTAAAATTAACAAGTCAGGAAACGACAGATGTTGGTGAGGATGCGGAGAAAGGGGAACCCTCCTATGATTTTGGTGGGAATGCAAGCTGGTGCAGCCACTCTGGAAAACAGTATGGCGGTTCCTCAAAAAGTTGAAAATAGAGGTACCCTATGACCCAGCAATTGCACTACTGGGTATTTACCCCCAAGATAAAAATGTAGTGATCTGAGGGGGCACCTTCACCCCAATGTTTAGAGCAGCAATGTACACAATGGCCAAACTATGGAAAGAACCTAGATGTCCCTCAGCAGATGAAAGGATAAAGAAGATGTGGCATATATATATATATATATATATATATATATATATATATATACACACACACTGGAATATTATGCAGCCATCAAAACCCCCGAAATCTTGCCATTTGTAACAATGTGGATGGAACTAGAAGGTATTATGCTAAGCAAAATAAGTCAATCAGAGAAAGACAATTATGATATGATTTCACTGATATGAGGAATTTGAGAAACAAGACAGAAGATCATAGGGGAAGGGAGGGGAAAATGAAACAAGACAAAACTAGAGAGGGAGACAAACCATAAGAAACTCTTAATCTCAGGAAGCAAACTGATGGTTGCTGTGGTGGAGGGGGGGTGAGAGGGATGGGGTGGCTGGGTGATGGACATTGGGGAGGGTATATGCCATGGTGAGAACTGTGAATTGTGTAAGACTGATGAATCACAGACCTGTACCCCTGAAACAAATAATACATTATAAGTTAAAAAAAAAAAAAAAAGATTCCCAGCTCAACCAGAGATGGAGAAGAGAGGTGACTTCCTCCATCTCTGGCTTTTGTTCCATTCGGGCCCTCATGGATTGGGTGAGGCACACCCACTTTAGGGACAGCAATCTACTGTATTGAACCCACCAATTCAAATTCTAGACTCAGCCAGGAACACCTTCACAGGGACAACCAGAAGTAATGTTTCATCTGGGCATCCCAAGACTCACTCAGGTTGACACATTAATGTAACCATCACAGTGACCATCTTTTCTGATTCCCCACCTGAGAATGAGTTTGTGGCGATGACATAGCATTTCCAGTGCTAAAATGGGGAAACTCCTGGCAACATGACTAGAGTTGGTCACAACTCAGGTCTTCTGATGCCTAAGCCTAGCTTCATTCGGTTGTTCAAACAAGCCATAGATATATTTGTTAATTTTTCAACTAATTAATTTATTTTTATATTATTACTGATCTGAGTTAACTAGAACTCCAGCTAGACATTGGTTGCTCACCAGGTAAAACACTGTGTTTGACTTTCCTGAGGAAAAGGGGACACATCCATAAGCTATCTCTTCATTCTAGAAGAAAAGGAGCCATTTTGGAAAGAGCTCTTGCTAATGGGGACAGAGTCTCCTCATTTTTTTGTTGCTGAGTGGAAAAGTTGGGAAGAGTCCCAATCTGGGACCAGAGCTCAAAGGCAAAGAGGAAGCCAGCACTGTACCAAACCAGATGCAGTGTTGCCTTAGGATGTTACGGTGATCAAGGAGAGGAGATGAGTGAGAACTGAATTCTCAAGACCATGCTGCATTGAAGCCTTCTATGCACAGGGTTGGGGAAGCATCTTCAGAGCAAGGGGGGAACCTGTGAGCACAGGACAGGTTTTGGTCTCACTTTCATAACGTTGGACCACTGTGGAATGTGGCACTACCAGCAGTAATAATGAGCCTCATCTTTAGCCTGGAGTATGTAGATGGTCAGCTAGACTGTGTTTCCAGACTTGGAGCCAGAATAGAGATCAGGGATCTCTGAGGGCCAAGCATTAATATACTAAATCAGGAGTTTCAAAGCCATGCCTGGGTGCTGTTGGCACCAGGAGATTTCATTATTACTCCCAATGTCACTGCTGCTTCCAACACAGGAGATAGTGTCAGTCTTTCCCAGATTCCCAGAGAATGAGAGAAACTGTCAGGTTAGACTGAGCCTAGGACCTTAAGAAGGAAGAACACACTGCTGAGTTCAGTCCTGGGGCCTTAAATAAACAGAGGAAAGGAAGACAAAGGATCAGCCCATATGTCCCTGTGGTCCCTTTCATGGAGGCTCATCAGTGCCCTGAGTAAGGAAGGTGAGGAGGACCAGAGCCCAGGCCATGGTGGAGACACCCAAGGAACACTGACTTCTGAGATGCCTACCCTAGTCCTGGCTCTCCCAGACCTCCCTTATCCCCTCTCCTTGCCTCAGAGAAGGGAGGGACTTCCATGTAAATGTGGTTCATGTACCTTCCTCTCCTCACCCACACCAATCTGAGGCTTCATTCTAGATACTTCTGCATCCCAGGGCAGCAGAACATAGCTGAAGGATTGAAACACGTGGACATGGATTTTCTAGGACAGAGCTCATGTTAGTGCCCAGGACATGGAACCAGACTTGGAATGTCCCTTAGTTCCTCATGTGGGAGTCCCCATATAGTTGAGAAATTATCCCAGAACTTACCCTTTGTGCTGTGTGGCTTGATGGTAGGAACAGGACCCTGAAGGGCTGGAATTAGAAGAGATTCACCCTTTCCTTTGTAGGCACCAAAAATAGAGATGAAGTTGTTCACATGCCTCACAGCCTTCCTCTCCTCCTCAGTAGGGTGGGTTCTCATGCTTCTTTTGGTCCCCTTCCTCACAGGGTTCTGAGCCTGAGTCTTGGGTGTGGGTGTTTGTTGGACTTTTGAGTAAGAACTTATTGAGACACAATAGATTTGGATCACCCCTCACACATGGTCCTCCTTTGCAGCACTCAAGAGGGATCACCATTTGGGACTTCATACAGGTCAGGCAGGGTAAATGACAGCCATGACCTTGCCCAAATGCAGGCTCTTGCTACCCAGAGAAGTCAGGTGAGTGAGAGCTGGAATCCCTACTCTGCTCCTTCTCCTCCCTCCTTCTTCCCCTCCCCAGTCAGTACCAAGTCCCTAGATCCCTCTTCAATCCATTAGAGTTCATTTGTCTTTGTCTCCATCTTCCTCAGGAATAGAATAGGTCACCTACCACATGGTGGCTCAGACCTGCCTCTCAGACCAAGTAGCTCATCCCCCTGCACAGCCTTGTCACAGGGTTTGTGTTAGGGGGACAGTTCTTAACTCAGGGCCAAGGTAGTGTTAGAGGTCAAATAAAACCAACCCTCGAAGGAAGTCTGGATGAGAACAATGGCATGGGGAGAAAAAAAAGAATGGTTTCTCACAAGGTTGATACCAAAAACATTGCACGAACTGTAGAGAGCTCAGTCAGCATTGAGAAAAACCTAAAGAAAACAGTGGTTTAGTTTTCCAGTGTTTGTGGATCTGGTAGAAGGCAACTGGGGTCAGGATTACTCTAAAAAGCTCAACTCCAGGAACTTACCAGAGTGCATTTCTCTGTCTATTACATGGGACAGAGGACATTCTTGTCTTAACTTTCTCTGCACAGAGACTAACTTACTTCAGAGCTGTGCCCATTCATGAGGTAAATTTCTCTCTATCCAGAGAGATATAGTCTTTGTACAGCCTTCCACAAATCTGAGGGACTAACTCAGGTCTTTATTCTGTGTCTTCAAAAGCAGATGCACCTTCTCATTCTGATGTGACCCAGTTGCCTAGGGGTCAATGTGTGGCACGTTTCCAGCCTACTGACTAAAGCATGAAGGTATTGACCATTTATTGGGGAAAGAAAGTAGGCAACTGGAAAGAGATTTGGAAAATTAAATAAGGAGAGAACATAATGAGAGAGACTGAGTTCTCAGGAAAGCTGACCATGCATCCTGATTTGCCCCAGAGTGAGGGCATTGCCAAGATATGGCAGTTTCACTGCTAAAACTAGGAAAATTCTGGCAGACTGAGAACAACTGGTTATTGAAACAGGTTTTCTCTGGTCTACACCAGGTTCAAAAATGGATAGAGAACCCTTGGACATATATGATGTGTATGTGTATTTAGTGATTTGTCATAACTGGGATTCCAGGTAGAACCTGGGCTGGCTCCTTATGAAAATCAGATATAATGGGATTCCCTGAGGAATGGAGACAAGCCTTCTCTTCCCAGGTGGAAAATGGAACCATGTTGGAAAAAGCCCACCCTGTCAGGGAGACAGGGCTGAATCCAGGATAGGGATTCATTGGTCTGAGGGGAGGGGAGCTTCCACATACCACAGAGTCTCAACTCCAAATCCCCCTACTCAGCTTCCTGATGTATGGGGTCAAAGATGAAGGGGCACTGGAAAAACAACATCTTCCTCTTCTACTCATTCCTTCATCTAGATCTTCAGCTTTTCACTGAGTTGCTTTTTTCTCAAACACTGACATACAGAACAATATCCCACCAAGGTGGATCATGTTGACTAGAGTATGACGGACACTGAGTTGAGTAAGACATGGTCATTTCTGAATAAATGACTCTAACGTGGACTAACAGGAGTGAGAGGTTGTCATTTAAAGTAAGGATGTTCCTGAGAACTGTGAACATTATACAGAGCACATGTATCTTTGTTCCTCTCTTCCTCCCATTGAGGAATGGAAAGATCATCTTCTGGGAACATGGCAAGGAACAAAGAGACTGTAAATTTCCCCAGACAATTCACCAAGAAACCTGTTTCATTTTACTACATTGCAGGAGGGAGAGGACCTGAGAGAGAACTGAATTCTTGAGGCCATATTGCACAAAGCCCTCTCTGCACATGGTTTGGGTTGAGGAAGCATCTTCAGAGCAAGGAGGGAGCTTGTGAGCACAGGACAAGTTTTGGTTTTACTTCCCCATGAACTTGGACCACTGTGATAAGTGCTACCACTTCTATATGAGGCACAGTAATAATCTGTCTCATCTTCAGCCTGGAGCCTAGAGATGGTCAGGGAGGCCGTGTTGCCAGACTTGGAGTCAGAGAAGCGATCAGGGATCCCTGATGGCCGAGAACTTACATCATAAATCAGGAGTTTGGGGGACATGCCTGGGAGCTGTTGATACCAGGAGACATCATTATACTTCCCAATGTCATTGCTGGTTCCAGTGCAAGAGATGGTAACTGTCTGTCCCAGAGCCCCAGACACTGAGGACGGCTGAGTCAGAGGGGACTGGGCCCAGGACCCTGAAAAAGAAAGAACACAATCTAGTGAGTTTAGTGCGTGGGCCCTAGGTAAGTCTGAGGAAGAGATAAAAGATGAGCTCAGATGTCCCTATGCTTCCTTTCCTGGAGGTCTCACCTGTGTCCTGAGTGAGGAGGGTGAGGAGTAACAGAGCCCAGGCCATGGTGGAAGCACCCCAAGAGCACTGCCTTCTGAGACCCCAACCCTGGCTCTGGCTCCCCCATAACTCTCTTATCCCTTCCCCCTGCCTCAGAAGTGGGAGGGCTCCATGCAAATGTGCTTCCTGACCTGCCTTTCTTCACCCACTCTGACATGAATCTCTATTCTAGATACTTCTGCATCCCTGAGCAGCAGAGCTTAGCTATCCAGACACTAAAACATTTCACATGCATTTTCTGAATCATGAGAGACAGAGCCCATGGCAGACCCCAGGAATTCAAGCCAGTCTTGGAATATCCTTACCTTCCACTGGGGAAATCTTGGTGTGGTTGGGGGAGGGATCCCAGGACCACTTTGCTGTGTGAGAGGAGGGTAAGGAGAGCTCTCCAGGCTGGCTGAGATCAGGGGAGATTCAATTACTCCTCTTCCCAGGAGCACAGGCAGAGCTGAGGTCTCATTCTCCCTCAACTCCATCTTGGTGCCACTCAGTTAACTTGTCCTCAAGCATCACTCTAAACTATTCTACAACGGTTTGAGGTTAGGAGATGTTTACTGGAACTTCCATAAAAGCAACTATTGGAACACAACAGATATTAGGCCCCTCTTCCCTTGTGTCCCACTTAGAGTGGCTCCAGAAAGAGGTATTGGAACTGCATATAGGATAGGAGAACAACAAAAGTTGCTTTTCCCCAAATTCAATCCATCACTGCCCCCTAGTGACCTTAGAGGATAAATGCCAAGCACCAGGGAAGGCAGCTGAGAGAGCAGGAAACCCATACTCTGCTCCTCTTCCTGCGACCCTCCAAACCCTCCCAGCTCAGTCTCAGGCCTCCTAGTCCCTTTTGGTGTAATTCAAGATTCTACAATTCCTCCAGAATGAAATATGGCACCTGAAAATCGAGTGGCCCTGATGCTCCTTCTCTGAATCACCTTGCTCATACCAAGAAGGCTATGTCACAGGGATAGAGTCTATGAGGTGGATGTTCCTCAGGGCTGAGGAAACCTCATACATTTAATTAATCCAACCCTAGTCGGTATGAGAATGACAAAAGAGAGACATTGAGAAAATGATTGAATTCTCCACATGATTAGAAAACAAGTATAATGCAAGAAAGAGAGAGGTGAGTAGGATGGAGAAATATATCATCTTGAAATCAAGAAAAGGATTCCAGGGTCTGAGGCTCTGGGAGAAGGGGACAGGAGTCAAGATTGGCCTCAGGGGCCCAGCTCCAGGGACTTCTCACCAGGGCAAGTCTGTGTGCCACAGGAGATAGAGGATGCTTTCTGTCTGCCTCTTTATGCTCTTTATGCACACTTTGTGACCTGACCTACAGCTGCGTCCTTCCTGGGGCAAAGTCTCCTCATCCACAGAGAGATGCTTGTTTGTTTTTCTAGGAGGAGGTGGATTTGTAAAAAAAAAAAAAACTGATCAGTACTGACAGATCTTTCCAGGAGTTTTATGGAATGGAGATGCTCTGATGATACTCTTTACATGTCACTGTTCATACCGCATGACAGGTGATTGCAAGAGGTTCTCAAAAATGTGTCCTGGCCTAGAGCATGGGATGAACAGAGTTGTGGTCTCTGGGATGGGCCAAAAGGAAAAGTGTTTTTGGAAAAAAGAATAGTTTAGGTCGTGAGGTTATTGTTTGTGTGCTTTATTTTATTTATTTTTTATTATGTTATGTTAGTCACTATACAATACATCATTAGTTTTTGATGTAGTGTTCCATGATTCATTGTTTTTGTGTAACATGCAGTGCTCCATGCAATACGTGCTCTCTAATACCCATCACCAGGCTAACCCATCCTCCAACCCCCATCCCCTCTAAAATCCTAAGATTGTTTCCAGGAGTACATAGTCTCTCATGGTCTCTCAAGGAACAAAGAGATTGTCAGTTCCCCCAGACAATTCACCAGGAAGCCTGTTTCATTTTACTACATTGCAGGAGTGAGAGGAGACAGAACTGAATTCTCAAGGCCATATTGCATGAAGCCCCCTCTGCACATGGTTAGGATTGAGGAAGCATCTTCAGAGCAAGGAGGGAGCCTGTGAGTACAGGACAGGTTTGGCCTTACTTCCTCATAAACTTGGACCACTGTGATAAATACCACTGCTTTTACATGAGGCACAGTGATAATTAGCCTCATCCTCAGCCTGGAGCCCAGAGATGGTCAGGGAAGCTGTGTCGCCAGACTTGGAGCCAGAGAAGCGATCAGGGATCCCTGATGGCCAAGTATTTACATTATAAATCAGAGCTTTGGGGGCCATGCCAGGATACTCTTGGTGTCAGGAGACAGCATTATAACTCCCAAAGTCATTGCATGTTCTAGCACAAGAGGTGGTAACTGTCTGTCCCAGAGAACTGGTCACTGAGGATGGCTGAGTCAGGGCAGACCAGGCCCAGGACCCTGAAAAGAGGAAAAATACACATTAGCTCAGTCCTGGGGTCTCAGGTGAATCTGACGAAGAGAGAAAGGGTCAGCCCAGATGTCCCCATAGACCCTTCCCTGGAGACCTCACCTGTGCCCTGAGTGAGGAGAGAAAGACCAGAGTCCAGGCTATGGTGGTGACTCCTCAACAGGACTACCTTCTGAGACCCCAATCCCAGGCTTCTGTCCTCCAGACCTCTATTACCTCCTCCCCCTTCCTCAGAAGAGGGAGGGTCCTCCATGCAAATGTGCTTCCTGCACCTTGCTCTCCTTACCTTCTCTGATCTGACCCTTCATTCTAGATACTTCTGCATCCTTCGGCAGCAGACCTTAGCTGAATAGACTCAAACACTTTGACAGGTATTTTCTGAAGGTCAAGAATTTGAATGGTTATGCCTGAATTGTCTGGAAGAGAAAGATCTTCTGAAGCCCTCATGTTGATGATTCCTGGACCCTCTGAGTTTCTGCAATACCATGACTATGTCTCTGTGACCATCCCAGGCTTGGGGCCTTTCCTTCTGTGCCCTCTGCTGGGAACCAACTTCTGAGGATCTCTCTCCTGTTAGATAAATGTTACTACCAACCCCAGTGGAAACATCTGCTGTGAGTTGGTGCTTGGTGGTGGGCTCTCCCCCACCTATCCTTGTTTGTGCTGATGCACATGCAACATTGAAACCCACCAGCTTGTCAGTCACCCCAGCTATTTACCCATATGCCACATGGAATGTCAGGTACACAGGTGTAAGCAAACCCCATGAGGGGAAAAGGAGCACCTGCCAGGACATTCTTCACATTCCACTCATGAACAAGCCACTTGCCCTTTTTCAGCCTGAAATCTCAACCTGAGAAATGTAGAAGAAATTTACACAGTCCATGATACATGATCTAGGGAGAGATGAATCAGAATAGGGATATGCAGGTTTGATAATGGAACATATCTCGGTGCCCAGGGAGTTATTTGTTATACACTTTATATTATCCAGCTCTCATTCCATTTTATCTTTGATCTATTCATCTGGCAATAGACACATGTTTTTTCCACTTATTCAGTTTTTCGCCACCAATCCACCCACTGGTCACCATAAAACTAATCTCTGTGACCTTCAAACACTGAAAGGACAGAAGCACTGTGGAATATCTATTCCTATTTCTTTCCTGTGAAAGTTTGAAAATTCTTTTTCACTTTTCCCTTTTCTCTAATGCCTGTTTCAAAGGTAACATTGCCCAAACTAGAAGTACTATTATCCGGTTCAGTTTCCATTTAAGACATAGTAAGCAGACACCAGCATTCCCCCAATGAATGCTGCTGTAAGCCAAGAAATAATGTATGTGGGAGATGTTTGAGTCCCTAGAACAAAATCCTACAAGGCCAATTAGGAATCACATTGACATTGCAAGTCACATACAAACAATGCTGACTTTCCTATTTTTGTTTAAGAGTCTTGCAACCTGCCCTCAAGGCAAGTGGCAGCCATGACCAGGCACCAGCTTGAGACAGATGTGAGAAATGGCTTGATATGTGAGAAAGATGACTTGTAATACTCAGAGCAAGATTGAATATCCACTCTTTCTTTTCTTTTATATTTTATTCTTCTCCTTCTCTATGCCCCTTCCCAAAGGAAATACTTCTACAGTGAGAGAAATAACAGTAGTGGATTTGGGAACTTGCTTTTCTCACTTTTGGTTTTTGGCCAAAGACACAATCCTCTCTGTCCTCATGCAACATGGCCCAGAGGTCAGCACTGTCAGGACAATTGCACAGCAATGAAGAGGAGCCAGTGTCCCAGGGTCCTGTCCATAAGACCACAAGGAAGATCCAGGGAACTGGAAATACTGGGGAGTTGGTGGAGAGAGAGTAGCCTGGGAAAGCAATGCTGTAAATTGTTTATGAGTTCTGGGTTCATCTCTAAGTTGCACTTGTGCAGTGTCTGATACTAAGGAGGATGAAAGATGTGGGGAACAGAACTGAGGAAGGGACCTCCACTGACATCCCAGATGTGACCTGTGGAGCTCACTGTGCAGCTTCCACTTAGGACAGATGCAAATAGCAGAACAAAGGTTTTGCAAACTCTCTGACACAGAAATCACATTCCACAGAAGGCTCTAGGAGCCTGGAACTGATTGGGTCAAGTATCTGCTAAAACAAAACCTTCACTTGGGATTTATACAGGAATCACAGTTTCATAACATAACACTGGATAGATTCAGGACAGGTGCCAAAATTACTCAATATATGAAAAAAGGAAAATCTCAAATGGCATGAAAAAGAAATTTAGAGACACTTAACCCAATATGACAGTTAATTTGGATTTTCTCATAAAGACTTTAAACCAGCTACTTAAAAGTTGACAAAAAAGGAGAATTTCTCTGATAATTAATAGAGAGATAAAACATCTCAGCCAAGAAATAGGAGACATAATGAAGCACATATAAAAAGTACACTATATGGAACTGACTACAGACTGGAAAATAAAACACTAGTTACCTCAGGGTCATAGCAAAGAAAAGTTGTAATCTAAAATATGGAGGGAAAAAATGTTAGAGATCAAAAATTATCAAGGAACTGTGGAACCTCTTCAAGTGCCCCAAAATGCATAGAATAGGGGATCCTAAAAGGGAAGACAAAAAGAAATAGAAGGAAACATGATGCTGAACAAAGCCCAAGGAAAAGAAACATGAAGAAAACCCCGTCAAAGCACATTTTATCTGATTCTTGGCTGTGTGGGCCCTTTTCCAGACAACAGTTTGACTTGAGTAACTATTCATTTCTTAGTAAAACATCAACCAAGGAATTTTATTCCCTCATGATTCTCAATTGGTCATGAGTATTGAAATGATGGTGGTGATGACAGCAAAAATTTGAATGAGTGCAAGTTATTACATAAGTAGGTAAGTCTCCACATGCCCTCTCCCTACTATAGTAAGCCTAATAGTCCATGTTCTACCAGCCCCTTGCCAAACAGATTTCTCTCAGCAGAGCATAAAACACACCTGTCTGGATCAGGGGAATCCAAGTAGAGTTGGCAGTGTGCTACTCAGATGAGAACATGGGGCTTATATAGATGTTGAAATCTGGGACGACCTCCTTCAGGTGATCATCCCCTTTTTAGACTCTTCCTCAAGAAACCAAAAAGCCCATCCATGAGGAAACTGACAGCACTAAGGGGCTGGCAACACTGATACCAGCTTGAAATGCTGTGTGTCTCTAGCCTGGATTCCTTTTTGGTACTTTCCAGTCTGATCTAGGTTTGTCTTGACTTGACAAAGCACCAGTGTCATGGTCAGTCAAGAGGACTCCCTCTCGTTCCCTCCCAGAGAAGTGTTCAGGGACTCCTCTGGGAGACCATGCTGAGGCAGGTAGAAATGAACTTGGGAGTCCTAACCTCTGACAATATTCCTGCGAGATACTTAATAACTGGTTCACATAGAACAAGACCAGATGCCCAGTTCTAGAGGTCTCTCAACTTTTCCCAGGGCCTTGTGTGTCCTCTTCAGTAGGTGATGTGCTAACCTCCCAGGAAGCTCAACCAACACCAACCCTGAGGCTCTCTTAAGCTTAATGTCTCCTGGGTTCTCACCTAATGGACACATTGTCCTTTCCTTTCTCAACTAGTTTGGTGCTTTCTACTCACTGTTTCAAATTCACAAAAGTTTGGAGATGCATACTAAGGTGCAAAGAATGTATAGAAAATAAAAGGAATGATTAATGCCATGCTTGGTATACTAGCTAATTGCAGATTGCATAGACAACTGATTGGTTTTATTTTTTTAAATGATGGCTCTGCTTTGAGTGGGGAGATGTGGTTTCCATTTATTATTCTTTCTAAAATGATAAACATTTATTTTATGCACTCTTGTTTAGATATGATAAGCTTCATAATGAAAGAATTTGGAAAACAAACTCAAATATACCTGAGCACTTTTCCTGTCCTTTACATAGAGCAGACTGTGAACAAACACAGAAGAGAAAGTTGCCATGAACAACTAGAAGAAAAAGGAGAAAACACTGTCCCTGTGGTATTTTGCTGTTCATGGAAATAAATTCACAAAGAATCCTTGAGAAAGAAACTAGAAAAGAAAACCAGCCAATGGCAGGACAAAGCCACTCTCCCATGGTTTTGTTGAGGCTGCGGTCTGTGACCTCCCTCCCAGCTCACTCCAGCATGTTCAGGGCAGATCCAGAAGGCAGGTAAAAAGGAAGGAAAGTTGAGCCTGATTGTGGAATGCTTTGGAGGCACAAAGACAAGAATATGCCGGGCTGCCCCTGAGTAATTCCCTACAAATGTGCCTTGACTGTATTATAGTGAACATAAATCTTAAAAAATGGGTGCAGAGGGGATGGAATTGTCTGTGATCACAAAGAAAGGAAGGTCTTCTCCTTCCTTTTGGTGTTTACCTTACAAAACAGGAGTTGTAAATTTTTCTCTGGCTCCCCCTTAAATTATATATACATCTATTTCATAGCTAAATAAGACCCTTGTCAGGTTTACAACCAAGGGATCTCTTTCGCAAGGACCTGAGATTCATCACTCTGAAATGAAAACATCAGGGTCCCTACTTTACAGTTTCTTTGGGAAGAAGAGCACGGGCCTAACATCACTGGGAACCTGGCTCCAAGTTGGAAACCTACCTCCTGGCATGAAGTTGCAAGAAATTTATTTTCCCTAAAAATTTTGAATATTGAGCCTTTTGGGATATATATGTTATAAATATTCTCTCCCACCCCATAGGTTGTCTTCACTTTGTAAAAATCCCCAGTCATTCTACCACACTGGTGAAGTTTTGTTGGATCACAGGCCACAAGGAAACCCACCATGCCCTGTACCAGTGTGAGCACTGGAGGAATTTAGAGTGAGATTTTCTCCAAGAACAGGTGGAGTACGTTTAGTTGGGGTCTCCACCTACTCTGCTCCCATAGCTGAAGATTTAAAAGGAATTGCCACCCAGGGACACATCACACGAGGAAAAGGATTCTGACTCTGTCCTTAGAAAATTCTTCATGGGAATATCTTCCTTTTGGACATCATTCGGAGATGGAGAGAAGGTGAAGAACTGAATTCTCAAGGCCATATTGCAGGAAGCCCCCTCTGCGCAGGATAGGCAATCATCTTCCGAGCAAGGAGGGAGCCTCTGAGCACAGGACAGGTTTTCGTCTCACATCCACGTGAATTTCCACCACTGAGGTAACTGCCACTGGCTATATATGAGCAACAGTAGTAATCAGCCTCATTCTTGGGTTGGAGCCCAGAGATGGTCATGGAGGCTGTGTTGCCAGACTTGGAGCCAGAGAAGCGATCAGGGATCCTGGAAGGACATTTATTGACATAATAAATCACAGGTTTCAGAGTTGATCCAAAGTGTGGTTGTTGCCAGGAGACGTAGATGCCCCAATGTCAATGCTGCTTCAGGAACAGGTGATGGTGACAGTCCTTCCCAGAGCCCCAGATACTGAGGGAGGCTGAGTTGGGGCAGACTGGATCAGGACACTGAAAAGTACAAAGTACACTCTTTTTAATTCATTGCCGGGGCCCCAGGTAAGTCTGAGGAGGAGAAAGGGATGGACCCACATGTCCCCATTGTCCCTTCAGTGGAGGCCTCACCTGTGTCCTGAGTGAGGAGGGTGAGGAGGACCAGAGTCCAGGCCATGGTGGAGATGCACCAAGAGCACTGCCTTCTGAGACCTGAGCCTTAAGGCTGGCTGCCACCCCCAATCCACCCCCCTCTGCTTAGAAGAGGGAGGGGGCTCCATGCAATGTGCTTCCTGCCTCTCTTTACCTTCTCTGATCTGACCCTTCATTCTAGATACTTCTGCATCCCAGGGCAACAGAACTTAGCTGAAGGATTCAAATACTTTGACATGGATTTTCTAGGACAGAGCTCATGTTTCTGCCCAGGAAATGGAGCCAGACTTGGAATGCCCTTAGTTCCTACTGTGGGAGTCCCCATGTAGTTGACGAATGATGCCATTACTTTCCACTTGTGCTGTGCTGATTGTGCCTGGCAAAGGATCCAGAAGGGCTGGAATTCAGAGAGATTCACTCTTTCCTTTGTAGACTCCAAAAACAGAGCAGGGGGTGGTTCACATCACTTACCTCCTTCCTCTCCTACTTTGTAGGGTGGGTCCTCCTGCTTCTCAGTCCCCTTCCTTGCGGGACTCTGAGGCTGAGGCCTGGTTGTGTTTGTTGGCCTTTCACACAGGGGACTTACTGGTGCAAAATAGATTTGGATCACCCCTGGCACAAGGTCCTCCTTTGCATGACTCAAGAGGAATCAGCTCTTTGGACTCCACACAGATCAGGGTAAATCACAGCAATGACCTTCCAAAAATCCAAGTCCTTCCCATCCCCTGGTGGCCACAGATAGTGCAACCCAAGCACCAGTGAAGTCACCTGAGTAAGAGCAGGAATCCTGCTCTGTTCCTTCTCCTCCTTCCTTCCTCTCCTCCCAGTCAGTACCAAGTCCTTAATCACCCTTAAATCCATCCAAAAACATTTGTCTTTGTCTCCATATTCCTCAAGAAAGGAATGGGTCACCTGCCATACCAGGTGCTTCATACCCTACCCCTCAGGACCAGGTAGCTTGTCCCTGGACAGCTTTGTCACAAGGTTTGTGTTAGTGTGACAGTTCTTGGCTCAGGGCTGAGGAAATGTTAGAGGTCCAATAAAACCAAGCTCTGAAGGAATCCTGAATAAGAACAACGGCACAGGGAGAAAAAAACCCCAAACTATTGGTTACTTATAATGTTTTTTTTTTTTTTTTAATTTTTTTATTGTTATGTTAATCCCCATACATTACATCATTAGTTTTAGATATAGTGTTCCATGATTCATTGTTTGTGCATAACACCCAGTGCTCCATGCAGAACGTGCCCTCCTCAATACCCATCACCAGGCTAACCCATCCTCCCAACCCCCTCCCCTCTAGAACCCTCAGTTTGTTTTTCAGAGTCCATCGTCTCTCATGGTTCTTCTCCCCCTCCAATTTCCCCCCCTTCATTCTTCCCCTCCTGCTACATTCTTCTTCTTCTTTTTTTCTTTCTTAACATATATTGCATTATTTGTTTCAGAGGTACAGATCTGAGATTCAACAGTCCTGCACAATTCACAGCGCTTACCAGAACACATACCCTCCCCAGTGTCCATCACCCAGTCACCCCATCCCTCCCACCCCACCCCCCACTCCAGCAACCCTCAGTTTGTTTCCTGAGATTAAGAATTCCTCATATCAGTGAGGTCATATGATACATGTCTTTCTCTGTTTGACTTATTTCGCTCAGCATAATACCCTCCAGTTCCATCCACGTCGTTGCAAATGGCAAGATCTTATTCCTTTTGATGGCTGCATAATATTCCATTGTATATATATACCACCTCTTCTTTATCCATTCATCTGTTGATGGACATCTTGGCTCTTTCCACAGTTTGGCTATTGTGGACATTGCTGCTATAAACATCGGGGTGCACGTAGCCTTTCGGGTCCCTACTTTTGTATCTTTGGGGTAAATACCCAGTAGTGCAATTGCTGGATCATATGGTAGCTCTATTTTCAACTTTTTGAGGAACCTCCATACTGTTTTCCAGAGTGGCTGCACCAGCTTGCATTCCCACCAACAGTGGAGGAGGGTTCCCCTTTCTCCGCATCCCCGCCAACATCTGTCATTTCCTGACTTGTTAATTTTAGCCATTCTGACTGGTGTGAGGTGGTATCTCATTGAGGTTTTGATTTGGATTTCCCTGATGCTGAGCGATATTGAACACTTTTTCATGTGTCTGTTGGCCATTTGGATGTCTTCTTTGGAGAAATGTCTGTTCATGTCTTCTGCCCATTTCTTGATTGGATTCTTTGTTCTTTTGGTGTTGAGTTTGATGAGTTCTTTATAGATTTTGGATACTAGCCCTTTATCTGATATGTCATTTGCAAATATCTTCTCCCATTCTGTCAGTTGTCTTTTGGTTTTGTTGACTGTTTCCTTTGCTTTGCAAAAGCTTTTTATCTTGATGAAGTCCCAATAGTTCATTTTTGCCCTTGCTTCCCTTGCCTTTGGCGATGTTTCTAGGAAGAAGTTGCTGCGGCTGAGGTCGAAGAGATTGCTGCCTGTGTTCTCCTTTAGGATTTTGATGGACTCCTGTCTCACATTGAGGTCTTTCAACCATTTGGAGTCTATTTTTGTGTGTGGTGTAAGGAAATGGTCCAGTTTCATTCTTCTGCATGTGGCTGTCCAATTTTCCCAACACCATTTGTTGAAGAGACTGTCTTTTTTCCATTGGACATTCTTTCCTGCTTTGTCGAAGATTAGTTGACCGTAGAGTTGAGGGTCCATTTCTGGGCTCTCTATTCTGTTCCATTGATCTATGTGTCTGTTTTTGTGCCAGTACCATACTGTCTTGATGATGACAGCTTTGTAGTAGAGCTGGAAGTCTGGAATTGTGATGCCGCCAGCTTTGCTTTTCTTTTTCAACATTCCTCTGGCTATGCGGGGTCTTTTCTGGTTCCATACAAATTTTAGGATTATTTGTTCCATTTCTTTGAAGAAAGTGGATGGTATTTTGATGGGGATTGCATTGAATGTGTAGATTGCTCTAGGTAGGATTGACATCTTCACAATATTAGTTCTTCCAATCCATGAGCATGGAACGTTTTTCCATTTCTTTGTGTCTTCCTCAATTTCTTTCATGAGTATTTTATAGTTTTCTGAGTACAGATCCTTTGCCTCTTTGGTTAGATTTATTCCTAGGTATCTTATGGTTTTGGGTGCAATTGTAAATGGGATCGACTCCTTAATTTCTCTTTCTTCTGACTTGTTGTTGGTGTATAGGAATGCCACTGACTTCTGTGCATTGATTTTATATCCTGCCACTTGACTGAATTCCTGTATGAGTTCTAGCAGTTTTGGGGTGGAGTCTTTGGGATTTTCCACATAAAGTATCATATCATCTGCAGAGAGTGAGAGTTTGACTTCTTCTTTGCCAATTTGGATGCCTTTGATTTCTTTTTGTTGTCTGATTGCTGTGGCTAGGACTTCCAATACTATGTTGAATAGCAGTGGTGATAGTGGACATCCCTGCCGCGTTCCTGACCTTAGGGGGAAAGCTCTCAGTTTTTCCCCATTGAGAATGATATTCGCTGTAGGTTTTTCATAGATGGCTTTTATGATATTGAGGTATGTACCCTCTATCCCTATACTCTGAAGAGTTTTGATCAAGAAAGGATGCTGTACTTTGTCAAATGCTTTTTCTGCATCTATTGAGAGGATCATGTGATTCTTGTTTTTTCTTTTGTTAATGTATTGTATCACGTTGATTGATTTGCGGATGTTGAACCAACCTTGCAGCCCAGGGATAAATCCGACTTGGTCGTGGTGAATAATCCTTTTAATGTACTGTTGGATCCTATTGGCTAGTATTTTGGTGAGAATTTTTGCATCCATGTTCATCAGGGATATTGGTCTGTAATTCTCCTTTTTGATGGGGTCTTTGTCTGGTTTTGGGATCAAGGTAATGCTGGCCTCATAAAATGAGTTTGGAAGTTTTCCTTCCATTTCTATTTTTTGGAACAGTTTCAGAAGGATAGGTATTAATTCTTCTTGAAATGTTTGGTAGAATTCCCCTGGGAAGCCATCTGGCCCTGGGCTTTTGTGTTTTGGGAGATTTTTGATGACTGCTTCTATTTCCTTAGTGGTTATAGGTCTGTTCAGGTGTTCTATTTCTTCCTGGTTCAGTTTTGGTAGTTGATACATCTCTAGGAATGCATCCATTACTTCCAGGTTATCTAATTTGTTGGCATAGAGTTGCTCATAATATGTTCTTATAATTGTATTTCTTTGGTGTTGGTTGTGATTTCTCCTCTTTCATTCATGATTTTATTGATTTGGGTCATTTCTCTTTTCTTTTTGATAAGTCTGGCCAGGGGCTTATCAATCTTGTTAATTCTTTCAAAGAACCAGCTCCTAGTCTCGTTGATCTGTTCTACTGTTCTTTTGGTTTCTATTTCATTGATTTCTGCTCTGATCTTTCTTATTTCTCTTCTCCTGCTGGGTTTAGGCTTTATTTGCTGTTCTTTCTCCAGCTCCTTTAGGTGTAGGGTTAGGTTGTGTACTTGAGACCTTTCTTGTTTCTTGAGAAAGGCTTGTATTGCTATATACTTTCCTCTTAGGACTGCCTTTGCTGTATCCCAAAGATTTTGAATAGTTGTGTTTTCATTTTCATTGGTTTCCATGAATTTTTTTAATTCTTCTTTAATTTCCTGGTTGACCCATTCATTCTTCAGTAGGATGCTCTTTAGCCTCCATATATTTGAGTTCTTTCTGATTTTCCTCTTGTGATTGAGTTCTAGTTTCAAAGCATTGTGGTCTGAAAATAGGCAGGGGATGATCCCAATCTTCTGGTACCGGTTGAGACCTGATTTATGACCTAGGATGTGATCTATTCTGGAGAATGTTCCATGGGCACTAGAGAAGAATGTGTATTCCGTTGCTTTGGGATGGAATGTTCTGAATATGTCTGTGAAGTCCATTTGGTCCAGTGTGTCATTTAAAGTCTTTATTTCCTTGTTGATCTTTTGCTTAGACGATCTGTCCATTTCAGTGAGGGGGGTGTTAAAGTCCCCCACTATTATTGTATTGTTGTCGATGTGTTTCTTTGCTTTTGTTATTAATTGCCTTATATAATTGGCTGCTCCCATGTTAGGGGCATAGATATTTACAATTGTTAGATCTTCTTGTTGGATAGACCCTTTAAGTGTGATATAGTGTCCTTCCTCATCTCTTATTACAGTCTTTGGTTTAAAATCTAATTTGTCTGATATAAGGATTGCCACCCCAGCTTTCTTTTGGTGTCCATTAGCATGGTAAATGGTTTTCCACCCCCTCACTTTCAATCTGGGGGTGTCTTTGGGTCTAAAATGAGTCTCTTGCAGACAGCATATCAATGGGTCTTGTTTTTTAATCCAATCTGAGAGCCTGTGTCTTTTGATTGGGGCATTTAGCCCATTTACATTCAGGGTAACTATTGAAAGATAGGAGTTCAGTGCCATTGTATTGCCTGTAAAGTGACTGTTACTGTATATTGTTTGTGTTCCTTTCTGGTCTATGTTGCTTTTAGGCTCTCTCTTTGCTTAGAGGACCCCTTTCAATATTTGTTGTAGGGCTGGTTTCGTGTTTGCAAATTCCTTTAGTTTTTGTTTGTCCTGGAAGCTTTTTATCTCTCCTTCAATTTTCAATGACAGCCTAGCTGGATATAGTATTCTTGGCTGCATATTTTTCTCCTTTAGTGCTCTGAATATGTCCTGCCAGTCCTTTCTGGCCTGCCAGGTCTCTGTGGATAAGTCTGTTGCCAATCTAATGTTTCTACCATTGTAGGTTACATATCTCTTCTCCCGAGCTGCTTTCAGGATTTTCTCTTTGTCTCTGAGACTCGTAAGTTTTACTATTAGATGTCGGGGTGTTGACCTATTTTTATTGATTTTGAGAGGGGTTCTCTGTGCTTCCTGGATTTTGATGCCTGTTTCCTTCCCCAAATTAGGGAAGTTCTCTGCTATAATTTGCTCCATTATACCTTCTGCACCTCTCTCTCTTTCTTCTTCTTCTGGGATCCCAATTACTCTAATGTTGTTTCGTCTTATGGTATCGTTTATCTCTCGAATTCTGCCCTCGTGATCCAGTAGTTGTTTATCTCTCTTTTTCTCAGCTTCTTTATTTTCCATCATTTGGTCTTCTATCTCACTGATTCTTTCTTCTGCCTCATTTATCCTAGCAGTTAGCGCCCCCATATTTGATTGCACCTCATTAATAGCCTTTTTGATTTCTACTTGGTTCGATTTTAGTTCTTTTACTTCTCCAGAAAGGGTTTCTCTAATAACTTCCATGTTTTTTTCAAGCCCAGCTAGTATCTTTAAAGTGATGATTCTGAACTCTAGATCTGACATCGTACTAATGTCCGTATTGAGTAGGTCCCTGGCAGTCGGTACTACCTCTTGTTCTTTTTGTTGAGGTGATTTTTTCCGTCTTGTCATTTTGTGCAGAGGAGAATAGATTAATGAGAGAACAAAATGCTAGCAGGGTAACAATGTCCCCAGAAAATATACTCTAAACAAATCAGAAAAGACCTGAAGCAGTGGGAAAAGAAAGGGAAAGAGAGAAAAAAGAAAAGGAAAGAAAAAAAGAAAAAAGAAAAAGATAAAGATAAAAACAAACAAAAGCAGAACAAAACAAAACAAAACAAAAACAGAATGTGATCAAATATGATCAGGCTGGATTATAGATCAGTGCCACACACTAGATTTTGGGTGTATTTTGGTCTGTTAAAAGAAAGTCCCTCCCAAAATTTTAAAGAAAGAAAAACTTATATATGTACAAAAATAAGGGTTGATATGATGAAGGGATGGAATATGACTGTAAAGATGGAAATTATAAAAAATTTTAAAAAAGGATTTGATAAGTTGTTTGAAAAAAGAAAGAAGAGGATTAAAAAAAAAAAGAAAGAAAGAAAAAAGGGAGAGAATGTGATCAGGCAGGGGAGTAGAAAAAAACCATACACTAGAGATTTAGAGTATATTTTGATCTGTTAGAAGAAACTATCTCAAGATTTTAAAGAGAGAACAACTTATATATATATGCCAAAAATACGGGTAACTACTATGAAGGGATAGAATATGACTTTAAAAATGAAAAATAAAAATGTTTTTTTTTTTTTTTTTTTTTTTAAAAAGGGATTGATAAGATGTTGGTTGAAAAAGGGAAAAAGAAAAATTCAAAAAAAAGAAAAAAGGAAAAAAGAAAAAAAGACAGTTAAAAAAAATAATTAACTTTGAAAGACTAAAGAATCATGGTAAAAAAGCCATGAATTCTATGTGCAGTGTTCCCCTAGCGCTGGAGTTCTGCCGTTCTCATTTATCGGTAAACTTGGTCTTGGCTGGCTGTTCTTGCTGATCTTCTGGGGGAGGGGCCTGTTGCCGTGGTTCCCAAATGTCTTTGCCGGAGGCAAAATTGCCCCGCCCTTGCCGGTCCGGGCTAAGTAATCTGCTCGGGTTTGCTCTCGGGAGCTTTTGTTCCCTGCAAGCTTTCCGTACAGCTTTGGAGGCGGAGAGTGAAAATGGTGGCCTCCCAGTCTCCGCCCCGGCGGAGCCGAGAACTCGGGGTCCCGCTCCTCAGCGAGCCCCCAGAGAAAAGCCGTCAGTCACTCCCGTCTCCCCGGTCTCCGGCCGCACTCCGCGCTCACCCGGCCTGTGACCGCGCCTTTCTATCTAGCACCCGACCCCGGGTGGAGTCTCCAAACCCAGCAGATCCCCGCGGTGCGCTCCCGCACCTCTCCTCCCGGGGGAAGAAGGTGAGTCTCCCCGGATCTGCCGCTTGTTGGGTCCCTGCTGGAGGAGCTGTGGCCCGACTGTGCCGCGGATCACGGTTTATGGCAACCCCGAGCTGAGAGCCCGCGCCTGGGCTCCGTCTCTGCAGCCGGCTTCCCTGCTCCGATACCTGGGAGCTCTGCCACACTCAGGCACCCCCGGTCTTTCTGTGACCCCGAGGGTCCTGAGACCACACTGTCCCGCGAGGGTTCCACCCCCCACTTCGCCACCAGAGTGACGTCCCTCAGCGGAGCAGACTTCTAAAAGTTCCGATTTTGTGCTCCGTGGCTCTATCACTTGCCAGAAGCGGCCATCGGAGGCCCCTCCCCCGCCGTCTATCCTCCCGAATATCGCCTCGGATTCACTTCTCCGCACGTCCTACCTTCCAAAAAGTGGTCGCTTTTCTGTTCAGAGAGTTGTTGCTCTTCTTTTCTTTGATCTCCTGTTGAGTTTGTAGGTGTTCAGAATGGTTTGATCCCTATCCAGCTGAATTCCTGAGAGGAGACGAAATCCAGGTCTCCTACTCCTCCGCCATCTTGCCTGGTTACTTATAATGTTGAATCAAAATTCATTGGGAGAGAGAAAGAGAGAGGGCTCAGTCAGCATTGAGAACAGCCTAAGAAAACAGGAGTAGAGGTTTCCAGTGTTTGTGATTGTTGTGGAAGGAAAATCAGGTCAGGATTACTCTAAGGAGCCCAAATCCTGGACTTAACATGAGAGTGCATTTCTATATTACATGGGACAGAGGACATTCTTCTCTTAATCTTCCTGTACAGAAACTAACTTAACTCAGAAACATGCAACTTCCTGAGGTAAAGTCCTTTCCATCCATAGAGGACATTACTGACCTAGTGTGCTTTCTAAACTAGATGGTTTAAAGTGGAAATTCCAATCAAGCTTAAATGGTCCATGCCAGAAGAGACAGGACCCTCAGGAAATGGACTATGGATTCTATGAAGTGTGAATATTCAGAAGAAACTACTCCATCTGCCTCAGTGGAAGGAGGTGCTTCCATAGAAATGTGCTTCCCCATGTTGGGTGAGCATTTTCAGAGCAAGTAGGGAGCCTGTGAACAGAGGGCAGGTTTTTGTCTGACTTCCTCAGGAACTTGCATCACTGTGGACAGTGTTACTACCAGCATATGAGGAGCAGTAATAATCAGCCTCATCTTCAACCTGGAGCCCAGAGATGGTCAGGGAGGCCATGTAGCCAGACTTTGAGCCAGAGAAGCGGTCAGGGATCCCTGATGGATGTGAACTTACGATAAATCAGGAGTTTGGGGGATGTGCCTGGGAGCTGCTGATACCAGGAGACATTATTACCACTCCCAATGTTACTGCTGCTTCCAGCACAGGAGATGGTGACAGTCTGTCCCAGAGCCCCAGACACTGAGGGAGGCTGAGTCAGGGAGGACTGGGTCCAGCACCATGAAAAAAGAAAGAACACAATCTGTTGAGTTTAGTGAGTCTGAGGAGGAGACAAGGGATCAGCCCAGGTGTCCCTGGGCTCCCTTCCTTGGAGGCCTCACCTGTGTCCTGAGTGAGGAGGGTGAGGAAGACCAGAGCCCAGGCCATGGTGGAGACAACCCAAGAGCACTGCTTTCTGAGACCACAACCCTTGGTCTGGCTCCCCCATAACTCTCTTATCCCCTCCCCCTTCCTCAGAGGAGGGAGAGGCCTTCATGCAAATGTGCTTCCTGACCTGCCTTTCTTCACCCACTCTGACCTGAATCTCTATTCTAGATACTTCTGCATCTTTGGGCAGTAGAGCTTAGCTGTCCAGACTTTGAAATATTTTCACATGCATTTTCTGAATCATGACAGAATGAACCCATGACAGACCCTAGGAATTCAAGCCAGCCCTGGAATATCCTTACCTTCCACTGGGGAAGTCTTGCTGTGGATGGGGGAGGAATCCCAGGACCACTTTGCTGTGTGGGAGGAGGGTTGGACGAGTTCTCCAGGCTGGCTGAGATGAGGGGAGATGCAATTACTCCTCTTCCCAGGAGCACAGGCAGACCTGGGGTCTCATTCTCCCTCAACTCCATCTTGGTGCCCCTCAGTTAACTTGTCCTCAAGCATCACTCTAGCCTGCTCTACAATGGTTTGAAGTTAGTTGATGCTTACTGGAACTTCCATAAAAGGAACTATTAGAACACAACAGGTATTAGGCCCCTCTTTCCTCGTGTCACACTTAGAGTGGTTCCAGAAGCAAGTATTGGAACTGCATACAGGATAGAACAAAAAAACTTGCTTTCCCCCAAATTGAAGACCTTACTGCCCCTAGTGGCCCCCGAGGATAAATGCCAAGCACCAGGGGAGGCAGTGAGAGTGAACTGGAAACCCACGCCCTGCTCCTCCTCCTGCCCACCTCCCAAACCCTCTCAGCTCAGTCCCAGGTCTCCTGATCCCTTCTGATGCAATTCAAGAGCCTTTCCACTTGTCCTTTACTTCCTCCACAATGAAATATGGCACCTGAAAATTGAGTCGCCCAGGTGCTCCCTCCCAGAGTCACGTTGCTCATACCAAGAAGGCCATGTCACAGGGATAGAGTCTATGAAGTGGATGTGGCTCAGGGCTGAGGAAACCTCACACATTTAATTAATCTAGCCCCAGTCGGTATGAGGATGACAAAAGAGAGACATTGAGAAAATGATTGAATTCTCCACATGATTAGAAAACAAGTATAATGCAAGGAAGAGAGAGGTGAGTAAGGATGGAGAAATATATCATCTTGAAATCAAGAAAAGGATTCCAGGGTCTGAGGCTCTGGGAGAAGGGGACAGGAGTCAAGATTGGCCTCAGGGGCCCAGCTCCAGGGACTTCTCACCAGGGCAAGTCTGTGTGCCACAGGGGACACAGGATGCTCTCTGTCTGCCCCTTTCCGCACATTTGTGACCTGACCTACAGCTGCGTCCTTCCTGGGGCAAAGTCTCCTCATCCACAGAGAGATGCTTGTGTGTTTTTCTAGAAGGAAGTGGATTTGTAAAAAAACTGATCAGTACTGACAGATCTTTCTAGGAGTTTTATGGAATGGAGATACTCTGATGACACTCTACATGTCACTGCTCATACCACATGACAAGTGATTTCAAAAGGTTCTTAACAATGTGTCTGTGGCCCAGAGCATGGGATGAACAGAGTAGTGGTCTCTGGGATGGGGGAAAAAGAAAAGTGTTTTGGGAAAAAGATTAGTTTAGGTCATGAGATTATTGTTTGTATGCTTTAAACGTTCAAATACTAAACTATTTAGACCTTTGTTTAGGTAATAATGTCTATTTTTTGGATAATAATAATATTAAGTAGATAATGACCTTGTCATAATCAGTGACCTATCTGAAATGAGATTTGAAGCCCATTAGTTTGGATCTCTGTCTCTTGAGATCACTGGGGAGAGGCCTCTTGTGAATAGTCCAGATATCCAGATGCTTCCTGCAAATAACCAACCACTGATCTTCACGGTGAGTTGCCTTGCATCTGTTTCCACTTCTGTGAGTACTAGGAGCATCCTCAGGGCCCCCCATAATAGAAGAGTAAGGATTTCATGTAAAATTCTGCTGAAATATTGTGCCCACATAATTACACATGACATAGAAATAATAAGCTTGACTGCCACAAAAGGAGGCAAAATTAACACTTGCTCATAAGATGATGAATGAACAATAAAGCTAAAGCATGTAAAATTTCTAAAATAAAAAGAGTAATACCTAGGTTCTTTTCTTTTAGGATATAATACATATAGAGATTCCTTAAACAATAGCAAGTTAAAAGAGACAGAGAGAAAGAGAGCGAAAATAGCCAGACAACATGTATGGCATCTGACCCAGAAAATCAATGGACACATGGTTACTCATTCACATGCCAATTCCCTTCCCGTGTAGAATAGTAAAAGCATGGATGAATACACTGGCCTTAAGAACTTCTGAAACATTTCAAGTTGTTCTATCAAAGGTGTCTATTTTCTCATCTTTAAAAAAAAGATTTTAAAATATGTATAGTTTAACTCTCTGGGAAGACACAGGAGACTCTTCCTGCAATTTGAGACACAACATACGAGACTGAAAGGCTTTGGCAGCTCCACAAATCTCATATTGGAGTGATCCTGTTCACTGAACATCTAGTCTATGATTTTCCTGGTAATTCTCCCTATTATGAAAATAGAAACTAATTTCTCAGAAGGAAATTGTGGTCCCATCTAACAGGACACACAGTTGAAGTAGCAGTGGGTCTCCCTGCCCTCCTATGCACATGTGGATACTTTGTAAAGATCTCACTGATGCCATGACAGTCAGGGAGCACATCTTACACCAGAGGCCCTAGTGCACAACCAAACAATGGCCCCTCTGCCAACTTGTTTGTCTCCATGAAGACACACAGCCTACAGCAGGAGCAGCCTCTGACCAGCCTTACATAGACAGGAGGCCATGACTCAGGACACTATTCTGTTTGGTAGCACAGACGCCCTTCCCACTGTGCTGGGACAAAGATGCTGAGGGGTTCCATGTATGACACTGTTCTGGCCTCAATAATTCAATAACTCAAAAATGAAGGTGCTGCCTTGTTACTAGGGAAAGGAAGAAGGTAGGTAGGTGGTGAAAAGATTTTTGAAAATAATTGATGGTGAGAACATTATGGAAAGATTGACCTCTCAAGTGGTGACTATATTTGTCAGGGCTCTCCCCAGAAACAGAACTAATATGAGTTGTGTTGTGCGTGTGTATATGTGTGTGTGTGTGTATGTGTTTATTTAATGACATTTTTAAATTATGATATACTTATATTCATTTATATAGAAATATATATTTTATGTGCATATATAATACATTTTGTACATAATTATAATATATAAATTATATGAAATCTACATTATATATAAATTTACAAAAAATGGTACATATAAATTTAAAAATGTACTTTTATACATGTGAAATTGTATCTAATCAGGATTGGCTCACATGATTATTGAGGCAGGGAAGTTCATGAGCTGCCATCTACCACCTACGGAACCAGGAAATTCAGTGGCATAATTCACTTAGGGTCCAAAGGCCTGAGAACCAGGGAAGCCAGGGGACCCAGGAATTCCAGCCCATCAGCAGAAGAAGGTGAGATAAGATTCCCAGTTCAACCAGAGATGGGAGAAGAGAGGTGAATTCCTCCATCTATGGCTTTTGCTCTACTCAGACCCTCATGGATTGGGTGAGGCACACAACCCTAGGGACAGCAATCTACTGTATTGAATCCACCAATTCAAATTCTAATCTCAGCCAGGAACACCTCACAGGGACACCGAGAAATAATGTTTCATCTGAGCATGTCTAGACCCACTCAGGTTGACACAAAAACTTAACCATCACAGTGATCATCTTTCCTGATTCTCCACCTGGGAATGAAGTTGTGAGGACATGGCATTTCCAGTGCTAAAACGGGGAAACTTCTGGCAACATGACTATAGTTGGGCAGCTCCCAGGTCTTCTGATGCCTAAGCCTAGCTTCATTCGGTTGTTCAAACAAGTCATATATATATTTGTTAATTTTTCAATTAATTATTTTTATATAATTAACAATCCATTTTAACTAGAACTCCAGCTAGACATTGGTTGCTCACCAGGAAAAACAGATGCTTTGGCTTTCCTGAGGAAAAGGGGACACATCCATAAGCTATCTCTTCATTCTAGAAGAAAAGGAGCCATTTTGGAAAGAGCTCTTGCTAATGGGGACAGAGTCTCCTCATTTTTTTGTTGCTGAGTGGAAAAGTTGGGAAGAGTTCCATTCTGGGACCAGAGCACAAAGGCAAAGAGGAAGCCATCATTGTACCAAACCAGATGAAGCGTTGCCTTAGGATGTTACGGTGATCAAGGAGAGGAGATGAGTGAGAACTGAATTCTCAAGACCATGCTGCATGAAGCCCTCTCTGCACAGGGTTGGAGAAGCATCTTCAGAGCAAGGGGGAACCTGTGAGCACAGGACAGGTTTTGGTCTCACTTTCATAACGTTGGACCACTGTGGAAAATGCCATTACCAGCATATAAGCAGCAGTGGTAATCAGCCTCATCTTTAGCCTGGAGTATGTAGATGGTCAGGGAGGCTGTGTTTCCTGACTTGGAGCCAGAAGAGAGATCAGGGATCTCTGAGGGCCAAGTATTAGTATAGTAAATCAGGAGTTTTGAAGCCATGCCTGGGTGCTGTTGGTACCAGGAGATTTCATTATTACTCCAAATGTCACCGCTGCTTCCAACACAGGAGATAGTGACGTCTTTCCCAGATTCCCAGAGAATGAGAGAGGCTGAGTCAGGTTAGACTGAGCCCAGGATCTTAAAAAGGAAGAACACACACTGCTGAGTTCAGTCCTGGGGCCTTAAATAAACTGAGGAAAAAAAGACAAAGGATCAGCCCATATGTCCCTGTAGTCCCTTTCATGGAGGCTCATCAGTGCCCTGAGTAAGGAAGGTGAGGAGGACCAGAGCCCAGGCCATGGTGGAGACACCCAAGGAACACTGACTTCTGAGACGCCTACCCTAGTCCTGGCTCTCCCAGACCTCCCTTATCCCCTCTCCTTGCTTCAGAAAAAGGAGGGACTTCCATGCAAATGTGCTTCATGTACTTGCCTCTCCTCACCTACTCCAATCTGACCCTTCATTTTAGATACTTTTGCATCCCAGGGCAGCAGAACATAGCTGAAGGATTGAAACACGTGGACATGGATTTTCTAGGACAGAGCTCATGTTAGTGCCCAGGAAAAGGAGCCAGACTCGGAATGTCCCTTAGTTCCTCCTGTGGGAATCCCCACATGGTTGGCAAATAATCCCAGAACTTACCCTTTGTGCTATGTGGCTTGATGGTAGGAACAGGACCCTGAAGGGCTGGAATTAGAAGAGATTCACCCTTTCCTTTGTAGGCACTGAAAAGATAGATGAAGTTGTTCGCATGTCTCCGGACTTCCTCTCCTCCTCAGTAAGGTGCTTTCTCGTGCTTCTTTTGGTCCCCTTCCTCACAAAGCACTGAGCCTGAGGCCTTGGGGTGCTTCTTGGACTTTTGAGTAAGAACTTATTGAGACACGATAGATTTGGATCACCCCTCACACATGGTCCTCCTTTGCAGGACTCAAAAGGAATCCGCTGTTGGGACTTCATACAGGTCAGACAGGGTAAATGACAGCCATGGTCTTGCCCAAATCCAGGCCCTTTCCGCCCAGGGAAGGCAGGTGAGTGAGAGCTGGAATCCCTACTCTGCTCCTTTTCCTCCTTCCTTCTTCCCCTCCCAGTCAGTACCAAGTCCCTAAATCCCCCTTCAATCCATTAGAGTTCATTTGTCTTTGTCTCCATCTTCCTCAGGAATAGAATAGGTCACCTACCACATGGTGGCTCAGACCTGCCTCTCAGGCCACGTAGCTTGTCCCCCTGCACAGCCTTGTCACAGGGTTTGTGGTTAGGGGGACAGTTCTTAACTCAGGGCCAAGGTAGTGTTAGAAGTCAAATAAAACCAACCACTGAAGGAAGTCTGGATGAGAACAATGGCTCAGGCAGAAAAAGGATTGGTTTCTCATGATGCTGATACCAAAAACATTGCATGAAGGGTAGAGAGCTCAGTCAGCATTGAGAAAAACCTAAACAAAACTGTGATTTAGTTTTCCAGTGTTTGTGGATCTGATAGAAGGCAACTGGGGTCAGGGTACTCTAAAGAGCTCAACTCCAGAAACCTCTCATCAGAGTGCATTTCTCTGTCTATTACATGGGACAGAGGACATTCTTGTCTTAATCTTCGTGCACAGAGACTAACTTACCTTAGAGTTGTGCACTTTCCTGAGCTAAATTCCTCTCCATCCAGAGAGAGATGTCTGACCTTGTGTGCTTTCTAAACAAGATGGTTTAAAGGGGGAAATCCCAATCAAGGCTGACTGGTCCCTGCCAGAAGAGAAATGTCCCCTCAGGAAACAGACTAAGAATTCTATGCAGTGTGGATATTCTAAAGAAACCATTTAAATGCCACTATTCACATATCTGGAACAGGTATTTCTTAGAACACAAGGGAGATGACATCCTGGCCTAAGGTTGGGCCAGTTAAGTACCTGGTGACCTCAGAGATTGGGGCAGAAGGAAAAGGGTCATTGTTAGAGATGATAACTTTGGTTTTGACAATCAGTCATTCCTGTGTGTTTTAAATTTGCATGTACTATAATTTTGGGTAGAATTTAGATAATAATGTCTATTATTTTATACAATACCCAGTAGTAACCAGTTGACTGTTTCATAAATCAATAGGCTGGACATCTGAGCACGGGTTTGTAGCCTAGTTGACTGCATACTTGTCTCTTGAAATCACAGTGGAGAGGTCTCCTGAGAATTTTTTGGATCTTAGGCATTTCTTGCAGGAAGTAAACCCTGAACTTTACAATGAGCCTGTTGCTTCTGTTCCATGTTCTGTTAGTACCAGGAACAAATTCAGCTCTCCCTCCCCAAAAGGAAGGAGTCCCTGATTGATTTAAAACCCTTCTGGATTTTTGTGTCCATACAATAAGACATGATATTCAAACAATAAATCTGACAGTCATCCAAAAGTGACAAAGTAACCACATGTACACAATATCCTTATGTTCCAATATGAAACAAAGAAAATATGATTAAAAATATACAGAGATCAATACCCAGCATCTTATTTTGTAAGACAAATTAAAGATGATGATTCCTTATACACTAGCAATTTTAAAATAGGAGAAAATGCAAAAATGATGCCATGGAGAAGGACTGGCACTTAATGAGAATTTCTATGAACCTGTGAAAGAAAATTACCCAGAGGAGCTGATTACCTGATTGCATTGAACAGAAACACACTGGTGTATATTTAGACCATAAGGATAACTAAAATATTTCAAATCATCTCTATCAAAATAACCTCCTTAGGGGTGCATAGCTGACTCAGACAGTAGAGTGTGTGATTCTGTTCAGGTTCATAAGTTTAGGCACCATGTTGGATGTGGAGACAACTTTAAAAAAAAGTTAAAAAACATTTTTGTGCCCAGAAATGGACCCTCAACTCTATGGTCAACTAATCTTCGACAAAGCAGGAAAGAATGTCCAATGGAAAAAAGACAGTCTCTTCAACAAATGGTGTTGGGAAAATTGGACAGCCACATGCAGAAGAATAAAACTAGACCATTTCCTTACACCACACACAAAAATAGACTCCAAATGGTTGAAAGACCTCAATGTGAGACAGGAGTCCGTCAAAATCCTAAAGGATAACAGAGGCAGCAATCTCTTTGACCTCAGCCGCAGCAACTTTTTCCTAGAAACATCACCAAAGGCAAGGGAAGCAAGGGCAAAAATGAACTATTGGATTTCATCAAGATAAAAGCTTTTGCACAGCAAAAGAAACAGTCAACAAAACCAAAAGACAACCGACAGAATGGGAGAAGATATTTGCAAATGACATATCAGATAAAGGGCTAGTATAAAGAACTCATCAAACTCAACACCCAAAGAACAAAGAATCCAATCAAGAAATGGGCAGAAGACATGAACAGACATTTTTCCAAAGAAGACATCCAAATGGCCAACAGACACATGAAAAAGTGCTCAACATCGCACGGCATCAGGGAAATCCAAATCAAAACCTCAATGAGATACCACCTCACACCAGTAGGATTGGCTAAAATTAACAAGTCAGGAAATGACAGATGTTGGCGGGGATGCGGAGAAAAGGGAACCCTCCTACAGTGTTGGTGGAAATGCAAGCTGGTACAGCCACTCTGGAAAACAGTATGGAGGTTCCTCAAAAAGTTGAAAATAGAGCTACCATACGATCCAGCAATTGCACTGCTGGGTATTTACCCCAAAGATACAAATGGAGGGATCCGAAGGGGTACGTGCACCTCAATGTTTATAGCAGCAATGTCCACAGTAGCCAAACTGTGGAAAGAGCCAAGATGTCCATCAACAGATGAATGGATAAAGAAGATGTCGTATATATATACAATGGAATATTATGCAGCCGTCAAAAGGAATGAGATCTTACCATTTGCAATGACATGGATGGAACTGGAGGGTATTATGCTGAGCGAAATAAGTCAAACAGAGAAAGACATGTATCATATGACCTCACTGATATGAGGAATTCTTAATCTCAGGAAACAAACTGAGGGTTGCTGGAGTGGGGGGTGGGGTGGGAGGGATGGGGTGACTGGGTGATAGACACTGGGGAGGGTACGTGCTCTGATAAGCGCTGTGAATTGTGCAAGACTGTTGAATCTCAGATCTGTACCTCTGAAACAAATAATGCAATATATGTTAAGAAAAAAAAAAAAGAAGATAGCAGGAGGGGAAGAATGAAGGGGGGGAAATCGGAGGGGGAGACGAACCATGAGAGACTATGGACTCTGAGAAACAAACTGAGGGTTCTAGAGGGGAGGGGGGTGGGGGGATTGGTTAGCCTGGTGATGGGTATTAAAGAGGGCGCCTATTGAACGGAGCACTGGGTGTTATACGCAAACAATGAATCATGGAACACTACATCAAAAACTAATGATGTAATGTATGGTGATTAACATAACATAATAAAATAAAAAAAGTTTTTTTTTTGTAAAGGGCATCTGGGTGGCTCAGTTGGTTAAGGATCTGCCTTTGAGTCAGTTCATGATCCCAGAGTCCTGGGATCAAGCCCTGCGTCAGGCTCACTGCTCAGTTGGAGCATGTTTCTCCCTCTGCCTCTCCCCACTCATGCTTTCTCTCTCATTCTCTCTCTCTGTCTTCCTCTTGCTTTCTCTCTCTCAAATAAACAAATTAATTAATTAAAAAACATTTTTAAAAAAGTGACCTCTCTCCATCTAAAACTAATATAATATTACACCAATTTTACCTAAATTTTTAAAGTAGTGACCACTCTCTCATCAATTCAGAAAAAATTTTAAGGGTATATTGCTTCACTATTTCAGAATACCCAAGGGGCTGTTCCTACAGCTTGAGACTCTACATTTTCAAGACACAAAGGGCTACCGCAGCCCTATTATGTCATATTGGAGCCATCCTATTCACACAATATCTATGCTCAGGATTACTGTGTAAGTTTCCCTATTATTAAGATACTAACGACTTTCTCAGAAGGATATGGTGGCCCCGTCTTAAAAAGAGATTCACTAGAATAGGCAATGGTGCCTCCTGCCCTCCTATGCACATGCCCATACTTGTTAAAGATCCTATTGTCATTCCAGTCTCAGGCACTCTTATAGCAGATACCATAGAGAATAACCAGACAGTGAGCCCTCTACCTCCTTCAGGGTTTCTCCACAAGGACACACATCCAACATGCAGATATAGTCTTTATACAGCCTTCCACAAATATGAGGGACCAACTCGGGTCTTTATTCTGTGTCTTCAAAAGCGGATGCACCTTCTCACTGTGGTGTGACCCAGCTGCTTAGGGGTCAATGTGTGGCACATTTCCAGCCTACTGACTAAAGCATGAAGGTATTGACCATTTATTTGGGGAAGAAAGTAGGCAACTGGAAAGAGATTTGGAAAATTAACTAAAGGAGAGAACATAATGAGAGAGACTGAGTTCTCAGGAAAGCTGACCATGCATCCTGATTTGCCCCAGAGTGAGGGCATTGCCAAGATATGGCAGTTTCACTGCTAAAACTAGGAAAATTCTGGCAGACTGAGAACAACTGGTTATTGAAACAGGTTTTCTCTGGTCTACACCAGGTTCAAAAATGGATAGAGAACCCTTGGACATATATGATGTGTATGTGTATTTAGTGATTTGTCATAACTGGGATTCCAGGTAGAACTTGGGCTGGCTCCTTATGAAAATCAGATATAATGGGATTCCCTGAGGAATGGAGACAAGCCTTCTCTTCCCAGGTGGAAAATGGAACCATGTTGGAAAGAGCCCACCCTGTCAGGGAGACAGGGCTGAATCCTGATAGGGATTCATTTGTCTGAGGTGAGGGGACCTTCTACATACCATAGAGTCTCCACTCCAAATCCCCTTGTTCAGCTCCCTTGGGTATGGTCTCAAACATGAAGGGACACTGGAAAAACAACATCTTCCTCTTCTACTCATTCCTTCAGCTAGATCTTCAGCTTTTCACTGAGTTGCTGTTTTCTCAAAAACTGACATGGAGAACAATATCCCACCAAAGTGGATCATGTTGATTAGAGTATGATGGACACTGAGTTGAGTAAGACAAGGTCATTTCTGGATAAATGATTCCAACCTCGACTAACAGGAGTGAGAGGTTGTCATTTAAAGTAAGGATGTCCCTGAGAACTGTGAACATTATACAAAGCACAGGTCTCTTTGTCCCTCTCTTCCTCCCATTGAGGAATGGAAAGATCATCTTCTGGGAACATGGCAAGGAACAAAGAGACTGTCAATTCCCCCCAACAATTCACCAGGATGCCTGTTTCATTTTACTATATTGCATGATGGAGAGGACTTGAGAGAGAACTGAATTCTCAAGGCCATTTGCATGAAGCCCCTTCTGCACATGGTTTAGATTGAGGAAGCATCTTCAGAGCAAGGAGGGAGCCTGTGAGCACAGGACAGGTTTTGGTTTTACTTCCCCATGAACTTGGACCACTGTGATGAGTGCTACCACTTCTATATGAGGCACAGTAATAATCTGCCTCATCCTCAGCCTGGAGCCCAGAGATGGTCAGGGAGGCCGTGTTGCCAGACTTGGAGCCAGAGAAGCGATCAGGGATCCCTGATGGACGTGAACTTACACTATAAATCAGGGTTTTGGGGGACATGCCTGGGAGCTGTTGATACCAGGAGACATCATTATACTTCCCAATGTCATTGCTGGTTCCAGTGCAAGAGATGGTAACTGTTTGTCCCAGAGCCCCAGACACTGAGGATGGCTGAGTCAGGGAGGACTGGGCCCAGGACCCTGAAAAAGAAAGAACACAATCTAGTGAGTTTAGTGGCTGGGCCCCAGGTAAGTCTGAGGAGACAAACAATGAGCTCAGATGTCCCTGTGCTTCCTTTCCTGGAGGTCTCACCTGTGTCCTGAGTGAGGAGGGTGAGGAGTAACAGAGCCCAGGCCATGGTGGAAGCACCCCAAGAGCACTGCCTTCTGAGACCCCAACCCTGGCTCTGGCTCCCCCATAACTCTCTTATCCCCTCCCCCTGCCTCAGAAGTGGGAGGGGCCTCCATGCAAATGTGCTTCCTGACCTGCCTTTCTTCACCCACTCTGACATGAATCTCTATTCTAGATACTTCTGCATCCCTGAGCAGCAGAGCTTAGCTATCCAGACACTAAAACATTTCACATGCATTTTCTGAATCATGAAAGAATGAGCCCCTGACAGACCCTAGGAATTCAAGCCAGCCCCGGAACATCCTTACCTTCCAGTGGGGAAGTCTTGGTGTGGATGGGGGAGGAATCCCAGGACCACTTTGCTGTGCAGGAGGAGGGTAAGGAGAGCTCTCCAGGCTGGCTGAGATTAGGGGAGATTCAATCACTCCTCTTCCCAAGAACACAGGCAGAGATGGGATCTCATTCTCCCTCAACTCCTTCTTGGTGCCCCTCAGTTAACTTGTCCTCAAGCATCACTCTAGCCTGCTCTACAGTTTTGAGGTTAGAAGATGTTTACTGGAACTTATAAAAGGACTGTTGGAACACAAGAGATAGTCGACTCCCCCTTCCCCCGTGTCGCACTTACAGTGGCTTCAGAAGGAAATATTGGAACTGCATACAGGAGAACAACAAAAATTGTTTTCCCCCAATTTCAATCCCTCGCTGCCACCTAGTGGCATTAGAGGATAAATGCCAAGCGCCAGGGAAGGCAGCTGAGAACTGGAAACCCATGCTCTGCCCTGCCTCCTGCCCTCCAGTGGGCATTTAAGCCAGACATTGGGTTTATTCATCGTGGAAACCTGATGTGTAGATGACCCCTTGGAATGGGGACATGCCCACCAAATAACTCTTCCTTCTGGAACAAGGAACCCATTTTGGAAAGAGCCCACCCTATTGTGCAGACAGTCCACATGCAGGGCTGCTTCCAGGATAGGGATTCACTGATCTCATAGGAAGGAAAATTCTACCTATCATGGAGTCTGAAATCATATTCTCCCCTGTTCAGGTTCCTTGGAAATGGGGTCAATGATGAAGGGACATTGGAAAAAAACAAATTCCCCTTATCCTCATTCCCTCAACTATATCTTCAGATCTTTTCTCGGGTACTATTGCTTCAATCACTGATATACAGAGGAATGGTTCGCTAAGGAGGCTCATGTTGACTAGGACAAGGTGGAAACGACTGAAAAATGTCTTATATCTCACTTCTTCAATGTGATTTATCCATACAACGGGATATACTTTGGCAGTAAAAGTAAGAAAATACTAATATATGCTACAACATGAATGAACCTTGAAAATATTTTTTCAAGTGAAAGAAGTCATTCCCAAAAGATCCCATATTATGCAACTCTAAGTACATAAATGTCCAGACTAGGCAAAGCTACAGGACAGAAAGTAGATCAGTGATTGATATGGGCTGGGAGAATTGGTAGAAAGGAGATGAATGCCAACAGGTATAAGGTTTCTTTTGAGGATGATAGCAATGTGATGGTGGTGATGTTTTCACAAGTTGGAGAATGTACTACAAGCCATTGGTTTAAATGGGAGAGTTGTATGATATGTAAATATAACTCAAAAAAAACATTGCCCCCCCCAAAAAAAGGAGCAAGTTGGAAACTGGGTTGAATAAGACACCATTAATTCTGGAAAACTGATTCATGTGTGAATACACATGTGAAATGCAGCCACTGAAGTAAGGATTCCCTGCAAATTGGAAGAAGCGCACTGCACAGGGGTCTCATGGTCCCCAGTTCCTACTATTGCAGAGTTGGAAAGAGTGATTTTCTAGGACCATGTCACAGAAGCAAATAGACTCTGTCATTTTCCAGACCGTTGGTAGAGTGTGTTTGTTTATTTTATCTCGAGAAGAAAGAGGAACAGAGACATCTGAATTTTCAAGACTGTGCTGCATGAAGACCCCACTGTAGAGGGTTGGGAAGTATCTTCAGAGCAAGGAGGGAGCCTGTGAGCACAGGGCAAGGTTTGATCTCACTTCCCTGTGAACTTGGACCACTGTGTAAGTGTTACTGGCTATATATGAGCAACAATAATAATCAGCCTCATCTTCAGCCTGGAGTCCAGAGATGGTCAGGGAGGCCGTGTTGCCAGACTTGGGGCCAGAGGAGCGATCAGGGATCCCTGATGGACGTGAACTTACACTATAAATTAGGAGTTTGGGGTATGTGCCTGGGGGCTGTTGGAACCAGGAGACAACATTATAACTCCCAATGTTACTGCTACTTCCAGCACAGTAGTTGGTGATGGTCTGTCACAGAGCCCCGGACACTGAGGGAGGTTGAGTCAGGGCAGACTGGGCCCAGGAACCTGGAAAGAGAAAGAACACACTGGTGATTTAGTGTTGGGGCCCAGATGAGCCTGAGGGGCGGACAAATGATAAGCCCAGATGTCCCCATGCTCCCTTCCTTGGAGGGGTCACCTGTGTCCTGAGTGAGGAGGGTGAAGAGGATCAGAGTCCAGGCCATGATGAAGATGCTCCAAGAACACTGTCTTCTGAGACCCCAACCCTGGGTCTGGCTCCCCCAGACCTCTCTTATCCCCTCCCCCTGCCTCAGAAGATGGAGGGGCCTCCATGCAAATGTGCTTCCTGTCTTGCCTCTCCTCATCTCCTCTGGCCTGACCCTCTATTCTAGATACTTGAGCCTCCCTGGGCAGCAGAGGTTAGTCAAAACTTAAAACTCTTAAACATGTTGTCAGTCAGGTCATACTGAGCCCATGACAGTGCCCTGGAAATAGATCCAACCCACAGATATCCTTACATTTCCTGTGGTGAGAATCCAGTGGTTCCTGAGTGAGAAAGCCCAGGCTTCTCCTCCACAGTGTGTGACACAAAGATGGGGACAGGGTACCAAGCTGACTAACTGAGATCCAATTGCCCCATTTCCCAGGCCTAAAAGCAGAGCTGGAGGCCATGATTCCCCCTCAACTCTTCTTATGCCCTCAGGATATCATGCATCACTCCATCCTCTGTCTCTGTGGTGGTTTGAGACTGAGGCCTGTGGCTGAGCCCTGGGTTATTCTTTAGCCCTCTGAGAAGATGATTTGGGGGGGCACAGCACTTTGGGACCTCAGAGGGGCTCAGTGAGAAGCAACTGTAGACAGCTTAAGCCATAGAAAATCCCTTCTCTAAATCCAGGCCCTTGCTGCCCCCTGGTGGCCTCAGAGGGTGCATCCCCCGCACCCGGGAAGGCAGCTGAGTAGGAGGGAGGGATTTCCAAATCCCTCCTGTGCTCCCACTCCAGTCTTCCGTCCTTCCCCATCCAGCTCAGTGCAAGGCCCTCTGATGTCTTCTATCCCCTGGAAGCGCATTTCCTTTTTTCCAGTGACTTCCTCCAGGATGGACTGTGCCACCTACCACACCAGGTGGCCCAGTGCTCACCTCACAATTATTCAGCATGTCCCACCAAAGCCTTGGCTCGAGGGTATTGCTTGTGAGGCATCTCTGGGCTCAGAGCTGAGGAAACATTAGCTGTTAAATGAACCAACCCCAGTAGGAAGGCTGGGTGAGAAAAATGAGAACAGGTGAAGATAGATTGGCTTCTCAAAACGTAGAAAGAAAAAAATATTGCCTGAGGAAGAGAAAGCTCTGTAGGATTGAGAAACACCTAGCGGAAAGCAGGAGAATTCTAGTGTTTGAGGAACTGGGAGAAGGGCATGGGGTCAGGTTTAGCCTGAGCACCCAGCTCCAGTGACCTCTCCTCAGGGCATGTTTTGGTGTCACAGGGAACATGGGATTTTCTTCCTAATGTCCTCTTTGTGCACATTGAGAAGGCCTCACTTCCAAGCTATGCACATTCCTCAGGTAAAGTTTCTTTCATAGACAGAGAGTTGCTTAACTTAGTTGTGCTTTCTAGAAAAGAATCTGTTTAAGGTAAAAACTTTAAGTAGGACTGACTGTAAAACTCATGTATAAATTATGGAAAATCCTCAAATCAATTCTTTTTTCACTTAGAAAATACTCACCCTCTTCACCAGGCTTTCAGCCATGATGTGATCTATCTGCTACCCACAGATCCCCATGAGTCTCCCTCCTCTGAGTCCCCAGTGGACCATTCCCCAGCCCATTAAATTTCTTTCTATTCCTTCATTAGCCATATTCCCTCTACCTCAGTACCTTTGCACAGGCTACTCCTCTGTCTGAAATGCCCATATTCTTATACCTCACATGTCTGGATCTTTCTGAGGACACAGAAATGTGCCCCAACAGCTGGGTCAGTAATTCTGTTTTCAGAATGAATCAAGGAAAGAGTTGAGGTAGGGAAGCTGAGCTAAGGAATTTGCCCAAAGAATTTCCAGGCTGTATTCAGGTATGTTAGAAAAAAATATTCCTAGCTGGGTTTGAAACTACAAATAGAAATGCAGTTTTGGAGGGAGGGGGGAAAGATGGGGGAGGAGTAGGGGACCCTATTTCAACTGGTCCCCGGAATTGAGCTGGATATCTACCAGACCACTCTGAGCACCCACGAAACCAGCCTGAGATGTAAGAAGATCTGGATCTCTACAAACAGAATATCGCAGGCGGTTGGTTGTGAGGTACGAAGCGGGGAGCCGTGATCCTGCGGGCAGATATCGGAGGATAAACGGCGGCGGGAGGGTGCCTGGCCGTGGGGATCCTACACCCCCGGTGAGTGACAGCCTCGCGCGCTGCGGACGGGGCACAGACTCGCAGACTGGTAGCGTCGGGAAAGGACTTTAGGGCAGCCCCCGGGGTGGAGGACCAGACCGGCGGGGTCGCGGGGTCGCGCGCACGCGAACTGCAGCCTCCGAGACGGAAACCCGGTGCGCCGGGGTCGCGCCGGTGAACTGCAACCTCCGGGGTGGAAACCCCAAGCGGCGGAGTTGCACGCGCGCGAACTGGGAGCAGCTGGCGGTTTTAGAAGCACAAAGGGCAGAGACGTGCCCCGACCTGGAGGCAGCACTGGGGGCGCTGCGGAGGGGCGCACAACCCAGGCCGCTGCAGTTTATGGCAGCACGGACAGAAACGGAGACGGTGTGGCCTGGAGAGCTCACTGAAGAACAGACTGAGGTCTCTCTGCTCTGAGGCAGAGGGTGGGAAACGGTCTCTTCTGCTCTGACTCGCGGAAGAGACGCGGAAAGCCGCCAGGGAAAGGCACCAGAGAACAAAAGCCCCAAAGACTGATTCCCACTGAACCCATCCCCCGCCACAGGGGCGCAGGGCAACTCCGCCCAAACAGGGTTGCCTGAGTAACAGTGCGGCAGGCCCCTCCCGCAGAAGACAGGCTGGGAAAACAAGAGGCCAGCAACCCTAAGGTCCCAAGAAAACAGGTGCATCTTGCTTGGGTTCTGGTCAATAATTTGGACTCTATACATTCCCTCAAACACCCATCAACAGAATGACTAGGAGGAGGAGCCCCCCAAACAGAAAAGACTCAGAGATTATGACTTATGCTGCAGATTTACAAATGGATGCAGACATAACCAAGATGTCGGAGATGGAATTCAGGCTAGCAATTGTGAAGACAATGGCTAGAATGGAGAAATCAATTAATGGCAACATAGAGTCTCTAAGGGCAGAAATAAAAGGGGAATTGGCAGAACTTAAAAATGCTATCAATGAGATCCAATCCAATCTAGATAATCTAACAGCTAGGGTAACTGAGACAGAAGAGAGAATAAGCGATCTGGAAGACAGTATAATAGATAAAAAGGGAAAAGAGGAGGCCAGGGAAAAACAACTCAGAGTCCATGAAAATAGAATCAGAGAAATAAGTGACACCATGAGGTGTTCCAATGTCAGAATCATTGGAATCCCAGAGGGAGTGGAGAGAAAGAGAGGGCTAGAAGATGTATTTGAGCAAATCGTAGCTGAGAACTTCCCTAATCTGGGGAATGAAACAAACATTCGAGTCCTAGAGGCAGAGAGGACCCAACCTAAGATCAAGGAAAACAGGCCAACACCCCGGCATGTAATAGTAAAACTTGCAAATCTTAGAACCAAGGAAACCATCTTAAGGGCAGTTAGGGGGAAGAGATTCCTTACGTACAGAGGGAGGAACATCAGAATAACGTCAGACCTATCCACAGCGACCTGGCAAGCCAGAAAGGCCTAGCAAGACATATTCAGGGTACTAAATGAGAAGAACATGCAGCCAAGAATACTTTATCCAGCAAGGCTTTCATTTAGAATGGATGGAGAGATGCAGAGCTTCCACGACCGGCAGAAGTTGAAAGAATATGTGACCACTAAGCCGGCCCTGCAAGAAATATTAAGGGGGGTTCTATAAAAGGAGAAAGACCCCAAGAGTGATCTACAACAGAAATTTACAGGGACAATCTATAAAAACAAGGTCTTCACAGGCAACATGATGACAATTAATTCATATCTTTCAATAATCACTCTCAACGTGAATGGCCTAAACGCTCCCATAAAACGGCACAGGGTTGCAGATTGGATAAAAAGACAGGACCCATCCATATGCTGTCTACAAGAGACTCATTTTGAACCTAAAGATACATCCAGACTGAAAGTGAAGGGATGGAGATCTATCTTCCATGCCAGCGGACCTCAAAAGAAAGCTGGGGTAGCAATTCTTATATCAGACAAATTAGATTTTAAGCTAAAGTCTTTAATAAGAGACACAGAAGGACACTATATCATTCTTAAAGGGTCTATCCAACAAGAAGATCTAACAATTGTAAATATCTATGCCCCCAACATGGGAGCAACCATCTACATAAGCCAACTGTTAACCAAAATAAAGAGTCATATTGATAACAATACGTTCATTGTAGGAGACCTCAATACTCCACTCTCAGCAATGGACAGATCATCTAAGCAGAAAATCAACAAGGAAACAAGAGCTTTGAATGATACATTGGACCAGATGGACCTCATAGATATTTACAGAACATTCTACCCTAAAACAACAGAATACTCATTCTTCTCGAGCGCACATGGAACTTTCTCCAGAATAGACCATATACTGGGTCACAAATCAGGTCTCAACCGATACCAAAAGATTGAGATTATTCCCTGCATATTCTCAGACCACAATGCTCTAAAACTGGAACTCAATCACAAGAAAAAATTTGGCAGAAATTCAAACACTTGGAAGCTAAAGACCACTCTGCTCAAGAATGTTTGGGTCAACCAAGAAATCAAAGAAGAACTTAAACAATTCATGGAAATCAATGAGAACGAAAACACATCGGTCCAAACCCTATGGGATACTGCAAAGGCGGTCCTAAGGGGGAAATACATAGCCATCCAAGCCTCACTCAAAAAAATAGAAAAATCCTGAATTCACCAATTAACTCTACACCTTAAAGAACTAGAGAAAAAGCAACAAACGATGCCTAAGCCACGCATTAGAAGAGAAATAATTAAAATTAGAGCAGAAATCAATGAATTAGAAACCAGAAACACAGTAAATCAGATCAACGAAACTAGAAGTTGGTTCTTTGAAAGAATTAATAAGATTGATAAACCACTGGCCAGACTTATCCAAAAGAAGAGAGAAAGGACCCAAATTAATAAAATTATGAATGAAAGGGGAGAGATCACAACCAACACCAAGGAAATAGAAACAATTATTAGAAATTACTATCAACAACTATATGCCAATAAACTGAGCAATCTGGATGAAATGGAGGCCTTCCTGGAAACCTATAAGCTGCCAAGACTGAAACAGGAAGAAATTGACAACCTGAATAGGCCAATAAGCAGTAACGAGATTGAAGCAGTGATCAAAAACCTCCCAAGAAACAAGAGTCCAGGGCCTGATGGATTCCCTGGGGAATTCTTCCAACCATTCAAAGAAGAAATAATACCTACTCTACTGAAGCTGTTTCAAAAAATAGAAACAGAAGTAAAACTTCCAAACTCATTCTATGAGGCCAGCATTACCTTAATCCCCAAACCAGGCAAAGACCCCATCAAAAAGGAGAATTTCAGACCGATATCCCTGATGAATATGGATTCCAAAATCCTCAACAAAATCCTAGCTAATAGGATCCAACAATACATTAAAAGGATCATCTACCATGACCAAGTGGGATTTATCCCTGGGATGCAAGGGTGGTTCAACATTTGCAAATCATTCAATGTGGTAGAACACATTAATAAGAGGAGGGAGAAGAACCATATGGTCCTCTCAATTGATGCAGAAAAAGCATTTGACAAAATACAACATCCTTTCCTGATTAAAACTCTCCAGAGTATAGGGATAGAGGGAACATTCCTCAAGCTCATAAAATCCATCTATGAAAAACCCATAGCGAATATCATCCTCAATGGGGAAAAGCTGGGAGCCTTTCCCTTAAGATCAGGAACATGTCAAGGGTGCCCACTCTCACCACTGTTGTTCAACATAGTACTGGAAGTCCTAGCAACAGCAATCAGACAACAAAAAGAAATAAAAGGTATTCAAATTGGCAAAGAAGGAGTCAAACTCTCTCTTTTCACAGACGACATGATACTTTATGTGGAAAACCCAAAAGACTCCACCCCCAAATTACTAGAACTCATCCAGCAATTCAGTAATGTGGCAGGATACAAAATCAATGCACAGAAATCAGTTGCTTTCTTATACACTAACAACGCAACTGTTGAAAGAGAAATTAAAGAAACGATTCCATTTACAATAGCACCAAAAACCATAAGATACCTTGGAATAAACCTAACCAAAGAGGTAGAGGATCTATACTCTAGGAACTACAAAACACTCATGAAAGAAATTGAAGAAGACACAAAAAGATGGAAAAATATTCCATGCTCATGGATCGGAAGAATAAACATTGTTAAAATGTCTATGCTACCCAGAGCAATCTATACCTTCAATGCCATCCCGATCAAAATTCCAATGACATTTTTCAAAGTGCTGGAACAAACAATCCTCAAATTTGTATGGAATCAGAAAAGACCCCGAATCGCCAAGGAGATGTTGAAAAAGAAAAACAAACCTGGGGGCATCACGTTGCCAGATTTCAAGCTATATTACAAAGCTGTGATCACCAAGACAGCATGGTACTGGCACAAAAACAGACATACAGACCAATGGAACAGAATAGAGAACCCAGATATGGACCCTCAACTCTATGGTCAAATAATCTTTGACAAAGCAGGAAAAAACATGCAATGGAAAAAAGGCAGTCTCTTCAATAAATGGTGCTGGGAAAATTGGACAGCCACATGCAGAAGAATGAAACTCGACCATTCTCTAACACCATTCACAAAGATAAACTCAAAGTGGATGAAAGACCTCAATGTGAGACAGGAATCCATCAAAATCCTAGAGGAGAACATAGGCAGTAACCTCTTTGACATCGGCCACAGCAACTTCTTTCAAGATACATCTCCAAAAGCTAGTGAAACAAAAGCAAAAATGAACTTTTGGGACTTCATCAAGATAAAAAGCTTCTGCACAGCAAAGGAAACAGTCAACAAAACAAAGAGGCAACCCACAGAATGGGAGAAGATATTTGCAAATGACACTACAGATAAAGGGCTGGTATCCAAAATCTATAAAGAACTTCTCAAACTCAACACCCAAAAAACAAATAATCAAGTCAAAAAGTGGGCAGAAAAGGTGAACAGACACTTCTCTGATGAAGATATACAAATGGCTAACAGACACATGAAAAAATGTTCATCATCATTAGCCATCAGGGAAATCCAAATCAAAACCACACTGAGCTACCACCTTACACCAGTTAGAATGGCCAAAATGGACAAGGAAAGAAACAACAAATGTTGGAGAGGTTGTGGAGAAAGGGGAAGCCTCTTACACTGTTGGTGGGAATGCAAGTTGGTACAGCCACTTTGGAAAACAGTGTGGAGGTTCCTCAAAAATTTAAAAATAGAGCTACCCTATGACCCAGCAATTGCACTCCTGGGTATTTACCCCAAAGACACAGATGTAGTGAAAAGAAGGGCCATATGCACCCCAATGTTCATAGCAGCAATGTCCGCAATAGCCAAACTGTGGAAAGAGCCGAGATGCCCTTCAACAGATGAATGGATAAAGAAGATGTGGTCCATATATACAATGGAATATTACTCAGCCATCAGAAAAGATGAATACCCAACTTTTACATCAACATGGATGGGACTGGAGGAGATTATGCTAAGTGAAATAAGCAGAGAAAGTCAATTATCATATGGTTTCACTTATTTGTGGAACATAAGGAATAACATGGAGGACATTAGGAGAAGGAAGGGAAAAATGGGCGGGGGGAATCGGAGGGAGAGATGAACCATGAGAGACTATGGACCTGAGAAACAAACAGGGTTTTAGAGGGGAGGGGGGAGGGGGGATTGGTTAGCCCGGTGATGGGTATTAAGGAGGGCACGTACTGCATGGAGCACTGGGTGTTATACGAAAACGATGGATCATGGATCACTACATCAAAAACTAATGATGTATTGTATGGTGACTAACATAACATAATAAAATTAAAAAAAAATGCAGTTTTGTCATATGTCACCCCGTCAAACACCACACTCAGTGCTCTGCTTTTACTCTCTTGGTCTCTCTCTGCAGTCACCCATGGCTTGCAGGAGGGAAGGGGCAGAGGATCTGCTCTTTCGCACTTTACCCCTTCCTGGAAAACATAATTCTGGCTGCAGAGCAGGCTGAGGACTTATTCATCCCTGCTCTGAATGAAGAGGGTGAGCAGAGGTTTCCAGCAGAACTGAGGAAAGCCTCCAGTAGCCCCTTTGCCAGAAACCAAAGCCTGGCTGGGAACGCGGCATTCCCTCTGCACCTTTCCTTAGGGTGGATGTTCACACATCTCTCTGTCCCTAGCCTCTGCAGTGGCCTCAGATTTGGTCTGGGACTGAGTCCTAGGGGTGTTGAGTGTCCTGTGTGGAGAAGGGACAGAGTGGGGACAAGGGACTTACAAGTTTTTCCCCTTAGGAGTGACTGGGGAGAAAGAAGCCCTTGAAACCTCCCATGGACCTGAAGAAACCTCAACAGGACTTTGGGGGGTGGAAAAGAGGTCACTGCAGTCCCCAAATCTAGGCTCTTGCTGCCCCCTGGTGGCTTAGCTGGGACAGCCCAACAGCAAAGATAAGGAGGAGAGTAGGGAATCTACTCAGCTTCCCTTCCACCCTTCATCCCTCTCCTTCCCAAATGGAATTTGCTCTCCACCCTCCACCCCTAATGTTCCGTGTAATCCACTCCATGCTCCATAGATCAGTTCTTGAAGCTCCACCTAGAGTGGAATTTGTTACCTACCACACTCCCCCCCCTCAGGACCACCAGCTTGCCTGGGGACACTTGTCAATGGATCACTGCCTGGGAGCCTCAGTTCAGAGCAAGAGGAATGTTGAATAAATATTGAAGCCAATCCTGGTATTAGACATGCAGGAGAGAAATGGGACAAAGAGAAAACACTTTGGAGTTTTTAAATGTCTGACATAAAACTCAAGAGGGGGGAAACTGAGGAGGTTCCAGGAACCCTGGAAAAGATTTTGTCTTCTCAGCAGGTGCAAAGAAGCTGGACAGTGCTCAAAGAAGCCTCAGCTTGAGGGTCCAGCTTCAAGGACCCCTTATCAGAGGGGAGCCCTGTCTGGACAATCTCAGACTCTAGTTCCATCCATGAAGAGATACGTGATTTTTTTTTTAACACAAAGTTTTACATGGGGAGTCAAGAGCTGACTGGTGGCCCCAAAGATATTAGGTATAATCATTTACAAGTCCTGTAATTGTTATCATATTTGGAGAGAGATCCTATGCAGATATGATTAAATTAAGGATCTTCAGACGGGAAGAGTTCCTAGGTTATTTGGTTGGGCCATAAACTACATCACAAATGTTCTTATGAGAGAGACACACAGGGACATCACACACACACACACACACACACACACACGAGATGGCCATATGAAGGAGGAAGCAGACATTAGAGTGATGGAGCCACAAGTCAAGGAATAGTGGCTGCCAACAGCAATGGAAAAGGCAAGGAATGGATCCACTCTTCGAGCCTCTGGAGGGAGTATGGCCTCCACTGACAGCTTGATTTCGGCCCAGTGTTGGTAATTTCAGACCTGGCCTCCAGAACTGTGAGGGAATAACTTTCTCTTGATAACTTCTGTCCAGTCTGTGATTCGTCACAACCACCACAGGAAACTCATACAGGAAGTCAGTACTCTACTCCAGAATTATGACATTGCAGATCTGGCTTTCTAGGACACTTATTATTGGGGTTGGCTCTCAGGCTCCTGGCCCCCTTCCCTACTTGTTCTGATCACAGGGCGAGTAGTACCTTTCTTGGTGGCCCATCTGTCTTGTCCTGAGGGCTCTTTACCATTTCCAACACCTCCCAAGGTCAGGAGCCCTTGCTGGTACCTCCCCCTTTGCCATTCACTTGACCTCTATGGTTAAGCTTCACCAACGTGTTTCTGTCCCTTCTGGGTCCTGCCATTCCCTATTGCTATCGCAGAGGCTCTTCCTTCCCTGCCTCCTCCACCTGGCCCTGACCTAGAGGAGAGCCACCCCCTGAACTTCTCAAAGAAGTGCTTCTCTGGCAGCATATTCCTCACTGCTCAAGTAAATGCTGTGTCTGCCAGGCCCTCCTGAGGATCACCTCTCCTTACCTGGTAGAGCCTCCTGCTAGATGTTTCTGAAGCCATCATTTTCTCACTCTTTCTAAGTGTTGTCATCCTGGCAGAGAGCTTGCAGACTGTCTCAAAATCCTTGCCAGTTGAGAGTGCTTCTAGTGGATAAACTTCCCTCATCCAATCTGAGCTTTTGCCCACTGATCCTGCACCCTCACAATCCAGCCCCATGCATGCTCTTCCAGGTCTGACCATATGTGTTGGCTGGTTCTGCAGCTCCTAATCCCACCCCCCCAGCAGGCCCCGCACACTCCTGTCCAGGTTTTGTGGTGACATATCTTACTTACTGGCCCACAGGCCTACATGGCAGGAAGGGATGGATGTTGGGGTGCTGGGGGTGATGAGTATTATTTCACAGGACCCAAGCTTCTGCCCCATCTTCAAGCAAAGTTCAGAAGGTAAGGATGGGCCCTAATGATTAAGAGGGGCCGCTTCTGTCAGCTTGGATATATCAGGGGAATTATTGATTTAAGACTTTTGGGCGCTTGGATCCACATAGCCCATTCTTGTGACTCAGGACCCTGTAGTAATCCATTCAGGGCCCTGACTGGGGCATAGCAAAGCTGCCCAGTAGAGAGGTCGTTGTTTTCTGGAGGTCTGCTCCTGTTAGGACTAAGTTCTGGGCCTCAGCTTTCCCTGACTTCTGTCTGCGCAGATTAAGAGTCTTTTTCAACCAACAAGGAGGATTTCTGGCTTTCACTCTTACTTGTCCTTGATGATTTTTACTCCCAGCCTTTTAACTTTTGCAAATTATTAGTTGCACTTAGCAACACTCACTACAATGAAAGCAGTAGGTTGTCCCCCCATTCCTTAAAAGTACTCTTCTCTTTATATTTCTCAAATGCCCGACATACGGCCCTGCTTTTGCATTTCTTCCTACAGGTAAATCATCCTGTTTGCCTCCAGTAAAAATTTCAACTGCATTGTTCTGTGTGTTCCCATCCCTACTCCCCCAATTGGGGTCTTCATTGCTCCAGAATCCCACTTCCGTGTCTCCTTTTTCAGGTAGTCCTACACGTAGAATAGCCCAAGCCTGTCCCAGTTTTAGGCCTGATCGCTCCCTGTCCTGAGATACCCCTCAGTCTCAGGCAAACCAGGCTACTTGGTCACCCTCCTGATGCCACCTGTTGCGGGCTGGTTCTCCTTGGACGCTGACGCTGAGGTGGAAGTGAGCACATAAAGGTATTGGGGGGTGCTGTTGGCATCACCCCTGCCCCATGCAAGGGAAGAGAGGGAGCAGGATCAGGGAATGAGACCCAGTGGTGTGACACTTCAGCCTCTCCCAAGGGCAGTCACCAAGTCAGAGAGAGATGTGCAGGAGATGAAAGGAAGACAGTGCCTGAGAAGAATAAAGGGGAGAGAGAGCAGGAGTCAGCAGGGAGAGCCTACAGACAGCAGTGCAGGTGTGTCCTCTGAGAAGGGAGAAGGGTCACGAAGGAGGATCGGAGAGCTCGAGTCTCTGAACTCACACTAGCAGCGAGAAAATCTCAGCCTTCCACATGGGGCGCTCCAGAGCAGAGGTAAGCATAAAGGAATCCCAGCTTTGCAAAACTGGCAAGCCCTTGCACACTGACATGCTCAGTCACTGCCAGACAGCTGCCCAGGAAGCACACAGCCTCACTTAGGAAGCTAAGGCAGATGCTGGAGACACCTGTGCCTGGAGGCCGCCCGTTGCTGGCATCCGGGAGGCAGGTTTCCTTAGGCAGGCAGATCTGAGAAGCTCATCCTGGGTTGCCCTAGTTGGGGCTGTGGTACAGTCTTAGCCAACTTGGGGCGGGGAGGGGGGCTGGAACTGGGACCGTCTTTCAGGTGCTCCCACATTGCAGCCGGACAGCCCGGACTATCTATTGGTGCATCCACCAATCACTGCATACAGGCTGCCCTGGGAAGGGGCTTGACTTTGAGAGGGCAAATCCCCTCTGGGAAGTCAGTTTCAAGAGAGCACTGACAGGTGAAGACTGTCTGGACCTCCAGCATTAGGGGTGACATGACTGTCACGGAATCTGGGCCACTCATCATAGCGCCCACTTCATTGGTTCATCAGCAAAATGGTAATTTCCACTTCTCTCAGTCAATAGGTTCCTATAAAGGCTCGGAATGAGAGGTGCTATGGAGCAGGAAATAAACAAAACATTTCCACTATAAGATACAACATATTTAGAAACTACAAGCATGTGAACCCCTGGTCGATTGGGGAAAAGCCTCAGGTATTGGAGGGAAGAGATTTCAAAAATCATGTATCTGTTGTTATAAGCATGTTTTGAAATCAGCATATCCTCAGAAGCTGAATAATAACAATAAAATGCCTACAGGTGAATAACAGGGTCAGAGGCCTCCCACCAGACAGGGATTTGTGTTAGATTGTTTGGGGTCCACAAGGGAGAGGACCCATGGAAATCAATGGAAGGTGCTGGGTGCTTCCTGCAAGACGTAAACAGAAGGTTTCTCTTTAGTGATCTATTACTGAGAGATTTTTAGGCATTCCAAGGTATAGGAATCACTATCCTATTTAATTTGTTCTATAATAATTTGCCCACAGAATCAGTCATGATACATACATAAAAAGTAAAATGGTTTCAAATTAAGGAATGATCATTTGAATTAGACATAATTGGTAACCTATAAAACCAAAGTGAATTTACTGGAGAACATTAAAGACTAATTCCCTGTACACCTGAGGTTCATCAGTGGGAGGGCATGAGCACAAAGGAAGCTTGTACTGTACGAATTAAAAGGGCACGATACTTGGAGAAGATCTCAAAATGGTACCCAGCTGTACCACATTCCTACTGTCACTGTAACCACTCATAAAATTAGGGGCTTAAAATAATAGAAAATTATTTTCTTGCAGTTCTGGGAGCCCAGATTCCAAAATGAGGTTTACAGGGCTGAAATCAAAGAGTTAGGTGCGCTGGCCCCTGCTGGAGGTTCCAGGGGAGAATCGGATTCCTTGCTTTTCCAGCTGCTAGAGGCCACAAGCATTCCTTGGCTGGTAGCTACATGATGCCAATCACTGTGCTGTGGTCACATCTCTTTCTCCTTTTCTGTCCACAAGTCTGCCTCCACCTTCCTCTTAAAAGGACACTCATGATTACATTTATGGAGCATCAGATGATCCAGGATAATGTCCCTTTGTATTAGGGTTCTCTGGAAGAGCCAATAGGAGATATATAGATCCACATAAATCTATGATTATGAGGAGTTGGCTCATGTGATTCTGGAGGTTAGGAAGTCCCACAGTCTGCAAGCTGGAGACCCAGGAAAGCTGGTGTGATTCAGTCTGAGGCTGAAGACCCAAGAACCAGAGGAATTGATGTTGCAAATCCCAGTCTGAGAACAGAGGAGATGACATGAGATGTCCCAGCTCAACAGTGAGACAGGAAAAAATAAAGGGCAAATTCCTCCTTCCTCAGCCTTTTGTTCTCTTTAGGCCCTTAGTGGATTGGAAGATGCCCACCCACATGGGGGAGGGCAACCCACGCTACGGAGTCCATGGGTTCAAATGCTAATCCCTGGAATTCGTCTGGAAACACTCTCACAGAAACACTAGGAAATCACACTGAATCTGGGCTCCCCATGGCCAGTGAGGTCAGCACATAAAATTAACTGACAGAGTCCCCACCTCAAGATCCTTAATCACATCTGCAAAGTCCCTTTTGCCGTATAAGGTAACATTCGCAACTTCCAATGATTAAAACTGGATATCTTTGGGGACCAGTACTCAGGCCACCACACCAGCCTCCAAACCCTACTGAGGCACACGTGCAGGAAATGCTCTGAGGGGCTGTTCATAGTCTGTTTTGCACAGGCACGTCCTGATGTGTTCCAGAAACAGGAGCTCTTCACAACAAATTTTGAAAAGTCACTATTAAACATACTGTCATTTTCTTTAAATACTTTCAATATTGAGGGAAACCTGGGAAGCTATTTGTATTGCTTAAGCCTCCACAAAGGGAGAACTCCAAGAAAAGGAAAGTTCCAGAAATACGCACCAGTGCAATCCTGTCCTGCTCACAGTCTAGCCCCTGGGGCTCTAGCTATTGTTCCCCATTCGAATAAGAGTCACCATAAACTCAAGGGGACATTTTCCTTCCACAATTAAAGATATTTTAGGAAGTCACCTATGCATTCTCATACTTGTCCCCACCAGGTTTCTTTTTTAAGGGATTCCATCCCTCCCATTATAGGAATGGAGGGGTTGCCAATGGGAGTCCCCAGGACATCCTGGGTGGCACCTCTCAACCTCCTGCTCTTGCCTCCCTCAAGGTCTGCGAAGATGTCAGGCCCAGCCCCTGGCCAGAGTTACAGAAACAAAGGGCAAATGATCGGAGATCAGGATGTGATGCCAGCAGGGAGAGGAGACGGCTCTCCCATCAGTCCCTGTGAAGTAGCTGCTGCTCCAGGAGGAGAAAATGAGAAGTGTGAAGCATCCACTGAAGGCCCAGATCTATTCAGAAGTTCCACAGTGGACTGAGCAAACATTCCTGATATATGGGAATGGGGCAATTTCTTCATTCTTTCACCTCGTGGGATAACTGGAATCCCAGCCAGGAGGAGGATGGCACACCAGACAAACCCACCAGCTAACTTTTCGCTGATGGGGCCAAGGAACCAACTGGGAAAGATTTCACTGAAATGAAGAGGCCAATGAATGTGCAAAACTTGGTAGAAGGACAGCGGGTTGGGGTCTGCAGGAACGCAACTCTGTACAGAGTGCAGGGGCTGTCCCTCCAATTGTCTCCCATCATCGCCCTAGGGAATACTGTCTTAGTGTCAGGTCAAAGGAAAGAGACCCTAAAGGGAGGGTCTCATCTGCCCCCCTCTTCTCTTTATTCCCTCTACAAACTCATTAAGGCTTTCTTGTCACCAGGGCTTCACCAATGAACTTGCAGAAGAATGACCCCAGTAAAGGGCCATCTTGAACAGAATGTGGTGAAAGCAAGGTTGAATACCTGGGTATCACCTGTTATCTGGTCCACGTGGTGGAGGAGGCACTTAGCTGTCAATTTGTGCTGGCAGCATCTTGAATGTACCAGACAAGACTCTTTGGGTCCCCTCCTCCTGCCTTCTATGCATCGGATGGCATCCATATTCTGGGCCCTTTGACCCAGCAGTGATGAGCTTGTTTTCCCAGAGACCTGTGTGACCCAGAGAGGATTCCTCATGTCCTTCATTATGAGTGGGGAGGAGAATTCAGAGAGAAATCCAGCCACAGAGGCATAAATGTCCCCATACACAGGGGAGCAGGGATAAGAGTAGGGAAGAATCCCACGAGCTCAGAGCAGAGTTTGCTCTCACTTTCCTGGTAGGCTTGGAGCACTGTGCTAAGTACAAGTGCTCAAATATGACACATATTCATAAGCTGCCTCGACCTCAGGTTGGAGCCCAGAGATTGTCGGGGAGGTGGGTTGCTAGACCTGGAGCCAAAGATATGGTCTGAGATGCCAGAAGGCTAAGAACCAACAGCATCGATCAGGAATTTAGAGACAGTGCCTGGGTCTCATTGGTGCCAGAACACCTAATGATATCCCCAGTGTCGTTGCTGCTTCCAGAGCTTCTATCCCAGAACCCTGGATGCTGAGGGACATTGAGTCAGGGCAGACTGAGCCCCAAGCTTGAAAATGAGAACAAAGACAGGTTGGTAAGTTTAGGACCAAGGCCCTATGTAAGCCAGAATAAAAGAAGGGGTCACCCATGAATCAAGAATGGAGTATTTCACCCAGAAGCTGCCTCCTGAGTCCACAGCTGGGCAGGACAACCCTGGGTGTCCCACCAGCCTCCCCTGTTATGGAGTGGGGACTGGGGAGGGGGGTGTCATGCCTATCTGTTCACCGAGCTTTGACCATTTTCACTGCCCTATCTGGATCCAGACCCCGAGTCTAGGGTCCTCCACAGTGTCCTGCTTCCTGGGGCCCTGGCCAGGAGGGTGTGGCTGAAAGATCTGTTTCAAAATAGATCTGAGGCAGGGTCCCCAGGGAGACAGAACTGCTGAGCAGAGGTTACTCAGGGAGAAGAGCTAAAACCACAGGACTCCAGAAGTAAGTCCAAGTTCATTCAAGAGTTCCACTACAGTCTGAAACGTTCATGGTATATATGCATATTGTAAAGCATTCCTTCATCTCTCAGTGTTACTGGAATCCAGGAGCAGTTGAGCACGTCAGTGAGCCTAACCCTACTCCTTCTTGGAGACCGGGCAGAGTCCACAGACCTCTGCTCAGCACAGACCTTAGTGAGCCCCTGGACGGTGGTGAGGGACCCTGGTGCCCAAACAAGGGCTCCTTGCTGTGCTCTGATTGTGGTTGCATCTGCCACACAGAGGTAAACACACCATTTACCATGGCTTGTCCTGGGCCACAATCCTACCGACACTACCGCCCTCTCCCCCACCCTTGGAAACGGGTTGTGTATGACTCATCACTCATCCCTGTCTTATCTGCTGTGATGTACATAATAGATGCTCAGGGGCTCAATGTCCAATATGGTAACCACTAGCTGCCCATGGTTATTAAGCACTTGAAATAGATCTAGTGAACCTGAGGAATCGAATTTTTAATTTAACTCAATCTAAATTTAAATTTAAAATATAATCATTCAGTAATTATTTGGAGCAACTTGAGTATGTGAATGAATCTACTTTTACAACCAAATTTTATGAACTCTAAATACAGATCACGCATTACTGATAAAAGTTTAGCGTCTGAATTGCAATGAACTGTGAAAGATTTAGAAGACTTAGTACCAGAAAACTGAAGGTAGACTATCTCATTAATGACCTTTAAAATACTATGTGTTGAAATGATAATATTTTGAATACAACACAACCCAATGTGTGCTCTACATTTAATAATAAAATATATTATTAAAATTAAAAAAAGGAAGTCTTGACAGAGTCTTCCTCTTTTAGAGACTGTGTTCCAGATACATCATTATGCATCCAAGAGAGTGTTTGCCAGCATAAATTAGACATAATCCATTAAGACCCAGAGTTTTAATGCTCTGTTCATGATTCTCTGCCCAGCACCCCCGAAATATTACAAAGTCCATGGAAAGCATCAGTAGCTAGTTATTGAATGAATAGAAGAAAATGAATAAATATTACTACATATATTTATGATTTTAGTGAAGAGGATTATATTGTATGTGCTTAGCTGTACTTGATATTCTTTTTTTTTACACCAGCAGTAGAGACATTGCAAATCTAACATGGCCCCAAAAGACTTCTTAGATATGTTTTCATATTTGCTTCTTTCTCATTCTTCCCAATGTCAGGGGGTCAAGCTGAAGTTCCAGGTGATACCTTTGACCCTTCACTTACCCTTATGACTTGAATCCTCTCCAAAAACAAGTCCTGCTGATTCTACCTCCAAGATGTCCATAAAACCACTCAGATGCAAGCCAGGATCTCCCACAAGGATCATACAACGACCACAGGGACCTTGAAATGTACCTGAGGTTATGTCATGACCCTGCTCACAAACTCTGTTAGGATGGCTTGCATGAGTTTCATTAACAATACAACTATATATAGAGAAAAGAACCATCACTAAATATCTCACCAATTGGGAAAAGCCATACTTCTATTGTTTTGTAAACAACTGTCACAAGTCAGCAGTTCTCAAACTTTTTTTAAGACTTTTGCATAATCTCTTCCCCTAGAATTTAGGAAGAACCTGTGATTTGCTTCTAATCAATACATATGGCAAAGGTGATGGGATGTCTCTCCTTGATTAGGTTACATTAAATGGAAAACGTGGCCAGATGTGACTCCCATGATTACATCACATGATATAAGATTCCCTCTTGAATTCTTAATCTCAGGAAACAAACTGAGGGTTGCTGGAGTGGGGGGTGGGGTGGGAGGGATGGGGTGACTGGGTGATGGACACTGGGGAGGGTATGTGTTCTGGTAAGCGCTGTGAATGGTGCAAGACTGTTGAATCTCAGATCTGTACCTCTGAAACAAATAATGCAATATATGTTAAGAAAGAAAAAAAGAAGAAGAAGAATGTAGCAGGAGGGGAAGAATGAAGGGGGGGAAATCGGAGGGGGAGAAGAACCATGAGAGACGATGGACTCTGAAAAACAAACTGAGGGTTCTAGAGGGGAGGGGGGTGGGAGGATGGGTTAGCCTGGTGATGGGTATTGAGGAGGGCACGTTCTGCATGGAGCACTGGGTGTTATGCACAAACAATGAATCATGGAACACTATATCTAAAACTAATGATGTAATGTATGGGGATTAACATAACAATAAAAAAATTTAAAAATAAATAAATAAATAAATAAATCTAAAAAAAAAGATTCCCTCTTGATGAGATCTTGCCATTTACAATGTAGAAGGCATTATGCTAAGTGAAATAAGTCAGAGAAAGACAAACAGCGCATGATTTCACGTATATGTGGAATATAAAACAAAAACAAAAACAATACAAATGAAAAAACAACAACAAAGAAAGCAGAAACAGACCCATAAATACATAGACCAAACTGATGGTTGCTGGGGGGCGGGGTTGGGGGCGGTAAAGGGAAGTGGGAGGTATAGGCTTTGAGTTATGGAATGAATAAGTCGGATGAAAGGTACGGCATAGGGAATAGGATATTGTAAAAGCCTTGTATGGTGACAGATGGCAGTTACACTTGTGGTGAGCACAGCATAATGTCTAGAGTTGTCAAATCACTACGTTGTACACCTGAAATTAGTATACCATTATGTGTAAACTATACTTCAATTAAAAATAATAATTTTTTTTTTTTTTTTTTGAAGACTCCCTCTTAGCAAACTGGAAAAGAGGTCCCCCTGCTGGTCAGGAAGAAGCAAACAGCAAACAGGATGCTGTGGGCCACCGCTAGGAACTAGGAGTGCTGACAGCCAAAGGCCCTCAAAAGGCTAAGGCCTCAGCCATACACCAGCAAGGCAATGAATTCTGCCAATTAACTTGGAAGCAGATTCTCAGTTGAGCTGGTGCAATAGAACTCAGCCACCGTAACTGATGTCAGGTTGGGGAGAGCCTGAGCAGGAGACCCAGCTAAGCTGATTCAGGGAAAGTGGAGTGGTAAATGGGTGTTGTTTCAAGCCACTAGCTTGGTGGTAATTTCTTACACAGCAAAAGAAAACCTGAATAATAATACCTGGATCGTCTGGGTCACTTTGGTCCAATCCACAGAGAGACAGGTAAGATGGAGGGAGACCTGTGTCGCTGAGTGCCGGAGTGCCTGAGTCCACGCTGAGGTACGGACAGATGTCTTCAGGTGACGTGGCCCCTGAACTGTCTCAGCCCAGTGGGAAGCCCTTGTTCTTCCCTGGTCTTGCCACTGAGGAGGGAGACAGAATCTGTATTCCAAGGCCATAGAGGAAGAAGGGAGCTTTTATTTTCATTTTTGCAAAGCTATGTCCCCTGGAAGACTGTTTCTCTTTCCCACGTCATCATAAAGAGCAACACGAGTTGTATGGGGTCCCATTCCCGAAGCACCTATGCCCCTGGGATGATGAGCAGAAAGGACAGGAGAAACAACAGCCTGACTGTCCATTTGGTGTGAAGCCTTGAAACACTGAGTGCTTAATGCAGGTTTTAATCTTAGTTCCAATGGGCTTGGAGCCCTGCAGATAAACGCTCTGGCTGTCCCTGGACCATCAGTGATAATCAGCCTCGCCCTCAGGCTGCAGTCCAGAGATGGTCAAGGAGGCTGTGTTGCCAGCCCCGGAGCCTGAGAATAGAGCTGGAAGCCCCGAAGGCAGAGAACTCACAGAATCTCTCTGGAGTGTGGGGGCTCCTCCGGACACTGTTGGTGCCAGAAGGCAGGGTTATCAGTCCCATTGTGGCAGCTGCTTCCACTGCAAGAGATGCAACAATTTGTCTCAAAGTCCCAGACACGGAGGGAGGCTGGGTCAGGGCAGACTGGGCCCAGGACCCAGAAGGAAGGAGAACTGCAGAGAGGGTGACCCAGGTGAGCCTGGGGAGAGGGACAGAAGAGTCAGTCCAGGCACCCACATGACCTCTTCTTGGGGACACTCACCTGTGCCGTAAGTAAGGAGGGGAAGAGAAGTGGAGTCAAGGTTGTGGTGAAGACACCCCAGAGTTCTGCCTTCTGAGACCCCAATATTGGACAGGACACTCAAGACTCTCTTATCCCCTCTGCATGTTTTGAGATGCAAGACGGGTCTCCATGCAAATTTGCTCCTGGGCTCTGATGATTCTTAATTCCTCCTTTGCCCCTAGTCCTGACACTTAGCACCCAGGGGAGCATGCAGATGCCCTGCTCCAGGCAGGAAAGGTGGAGGGGGGACCTAAGTACTCTTCCCAAGAAGTTACTTTAAGTCTGGATCTATGGGACCTGGAAATGCAGAAGCACCACCGTCAGTTGTCAGTGAGCACTTGGCCTTCTAGTGAGTTCTTCTCCCCACACAACTAGTCTCTCCCCACTCTGGGGGAGGCTTCTCCTGCCCTGTGCAAGCCCAGTCTCTGCCAGAAGCCTGAGTCTGGGGTGAAAGGATGCTGCCCACTTTCTGAAGGCTCCAACCCTTCCCTCTGAGTTCATTCATAGCTACCCCAAAAGAATTTTCAAAAGTGGTGTTTCCCCCAAATCAGGACACACAGCCTAGGGAATGCACACCAGCCATCTGGAATTCTCCCCAAGACCTTCCCTATCAGCTTAATCTTGCAGGGATGTGTTACTAAATCAGGAGCCTATTGAGCACTGGGTGTCACTGGAGCACAATGTAGAGAAGTCCCCTGCTGGGGGCAAGGAGCCCCACCCCACAATCTCACAGCCCTAAATTCCTTCCTTGTTCATCCAGCTCTGTCTTGGACCAGTGGCTTGTCCATTCTAGCCCCAGTGTCTTCGTCTGAAGTAAACTAAGAAAGCATTAATATTCACAGCATCCTTGCATGAATCTGGCTACAAAACAAAAAGCCAATGTTTCCATTAATTGGTGCTCCAAGACTTTTATCCCCAGCACAGTTAGGTGGAGAGTCCAGGTTCTTTCCTCTTCAGGTTTACTTTAGGTGATCATCGAAGAAAATATTTTCCTCTGTCTCATTTCCCACGGGTCAGCCTAGACCCAGCCTCCCCCAGCTCCAGACACATAGCAGAATAGCCTCCTTCAAACACATTCCCCTCCCTGTCTTCCCTCAATGAAGGGTTTTTTGGTTTGTTTTTGTTTTTTTGTTTTTAAAGATTTTATTTATTTATTTGTCGGAGAGAGAGAGCATGCGAGAAAGCACAAGCAGGGGGGACGGCAGGCAGAGGGAGAAGCAGGCCCCCCACTGAGCAGGGAGCCCGATGCGGGGCTCGATCATAGGACTCTGGGATCATGACCTGAGCTGAAGGCAGACGCTTAACTAACCAAGCCACCCAGGCGTCCCCTCAGTGAAGGTTTTAAAAGTCTCCTTTGTGATCATTATAATTCAGTGCTGGTTGACGATTTTTTTCGTATTCCTAAAAAATGAAAATAACTCTATTTTCTCATCACTGGTCAAGGAAAAAAAATTATAATAGAAAAAGTTCAAATAAATACAGAAATGTATTTTAATATAACCAATGCTATTTTAGTGACCATCTTCTGGACATCTTAGCCTGCTTATTACATATATCCCAGAAGGTAGAGCCCATATAATTTTCATTCCCTCCCAGGAATACGGTAAACATTTGTAAGGATTACTTGAAGCAATGAATGAACGGTATATTCATGTTTAGTTTTGTATGAATGGAATTGCATTATATAATCAATCATGTGACCTGCATTTTGCTTTAAAATATTATAGACATCATCCTTTTAGTGTATCAATTGCAGTCAGTCTGAAAACAGCAATCAGATTATGGAAATAAGCATGGGCAATCTTCAAAGGGATCACCTTTTCATCTCAAGTCTGACCGATACATCCACTGCCCCCCTCTGCTGCTGTCATCACCCACCCCTCTGAGCCAGTCTTTCTCTTTCTGTTCTCAAGTTGGCCATGCACTTTACTCTATCAGGATTTGCTCAGTCCTTCCCTATGCTCAGAACCCTTTGTCCAGGATCCTCTTAAGCTCCCAAGATTGCTTCCTGCTCAGGCCTTAGACAAGGATCCTGAGCAACCAGGGGGAGTCTGGCAGCCTTTCTAACTTTCCATATCAGCCCCTTTGTTTTCTTCAAAGAGTTAGTTACAACTTGCCATTTTAAAACAATAGCTTCTTGTTTTGGGTTGTTATTTGTTTATTTTTTAGTTTTCACCCTAAACTTTATGAGCCAAAGACTGAGTATATCTGCTTGAGGGTTGCATCAGCACCACTCAAGGACAAATGTTCCTTGAATGAATCCAGAAGACCAGAGGGAAGGAGAGGCTGAGTGTCTCCAGATCCGAGCTGAAAAAATTGAGTTTTTAGTTAGCTCTGTTCTAGGTGATGATCATAGGTCAACTGGGGATCAACGCAGTGGCCTCATTGGTATGTACCTATGTATTCATACATTCATTTGTCTGTGTAGCTGAAATAGCTCCCAGGCTTGGGGATATCGGGGGAATGGCACAGTAGATCCAGGAAAACTACCCAGGCTTTACTGCTCTGTTACTCTCAGCCCCCACGACCTTCCTATGGCCTGTGGTAACAGATTTAGGACCACTTGCATAACAAGGACATAATGCCAGACCAGTCCCCACCTCCCCCTCCAGAAAAACACAGTCTCAGAGTTTGAGGCAGAATACAGTCCCTCAGGCCAGCTTGAAGGAGGCATGGGGCCTCCCCCTTGCACTTTTTTTTTTTTTTTTAATTGAAATACAGTCGACCTCCGCTTTGCTCGTAACCCCTCTCTCTTCTCTTCACCAGGAAAGAATCCTCATCCATCTGGGTCGTGCCATCTCTCCAGAAGCCTTACTTTTCTCTCCACAAACGTACTGGCAGGAAGCAGGCGTCCAAACCTGACCCAGGCCTTGCAAACATTCGGGCTTCCAGGTCCCCAGTGCCCCCTGGTGGCCAGGGACACAAAATCGCAAGGGTGCAGGCCCCGCTCTGGGAGAAGCTGAACACCAGGCCGTGGTGGGTGCCTCTCCACCTCTCCTCAACATCCTTCACCTGCTGCCTCCTCACGACGGTCCGCCCGCATTTTCAGCCTTCGATCTAGTCCTGACTTTGTCAAAAGGTATTTGTTGGTGAAAGGGGGGAAGCCCCGCATTTAGGACTTGTGAAAGCTGAAGTTATCTGAGGGTTGGGGGAGGGGAGTAGAGCGAACGCAGGAATCCGGCTTCTGAAAAATCTGGCTTCTGAAAAAGCTCTGGAAAGCCAAATCCAAGGGAGCAACTGAGGAAAGCACGCTCTGGAAAGAGGACAATCTAATCAAATCCTGACAGGGGTCTCCTCTCCCCCAGAGGTTACATAAGTGGTAAAGTCCAGGGAGTAGGGAGCATTGTACAGGCCAAGGGCAAGGACATCTTTTCTAGACAAGGGAGGTGGGAGTGGGGCTAGAAGCCTCACTCAGGGTCCCGGCACCCCACACCCCACAGAGAGAAATAGGTCCCCAAGCATAGGCCCCCGGGGGGGGGGTAGGGGGACTCATCCCTCTCCTTCTCCATCCCTCCCTCATTCCACCCCAGCCCCATCCCCCATTCCCCACCTCCCTTACCCCATCCCACCCTCCATACCCCCATCTAACCCCACCCTTATCCTCCCCATCCCCGACCCCCACTCTCATGCCCCCCACTCGGGCACCTGGCACAGTCAGGTGGGCGTGGCCAACAGGCACCGCCCCTCCCCATCCCCGAGTCCCCCCGCCCAGCCTATTAAAACAAACCCCTTCTGGACTCCCTGGGCAACCCCGCTCATGATCCTAGGATCTCGTGAGATTTGACCCTGAAGGACAGAGAAACCAGGATTGGTCAGATAAGGCTGTTTCCGGCGGGCGAGTGCAGGGAGGCTTGCTGAGTCAGCGGCCTTCCTCTCCCTCCAGGTTCGGAGCAGCGCACACCACGTGGCGGCTGCGCGGTCTGCAGAAAGCGTAAGTTCAAAGCCTGGATCCTCCTCTGTCTTGCGGGGTGACCTTGGACTAATCACTGGGAAACCGCCCTCCCCCCGACTCCCACTTGTGTTTTCCGTCTGAAAAGTGAGTTATCACAACAGAGGGTCGGAGTGAAGACCAAACGGTGTGCTCTGGCTGGGGCAGCCCGGGCCACCTGCTCCGTAAGAGCGGCCGCGCTCGTGAATGTCGGACGTAACAATTCATCGAACTCGGGCGTCTGCGGTTTTTGTTTGATCTCACTGGTTGGACGGGTGTGCACTTGAAATGGGGGGGCTGCTCTAGGAATCTGGCCCCTCAGGAGGTGCCGGGGTATGGGGTGGGGGGCAGAAGCAGGGGCGGAACTTGGGCCGTGTCCTCGAAGGAAGGGTCGCTTTTGACGGAGCATAAGGTCTGTCACTCCAGTTGTCCTCTGGTTCAGCCCATGGGAAATTGTTGGTCAGATTTGGAGATTAGAGGAGATTCCTGGTGAACGGGCAGGGTCAGGTCTCCGGTTTTCCATTTTTTTCAGCAGTGTTCGCAGAGATTTTCATAGGAGCCCATGGCTTGCTAAATACACGTGCTAACACACGGCCTCTTTGTTTCTGGAGCATTTTGGTTCTTGCTCTCAGACTTGGGTAGACGCAGGTGACTGAGAGGATAGGAGACCAGGGAAACCAAGTATTTGGAGGACCTGAGGCCAGTCTGAGCTGGACCAGAGTGGACGGAAGACATCTTCAGGTAAGCTGGTCCCCTGAACTGTCTCAGGTGTATCAAGAAACCCTGTTGTTCCGTTTGTTCTTGTCATCAAGATGCTGGATGGAATCTGCATCCTGAGGATGCTCAAGAGGGGAAGAAGATGCAGAAGCAACCTTTATAATTTCTAGTCATTTCCCCAGTGGAGCGTTTGTCCTGTTGATTTTTTTTTTTTAAAGATTTTATTTATTTGAGAGAGAGAGAGAGAGCACAAGGGGGGAGGGGAAAGACAGAGGGAGAAGGAGAAGCAGACTCCCCACTGAGCAGGGAGCCCAATGGGGGATCGAACCCAGGGTGCTGAGATCACGACCTGAGCCAAAGGCAGATGCTTAACTGACTGAGCCACCCAGGTGCCCCTGTCCTGTTGCTTTTTTATAAGAAGCAGCTCTGGTGTGTTGGGGACCCTGTTTCCCAAAGCCATAGTTATGTTTGGAACCTCTGCTTGGAGTGAAGGAGTAAGGCTGGCTACAGACCCCAGACACTTGACTCCTGTTTGGTGTCAAGCAGGGGCAGAGTGAGTGAGCCTAGGAAGGTTTTTGTCACTCCCCTGTGGGCTCGGACCCCTGAGGGTAAGGGATACTCCTTGAAAGAGAACAATAATAGTGCCCAGCTAGTCCTCCGGCTAAAGCCCAAAGAGGTCAGCGAGGCCATGCGGCCTGACTTGGAGCCGGAGAATGGACGGAGGCCCCAGGACAACCTTGTGCGTTGGGAGCGTCAGGCAGCCCATGAGTGTTCTTGATATCAGGACACCTAACTATAAGCTCCAGAATTACTGCTGCCTCCAGAGCAGGAAATGACGACCGTCTGTCCCATAGCCACAGACCCTAAGAGCGTCTGTGTCAGGACAGACTGGGCCCAGGACCTTGAGAGGAAGAGGACATGCAAAGAGGAGAGGTCAAGGTGAAAGCCATGACTTCAGAGGAGTTTGGGGCAGAGGGAGGAAAGGGTCAGCCCTGGGCTGCCAGGAGGTCCCTTCCTTAGCGTCCGTCACCTGTGCAGAGAGCAAGGAGGATGACCAGAGCATGACCAGGCCATGTGGAGATGCCCCAGAGCTCAGCCTCCCGTGGCCCCTGTGCTGCCCTGGGCTCCCCTTCTCCCCTTCTCCCCCACTGCCCCACATGTGGGAGGGGCCTGCATGTGCGTCTGTGCTCCTCAGATCCTATGAGTGACAGCCCATCAGCAAATTTTCTTACTTGATACAGCCAAAGATATGCAGGGTGGCGAGATGTGTCCTCCCAGGAATTGTCCTGAGCCTGCTTCACTGGGGAGACACAGCTATTGAGCTGAGGTGCCTCAAGACGTCAGGCCTTTCTGATTTCTTCCTGGGAATATTGTACCCCTCCCCAGCCCATCCTTCTGGATGCCTGGCAGGGCCCACAGACCTCAGCAGAGTAAAGACCTGCTGACCCCCTGGACTGTCATGGGTGATGCCTAAGTGGAGACTTCTGTTCTCTGACCTTGTCCACTGCTGACTCACATAGAGAGTGGAATGTTTCCATTTTCAGATGACTTCCTCTCGGCACATTCCCATCAGGCTGACACAAGTGACAGCCATAGAAAGCCCTGGACCAGCAGCCAGGCGCCTCATTCCTGTGCCCCCCTCCCAGGGCCTGCTCTGTGACATGGGTACAAGTGACTCACCCTCTTGAGCCTCAGCTACTGTACATGGAAAGGAAAAATCAATCTTAGCCCCCTGCCAATGACATTTCATGTGTTAAGAGAGAAACTAGAGGCTAGAAAAGTGAACTGCTTTGGTAACTTCTTATGTTCTACCAAACACGAGGAATTCTTTTTATTCATCATTGTGATTCCGAATTCAGCTTCAAGCTTGCATTCCCCATCTCCCAGAGAAGTGTGAAGGGAGTGTATGGCTGTGGAAAAAGGATGAAGATGTCTCAGAGGAAGTGATTCTGGCAGAAGTCTTCACACTAAAGGAACTCTCTTGAAAATATGTCATGACATTGAAAACATGGAGGGCAAAATGTTGGAAGTCTATCCAAACTTAGAAAGCAGCATGACAGTTCGCCAGGGCATAGAAAAGATGCTCACTCTATCCCAAAAGTTATAGAAGTATATGAGAAGGACCATAAGCAATGTTAAAACTACTCTTGATACATTTTTTGCAGAGAAATGGTTTAATTTTCAGTGTTTAAAATCAACATACTAATAAATAGTAGTTTTACTCTTTTATTCATTTCTCAACATGTTTATCACCAATAGGAAGAGAATTCTTAATGGTTGGCAAAAAACAGTTTTGAATGGCCGCAGAAAAACCATAACTTTGCCTATGGATTCTTAAGATGGCTTTGCATAGTTTCATCTTGCCGGGTCATTTTTATGGCTCGGCTCTACCATGCAAAGCAAAGTCAACCTCTGATTATTTTTCAGCTTGCTGCTTTTTCATTTGCTTACTCAGTAGAATGCAAGGTCTGTGGCACTCAGTAAATGTTTCTGAGTAAATCAAGGACTGAGAATAGAAGGTGTATCTGGAAATGGGGGGAAGGGGTCAGCTGGTCTGGAGACATTCCTGTAAACATGTCCACCCTGCCCCCGTGCCTCCTGTCCGCCCTCATCTTAGGGCATAGGGGATTTTTCCCACCGAGTGTGAGGTCAGTGTTCCTGGAACCCTGAGGATCATTGCTCCCGCTCCAGTGGAATAAACTCCGGTGGAAAGTACCTGATAACCTGATGCATCTGGTTTTGCTCTGAGCCACCATGGCCTTCTTATGGCTTAGCGTTAAAGATTTGAGGGTCGTTTGGATGACAGGGACCCAGTACCAGGCCCCACTCTCTCTTTTTCTCTTCAAGAGCACAGTTCTCAGTCTGATGAGGCTGTGAAAAGGAAGGAGGCAGGAGAGCAAAATCCCGAGGAGCATCCCTCTCCAGGGCTGAATGCCAAGGCTGGAGCCCTCTCCTCTCTAAATCTCTCTGTCACCTTTGCATCCAGGATTAGTGTTTGCCACTTTCTCTCTCTCTCCCAGGCTCTCCATTGGTCTGATTCTGGGCCCTTGGGCTAGAGGGACGGACACACACACACACACACACACACACACACACCACTGGCACCTCACCCAGGCCCCCAGTGCCCCCAGGCGGTCTCAGACTCAAGTCTCCACCTTTAAGGGACACAGCTCGGTGGGAGCCAGAAGACCTGGCCTCCTGCTGTGCTGTCATTTCCTCCTCCTTCATTCTGGGCCCCACATTGGATGCTCTGGGCCATTCCCGGTTCAGTTCCTCCACCTGCCACCAGCTTGGAGTGAGTCCTCAGCCTTCCCTTCCCCCACCAAGGCTCCAGAAGCACTTCCCCAGGAATAACGGGCTGGGTCTAGAGTGACCTGGACATCAGGCAGGTCCTCATTGGTGAGGAAGAAAGAGGGACAATCTCTTGTTTAGGTCTAGATGTTACTGGATCTGAAGTGAAACCAGATCTTGTTGAGTACAGGAAGGGGCAGGGAGATCCAAGAGAGACCTTCAATTTTTAAAAAAGGCACAGAGGGCAAAATATTTCAGGGTAAGAAGAGATGTGACACCAGAGGGAAGTTTCAGAGACGTGATGGATACCACGTGGCATCTTGCCTGTCCAGGGGCTGCCTCAGGAGAGCCCGAGGTGGGGCATCAGGACTGGGCTCCCGGCTCCTCATTAGCCTGCTGCTCCTCAAGACCAGCAGAGCTGGGGTCTTTTCTCTGGAACTCAGGAAGGGTCTTCTTCTGGCATTCCTGGAGCCCCTTAGATCTAGAAAAACAGATGGGCTTATTTTCTTTCTGCACCTTGTGGCTTGTCATATTCTCCCAATATAATGCTCAGTAGAATTGGAGAGAATTCCTTGATTTCTGTTGATCCAATGGAAAGGTGTTCCCCAGCATCGTGGCCACACTCCAGGCTCCAGGAGAGGTGGGCTGACATTCCGGGGACACAGAGTGCTGTCCACTTGGCGCAGGGCAGAAGCACAGAAACATTCTAAAGGCCCCAATAAGGCAGACGTTCTGGGATCCTGGTTGGAATTCTGTGAATGGAAAAGGTGGGGGCAGGACACCCACTCTAATGAGCTCAGGGGCTGCTCTGGCCTTTGTAGCAAATGAAGACCATGAGAAAAGGTGACCAGGGTGCAATAGCAACATCCTTCAAATTCATGCCTTGGCCCTGGGAGTTGTCCTAAGCCAGTCCTGATCCTGGGCAGGAAGGATAGCCCTTCGTATAGATGTGTTCCTGGTGCTCCTGCTTCCAACCCCACAGTGTGTCCCCTGATCCAAAGGCTCTGAGTGGAGGTGGACAGAGGAGTGTGCCCTGCCTCACAAGGGAAGAGTGTTTGGCTCATACTAAATGTTATTTAGATCTGAAGACACTGATCACTTCGGCCTCCTTGGATCTCCTAGACACTTGGATCCCATAGACCCTTCCCAAGCTTGGACTTAGGCAGTTTTCGTTTCCCTGAGGTCCAGGTAAAGTCTGTCAGTCACGTGTCTTTAACATTGAGATTGTCCAACCACTTGGTGGGGCAGATCCATCCAAACCCCTTGCCTGAAGGTGTCTACCAATTACTCCCTGCGGGGAGTGGGGTCTGGATTCGCCGGGCTAAAAATAATAAATTAACAGGGACCTTTAAATTTCCTGCAAAAGTTATTGGACGTACTGGATGAAAAGTTCCAGAGCACCATTTCTGTGCCCAGTGACTGCTCAGTAATCAGGGACGTTTACGATTATCTTTGTCACTGATCTCAGTCTCCTACAGCTGATTGATAAAGGTGATTGCCTGGGGTCTAAAATGCCCCTAGAGCACATTCCAGTTTAACCCTGTTTGACATAAAGCCTGCTGATATGGGTGGTGGAAATTTCGAGAAAGCAGTCTCCATGAAGTTACTAAAGTGGAGAACATCCTTCAGAGAATCCCAATCTCCTCGCCAGTGGTATAGGATTGTTTGGGCATCACAATGCAAGGGGTAAAGAATAGCCTGGAGAATTCTTTGTGTGGAGAGGTTCTCTCTCTGTGTGTTCTAAAATGTTAGAACCAGAAGTGTGTGAACCAGCCCAGCATGGGAATCATCCCTAAATTCAGCAAATCCTTAAATGTCAAACATAGCGTCAAATTTTGTGAGGGAAAAGTGTTGGTATTTGGGTACCGAGCTTAATATGGAGAGAAGGAAAAAGTTTTATTCCTGTTCCTAATGGCACTGTCCCAGAAGAATGCGAGTAATTAAAAAGTGTACGGATAGGGCCAGAAGGGGCTTTTTGAAGCTGTATTTATATTAGTTGTTTCCTAGGAATGAGGAAACAGCAGTTGTCAATATATACTTCGGAAGGGGCCTTTGGAGATCACATTTGGGGCCAAGGCCGCTGGGAAATGCCTAGACCTAATCGGCCTTTGAAAGGTCAGGATGTGGAAGAGGATACTTGAGCTTAAAGAGGAGGTCCTCTGGTGGCAGCTTCTTGAGACAAGGATATATAAATTTAGTTCATGCTTATTTTTCTCACTGCCTCTAAGACCCCAAAGAGCTCATGGCTCTCACCCCTCAGTGGCTGTCAGAATTGGACTAGTCATGTCCTGGGTTTGGTTGCCAATACGATTCTGACCTCTCTGCAGCCCAGATTCCTACTTTGAATCTTCTTCAGCCATTTTGCTGAGCTGATCCCAGCCTTCTAGGAGGAAATCCCTTTTACCTCCTGGGAAGAAGAGTGGATCTCTTCCCTGCCCTTGGGTTCAAAGGATCCATAAAAGCCTTTGAACTCCTCAAACAAAATGTATTTTTCCTAGTCTTGGGTATTTCCTGTGGTCGCATTACAAACACCCCACCGCTCCCTTTTCTTGGCCAATTCCTGGTTGTAATTTTGACCTGACTTCCTTCAGGGAAGCCTTGACCCTCAAAATCTGGAAGACCAGCCATCCCTCAGTTGTACATCTGTTCTTCTATGAATGCACACATGTTTTGCAATGTTAGGTTACATAAAGTGTAAGTGACTATTTGGTATTTTGGAATTTTATTTTGTTTATTTCTTTTCCTTTTGGGACAACACCATTGTCTGCATAAAGCTGTCTTAACTCGAACATTTGAGTTAAACTGATGTGGCCAAAACTCCCCCAAGTATACCTCCAGGTTGGTTTTCTTTTCTTTTTCTTTCATGAATGGGGCATATGATTCAGTCAGTTGTATGGCGAAAGTCAAAAACCCAATCTGGATTAACTGGATGGAGATCCAGTGATAATAACATTGGGTTCTCAGTTGGAAATTTGAGCTAGGATCTGAAAAAGGGAGGTGTAGCCAGAAAGGATAATACTGCTTCTGGGGAGTGAGAGGAGAGACCCTGAGGTCTGAGCAGATTGCTCCGTGCACCATGTCCCCTTCCGGTGAGGAGGAACCCTAAGCTTGGGACGCTGCCACCATACTGCCCCCAGCCATGCAGTATGAATGAGCAGGCTTTGCTTTTGCCTCAAAATGCAGTTTTGCCTTAATCTCAAACATTCTGATTTCTGCTTTGGTGTATGCCATTTATAGGCGTTTACGGTATTTCTTAACCGGATAGATTTTTTTTGGAAATGGAAGACCTCTAATTAGTTGGAATTTTTTATGACATTTTAAATGTTGCGTTTGTGTTCAGTAATTATAGTTCGTATAATTTATTTTGTGATTTTACTAAAGCTTTTTTAGAAAAATAATAAACTAAAGGCTTAAAAAAAATTTCATAGAAAAAAAATATTTCATGGAATATTTTTAAAAGTGGAGGTCTAGTTCTGAATGTGAGCTCTGTGTTCCCCTAAATAAAATAGTAATTCTCATATTCATAGGAGAGACGTGTAATAAAATCATCTTGAAATAGTATATATTTTTTTCATCACCAACTTCCACAGGCTGTAGAATACTGTTATGCTACTTTTACAGTTGAAAAATTTTTAAATGATGTAATGTTACTCATTGTCCAGGTGTTCCTTAATCTTTCACATCTGGGCTTATTTGTTAGATCTGAGAAGGGGCTCATTCTGGGTCACGTGACATTCCTTATTCCTCTATATGTTCAATATTCAGGGGACAGTCAGCAACTTCTCCCTGAAATGGATGGGGTCGGTTGTCAGGCTCCTCGGTACTAACTCTGCAGTGGGGCTAGAATTAAATGTGGCAGTAGCTGGATATGGGATGGGAGCAGTGGTGATCTTGCTCCCCCGTCGGGGCCTGGCGAGATGCACGTTCTGGTGCCAGCAGGGGCAAAGCCACCCAGCAGAGAATGGAATTGGGGTAAACGGAGGACTCCCCAACTCTTGCCAGACCAGTGACTTTGGCCTTGAGTTGGTTCCTCTCAGGGGTGGAGGGATAACGGGCTTGCTGGCACTCAGCCTTGTTCCCTGAATATTTCGCCAGGATTCTTTTCGGAGCAGATTCATCAGGATGAGCATGCCGGCTCCACCCAGACTCCTGGACCTGGCGGGTCAGAGCCTGCTGAGGGACCAGGCCTCGGCCATCGCAGCTCTGGAGGTGCTGCCCATGGAGCTCTTCCCACCGCTGTTCACGGCGGCCTTCGCTGGGAGGCACAGCGAGACCCTGAAGGCGATGGTGCAGGCCTGGCCCTTCGCCTGCCTCCCTCTGGGGGCCCTGATGAAGGAGCAGCAGCCTCACCAGGAGACCCTCCAAGCTGCGCTCGATGGACTTGATGTCCTGCTTGCCCAGGAGGTTCGCCCCAGGTGAGGGTGATCCTGTAGCCTGGGAGGGCCTTGGGGATCCAAGCAAGATACAGCTGGGGTCAGGGAAAGTGCGGGACCACAGGGCGGGCCGGGGGCTTCTGTGAGGAAGCTCAGAACAGCCTTGGGGCCATCTCTGGGGTCACTCTGGGAACAGGCTGTGGACATGTTGGGCTGATTGAGATGCAGAGGGTGACCAAAAGGAACATGTTGCCCACTCCCTCCCGGTAGCACTTAAAGGTACTGCAAGTGGGACCGAGAAGGATCCCAGTAGCCCAGGGAGCCGCTGACATCCGGGGTGTGGAGTAAAAGTGCAGGTCAGGCGTCTGGGCCTTGCCTAGATTCTCTCTCACTCCCCATTGATCTGAAAGCATCTCAGTCTGTCTCCCACCTTCCCTGCAGGAGGTGGAAACTGCAGGTGCTAGATTTACGGAAGAATGCTCATCAGGACTTCTGGACTGTGTGGTCTGGGACCAGGGCCAGTATGTACTCCCTGTTGGAGCCAGAGGTGGCCCAACCCATGAGGAAGAGGCGAAAAGTGGAGGGTTGCAAGCCAGGGCCCAAGCCACCCTTGGCTCCTGTGGAGGTGCTGATAGACCTTTGCCTCAAGGAAGGTACCCCTGACGAGTCCCTCGCCTACCTCATCCAGAAAGTCCAGCAGAGGAAGGGTCTGCTGCGCCTGTGCTGTAAGAAGCTGAAGATTTTCGCCGTGCCCATGCAGAACATCAAGAAGATCCTGAAAATCGTACAGCTGGACTCTATCCAGGATTTGGAGGTGAATTGCACCTGGAAACTGTCCACCCTGGGGAAGTTTGCTCCTCATGTGGGTCAGATGGGCAATCTGCGCAGACTCCTCCTCTCGCACATCCACATGTCTGCCCACAGCACCCCGGCGAAGGAGCAGCAGTGTGTCAGCCAGTTCACTGCTCAGTTCCTCAGGCTGCACCACCTTGAGGAGCTCTATTTGGACTCGATCTCCTTCCTCGAAGACCGCCTGGACCAGGTGCTCAGGTGAGGGATGGTGAGGTTTCTCGGTGGATGAGCATAAGCCCTTTTTTCTTTCGGTGAACAATAATGGGCATCTGCCATGTGCCGGAGTGTGTCATGAGTCACTAGAAGGTCCACACACTGTCCCTGCTCTGTCTCCACGCATGTTGTCACATAATGTCCCAGATAAAGGTTGGAGGTAGGAACTAGGATAGATGCTATTCGGAGGGGATTCTAGTTAGGAATCTATATAAGGGGGGGCTTTGGGGCAGGCGAGGGTGGCTTTGGGAATTCTTCCTGAGAAAATGATGCCTACATTATGATGATCAAAAATAACTAAACTTGAGGGCATTGATGAAGGGAAAGTGTATCCGATGCGAGGTTTCGGATCACAAGTTCTGCACTCGGCAGCTTTGTCAACCGGAGCCTCTCCCTCCAAACCTGCCTCCAGTTCCCTGTCTGTAAAGGGTTACTCTGGGTTCCACATGAGGCAGTAGAGAGGGAATGCCTGGTGGGGGGGAGGCGGATGAAAGGGAGGGAGCAGGAGTGAAGACTCGTGGAAGGTGATAGCTGGTACGTGGATGATACAGTGCTCCAAGTTAGGCCCTGCAGGCTGCGTGTTGCCAGGCCTTGCCCAGATCAGCTCTTTGTGCACATCTCCCATTAGCCTCATCGGAAACAGCTACCGTTGACTGGGGTTGTAGAAGCAGCCAGAAGGAAGCCCGAGTGGAAAGCATTTCTAGTCCTGTCTCCCAGTACTAAACTTCACTGATTCCTTTCCTTTTTGGAGACGTGGGGCCAGGCTCCCCTCTGAGTGCATCACGTTGTTGGGTTGATTCCTGCTCACAGCACCTCCGAGGGGCATGCTGTGCTGCATTTGACAGCAAAGGGGGCATTTGAGATTTCATTCATTTGACCAAGTCATCCAGCAGATGAGTAATGCAGAAAGGACTCCCCTGAAACTTGGATGGATTTGAGTCCTTTTTGTTCCCCAGGCAGCATCCTGGGGCTTGACCTTCATCTGTAATGCCCTGGGTCTGGGTGGAATGGGCTTCTCTTTCCTCAAGGCCCAGGTCATCCCCATGTCCCTCTGCCCGCCACATCTGTTCCCCCCAGAACTAACTGCTTTGTCTCTCCCCAGGTGCCTGAAGACCCCCTTGGAGACCCTGTCAATAACTAACTGCCTGCTTTCGGAATCCGACTTGATACACCTGTCCCAGCACCTGAACGTCAGTCAGCTCAAGGACCTGGGTCTCAGTGGGGTCAGCCTGACCAATATGAGTCCTGCGCCTCTGCAAGTTCTGATAGAGAGAGCCTCCGCCACCCTCCAGGACCTGGACTTAGATGAGTGTGGGATCATGGACTCCCAGTTCACTGTCATCCTGCCTGCCCTGGGCCGCTGCTCCCAGCTCACAACCTTCAGCTTCTGTGGAAACCCCATCTCCATGGCCGTCCTGGAGAACCTGCTGCGCCACACCATTGGGCTGAGCAAGCTGAGTCACGTGCTGTATCCGGCCCCCCTGGAGAGTTACGAGGATGCCCGTGGCACCCTCCACCTGGGCAGACTTGCCCAGCTGCACACCAGGCTGAAGCAGATGCTGCAGGAGTTGGGGCGGCCAGGCATGGTCTGGTTCAGTGCCAACCCGTGCCCTCACTGCGGCGACAGGACCTTCTATGACCCCGAGCCCATTCTGTGCCCCTGTTACATGCCTGCCTAGCTGGAGACACATACCGGACACTGCAGCCCAGGCATAAGTGTATCTTAAAGGAGCGCAGAAGCCACGGTTTGAGAAGATCTGCCCGATGTGAGCAGGAAAAGGAAAGGTGATTGGTTGGGGGGGGGGGTGTGTTGACTTGGGAGTTAATAGGATCTTTGGGGAGATGCATCTTAAAGCGTTAGAAATAATGAATCTGAATTTCTAGAGGGAGACTCGGGTTTGGGCGGTAGATGTGGGAGTTATCCCTGCATGGATGGTTGTAAAGACATGGTCAGAAATAAAGAGAACCTCTGTCAACCATCTGGTGTCCTCTGTGCTACATGAAGCTTATTCTCCAGTTTAAACCTCAGGAATCTGCAGTTCCTGATTAAACAAGAAGGTATAGCATCCATGATGCTCAGACACTAAGCTGAGGTGAGGTGAGGTGAGGTTCAGGAGGCACCATTTATCATTCCTCCATTTGGCTCTTATCTCTGGTGCATCTGTTACCTCCTCACTTAATTTCTGTGGCTGTTTAAGCGGTCAACACACACAAAGTGCATCCTCAGGGCCTAGAACATACTAGGGGGCCAATAGTACCACTGGAGGAAAGGTGCTTTGGAGGGGTCCTCGCTAACTCTGCCAAGACTCTGGACTCGAGCACTTCTCCCCAGTGGGTCCAAAGTCTCCATCCCTACCTTTGGCTGTACCAAGGTAGGGTTTTACTGTGTACAAGTCAGGTCCCCAATACTGGAGGGGATGTACACCCTGCAGATGAGCTGGGGCCTCTGGGCCCTACCAGCCCATTCCTGTCTTCCCACCAGGTCCAGTCCCTTCTTGAATTCAGTTAGTTGTGGTCAGTAAAAATACCTAAATTCCTTTTAGCAAAATACTAAGATCATATTTGTTTCCCACATTAAAAATATGACCTCTTTTTGTGGGGGCTAGGTCACGTCAGTGCGTGTTTGACTTCCTCTCCAAAAAATCCACCTTCCTCCTTATCAAAGGTAGTAAGCCAACTCTGAGCAAGGAAGATGCTGTGGATTTGGGTCCTAAGAATGAATAAGCAAACCCTTACCATGTCATGGGGAACACTTGGGTGGATGCAGGTAAATGTCAGACTTGGGAATTGGGGGTGTGGTGGGGCCACCCTGTGAGACCAATCATCCAAATGAAGATATCACACTGTGGGGTCGGACTCCATGGTCAGTGGGTAGTTAGCTGTGCAGCGAGCATGAGGGATCCCTGTCCCCACACCCCTGCATCCTGTCCCTAGGCTGCCTCACCTCCCTCACTGCATGGCCTCCCAGAGAAATACCTGGAGAGAAGACCACACAACAAGGCCCAGGGCAGGGCTCCATCCGCACATTTCCCTGAGTATAAGCAAGTCAGCCCTGCTTGTTCTTCCACTGCCTCTCACTCAGTACTAGCCGTGTGTGTGTGTGTGCACGCGCACACACACGTACCACTGTCCTTGCTGGCTGTCAGCACCTTCCTCTTTTGCCACACGCAACTGGCCCCTTGATCTCTTCCTATAGCGGTTACCCTCGTCTGCCTTCTAGCCTCCTATCCTACACCCAAAGAACCAGAAAAGGGCCCATCAGTTTGTGGGACACACTTTGCCATTTCTGCAGAAGAGAAAACAGAAATCTGTGTAACTGATGGAATGCCCCAAAAAAGAGGGTCAGGAAAATATCTCATTTTTTCCTGATGTGCACCTTGTCCTAGCATCCCTTACGTAGACCCAAGTTACAGGGACTAATTTCCAGAATGGGAACCAGCAGCTCTAGGATTTGAGGAAAAGTTTACAAAATGGGCAGGTTCTCTGGGAGGAAGAGCAAAAAACAAAGCATCACATGATCTCAGCACTGGGTTCCTCAATCACAAAATAGAGACAATACTCCATAACGACACGGTGAGATTTACCTATGGGACTCACACGAAAAGCATGCGTTGGAGCGCCCTGTTCATGGATGGCCCACTGCAGCAGAGTGATGATCATAGCTGCCCAACACAAGTAAAGGAAGAACAAAAGTCAACAGTGCATCTTGCTTTTAAAGCAGGGTGTCGTACAGTCAGGACTCTCTTTGGCCTGGAGACCTCATTTGAGAGAGAAATCTGGCAAGATTCTTTACTCGGAATTTAGACTTTGCCATCAAAATGTTCAAAGAGGCATGGTATCGAGGCAATGAGGTTTTTAAAAGCTGGGTTTGGTTGGGGAGAGTCCTCATCAATAAGAACGGTCATACAAAGGGGCCTGGGGAGGTAGTGATTGCTGGTGGCAGGGGGACCACATAGATGAAGGCCCTGTTGAGGAAGATAGGAGTCTCCAGGTCATCAGAAAGCAGGCAGGAGCGTATGGCACACACAGTAGGCTGTTCAGTAGTAATTCACCTTGGAGCCGCCTGATCTGCACAGGAGACAGGCAGATTGGATTTAGGGCAGCTGGGGGATAAGGACGTGAGAGGGAAGAATATGGATAGAAAAGAATCAGAGTGCAATCTCATGTAACAAGCCTGGGGAATCATCCAGAGGCTGAAAAGACACCGAAAGGAGACCCGAGGCCTGGGCAGAATGAAAATGTCAAATAATTCTAGGAGAGGGAGTCGGGGAGAACTGAACTATTTCCTAATGCCAGCAAGAACTGCTGACTTAGGGGCGCCTGGTGGCTCAGTCGTTAAGCCTCTGCCTTCGGCTCAGGTCATGATCCCAGGGTCCTGGGATCGAGCCCCGCATCGGGCTCCCTGCTCCGTGGGAAGCCTGCTTCTCCCTCTCCCACTCTCCCTGCTTGTGTTCCCTCTCTCGCTGTGTCTCTCTCTGTCAAATAAATAAATAAAATCTTTAAAAAAAAAAAAAAGAACTGCTGACTTGACCCAAAATCCAGATCAGTAGTAGTGTTTCTTTGTTTTGTTTTGTTTTTGTTTTTTGTTTGTTTTTTAAGTAGGTTCTACCCAGCATAGAGCCCAACACAGGGCTTGAACTCAAGACCCTGGGATCAAGACCTGAGCTGAGAACAAGAGTCAGATGCTCAGCCGACAGAGCCACCCAGGCGCCCCCTGGATCAGTATTAGGAACCCAGATTACTGCTACTACTACTGATAAGGGCAGGGGTGTGGCTGTACAACCAGAAAGAGAGAGAAATAGCCCAGACTCCGCCACTGACATGAAATCATCGTGAGAAGCATATTTACATCGCCTGACCAATCTCGTATCTTACCGGTGATCTTGGGCTGTGAAACTTAAAAAGACAGATCGGCTGAGCAACGGGAGACCCCTCGGGCTGAGCTGAATTCTGGTTGGGATTCATTTGCTGCTCCAGAGAGAGAACTTCAGCATTGAGAGGAGACAAACCTGGGGTTCTCACAGGAGGCTGTTGGTCCAGACACCAAAGAGTTGTCAAGATGAATTTAGAAAGAGTGGAAGAACAAGAGGGAGAGGTGACTCAGCATTTGGACAAGCAAGAGTTTAATATAATATGATGAATGGAATATTATGCAGCCATCAAAAGGAATGAGATCTTGCCATTTGCAATGATGTGGTTGGAACTGGAGGGTATTATGCTGAGCGAAATAAGTCAAACAGAGAAAGACATGTATCATATGACCTCACTGATATGAGGAATTCTTAATCTCAGGAAACAAACTGAGAGTTGCTGGAGTGGGGGGTGGGGTGGGAGGGATGGGGTGACTGGGTGATAGACACTGGGAGGGTATGTGCTCTGGTAAGCGCTGTGAATTGTGCAAGACTGTTAAATCTCAGATCTGTACCTCTGAAACAAATAATGCAATATATGTTAAGGAAAAAAAAAGAAGAAGATAGCAGGAGGGGAAGAATGAAGGGGGGGAAATCGGAGGGGGAGACGAACCATGAGAGACGATGGACTCTGAAAAACAAACTGAGGGTTCTAGAGGGGAGGGGGTTGGGAGGATGGGTTAGCCTGGTGATGGGTATTAAAGAGGGCATGTTCTGCAAGGAGCACTGGGTGTTATGCACAAACAATGAATCATGGAACACTACATCAAAAACTAATGATGTAATGTATGGAGATTAACATAACAATAAAAAAATTAAAAAAAAAATATGATGAGGCAGGACGTCAGAGGGCTGGAGCACAAAGCCACTATCCACAGGACTTTTCTTCAATGTTTTCTTCAATAAATCTTCCAGTCTTGAGAAAGAGCAGGGACAAGGGTCCCTGCGTCTATGTCATGGGTAGACTGTGGAAATGCAGGCCATCAACAGTGTGTGGATCCTAAAGATGTCAGTGTGGATTTCACATGAAATGCACAAGGGCCTGGTGGATCCTGGGGTCTGTCAGACCTCTGCAGGTGCCACTCACTCATGGTCATGGTGAGCACCTACACAGCCTTATTCTAGTCCACAGGCTATTCAATATTTTGAAAATTAATAAAGAGAAACCTCACTAAAATGGAGTCTGGTGACCAGAAAGGGGACCTCTCCTGCCTACCAAGGAGTCCTGTGCAGACCCAACAGGAAGAGACCTACCTTCTGTTCCCAGCAGGAAGAAGAGGATGCTTCACTACCGCAACAGGAAGAAGGAAGATGCTCAGCCAATGAGTGACAGTCCCAACTCAGCTAATGAAAAGCCACTATGCTAGTTTACTCTGATGGACTTTTTGTTTCTAATAACCCTTTCCAGCCCCCAGCCCACCTTTCCTCTGTAAAAGAGCGGTCCTCTGCTTTGTTCTCCAGACTTGCCTATGGTTTGGCCACAACTTCTTTGTTGTGAATTACAGTTCTCTGCTATTCCTGAATAAACCCATTTCACCAGTTAAATACCTGAGGTTTTTTTCTTTCTTTCTTTTTAATTTTTTTTTAAGATTTTATTTATTTATTTGACAGAGAGAGACACAGCGAGAGAGGGAACACAAGCAGGGGGAGTGGGAGAGGAAGAAACAGGCTTCCCGCCGAGCAGGGAGCCCTACGTGGGGCTCAATCCCAGGACCCCGGGATCATGACCTGAGCCGAAGGCAGACGCTTAACGACTGAGCCACCCAGGTGCCCCTCTTTTTAATATTTTTATTTTTTATTGAAGGATAGTTGATGACCAGTGTTATATTAGTTTCAAGGGTAAAACACAGTGATTCAAAAACTCTGTTTGTTATGCTGTGCTCATCACACCATCTGGCACCACACACCACTATTAACAATACCATTGACTATATTCCCTATGTTGTAACTTTCATCCCTGTGACTTATTCCTTCCATAACTAGAGGCCTGTACTTCCCACTCCCCTTTACCCATTTTCCCTATTCCCTCATCCCCCAAATAACTGACAGTTTTATTTCAAGGTTAACAATCTCCTATCTTGCTTTGACGAGATGGATCCGTATTTTCTTCATTTTACTCCTAGGTAAAGAATCATACGCTATGCTTGCTTCTTCCTTCCTCCTAGCTCAATTTGGCCAATGCTTTAGCTGAGGGGTAGAGAAATGCTTCTATATAATCCTTTAAAAAGGCCAAAATGGAACAGGGCAGAGATGAAATCTGATTGACATATAACTGCTATTGCTTAACAAACCTTCGAGCTCACTGAGCAAGGAGCCCATGCTCCACAGTAGGGTGCCTGTCCTAGTTGGTGGATGTCAAACCAAAGGATGTAGAAAGAGTGAATATGAAATGTGATAAAATGTGTGCTGGTTTGCTCGTTTATACAATAACAAATACTAAAAGGTTAATCAACCATTAGCCAAATAAACAAAAGTTCATTAACCATTTCTAATATACCAGATCCTGTGCTAGGTACCAGGTGTACCTAGGATATAAGGTAATACGGTTGCCTCCTTGGCAGTACTTGGAAGGTCACAATGGCCTCAGGAATGGATTAGTGAGGCTGAAACATGGGTGCGATTATGAGCCACCATAAGCTGGCCTCCCACCTAAGGTTACCCTCAAGGCTTCCCTTTTCCTGAGACTGCACTATGGCAACTTCTAGAAACACAACCTACACAGCAGAGACCAGGGGATTAAAAGAGAGTCTGAGATACTATCTCCCCTATTCCAGAACTTTTAGTGTGGAGTAAGAGCTACCATTTATTGAGCACAACCTCATTTAATCCCAAGATCATTCCTCTTGAGTATATATGATGTTGTGATTTATAATAAGAAAATATAAATCCTTGTTCCTCTTTCTGGCACAGAACTCTTGAAACCTTTGGTATTTCCCAAGTGGTGAAAGCAATAAAGGTGTCTTGTGTTATGTTAATGGGGTGACTTTTGGAAAGCATCTAAGGATGGGGGCTGTTTGCCTGTGAAGCCGATCATGTGGTTAGAGGGTTGAAATTTTCAGTCTCACCCCTGACTTCTGGGGAGGGGAAGGGTGGGAGATTGAGTTCAATCACCAATAGCCAATGATTTAATCAATCATGCTTCTGTATTGAAGCCTCTATAAAAACCCAAAAAGATGGAATTCAGAGAGCTTCCACGTTGGTGAACATGTGGAGATTTGGGGACTGGTGTGCTCCTCGAGGACTTGGAAGCTCCGTGTCCTTCCCCCATGCCTCACCTGATACATTTCTTCCATCTGGCTGTTCTTAAGTTATATCCTTTTATAATAAACCTGCAATCGAGTGAGTAAACTGGCTTCCTGAATTCTCTGGGCCTCTAGCAAATGAATCAAACTCAAGGAGGAGGTCATGGGAACCTCTGATTTATAGCCAGTCAGAAGCACAGGTGACAACCTGGACTTGAGACTGGCATCTAAAGGGGCAGTCTTGGGGGACCAGACCCTTAACCTGTGGGATCTGATTCTATTTCCAGGTAGATAGCATCAGAATTGAGTTGAATTGCAGGACACCGTGCTGGTTTCACAGAAATGTTTGGTGGGAGGGAAAAAAACCCCAACTCTATGCATTGTAATTGATGTCCAGATTCTGAATATTATTTCTACTTCGCTGATGAAGAAGGAGACTCCAAGGACGAGTATATGGAGGATGCATCAAGTAATTTTGTTATTCATGTTCAATATGCCCCCTCTAGTGATCATCATATTAAGTGCTCTCTCAGATACAAAGTCAATGAGTGTAGTGTCTCTCGGAGGCTCAAACACTGAGTATTCAGCTTGGATGACAGTGATCTTGACTGGAAGATAAGTTTCCATTCACTCTTCAGCTGCATTCAGCACTAGAAAGTATTTTTTCCTTATTCAGTGCTGCACGGAGATTAGGTAGGTATAGAATACACTCTATAATTCACCATTGATTTCATTCTCTGAGGATGAGGAAAATCAAGTATTGGAAGCAGCTGAATTCTGTTAACCAAGCTAGCTGCACCACACTTCAGGCTTTTTTTTTTTTTTTTAGGCTTTTTATTTTATTTATTTGAGAGAGAGAGTGAGAGAGAGAGCACAAGAGGAGGTAGGGTCAGAGGGAGGAGCAGACTCCCTGCTGAGCAGGGAGCCCGATGCGGGACTCGATCCTGGGACTCTGGGATCATGACCTGAGCCGAAGGCAGTCGCTTAACCAACTGAGCCACCCAGGCGCCCCAACACTTCAGGCTTCTTGAGAGAACTTGGTTTTTCATGATAAAAAAAGTGATTAGTCACTTAAGTGAAAAATTAGGCCAGTCTATAATATAAATTACATTGCTGACTTTTTCAAGTTGAATACTCTAATGGGCTGAATTCTGTCCCCTCAAAATTTGTATGTTGAAGTTCTAACCCCTAGTCCCTCCAAATGCAACTCTATTTGAAGATAGGGCCTTTAAAGAGGAAATTAAAGTAAAATGATGTCATATGGATAGGACCTAATCCAATAGAACTCGTGTCTTTATGAGAGGAAGAGATTAGGACACAGACCGCCCCCTCTCAGAGGAAAGACCACAAGAGGACACAGCAAGAAGGCAGTCATCCGCAAGCCAAGGACATGGGCCTCAGGGGAAACCGACTCTGCTGACACCTTGATCTTGGACTTCTCGCCTCCAGAACTGTGCAAAAATAATTTTCTGTTGTTTAATTGATCCATTCTGTGATATTTTGTTACAGCAGCCCTGGCAAACCAATACATGATATTTGCCGAAATGATTCCAGTCATTTCAAAAACTCCAGTGGGCACTTTCTCCCTTGACCGCCAGCTTAATTCAGCAGGGGCAAAAAACAGTTCAATGGATAGAATTTGTTTTCTATAACAAGGCACCGATGTGGTGGTGAATAATAATAGTAGCGATGTGGTAGTGATAATAATAATTGAGAACCAAACGTGACAAGCACAGCTGAATTAGTTATTATTGCTATAAAACAAAGTATCCCAGAACTTAGTAGCTTAAAATAACTATAAATATTTCTTATTTCACAATTACCGTGGCTTAGCTAGGTGTTTCTGTCCTAGAGTCTCTTATGAGGGTGCACTCAAAATATTGGCTTATTCATCTGAAGACTTGATAGGGCTGGAAATTCTTCTTCCAGGATGGCTCTGTCCCTTGGCTGTTGGCAGGAGGCTTCAGTTCCTCGCCATGTGGACCTCTCCAAAGAGCCGCTCATGTCCTCATGACATGACAGCTGGCTGGCTTCCACAGGAGCAGGTGATTCAAGAAAGCAAGGCACAATGTCTTTTATTACCTAGTCTTGGAAATCACACACCATCATTCTACAATATCCTGCTGGTGCCCTGCTCATAATGAGAAGTCACTCTACAAGGGTTGAATATCAGGGGACAGGAATCCTTGGGGGCCGTCTTGAAAGCTGGCTCTCACAATAGCATAAAAGCTTCTGCTGAGGTGATGAATGTTTATCTAAACTTATTGTGATAATCATTTCTCAAAATGGACATGTGTCAAAATCATTACATTGTGCACCTGAAATTTATACAATGTTATATGTAAGTTATATCTCAATGAAACTGGAAAAAAATTAAAATTACAAAAAAAGAAAATTACAAAAAACCCCAACCCTTTTGCATTCATTATTCCTTTTCGTAGCCACAACAATCTGGAGGGCAGTTACTTTTTACCTCTGTGCCCCAAAACTTGGCATCATGTCTGGCAGATCATAGGCACTTGAGAATGTGTTAAAAGAAAGATGTACCAGAGGAATTAAGAGTTTAGGATCTAGTCTCACTGCCTAGCTTTAAAGCTTGGATGCTATTTATTGTGTGATCTTGATCATTTCCATTTTAAAAAGTCTCTATCTGGCTATGATAATAATACTCACTTTCTTGGGATTTGGATTAAATGAAATAAAACACATAGAGCTCCAATAACAGTGCCCGGCTCATAGTCAGTGCTAAATAAACATTAATTGCTATTATTGATACTATTATCTCCAACAATGTCTCCTGCTCCTGATGAGGTTTTTAGTAACTCAGTCATTCTTGAGGGTGTATGTGGACCTTAGGGCACTATAAGCCACTTTTGGAAAAGCCTTGGAATAGAAACTGTTCTTTTTTTTTTTTTTTTAAGATTTTATTTATTTATTTAACAGAGAGAGAAAGAGCAAGAGCAGGAACACAAGCAGGGGGGAGTGGGAGAGGGAGAAGCAGGCTTCCCGCCGAGCAGGGAGCCCGATGTGGGACTCGATCCCAGGACCCTGGGATCATGACCTGAGCCGAAGGCAGACGCTTAATGACTGAGCCACCCCGGTGCCCTAGAAACCGTTCTAATAGAAATATACAACCAGCAAATACAGGTATGTCCAAACAGCATCCTCTGATATTTATACATAAGTTGCTTTGACTTTTGAGTTTGGGACACCCAAGCCTTTGTGTTAATGAAGGATCTCGTGCCTCCTTTTGTAATATTTCCCCACAAACTCCTCAGAAGATAAGGTGCATTCCTGTTTGCCTCTGAATATTTGAAATCAAATGACAATAATCATCAAGCTCCCTGATGGATTTATCCCCATCCAACTTGAAATCATTCAGTTAAATTATGTTAATAAGACACCATTTCGATGCAGGGTATGCAAACTTATTTACATAAAACATCAGGGAAGAAGGGAAGTATGTGTCCAGATGCAGATAATATGCTTTGAAGGACACATGAGAAATTCCTAACAGTAGTTTATTTTGGAAATGGTGGCAGGTAACTGTGGTCTTGGGCAGGAGGGAGACTTTACAATTGATGAATGATCTTTTGTGTTGTTTGATTTTATTTTTAACCATATATAAGTATGACTTTTAATTGAAAAGTGGTTCTTAAGGCACACTGCATTATCCCTGAAGACATTGTTGTAAACCTGCTTTTATGCCACCAGGATCCCGCCAACATGTTTTATTTTGTTTTGTATTTAAATTAATAAAAATGTGTACAAGATAAAGTATTTATTCAAAGGCTGACTGAAATCTATTCCCAATCACCAAAGAAAGAGTCACATCCAATTTCAGGATTTCAGTGTTTGATTTAACTTGGAGTTTTTCTCCTTGGCATGATTCATCTGTAAGTTGGAGTTTTTTAATTAACCCACCTGGTAAAGACAGCATTTCCCTAGGGGCGCCTGGGAGGCTCAGTTGTTAAGCGTCTGCCTTCGGCTCGGGTCATGGTCCCGGAATCCTGGGATCGAGCCCCGCATCGGGCTCCCTGCTCGGCGGGAAGCCTGCTTCTCCCTCTCCCACTCCCCCTGCTTGTGTTCCCTCTCTCGCTGTGTCTCTCTCTGTCAAATAAATAAATAAAATCTAAAAAAAGAAAGACAGCATTTCCCTAAAGCCTGCTTCTCTGCCAACCTTGCAGTGCTAAGACTTAACTAATTCAACCTGCTCATCACAGCACTTTGCTGGGACCAGTTCTCAGGTTCTCTTCCTTGGGGGTACCCATTAGAGTTGGGAACTCCCTCTATCTCCCCCTTTCTTGCAACTGAAGGAGCTGGGGCTAACAGGGGCCGCAGTAATTTATCATCTAGGAATGCCCTGGAAATTAATATCTCCCTACTGTTTTGTAAGCATGTGATATAAGTCATCATTTACTAAATTTTTTAGTGTGTCTCTTTCCTGTGCATTTTGATGCCTCTGTGCCCTACCCATGCATTTAAGCTGGGAAACCATCCCTCTGTGATTTCTTACTCCAAGAACAAGACAAAACAGAACTGAGAACAAAAGCATGAGGAAGCCAAAGGCACTGCCGTTGATTACGAAAGCCAAGTCTCTCCAGGGAGAGGGTAGGAGGAAAAAAGTTTGTGAGAACATTGGAGAGCCGTGACCTCCTCTGGAGATGGAGAAAGGCAAAAAAGTCTGACCACTCTGTTTAGTGTCCTAATGAACAGCGGTGCCTCCCTGGGCCGTGTCCTAGAGACCACTTTCCACATAGCTTTTGTCTGCATGTAAGGAAGCCCCTCAGTCCTGTGGACCTCACCTTCTGGGTACAAAGTTCATAGACTGTCTGAGACGCCCAGCCCTCCCTGGTGGTGGATAATCAAAATGACCATATATCACCCTCACTATCATGACCTTGGGTCCCAGCGACAATGTTAAGGTAAAAGAGCTGCCTCCTTTGATCATGAGCTGGGTTCCTTTAGCTATGGGACTACTTATGGAAGGAAAGGTGGGAGTAGGCAATTTCCTGAGCCCAGCATGCTGCCCAGAAGTGTCCTGATGTTGACTGGTGACAGGCAGCCCCTATGGTGACAGGCTTTGATGAAATCAAAACCAGACATTCCTTTCCCTGACTCCAGGGAATCGTTGTGCCCAAGGCTCATTTTTTGGAGGCTCCTGGAGGTAGAGAGAACTAAAGAATAGCATATTCCCTCTTTCCGGCCCTCTCCCTACTCACATTCCTTTATTGCCTACAGGCCCAAATTCCTTCTGATAAGTCGGTCTTCTGTCAACCCAGTCTGCAGAAGGCGTCCCGTCTTTCTCCATGGAAACCACTTCGGATAAATAGTCACTTCCCTCAGTGGACTCTCCTAGTGTACACAGAGCAGATTGAACTTAAGCTTTCTTGCTTATTCATAACTTAACATTTTAAGTTCCTTCTGTATGTCAGGTGATTAGATTTCAGACCATTCTGCTATATGGCTTCTGGTTTGTTTTTCTTCCTTTTCTTAGCTACAGTAGATGGCTAGAACACAGGTATTTCCCCTCACATTTTTGAGTAGGATCAACAGAACCAACCAGGGCATCAGTACTTTTAAAAGTTCCCTAGTCCTTCCTGTTCAATATTTGGTCTGCAGCCAAGAGGCATGGGCATCATCTCGGAGCTTGTTAGAAATTCACACTCTCAGGCTCCACCCAGAACTACTCAACATGAATCCACACTTTCACAAGACCTGTAGGTGATTCCTTAGATTCATTGACACTTAAGAAGCACAGCCCAGGTTATTCAAAAGTGCTTCTCAAATTGAGAGGTTTGGATCCAGATCCCTGGGCTTTGCTTACATATCCCAGCCTTCCTGAACATTGCTGGACATCCAGAAGCCCCTGAAAAGGAGATGAAGGTCCTTCCTGGAGACTCTGAGGGGGAGAGGAGAAGCTCCCAGCTCAAGCTCCAACTTCAAATTATCTATTAGGTCACCCAACAATATGTTTGTCCTGAAATAGGTGCTCAGTGTGTCAGATCAATGAGGGAAAAAGGAATTCTTGACCCTCAACACACCCTTGGGCTTCCCTTGAAGAAGTGGGTGTATGAATATTTTAATCATGCTGGAGAGATCAAAGCTGCCCAAAGTATTCTCTCTTAAGAATCAAAAGAGGCAAAAATTGAACATGCAGACTCCCAGACCCCTCCCCTGGCCCTGGTGTGAGATGCAGCCTTAGAATCTGTCTGTTTGACTGTGTCCCAGGTGATTCTGAGGTTTGAGAAATCTTTTAGAGGCATGGAACTAAACCTGTAAGTAGTCATTTCTTTTTCTTTTCCCCTAAACTATTTTTGCAAATCTATATTCATCACCAAACATTTTAAAGTAGACATCTAAATTTTTTTCATCATAAGTTTAACCCTGTAAAGGATGTAATTTCTGGCCTAAAATAAAAATGGACACTTTAAGTAAATCAAACTGTTAATATCACTCTTTTACATGTATCCAAAAGAATGTAAATAACATAGGGTTCTGATATTCACCATCATCCATTTAAAAAATATGAGAATGAGCTCTTAGTAATGGACAGAACATTTACACTGGTTTTTTTTCTCATTTAATCTTCCTTTCTAGTCCACTTCCCCCATAGGATTTTATAGAACATGGTCTATTTTATGCTTGAAAATCTTTTATTGTTTACCGTCTCTGTATGCTCTTCTATTTTTCATATTTATAAATTGATATTGAAATTTAAAAAATAATTTCCTGGAAGCATAAGGCCCAAATGTTTTTTTTATTGATTTATCATATAATTATTAATAATACAGAATTGATAAAACCAGGTAAATATATTATAAGTTTTTACAGGTAATTTTTAGACATAATAAAATCTTATTGGAAAAAAATAGCTTTTATTTCTGTTAAAAGAAAAGAAAATCTCAACATGATTTAGTTACAAGCACTTACATTTTATTACAGTCTTGCTGCAAACAGAAAGGTTTCAAGTAAGCCAAATCAAAGATTCACTCTCGTTAGGAACATTTTGTAGGAAAATAGAATAGTTAGTCATCACCATCGTTAACACCAAATCTAAAAGGAAAAGATTAAATGTCAATAACTTCACTGGCAGTCATCTCAGGGAAAGGATGACTAATTTTCAAAAATACATTTTGGTCCTATTAAAGTTTATCAGATAACTGTCTTAGCACTTGGTCAGGAATGCTGACTCCTTGCTATAAAGAGGTTGCCAAGGACATCATGCAGAGAAGGAGGGGGGCAGTTTCTTTCACTCTGGACCAGGGTTTCTCAACCCAGGCACTATTGACATTTTGAGCTGGATAATTCATTGTGGTGGTGGGTCGTGGTAGGGAGGGCATTCTGAGTATTGTAGGATGTTTTAACAATATCCTTGATCTTTACCCACTAGATGCTAATAGTGATAATCAAAATACCATGACAGTCAAAAAACATCCCCAGCGGTGCCTGGGTGGCTCAGTTGGTCAAGCATCCGACTCTCGATTTCAGCTCAGGTCATGATCTCAGGATCATGAGAGACAGCCTTGAGTCTGCTTGAGATTCTCTCTCCTTTCCCTCTGCCCCTCCCCCACTTGCATGCTCTCTTTCTCTAAATAAATAAATAAATAAAATCTTAAAAACAAAACAAAACATCTCCAGACATGATCAAATGCCCCTTAAGGAGCAAAATTGCCCCTTGCTGAGAATCACCACTCTAGTTTTTCTGGACGGAAATGTTGAAAAATATATAAGAAATAGTCCATGAGGATAGAAGGGGTTTTCTTATAGCAGCTTCACTTACTCCTTTGAATGTCTTCTGGGTTGTATGCCCCAAATCAAAAGGATTATCGTGCAATCATTAGAGGTGGCATTCCTGTTCTTACCTCTGTTTCAAATTGTCACATTGATTGTTGCCCACGGAGGATTTGACACCCTGGGCTATGCACGCTAAAATGAATCTGAAAACGTGCAGGGAAAACCTTTCTCCTGTTAGGTGGAAGTGGGAAAAGGAACTCCCAAAGCCACTGGGTGTTTTCTCAGGTGGAGGGCACATGGCTGTTGAGGGTTTGTAAAGGGACTCCCTTAAATTTTAATCTAATTGGCCAGCATCTGGTTTGGGCAAGTGTGTTTCTAAGAGTTCCCTGGGCAATTCTAATGTGTGATAGGATGAAAACCACAGGCTTAATCCTCATAGATTAAATGGCTTTACAAAAGTGATAACCTAAAATATCACTTTTAGGGGTGGGCGATGGGAGGTGGGATTTGGGCTGATTCCGAGACTGAGCTACTACTAAAATCACCAGAAGGATTTCTATGGAGAGTTTTGGACCCTATTATTCCACATCATCCCACCTTACATGGTACCACTGACTACATTATGAACTAGTGAATTATAAAATTAACATGTCTTGGGGCACGAAGCTGGTTCAGTCTGGGGAACAAGTAACTCTTGATCTTGAGCTTGTAGGTTTGAGCCGCACCTTGGCTGTAGAGATTACTTAAAAATAAAATATTTTAAAAAAAATTAAATTAAATTAACATACCTTTTTTTCTTTAAAGATTATTTATTTATTTATTTATTTATTTGTAAAAGAGAAAGTGAGAGACAGCACGAGAGGAGTGGGAGGGAGAAACAAGCTTCCCACCAAGCAGGGAGCCAGATGCAGGGCTTGATCCCTAGACCCAGGGATCATGACATGAGCCAAAGGCAGATGCTTAAGAACTGAGCCACCCAGGTGCCCAAATTAACATATCTTTAGGTTTGAAGTGCCTAACTGATAATTCACAGGCCAAATAACCACACAGATGTACTTTATTTGGCTTCATCATATTTTACAACTTTAAACATTACTTTCAAACATTTTAGAAATTTAAAATTTCAATGCTGTGCTTGGAAAACAGAAATGGCAACCACCAGCATTGCCACCAGGCAGAAATCATATAAAACTGAGCACCATCTAATCCTTTAGAATGGCTGAATCTATTTCTAAATCCATCCATGTACATTTATTCAATAAATATTCTTGAATGTCTGCTGTGGTCCAGGTCTTTGATATAGGTCAGTGAATGAAACAGACAAAAGTCATTCTCTTCATGGGACTCAGATTCCAGCAAGGGAGGCAGGCAATAAGCATAACAAATTAGTAATCACATAGTCTATTAGAAGGGGATGAGAGCCATGGAAAGATGCACAGGACATAGAGCAGGGCAACAGGGCAGGGGATTCTAGGTGGGGGAGAGTGGGCATTTTAAATAGGGTAGTCAAGGTGGGCTCCATTGAGAAGCAGCTCTGCCACAAAGACTTGGATATGGGACAAGAATCAAGAGGGTGTCTGTATGAAAAATATTCCAGAAATAAGGAACAAGTGCAAAGGTCCTAATGCAAAAAGGTCAGTGTGGCTGGAAGAGAGTGGGACAGGGCAAAGTACTAGGAACCTATGGGGGGTCCAGGAGGAATTTCTCACCATTGAGACTTTCCTACTGTGGAAACCTGTCACTTCATTTAACCCTGCTTTCCTACTGGAAATGCCCAGGGCTACTTGAAAAGCCCGAAAGGCAGTTCTTCCACAGCTCCCAGGCAAGATTAAGGACCCTCTGTTCCAATGCCACTTTGAGTTTCATTTGTCACATTTACACATAATGACGTTTTATTTATCTATTTATCCAGCTTTATTGACATATAATATTGTGTAAATTTAAGGTATACAATATGTTGGTTTGGTAAGAAAGTATTTTTAAAGTCATATCAGGTTATGGCACTTTAGAACATTTTAATTAGCAAACTGGATTTCTGTTCTAATTCTGTGACTTGGATGCACTGGAAGGAGTGGGAATACAAATATTTTTTGGCTATCAGGGAAGCTTGAAGCCTTCCCTTCCCCGAAGAAATCGGTAGTCAAAGAGGGCTATAAGGCCATCGGGAGGGATAGCCTGAGATTCAATTTAGAAGATGTTAAGGGAAGGGAGAGTGAAGAGGGTGAGAGGTGACCAGAGCAAACCAGCATATGACCTTTGATCCTTGGAAATGGATTCAGAAAGGAGTGGGCTGATGTCTAGAAAAAGCTCTTGGGATTAAAGTGGGGACTCCTGGGCATCCCCTGGGAGCTGATTCTTCTAGTTCAGACCACCTGAGCAATTGTGGAGTGAGACCAGCTCCCCTTGCTGTCTGTGGGGACAGGGAGAGAGAGGACAGATTTTTGTTCTCCTTAGCTGGAGTGATCTGTGAGAACTTCTAGCGCCTGGAAGAAGACATGTGCCCTTTTAGGTTCCTTTAGCTTGAGCTCTGTTGGAATAGCTGTGTGGACTCCCTTCCCTTGCCCCTGCTGACGCCTGATAGCTCAAGACCCAGCTAAACTGGAGATAAGGTGGTGGGGCTTGGGAGGACAGAGAGAGGAGGGGGCACTCCCACCACCTACCTCCAACCTGGCAGGCAGCCCCTGGACCTGGCCTTGAAGCCCCACCCACATTCTTTCCTTGGTGGGGGCAATTTGTTTTTTTTTTTAATTTAATTTTATTATGTTATGTTAATCACCACACATTACATCATTAGTTTTTGATGTGTGTTCCATGAGTCATTGTTTGCGTATAACACCCAGTGCTCCATTCAGTACGTGCCCTCTTTAATACCCATCACCAGGCTAACCCATCCCCCCACCCCCTCCCCTCTAGAATCCTCAGTTTGTTTCTCAGAGTCCATAGTCTTTCATGGTTCATCTCCCCCTCCGATTTCCCCCCCTTCATTTTTCCCTTCCTGCTATCTTCTTCTTCTTCTTCTTTTTTAAAATTTTATTATGTTATGTTAGTCACCATACAATACATCATTAGTTTTTGATGTGGTGATCCACGATCCATTGTTTTCGTATAACACCCAGTGCTCCATGCAGTACGTGCCCTCCTTAATACCCATCACCGAGCTAACCAATCCCTCTTCCCCCCTCCCCTCTAAAACCCTGTTTGTTTCTCAGAGTCCATATCTCTCATGGTTCATCTCTCCCTCCGATTTCCCTCCCTTCATTTTTCCCTTCCTTCTCCTAATGTCCTCCATGCTATTCCTTATGTTCCACAAGTAAGTGAAACCATATGATAATTGACTTTCTCTGCTTAACTTATTTCACTTAGCATAATCTCCTCGAGTCCCATCCATGTTGATGTAAAAGTTGGGTATTCATCCTTTCTGATGGCTGAGTAGAAAGAGAAATTAGAGAAACGATTCCATTTACAACAGCACCAAAAACCATAAGATACCTCGGAATAAACCTAACCAAAGAGGTAGAGGATCTATACTCTAGGAACTACAGAACACTCATGAAAGAAATTGAAGAAGACACAAAAAGATGGAAAAATATTCCATGCTCATGGATCAGAAGAATAAACATTGTTAAAATGTCTATGCTACCCAGAGCAATCTATACCTTCAACGCCATCCCGATCAAAATTCCAATGACATTTTTCAAAGTGCTGGAACAAACAATCCTAAAATTTGTATGGAATCAGAAAAGACCCCGAATCGCCAAGGAGATATCGAAAAAGAAAAACAAAGCTGGGGGCATCACGTTGCCCGATTTCAAGCTATATTACAAAGCTGTGATCACCAAGACAGCATGGTACTGGCACAAAAACAGACATACAGACCAATGGAACAGAATAGAGAACCCAGATATGGACCCTCAACTCTATGGTCAAATAATCTTTGACAAAGCAGGAAAAAACATGCAATGGAAAAAAGACAGTCTCTTCAATAAATGGTGCTGGGAAAATTGGACAGCCACATGCAGAAGAATGAAACTCGACCATTCTCTAACACCACTCACAAAGATAAACTCAAAGTGGATGAAAGACCTCAATGGGAGACAGGAATCCATCAAAATCCTAGAAGAGAACACAGGCAGTAACCTCTTTGACATCTCCCACAGCAATTTCTTTCAAGATACATCTCCAAAAGATAGTGAAACAAAAGCAAAAATGAACTTTTGGGACTTCATCAAGATAAAAAGCTTCTGCACAGCAAAGGAAACAGTCAACAAAACAAAGAGGCAACCCACAGAATGGGAGAAGATATTTGCAAGTGACACTACAGATAAAGGGCTGGTATCCAAGATCTATAAAGAACTTCTCAAACTCAACACCCAAAAAACAAATAATCAAGTCAAAAAGTGGGCAGAAGATATGAAAAGACACTTCTCTGAAGAAGACATACAAATGGCTAAGACACATGAAAAAATGTTCATCATCATTAGCCATCAGGGAAATCCAAATCAAAACCACACTGAGATACCACCTTACACCAGTTAGAATGGCCAAAATGGACAGGGAAAGAAACAACAAATGTTGGAGAGGTTGTGGAGAAAGGGGAACCCTCTTACACTGTTGGTGGGAATGCAAGTTGGTACAGCCACTTTGGAAAACAGTGTGGAGGTTCCTCAAAAATTTAAAAATAGAGCTACCCTATGACCCAGCAATTGCATTACTGGGTATTTACCCCAAAGACACAGATGTAGTGAAAAGAAGGGCCATATGCACCCCAATGTTCATAGCAGCAATGTCCGCAATAGCCAAACTGTGGAAAGAGCCAAGACGCCCTTCAACAGATGAATGGATAAAGAAGATGTGGTCCATATATACAATGGAATATTACTCAGCCATCAGAAAGGGTGGGGGCGATTTGCATCGAAGGTTTTGGCAATCACTCTGGTCATCAGCCGAAAATCCAAACAGGATGTTCGGAAACCTAACTGGAGCCGCATTTGGATATTATAGATTGGATTTTAATGGTCTTATAAAAGGGGTGGGATCTCCTGATCAGACCTCACTCAGAAAGGCATGTGGAGATCAAGGTCAGAGCTCCACTGGAGCACGACTTGGTGCAGCTGAATGCGAGGGAAATTTCTCAGGAAAGCAGAAACAAGGACGCTCCAGCTTTTGCCTCCCTTGCGGCCCAGAGTGGGAAATATGGAGGCCCACCGAATCATCTGGAACACTCCTGGGACTGGTGAACTAATAAGATACTAATAAGTATCTTCCACTTTGCTTCTCTTAAACCATGGGTGGACAAACTTTTTCTGTAACATAGTAAATATTATAGGCATTGGGAGACATGCAGGCTCTGTTGCAGGGCTGGACTCTGCCATAGTAGTGCCGAAGCAGCCACCGACAGTAGCCTTAAACCAGTGATCACAGATGTGTCCCAATAAAACTTTATTTGTGGACACTGAAATTTGAATGTCATAATTTTCACATGTCACAAAATATTCCTTTGGGTCTTCCCAACCCAAGTTTTTAAAAAAAATGTAGTATGTACATAATAAGTGTAATATATATATATATATATATGACATGATATATATATATATCTAAAACATATAATGTATATAAAGTAAAAAAAAAAATATATATATATATATACACATATAAAGTAAAAAAAACCTTAAAAATGAGCCATTTTAGCTCACTGGCTATGCAAAAACAGGAGGTGGGCCAATCCCTGGCTTAAACCATTTGCAAAAATGCAGCTAGCATCCTATTAGTGAATTGCAAAATAAATTTAATGGGCCACAATAAGCTTATGGAAAAAAATTAGAATTTTTCATTGAATCTAAGATGCCATCAACTGTAAGACACAACATTATTTCTCCTATCACCCTATAATACAAAGAATATATGCTGCCAAACAAACTATTAAATGTCACCGATGAGATGCAGTCTTATTTCAGAAATGGGAAAATGGAAACACTAACTGTTCCTTAGCATCGATAAAATTTGTTAATAGCATAGAAGGTTGCATATCCATTACAGGGAAGGCATTGTTTCAGAAAACTTTTGTTACAACTACACATACCCAGCCCTACAACTGGCTGGAATGTTTCCCTTGCATGATAATGTTAAATCATTTGGATTTGGATTTCACTAAATGCTTGGAGAGCCTGGAATTAGTGGGTTTGGGCCTATTGTACACATAAGTGATCATATTGATAACAGCTACTAATTATTTGTGTAGCAAAGATTTAGCATTGACAGTATGCTAGGCATCTAGGATGTCTGGAACTTAGGATACAGCAGTAAAGGAACCACAAGTCCCTTTCCTCCCTCCGCCTACTGGGTGGAGATAGAAAACAAAAGCAAGATACATTTATATAGAGTTGACCCTTGACCAGCATGGAAAGGGTTAGGAGCACCAACTCCCTGCGCAGTAGAAAATCTGTGTAAACTTTTGACTCCCCCCAAATCTAACTACTATTAGCCTACTGTTGACTGGATGCCTTACTGATAGTATAAACAGTCAACTCACAGATATTTTGTATTTTCATGTATTGTATATTGTATTCTCATAATATAGTAAGCTAGGAAAAAGAAAATGTTATTAAGAAAATCATAAGGAGGGGCACCTGGCTGAGTCAGTAGAGCATGTGACTCTTGAACTCGGGGTTGTGAGTTTAAGCCCTACGTTGGGTGTGTAGATTACTTAAAAATAAAATCTTAAAAAAAAAAAAAAAGGAAAATCGCAAGAGAAAATATATTTACAGCACTCTGCCGTATTTACTGAAAAAATGTGCATATAAGTGGACCTGTGCAGTTCCAACCCATGTTGTTCAGGGTCAACTGTATTGGGTGTTAGGCAGGTGATAAGTACTAAGTTGAGAAATAGCGTTGGGGGTGAGTAGGGATGTGAGTTGGGGGAGGTGGTGATTTTTGATAGCATGGTTAGGGAAGCCTTGCTGAGAAGCTGTAGGACCTGAAGGAGGCCAGGAGCCAGGATGGGGATATCTGAGCATTCAAGGCAGGGCGAGCCACAAAAGTCTTGAGGAAGTATGGGGTGTGGTGCCTTGAGACTCACGGAGTAGGTGCAGTGGAGGGAAGCAGAGGCAGAAAAGACAAGGACTGGTGGGTATGGGCCAAAGGCCTAGGGCTCTTTTTGACATTTTGTGTTCATTGACCTTTCTTCTGAGTGAGTTGGGAAGCCATTGGAGTTCTATAAGCAAAAGACTGCCTGCCAGCTCTTTTACATATTTTAACAGGAGCACTGGGGATGCTATGGGGAGATATGACAAAAGAGGTATGAGGTTGGAAACTTCTGCAATGATCCAGGGATAGAACATGGTATCTTCAAACATGATCCAGGGAGAGAATAAGATGCCTGTAGTCATGATCCAGGGAGAGAACGTGGTGTCTTGGATCAGGGAGGGGGCAGTAGGGGTAGAAGAGAGTGGTCGGGTCCTGGATATCTTTGGAAAACAGAGCAGGCAGGGTTTGCTAATTGATTGGCTGTGGGGTATGGGGGAAAGATTGACAAAGGATGTCTCCAAAGTTTGTGAACTGAGTGACTAGGAGTGTTTACTCAGAAAAGGAACACGGCAGGAGGAGCAAGACTTTTTTTAGGGTCTAAGTTTTGGTAAGATTGGCTAGAGATCTTAAATATCCCAGAGGGTACACCTGGGAGTAGGGGGAGGCTAGCGTGATGCCTAGGGTGCTAAAATGCAGGAGGCAGGTGCTCTGAGATGCTGAACCTGTGCCTCTTTAACTCTTGCCCTTAAATATTGTGCCCCAAACCCTCACTTGCCTCACCCTAGTCATGGCCCTGCAAGAGGGCATGTTGAGCTTGCAATTGCTGGAGACCTGGGGGGCTGGAGAGGTAACTCTAGGACTATCTTGTCACCTAAATACTCGGAGCCTGTTTTCTCAGGTGTAAAATAAGGATGCTAATAGTTATCTCAGCATTTCAGGAGAGGATTAAATAGGCAATGATTTTGGGTTTTGGAGTAAATACTATTGGTTTTATTCAGATAGTAATTTACAAAAAGAAAGCACTGGAAGTTGAGGGGACCTCTTCAGGCAAAAAGCAGTTGTAAAATGGCAGGTCTTTCCTTGTCATGTGAGGACAAACAAGTGCCAGAACCACTAGAGAAGAACATAGAATCCAAACACAGGAACAGGGAAAATGAAGATGTTGAGCTGATTTTAGTAGGAGTGGAACATGTAAATGAAGATGCAGAAATTCTCTTTATCAGAGCAATTTCAAATTCCAAACCAGTCATTTCAAACATTTTGAACAGAGTGACCCTGGAATGATATTCCAAAAGAAAGAAAGGCTACTGGAGTCAAGATCCTGCTTGTGCATTGCAGCCCGCAAACCACATGACCCATGGGCCCTAATAGTGGCCACCCCAATCTGCATGGAGAGTAATAGATCATCCTATTATTTTTGAGCCTTCATCTAAACCTGATTCTAAAATGAGCTCACTACAGGTCATGCCTCACAGTCCCTCAGATTTGCTCTCTCCCTATCTCACCGTCTACTTGGAGTTATACTTTTTGTAGGAGGCAAGGAGAAGTCCTTGCAATTCAAAGCAACTTTCCGCTCCCAATATAATTTATACAGTGGAAATCCCAGAAGACCTAAACTCAGTGATGGAATCCCAGGAGGACATTCCTCAGCTGTGGCCATTTCTCTCCTACAGTGAGCATGAGCACAACCTCAAAACGTGTCCCATCTTCATTAAGCCATGTTCAGAATGGAGCATTATTTTCTTGGGCTTATGTAAATGATAGGACATATTTCAATCTTATGGATCTAGACACACACACAAAAAATAGTTTGAAAAGCCTGGAAAAACCAGACTTTTTAGTCTAGCAAGTCAAAATTAGACTGTTGATCCTAAGAAAGAAAATCTGATCATGTTACTTCATGACTTTTACTATGGGCAACCTAAAGGAGACAGGCAGCCAAAACAGAAGACTCACACAACCTTTAAATGCCTCAGCTGTTTAGAAGTTCTAAAGAATGTCAAGTTTATGAGCCATGTGAGGAGCCATTTCGAACTTGAGAAGCAGAAGGGTGACAGCTGGGAAAGCCACACCACCTGCCAGCACCGCCACCCCCGATTTCCCACTCCCTTCCAGCTGCAATGTCACATTGAAAGTGTACACACCACCCAGAAACCCTCCGCTGTCTGTAAAGTTTGCGGATTGTCATTCAAAACAGATCAGGTTCTCTTACAGCACATGAAGGACAATCAAGCCTGCTGCCCTATGTGTGCCAGATTTGCAATTACAGATCGTCAGCCTTTGCTAATGTGGAAACACGTTCCAGAACATGCCATGAAAACACTAAGAATTTGCTTTGTCCATTCTGTCTCAACATTTTCAGAGCTGTCATACTCTACATGAATCATTGTTGGAGGCACCAAAACAAGAGTCTTTCAGTGTTCCAAATGCCGACTGCGGTTTTTCACTTCAAAGGAGAAAACAGAGCATCAAACCAAGAATCATCGAGCTTTTAAAATGCCAAAACAATTGGAAGGGTTGCCTCCTGAAACAAACTTCAGTTCAACCAAGTTCAAGAGGTGCAGCATCCATTCTTGTGAGCAACGCTCACTTCTAGCTGTCACCTGTAAAATCTAAAAAGAGGACTGCCATGAACTCTAGCTATTCCAGATGTTACCACAGCTAGCATTATAGCTCAAATTATGTTCTGCCCACCCCCAGGGATACTGAAAGTCAGAATTGAGGCTAGGCCATCTGTACATCATGTCTGTGGATGATAATAGTCAGTGATAGTCAGGTTTTACGGTGACAATTCTTTAGGTCCCTACTGTCAAGAAGTAGCATAGAAGGCTTCCTTATGCTCCTTCCCAGTCAACCTCTCTCTGCAAAGTAACCACTATTTTGACCTCTACTACCAAAGATTCATTTTTTTCCCCTGTTTTTAAGCTTTAAGTAAATGGGAATCACACAACAGATTTTTGTCTTTTTTTCTTTAAATAAGTGGGATGCATGCATTCTTGCTGTATGCAAGCATAGGATGTTCTTTTTCATTGCTGGGTAGAATCCCATTGAATGAATATGGTAGAGTTGTATATGTCCATTTTACTCCTGATGGACTTTGAGGCTGATTCTTTTGCTATTTGGAATAAAGCTGCCATGAGTTGATGCATGTCTTTTGGCAGACATATGTAGTCATTTCTCTAGAATATATGTATAATAATGAGAAATTCCAGAACTACACTGATTTAGCTTTTTAGTGCAGATTTTGTCAAACATTTTGTCAGAGTGATTGACATAATTTACAGTATTGAGAATTCCAGTGCTGCAGATACAATACTTGGTACTGTCAGTCCTTTCCATTAGTGCCATTCTCTTGAAGTTGTAGAGGTACGACATTGTTGTTTTCATCTACATTTCCCTGATGAGTAATGACCTGGAGAATATTTTTTTTTCATATGATCATTGGCCACTTGAATACCATCCTGTTTTATTAAGTACCTATTCAAGTCTTGCCCCCTCTCATTTATTTATTTATTTATTTATTTATTTATTTATTTATTTATTATTTTAGAGAGAGAAAAAGAGAAACAGCAGGAGTGGGAGGGGCAGAGAGAGAGAGAGAGGGAGAATCTCAAGCAGACTCTGCAGTGAGTGCGGAGCCCAACTCGAGGCTCGATCCCAGGACCCTGAGATCATGACCTGAGCTGACACCAAGAGTCAGATGCCCAAACGACTGTGCCACCCCAGTGCCCCATCTTTTTTTTTTTTTTTTTTTAACTAGACTGTCAATTGGGAAGGGCATGAGGGAACTGCTGGGGCACTGGAACTGTCCCACATCTTGACCTGGATGGTGGTTTCACGGGTGTATATATGTGCATTAGGGTTGTTGCTTCATGGTGCATTATATTTAAGAAATTATTGTCTACTAAGAACGTAAATATATTCCTCCTAAGTTTTCTTCTAGAAGCTTTACTGTTTAGCCTTTTGCATTTGGAGATTAGCATTTAAATCAGCAGACTGAGTAAGCAAGATAAACCCTCAGCAACATGGGTGAGCATTATCCAATCCAATCCATTGAGAGCCCTAAGATAACAAAAGTGAAAGAAAAGAAATTTTCCCCTGTCCTTTCTTGAGATGGGACATCCATCTCTCCTGCCTTTGGACATCCGAGCTCCTGGTTCTTGAGCCTTCAGACTGAGACTGAATTATGCCACCAGCATTCCTGGTTCTCTAGCTTGCAGACAGCATAAAGTGGGACTTCTTGGTCTCCATAATTGCATAAACCCCATCTCTCTCTCTTTTTATCCTATTGGCTCTTTCTTTCTAGAGAACGCTGACTAATACAAATATCTGGGAGTTTAAATTCCCCAGCATTGTTGTTCAAAGTTGTCGTGGCTATTCAGGTGCTTTGTTAAATTGAAGTGGTTATAATGGCCATCCTTGTCTTGTTCTTAGACTCATATATAATAGTTCATCATTAATCATGGTGTTAGCTGTAGGGCTGTTTGTAGCTACCCACTGACTTTGGGGGAATTGAGCTAGAAATCAATAACAGAAAGACAATTGAGAAAAAAAAAACCCAAAGTTCAGAAATGAAGCAATATAATTAAAAACAGGGCTGGGACTAGGGTGTAGGAAGCCAGGGGCCTAAAGAGCAAAGTGCCATGTTTGCACTTTCACAAACCTCTTAAATACTGTTCTCTCTGCTCATTATAAGATGGAGCTAAAGCAGTTAGAAGGAATTCATATTTAAACTGCATATATTTGAAAAGAAGAAGGGTTGGGGTGGGAAAAATGGGTGAAGGGGATCCAGAGGTTCGAACTTCCAGTTATAAAATAAGTCATGGGGAGGTAATGTATAGCTTGGTGACTATAGTTAATAATACCATAGTGCTTAATCCCATTGGATGAATATGGTAGGGTTGTATATGTCCATTTTACTCCTGATGGACTTTGAGGCTGATTCTTTTGCTATTTAGAATAAAGCTGCCATGAGTTGGTGCATGTCTTTTGGTAGACACTTGTAGTCATTTCTCTAGAATATATGTACACTAATGAGAAGAGATTTACTAAGAGAGTAAATCTTAAACGTTCTCATCACAAGAAAAAGAATTTGTAGCTATGTTTGGTGACGGACGGATGTTCACTAGACTTATTGTGATCGTTTCACAATATATACAGATATTCAAATATTGGATCGTTATGTTGTATACCTGAAACTAATACAATATTTATGTCAATTGTCCCTCAATGAAGAAGAGGAGGGAAGAGAAGGAGAAGAAAGTTCGGAAAAATAATGATCTAAATCAGTGCTGTTGAGGGTGCCTGTGTTGGTTAAGTGTCTGTCTTCAGCTCAGGTCATGATCCTGGGGTCCTGGGATCAAGTCCTGCTCAGTGCGGAGTCTGCTTCTCCCTCTCCCTCTGCTGCTCTCTCTCTGTCAAATAAATAAATAAAATCTTAAAAAAAAAACCCAGTGCTGTCAATAGAAGTTTCTGCAGTGATGGAAAGATGGAAATGTTCTATATCGGCTGTGGCCAATATGCTACACGTGACTGCTGAGCCATTGAAATGTAGCTAGTATGACTGAGGTACCTGATTTTTAATTTATTTAATTTTGATTAATTTAAAATTAAATTTAAAGGTAAGGTAAACAAATCTTCCTTATAAATGAAGTCCAAATAATTTCTGTACTCTCAATGATTTGTGTATCTCATAGATACTCTCCCCTCAATGAGACTACATGTCCTTTCCTGAGGGTGGGCTAGATTTAGTGACTTGCCTCCAAAGAGTGGAATATGGAAAGGAGAAAAAAATAACTACAGTGGAGAAATTAGTGGTAAGTCACAGTGATATCATGTATCCCTGATGGTAAGTGATAAGGACATATCACCTCTGTAGTATCATTCTAAAAACCTATATCCCCAGTGTAACCATGAGGAAAACATCGAACCCATATTGAGACATTCTGCAAAATATCTGACCCTTAAGGACTCCTTAAAATTGTCAAGGTCATGAAAAACAAGGAAAGTTTAACAAACTGTCATAGACCTGAGTAGGCTAAGGAGACACTGTGACTAAGTGCAGTGCAGTATCCTGTATGGGAATCTGGAACAGAAAAAGGACATTAGTAGAAAAACTAGTGAGATTTGAATAAAGCCTGGAGCATAGTTAATAGCAACCTAATGAAGGATATTGAAGTAATTTTGAGGCCTAAAGGAGGTAATTTCCCAAATACACATTTTAGACATTGAAAATGCTTTCTCTGTATCTACATCCTCTTCATTTTGCCCATGGTATACTTCACTGAACAGAAATCCTCAAATGCAAAGGATCAATAATATTTAGACTGTGTGATCTGACCATAATACAACAAGATGAGAAATTTACAAAGGAATTGCTTTTTAAAATCCCACACATTTGGAAAATAAATACAATATTACTATATAACCCTTGCGTTAAAAAGAGAATTACCAGGGAAATTAAGACATACTTAGAATTGAATGATAATGAACATATTATGAAGCAAAAATTATAGGATACAGTTAAATTGGTACTTAAGTAAATGAAGGTAAATTTATAGCATTACATATAAGAGAAATAACTGGGAGTTTACAAATAAACCACCTACGCATTTATCTCAAAAAATTGTAAAGAGGATAACTTCGTATGGCGACAGATGGTAACCACACTTATGGTGATTACTGTGTAATGTGTAGAATGTCATATCGCTACACTGTACACCTGAAACTAATATAACATTGTATATCAACTACACTACAATTTAAAAAAAAAATTTAAAATATTGTAAAGAGGAACCACAGAACCTATAGAGATAATAAGAAAGTAAAGAGTGGAAAATATAAATGAGCTAGAGATGAAAATCACCTTATAGTTTAACAACCCCAAAAGCTTTTTTTTTTTTCCTTTTCGAAACATTACTAAACTAGACAGACCTCTGGCAGAAATGGCAATTTAAAAAAATCTGTAAAGGGCCAGATAGTACATATTTTAGGCTTTTGAATATGATTTCTGGCAATTAATCAACTGCTGTTTTAAGAGGAAAGCAGCCATAGACAATACCTAAAGGAATGGGTATGTCTGTGTTCCAATAAAACTTTATTTATGGACACTGAAATTTAAATTTTATATTATTTTCACATGTTACAAAATAATATTCTCTTTGTGGTTTTTCTCAGACATTAACGAATGTAAAATTTATTCTTAGGTCGCTGCAAGCTATACAAAAATAGGTGCCAGGCTATTTTTGTATAGCTTGACTAGATGCAACATCAAGAGTATGGGCGTCAAGACTCAGTTGCGTGGTCAAGTTCTCTTAAACACGGGGCGGGCAGCTAGTGTTTTACGAAAAAGGGACCACACCTGAGGATTATGAGAACTAACCTCCAAGTGGGCAAACATCTCCCCTGATGGACTGGGAGCTTGCCCTTACCCTTGAACCCTGGTCGGCTCTGCAACCTTGGACCTCCCAAGACTCTTCCAAGGACTGAGGGTCATTGCTGACGCCCTCACCCATTTCAGCCTGACCCCGCGCCCAGGGATCGCCACCAGGGGCGCCAGAGCGCGCGCAGGCGCTGGACCGGCCTCGCCGCCAATCAGATCGCAGCGCCCAGAGCCGCGCCGGCCTGGGGCCCCGCACCTGGCAGCCAATCACAGATCGCAGCGGGCGCGCGTGCGGAGGCGGTGGCGTCGGCGGCGCCTGGGGCCTGAGGAGGCGTCGTCCCCTCAGGCTTCGCCTGGGGAGCGCCTTGGGGCGGTGCGCCTCCGGCGGCTCAGGGACTGCTGCGGACCGGGGCCGGTAAGGATGGGGGCGTGGCGCGGCCCCAGTGTTCCCAGAGGGGAGATGGGAGGGATTCCGCGGCCGCAGCCCCGCGGGCCACACGGCTCCTGGTCTCGCTCTGCCTGAGCGGCCTGTGCCTTTTGCTGCGGCCTCTGAAGGGAGTGTCGGGTAAGCGGCCTCTGGCGGGTCCTGAGACCCCCTTCACGCACACCCCCTTACCCGATCTCTGCAGGCGCCTTTCAGGCAGCATCCCCTCCCCCACCCTGGCGGGCCGCCCCCATCCCCCAAGCCTGGGCCCAGCCTGGGCCTCCTGCAGAAGGGGCCTGCTCTGGCTCCTAATACCTTCCCCTCCCCCGGCCCGCTGGGGTCTCTTGTGGAACTTAAGGCGTTTAAACGTCCCCAGCCAGCCTCCTCCCCGTTCTGGGCATCTGTCGGCCCAGACCCTTTAAGGCGATTCAAGCATTTGTGAATTCATTTATTGCTTCCTCGCCCCTGCCTCAGCGCCTTGTTAATTTTTCTGGTTTACTCTATCTCTGCCTGGACTCTATTTCAGACTCTTTTCACCCTACTGAAGTCCTCCTGACAGCCAGGACCCGGGGTGGTTTCCAGGCTTTGGATCTGGGCAGTTGGCAGGCATAGTGTTTTCTTTACTGAGAGAGGGTAGATGGGAGGAACAGGTGTGGGGGAAAGGACACCAGTTCTCTTCTGGTTAAGTGTGAGATGCTTAATGAACATCCAGATGGCAATATCAGGTAGGCAGTGGGATATAAAATATTCCTGTAATGTGTAAGTAGCCCTAATCCTCCTCTATGGTTGCCTCAAGGATGTGACCTTCTCCTGCCTGGAATATCTCAAGTTTAGAAGTTTCAATGCACACCTGAGGTAAGATGAGAGGTCTTTATAAGGACCAAGACTGTACCACTTTTCTTCAGTTTTCTCTTATTTTCTTCTGTGTTAAAATACTACTATTTAGACAGTGTTTCCTGAGTGTGTATGACCTGAATATGTCTGATAAATTCAAGCCAATCACTGATTTAGGTAATTCTGGAGCTCTCTATATTGCTTCCTTAAAAACAGGGAGGGTGGCATTCTTTCACCTGCTCTCTTGAAAGGAAAAAGAAAGTAAGAGGATCAGACGTTTAAGCTATGTAAAACTGACTTCTTTTACAATGGTAGTAGGAGGCTAAAATGGGCTGTTATGCATACCTAAGATTTCAGCTAATGTATTAAAGTATTAAAGTGGTTCATTCAGGGTAAATGTGTATTGGTTAAAAATGATTACATAGGTTTAGTTTGTTCATTTCTACAACCTTTTCCTAAGGGCTTTATTTCATGAAGTAATTGAATGTGACTGGGTAGGGGAGGCCATATGAATTCATTTCATGCCAGTAGGCAAAACAATAAGTAAGTTGTATGCCCAGTAACTTGTGTATATAGCGCAGTGAGACCCATTATATAGTTAGTTATCTATTGCTGTGTAACACATTGTCTCAAACTTAATGACCTAAGAAATGTTTATTTCACTGTCCTGCTCTAGAACCTAGGACTGGTTTAGCTGGGTGATTCTGGCTCAGGGTATCTTATGAGGTTGTAGTGAAGCTTTTGGCAGGATTGGCCGTCTCTGAAGACTTGAGTTTTGTTGGATGATCAGTGTCTGAGCTTGCTCACTTGCCTGTAGTTCTTCACTCTGTGGGCCTCTCTATGGGGCTGCTCCTGTCATGGCAGCTGGCTTCCCTCAGAGTGAGTGATTCAAGAGAGAGCTTGCTCCCAAGATGAAGTGCAGAGTCTTTTTCAAAAGTTGCATACCATTACTTCTGTATTTGCTTAGTCACATAGGCTAACCCTGTGATAGTGTGGGAGAGGACTACACAAGAGTGTGAATACCAGGAGGCAAGATTCATTTGGGGCCATCTTGGAGACTGGCTACCACACCCATTTATCCACCATTCCAACTCTTTTCCATATTGTTCTATTATTATGAGTGAATTATTTGGCTCCAGGCTAAGGGCAAAACCTCCCCTTGTGTACTAAATCCAAGCAGTTTTTGTTTTTTCAGGAATATTGTTCCAGCAAGTCTCCTCTTTGTCCTGGATTAAGTTTTCAGTTTCTCTGGATCATTCTCATCAGCGAACAGACTGATTGTAATGTCACCTCTCATTAAAAATCCATCTTTTAATTGCACATCCCCCTTCTGCTTATTTTATTTCATATTTGCTTTTCATTAGAGGAAAATTTCTCCAAGGTTGTCCATTGCTTCCTCCAGTTCTCCCATTCTCCTTTAAATCCACTCGTGTTAAGATCACCAGTGAATTCCACAGTGCTTAACCCAATGGTCAGTTGTTACTTTTTTTTAGGATTTTATTTATTTATTTGAGAGAGAGAGAGAGAGAGCGAGCACCAAGGGAGAGTGAGAGAGAGAAGCAGACTCCCTGCGGAGCAGGGAGCCTGTTGCAGAACTTGACCCCAGGACCCCAAGATCATGACCTGAGCCGAAGGCAGATGCTTAACTGACTGAGCCACCAGGTGTTCTGAATTGTTAGTTATTAATTTATGTGATCTATCGCAGCATTTATCAGAGTCACTCATTTCTTCTTCCCTGAAAATAATTTTTCATTTGGATTACAACATGCTTTTTCTCCATTCTCCTTTTATCATTCCCCACCCACCCACCCCTAGTTGGCTCTAAGTAACTCTTCCTTCTTCGTATCCTTTTCTGGTTTCTTCTCATGTTCCTGACCTCTAACCAATGGAATGCCCCAGGACTTGGATATCAGACCTCTTTCCCTAGATGACCTCATCCAGTCTTGTGTTTTAAATAACATTACATGCCAAAGACTCCAAAATTTGTGTACTTAGCCCAGGTCTTTCCCTGAGCTCTGGTCTCATATTTACTTGCTCAGCATCACCCCTTATATGTGTCATCCTTTTCTTCCCATCCCAAATCCAATCTATCAACAAATCTTGTGGACCTTCAGGTTTTGATCTAGAATTTGACCCCTTCTCAGTATCCCTGTCTTGTATTATAATAATCTTTTGTCTGTATTATTTCAGTAGCCTCTTAACTTGCCTTCCTGCTTCCAGTTATTACTTTCTAAAGTCTTATTTCTTCACACAGCAGCCAGAGTAATCCTTTTGAAATGAAAGATCATATCACTCCTCACTCAAAATTCCCAGTGACCTATTATACTCAGAGTAAAAACCAAAGAACTTAGAATGGACTACATTAACATACTACAACAAACTCATTCTTTGATCTCCTCTCCAGTTTCTCTCCCTTTCCATTGGCTTGCCTATGTTAGCCTCTTGACCAGTCCTTAAATTTGGTAAGCATGCTCCAGTCTCAGAGCCTTTGTATTTGTTCTTCCTTCTGCTGGAGAATTCTTCCCCAGATCTCCATAACCATGCCATACAAATATCAGCCTGCCTTCATACTACCTGGCTCATTTTCGCCTTTATTTTCTCTATAGCATTTATAACCATTTGAAATTTTATATATATGTATACACACATATAATAATATAAAATATTTTATATGTTTTATACTACATTATGTATTGAAATATGTAATATGTGATACTATAACATTGCATGCAATAACATTATGTGTGTATATTTTCTTAAATGTATTTTCCAGTTACCTCTATTGCAGTGTCAGCTCCCTGAAGAAAGGGTCTTTGTTTCAATCACTACTATATCCCCAGTACCTAGACCAGTACCTGGCATATGTTAGGATCACCAAATACTTCCTAATACTCAAATTCCTCACAAACACTATCTTGATGCTTCTCCCTCCCCTTTTCTCTGTTAGGGGTTAGGGTTAGGAGATTGTCAAAACTGTATGATTCTTTATGATTATGCTCTTGTGTCATTTCTTTGTTTCTCAGTATTTTGTGGACAGGAATATGTTCTAATTCTACTAATTTAATATGTTTTATAGTTGTAGTTCATCCAAAATAGTGAACATCAGAACATTACCAACCTTGTATGTATGACCACTCATAGAACTTATGATGATCTTTCCATAGAGTAACAATTTCTCCCTAATTTCTTAAAAAGAAAGAGAGAGAGAGAGAGAGAAAGAAAGAAAGAAAAAGAAATTCCCCCCTCCTCCTTTTTTTGCACCCAGAAGTTCTAACACAGCATTATTATGTTAGGGTCAATTTGATATGAAAAAAAATAATAGTGACTATCATATTTTGGTTTCATAACACTTAAAAAATTTGGGTACAAGTTATTTTAAGCCATCCTTTGTAAGTTCCGTACACTTATCAACCACAATATTCTTAGGTGCATTCCTTATTCTTTAAATGTATAAATTAGTCATTTGATTAACACTGAATAGTAGAGTTCTGAGAGTTCAGCTTAAGCATTAGAATTGTATACATTTGAAAACAAACTGTGGATGCTTTGTGGAAGTCTTACCAGGATTTTTCCTTTGGGAGCTTTCCAATAGCAGGGAGATACATGTTACATAGAGATTCATGACAGGGCACATCTAGTGTGCATAGAATATGCTCTCACCACTTTCACAACTTCCAGATTCCTTACAAGTAGGTTGATTAATTTATCACTGAAATTGTTTTATTAATGGGGGAGGAAGAGAGAGAAAATAAGCACGCTTCCCTGTGAGTGCAGAGCCCGACATGGGGCTTGATCTTACAACCCTGAGATCAGGACCTGAGCTGAAATCAAGATTCGGATGCTTAACTGACTGAGCCACCCAGATGCCCTGAAATCGGGGTATTTTTAAGAGTGAAAAGTGGCACTATTAAAAAATACATGGGGGGCGCCTGGGTGGCTCAGTCATTAAGCGTCTGCCTTCGGCTCAGGTCATGATCCCGGGGTCCTGGGATCGAGCCCCGCATCGGGCTCCCTGCTCAGTGGGAAGCCCGCTTCTCCCTCTCCCACTCCCCTTGCTTGTGTTCCCTCTCTCGCTGTGTCTCTCTCTGTCAAATAAATAAATAAAATCTTAAAAAAAAAAAAAATACATAGGGGCAGCAGGTCAAATTCAATTGTCCCGGTCAAATCAGGATATTTAGCAGTCCTAATGATAATTGATACCTTAGTATCAGAGTGGTGTCCACTCTACTATCTATCTATCTAGAAGATACCCATCTATCTAGATGTCCTATCTATCTAGAAGATACCCATCCATCCCTAGGAATGTATACCTTCCACTACAAATTTGTAAATTGACCACTTGATACTAGTTTAACTCTCTTTATGGGCTAGATTAGTTTGCCTTGTTACCGTAATCCTAATTACCTAATTCTTGTTACGTGAATGGAGTCTGTTTAGAGGCTTTGAAAATTTAGTATCAGTTGTTGGGATGTGGTGGTGGTGGGGTCACACCAGCCTATTGCTAGGCATTTTTTTGTTTGAGATATAATTTACATACTATACAATTCACTCAGTAGAATGCAAAATTGAATGATTTTTAGTATATTCACAAAATAGTGCAGTCTTTACCACTATCTAATTCCTGAACATTTCATCAACCCTAAAACCCTGTATTAGTTTCCTGTGGCTACTATAACATATTACCACAATCTTGGTGGATTAAAACAACAAAAATTTATTCCCTCTCAATTCTGGAGGCCAGAAGTTAGAAATCAGTTTCACCTGATTTTCTCTGTTAGGGGTTAGGGTTAAATTTCTATATAATTCCCTTGCCCAATTTCACCTGACCTAAATCAGGGTGTTGGCAGGGCCACCCAACCCCAGAGACTCTAGGGGAGAATCCATTGCTTGCCTCTTCCAGTTGGCATTCTTTGGCTGTGGCCATGTCATTCCAGTCTTGTTACGAAGCTTTCTCCTACAGTATATGTGATATCTTCTGCCTCTCTTACTGAGGATACTTATGATGGTATTTTGGGCTCATTTGTATAATCCAGGATAATCTCCCCATCTCAAGATTCTTAATCACATCTGCAAAGACCCTTTTCCCAAGTCAGATAACATATATATGTTTCAGGGATTAGGATCCAATATTTTTTGAGGTCATTATTCAACCTACTACATTTCCTCATTCTCTCCCCACCCCAGCCCATGGCAACCACTAATTTATTTCTGTTTCTGTGGATTTGCCTATTGTAGACATTTTTTGTGAGAGGAATCACAATATGTGGCCTTTTTGTGTCTGGCTTTATTCACTTAGCATCTTTTCAAGGTTCATCCATGTCATACATGTTCAGCAGTACCTTATTTGTTTTCATGGCTGAATAACATTCCATTGTATGGCTGGCTATACCACAGTTTGTCCATTCATCAGTTAATGGACATTTGGATTGTTTGCCCTTTGTGGCAATTATGAATAATGCTGCTGTGAACATTGTTGAGCAAATTTTTGTATGGACTTAACGTTTTCAACTCTTTGGGGTATATACCTAGGAGTGAAATTGCTGGATCATATACCTCTATATTTAATTTTTGAGATGCTGCCAAACTGTTTTCCGAAGTGGCTGACCGTTTTACAGCAGTTGTACTGGCGATATATGAGGATTCTGATTTCTCCACATTCTCTGTGACACTCTTTACTGTTTCTCTTTTTGATTATAGTCAACCCAATGGATATGAAGTGGTATCTCGTTGTGATTTTGATTTACATTTCCCTAATAACTAATTGTGTTGAGCAGCATTTCTTGTGCTTATTGTATTGTATTATTTGTATATCTTCTTTGGAGAAATGTCTATTCAAATTTTTTGCTCATTTTTTTATTGTGGTAAAAAACAGGTAACATAAATTTTACCATCTTAGCCATTTAAGTGTTAAATATATTAACATTGTTTTAAAACAGATCTCTAGAACTTCTCATTTTGCAAAATTGAAACTCTGTATCCATCCCATTAAACAACAAAGTCCCTTTTTCCCTCTCTCCCTAGACCCTGGTATCCACCATTCTACTTTTTGTTTCTTTTTGTTGCTTTGACTACTTTAGATAACTTCACATAAGTGGAATTAATATAGTATTTGTGTTTTTTGTGACTGGCTTTTTAAATTTAGCATAATGTGTCCTCAAGATTCATGGGTGTTGTAGTATGTGACAGGACTTCTTATAACTGGATAATATACCATTGTATGTATATACACATTTTTAAAATTTATTCATCAGTTGATGAACATTTGGGCTGCTTCCACCTTTTAGTTATCAGAACAGTTCTGCTGTGAACATGGGTGTGCAAATATCTCTTTGAAATCCTGTTTTCATTTCTTTTGGATATATATCCAGAAGTGGGATTGCTGGATCATATGGTAGTTCGATTTTTAATGTTTTGGGGAACCTCTTTTGCTTTGCATAGCAGTTGCACCATTTTACATTCCAACCACAGCACATAAGGATTCTAATTTCTTCATATCCTTACCAGCAGTTGTTATTTTCTGGTGTATTTATTTATTTTTATATATTTTAATAGTAGCCATCCTAAGGGGTGTGAGTGATATATCATTGTGGTTTTGATTCACAATTCTCTGATTACTGTCATGTTGAACATCTTTTCATATAGTCGGCCATTTGTATATCATTTTTGGAGAAATTTCTATATAATTCCCTTGCCCATTTTTTTAGTTTTTATTTAAGTAATCTTCCCTCCCACCCCAATGTGGGGCTCAGACTCACGACCATGAGGTCAAGAGTCACATGCTCTTTAGACTGAGCCAGTCAGGCAACGGCCTTGCCTGTTTTTAAATAGAGTTGTCTTTTTATTCTTCTTATATAAGAGGTCTTTATGTATTGTAGATACAAGTCCCTTATCACATATATGATTTACAAATATTTTCTCCCATTCTGTGGGTTGTCTTTTTACTTTCATGATGGTATCTTTTGAAGGACAGAAGTTTTTAATTTGATGAAATCCTCTTTTATTAAATTTATTTAAATTTGATTAATTAACATATAGTGTATTATTAGTTTCAGAGATAGAGTTCAGTGATTCATCAGTCTTATATAACACCCAGTGCTCATTACATCCTGTGCCCTCCTTAGAATGCCCATCACCCAGTTACCCCATCCCCCCACTCCCCTCCCCTCCAGCAACCCTCAGTTTGTTTCCTATGATTAAGAGTCTCTTATGGTTTGTCTCCCTGTCTGATTTAGTCTTGTTTTATTTTTCCTCCCTCCCCCATGCTCCTCTTGTTTTGTTTCTTAAATTCCACATAACAGTGAAGTCATATGATAATTGTCTTTGAATGACTTATTTCGATTAGTATAAATAGCCTCTAGTTCCATCCATGTCATTGCAAATGGCAAGATTTCTTTTTTTTTTTTTGCTGGCTGAGTAATATTCCATTGTATATATATACCACATCTTCTTTATCCATTCGTCTGTCGGTGGACATCTGGGCTCTTCCATAGTTTGGCTATTGTGGACATTGCTGCTATAAACATTGGGGTGCAGGTGCCCCTTCAGATCACTACATTTGTATCTTTGGGGTAAATCCCTAGTAGTGCAATTGCTGAGTCATAGGGTATCTCTATTTTCAACTTTCTGAGAAACCTCCATACTTTTTTCCAGAGTTGCTGTACCAGCTTGCATTCCACCAACAGTGTGAGAGCTTTCCCTTTGATGAAATCCTGTTTATTTTTCTTTTGTCATTATTCTTTTGGTACCTTGTCTAAAAAACCATTTAATTCTATTTTTTTAAAAAAGACTTACAGTTAGCTCTTACATTTAGTTCTACAGTCTATTTTGAGTTATTTTTTTTTTTTAATATGCTGTGAGTAGGGGTCCAACTTAATTCTTTTGATGTGGATGTTCACTTGTTCCAACATTTTTTGAAAAAACTTACTGTTCCCGACTTAATTATTTTGCTATTCTTACTGAAAATCAATGGATGATTAGTGTATGGGTTTATGGGTTTATTTTTGGACTCTGAATTGTATTCTATTGATCTGTGTTTCTGTCTTTTTGCTAGTACCACACTCTTGATTACTGTAGCTTTGTAGTAAGTTTTGAAATCAATGTGAGATTTTCATTTCTTCTTTTTCAAGATTGTTTTGGCTATTCTGAATCTTTTGCATTTCCATCTGAATTTTAATTTCTGTGAAAAAGCTGGGATTTTGACAGATCACTATCGGGAATCTTGCCATTTTAACAATATTAAATCTTATGCATGAACATGGGATGTATGCATTTACTTAGATCTATTTTAATTGCCTCAGCAATGTATTCAGTATAATTCAGTGTTTTCAGTATGAAAGTCTAGCATTTTTTTCTGGAAATTTATTTCTAAGTATTTTACCCTTTTTAATGCTAGTGTACATAGAATTGCTTGTTTAATTTCATTTTCATAGTGTTTATTGCTAATGTATAGAAATATAATTGATGTTTTATATTGATCCTATATTGTTTATTCTAATACTAATTCCTCAGGATTTTCTATATACAAAATCATGTCCTCTTCAGTATAGTTTTATTTCTTTTTTCCAGTCTGAATGCTTTTTAATTTTTTTTTCTTGTCTGATTGTCCTGGTTAAACAACTTCCAGTATAATGTTGAATCAGAATGGTAGAAGTGGACATCCTTGTCTTGTTCCTGATCTTAGAGGAGAAGCTTTCAGTCTTTTTTTGCTATGAAGTGTAATGCTAGCTGTGGGTCTTTTACAGATGCCCTTTGTCTGAGAAAGTTCCCTTCTCCTGGTTGTTGAGTGTATTTTTATTCCCTCCTTGCAGAAGGGTGCTAGATTTTGTCCAGTGCTTTTTTTGCGGGCAAATGTGGGTTTTTTTGGTCCTTTATTCTATTGAAATGGTATAATGTTGATTGATTTTCATATAATGAACCAACTTTGCATTTCTTACATAAATCTCACTTGGTCATGGTGTATAGCCCTTTTTATATGTTATTAAATTGTGTTTGCTAGTATTTTGTTAAGGATTTTTGCCTCTCTTCATAAGAGATATTGGTGTCTAGGTTTTGTTTGTTTGTTTGTTTTTTGGTCTGTGATATCTTTGTTTAATTTTGGTATAAATAGTACTGGCCTCAGAATGAGCTGGAAAGTTTTCTCTCCTCTTCTAATTTTTGGAGAGTTGATTCTTCTTGATTGTTTTGATTGAATTTACCAGGATAGTCATCTGATCTTGGATTTCTCTTTTGGGAATTTTTTTTATTACTAACTTAATCTCTTTACTTGTTTTGGTTCTATTCATATTTTCTAGGTTTTTTTTTCAGTCAGTTTGGTAGTTTGTGTCTTTCTAGAAATTTGTTCATTTCATCGAGGTTATCATATTTGTTGAAATAGAATTGTTCATAGTGTTCCCTTAATTTTTTTTTTTTTAATGAATTTCAGGGGGCCTGGGTGGCTCAGTTGGTTAAGTGTCTGCCTTTGGCTCAGGTCATGATCTCGGGGTCCTGGGATCCAGCCTGGGGGGCTCCCTGCTCCGTGCTTCTTCTTCTCCCTCTGCCCCTTCCCCTGCTTGTGCACGTGCTCTCTCTTTCTCAAATAAATAAAATCTTAAAAAACATTAAAAAAAATTTCTGTGTGGTTGGTAGTAATTTCTGTGTGGTTGGTAGTAATATCCCCTCTTTATTTAAAAAAATAATATATTGAGCGTGAAATTTGCATAACAAAATCAATCACTTTAAAGTGAAAGATTCAGTGGCATTTAGAGCATTGTACATCTGCTGCTTCTATCTAGTTCCAAAACATCTCAAACATTCCAAAGTAAAACTCTTTACCATTAAGCAGTTTCTCTCCATTTCTCCTCTCCCATCCCCTGGCAACTACCAATCTGTGTTTAGATTCTATGCCTTTATTGAATGAGATCTTGCCATTTGCAATGACATGGATGGAACTGGAGAGTGTTATGCTGAGCGAAATAAGTCAATCAGAGAAAGACATGTATCATATGACCTCACTGATATGAGGAATTCTTAATCTCAGGAAACAAACTGAGGGTTGCTGGAGTGGTGGGGGGGTGGGAGGGATGGGGTGGCTGGGTGATAGACATTGGGGAGGGTATGTGCTATGGTGAGCGCTGTGAAGGGTGCAAGACTGTTGAATCACAGATCTGTACCTCTGAAACAAATAATGCAGTATATGTTAAGAAAAAAAAAAGAAGGTAGTAGGAGGGGAAGAATGAAGGGGGGAAATCGGAGGGGGAGACGAACCATGAGAGACGATGGACTCTGAAAAACAAACTGAGGGTTCTAGAGGGGAGGGGGGTGGGAGGATGGGTTAGCCTGGTGATGGGTATTAAAGAGGGCACATTCTGCATGGAGCACTGGGTGTTATGCACAAACAATGAATCATGGAACACTACATCAAAAACTAATGATGTAATGTATGGTGATTAACATAACAAAAAAATTAAAAAAAATATTCTATGCCTTTATCTATTCTGGATATTTCCTGTAGATGAAATCATACAATATGTGAACTTTTCTGTCTGACTTCTTTCACTTTGCATGTTTTTAGAGTTTATTCAGGTTGTAGCATGTATCAATACTTCATTCCACTTTTTAAAAATTAAGTTAATTATTTTTATTGAGGTATAATTGACCTATAACATTATATTAGTTTCAGGTATACAGCATGATTTGGTATTTATATAAATTGTGAAATGCCCACAATAAGTATAGTTAACATCTGTTACCATACATAATTTTTTTTGTCTTGTGATGAGAACTTTTAAGATCTCTCCTAGCAACTTTCAAATATGCAGTACAGTATTATTAACTATAGTCACCATGTTGTGCATTACATCTCCATGACTTACTTATTTTATAACTGGAAGTTTGTAACTTTTGATCCCCTTCATCCATTTTACCCCTTTCCTTTGCCTCTGCAATCACCAGTCTGTTCTCCTTATCTATGAGCTTATTGTTGTTTATGATTCCACATATCAGTGAGATCATACAATATTTGTCTCTCTCTGTTTGACTTATTTCACTTAGCATAATGCCCTCAGGTCCATCATGTTGCAAATGGCAAGATTTCATATTTTTTATAGCTGAATAGTATTCCATTGTTTGTATATATCACATTTTCTTTATCCACCAATCAGTGGACACTTAGGTTGTTTCTATATCTTGGCTATTATAAATAATGCAGCAATGAACACGGAGGAGCCTTTATTCCCTTTATGGTTGAATAATATTCCAGTGTTTGTATATACTACAATTTGTTTACTCATCCACTGATGGATATTTGTATTATTTTCACCATAAAGTTCTTGTGAATCATGTTACTATAAACAAGCATGTACTTTATGTACTTGTCTGAGTACCTGCTTTCAGTTCTATCAGGCAGTACCTAGAAGTGGACTTGTGGGGTCATATGATAATTCAATGTTTAGCTTTTTGAGGAACTGCCATAATGTTTTCCACAGAAATCCTCCGGTTTTTGCAAACCTTTGGGTAATTTCTGGGATGAAAACTTGATTTTGACAATTTTTGCTGTTGTTCTCTTTGCTTTTATGAAGGAGGGAATATTTGTGGTTTCATATTTCACCATTCCCTATGACCTTTTGCTGGCATTTAACAAATTAACATTGTTCTTTTTTTTTTTTAAGTCATCTTTTTTGTGGTTCTCTGCAGCCCCTCTTTAAATCATTCACCAGTCACCTGATACTTCCAAACCCTCTCTAAACACTTGGTCTTAGAGAAAGAACTTGCTTCTGAACTGATAGGCCACTTTTAGGTTGAACTGCCACCCTGCTCATCTCTAGTTTGTGGATTCTTCTAAGATCCTGCTCTTGGGAGGAAAGGAAGGACAAGGGAAAATGGCTGAAAGTGACTGACCGTAGTCATTCTCCTGAGCCCCAGGATTGCAGGGTTCTCACATTTGCTGTAATAGTACACTTCAGTGGCTCCCAGACTTGAAAAAATTGCCTGTTCCTCAGGTTTGAACATTTCCTACTTCTTCCCTCAGCCCACTTTCCTTTGTTAAATTTATTTCTAACTCCTAGATAATCGTTTTCCTTTCACATATATTTAAGATTTATGTGCCAGGACTGCTCTAGGAATTTGGGAGAAACCAATGAACAAAACAGACAAAAACAAACAAAACAAGCTAAAAAATGAAACAGAATTTCTCCAGTGGAAAGAACTGACAGTCCAGTGGAGAAGAAAGGTATATAATATAATATAACATTATACACACACACACACACACACATATATATACACATATATTTATATATACATATAATACATTCTTTGGTGATACAGAAGGTGATGTTATGAAATTAGGAAGAATATAATAGATCAGAGTCATAGGATCGAATGTTGGGTAGGTAGGAGTGTTGTAATTGTAGATCGGGTGATCAGAGCAAGTCTTGTTCGCCATGGAGATATCTGGGAGACAAGAATTTCAGGCAGAGCCTAAAGGGAACAACAGGGAAGCCACTGTGGCTGGATTGCAGGGAATGAGTGTTAGAATAATGGAAAAAGAAGTCAGAGAGGTAGCAAGAGTGAAAATCGGTAGTGAGGGTCTATAAATTGTTAATTTTTCTTAGTCCAATCTACAGAAATAATCCTGTCGTTTGACAAAGAAAAACCTTGGTTTAATAGTTGTTCCCTTTTTAGACTCCCAGGCTAGATTAGACCCCATTTTTACACTCCTCTACCATTCTGAGCTTATTTATGAACAAATATTTATTAAAAAAAATTTATGAAAACATTATTTTTGTTTTTCTTAGTTGTCCTAAAGTGGAATATACATGTTTAATGTAGTTTTAAGGATCCTGTGAGGCTCTCATTTCTCCCAAGGATATGTTTAATGGGCATTAAATTTTAAGGTAGCAAATGTAAGAAGAGTAGTGGGAAAGACATATGAGTGCTATGGATGGGGAAAGAGTGAGGGGGTAGGGATGGGAATTCGAAGGAGTGGTAGTGGGGTGAAGAGTGAGGATAGGTATCAAAGGAGTCCTGTTAGCCTAATCTCAGGAAGCTACTCAAGAAAGACTGATGCCTGGAAAAAGGTGGTGTGTAGCTATAACAAAGACCCATGGAGAGGGCCATTGTTTAAATGCATAGGAATAAGCTGGGAGATGAATTATCACCCACTGCCATCTCAGCTATCTTTGGCGTGAAATCTTCTCATTAACTCCTTCCACAGCCCTTGGCAGCTTTGTTGATGGGGGATATGAAGTGGTTTTGAGGATTAACTCCTTAGATCTAGTAGGTCTTTGGCATGTCCAACTTCATGACCTAAGTATCTTAAGATTCTGGTAAATTGTAGAAAATAAAGGTATCAGAAGAGAAGTGATAAGAAAATTCCCATGGTCTAATGTTACTATTTTTCTAAATGAACTCATTCATTACTTAATCACTTTGGGTTTGATTTTTTCCTTTTTTTCACCTTGAATAATTGGTTGGATGGAAAGTTAATTGGTATGGTCAACAGCTATAAAATCCTACCAAGATCATTTGGGTGAAAAATCTGACAATGTTCTTGAAACCCAGTTTATTTTTTATTTTTTTAAACAACAGAATTTGTTCTCATAGTTTTAGAGGCTGGAAAATGCAAGATCAAGGTGCTGGCTGATTTGCTTGCTTCCTCCTGGCTTGCAGACCTTCTCACTGTGTCTTCACCTAGTGGGTGGGAGACAGAGAAGAAGCAAACTCTTGGATATCTCTTCTTGGTACTAATCCCATCATGAGGACCCCACCCTCATGAACTTATCTAAACCTAATTAGATGGGAACCCAAAGTTCCAGCTCCAAATACTATCACATTGGGGGTTAGGGCTTCAACATACGAAGTTTGGAAGGACACAGTTTGGTCCATAGCATAATATAAAATGTATTCTCTAAAATGGGAGGAGTCATTTAACATGTAGGAATAGTGGCGTGATATAATTACAGGGGTGTTTTAAGATTCATCTAGTGATGGTATGCAGTTGGTGATAATTTGAAGGACAGAGAGACAAGACAATTTGGAGCCTAGTGCAGATGTACAAACATGAAGTAACCGGTGGACTCAAACTTAGAAATTGAGGGAGGAGCTTTAATAGGAATGGAAATGAAAGGTAGTTAGAATGACTAATGCTCTAAAAAGTTATTTAGGACCACTTATAACTTTCTTTGAATAATTTGATGGAGGTTGGGGGAGATTTGAACAGTTTTTATAAAATACAAGGAGATTAAAATTGAATCCAGTGAGACTCTGATCCTTAGAGACTAAGCAATTAATAGCACCATCACCAGAATTTAGACATGCATTAAGTTAGAGTTCTAGTGGAAAGAACACAGAACTAGAATTCAGGAATCGTGAACTTTAGTGCTAACTCTGTTTCCAGACTTTACATGTAAATTTAGGTGAATCATAAATTTTTCTAGGCTTGAAAAGTTTATCCTCAGATAATTCTGATGATCATATTAGTTGTCAAATTAGATTTTATTCTATTTTTTATTTAAAATTTTTATTTTTTAACTTCAAGTTTTAAATTCTGATTTTTATGATATCAGGGAGAATGTTAATAATTTCAATTTAGAATTATTTCTTGAGAGAGGATATTAGAGCATCATGTAGAATTACCTAGAAGATAGTCACTAGAAATGTGGACGGTGATACTCAGGAGGTTAGATTAGGATAGAAGTTCTCCCATAGAACATTTTTGATGCACATATAGGGGATTTCTACTAGCATCTCATAAGTAGAGGTCAGGGATACTGCTACCCATCCTAAATGCACCGAACAGCCCCCACAACAAAGAATTATCTGGTCCAGACATGTTAGTGGTACTTATGTTGGGAAACAGTGGACTAGGTGGCATCATGCTGGAGTTAGATGATTGAAATTGTAGAGAGACCAAACCAATTTTGGTGACTCTAAAGAGCAGTGTTTTCAGAGGTGCCTTATATGCTTTCTTGCATTATATATCTCCTAATTACGTACTTGATCTTAATTTTAAGGTTGTAAATCACTATTCATGACACACTAGACTGTAAGCTTCATGCATTCACTACTTTCTACTTAGTACTTGTGTTTAGTGTCATACCAGTGTTGGGCAAGCAAAATATAGTTGTGGAACAAGTGACGAAAATAATAAATAATTTTTCTGCTTAATATTCTATTTCTTTTTTGACTTACTTCTAAGCTGGTACACACATCTCAGGATTAAATATCTATGTGTTCCAAAATGATATGGTGATGTGCTAATTAATGGGAGGTACATGGCACATATTAGATGCCAGTTTAATTTTTATAGATGGGGCTTGAAGGGTCTACATTGGGCTACAATGAATTCTAACATTAGGTTTTCAGAAACTGGTGAGTTATGATCCAGAGTTTAAAGTACCTACATCTTGCTAGCCTAAAACCAATGTTTTTCAAACCACTAGTAGTGAGCCATTGATGAGTCATAATTGATTTTGTAGGTCATGGTCAACTTAAGAAAAATGAAATAGAAAATATTAGAATAAGCATCCCATGTAGTAAAGCAATTGCTATTTATATGTTTGTGTAGTGAGACTCCATATACATTGTTTTCTGTTTGTTTGTTTTTACTGTGGGTTGTGATAAAAAATGTTTGTGAAAAGCTAGCAGCTTTCAGTCCTTCACAGGCCTACAGAGTATCTGACATGGACAAGGTTCTAAGAGTAAATCATAGAAAATGTGGAATTAATGGAGTACAGTCTATTCTACAAATAAAGGTTCTGATTAATGAAAATTACTGTTAATTCATTTAACAAATCCTCCCATATTGTGCCAGGCACTGTTCTTTGTGCTGAGGATACAACAGTCAACAAAAGATAATCTCTGTCCTTTGGAGTTTACATTTTACTGGATGGACGGTAGAAAAGAATCAAGATAGATAAAGTTTATAATGTGTTAGGTGGTGATAAGGACTTGAAGGTGAGGGGAAGGGAAGAGAGATTGGGAATGTGAATTAGCAGTTCGTTGGAGCATTTGAGAAGCTCTTTGAGAAGATTTGCAACAGAAGTCTGAAGATGGTGAGGATTCAGCCATGCAGGTATCTGGATGATGAGCATTCATATTAGAAGGACAGAAAATACAGGGCCCTAAACAAGGTAAAATATTTAATGTGTTCAAGAAATAGCAAGGCGGTTAATGTGGTTAGAGTGAAGTGGATAGGGGAGAGGAGTAGGACATAACTGCAGGGCAGTATGTAGGCTTGGAAGCATGGTCTTACAGGCATTGGAGCTATTAGAAGCACTTGGCCTTTTACTGAGTAAACTAGAAAGCCGTTGGAGGGTTTTGAGCTGAGCAGTGATAGAATGTGATTTGACAGAATTACTTTGCCTGCTATGTGGAAAAGAGACTGAGGTGGGCTGAGGGAGGAAATTCTGTTGGGTTTAAGTTCAGTGGGGAAGTTAGGATTGGAGGGAGAAATTTAGGAGACATCAGTGAATGGACTGTAATTAAGGTCTTGAGTTGGGATGAGATTATCAAGAGAGTTTGTTCCCAATTTGCTAGGCATGTGTTAAGCATTTGACATTGAATTATGCTGTTTGTTGACAGTGGGTAGGTACTCTTACTCTGTTCTTTGAATTTGACACTTCTTTTCTATATTAATATTACGAAATTAGTATGTATGAATCAATTAGGATATATACATTTACTATAAAATTTTCTTTAATTCAGCTACAAAATAAGGTACCATTGAATTGTTGGTGCTTTTTAAAAAAGAGCTGTTACCTTAAGTCTAAGAAATAAGAACTTTTGCCTTTAAGATAAAACACATTTAAAAGTTTTAAACTTGCCAAAGAAGATGCAGTTGGTTTGTGGCTGACTTAGAATTCCAGCTTAATCTTCTCTGACTCCAAAGCCCATGTTTCTAAACACTGCACAATGATGCCTTTGTAAAATAACATATCCTTTACATATGATTTCACCTAGTGATTAGTTATTAGTTTTTCCCTCTTTTTTTAATAGAAGAAATCATAATCAGCTTAAGGCAAAGCTATGATTCTAGAGTTGCACAGACTTATAATAATAGCAGGCTTTAAAGCTGTCATTTATCCTCTATGAGTTTTAGTGTCCTTATCTTATAAAATAAGGGTGTTTATAACTACTGTAGAGTTTTGGAGAGAATTAAATAAGATAATGCATTTTTCCATACTTACTGATGTATAGTGTGTTTGTACTTAGGTGGCAGTTTATATAAAGAAAGCACTGGGACTGTGGCCACACCTTCAAGAATAAAAAAAAAAAAATTAGAAAATGGAACAGCCATGTATATTATGTGAGGAAGAACAAGAGCTTGAACCACAGCAGAACATAGAAGAAACCAAAAAAGTAGATGATGAAGATGCTGAGCTGATCTTTGTTGGGGTGGAACATGTAAATGACGATGCTGAGCTGATCTTTGTTGGGGTGACTTCAAATTCAAAACCAGTTGTTTCAAATATTTTGAACAGAGTCACCCCAGGTTCATGTTCAAGGAGAAAAAAGTATGGTCACCTCAGAAAAGGTACTACTCACAAATTTCAGCCTATAAGTCATGTGACCCCTATATCAGAAGCAGTGACTGCCTTGCCAGTTTCTGAATCTGAATCAAGATCAACAGATAGTCCCATTATTATTGAGCCTTTGTCTAAACCTGATTATAAAAATAATTCACCACAAGTCGTGCCTAATAGCTCTTCAGAGTTATGTTCTCCTTTGATTACACTTACAAGTTCATTACAGCATCCAGTAGGAGCAGCACTTTCTGTAGGAGGTATGAATAAAAGTCCTTGCATATCAAAGCAACTTTCCCCTGCTGAAGTAAATGACATAAATCCCAAAAGGCCTAAACTCAGTGATGGAATCATAGAGGGACATGCTTCAGCTTTGTCCCCTTCAGGTATCTTTCATACAATGACTTCGCAGCAAAGCACATTCTCAAACAGTGTTCATACCTCATTAAGCCATGTTCAGAATGGAGCACCTTTTCCAACAGCTTTTCCAAAGGACAGTGTCCATTTCGAGCCTATAAATGCTATTAAGGAAAATAGACCGGCAAAAACAGACTTTCTGAGTCTAGCAAGTCAAAACCAGATTGTTGATCCCAAGAAAGGAAGTCTGGTCATATTACTTCGTGACTTTTATTATGGGCAACATAAAGGAGACGGTCAGCCAGAACAGAAGACTCACACAACTTTTAAATGCCTCAGCTGCTTGAAAGTTCTAAAAAATGTCAAGTTTATGAATCACATGAAGCACCATTTGGAACTTGAGAAGCAGAGGGGTGACAGCTGGGAAAGCCACACCACCTGCCAGCACTGCCACCGACAGTTTCCCACTCCCTTCCAGCTGCAGTGTCACATTGAAAGTGTACACACCACCCAGGAGCCTTCTGCTGTCTGTAAAATTTGTGAATTGTCATTCAAAACAGATCAGGTTCTCTTACAGCACATGAAGGACAATCATAAGCCTGGCGAAATGCCCTATGTGTGCCAGGTTTGCAATTACAGATCGTCAGCCTTTGCTGATGTAGAAACACATTTCAGAAAATGCCATGAAAACACTAAGAATTTGCTCTGTCCATTCTGTCTCAAAATTTTCAAAACTGCAACACCGTACATGTGTCATTATAGGGGACACTGGGAAAAGAGTGTTCACCAGTGTTCCAAATGCCGGCTACAGTTTTTAACTTTTAAGGAGAAAATGGAGCACAAGACTCAGTGTCATCAAATGTTTAAGAAGCCTAAGCAACTAGAGGGATTGCCCCCTGAAACAAAGGTTGTTATTCAAGTGTCACTGGGACCTCTTCAACCAGGATCAGTGGAAGTAGCATCCATTACTGTGAGCACATCTGATTCTGAACCATCACCCCCCAGGTCTAAAAGTAGAATTTCAAAAAAACCTCGTTAATTCTAGTTTCAGTAAATCTAAAGCAGGTATTTCAATCAAAGTCAAAAACCCCATAAAAAAAAAAATACAAACCATACACTATTCAATAGCATCAAAAATAGTGAAACCAATGAGTCATTTATGAATTTCTTTTTAAATTCATGAAATACAGTATTGTCTGATTGGAATTTTGAAATGTTATTTAAAAATTTGCTACCTGGTGTTCATGTACTGTATCTGGCTTAACACATAAAATATGTTTTGTGTATGTATGTGTGTGAGACAAAAAAGTGGAAACCTATTTATTATTTTGATATTTCATGTTACTTGTAAGTTTGAAAGCTCTCATTTCTGTGTATAGAATCTATATATAGAGTTTTTTTTAAGTACTTAATTTTATCTTCAACTTTTTCCATGCCTTGAAGATTTCAGTATTTACTCTAGTCAGACTTGAATGGCTTTGTTACATCATGGTCCCATTTGCTGCTGAGCTCCCAGAAGTGTCTGTCTTGTGCTCGTCTAAAGTAATCTGACCCTGAGATCCTGAGTGTGGAGAAGTTGAGGGACAAGGTGTGGCATGAATGGGAACCAGAAACTGGGAGGTTAGTCAGTGGAGAGCAGTGGCTTCTTATTCTGGTTGAGGGCTCACACACACACACACACACACACACACACACACACACACGCTCTCACACTCACTCACTCACTCACTCACTCTAGTTGTGGAGCCAAGGCAGAAGGACCACTGTCTCAGAGTAACTTTTCCTAGCACAAGAAGATCCAAGGAAGCAAAACCATTAAAATAAAATGCTTGGTATTTTGGCGAGGGACTCCTGCAGACATGAAACAATCACTGTACCGTTGGCTTCAGATGGAAAAGCAGGGGTAATGAATAGAATGGGGCCTGGTGCCAGTGGACCTCCTGTTGAGTGATCCAAAGAAGAATTCAGTTTGTTCCCTTCCCTCTCCCTGTTGGCTGGCCTTTGGTCAGAACGAATTAGCTGTATACCTCTAAGTCACATCAGTAAAGCAAGTAAAATTTCTCAAGGGAAAGAAGCCCTGACCTCCATAGTTTGAACTGCACTGGACCCACAGTTTGAACTGAAAAGGGCCAAACAAATGGTATCTATCCAGTTCAAGGACTAGGCTAAATTTAGTTCTCTTACTATTAAGCTGGAATGGGGGTTGTCCAAGAATAGTAGGTACAGTGGATAAAAGCAGCCCATGGTGACTGAGTAGAATTAAACCCCTTATAGGGCTTTTCCTTATATTTTTCCATGTACATATATCTTAGCCCAGTTGAACATGTGAAATTTGCAATTTTGTTTCTTGCCTTAGACATGAATGTATTACAGTTAACAGTTACTCTGTTGTGTGTATAGTTTCCCTTATCAAACTAGTTGAGTTTAAAGTCGTCCTTGACACACTCCAATGTGTAAGAAATGTCCCATTTATTTCATTAGGTATTAGGTCTTAGAGTTATTGTCCTTCAACTAATCTATCCAACTGTCTAATCCTTGACTATACTGTTGGGGGGAACCTTTTCCCCTTGCCATTTCCAAGGACTCTCACATAACAGGAGTGCTCTCTGAGTATTGGTTCCTGAACATCACCCGTGGCTGTTTCTATGGGTTCCCAGGATTGAGTCTCCTGGGTATTTTCTAGTGCCATCCCTTCTTTTTCCACCTTGACTCAAGTACCTAGAAGCCTCTGTACGTGACTTAAGGAAACTAGGATGCTGTCCATAGACCTGAGCAAGGAGAAATGTCTCCTATATTCTCTTGCTTTCTCCTCTTCTTTAACGGTACCTTATCTCTCCCCACTTCTTTCTTCCCTCCTCAATCTCGTTAAATTCCCTACGCTTTCACAGAAAGCTGGGAAGTGATAGTCATCAGGGGCTTAGCATCCCTTATAGAATTGGGAAGGAGGACAGATAACAAGGTAGCTGTGAGTTTATTGTCTATGGTTAAAGAATTTCCTGAGTGTAGATTCTATTGTATTTATTTGCTCAATGCTTGATTGATTGATTTGCACTTTGAACATTTTACTAGGCCTTTTTATTAGTTTGCTTGGGCCAAGGCACTTTGTTAATATTTTAGCCTGAGCCTATTTCTTTAGGTGGAGTGTGTGTGTGTGTGTGTGTGTGTGTGTGTGTGTGTGTATGTATGTATGTATGCGCACACTTGTTTTAGTCTCAGGTAGAAACTTGTATATAAATAGATATGCAGACTTTTGCATACTTATCTCCCTTATTCTGTTCCTATAACAGAAATTCTGTTTTGAAAACAGTAAAAATATGAAATATTTTAGTTCTGTCTTTTTGTGGTTGCTTGATATTATCAACACTGTTAACTGTTGTTTGCTGTTTAACTGAAGTATGACCCTAAGGAGTACAAATTGTTATTTATTGCCAACTACAGGTTCTGGTGATATGGCCCCTGTCTACCTCCTCTTGCTTTTCCATTCCCTGCCATGCTACTCAACCATTTTCCCCACTGGTGCACTATTTTTGACACACTGGCCTTGCTTTTCTTTAAGCAAATCACATTTCTTCCTGTTCCAAAGACTTTGCAATTGCTCTTCTCTTAGAATGCTTTTCTCCTAGGCCTGCATGGCTTGCTACCTCGCTTAATTGTTTGATACTTCCTTTAGTTTGTTGAGCTTCACCAATGTTCTTAAAAGATACTGACAATGAAATCTCCATCCTCCTTCTTACCACTCCCCCTTTTAAAGGCACTTTAAGCCTCCCCACTCCCTTTTACCTCTCCAATCTGGTTAAATTTCCTAGGTTTTCACAAAAAGCTGGGAAGATAATCATCAAAAGCTTTGCTTTTCTTAGAATTGAGCTAGCTTTAGTCAATTTCCGTGCCTGTAACCAAAAGAAACTGAACATAGTGAGTTCAGTTTTTTCAGGAGCTTTCTCTGTTTTTCTATTGATACCTCTATATTTTTTTAACGCAATGTCACTTTGTTTTGTTTACAAATATATTGAATATCTGTCAAGATTACTATTTTGTTATTGCCCTTTGTGAATTTCCATGTCTATTTTGCTTGCTTGTTCTTTCAGATGAAATTTATTATTTTGTTAATGTTGCCAAAAATTGTAAGTAAAATAGCAATTGTAATAAAATGTTTTGAAAAAAAACTTTTTGTTTTATTATCTTTTCACCAGTAAAGTTTAAGTTAATTTTTATTTGGTACCACTATGTGGATTCTTTGCCTTCCTGCCAGTTGTGTTTATTTTTAATCATATTGCATTGGCCAAAACTTCAAAACAGATATAAATGAGCTTTTCTGTTCTTGGTTTTAGTGAGAATGCTTTACCATTAAAGGTAATGCTCATATTGTTTAATGAATTTCTGCCTTTAGAATTTTTAAAGAAAATTGCTTAGTTTTATTGGATAATTTACAATGTCTGTTGAGAGTCATTTACATTTTCTTTACTATCCTAAAGTTATGCTCAGCCTGATTCACAACTTTTCTATTCGAAACCTTCCTCTCTTTTTTTTTTTTTCAACATTTTATTTATTTGAGAGAGAGAGTGAGCAAGAGAGAGAGCCCAAGTGGTAGGGGAAGAGGCAGAGAGACAAGCAGACTCCCCACTGAGCAGGGAGCCAGGCACAGGGCTTGTCCCAGGACCCTGAGATCATGACCTGAGCTAAAGGCAGATGCTTAACCGACTGAGCCATCCAGGCATCCTGAAACCTTCCTCTCCTGAGGTAATATTTCCACTTCTTCTACTCAGAATCTCCTTCCTTTTCTCACTTTTAATTTTGAAATGGATTTCCTTTTCCCTTCATTAGATTTGCCACAGTTTTATCAATGTTTCTGATTTCCTTTTTCCAAGGAGCAACCCTTGATTTATTATCTCAACTAATTTTGTTTTCTCTATTTTTGTCTTGATTCATTATATACCTCTACTTTCTTTAGGATTGTTCTTTTTTTTATAAAGACCTTTTATTTTAAAAGTTTTATTTTTTTGGGCTCCTGGGTGGCTCAGTCGTTAAGCGTCTGCCTTTGGCTCAGGTCATGATCCTGGGGTCCTGGGATCGAGCCCCACATCGGGCTCCCCACGCGGGGAGCCTCCTTCTCTCTCTCCCACTCCCCCTGCTTTTGTTCCCTCTCTCGCTGTGTCTCTCTCTGTCAAATAAATAAAATCTTAAAAAAAAAAAAAAGCTTTTTTTTTCTTTAATAAAAGATTTAAACTTTGCCTACCTTTGTTTACAGCTTTGAATCCCAAATATTTTGATAGCATATTTTCATTTTTATTAAAGTTTTCATTCTACATACTTTTCTGAGTAAGTTAATCCCAAAGGTATGCAGGCTGAATGTTTTAGTCTGAATTTACAGTTTACTGTGAATTAAATTTTCCTTGGAGCTTTGAGGTTATACACTGTGTGTGGGTATACACTAAATGTCTTTATATACACACATCCTTTTCAAATTACTACATGGGTTATTAAAAAATATTTGATAAAAATATGAACTGTTTTAATTCTAGAAATCTGTCTCCCAAAATGAATATAGTATAAAAGGTAAAAGTATGAAAATACTCATTTGAAAGAAATTCCTAATGACAAAACTTGGAAATGTTAAAGAAAAATTATTCGTGACATCTAGGGTGTAGAATACGGGGTTTGATCAGATATCGAGTGTGGTCAGATATCAATGGTGGGGAGTTTTCCCTAAACTGACCCAATAGGATTCTTGCTAAAACTGGACTAAAGGCAGAGCCCAAGGTGGGAGTATATTATCTATTGCTTTATAACAAATTACCACAAAACTAACAGCTTAAAAAAACTTATCTCCCACTGTTTCTTGAGAGTTGGGAATCCAGGAGCAACTTAGTTGGGTTGTTGTGGCTCCAAGTTCCATGAGGTACAGTCACCTGTACTGAAGGTGACTGAAGGCCTGACTGAGCCTGGAGGATTTGCTTCCAAGATGGCTCACTCACATGGCTATTGACAGGAAACTCCAGTTCCTTGCTCACTGTTGGGAGAAAGCCTCAGTTCCTCTATATGAGCCTTTCTACTGGGTTACCTATGTGTTCTCAGGACATGCCTAGCTGGCTTATAGAACAAGTATTCCCAGGGAGTGAGCAAGGAGGCTGCACTGTCTTTTATGACCTAGTCTCAGACATTTTACTCTGTTATTGCTACAATATTCTATTCATTTGAAGTGAGCCACAAGTCCAGCCCCCATACCAAGGGGAAGGTAATTAGGCTCAACCTTTGAAGGGGGAAAAAAAATATGGGCATAATTTTAAACTACCAGGTTTCATACTTGGGCCACATTATTTATTACATACCTCCTAATGTGCAAAATACATTCACCTCCTGAATCTCATCATCTAAATCAGGTCTAGATGTGGATCAGGTTCTAGGGTGGTATTCCTTATATGCAGTATCTCAAGAACAGTTCGTCTAGATTTAAGACCTGTGAACAAAAGAGATGAGTTATCTGCCCACCTAAGTCTCCACCCACCACAAAGGTGGGACAGGCATAGGACAACCTTTATAGACATGCCTGTTCATAAAGGGGAAGGGGAGATGGCAGTCTTTTGTCAGTAGCAATTCTGAAATCCCACTAAGTACATGTTGGTGTTCATTGATTAGGACTCAAGGCCTGGAAATTCTCTTGGCTTTGATCTCAGGACCCTTGATTCTTCCCTACGACATACTTCCTTTTATATGAAAGGCAGTACATGGTTATAGCTGAATCGTTTGCTCAGCCTGCTTCCTGCTCATAGCAGGTAGAAGTCCAAAGTTCTCTTTTTATTTTGTACTCTCTGGCCCTTTCAGTGTAAGCTAGAGACATTTCTTCAAGTATATTCTCTTAGAAACTTTGTCTCCTGTTAATCTTACTGGTGTTCATGCTAAAGAAGTCCACTCAAAAGCCACAACCACACATCTCAAGATACAACCTTTTCCATCTTGGTTTTGTGCTGAGACAGCTGAGGGACAACACCCTTAAGCTTAGTAGAAGCCCTATTATGTGATTGAGGTGATCTTTAGAGGGCCTTGGCCTGACTGGATGGTGCTCTGGCGCATCACCTTTCATCTTTCTGAGCCTTAAAGAATTTTACAGTCATATTTCCAGGAATCTTTAGACCACATTTCTTCAGTGCCCTGGGTATGCTCTTCGCTTGGTAGCCATTAATTTCAGCATCTTTTGCCATCTGAAGAGACTGGAAATTTTCAAACCCTGCAAGTTCTGGCTCTTGTTTTATTTAACAATCCTACCCCTAACTGCACCCCCCCCTTCATATTGTACTATAATCAACAATAAGAAGAAGCCAGGTGGTACTTCCAGCTCTCCGGCTGGAAATCTCCTTAGCTAGATGACTGAATTAGTTAGGTACATTTTCTGCTTCTCATATAACTGAAGGTGTTAATGTTACCAAACTTCCTACCACTACATAACCCCTTTCTCAATTTTCTAATAGGATGTTCCTCATTTTTAAGCCATACTGGAGTGTTCTCAATGTTTGTTTGGTTTTTTACTCAGTCTTGAACTAACACTCTCCTCAAAGTCCTTCCAGCTTTTGCCCACTGCCCAGTTCCAAAGCCATATTTTAGATATTGGTTATAGCAGCATTCCCCTTCCAGGTGCCAAAATCTGTATTAGCTATCTATGACTGTGTAAAATATCAGGGCAAACTGGCCAGTTTAAAACAGTTTTCAAGAGTCAAAAATTTGGAATCTGCTTAGCTGAGTAGCTCTGGCTCAGCTTCTTTTCTGAGGTTGCAGTTAAGGTGTTGGCTAGAGCTCTGGCATCTGAAGGCTTAACTGGGGCTGGAGGATCAGTACTATAGTCTGAATGTTTTTGTTCCCCCCAAGTTCATTGAAATCCTAAGCCCCAAAAGTGATGGTATTAGTATATGGGGCCTTTGGGAAGTGATTAGGTCATGAGGGTACAGCCGTCTTGAGTGGGATTAGTGTTTTTATAAAAGATCGCACAGAACTCCCTAGCCATTCCCATCATGCGAAGAAACGAGAAGCCTCACCTCACTTGACCATGTTGACACCCTGCTCTTGGACTTCCAGCCTCCAGAACTGTGAGCAGCAAATTTCTCTTGTTTATAAGCTACCCAGTTTATGTATTTTATTACAGTAACTTGAATGGACTAAGGCAATCGACCTCTAAACTTACATGGCTGTTGGCAGGAGGCCTCAGTTACTTGTCACATGTTCCTTGTGTCATGTCGGCTGGCTTCTAGCATAGTTGAGTGCAAGGAAGAGCAAGGAGAGCAAGGAGGAAGCTGCAACCTAGCTGGGAGATGAATAACATCACTTCTGTTAAATACTATTGGTCAGACAGACCAATCTTGGTATAATATGGAAGTTGACCACATGTGGGCAGGAATACCAGGGGGTGGGGAATCCTTGGGGGCAATCTTGGAGCTACCTCGGGGAGAAGGGAATGTTAGAAATTTTTGTGACATTCCACAGGAAATGCAGATAAAATCAAGTTAAAGATCATGGTGTTACCTTCCCACTCTCCAGTTTGCTGTTTTGGCTGACACTGACCAGCTTGAGATGAGATTCTTTAAGGAGTAAGTACATTAGTTTAAAAACTTTAGATATGTAATACATTCACATTCTTCAAACATCAAAAAGTGTAACAATTCTCAGATTCTTTTTTAGCTTTCTAGATAATTTATTTTTCCTCCTACTTTTTTAAGTTTTCCTCACCTTGCTTTTTTGTTTTTGAAAATGTAACAATTTCACAATGTCTTATGGCATATAAATTGGCAAAATCATTACCTAAAAATAAGAAAGAACTAATAAAAAACTTTTTTCTGAAGTATTTTTTTTTTTTAAGATTTTTATTTATTTATTAGAGAGAGAGAGAAAGTGTGTGAGTGGGGAGGAGCAGAGGGAGAGGGACAAGCAGACTCCACACTGAGTGCAGAGCCTGACACAAGGCTTGATGCGGGGCTTGGTCTCAGGACCCTGAGATCATGACCTGAGCCAAAATCAAGAGTTGGACGTTCAACCCACTGAGCCACCCAGGTGTCCCTTTTTTGAAGTGTCTCTAAAGATTACTTAGAGCAATCTCTAATGCACTGATAGGAAATTATTGTAAGGAAAAAAAAACCTGGCTAGTTCACAAAGAAGAAATATAACTACTTAATAAATAAATGCAAAATACTCAATCTCAATGGTAAACATAGAAATGGAAATTAAACAATGGTATCTTATTGATGAATATTCTAGAAAATATAATGTCTATTGCCAATGAGAATATGATGAAAAGTGCCAATTGGTATAAATCATTCTGGAAGTTATTTTAAAATGTGAATTAAAAAGCAATAATATCATATTCTTTCATAGATAGCTTTTACAAATTCAGTAAAAATTCACGGAATAATGTTTATATATCAGAAATGTAGCATACAAGAAACTCCCAAGATTTTAGTTTGTACCTATAGGAAGTGGGAATAATTGCTCAAAAATTGAATGCTTTGGTACTCCTGTTTAATAGCTATATATACACACACATATACACATATTTATTAAAGATAGATTGCAGTAGTATGAAGTAAAACTAGCAGGATACAAAGTTCTGTATACATTGTGATTCGAACTATGGAGAAAATACATGAAGGAAAAAACTAAGAGTAACTTCTATACTCATCCAACTTCGGAATTATTTAGTCTTTACAGGATACGAACAAGAACTCCTTAAAAATATTTCCAGATTTTATGCAGTGAGCTTGCATTGTTTTGAAAATTTTATTCATATAAAATGAGGAGCTTACTTTCTTTGCTCCAACTAGCAGTTGGAAATATATCTTACATGATTTTTTGGGGGCAAGGTGGGAGGGCAGGAATTGCTTATAAACTCTTCAACTAGTACAGCTTCTGTTGTGCCCTATGGGTTGACAAAATAGTTGGTTTCTGTTTTTCCTATATCCACCTTCTCCCAAAATATTCACTGAATCATTTTAGCCCCCTTCCCTTGACTTTTGTCCCATATAAATAACCAACATTTAAGTTTCCTGGTGAGTTAAAATGTCTATCCATTTGATAATCAAGTCAGATTGATAATATGTAGACCCAGGCTCAGCCAGGTGGCAGGTTCATGCCACCATTCTTCATCTGGGTCTTTCATTGTGCCAAGCACCAGGATAGACCAGCATACAGTAGTACTCAGCTTCCTTCTTGGGCTGGGACCCCAAAAAGGTGAGGGCAGCTTTGACCCCAGGAGGGAGCGTGAGAACTGGGTGGGAGTCCATGAGTGTTTGTTGTGTTTGTCATAAATCAGAGTTGTGGGAGTTTGTCCAGACTTCTGCTGGAATCGGTGAGGATAGTTACCATTAGTGACTATTCCAGTGCTGGACTCAGGTAAGAGTGACTGTCCCTCCTGGGGATGGTCAGAAGGGCTCTTGAGTCACCATAGCCTGAGGACTGGTCTCTGAAACTGAAAACAGACTCAGGAATGAAGAACAGGAGCAGAAGGATCACTCCAAAGACCAGCCTCTGAAATCTCCATGAACCTGGACAATGAATGAGTAGAGGGAGGACAAGGGGACGGACCTAGGCCATGGTGCAAATATCCCAAGGATCTACTGGCTTCTCAGCTAATGCTGAGCTCTCTATTGGCTCTTTTATTCCCTCCTCAATACCCTGGGTGAAGGATATGTGTGTGGTGCATTATGCCAATCTGTTCCCTTTACTGGTCTCTCAACTGTGTCCTCAGCTCGAAAAGCAGCTCCCTTGCCAGGAGACAAGTTTACCTGATGAAGCAACCTTTTATGTGGGCCATTGAGTCCAGAACCCTTGTAATTTGGAGCTCTGAGTTTGTTTCAGACTGTGCTTACTTCTGAGGGAATGCATAGTGCCACATGAGGGCTTCATGAGGGCTTCTTCAAGAGAAGGTGAACGCTGAGGTGATGGGAAATAGGGAGAATGAAGGATCATCTGTTCATTCATTCAACTAACAAATATTGTTTTAATTCCTTTGATTTTTTCCCCCTACAACTTGTAGCTTGCCTTTCACTTTCTTCCTGGTATATTTGGATGAGCAGAAGCTTTTACTTTTTTTTTTTTTTAAGTAAGTTTTATGCCCACCGTGGGGCTCAAGCTCATGACCCTGAGATCAAGAGTTGCATCTACTGACTGAGCCAGCCAGGTAGAGAAGCTTTACTTTTTATGAAGTCCAATTTATCATATTTTTTTCTTGTATCCTTGGTATCTTTGTGCCTTGTCCATGGCAAGCTTATAAAAATATTCTCTCTCTCTCTTTTTTTCCTAAATCTTTATTGTTTTGGCTTTCACATTTGGGTCCATAATCCATATTGAATTAATTTTGTGTTTGGTGTGAGGTAGGGAGTCAAAGTTCCTTTTTTCCTTTTCTAATACAAATATCCAGTTGTTCTAGTATCATTTATTAAAAGCACTTTTTTCCTTTGGTTTTCATTGGTAGCTTTGTTGAAAAATCAAGTAGTCACACTTGTAACTTGTAACACTTGTTTAAATGTCTTGGTTTATTTGTTTATTTCTCCAACTTTATTGAGGTATAATTGACAAATAAAATTGTATATATTTAAAGTGTACAGTGTGATGATCTGGTATATGTATACATTGTGAAAAGATGTCCACGATTGAGTTCATTAGTGCATCTATCATCTCACATAATTACCTTTTTGTGTGTATGTGATGAGAACACTTAAGATACATTGTATTAGCAAATTTAAAGTATACAATGCAGTATAAAGTGTTGGTTTATTTTTGAAACACCCATACCACACAGTCTTTTTTTTATTGTTTTTTTTTATTATAATGTTATGTTAATCACCATACATTACATCATTAGTTTTTGATGTAGTGCTCCACGATTCAGTGTTTGTGTATAACACCCAGTGCTCCATGCAGAATGTGCCCTCTTTAATACCCATCACCAGGCCAACCCATCCCCCATCTCCCTCCCCTCTAGAACCCTCAGTTTGTTTTTCAGAGTCCATAGTCTCTCATGGTTCCTCTCCCGCTCCAATTTTCCCCCTTTCATTCTTCCCCTCCTGCTACCTTCTTCTTCTTCTTTTCTTTTAACATATAATGTATTATTTGTTTCAGAGGTACAGGTCTGTGATTCAACAGTCTTACACAATTCACAGCACTCACCATAGCACATACCCTCCCCAATGTCTATCACCCAGCCACCCCATCCCTCCCACCTCCCACCACTCCAGCAACCCTTAGTTTGTTTCCTGAGATTAAGAATTCCTCATATCAGTGAGGTCATATGATACATGTCTTTCTCTGATTGACTTATTTCGCTCAGCATAGTACCCTCCAGTTCCATCCATGTCATTGCAAATGGCAAGATTTCATTCCTTTTGATGGCTGCATAATATTCCATTGTATATATATACCACTTCTTCTTTATCCATTCATCTGTCGATGGACATCTTGGCTCTTTCCACAGTTTGGCTATTGTGGACATTGCTGCTATAAACATCGGGGCGCACGTACCCCTTCAGATCCCTACGTTTGTATCTTTGGGGTAAATACCCAGTAGTGCAATTGCTGGATCGTATGGTAGCTCTATTTTCAACTTTTTGAGGAACCTCCATACTGTTTTCCAGAGTGGCTGCACCAGCATGCATTCTCACCAACAGTGTAGGAGGGTTCCCCTTTCTCCGCATCCCCGCCAACATCTGTCATTTCCCATACCACAGTCTTGATTACTATAGTTTTATAGAAGGTTTCAAGATTACTAGGGCTATTCTAGGTCCTTTAGATTTCCAGGTAACTTTAAAATCATTTAATAATTTTTGCCAACCCATTGGAATTTTGGAATCGGTTTGAATGTCTATTCCAATTTGGAGATATGTAATATCTTAAAAATATTGAGACAGTTTTTTACTTCTTCCTTTCCAATTTTTATGTCTTCCTCACTTTTTTTTTTTGAACCAAAATGAAATCTCTGATTTAATGCAGGTTTCACCTCGATGAGGAACATTAGGTGAGCTTGGTCCCTTCCATAAAATGTTTCACAGACTTTCATTGGTAACATTTTAATGGCTTTTTAATAAGGAAGTTTCCAGTAACATGTATTTTACTTTTTATGTAATAACAAGTCATTAAAATATGACAACACAAGTTGACACTTTCTGGGAGAGGATGCATATATTTCTGTATGAACAGTAGACATGTGTTAGGTCATCAGGCTTTGGCGTGTCCAAGCTCTGAAAATGAATACTATTTTCTATGTATCAGTTAAAACTTCATGAATCATGAAGTTCAGGGAAACATAAAGGATCTTGAAAGCATGCTTGTCATGTTGTTCTTTGACATAGGGCCTACCCCAGGGATTTTTCATGAGGTAAACACATTTCAATGGTACATTCAAGTACTGTGAAACATAATTTTCATATTACTGAAAACATAGTTATCATATAAACAGTGAGTACATGCCTAATTTAAGTATCCCATTAATGAAGGAGCAACCAGAATGGCAAAGCTGATTCAATAAGGACATACAGAGCAACATACATTTATTTATTTATTTATTTTCAGAGTAGCATTTATATAGTCAGTGGGGAAAATGTTGAAATAAGACAGCTAAAGTAGATCTGCTAAATTAAATACAAAGCTGGTTTAAAATCCTAAAACTATAACCCTTGGGATTATCTTTTCTATTTTACTTTAATCTATTTTTTAGATGCTAATGTAAACATACCAGTTATAAAATATCTGGACCCTAATCAATTCTTAGACAAATAAAATTAAACAATTTTTTAAGGTCAGATGGGACCATTAAAAAAATCTCTAGTGTGACATTCTAGAGTCATACAATTACCTTTTTGTTGTATTTCCAAATTTTGGATTATATTTTCTTGAACACTAATTTTAAAAAACCTTTCTATAAAAAATTATTTTAATATAATCATATAGTCACAGGAAGTTGCAAAAATAGTACATGGAGTCCCAGGTACCCTTCATTCAGCTTCCCACATTGGTGACATCTTACATACATGAAACAATATCAAAACCAGAACTTAATATTGGTATAGTACTGTTAACTAGACTACAGACCTTGTCTACTTTTCACCATGTTTTACATGCATACATTTTTGTGTGTGTGGTATGTGTGTGTAGTTAGTTCTACAGAATTTTATCTTAAGTTTAAATCTGTGTAACCATCACCACAGTCAAGATACAGAATTGTTCCAGCATGACAAAGGCATCACCTCATACTACCCCTTTATATTTGCACACCTCTCCCATCTTTGTTACCTGGCAACCCTAATGTAGTCTCTCCATCCTATAGTTTTGTCAAAAATTTTTCATCATGGATGGAACACATGTTAATTGCTGACAGTGATGGACATACATAAAGATTAAAGGAATGAAATAAACACTTGGAACCACTCATAGGCCTGACTACTGTCAATTTTTGATGAGGCCTTTCTAAGACTTGGGTGTTAAGATATTTTGAGGATGGCACAAAAGAAATGTTTTTTTTTTCTTAGGCCCAGGACTCACACACCTAGTCCTGGACTCTTTCTTCACCCTTGTATGCAGAGTTTCCTGCTAAAACAACTGATGGGTATATCTTGAGGAGGAACCTTCATTCAAGAATACATTCATGCCTGAGTTCACTCACTGGATGAAAACTCATCAGCTCCTGTACTGGAGACATTTTTCTAGGTACCAGGAGGAATATATCAGAGAGCAGAATGGCAACAGATCCTGTCATGAAAGGGTTTACAGTCTTGTAGCACAACCACTTCTGGACCATATCTGAAATGAGAGGTTATGATTGTTTGGATTTTCCTGGGGTACATCAGGATGATTCCAGTCATGGAGGTGCTGATGTGATAGAGCCTTTGGAAACTAAAGGATTTAAATATTCATTCATCCATGCATTCAACTTCATAAAATTTTTATTACAAACAGAAGATGATTTGAAAACAAATTCCACCCTCTTGGATTTAGAGTCTATTTGAGAAGAGACTGGGAAGAATATATAGCTCAGAAAATATGTTATCATAACTCATGAATAAGTGGGGCAAATCTGTCTGGTGAAGTCAAGGGACACTTTCCAGAGGAGGTAAAAATCTGAATGAAATTCAACCTTTGAGAAAGACCAGCATGGAGACAGACATAACGGGGATGCTGGGCAGAGGGGTGGGGGGTGGTCAGATGGTGCATTCTGAATGAGAGATCATCCTACATAAAGTATTAGGGACAAGAAAGAAATGTGTTATCCAAATAATTGAAAGTAACTTGACTTGACTGGACTGAAGGATGGGGCTGAGAATTTGGGTCACAAATGCTGAAAAGGGCTGAGAATATCTCAGGCTTTTGGACTTGATATCTTAGATTGTGTATGTGACTTTTGAAGGGAGAAGCGTCAGGAGCATACTTGTAGTTTAGGAAAACAATAAAGGAAAAGATGTTTTCAAGAAGGAAGATGTCAGTACTTTTTTTTTTAAAGATTTTTTTTTTAAGATTTTATTTATTTGACAGAGAGAGAGACCGTGAGAGAGGGAACACAAGCAGGGGGAGTAGGAGAGGGAGAAGCAGGCTTCCTGTGGAGCAGGGAGCCCGATGCGGGGCTCGATGCGGGGCTCCATCCCAGGACCCTGGGATCATGACCTGAGCCAAAGGCAGACACTTAATGACTGAGCCACCCAGGCACCCCAGTACTTTTAACGGATAGTAAGGGGGCAAGTTAGATGAAAAGTAAAATGTATCCGTGAAGTTGTCAATTAGAAGCTCCTTCCTGACATCATTAATCAGAGCACTTGAGGAGGTAACAGGGAAATCCTTCAGAGGTCTGAAAAATGAATGGTGTGTGTGTGTGTGTGTGTGTGTGTAGAATAACAAGCTATAACCCCCACTCCTCCATGGAAAGAGCTCAGAAGAGAGGAGCAAGCACCAATCTGTGGAAATAATTTTTTTTAAAGGGAAGAGGGACTGGGAATCAGGACATAGAGACCTTATTTACATCTAGAAAGCATCATCTTGGGGCATAGGACTTAGAGGACCAGGCTTCTTTGTGAGACAAAGAGTTGGCAAAATAGTTTTAGGCTCTTTTCTCTCCCCCCTTGCTGTCCTGGCTGGATTGCTGCTTGTACTTTACCAATGAGAGATAAGAAACAAAAAACTCAGCTCAGGCCAAACTGAATTTGCAGCCTAACAATGGGGCAGCAGGGATGAGCCGCACAGCAGGTAATGTTTAAGTATTTCTTCCTTCACTCATCCTCCTCTAGGCCCTAAATTTACAAGAAAAAAGGATGAACAGGTTGTAAAAAGCAATCTTAGGAGGAGAGAAATGGAGATAGGGAGTGGTGTGGTCTACAGTCACCTAGATGGGACAAAACCAACAGAAGAGAGTGGACTCTACTGCACTATAAGCCCTGGGCTCTGTTCCTGAGCAGATCACTCCTCCTTACTTAAATTGACAGAGGTAACACTTCAGTGCCTTCTCCTGACACCTTTCTAATCTAAATAGCTGATATCCCTGTAGAATGATCACAAAAATAAAAAGACACGTAGAAATGTATACACTATATAAAGAGAGGATCACTATATAAAAAGAGACATCAACTCAGCATTTTAACAACATGAGCTAGAATTAATGAAATAGAGCATCAAGATTTTTTCAATTTTTTTTTTTTTTTTTTTTTAATTTTAAGTAGGCTCCATGGCCCACATGAGGTTTGAACTCAAGGGCCTGAGATCAAGAGTTGCATGCTCTACCAACTGAGCCAGCTAGGTGCCCCTAGAACATCAAGATTTAAATGTTCTCAAAGATATAATAAGGAAAAATAATGGAAACAAAAGATTGAGAGGATTTGTTACACCAAAAGACTTACAAGGGTCCTCCTTGCCCTGCATAGCTTCCTCCCCAACCTCCTCAAATTTTTGCACAAATATCATCTTAGTGTGGCCTATTGATCAGATTATTTAAAAATTATATCCTCATGTCATTCTTTATTCACATTCTCTGCTTTATTTTTATCCACAGCACTTACCACTTTCTAACATACTACACAGTTTATCTTTCTGCTCTCTCTGAAAACATATTCTCCATAAGGTCATTGATCTGTATCCTTAGCGCCTAGAACATGGCCTAACTCATAGTGGGTACTCACAAATACTTGTTGAACTAGATCAGTAAGTGAAGAAGTGCAAGAGATATAGGAATAAAGCATAAGGTATTAACTTACGGATTTACTTTCTAATAAAGCAAGGGCAAAAGGTAAAAAGGAAGGAAGGAAGATAGAAAGGGGGAGAGAGAGGAAGGGAAGAAGGAAGGGAGGGAAGAAAGGAAGAGTAAAAGAACATATACCAACCTGGACTAAAATAATAAATGATATCTGTGATGTGAGGATGTTGTGGGTTGGGCACTGGAAGGGGAACCAAAAAGAATTGAGAGGTTGCTAAAGCACTGAGTGTTTAGTTGTAGGTGAGCTGTCAGTAGGGGCCACAGACAACTGAAGGCTTGGCTGGAGCACTAGTATCTTCTTTCTCTCGTGGCTATTGGCCGGCCTTGGTAGCTTCCCATGTGGGCTTCTCCATGAGGTTGTGTTGGGCAGGGTATCTTGCTTCTCACAGGACAAGTGATCCAAGAGAAAGCAAGAGAGAGCAACCAAGACAGGCCACTAGCGTTTTATAACCTAGTATCAGTGTTCCCATCCCATCACTTTTGTGTTCTACTTGTTAGAATCCAGTTTTATACAGATAGGTTAAAGACGGGCTCAGTGTATTGGCCCCTATGTTTTTTTCTTCTTCAGTGCAGACTGTGGCCATTACCCGGCCTGCACCAAAACCCATTTTTTACGCATCCAATTGCTTTAAATATAGACCGAATGAGCATGTATCTCGCCTTTTAGAGCCTGCCTGGTTTGCATGCCCCATGAAACTGCACTTGACATCTGCTAGCCTTGATGAGAAAAATCCTTGCCCTATAAAAGACCCCAAACTGCTTTATAGCTGTCTGACCTGGAGGCTGTACTGCTGAATGGCCTCTCCTAGACTCGTAAGCCCTTCTCTGATTCTCTTTCTACCTGGGAATTCTTTGCCTTCTTTTTCTGGGTGTTGGCCCTGTGCCACTCTTTCTGGAAGGTTTACAGCTGTGAGGGACCTCCCTGCTCACCTGACCTTTCTAAATGCCACCCAAAGCTCTCTGTGTGTTACTGTCCTCTCCTCACAGCACTTTTTGCCCTTTTCCTCCAACAGCCTTAGATCCTCAGACTCCCTAACCATGTTTCTTTGATGCTGAATAATTTGAGATTGTAATTGGAACTTTATGAATGTTAGATTGCATTGATGTCAGATCCATTATAGTCCTCTAAGTAATTTTGATTTTTTTTAAAGATTTTGTTTATTTATTTGTCCGATATATATAGAGAGAGCACGAGCAGGGGGAACGGCAGGCAGAGGGAGAAGCAGGCTCCCTGCTGAGCAAGAAGCCTGATGCGGGACTGGATCCCAGGACCAGTGCCAGCTCCTCATGCCCAGGCTCCACCCACCGGGACAGTGAGTAAGGTTAAGAACAAAAGGGTCCAAGCCACAGTGGAGATGCCCCAGAACTCTGTTTCTCAAGCCACACAGCAGGGCAAACAGCCTCCAGTCTCTCTTATTCCCTCCCCAGCCACTGGGGCGGGAGAGGATTCTGTAAATATATTCTACTACTCCTGGTTGTGCCTCCTCACATGGGGCATGGAGCTCAGCCATTCATCTTGAGGTGGAGCTGGTTGGAGGTGGGGAGGGCATGGTCAGTGACTCCCTAGTGACTCTGGGAGGACACAGCTGCCGGGTCCCTAAGCACAAAACAGAGGCAGGGCCCCAGGTGTCTGGTTTCCCAGCTGAGAGTTCAACCATCAGACCCTCTTCCCAGGCTGCTCATATCCAAGTTTCTCTTCCTACTTGATTCCTCGTAGATCAGCACCTAGCGTGGAGTGGTGAGTATTTGGGAGGATAAATTAACATGTTTGTGTGGTTCACTGCATTCGCTAGGAAATGAGGGGAACCCTGGGGAAGTAGAAGGAGAAGGTACTGGCTGAGGTGAACAAAAGAGAATAAGCACACTTAGGGGTCTTCAGAACTAAGGGAATAGAGACGTTCTAGAAGGAGGAAGGAATGTAAGTGTCCACTTCCAAGTAGTAAAGATCTGGACAAATGGCAGTGGCTGTCCTGATATAAGGGCCTTGGTAATTAACTGTGGAGGGACAGGTGAAAAGGGTGGCAGGAAAGGGAGAGAGAGCCATGAACTTAGAAGAGAAGTCTGAATCAGAGATAGGGAAGAGTCTGCACTTCAAAATGGGACTGGAGGAGAAGCCAATAGGGAGATTGGGCAGGAGCCCCAGGGACTTCAGGTTTTTTTGTTTGTTTGTTTTTGTTTTCTGTTCTTAAAGAAAGAGGGGCCTCTGTTCTCCTGGTAAGATCCATACATGGAGGGCTGGGGTAGGGGGTGGGATAGTGCTTCTATAATGCAAACTCAGTTCTTTTTTTTTTTTTTTAAAGATCTTATTTATTTATTTGACAGAGACACAGAGAGAGCAGGAACACAAGCAGGGGGAGTGGGAGAGGGAGAAGCAGGCCTCCCGCAGAGCAGGGAGCCCGATGCGGGGCTCGATGCGGGGCTCGATCCCAGGACCCCGGGATCATGTCCTGAGCCGAAGGCAGAGGCTTAACGACTGAGCCACCCAGGCGCCCCGCAAACTCAGTTCTTTATGTCAGAGATTTCTCTTAGGTTCTTGTCTGCCAGTGATTCTCCTTATTTATACTATTCATACAGATTTCCTATTATTAAAACATGTATGTGGATTTGTGGGGCAGGAAGCTTTTGGAAATGTGGAGCCTCTGCCCTCACTCCTGGCCCACTGAAACAGAATCCACATTTTACAAGATCCTTGGGTGACTCGCTTACACATTAAAGTTTGAGAGACACTGGTCTAATGCAGGCTCAAAGACAATGGCATGGTTTTGGCTATGCATTGTCCCAAATGTCTCCAACTATTCTGCTTCCAACAAACGTGCAGCAACTAACTTCCTGTTTTCTTATTTGGTGCATTGTATAGTCAGGAGTAATGACTTGAGGCTTCCTATTGACAATGGCAGACATCTCCCTCTGATCTCACAAACTCCACAGAAATGACCAAGAATGTTTTATTAATAATAAGATTATGTAACATCACTCCTTTATTTGGCTAGTAAACATTTGGAATTACCTAAATGCTATAATATTGCATCAGTACTCAAATCAAAATAATATTAGGCAGTCTTTCAAATATTTATAAATATGTTTTAAAGATTTATTTATTTTAGAGGGAGGAGGGGCAAGGGGAGAGGGAAAGAGAGAATCTCTAGCAGACTCCCTGCTGAGTGAGGAGCCCAACCCAGTGCTCCATCCCAGGACCCTGAGCTCATGACCCGAGGTGAAATCAAGAGTCAGACGCTTAATCTACTGACTGAGCCACTCAGGTGCCCCTTGTATATTTTTTAATAAATGGGAAATTACTATATTAATCTTATATGGCAGGAGCTGTATATAAAATGCAGAAATATGAGTGCAAGTTTTGATAACAATTGTGGAAACATTGAGAACAAAAATTAAAGAATGCATTCAAATTCAGAAATATAGTTTATATTGATTTTAGTTATATTGATATTAGTAAAGTTTTGGCATAAAGGACCTTTTTGGAAAACTTGGTAATTTTTAATACTTTTGATTTTATACAATACATGAATGCTGGATTAAATGCAACCCAATTAAATAAATGTTAATATATATAGAGTGTTTCTTCTCTTTGCACTTAACCAGCAAAGTACATCATGGAGGATGCTCCTTTTAGGAGGAAATGTGTTTGATCTCAGCCCTTAGATCTGATCTAGTTACTATTCCTTTTGGGTTATGAAATAATTGGATTTTGCTTTTCCTGAATTAGTTCCTTCCAAATCATTCATTTAGGGCTAAGGTAGTTAGAAGAGTCAATCCAGACCCTTCCCTTTACCTTCAGTACATGGTTCACATTTAGGCTGCTTGAGAGTTGGTATGTCTGATCATGTGATCTCTTTATCACAAGGGCTGGGGCATGTTTTTGTCCTGGTTTCTCATCTGAATCTACCACTGTGCCTAACACCATCATATACCAGCCAGCAGTGGTATTCGGCCTCGTCCTCGGGCTGGGCCCCTGTGAGGGTCAGGGCAGCTTTGCCCCCAAGAAGGGAACCTGAGAACCGGGCAGGGGTCCAGGAGTGTTTGCTGTTCGTGTTGAAAATCAATGTCCTAGGGGATTGGCCAGGCTTCTGCTGGAACCAGTATGGATAGTGAGCATTGGTGACTGCTCCGGTGTTGGAGGCACAGGTGAGAGTGACTGTCCCTCCTGGGGACACGGTCATTGAAGTCTCCTGGGTCACCACGGCCTGAGAACTGGTCCCTGAAATGAAAATAGACCCATGTTAGGAATGAAGAATAAAGGCAGAGGGATCCCTCCAAAGGCTGGCCTCTGAAATCTCCATGAACCTGGGCAGTGGGTGAGGAGAGGAGTCCAGGCCATGGTTTAGATGTTGGAAGGGCTCCTTGCCCCAGAGCTGAGGCTAGACTCTCTGATGGCTCTTTATCTCCTACTGAGCTTCTGTGGGAACAGGGTGTGTTTGAATGTTGCATTATGCAAATCTGAGCCCTCTACCACCCTGTCCACTGCATAGGTCCTCAACCCTGACAGTAGCTACACTGTCAGGGCGGGGTGGTGGGGGGCAGGGTGGTGGGGCGGGTGGGGGGCAGGCCAGGGGTGGCTGTGTGCTGTGGATTTAGTCCTTTGTAGGAAACAGCTGCTCTGAGATTTTACGCAGGCCAGGGAAATGCTGTTCAGGGTCTCTTAAATGGGAACCACTTGAGTTCCTGCCAGTCCTCTGAGAAGATCCACAGTGTCCCCTGCTGGCTTCCTTGTGCTGGGGTATGCAGTCTCATTCATTTAACAAGTAACTATTGATTTACCTTTTTGACATTGCAACTGTATTTGCCAGGCCATTCTACATTCACTGCTTGTCTCTTCTTGGCTCATTCCTGTTTGTACTTCTTTATCCAGTCGTTGAGATGCCATCCCAGTGTCAATTGTAGTGTTACATAGTCTTAATTTCTTATCTGAGTGTTTTGAGTGATTAAAGGAATTGTTTCATGACCAGGTGACTCTACCAAAGTTATGAATTTGAACCTTACATTGAATTAACAGCTGGCTTAAGTCAGGTTTTAGTAATTTACTTTGGAGAACTTTAAGAAAGAAAACCACCGAAGACTGAAGTTAAAGTTTTTACTGTGAATTTGGGGGAGACTAAGGTCAGCTGAATGAATGGTCAAGCAAGTCTATAGGACTAAGCATACCGTCCCACCCTCCCCACTATGGATACCCAGGTTGGGTGAGCTTTCTTGGTTGGCAGTGCTCCCCACATAGTATCACACATTGGTGCCAGGAGAAGTTAGCATTGTCTATGACTCCACTGGGAGAAGACAACTGGAAGATTTTGCTTGGAATCCTCCTGGCCCCAGCCCATGTTGCCTCTTCCTTTGGTTGATTTTAAAAATGTTTATTTGTTTGTTTGTTTATTTAACAGAGAGAGTGAGCACAAGCAGGGGGAACAGCAGGCAGAGGTAGAGGGAGAAGCAGGCTTCCTGCTGAGCAGGGAGCCCGATGTGGGGCTCGATCCCAGGACCCTGGGATCATGACCCAAGCTGAAGGCAGATGCTTAATGATTGAGCCACCCAGGTGGCTGATTTTGGCTGATTTTAATCTGCATCTTTTTGTTGTAATAAGCCATATCTATGGATGCAACAGGTTTCAGTGAGTTATCTGAGTCCATCTAGGGAATTATCAAAACTGAGGTGGTCTCAGGGACCGTGGAACTTGCAATTAGTGTTAGAATCAAGGGTGTTTTGGGATTCCCTTGGATTTTTCAGGGTCCAGGCTCACATCAGTTTGTTTTGTGACATCAGTGACATCATTGTGAGTCATAAGGCAAGTCCAAATCTCTTCATTACCTTAATTAAAAAACACTTTGTTGCTAAAAAGTGCTAACCATCATGTGAGCTTTCAGTGAGTCATCATCTTTTTGCTGGTGGAGGGTCTTGCCTCAGTGTTGATGGCTGGTGACTGATAAGGGTGGTGGGTGCTAAAGGTTGGGGTGTGGCAACTTCTTAAAATAATACAATAATGAAGCTTGCCATGTCGATTGACTTTTTTTTCATGAACGATTTCTCTGTAGCACACAATGCTGTTTATTAGCATTTTACCCTCAGTGGAACTTCTTTCATAGTTGGAGTCAATCTTCTCAAAGCCTGCTACTGCTTTATAAGTAAGTTTGAGCAATATCCTCAATCCTTTGTTGTCATCTCAACAAGCCACATGGCATCTTCACCAGGAGTAGTTTCCCTCTCAAGAAACCAATTTCTTTGCTCATCTATAAGAAGGAACTCATCATCCATTCAAGTCTATCACAAGACTGTAGCAATTCAATCACATATTCATGCTCCACTTATAATTCTAGTTCTATTGCTATTTCTACCATATCTGCAATTACTTCCTCCACTGAAGTCTTGAACCCTTCAGAATCATGTGTGAAGGTGGGAATCTACTTCTTCCAAACTCCTGTTCATGTTGCTCTTTTGACATCTTCCCATGAATCATAAATGTTTTTGGTGGCATCTAGAATGGTGAATTCCTTCTTAAAGTTGTCTATTTACTTTGCCCAGATCCATCAGAGGAATCACTCTCTATGGCAGCTAATAGCCTTACAAAACATATTTCTTCAATAATGAGACTTGAAAGTCAAAATTACTCCTTGATCCATGGGCTACAGAATGGATGTTGTGCTAGCAGGCATGAAACAACATTAATCTCATTATACACCTCCATTCCAGCTCTTGGGCGACCAGGCTGATTGTCATGAGCAGTAGCAGTAATATTTTGAAAGGGATCTGTTCTTCTGCACAGTAGGTCTCAACAGTGGGTTTAAAATATTCAGTAAACCATATAGTAAACAGATGTGCTGTCATCCAGGCTTTTGTTGTTCCATTTATAGAGCACAGGTAGAATAGATTTAGCATAACTCTTAAGGGCCATAGGATTTTTGGAATGGTTAATGAGCATTGGCTCCAATTTAAAGTCACCAGCTGCCTTAGCCCTGATGAGAGAGTCAGCCTGGTCTTTGAAGCTTTGAAGCCTGGCATTGACTTCACCTCTCTAGCTACAGAAGTACTAGATGGAATCTTCTTCCAGTTGAAGGCTGTTTCATCTACATTGAAAATCATTGTTGGAGTGCCTGGGTGGCTCAGTCATTAAGCGTCTGCCTTTGGCTCAGGTCATGATCCCGGGGTCCTGGGATCGAGCTCCACATTGGGCTCCCTGCTCTGAGGGAAGCCTGCTTCTCCCTCTCCCACTCCCCCTGCTTGTGTTCCCTCTCTCACTGTGTCTCTCTCTATCAAATAAATAAATAAAATCTTTTTAAAAAAAAGAAAATTATTGTTTTTTAAAAATTATTTCATGTTTTATTTATTTATTTAAGTATTTTATTTATTTGACAGATAGAGACATAGCGAGAGAGGGAACACAAGCAGGGGGAGTGGGAGAGGGAGAAACAGGCTTCCCACCCAGCAGGGAGCCCGATGCGGGACTCAATGCAGGGCTCAATCCCAGGACCCTGGGACCATGACCTGAGCCGAAGGCAGACACTTAATGACTGAGCCACTCAGGAGCCCTAAGAAAATCATTGTTTAGTGTAGCCACCTTCATGAATTATCTTAGCTAGATCTTCTGGATAACTTGCTGAAACTTCCACATCAAAACTTGATGTTGTAATGTATGGGGATTAACATAACAATAAAAAAATTAAAAAAAAAACAAAAAAAACCAAAAAAACTTGATGCTTCACCTTGTGCTTTTATATTATAGAGATGGCTTCTTTCCTTCTAGCTTATGAACTGACCTCTGCTAGCTTTAAACTTTTATTCTACAGCTTCCCCACCTCTCTTAGCATTCACAGAATTGAAGAGAGTTAGGGCCTTGCTTTGGATTAAGCTTTAGTTTAAGGGAATGTTGTGGCTGGTTCAATCTCACTCTCACTTTCTCCAGATCAGTGATAAGGCTGTTTTGCTTTCTTATCATTTGTGTATCACTGGAATAGCACTTTTAATTTCCTTCAAGACTTTTTTTTCCCCCATCACAACTTTGCTGTTTGGCACAAGAGACCTAGTTTTCGGCCTCTCTTGGCTTTTGGCATGTCTTCCTTACGAAGTTTAATCATTTCTGGTTTTTTCTTTAAAGTGAGAGACGTGCAATTCTTAATTTCACTTGAGCATCATGAAGCCATTGTAGGTTTATTAAGTGACCTAATTTTAATATTGTTCTGAATTAGGAAATGGGGAGGCCCGAGGGGAGTGAGAGAGATGGAGGAATGGCTAGTTGATGGAGCAGTCAAAACACATTTTTCAATTAAGTTTGCCATCTGATATGGGCAGGGTTTGTGGTGCACCAGGACAGTTACAATAGCAGTATGAGACACCACTGATCACAGATCACCAGAACAAACATAATAATAATGAACAAGTTTGACATATTCTGAGAATTAACAAAATGTGACACAGAGACATGAAGTGAGCAAATGCCGGAAAAAATGGTGCCAATAAGCTTGCTCAATGCGGGGTTGCCACAAAACTTCAGTTTGTAAAAAGGTAATATTTGTGAAGTGCAATAAAGCAAAGTGCAGTAAAACAAGATATGCCTGTACCACTATCCTTTATTAGCTGCAGATATGTTTCATAGGCATTCATGACCCTCCCATAAATAAGCTGAGTGTTTACTATCCACAGGAGCACGGATGGCACATGCCATTCTCTCTGTCCATCAAGCCTCTCATCTCCACCTCCCCTCAGCTGGAGAGTGGATGGAGGAGCCATTCTCTGGCCTAAATTTTCTGAGCTATCAGATTTTGTCACAGTAATTTCCTGACTTTGAGATGGCAAGTTTGTCCACAAAGATTATGGGGAACTCTCCCAGGGCAACCAGATATGGAGGAGTGAAGGAGGCATGATTGGTCAGAGGCAGAAGGTGATGCAGTTGCAACAAAGTAGACACTCCCATGATGGGCTCTAGAGTTGACAAGCCTCTCAGGGTCCTGAAGTGGGATGAGAGGGGTAGAACCTGGTAACTACGCATCATTCAGTCTTTGAATGCAAACTGCACCTAGAAGAGTTGGTGGGCTTGGATGAACCCATAACCCATAACCCATAATCAAGGGTTAGTCTCATAGCATGATTCAGGGGAGACCTGTTGGCTGGTTACACTCATTTGCTGGAGAAGGCATGGTTTAGTCCTAGAGCAGGGCATTATGGCAGGGCACCACTACATCCATTACAGTCCACCTCGTGCCCATGCTCAGATCCCCAAGCTTCATACAGTGAGGCTTGGGAGCAATTCCTCCTTGCTGTGGTTTAGTCTCTTTTCCAGATGGAAACTTGAGAGAGGTCATTCACTGGGATGAAATGCAGATCCTGCTGCTGAAGTTGGGCTCAAGAATGTAACCAGTGCTAATTGTCCTCTGTCTCCACCACCCATTTTAGATTTGCCTCAACTGTGATGAGCCCCTGGGCAAGTTGAGGTGCCTTCCCTGGTAAGGTTAACCAGATTCTCATACTTGAGTGTGAATCCAGTCACCATGTCTTTCTCAGAACTACATTGTTAGATCTATCCACTTATCACCCAAATAAGACAAAGAAGGCATATCAATAGATACCATTCATGTCAGCCACAAAATTTTCTCTACTCTATCCTGATGATCAGGCTCAACTCTTCCTGCCAATTTCGTAGTTTCTCTCTTTGTCTGTTGTTCTGTTGTCATGAAGGGTGCCAAGTCATCCAATGGAGCTGAAATTAAAGTGTATTGGAACTCTTGCTGTGTCTTCTCATGTATGCATTCATGTATAGAAATCTTGACCTCCAAACCCATACCTTCAGAGTTGTAGGGAATGAACACACAAATTCCCCAAATGGATCACCAGTTGTGATGAATAGAGGGACTTCTCCTATATGTACCCTGTAGTACCAGGAGCCATATGATTTTTTCAATGCAGGGCATAGCACCATCAATTAATTATGCCTTAGGGTGAATATGCATTCTCAAATATGGCTCCCTAAGCCGAAGGGGTGTCTTGGGTTGGTATCTCTGTTGCAATTTCAACTGACTTGGTATTTATACCTTCAAGTCTGTTACTGAATGTGGGATTCCTTGGGATCAGCATGTCACTCTCTGCAGATGAGGTTAACTCTTAAATTGCTGACAGCTTGAAGCTGACCATTGAGCCCTCACAATAGCAGAGGCAAAAAGCATTTATTTGAAGGGGGATCTGAGTTATGTATGCTGACATACCTGTGTCTACCAACTGGGGTGGGTGAGACACAATCACTATAATACATTAATTGAGGCAAGGAACTAAAGGTCCAACTGATCCTTATTAAAACTCTTGACCAGGGGGCCTGTTTTCTTCATGATTTCTACACAGCCCCTGAGAACCTAACCCTGTGTTCTTTTGGGATGCTATAGTGAAAACTGGCTCATAACTCATGAGATTTCTCCTTGACAGGCTACCAGATTTCAGAATTTCCATTCTGTCAGATCAGTTTGTAAAGAGGGCCTACTTATCTACATCCATTGTGTAAAATGATTTGATATCTCCACTCCATATTATTCTTCTGTGCAAAATTTCTTGATAGCTCATTCTTTTATAATTTTAAATATTACCTTGCAAGTCTTTTATAAGATGTTTTTAGGGAAAGGAATAAGGATCAACCATGGGGGAAGGAAACTTGATTTAGAGGGAAATGACACTTGCCTCTCTAATGAACAATCCCCAACCTCCCCATCATCTTGCCTAACCATCACAGCCTTGCAGGAAACGCTGCAGAGTTCTACAGTCTGTGTAGGGAACACACACAGAGGGCAGAGGGGGCAAATGCTGGTCTGCTTTTCTTTTCTAAAGTTCTTTTCTGCCTTCAAGACACAGGGAAGATCAGTTTTGTAAATTGGATTAAGATGCAGGGAAAGAAACTGCATTCCTAGAGTATAAATCATCTTATACTTACATTAAAACTTTGTGTTTATTACCATATTTTGGAATTAATCCTATTCTTTTTGGATTGTTTTCATTCTATTTTATTTTAGACTTTCCTGCAAGTCAGTGAGAGGGAAATGTGATTATTTCCCTGGTTCCCCTTAAGTGTCACCTTATATATATTCTGCTGCTAAGTTTATCATTACACATAGAATATCATAGCTGTGTAGTATGATACTTTTCTCTTGGTAATTAAATGCTGGCTGACCCAAATCCGGAGTTGGGTATGGTAAGTGTGTGTGTGTGTATGTGTGTGTGTGCGTGTATGTGTGTGTGTGTGTTTATTTTGCCACTTCTGTTAATAACCAGCCAACTGATGATATATATCTTTGTATTGGCTTTTATGCATGTATTGTTATCAAAAAATAGTGAATTAAAAACAAAACATTTTGAAACCTACAACAATGGAGTTGACTGCTTCCTCTGGGACCATGGAGATCAAACTCCCTGGGCCCACAGTAGATAGATGCAGTCTCTGTGATCAGAAGATGGGTGATATTGGGAGCAGAGGGTGAGACTGAGCCTGGTGGTTTGTGTCTCACTTCTCCACCTGCCTCTGTCTCTGTGTCATAGTTGCTGTATCACAGAGCACAGTAATATTGGGCCTCATCCTCTGTCTGGGCCCCAGTGATGGTGAGGGCAGCCTTCTGTCCCACCAGGGAGCTGGAGAATGGGGCAGGTACCCCTGGGTTTAGGTTGCTAGTGCTACTTATCAGACCCTGGGGTACCTGGTAGGGCTTCTGTTGGACCCAGCTAACATGATTACTGGTGGTAACAGCCCTAGTACTGGAACCACAGGTGATTGTGACTGTTCCCCCAGGGCTCATGGACAGTGAAGTTTCCTGAGTCACCATGGCCTGGGAAGTGGCTCCTAAAAACAGGGGAGAGACTAAAGGTCTGGAGGAAGGACAGGGGCATGAGGGTGCAGTGTGGCCTTTCCCACCCCCAACCCCCAAAGTCGCCCTGACCTGTGCAGTGAGCCAGAAGTGTGAGCAGGAGAAGAGCCCAGACCATGGTGGAGATGCCCCAGTGCTGAGCTTCTCAACACCCTTCAGCAGAGTCAGCTTGCACAGTTCCCATTATAACTACTACCACCTGCTGGGTCAGGGCTTTCATGCAAATGTGCTCCCCTCCCAGGAGTTCTCAGCAACAACATGGCCAGGTCACAGCTACTGAGCTGTTGCATGTCAGTGGGACCCTGGGCCTGGAAGACCCACGACCAGCCCTCCTCTTACACGTCTGCCTCCCAAACCCCCCCACTAGTATCCTTTGTTGATGGAAAGATGCACTCCTGCAGGCTTTCCCTTCTTCTCTCCTCTAATTCTCAGGTCTGCCCTTTGTAGTTCTCTGAGAAGGTGACTTTCAGTGCCTGGGGTTCTCCACACAGGAACCTGGTGAAGGAACCTGGGGACATGGTGGCTTAAATGCCCCACTGCCTTTCTTTATTCTTCAGGCCAATTCACACAGCAGCCATGTCTGATGAGTGGGAGAGCCAGGATCTTGGGTGCTGCTGATGTCACAGCTTACGTCCCCCTTAAACCCAGCTACTCCTGTGTATATCCAGACACATTAATGTGTCAGCTATCCCACAGAAATCTCTTCCAGAGCTCAGGAACATTCCAGAAATTGCATTTGAATATTTTATAGTTTCCTATTGCTCCAGGTCTATAACAGATGGCATGGCAATGATCTTATTAGTGCTTGCCAAATATTCTACCTGATGTTTTTATTATTCTCTTTTTCTCATGACAGACAGCTGTACTAATGCAAGGTCATATGGCTCCAATGGCTGAAGTGTTTGCCTCATACAGAGTATGCAAGACACTCATTTGTCTCTGATTTTTCAAACCTAGTCTCTTTCTTGGTCAGCTGAAAATGAGTCACAGCAATTTCTCCAATTGTAGAGTATGTGCTTCCAGAACCAGAATAAGCCTAGTAAAGTGTTGTGATTCCTTTTTGAGGATGAAAACTGTGAGATATAATGCTTTATTTTATATTTAGAAGTATCTAAAAATGTTCTAGACTAGGGAATCCCTAGGGGACTGGTGGACTCACTGGTGTGATGGGCACCTGATTCTTTATAGGGTGGGCCCCCCATCCTCAGGAACTTTGGTGTCTTACCAAACACTTTGATGTACTTCCACCTCTTGCTCATCTTGTTCAATTAAATCAATGTCAGCAATATAAGGCATTATTGTGAAGTTCTGTACAACATGCGGATGGTCCAGTTTTCTTGGAGATATGTTGTCTATGAGGAAAAGTAAAAACAGTTTTTGGGCAACACTTTAAATGTACTATTGTTCACTCTATGTGAGTATGAACAGCATCTGATACTCCATATGCCAACTGATAAGTATGGAAAAGTGTGCATTCACCAGATTATGGCTCTATACCATTTAACTGATTTAGTGTTAATTAATGTACTCTAGAAAATATACCACATCAAGCAGAGCAGCTTCAATTGGGATACTACTTGTCTGAGTTTATAATAGTCCACCTTCATCTGGCAGGATCAATGTGCTTTGATTGTTGTTGACAGTTTTTGTTTAGAAGCCAGACTGATGAATTGAATGCAGGCATGTTGGGGACTCATACCAATGCATCATTAAGGATAACCCTAATCTCTGCTATTTTCCCACAATAATATTTTGTAAATTTCTATCTTGAAGAAAATGGAACAAGACATGGTTCCAGAGGGTTTGTTTGGCCTTCTCAAATACCCATTGTCTTACTTCTTGGCCTACTTCACCAGACCAATAAGCAAGTATGGAGATTCTGCTGACAGTTATGAATATGTCCCCTGGGTGATTCTATGGACCCAATAGATTTGCTGTAAGCTGTACCTCTAGTAGATGGGATATGCAGTTATCCCCACTGTAATGGAGGGCATGGTGATGCTTTTGGTTCCTGACTAGGAATGTCATTTGAAACGTGTTCAACAATACTCAAAATATCTGGATTATTTCTTTTCTCCAAGCTATGGTCCATTAAATGACCCAGAGATCACTTTGGGGCAGCAGTGTGAGAGTCATTAGCATGTCTGTTGGCCAAGGGGTGAATTCCTCACAGAGTTCCAGCCTAAATTTCAGTTAAAAACATCAAGGTGGGGGCGAGGGGGGGGCGGAGCAAGATGGCAGAGGAGTAGGAGACCTGGATTTCGTCTGGTCCCAGGAATTCAGCTGGATAGGGATCAAACCATTCTGAACACCTACGAACTCAACAGGAGATCGAAGAAAAGAATAGCAACAACTCTCTGAACAGAAAAGCGACCACTCTCTGGAAGGTAGGACGTGCGGAGAAGTGAATCCGAGGCGATATTCGGGAGGATAGAAGGCGGGGGAGGGGACTCCGTCGGCCGCTTCTGGCAAGTGATAGAGCCAGGGAGCACAAAGTCGGAACTCTTAGAGTCTGCTCCGCTGAGGGACGTCACTCTGGTGGCGAAGTGGGGGGTGGAACCCTCGCGGGACAGTGTGGTCTCAGGACCCTCGGGGTCACAGGAAGACCGGGGGTGCCTGAGTGCGGCAGAGCTCCCAGGTATCGGAGCGGGGAAGCCGGCTGCAGAGACGGAGCCCAGGCGCGGGCTCTCAGCTCGGGGTTCCCATAAACCGTGATCCGGGGCACAGTCGGGCCACTGCTCCTCCAGCAGGGACCCAACAAGCGGCAGATCCGGGGAGACTCACCTTCTTCCCCCAGGAGGAGAGGTGCGGGAGCGCACCGCGGGGATCTGCTGGGTTTGGAGACTCCACACGGGGTCGGGTACCAAAGACAGAAATGCGCGGTCACAGGCCGGGTGAGCACGGAGTGCGGCCGGAGACCGGGGAGACGGGAGTGACTGACGGCTTTTCTCTGGGGGCACACTGAGGAGCGGGACCCCGAGTTCTCGGCTCCTCCAGGGCGGAGACTGGGAGGCCGCCATTTTCACTCTCCACCTCCAAAGCTGTACGGAAAGCTTGCAGGGAACAAAAGCTCCCGAGAGCAAACCCGAGCAGATTACTTAGCCCGGACCGGGCAAAGGCGGGGCAATTCCGCCTCCGGCAAAGACATTTGGGAACCACGGCAACAGGCCCCTCCCCCAGAAGATCAGCGAGAACAGCCAGCCAAGGCCAAGTTTACCGATCAGTGAGAACGGCAGAACTCCGGCGCTAGGGGAATACTGCGCATAGAATTCATGGCTTTTTTACCATGAGTCTTTAGTCTTTCAAAGTTAATTTTTTTTAACTGTCTTTTTTTTGGGGGGGTTTTTTCTTTTCCCCTTTTTCAACCAACATCTTATCAATCCCTTTTTTAAAAAACATTTTTATGTTTCATTTTTAGAGTCATATTCTATCCCTTCATAGTAGTTACCCATATTTTTGGCGCATATATATATATATATATATATATATATATAAGTTGTTCTCTCTTTAAAATTTTGAGATACAGTTTCTTCTAACAGATCAAAATATACCCTAAATCTCTAGTGTATGGCCTGTTCTAGTCTGCTTGATCACATTCTCTCCCTTTTTTTTTCCTTTTTTTTTCTTAAATCCACTTCTTTCTTTTTTCAAACAACTTCTTATCTTATCAATTCCTTTTATAAAATCTTTTATAATTTTCATCTTTACAGTCATAGTCCATCCCTTCATCATATTAACCCTTATTTTTGTACATATATAAGTTTTTCTTTCTTTAAAATTTTGGGAGGCACTTTCTTCTAACAGACCAAAATACACCCCAAATCTAGTGTGTGACACTGATCTATGCACCAGCCTGATCATATTTGATCATATTCTGTTTTTTTTTGTTTTGTTCTGTTTTTGTTTGTTTTTATCTTTTTCTTTTTCTTTTTTTTCTTTTTCTTTTTTCTTTCTTTCCCTTTCTTTTCCCCCGGTTTCAGGTCTTTTCTGATTTGTTTGAGTATATTTTCTGGTAACATTGGTACCCTGTTAGCATTTTGTTCTCTCATTCATCTGTTCTTCTCTGGACAAAATGACAAGATGGAAAAAATCACCTCAACAAAAAGAACAAGAGGCAGTACTGACTGCCAGGGACCTACTCAATACGGACATTAGTACGATGTCAGAACTAGAGTTCAGAATGATGATTTTAAAGATACTAGCGGGGCTTGAAAAAAACATGGAAGTTATTAGAGAAACCCTTTCTGGAGAAATAAAAGAAGTAAAATCTAACCAAGTCGAAATCAAAAAGGCTATTAATGAGGTGCAATCAAAAATGGAGGTTCTAACTGCTAGGATAAATGAGGCAGAAGAGAGAATTAGCAATATAGAAGACCAAATGACAGAAAATAAAGAAGCTGAGAAAAAGAGAGATTAACAACTACTGGATCACGAGGGCAGAATTCGAGAGATAAGTGATACCATAAAGTGAAACAACATTAGAATAATTGGGATCCCAGAAGAAGAAGAAAGAGAGAGAGCGGCAGAAGGTATATTGGAGCAAATTATAGCAGAGAACTTCCCTAATTTGGGGAAGGAAACAGGCATCAAAATCCAGCAGGCACAGAGAACCCCTCTCAAAATCAATAAAAATAGCTCAACACCCCGACATCTAATAGTAAAACTTACAAGTGTCACAGACAAAGAGAAAATCCTGAAAGCAGCTTGGGACAAGAGATCTGTAACCTACAATGGTAGAAACATTAGATTGGCAACAGACCTATCCACAGAGACCTGGCAGGCCAGAAAGGACTGGCAGGATATATTCAGAGCACTAAATGAGAAAAATATGCAGCCAAGAATACTATATCCAGCTAGGCTGTCACTGAAAATAGAAGGAGAGATAAAAAGCTTCCAGGACAAACAAAAACTAAAGGAATTTGCAAACACGAAACCAGCCCTACAAGAAATATTGAAAGGAGTCCTCTAAGCAAAGAGAAACCCTAAAAGCAACATAGACCAGAAAGGAACACAGACAATATACAGTAACAGTCACTTTACAGGCAATACAATGGCCCTAATTCCATATCTTTCAATAGTTACCCTGAATGTAAATGGGCTAAATGCCCCAATCAAAAGACACAGGCTATCAGATTGGATAAAAAGACAAGACCCATCGATATGCTATCTGCAAGAGACTCATTTTAGACCCAAAGACACCCCCAGATTGAAAGTGAAGGGGTGGAAAACCAATTACCATGCTAATGGACACCAAAAGAAAGTGGGGTGGCAATCCTTATACCAGACAAATTAGATTTTAAACCAAAAACTGTAATAAGAGATGAGGAAGGACACTATATCCTACTTAAAGGGTCTATCCAACAAGAAGATCTAACAATTGTAAATATCTATGCCCCTAACATGGGAGCAGCCAATTATACAAGGCAATTAATAACAAAAGCAAAGAAACACATCGACAACAATACAATAATAGTAGGGGACTTTAACACCCCCCTCACTAAAATGGACAGATCATCTAAGCCAAAGATCAACAAGGAAAGAAAGACTTTGAATGACACACTGGACCAAATGGACTTCACAGACATATTCAGAACATTCCATCCCAAAGCAACAGAATACACATTCTTCTCTAGTGCACATGGAACATTCTCCAGAATAGATCACATCCTAGGTCACAAATCAGGTCTCAACCGGTACCAAAAGAATGGGATCATTCCCTGCATATTTTCAGACCACAGTGCTTTGAAACTAGAACTCAATCTCAAGAGGAAAGTTGGAAAGAACTCAAATACATGGAGGCTAAAGAGCATCCTACTAAGAATGAATGGGTCAACCAGGAAATTAAAGAAGAATTAAAAAAAATTCATGGAAACAAATGAAAATGAAAACACAACTGTTCAAAATCTTTGGGATACAGCAAAGGCAGTCCTAAGAGGAAAGTATATAGCAACACAAGCCTTTCTCAAGAAACAAGAAAGGTCTCAAGTACACAACCTAACCCTACACCTAAAGGAGCTGGAGAAAGAACAGCAAATAAAGCCTAAACCCAGCAGGAGAAGAGAAATAATAAAGATCAGAGCAGAAATCAATGAAATAGAAACCAAAAGAACAGTAGAACAGATCAACGAAACTAGGAACTGGTTCTTTGAAAGAATTGACAAGATTGATAAACCCCTGGCCAGACTTATCAAAAAGAAAAGAGAAATGACCCAAATCAACAAAATCATGAATGAAAGAGGAGAGATCACAACCAACACCAAAGAAATACAAACAATTATAAGAACATATTAGGAGCAACTCTATGCCAGCATATTAGATAACCTGGAAGAAATGGATGCATTCCTAGAGATGTATCAACTACCAAAACTGAACCAGGAAGAAATAGAAAACCTGAACAGACCTATAACCACTAAGGAAATTGAAGCAGTCATCAAAAATCTCCCAAAACACAAAAGCCCAGGGCCAGATGGCTTCCCAGGGGAATTCTACCAAACATTTCAAGAAGAATTAATACCTCTTCTTCTGAAACTGTTCCAAAAAATAGAAATGGAAGGAAAACTTCCAAACTCGTTTTATGAGGCCACCATTACCTTGATCCCAAAACCAGACAAAAACCCCATCAAAAAGGAGAGTTACAGACCCATATCCTTGATGAACATGCAATAATTCTCACCAAAATACCAGCCAATAGGATCCAACAGTACATTAAAAGGATTATTCACCACAACCAAGTGGGATTTATCCCTGGGCTGCAAGGTTGGTTCAACATCCACAAATCAGTCAATGTGATACAATACATTAATAAAAGAAAGAACAAGAACCATATGATCCTCTCAATAGGTGCAGAAAAAGCGTTTGACAAAGTACAGCATCCTTTCTTGATCAAAACTCTTCAGAATATAGAGATAGAGGGTACATACCTCAATATCATAAAACCCATCTATGAAAAACCCACAGCGAATATCATTCTCAATGGGGAAAAACTGAGAGCTTTCCCTCTAAGGTCAGGAACGTGGCAGGGATGTCCACTATCGCCACTGCTATTCAACATAGTATTAGAAGTCCTAGCCACAGCAATCAGACAACAAAAAGAAATAAAAGTCATCCAAATTGGCAAAGAATAAGTCAAACTCTCACTCTTTGCAGATGATATGATACTTTATGTGGAAAACCCAAAAGACTCCACCCCAAAACTGCTAGAACTCATACAGGAATTCAGTAAAGTGGCAGGATATAAAATCAATGCACAGAAGTCAGTGGCATTCCTATACACCAACAACAAGACAGAAGAAAGAGAAATTAAGGAGTCGATCCCATTTACAATTGCACCCAAAACCGTAAGATACCTAGGAATAAATCTAACCAAAGAGTCAAGGAATCTGTACTCAGAAAACTATAAATACTCATGAAAGAAATTGAGGAAGACACAAAGAAATGGAAAAACGTTCCTTGCTCATGGATTGGAAGAACAAATATTGTGAAGATGTCAATGCTACCTAGAGCAATCTACACATTCAATGCAATCCCCATCAAAATACCATCCACTTTTTTCAAAGAAATGGAACAAAGAATCCTAAAATTTGTATGGAACCAGAAAAGACCCCGAATAGCCAGAGGAATGTTGAAAAAGAAAAGCAAAGCTGGCGGCATCACAATTCCAGACTTCCAGCTCTATTACAAAGCTGTCATCATCAAGACAGTATGGTTCTGGCACAAAAACAGACACATAGATCAATGGAACAGAATAGAGAGCCCAGAAATGGACCCTCAACTGTATGGTCAACTAATCTTTGACAAAGCAGGAAAGAATGTCCAATGGAAAAAAGACAGTCTCTTCAACAAATGGTGTTGGGAAAATTGGACAGCCACATGCAGAGGAATGAAACTGGACCATTTCCTTACACCACACACAAAAATAGACTCCAAATGGTTGAAGGACCTCAATGTGAGACACGAGTCCATCAACATCCTAAAGGAGAACACAGGCAGCAACCTCTTCGACCTCAGCCGCAGCAACTTCTTCCTAGAAACATTGCCAAAGGCAAGGGAAGCAAGGGCAAAAATGAACTATTGGGACCTCATCAAGATAAAAAGCTTTTGCACAGCAAAAGAAACAGTCAGCAAAACCAAAAGACAACTGACAGAATGGGAGAAGATATTTGCAAATGACATATCAGATAAAGGGCTAGTATCCAAAATCTATAAAGAACTTCTTAAGCTCAACACCCAAAGAACAAATGATCCAATCAAGAAATGGGCAGAAGACATGAACAGACATTTTCCCAAAGAAGACATCCAAATGGCCAACAGACACATGAAAAAGTGTTCAATATCGCTCGGCATCAGGGAAATCCAAATCAAAACCTCAATGAGATCTCACCTCACACCAGTCAGAATGGCTAAAATTAACAAGTCAGGAAACGACAGATGTTGGTGGGCATGCGGAGAAAGGGGAACCCTCCTACACTGTTGGTGGGAATGCAAGCTGGTGCAGCCACTCTGGAAAATAGTATGGAGGTTCTTCAAAAAGTTGAAAATAGAGCTACGTTACGATCCAGTAATTGCACTACTGGGTATTTACACCAAAGATACAAACGTAGGGATCCGAAGGGGTACGTGCACCCTGATGTTTATAGCAGCAATGTCCACAATAGCCGAACTGTGGAAAGAGCCAAGATGTCCATCGACAGATGAATGGATAAAGAAGAGGTGGTATATATATACAATGGAATATTATGCAGCCATCAAAAGGAATGAAATCTTGCCATTTGCAACGACGGGATGGAACTGGAGGGTGTTATGCTGAGCAAAATAAGTCAATCAGAGAAAGACATGTATCATATGACCTCACTGATATGAGGAATTCTTAATCTCAAGAAACAAACTGAGGGTTGCTGGAGTGGTGGGGGATGGGAGGGATGGGGTGGCTGGGTGAAAGACATTGGGGAGGGTATGTGCTATGGTGAGCGCTGTGAATTGTGCAAGACTGTTGAATCACAGATCTGTACCTCTGAAGCAAATAATACATTATATGTTAAAAAAAAAAGAAGAAGAAGATAGCAGGGGGGGAAGAATGAAGGGGGGAAATCGGAGGGGGAGATGAACCATGAGAGACTATGGACTCTGAAAAACAAACTGAAGGTTCTAGAGGGGAGGGGGGTGGGAGGATGGGTTAGCCTGGTGATGGGTATTAAAGTGGGCACGTTGTGCATGGAGCACTGGGTGTTATACGCAAACAATGAATCATGGAACACTACATCAAAAACTAATGATGTAATGTATGGGGATTAACATAACTTAAAAAAAAATTCAAGGTGGGCACTTGGGTGACTCAGTTGATTAAACGTTTGCCTTTGGCTCATGTCATGATCCCAGGGTCCTGGGATGGAGCCCAGCCTTGGACTCCCAGCTCAGCAGGGAGTCTGCTTCTCCCTCTCCCTCTGTCTGCCACTCCCCCTGCATGTGCTCTCTCTCTCATAAAAAATTAAAAAATAAAATCATTAAAAAAAAAAAAGCTTCCAGGCACTTGAGTGGCTCAGTTGGTTAAGCATCTGCCTTCGGCTCAGGTCATAATCCTGGAGGCCCTGGATCAAGTTCTGCATCGGGTTCCCTGCTCAGTGGGGAGTCTGCTTCTCCCTCTGCCCCTCACTTGGCTTGTGTTCTCTCTCTCTATCAAATAAGTAAGTAAATAAATAAATCTAAAAAAATAAAAATCTTCAAGGCATGAAAAATGGCTTGAATCAATAACCTGGGCAATAAGATATATTATTGTATTAGGGTGGCTATACCTAGTCCCTTGTACATCCATTCTTTATGTTTTGGTCGTATAGACTGACAGCATCCTCAGTGGCTACTATCTGCCCTGGGGCCTGGAATGCTGGGCCCCCATAGCCATGCCCACTGCATTCTGTGTGTTAGTCCTCTCTGACCGCTGCTCTTTGCCATAATTTTACCACCCTCTTTTAATTAAGACGTTTTTCTGTCCTCTAATTTTTAGGGATCATATGATTCTTGTTGCTATCAGAGAGAACAATTCAGTAATGGATTCCTACTATGAGCCCTGGTCAACCAAGAACTACATGAGTGAGCAATGAGGTCAATGGGGACAGAGGAGCTGAGGATGTTGTAGGTACTATGAGCACACCTGTGAAAGGCTCAACATCCTCAAAACTAAAAACCCATCAGGGAGCAGGTGAGTGGCAACAAAGCTATCTGTCAACGTATTCACTCTCATGATTCCAGAAGTGCCTGAGAAAATATTTTGCAGTGCAAGGCAACATTTGCTGTGGACTGAGACCAAATAGGGCATGCAGAGACAGGATTGTCACAGACAGTTGCTGATTCCCAAAATATCTCAGAAGGTGAACACTCTCAAAGCAGGGTGAGGAGGTGAACAGTGAGTCAGCCAAGGGGAGGAACATGGGTCCCAGCTCAGATCAGCCATGAGGTTTGGTCTCACTCCCCCTGCTGTCACACTGTGGGGAGGGAACCCGCTCCCACCACCGTGGTTTGTTGAACAGTTGGAGTCATTACATCTTCTTCCTGGATATTCTGAACGTTCAGCTCCCAGACTAGGTCAGAGCTGGATGTGAGAAGCACTGATTATGGAGGGAAAGTCCTAGAAATGATACAGTGGAGGAGAGAGAGGAGAGAAGGGCAGGAGGGCTTCTGTCTGAACAGGAGGCATCTATCTCTGGGATATGTGGACTGGGGGTTCTTCTGTAATCCAAAGACTTTAGTTCTTTCTGTCAGGGACTTCTCTTCAGTTCTTCTCTGCAGATCACTTCCCTCTTATGCCATTCTCCATGATTTAGAAATGCAGAATCTCAGGCCCCTCTCCAGACTCAGAGGAATCCGAATCCAAATTTTACACGATTCCAGATGATTCATATGCACATGAAGTGTGAGACTAACTGATCTAACACATGTAGGAAAGCCACACTTTGTTTTTGGTGACTCACTGCTTTTCACGTTTTAATCAATTCTGTTTTCCAATCAGCCTCTCCAGGACATGAACTCTCTGTTTTACCATTTTGTGCATTTTATGTCCAGAGTACTGTACACAGGGTTTCCCACTGAAGGTGGTAGGCATCTCCCTCTTCTCTGACTAGATCCAGATGCATTTTAATAAAAGCAAGATAATCTTCACAACTTCACAACTTCAGAGTCTTTAGCCCTGGTAATCAGTTGGAACCACCTAATGGCTACCTGTATTTTTAATGCAAGTTTTAAGGTACTATTAAACAGTAATTGTGTATTTATAGACTTTTAAGCTCAGGATAAATTACTTGTAGTACCCTTCCATGACACTAGCCGTGCTCAAAACATGAGCAAAAATATGAAATATCAGCAAAACTATGATAACAATTGTGTAACAATTAAAAACCCATTGGGAAGAAAGTGTTTAAATTCAGAAAGATATTGACTGTTTGATATATTAGGTTCCTAGGGCTGCCGTAACAAAGTAGCACAAATGGGGTGCTTCAATTAAAAGTCACTGTCTCACAGTTCTGGAGGCCAAAAGCTCCAGATCCATAGGGTGGGGCCATGTTCCCTCTGAAGCCTGTAGGGGAATCTTTCCCTGCCTCCCCTGACTTCTAGTGGTTTGAGGGCAATTTTTGGCATTTCCTGGGTGCATCTGCAAACTGCAGACTCTGCCTCCAGCTTCCCATGGTGTGCTCCTTGTCTCCACGTGGCTGTCCTATTATAAGCGCACCCCTCATACTGGACTAGGAGGCCACCTTCCGCCAGAATAGCCTCATCTTAACTAATTGCATCTATGACAACCCTATTTTCAGATCAGGTCACATTCTTAGGTCTTGAGGGCTACAACTGCAACATATGTTCTTTGGGAGGATGCAATTTATCCCAGAATATTAGGGAAAAAGAATCCTTCCAAAATGTTTATAATTTTTAATATTTAAAAGAAGTATAGATTTGCATTGCATTAAAATGCAACCTAATTTAAAGTAAACTTTATGTTAATTATTTTAAAAATTTTGGGAGGTTTATTTATTTATTTAAATAATCTCTGCACCTAACGTGGGGCTTAAACTCAGACCTTAAAATCAAGCATCCCACCCTCTTCCGACTGAGCCAGCCAGGCGCACCATGAAACTTTAGAAATATACTAAATGAGGGTTTCCTCTGTTCTTGGCTGTCAAGGAATATTGGAATTGTTCCTTTTTTCTGGAGGAAATGTGTTTTAGCTCAGGTTTTAGTTCTGATCCAGGCACATACAAATCCTTGCCTAATACAAAAGAACTGAAATCTGTTTTTTGTGGACCAGTTCCTCTCAAGACATTCATATATTTACTGCACTTTAGGATTCAAACAGGAATGGGAAGCAATTCAGACACTGAATCTCTGTGACTCTAAGGATGGTCAACATTTAGGCTGCCCTGAGAGCTCAGGTGTCTGGGCATGGAATGCCAGCATTTGTACCCACACACTGTGAAACAAAAGTTTATGTCTTCCTTCCTCATCTGGGTCTCTCACTGTGCTTACCATCACCATATTGTAGGAAGCAGTAGTACTCAGCCTCGTCCTCGGGCTGGGCCCCTGTGAGGGTCAGGACAGCCTTGCCCCCAAGGAGGGAGCCTGAGAATCGGGCAGGGGTCCAGGAATGTTTATTGTCTGCATTATATATCAGTGTCCTAGGGGATTGGCCAGGCTTCTGCTGGAACCAAGCTGGATAGTGTAACTTGCTGACCGCTCCATAGCTGGAGGCACACGTGAGAGAGACGGTCTCTCCTGGAGACACGGTGAGTGAGGGCTCCTGAGTCACCACAGCCTCAGAACTGGTCCCTGAAATGAAAACAGACCCATGTTAGGAAATGAAGAATAGGCAGAGGGATCCCTCCAAAAGCTGGCCTCTGAAATCTCCATGAACCTGGGCAGTGGGTGAGGAGAGGGAGGAGGAGGAGTGGAGTCCAGGTCATGGTGTGGACTTTCCAGAGGTCCCCTGGCCTTACAGCTGCTGCTGCTCTCTGGGATGTGTCCTTTATCTCCTCCTGAGCTCCAGGGGTAAAGGGTGTGTTTGGTGGGGTATTATGCAAATATGAGCCCACAGTGCCATTTAATTCTGGCTCCTAGGCCCATCTTGTAGCTCAAATACAAAAAGAAGGGCTGGGGAAGTTAAGAGCTCTGAGTTCGTCCCCTGGGAGGAAGCAGCTGCGGTCGCCTTTCACTCAGGCAGTGAGCAAGGACGCAAGACTCAGTCAGGTGGAACCATTTCAGTTGGTTTCAGGCCTTGCCAGCTCTGAGCAGGTGCACAGCGCCCCCTGGTGACATCCTCAGGAGACTACTCATGCGGGTGGGAATTAGGCAGGCATGCAGCCCATTTGTGCTTTCAACAAATACATAATAAATAGGTGTTACCTACTCTTGAGTCTCTCCAGAGAGTTTTCTTTTTCAGTTTCATCTGTTGTATTTTAAGTTCTATAATTTCAGTTTGGTGTGTTTTGATGACTTGCATTTCAATTGCATATTTCTGTCTTTTCCATTTATTCCAAGACTGTTTGTAGCTGCTCCTCAGATGGATTTTCTGCTTGTTGCCTGGAAATATCTGTCCCATAATGTCAGCATGTGAGTGATCTCAGTGTTGGTGGCAGTCGATTCTCCTTTCTCACTCAAGGTTTGATTTTCCTGGTTCTTGACAAGACAAGTGATCATTTTTACTGGATCCTGGATATTTTTGGATATTTATCAAGTAATGCTCGGTACCCAATTACCTTCCTTCAATCATCAGGTGATCCTCTCCTTGAGGATCAGCAGGAAGTCAGGGGTTGTATGTCAGTTTCCCAGTGGCCCCAGGGAAAGTGGAGCGCTCACTCCCACAGTTTTGCTGCTGACTCTTTGCTGGAGAAAGTGTGGCAAGAGAGTCACCTCCCAGTGCCCAACGTGGAGGTGGGTGGTGTTGTGGGATAAGCTCTGAGCTGGGCCCTGCTGACCCCAGAGAGGGATGCCTAGGCCTGAATGGAGGTGCAGAGTTTGCTCAGCAAACTCACTGGGCTCTGTGCCCTCACTGACACCAGGGAGGGGAGGGGTCAAATGCTGGGCCAGCTTCCCTGCCTTCCAGCCCCTTTTTCAGTGTGTTCGTGCCAGGTGGGAATCCAGGGTCTGCTCTTTACTGGCCCCACAGTCACCAGCAGGGGTATAGGAGTGCAGACCAGCTCTGCCTTATAGCACCCCATTCAGTCTTCCTGCTGAGGGATGGGCTTAGATGCGCTTCCCGGGACCTGCCAAAATCATGGGTGGGAAGAACTGGAATGCTAAAGTAGCCCACTGGCCCCGCCTTGCCCAGGCTTGTTGATGCTCCCGTGTGATGGAGGCTCAGCTTTCCACTGAGACCAATGACACTACACAAGGTGGGCAATGGGACACTGCCCTTTTCTGCTAGGAGGGGAGGGACACTTAGGTGTCCGCTCAGCACTGCTGTGAGCCTTGCATGAGGGCACAGTTCGGGGATTCATTAGTGTGTGCAGATGGGTGATGGGCAGGTTTGTCGAAATATTTTCTCTGCTCAGGCCAACTTATACCCAGATCCTCTGGCCATGGAGGTTGGCATTTTTGGAGTTTTGGTGGATTTAATTTTCTTTTTCCCATTCTGGCCCCCTGCGTGATTCTTGGTTGGAGGCTCCTGCAGCATCCTGTCTTACATGTTGGGGAGGTGATAGAAGAGAAGAAGCCCAGGGAACTCACTGCTGTGTTTTCCTCAACTGTTGAGGTCTGTAGGAAGTCTTCCTTCTTCCTTCTACCTTCTGGAGTCCCTATACTTGTTTGTATTTTGTCCAGGAACTTTTTGTTTTAAATGAGAGAACCTGGTTGATTGGGAGCACTTCCTCTTGGTCAGAACTGGGAATCCTGGTGGTGCCTGCTCTGAATGGTTTCCTCCAGTGGTAGGATGGTGGAGTTCCTGCTTAGCTCGTGCTGTGGAGGTGATTTATCATGATTCCTAAGCTATAGAAATAAAAGGCAATTTGAATATTATTTTTACATTGTTCTTTACAGAATAATAAAAAGAAAATGTATTACATGACCAAGTGTTGGGTGTGAAAAGTTTTATAGGCAGTGCTGGGACCCAGTACAGCATAAATGTTGAGATTTGGTCTCTTAAACACGGAGGAGAAAACACGATATATTTTTATTCTTTTTTTCCCCCATGTGTTTGTGTGTTGAATTTTTTATTCTGTAATAATTTTACAGTGACAGAAAAAATACAAAGATAGTACAGAGATCCTTATATACCTTTCACCCAGATTATTCTAATGATAACATCATGCATGACTATGACATATTTATGAAAACAAGAACTGAATAATGGTCCAGTGATAATTTTTTTACTGTTATGTTAATCCCCATACATTACATCATTAGTTTTAGATGTAGTGTTCCATGATTCATTGTTTGTGCATAACACCCAGGGCTCCATGCAGTATGTGCCCTCCTCAATACCCATCACCAGGCTAACCCATCCTCCCACCCCCCTCCCCTCTAGAACCCTCCGTTTGTTTTTCAGAGTCCATCGTCTCTCATGGTTCGTCTACCCCTCCGATTTCCCCCCCTTCATTCTTCCCCTCCTGCTACATTCTTCTTCTTTTTTTTTTCTTAACATATATTGCATTATTTGTTTCAGAGGTACAGATCTGAGATTCAACAGTCTTGCACAATTCACAGCGCTTACCAGAGCACATACCCTCCCCAGTGTCTATCACCCAGTCACCCCATCCCTCCCACCTCATCCCCCACTCCAGCAACCCTCAGTTTGTTTCCTGAGATTAAGAATTCCTCATATCAGTGAGGTCATATGATACATGTCTTTCTCTGTTTGACTTATTTCGCTCAGCATAATACCCTCCAGTTCCATCCACATCGTTGCAAATGGCAAGATCTCATTCCTTTTGATGGCTGCATAATATTCCATTGTATATATATACCACTTCTTCTTTATCCATTCATCTGTCGATGGACATCTTGGCTCTTTCCACAGTTTGGCTACTGTGGACATTGCTGCTATAAACATCGGGGTGCACGTACCCTTTCTGATCCCTACTTTTGTATCTTTGGGGTAAATACCCGGTAGTGCAATTGCTGGATCGTATGGTAGCTCTATTTTCAACTTTTTGAGGAACCTCCATACTGTTTTCCAGAGTGGCTGCACCAGCTTGCATTCCCACCAACAGTGCAGGAGGGTTCCCCTTTCTCCGCATCCCCGCCAACATCTGTCATTTCCTGACTTGTTAATTTTAGCCATTCTGACTGGTGTGAGGTGGTATCTCATTGAGGTTTTGATTTGGATTTCCCTGATGCCGAGCGATATTGAGCACTTTTTCATGTGTCTGTTGGCCATTTGGATGTCTTCTTTGGAAAAATGTCTGTTCATGTCTTCTGCCCATTTCTTGATTGGATTCTTTGTTCTTTGGGTGTTGAGTTTGATGAGTTCTTTATAGATTTTGGATACTAGCCCTTTATCTGATATGTCATTTGCAAATATCTTCTCCCATTCTGTTGGTTGTCTTTTGGTTTTGTTGACTGTTTCCTTTGCTTTGCAAAAGCTTTTTATCTTGATGAAGTCCCAATAGTTCATTTTTGCCCTTGCTTCTCTTGCCTTTGGCAATGTTTCTAGGAAGAAGTTGCTGCGGCTGAGGTCGAAGAGGTTGCTGCCTGTGTTCTCCTTTAGGATTTTGATGGACTCCTGTCTCACATTGAGGTCTTTCAACCATTTGGAGTCTATTTTTGTGTGTGGTGTAAGGAAATGGTCCAGTTTCATTCTTCTGCATGTGACTATCCAATTTTCCCAACACCATTTGTTGAAGAGACTGTCTTTTTTCCATTGGACATTCTTTCCTGCTTTGTCAAAGATTAGTTGACCATAGAGTTGAGGGTCCATTTCCGGGCTCTCTATTCTGGTGGTCCAGTGATATTAAGGAAATCACAGACTTTATCCAGATTTCACAAGTTTTTGCCACTAATGTCATTCTTTGTTCCTGGATCCGGTCCAAGTAACCACACTGCATTTATTCGTCATGACATACGGAAATCCTCCAATGTGTAAGGTTTTCAATCTTTCTTTGTTTTCTTGACTTTGGGAATTTTGCCTAACCGCCCATCCCCAACATCACATCTGAAGGCTCAGGTACCCAGCAAGGGATCCAGGTGAGCGCTGTGCCTGAAGTTCTTCTGTGACCTGCATCTTCACACAGCATCTCACATCCTAGTGCTTTGTCCCTGGACACAGTGAACCTCAGCCAGCCCTGAGCACAGGAGCCTGGGAGGGAAAGGAGGGTCTCTGCTCTGACCCCCTGAATGGAAGAGGCCATGCTGTGGAGGACTGTCCCCCTGCTGCGATGGTCCTCAGGCTCTGACCAAGAAACCTAAAAACGTTGGTTAGCTGTTTAAACAAACAAACAAACAAAATGCCAGCTCAACAGGCTCTGATTACTACAACTTGGACCACCAGGCAAAGTTTCTGTATTATCATGGGTTTTATGTTTGTTTTCCTTTCTCCTGAGTTCACATAGGTTGCATAAGAAACTGGGAGGAACGATATTGTGATCCAGAAGTTACTTCCAAGTACAGTCAGTATGAATTCAAGTTATTTTAAATTGCAAGAGAATCAGCATCCATGGCCCTGAGCAGGCTGAGTTATTTGTCCCACTTCCCCATCTGTGTGTGTCCCTGTGACCAGCACTGCTGTGCCAGATCTGACCGTAATAATCGGTCTCCTTCTCAGCCTGCAGCCCTGAGATGAGCAGAGGCCCTGCATTGGCTGGGGCATCTTTGGATCCAGAGAAGTGGCTGGGGACGCTGGAGCCCTGGTATTTATCTGAGTCTGAGGAGTAGTACAAGGGATACCAAGGAGGGCTCCCTGGCTTCTGCTGGTATCAGTTTTGTAGTAGCTCCCAACACTGATGTCCCTGCTCAGGGTACAGGTGAGTCTGGCTGTTGTTCCAGGAGGAACAGAGAGGGAGGGCGGCTGGGTCAGCACAGGCTGGGACAGGGAACCTGCAAACATAGACACTCACGGGTGATAGAGTAGAGACCAGGGTAAAGCTTCTCAGGATCTGAGCCACAGGGCCAGATACCAGCTGGAGGGCTTCCCTGCGTCCCTGAGGTCTGTCCCTACCTTTGCCGTGAGTGAGGAACATGAGGAGGACAGGAGTCCAGGCCGTGGTGACAGAGACACTGGTGCCCACAGTGGGCCGGGCTGCCCCAGGCCTCCTTCTCTCCCCCACCCTCTGCCATTGGAGGGGCTCTCCATGCAAATGGGTCCACCCAGTGACTGCCCAGCCCCTCCCTGAGCCCTGGTGCTGGGGCTCAGCTCACAGACACACTGAGGAGGATGGGGGTTGGCTTCAGCCCAGGGCAGAGCCCTGGGAGGATGCACCTGCTGAGACCACCCACAGGTCCCTGCTCAGGGGACTCTGCCAGGCCAGAGAGGACACAGCTGCTGAGTCCCCATCAGGGAGCACAGGATGCAGCCTCCAAGCCCAGGCTTCTTTGCTTGAATGGTCCTCATTGAGCAGCTGTGGAGGGACCACAGGGCAGTTCCACAGCACCCCTTGCTGGTCACAGGTTACACACTCACCAAGGCCCTAAGCCCTCAAAGTCCAGCTGGTTTCTGCAGCTCACCAGGCCTGGGTCTATATTCACATCAGTGGTCTGATGCTTAGAAAGTGAGGCCCATAGTGCTGCCCATGAATACTGTTGCATGTTCCACTCTCAGAAGGAGTCCTGGCTTATGGGAGATGCAAACATTTACCTAAATTAAAACTTAAGTTGCTGGCAGCCCAGAGAAGATAACTGCACCCATCATCTTCCTCCATTGGTCTGGGATTTAAAATATGCATGTTTTCAGTATTTTAAAACTCCTGTGCATTAAAGCAATGGGTTCCAACTACTCTCTCATGAATTGAGTTTTGTTTTAATCATCTATTTTTCAACGAATTTCATCATCTTACTAATTTACAAAGTAAAGGAAAAACAATGAATTTATTTTGATGAAGTACAATATCATTTTTTATTGTATAGATTGTGCTGTTGGCGTCTTGTCTAACCATGTTTATACAAACTCTAGATCTTGAGGATTTTCTCCTGCGTTTTCTTCCATACATATATAGCTTTATGTTATACAGTTATATCTATGATCCTTTTAGTGCATTTTTTCATAAGGTGAGAATTTTAGGTGAGATTCATTTCTCCCTATGGATAGCCAATAGTTCTGTGGCCATTTCTCCAGGAGACTATCCTCCGTCCTCTGCAAGACTTTTGCAACTTTGTCAAAAGTACTTGTCCATACTTTCTTAGGTTGGTTTCTGGGTTTTCTGTTTTGTTCCATTGACCAATGTGTCTACCTTCCATCCATAACACTCTATCTTGTTGTGATAGGGGTTGAATTAGACTTTTATACAATTTGGGAAGAGTTGACATCTTTACTATATTGAGTCTTCTCATCCATGAACAGAACATGCCTCTCCATTGTTTTAGTCCACTTTGGTTACATGTATCAGGATTTCAGCATCCACGGCTTGTACACATTTTGTTAAATATGCACCTAAAAATTTCGTTGTTGAGTGGTTTTAATGGTATTTTAATTCAGTTTTCACATGTTTATTGCTAGTCTATACACATTTAAATGATCTTTCTAGGGGTGCCTGGGTGGCTCAGTTGGTTAAGCGTCTGCCTTCAGCTCAGGTCATGATCTCCGGGTCCTGGGATCGGGCCCTGCATTGGGCTCCCTGCTTAGTGGAGGGTCTGCTTCTCCCTCTCCCTCTGCCTTTCCCCTCCCCTCGTGCTCTCTCTCTCAAATGAATAATGAATAAATAAAATCTTTAAAAAATGATCTTTCTATGTTGATCTTGTATCATATGACTACACCTTCCTGAAATTACTAATTATTCCTCAAGTTCATATTTATATACCTATTTGTAGTTTTCCTTGTATTTTTCTGGTGGACCATTCTCACCCCTGAAAATAGGGACAATGTCTCTTGCTCTTTAGTCTTATGCCTCTCGTTAATTTTCTTGCCTCATGGTTCTGTCTGGAGCATCCTGTCCTATGTAGAACAGTAGTGTTGAGATTGAACATCAATGTCTTGGTCCCGACCCGAGGACAGAGCTCTCAGTGATTCATCTTCATGTGTATTAGCTATCAGGACTTTATAGTTTTCTTTATCACACTGAGGGTGTGCTCCTCTAGTTTTCATTCTCTGAGAATTTTTATCCTATTCATTCAATCATTCACACTTATTATCATGAATAGGTTTTGAATTGTGTCATATGCTTTTTTCATATTGATTGATAAGATCATGGGACTTTTCTCCTTTAGCCTGTTAATACAGGAGATTACATTGATTGATTGCTGTTTGAATATAAAACTGTCTGAATATAAAACCTTGCATCCCCACATTGGTCATGGTATATACTCTTGTTATACTATACATAACTCAATTCTATTTCCTAATATTTTCTTTAGAATTTTTGGGCCTCTATTTGTGAGGGATATTCCATTTGTTTCTTTGTTTTGTGGCAGGAAGCTGTTGGTAACAGCTACCAACTGAAAAATTTAAAATCATTGTCTTAGCCAAATTCAGCATTTTGATCCACAAATGAGGAAGACCTAGTCATTTATTCAAGTTTTCTTTATTTCTTTTACAATGTTTTGTAGTTTTCCATGTATAAGACTTTCAGTTTTTCTAAAATATATCCTTAAGAATTTCATTATTATGGAATTATAAATGGCATTATTTTTATTTTTAAATGTTGATGGCTTATTGCTTCTGTATAGAATACCATTCATCTCTGCATGTTGGTTTTGTAAGTGGAAGCCCAGATTGAAGCCCTTAGACTGGAAACATCTGTGAGCTGCCACCAGACCCAGAACTGGAATCAACACCGTTTGACCTCTAACACCTCCTTTGAGTAATTTTTATTTCTGAGCAAGTAAATTTTGCCTTTGAAAACATGAACATGATGAGAATGTGTCATCATCTGTTTCCAGGAAAACAAAGGATCTGTTGAAGATCTGACAACTGAAGTCAACCCCTGAGCCACCTGACAGGTAATGTCACCAGACCCAGAGAGTGGAGGGGGATTTTGTCTCACTTCCCTGTGGGTCCAGAACATTGCATTATCTTGGCATATATGACAGTAATAGTCTCCTTGCCCTCATGCTGGAGTCCAGAAATGTCAGAATACCTGAACTGGTCGAAACATCTTTGGATCCAAAAAATGACAGGGAACCTGGCATCCCTGATGTGTATCTGACTCTGAGATGAATCTAGGAGATACTGGGGAGGGCTCCCTGGCTTCTCCTGGTGCCAGTATGCATATATATATGCATACTGGCATATAAATATATATATTTACCATTAATGATGGACTTCTCAGAGTGTATGTGAGTCTGACAGATTCCCCCAGGGATGCAGAGAATGAGGGTCACTGGGTCAGCACAGGCTGGGAGAAGGAACCTGCAAACACAGACACTCACAGGTGATGGGGCAGGGATGGAGTTGAAGTTATTTGGGTATCTTATCCAAAGAGGTTGACATAGGCTTGGGGGCTGCCCCAGATCACTGAATATGGTCCTCACCTGTGCAATGAGAGGGGAACACAAGGAGGAGAAGCGTCCACAGCATGGCAGATACACACCTGCTGACACCCCACAGCAGGATCTGGGCAGCCTCAGGCATATGTTATCCCTTCGGTGGCCTCTGGGAGAAGGGGCTATTCCTCTACACTTGTTTTCCCTACTGGTGATCTGGTGATCTCTGCTCCACTCTGAAAGGAGTTGAGTTATGCACTCAGGTTTTAGACAGAGAGGGCTGGTGGGTGAGTCTCAGAGTTTGTCCCCTGGAGTGACTAGGGAAGAAACGGCTGCTGGGTCCTTCCACAGACCTGTGAACAGCCAGAGAGGACACACCTTCTGAGTTCCCACCAGCACACACAGGTACCTATAACCCAGCCCTGGGGAGTTTGGGTGATTTAAGGGAGATTACAAAGAAGTCACCCCCGTGCAGACACTAAGGAAAGACCCACAGGGCCCCTTGCTGCCCACTGGCCAAACTTCAACCTCTCAGTGGATATAATGATAGGGGCTCAGGCCTGAGAGCCTGGTCACTGTGAGTCTTCCAGTACCCATGGGCCATAGTCCCTGCTCTGCCCTCAGGTAACTGATATTAATAAACAGCCCTTCCCATTGTGGGAATTCCTAGAGTAGCAGAAGGGAGACATATGGAAATATGACCCTGTACAGGGTGAGTGGGAATGCAGGGAGGTGGGAATGCAGAGGGCTGGGAGCAATGGCCTGACCCGTCCTTCAGCAGGGCCATGTGAGGCGCCACTGGTGACCTGGTCTGAATGCAAGCAGCATGTCCTGCAGCAGGGCGATGAAAGCAACACCACTCCTGGAAAGGGGCAGGGTTCCAGATTAAGTAGCAGAGTGTGCAGATACTCAGTAACATAGTAGCAGACGCTCATGGTGGGAAAACAATTGCTACCAAGTGGCCCCTGTCTGGAAACAGCTGGACAATGAGGGTATTTGTGGACGGGTAGTAAGAAATATGTTTCTATATTGAAGAGATTGAAAGGTATTTATAATAATTTTATTGAGTGACCTACCATCAACTGCACATATTTAAAGTTTTCAACTAGATACATTTCGAGAGGTATAGAAACACATGAAGCCATCACGACAGTCAAGTTGATGATGTAGGGCTAAGGTCAGGCTGCCAGAGGATGGGCATCTTTGGCATGAACATTGTTTTGTGTTAAAAGCAATCACAACCCAATCAATCCAGGAAAAGCTCTTTACCGCCCTTCCTCCCCCACCAACTGCACATCTGTCAAGAACAAGCTATTAACAGAGATATTGCTTTACCTAAGAAACATATCTGCAACAGGGCAAGTTTTGTTTTCCAAACATCTCCTTTCACCTTCCTGCTGAGGGTCATCCTCTCCTTTGTATACCCAGACCCTACCCACCTTAACTCAGGATGTCAGATAAGCCTCATATTGCCTAACTATCTTTGGAAGTTTGTGTGTGTTTGTGTGTATTCCCCATCAGTATGAAACTAAATTTGTTTTTTTTCTTGTTAATCTGTCCCATGTCAATCTGATTCTTGGTCCAGTTAGAAGGATCTTTAATGGTAGAGAAAATACTTCCTCCCCGACAGTTGGTGTATGGGCAGGACATGTCAACTGCTGGACATATTTCACCCTGTATGCTACAGCTGAAATCCTGGGACAGCTGACATAGAGCCAGTGGAATGTAAGTCTTCTTACCATGTCAGCCTCCCGGAATCTCTGTCTGTGGAATCTGATGGAGTGGGAGTGGTGAGAAGACTTTTCTCTTTTTCTTAATTTAGATTTCCAGGAGGAAATATTGTGGAATTAGTTCCTTGGGCTTAGTGACAGTTTGGTTGAATTTGCTAGATAACTCTGGTTATTGATCCATCTCCTCCCAGAGTTGGTCTTTGTTTTCCTTTGCCTGTGTCTGTATGTCATGTGTCCTGAAAAGGCATTACCGTAGGATAGAAGGGAGACTTAGGCCTTAAAAGCCTTCATTTGGGGTTGGTCCCACAGACTGTTGAGTTCCATGTTCTCATCAGACTGGCATCTGTTTAGACACACTCTGCTGTGGCTCACAGCCTGTTGCTAAGCAACTCCTTGGAAGCCAAAGCCGCAAAAGTGGTGGCAGAGGTCAAGCACTTACAAGCTGTTTGAGTGCTTGCCATATTAAGAAATCCCTAGTGTTACTATCAATTGGTCCAGGAACAGGTTAGATCGGCACTAGGTCATCTGTCAACCTCAAGAAAACTTCCATGCAACAAGGAACACTGTCAAGCACCACACAATCCCCAACCACAGGGCACATCCCTCCTAAGTATTAGAGTGGCTCCAAGACCAAGGCTTAGCCAGAAGAAAAACAGGATGGTGATTTTTATTTGTTCTTGTTCTATGTCCTCAAGGGGTTAGTTTGTGACCAGTAGAACATTCTCTCTGGTGTCCATCATCCAGAGGGTGCTCTTACTTGGGTGCACTTGGTGGTCAGTCAAACCGACTGGGGACCACCCCCTTGCCCTGTCTCTGTCTGTCTGTCTGTCTCTATATCTCTGCCATGCCAGCTCTCAGGAGGGTTTGCCATAAGACCTTGCAGCCCATAGGAACCTTATCCATCTCAATATTCATTGTTTGTTCATACTGGAAAGTTCCATTCTGTATTGCTTGCCTGGTGTCACAGTTTAGTGGGTCTGTGACTGGAGGCATATGAAGATTTTTTTGGAGACTGGAGATAGCATTATCACTACATTATCTTTACTGTGCAATGAAGACCTTTGCTTTCTTAGATTACCTTGGGAATAAACTTTTAGCTCCTGGGGGCTGCATACCCTCTCTGGATTCCTCTTTTGTCTTTGGTTAAGACATTAAAAGTCTTACTGGTTTGAGTCGCTATTAATAGATCCTACTTGTCAATGTGATGCTGGCAGGCTGGGTCCAAGGATCCAGAGTGTGTCCCACAGGACCAGCCAAGAGGGTCTTTGCCTTTGAGAAGGATGGAAATCAAACATGAGGCAGCAGGATATGGAAGGAGAGTTTATTGAAGATATAGAGAGAGCAGATAACAGACAGAGTGACTGTCTGGGAGACTCAGAAAGGAAAGGAGGAAGGCTTGTCTTTGTTGGGGTCTGGGGTTTTTTATGGAAGTTGGTGGTCTTGTGCATATGTCCTCTCATCCAGGAACTGGTTAGATCAAGGACAAGAACCCAGGTGTTATTCCTTGGAGCCAGGGGTCTTGGCATGGAGAGGCCTAGCACCTAGGTGGTCTGGAATGAGCATAGGATAGCTTCCTCTTATTTTTTCTCAACTGGTCCTTCCACAGATGTTACCTATTCTAGAAAAATAATTAACCCCTTGTCCCTGACAAAGAGGACATATGGTATTTGCATTACAAGATATGTGAACAGTGGGGTACAGGTGCAGGGCCTAGCAGTAATAGAAGTCTGATTAGAAGCAAAGGAAATAACCAACTTTATCTCTCATGATGTCCCTTTGATTTCCCTGTCTCAAATGGCCAGATAATGGATCTTTAATTTGGCTACATTTAAAAGCAAAATTTTCTTTACAGAGAAGAAGACGAAGAAGAAGAAGAAGAAGAAGAAGAAGAAGAAGAAGAAGAAGAAGAAGAAGAAGAAGAAGAAGAAGAAAAGAAGAAGAAGAAGAAGAAGAAGAAGAAGAAGAAGAAAAGAAGAAGGAGAAGAAGAAGAAGATAGCAGGAGGGGAAGAATGAAGGGGGGCAATCGGAGGAGGAGACAAACCATGAGAGACGATGGACTCTGAAAAACAAACTGAGGGTTCTAGAGGGGAGGGGGGTGGGAGGATGGGTTAGCCTGGGGATGGGTATTAAAGAGGGCATGTTCTGCATGGAGCACTGGGTGTTATGCACAAACAATGAATCATGGAACACTACATCAAAAACTGATGATGTAATGTATGGTGATTAACATAACAATTAAAAAAAGATTTATAGGGAGCACTCAGTTCTAATCTCTATATTCCAAGTATACAAATTGCTCATGTAAATGCTAAAAGCCAGGAAATAAATTTAACAAAAGCTTCAGAGACTGGGAATAAGACTCTTTGTTCCTACCTTTCAGGGCTCTGTAGTCAGGCTCTGCCAGCCTCGGACAATGCTATGCCAAGTCCTTTGATGGTGTATCTTAGGCCTCTTACCACAATAGACTCCCCCCCGACCCCATAAACAGCTGATCTTTTTAATTATAAAGTCTTTTTATATCTACTTTCAAAAGATCCTCCAAATTTAGAGAGTAATTAAAAAGGTTATTTGACTATTCACAGCTACCCCTTCACAGAGAAAACAGAGGACCCAAACTTCTCCCAGGCCCTCCTCCAAATGATCTGTGAAAGGCCAATATTTATTTATTTATTTTTTTTTAAATTTTTTTATTGTTATGTTAATCCCCATACATTACATCATTAGTTTTAGATATAGTGTTCCATGATTCATTGTTTATGCATAACACCCAGTGCTCCATGCAGAACGTGCCCTCCTCAATACCCATCACCAGGCTAACCCATCCTCCCAACCCCCTCCCCTCTAGAACCCTCAGTTTGTTTTTCAGAGTCCATCGTCTCTCATGGTTCTTCTCCCCCTCCGATTTCCCCCCCTTCATTCTTCCCCTCCTGCTACATTCTTCTTCTTCTTTTTTTCTTTCTTAACATATATTGCATTATTTGTTTCAGAGGTACAGATCTGAGATTCAACAGTCCTGCACAATTCACAGCGCTTACCAGAACACATACCCTCCCCAGTGTCCATCACCCAGTCACCCCATCCCTCCCACCCCACCCCCCACTCCAGCAACCCTCAGTTTGTTTCCTGAGATTAAGAATTCCTCATATCAGTGAGGTCATATGATACATGTCTTTCTCTGTTTGACTTATTTCGCTCAGCATAATACCCTCCAGTTCCATCCACGTCGTTGCAAATGGCAAGATCTTATTCCTTTTGATGGCTGCATAATATTCCATTGTATATATATACCACATCTTCTTTATCCATTCATCTGTTGATGGACATCTTGGCTCTTTCCACAGTTTGGCTATTGTAAAAGGCCAATATTTAGAGGCTAATACAAGCCAAGGTTAAATTGTGTACTCAGAAAATAGGCTTTTGTTAATGTACTTTATGCAGACATTTCAAAAGCATAAATCTTGTTCTTAAAATTTTTAGTTGAATTCCCCCAGTTAATTAACATATAATGTATTATTGGTTCAGAGGTATAGGCCTGTGATTCATCAGTCTTATATAATACCCAGTGCTCATTATATCACATACCCTTCTTAATGTCCATCACCCAGTTACCCACTCCCCCCACCTCCCTCCCCTCCAGTAACCCTCAGTTTGTTTCCTATGATTAAGAATCTCTTATGGTTTGTGTCCCTTTCTGGTTTTGTCTTGTTTTATTTTTTCCTTTCTTCCCCTATGATCCTCTGTTTTGTTTCTTAAATTCCTCATATCAGTGTGATCATATGATAATTGTCTTTCTCTGATTGACTTATTTTGCTTAGCATGATACCCTCTAGTTCCATCCACATCATTGCAAATGGCAAGATTCCATTTTTTTGATGGCTGTGTAAAATTCCATATTCCATTAACATATCTCACATGTTCCCTATCCATTCATCTGTTGAAGGACAACTGGGCTCTTCCCATAGTTTGGCTATTGTGGACTTTGCTCCTCTAAACATTGGGGTGAAGGTACCCCTTCAGATCACTACGTTTGTATCTTGGAGGTAAATACCCAGTAGTGCAATTGCTGGGTTGTAAGGTAGCTCTATTTTCAACTTTTTGAGGACCCTCCATGCTGTTTTCCAGAGTGGCTGCACCAGCTTGCATTCCCACCAACAGTGTAGGAGGGTTCCCTTTTCTCTGCATCCACCCCAACATCTGTTGTTTTCTGATTTGTTAATTTTAGCCATTCTGACTGGTGTAAGGTGGTATCTCGTTGAGGTTTTGATTTGGATTTCCCTGATGCTGAGTGATGTTGAACATTTTTTCATGTGTCTGTTGGCCATTTGTATGTCTTCTTTGGAGAAATGTCTGTTCATGTCTTCTGCCCATTTCTTGATTGGATTATTTGTTCTTTAGGTGCTGAGTTTGATAAGTTCTTTATAGATCTTCAATACTAACCCTTTATGTGATATGTCATTTGCAAATATCTTCTCCCATTCTTTCGGTGTCTTTTGGTTTTGTCAACTATTTCCTTTTCTGTGCAAAAGATTTTTATGTTGATGAAGTCCCAATAGTTCATTTTTGCCTTTGTTTGCCTTGCCTTTGAAGACATGTCTAGCAAGAAGTTGCTGCAGCCGAGGTCTAAGAGGTTGCTGCCTGTGTTGTCCTCTAGGATTTTGATGGACTCCTGTCTCACATTTAGGTCTTTCAATCATTTTGGTTCTATTGTTGTGCATGGTGTAAGGAAATGGTGTCTTTTTTTCCATTGGATATTCTTTCCTGCTTTGTCAAAGATTAGTTGACCATAGAGTTGAGGGTCCACTTCTGGGTATTCTATTCTGTTCCATTGATCTATGTGTTTTTGTGCCAGTATCATACTGTCTTGATGATTACAGCTTTCTAATAGAGCTTGAAGCCCAGAATTGTGATGTCACCAGTTTTGATTTTTTTTTTTTTTTTTTAAGATTTTATTTATTTATTTGACAGAGAAAGATAGCGAGAGCAGGAACACAAGCAGGGGGAGTGGGAGTGGGAGAGGGAGAAGCAGGCTTCCTGCCGAGCAGGGAGCCTGATGTGGGACTCGATCCCAGGACCCTGGGATCATGACCTGAGCCGAAGGCAGACGCTTAACGACTGAGCCACCCAGGCGCCCTGATTTTCTTTTTCAACATTCCTTTGGCTATTCAGTGTCTTTTCTGGTTCCATACAAATTTTAGAATTATTTGTTCCAGCTCTGTGAAAAAAGTTGATGGTATTTTGATAAGGCTTGCCTTGAATGTGTGGATTCCTCTACGTAGCATAGATATTTTAACAATATTTGTTCTCCCAATCCATGAGCATGGAATGTTTTTCCATTTCTTTGTGTCTTCCTCAATGTCTTTTATGAGTGTTCTATAGTTTTCTGAGTACAGATCTTTTGCCTCTTTGGTTAGGTTTATTCCTAGGTATCTTATAGTTCGGGGTACAATTGTCAATGGGATCAACTCCTTAATTTCTCTTCTGTCTCATTGTTAATGTATAGGAATGCAACTGATTTCTGTGCATTGATTTTGTATCCTGCCACTTTGCTGAATTCCTATATGAGTTCTAGCAGTCTTTTGGGTTATCTAGATAGAGTATCATGTCATCTGCAAAGAGTGAGAGTTTGACTTTTTCTTTGCTGATTCAGATGCCTTTTTTTTCTTTTTGTTGTGTGATTGCTGAGGCTAGGACTTCTAGTACTATGTTGAACAACAGTGGTGGTAGTGGACATCTCCGCTGTGTTCCTTACCTTAGGGGAAAAGCTCTCAGTTTTTCCCCATTGAGAATGATATTTGCTGTGGGCTTTTCATATGTGGCTTTTATGATATTGAGGTATGTTCCCTGTATCTCTACACTGTGAAGGGTTTTAATCTCTTATATGGTGCTGTACTTTGTCAAATGCTTTTTCAGCATCAATTGAGAGGATCATATGGCTCTTTTCCTTTCTTTTATTTATGTATTGTATCACATTGATTGATTTACAGATCATGAACCAAACTTGAAGCCCAGGAATACATTCTATGTGGTCGTGGTGAATAATCTTTTTAATGTACTGTTGGATCCTATTGGCTAGTATTTTGTTGAGAATTTTTGCATCCATGTTCATCAGATATTGGTCTGTAATTCTCCTTTTTGGTGGTCTTTGTCTGGTTTTGAGATCAAGTAATGTTGGCCTCATAGAAAAAGTTTGGAAGTTTTCCTTCCATTTCTATTTTTTGAAATAGTTTCAGAAGAATAGGTATCAGTTCTTTAAATGTTTGGTAGAATTCCCCAGGGAAGCCATCTGGCACTGGGCTCTTGTTTTTGGGGACATTTTTGATTACTGCTTCAATGTCCTTGCTGGTTATGGGTCTGTTCAGGTTTTCTATTTCTTCCTGTTTCAATTTTGGTCATTTATACAGCTCTAGGAATGCATCCATTTCTTCCTGATTGCCTAATTTCTTGGCATATAATTCCTCATAATATGTTCTTATAATTGTTTGTATTTCTTCAGTGTTGGTTGTGATCTCTCCTCTTTCATTCATGATTTTATTTATTTGGGTCATTTCTCTTTTCTTTTTGATAAGTCTGGCCAGGGATTTATCAATGTTATTTATTCTTTCAAAGAACCAGCTCCTAGGTTCCTTGATCTGTTCTACTGTTCTTTTGGTTTCTATTTCATTGATTTCTGCTCTGATCTTTATTATTTCTCTTCTCCTGCTGGGTTTAGGCTTTATTTGCTGTTCTTTCTCCGGCTCCTTTAGGTGTAGGGTTAGGTTGTGTGTATGAGACCTTTCTTGTTTCTTGGGAAAGGCTTGCGTAGCTATATACTTTCCTCTTAGGACTGCCTTTGCTGCATCCCAAAGATTTTGAAGAGTTGTGTTTTCATTTTCATTGGTTTCCATGAATTTTTTAAATTCTTCTTTAATTTCCTGGTTGACCCATTCATTCTTAGTAGGATGCTCTTTAACCTCCATGTATTTGAGTTCTTTCCAACTTTCCTCTTGTGATTGAGTTCTAGTTTCAAAGCATTGTGGTCCAAAAATACGCAGGGAATGATCCCAATCTTTTGGTACCGGTTGAGACCTGATTTGTGACCTAGGATGTGATCTATTCTGGAGAATGTTCCATGTGCACTAGAGAAGAATGTGTATTCTGTTGCTTTGGGATGGAATGTTCTGAATATATCTATGAAGTCCATTTGGTCCAGTGTGTCATTTAAAGCCTTTATTTCCTTGTTAATCTTTTGCTTAGATGATCTGTCCATTTTAGTGAGGGGAGTGTTGAAGCCCCCTACTATTATTGTATTATTGTCAATGTGTTTCTTTGATTTTGTTATTAATTGGCTTATATTATTGGCTGCTCACATGTTAGGGGCATAAATATTTACAATTGTTAGATCTTGTTGGGTAGACCCTTCAAGTATGATGTAGTGTCCTTCTGCATCTCTTATTATAGTCCTTGGTTTAAAATCTAATTTGTCTGATATAAGGATTGCCATCCCAGCTTTCTTTTGATGTCCATTAGCATGGTAAATTGTTTTCCACCCCCTCACTTTAAATCTGGAGGTGTCTTTTGGTCTAAAATGAGTCTTTTGCAGGCAGCATATTGATGGGTCTTGTTTTTTTATCTAATCTGATACCCTGTGTCTTTTGATTGGGGCATTTAGCCCACTTACATTCAGGGTAACTATTGAAAGATATGAATTTAGTGCCGTTGTATTGCCTGTAAGGTGACTGTTACTGTATATTCTCTGTGTTCCTTTCTGGTCTATGTTACCTTTAGGTTCTTTTTGCTTAGAGGACCCCTTTCAATATTTCTTATAGGGATGGTTTGGTGTTGCAAATTCTTTTAGTTTTTGTTTGTCCTGGAAGCTTTTTATCTCCCTTCTATTTTCAGTGACAGCCTAGCTGGATATAGTATTCTTGGTGGCATGTTTTTCCTGTTTAGTGCTCTGAATATATCCTGCCAGTCCTTTCTGGCCTGCCAGGTCTCTGTGGATAGGTCTGCTACCAATCTAATCTTTCTACCGTTGTAGGTTACAGACCTTTTGTCCCGAGCTGCTTTCAGGATTTTCTCTTTGTCTCTGAGACTTGTAAGTTTTACTATTAGATGTCGGGGTGTTGACCTATTTTTGTTGATTTAGATGGGAGGTTCTCTGTACCTCCCGGAGTTTGATGCCTGTTCCCTTCCCCAAATTAGGGAAGTTCTCCACTATAATTTGCTCCAGTATACCTTCTGCTGCTCTCTCTCTTTCTTCTTCTTCTGGGATCCCAATTATTCTAATGTTGTTTCACTTTATGGTATCACTTATCTCTTGAATTCTCCCCTCATGATCCAGTAGTTGTTTATCTCTCTTTTTCTCAGCTTCTTTATTCTACATCATTTGGTCTTCTATGTCACTAATTCTCTCTTCTGCCTCATTTATCCTAGCAGTTAGAGCCTCCATTTTTTTATTGCACCTCATTAATAGCCTTTTTGATTTCGACTTGGTTAGATTTTAGTTCTTTTATTTCTCCAGAAAGAGATTCTTTAGTGTCTTCTATGCTTTTTTTTCAAGCCCAGCTAATATCTTTATAATTGTCATTCTGAACTCTAGTTCCAACATCTTACTAATGTCCGTATTGATTAGGTCCCTGGCAGTTAGTACTGCCTCTTGTTCTCTTTTTTGAGGTGAGTTTTTCTGTCTTATCATTCTGTCCAGAGAAGAATAGATGAACGAGAGAACAAAATTCTAAAATGACAACAACTACCCTAGAGAAATATACAGTAAAAAATCAGATGAGACCCAAATGGGGGCGGGGGGGGGGAAGAGAGAGAGAATATAATCAGACAGGTGAGCAGAATAGAGCAATACAATGGATTCTGTGTGTATTTTCATCTGCCTTTTAGAAAACTAGATCCCAAAATTGTAAAGAAAGAAAACCTTATATATGTACAAACATTAAATACAAGGAAAGGATAGTATGTAGCTGTAAAAATGGAAATTAAAAGTGAAGAAAAAAGAGGGGCACCTGGGTGGCTCAGTCATTAAACGTCTGCCTTTGGCTCAGGTCATGATCCCGGGTCCTGGGATCGAGCCCCACATTGGACTCCCTGCTCTGTGGGAAGCCTGCTTCTCCCTCTCCCACACCCCCTGCTTGTGTTCCCTCTCTCACTGTCTCTTTCTCTGTCAAAAAATAAATAAAATCCTTAAAAAAAGTGAAGATAAAAGAGAATAAAAAAAGAAAAACCAACAACAACAAAAAAAGGAAAGAATAAACAGACAGGTGAACAGAACAGAGCAATGCACTATCTCCTGAGTGTATTTTGGTCAGTTTGCTAGAAGAAACTACATCTCAAAATTGTAAAGAAAGGAAAACATATATACAAAAATAAAATTAAGTAAATTGAAAGGATAGAATGTAACTGTAAAGATGAAAATTAAAAAAAAACTTTAACAAAACAAAACAAAACAAAAAAACAAAAGCAAAAAAAGAAAGGAAGAAGAAAAAGAAAAAAAAGGAAAAATGACAACAAAAAAGAGAATATGATCAGACAGGTAAGTAAAACAGAGCCATACAGTAGATTTTGTTTGTATTTTGGTCTATTAGAAGAAACTGCACCCCAAAATTGTAAAGAAAGCAAAACTTGTGTGTGTGTGTGTGTGTGTATGATTAAATATATTGAAGGGATAGAGTGTAACTGTAAAAATGAAAACTAAAAAAGACTTAAAAAAGGAGTTGATAAAATAAGAAATTGGTTGAAAAGGGAACGAAAAAAATAAAGAATCATGGGGAAAAAGTTGTGATTTCTATGTGCTGTATTCCCCTAGCACTGGAGTTTTGCAGTTCTGTCTTGGCTGGATGTTCTTGCTGACCTTTTGGGGGAGGGGCCTATTGCATCGATTCTCAAGTGTATTTGCCCTGGGTGGAATTATACTGCCCTTGCCAGGGGCCAAGCTAAATAATCTGCTTCAGTTTGTTCTATGTGGTTTTGTTCCCTGGAGGCATTCCCTACAGCTTTAGAGGATGAGAATGAAAATGGCGGCCTCCCAATCTCTGGCCCCAGATTTGAAAGCTCAGGGCCCCACTCTTCAGTGAGCCTTCAGAGAAAAGTAGTCAATCACTCCTGTCTCCCTGGTCTCTGGGTGCACTCTGTGCTCACCTGGCCTGCCTGTGATGGAGTGTTTCTATCTCAGGCATGCGACCCAGTTTTGAGTCTCCAAACCCTTCAGGTTCCTGTAACACATTCCTGTACTGCTCCTCTTGGGGGAGGAAGGGGGGGTCTCGTTGGTTCTGTTGCTTGTTAGGCCTGTGCTTGGAAAGCAGTCACCCAACTGTGCCATGGTTTGTGGTTTTTGTTAACCCTGAGCTGAGAGCCCATTCCTGGGCTCACTCTTTTCATCCAGCTTCCCTGTTCCGATGCCTGGGAACTCTGCGGCACTGAGGTACCCCTGGTCTTCCTGTGACCCTGGGGATCCTGGGACTACACTGTCCCAGGGAGGGTTCCACCCCCGCTTAGCAGCCTGAGCGATGTCCCTCACAGGGGCAGACTTCCAAAAGTTCTGATTTTGTGCTCCGCTGCTCTATTACTTACTGGTAGCCGGCTAACAGAGGCTCCCTCCCACCACAGTCTATCTTCCCATATATTGCCTCGGATTCACTTCTCCACACTTCCTACCTTGCCGAAAGTGGTCACTTTTATATTCATAGTGTTGAAGCTATTCTTTTCTTAGATCTCTGGTTGAGTTTGCAGGTGTTCAGAATGATTTGATAGCTATCTAGCTGAATTCCTGGGACCACAAGGAGATATCACCCCATACCTGTCAGAATGGCTAATATCAAAAATACAAGAGTCAGTAATTGTTGGTGAGGATTGAAAAAGGATCCGTCATACACCATTGTTGAGAATACAAACTGGTGCAGCCACTGTGGAAAACAGTATGGAGGTTCCTCAAAAAATTAAAAATAAAATTATGAGGGGCACCTGGCTGGCTCATCAGTGCAGCATGAGACTCTTGACCTTGGGGTTGTGAGTTCGAGGCACAGGTTGGGTGTAGAGATTACTTAAAAATAAAATCTCAAGAAATAAAATAAAATTATGATATCATCCAGTGATTCCACTACTGGCTATTTACCCAAAGAATATGAAAACACTAATTCAAAAAGATATATTCACCCCATGTTTACCACAGCATTATTTACAATAACCAAATTATGGAAGCAACCCAAATGTCTATTGAGAGATGAATGGATAAAGGATAAGTGGTATATATATAAAATGGAATATTACTCAACCATAAAAGAATGAAATCTTGTCATTTGCAACAACATGGATGGATCCAAAGGTATATTGCTAAGTGAAATAAGTCAGTCAGAGAAAGACAGATACCGTATGATTTCATTCATATGTGGATATTAAGAAACAAAACAAATGAGCAAAGAAAAAAGGGAGCAAACAAAAAACCAGACTCTTAAATATAGAGAACAAACTGGTGGTTACCAGAGGGGAGGTGGATAGGGGGATGAATGAAATAGGTGAAGGGGATTAAGAGCACACTTACCATGATGAGCACTGAGTAATGTATAGAATTGTTGAATCACTATATTGTACACCTGTAACTAATATAACACTGTATGTTAACTATTGTGGAATTCAAACTAAAAAAATAATAACATGGGACTGAATAAACTAAGGAAGATAATGATAATTTTTATGACTTTTTGTTTAAATCATTGCAGACTCAAAAAGCCTTTGTTTTTCCAGATTTAAGAAATTTTTATCTGAAGCTAACTGACTTACAGCAATTTGACAAATAAACCTTTGTGAATACATATAAACATTTATCTTTTCTCCTTACCTGATCCCTCCAAACTTCAGAAACTCTCAGTAAATGTGCTTATATTTTTTATGGCAATATATTTCTTATTTCAAAAAAGAACATGTTCTCCTTGTAACAGGACACAGTTTGCTGGAATGTCACATTTGAGAGAGACACACATAGACTCAGATATGACCAGATAGCTTTAAGAAATAAGGCTGACCTTATGAAGCCAACAAAGCCCTTGGAAATATTAGCCTCATACCTTGTTTACAGGGATCCCAGCAGACTCACCAGGGAGTAAAGAAGGTCACTCTTGGCAGGTGCAGGAACCTCAAGATATTTTGAGAACCTCAAGAAGGGAGGAATTCACCCAAATATATGGGTATCAAAGAGGAAGTCTGATGGCAAGTATTTGGCCTTAAGAGGCTATGAAAAATTTAATCTAGATATTCCTTATAAAAGTTCTAGCAAAGCAGGTTTTAAGGAACATATATGGTCAACTACTATTCTTGTTGGAGTTATGTAAATTATCAACCTGGTTTTTTTTAATTAGACTTATTTTACAAACACTTGGGTATTAATTTGGCTATCTTTGGTAAAAATAAGGGCAATTATAAAGAAAAATATGCTTCAATAACACACCCTTGTAAATATTATATTTTAATATTGATCATTATAAACTGGACTAGATCCTGCATTCTCCTAGTGTCCCCCAATGCCTGGCTACAACACTTCAAGATAACATTTTTTAGTTGTTCTCTCCCTTTCTGACAATTGGAATCATTTGATACACCAAACGTCCCCTTTTTCCTGAAGTCCTGCAAAATGAATAGAAATGACTTGATGTAAACTTCAGAGAAATCCCCACAAAAGTTCATGTATAGACAATTTTCCTGCTTGTTGCTCTGTGGGCCCCTCAAAAAGATCACTAGACCACTACTGGCTAGAGACAACTGAACTGAAACTAGGGAAATCCATCACATTGCCACCGCATGCCCTATGCCATCTGAAGATGCCTCCAGCCCAACATCAAGAAATCTCACTGGCAGCACTCAGGACTTAGACACTGGGTTTAGGATTAGCTCCAACCATTCACCTACACTTTTCCTTGGTTTCCATAAGAAATGCCGCTTCTCAATTACCATAGGGCTTAACTTTGAGAGCCCGCCTGCATCACTGCCTCCTGAAATAAGTTTAACCGAACGACCTATTGTCAGATTAAGAGACAGGTTCCCCAAGAGGGAATGATCTACCTGCTCAACTTGGAATGTGCGAGACTTCGGGGTTGCTTCCGAGGACGGAACTGTAGCGGTTGAGGGCAGGCTGCCCCAAGAAAGGCCATTTTGTCATGTGCATTACTTAGAGCCGAAGGCAATCTGAGACCCTTTGGGCCCAAGAAAAACTTCGGCCCTTCCTTTATCTACATAGAAGAATCTAAACTGGATGGCCTTTGTAGGATAAGGGTTATTACCAGAAATAAATATATCTGAGTGACCCACCTATATGGCAGGGCAAACATTTGTTTACCGAACACTTAGTCTTTTTCATCTTCCTTGTCCCGCGTTCCTTCCCTTTGAAGCCCCAGACCGCTATCCCCTTCTCATTAGTTCAGAATGACATATATACCTCATTTTGCCTGACAGTCTTTGGAATTTCTATGTATGTGTGGATTCCCTGTACAGGTGCTAATAAATTCGATTTTCTCCTCTTTATCTGTCTCCTATCAATTTGATTCCTAGTCCAGCTAGAAGGATCTTTGAGGGGACAGGACATTCTAGCTCCCCAATAGTAGTAAAGGAGATACAATAGTATACAATAGATAAGAAAAACAAAAAACAAAAACCAAAGAACTCAGGCTTTTCCTTTAAAGGTATTTATTCTTATTAATGTTCTCCAGACCCTGGGGGATGAGCATTCGGGCTCCATTCCCTCACCTGGGTGTGCCCCTGGGACCCCCGTGCTGGCTCAAGAAACAGCCTAATCTGTGTGTCTGTCCTTCCTCCTCAAGGACAGGTCTCCCCACAGAGGACTCTCCCCTACAGAAGCCTCCACAGAAGCTTCTCAATAAAAGAAGACTCAGAGACAAGGCCTGTGGGTCCAGGGGTGTTTGTCTCACTTGCTCCTTATCTGAGACGCTGTGAGGAGCGGTAGCTGCTCCCACCGCCGTGAGCTGTAGCCCAGTGATCGTCCGCCTCGGCCTCAGCCTGCAGCCCCGAGATGCGCAGAAGCCCTGCATTGGCCGAGGCGTCTTTGGAGCCCGAGAAGCGGCTGGGGACCCCGGAGCCCTGGTGTTTATCGGAGTCTGAGGAGTAGTACAGCAGACCCCGGGGAGGGCTCCCTGGCTGCTGCTGGATCCAGTAGATGTTCTAGCCGCCAACACTGATGTCCCTGCTCAGGTGCAGGTGAGTCTGTCTGTCGTTCCCGGAGATGCCGAGAGGGAGGGCGGCTGGGTCAGCACGGGCTGGGACAGGGAGCCTGCAAACACACACGCTCATGGGTGACGGGGCAGGGGCCAGGGTAAAGTTTCCTAGGGTCTCCGCCAGAGAGGCTGACACCTGCTAGAGGTCTGCCTTGTGTCCCCGAGGCCCCTCCCTACCTGCACAGTGAGACAGGAGCACGAGGAGGAGTCCAGGCCATGGTGACACAGACCCTGGTCCCCACAGTGGGCTGGGCTGCCCATTTTCTCCTCCACCCTCTGCCGTAGGAGGGGCTGTCCATGCAAATGAAGTCCACCCAGTGACTGCCCAGCCCCTCCCTCAGACCTGATGCTGCAGATCAGCTCACAGCACACACTGAGGAGGCTGGGGGAGGCTTCAGCCCTGGGGAGAGCCCTGGGAGGAAGCACCTGCTGAGACCACACTCAGGCAGCCTTGAGCAGAAGACACCACTCAAAACAGCCAGGTGCTGGGTCCACAACTCTGCTCTCACCCACTTGGCTCAGACACGTGCCCACCGCGCCCTCTGCTGGCCGCGGTGCACATTGCACCGCGTGTGAAAGGCAATGTCAACATCCTGCCTTGGGGAGGGGCTGGCCCGCCGTGGTCTTTGGCATTTCCACCAACCCCCTCCTCAAAAATGGGAGCGATCCCTTCTGCCCTGCCCCGGACCCCTTTGCTAGGCTGCAAACTCCTCCCCAGCACGCACCGCTTAATTTCCTAAAGTGGCCTCCTCAGATGCTGACTCAGGGACCTCCCTCATGGGTGACATTAGGGGAGGGAGGTGTCCTGCTGTCAACACAGCAGAAGGACAGAGGTCTGGACCAGCCACATCCCATTGTTTGGAAAAGTGGAGGAGCTCCTCCTCCCTCTGACCCTACTTTTCACTGAAGCAGGTTTAGACCCCTGTCCGCACCCTGTGTTCCTAGCCTGTCCACCTCTGGCGGGACTGTGGGCCTCCATCAACAAGGACCATGCAGGAAGGGATTGAGAAGAGGCTGCTCTGCATGAACAGAAGGACAGAAGTTGGCTCCCTGGGACCCACTCCTCAGCACAGCTTTCCCAGCAGGACCTGGGGCTAGAGCCCTGCTCTAGGGAGACTGGGTCTCCATGAAGAGGGTGGAGGTCATGGTAGAGCTGGGTCCCTGGTGGGAGGAGAGACTGAGGAGTGAAGGTGGGGTGAGGGATGGGGCTCCCAGGAGACCCTAAAAGTGGGTTTTGAGTGGCTAAGCTGGGGCTGAGTGACAGAAAAGAGGGGTTTCGCACTGTCCTCAGTTTCCATAGGGACCCTCAGGTCAGAAGATGACGTGGACCATTAGATTGGAAAGTCCTTTGGTGGTGGGTTGTTCTGAGGAGGTGTCACGGGACCTGCCCAGCTACCTCTGACTGTCCCTAGCACCCACCTTCTCAAGGAAAATATTCAGAAAATTGTACTGTTTTCTTCTTCCATCTCTCTCTCACACACATATAGAAATATCGAGTGGATCAGCTATGATGGGCATGTGTACTTTAGCATTTCATACCATGAATCATGCTGACTTTGAAACACGGCAACCATCTCATTTTGTCCTAAAATTTTCAAGTGTCCCACGAATTCTGTGTGTGGTCACTTCCCTTCCTGTGGCTAATTTTCTCAAACAGGTCAAAAAATGTGTGTGTGTGACTGAGTTTCTATTTCTTACCAAGACACACATCTGACATTTTTGGGGTTATCTAAAATATTCCATTAAAATGATTATACACATATGTAGATATTATATAATATATAACGATTCACTAACCCATTCACCACAGCAGAAATGCACTCTGGTAATATGGTGATATGCTTTTTTTAATTTCTCGGTAAGAGGCACCTTTCACACACACAATGACAGAGAGATGGCTCATGAGTCCATAGAGAGAGGACACTATGTATGGCCACTTACCTGTACCCAGAAAAGAAGTGCATGATATACATAATGATGAGAAGCATTCATATAGATTCATAATCCTATTCTTACATAAATAGGACTTACCAAATTTAATTTCTAATAATGCTCTTTTATATTATGACAACAGATAATTATGTAAAGTGGTTTTTCAAGATTTACTCAGCCTGACAAATGAAAATAAATACATCCACAGTGTACAGCGTGATGATTTAATGTGCACGTACGTTGTGGAATGGTTGCCAGTAAAGCTCATTATCACTTCCATCACCTCACAGAGGTGTTCTCTACTCCCTCAGCGTACAGTAGGCAGACAGGTCACTCTTATTAATTACAGTCACCATATTTCACATAAGATCCCAGAACTTTTGCATCTTATCACTGATATTTTGTAGTCTTGGCTCCTTTTGATTTAACCTGGAACAAATTATAAATTGTTTGTTCTAGAAATGTCAAGTGGCTCAGGAGTGGTAGAAATGGATGGGTAAGGCATGTCAAGTCAAAAATGTACCTGTGTTTATTCTCCACAAGCCAGCTTTCATCCTCCTTACCCTGAAATTTTCCTTCTCAACCACAGTTAAAGGGCAGGTCATTTTCCTATAAATAACTTGTTTTGAAAACCAGAAAACAGTAATTGCGACATTGGGATTCCTTCTTGAAACAAAATATTTAGTCTTTATTGGCACACTCCTAGATATAGAAGTATGCTTAAGTAGACAGCAGCACGTAGACCCCTTGGTGTGGGGCGTGTGATCACTCAGGAAATTGATGGTGACAAGGTGGGAGTCAAGCTAGTTTTCACTGGGCTTGGGAAACCCCACCCTCGATAGTTCTCCTGGGTCCTTACTGGGATCAGCTTGTAGGAAAATCACACCCATGGGACCTACTTCACCCACTTCCCTGGAGCAGGCTCAGTGTTTTCCCAGTGATGGTGGAGCTTCCCCTCACCCTCTTACATTACAGGAAGTGGTTATGAAGCCTCAGGCCCCCAAACTCAACCCCCCCACACACCCATGTCTGCCCCACTCTCCCTGACGCTCCAACCGAAGGTTTAGGCACTCTGTCAGTGTGCCAAGCCAGTTCCGTGCCTGCCATTCCTCCAGGGCCTGTGTCCTCGCACAGAATCTCACAGTGAGTGCCTTGTCCCCAGGCCACCATACTCCTGGAAGGCGCTCAGCACAGGAGCCTGGGAAGGAAGGGTGCTCTCCCCTGACCCCACACCGAGCACAGTCCATGCCCAAAAGGGTCTGTCACTTCTCTGGAATACTCCAGGGACTCCTGACCCAGAGGGAAGCTTCCTTAGGAACAATTATTTTTCCTGTTTTCGATAATTAAAAAAGAATGACTCCAGAGGTTCTGGTTTCATTAAATATGGATCAAAAAACCTAGTTTTGATTCCATCATGAGTTTTCTTCTTGTTTTTGTTTTGAGTTTTCCTAAGACATCAGAACGAAATGGGAGATCAAGAGGAGAGCCACTGTGGATCAGAAGCCATTTCTGGTTGAAGCTAGCGTTAAAGGACAAACATTCAACCCAGTGAGCTGGAATTTCTGATTGTCTTTATTCACCCATTCACAAGCCCAGCGGCATCCCATCTGATGAAGCAGGTGCTCAGAGGAGTCCTAGGAAACGGAGGTTTTCATAGGGAGAAACTGGGCTGGACAGGGAAGGCATCAGTAAGAAGAAGGATTGTTTCTGGCAAGGTCGCCTTCCTTTAGGGGAAGGGCAGGGAGTCTCATCAGGCAGATTTATATCACTAGTGCTGACCAGGAAATTCTTGATGGATTGGTTGAAAACTCCACTCCTGAGTACTATCTAACATACTATAGGTAGGTTAGGTATGAAGTCTTTGTAGAACTTAACATAAGGGACTCCATTTTGGGCCTGTTGTTCTTCTTAACACTAGTATACATCCAAGTTATTTTAAAATGGGAAAGTACCCAGAGCAGGCTGAGGTTTTTGTCCAACTTCCTCATCTACCTATATCACTGTGTCCATCACTAACATCAAATGACTGACAGTAATAATCTGCCCCATCCTCTGCCTGGAGCCCAGAGATGAACAGAAGCCCTGCATTGGCCGAAGCATCTTTGGATCCAGAGAAGCGGCTGGGGAACCCGGAGCTCTGGTGCTTGTTTGAGTCTGTTACATAGGTTAGGAGGTACCGAGGAGGGTTCCCTGGCTTCTGCTGGTACCAGAATATGGGGTAAATATCAACACTGATGTCACTGCTCAAGGTGCAGGTGAGTCTGGCCGTTGTTCCCAGAGATACAGAGAGGGAGGGCGGCTAGATCACCACAAGCTGGGAGATGGAACCTGTAAGCACAGACACGCATGAGTGATGGGGCAGGAGCCAAGATAAATTCCCTCAAAGCTCTGAGCAGAGGGGCTGACACAGGCTGGGCACTGAGAACTGGTCCCTAAGCCTGTTCCTACCTGTGCAGTGACAAAGGAGCATGAGGAGGACAGGAGTCCAGGCCATGGTGACACAGACACTGGTCCCCACAGTGGGCTGGGCTGCCCCAGGCCTCCTTTTCTCCTCCACCCTCTGCCACAGGAGGGGCTGTCTATGCAAATGGGGTCCACCCAGTGACTGCCCAGCCCCTCACTGAGCCCTGGTGCTGGAGCCCAGCTCACATCACACACTGAAGAAGATGGGGGTTGGCCTCACCCCTGGGGAGAGCCCTGGGAGGAACCACCTGTTGAGACAACACACAGGTCCCTAATTTGGGGACTCTGCCAGGCCAGGGAGGACACAGCTGCTGAGTCCCCAGCAGGGAGTGCAGGGCCCAGTCCCCTGTCTTAGGCTCCTTTGAGTGAACGGTTCTCACTGAGCAGTCACAGCGCCCCCTGCTGGTCACTGGGCTCACACCTCACCATGGACCAAACCCCTGAGAGCCCAACTCCTTTTTCCAATTTACCAGGTCCCTGTTTATTTACAAGAGTTCTGATTCATTGAAAGTGTGATTCTATAGTGCTGCCCATGATTACTGTTCTGTTTTTAATTCTCAGAAGGAGTCCTGGTCTATGTGAGATGCAAAAATTCACCTAAATTACAATGTAAGTTGCTGGCGCCCCAGAGAAGATACTGCAAACATCATATCCCTCCATTGGTATGCAATTTAGAATACAACATACATTTTGAGTGTTCCACAACTGTGTTCATTAAAGCAGTGGATTCTAACTACTCTCCCATAAATTGACTTGCATTTTAATCTTTTATTTTCAGGTAATTTAATCGTTGAATTCCCAAAGTAAAGGAATAGGAATGAATTTGTCTTGATAAAGTCCAATCTATCAGGTTTTTTTTTTCTTTATGGGTTGTGATTTTGGTATTTGTCTAAACATGTTTACACAAACCCTAGATCTTGAAGATTTTCTTCTGTGTTCTTCTAAAAGCTTATAGCTTTATGTTTTACAGTTAAGGCTAGGATACATTTAATGATTTTTTTTTTATAAGGTGAGAGGTTTAGGTGATATTCATTTACCTGTATGGATATCCAGTTGTTCTGTGGTCATTTGTCCAAATGGCTATCCTTCCTGTAAAAGATTTTTGCAACACTTTCATAATTATCCTCAGATAATGGGTGGCTCAGTGGGTAAGCAACCAACTCTTGATTTCCAATCATTGGGAAGCTGCTGAAACAGGTGGATCTCTACATTTCTGAAGGTCTTCATCCTAGAATAATAACTGAAGAATTTAAAGTTACACAGGAAAATGCAGTTTTTGGAACAAGTTTTGGAACAAGTCAAAGTAAGCAAAAAAATGCACAAGGAAACACTCATAAATGTGGCCAGAACATCTCCACGTACTAAAGTACATGCCAGACTTGCTGATGTCTTAACAGAAGCTGTAGTCAGCTTGTTTTGGACCCTGGGGCATGGCACCTGATATAAAAAAAGAGTAGCGGGTGCATATACCTCCTCACATGCATCGTATCATGAGGATATGAAAAAACAGAAGTCAATTCTGGCCTTTTTTTTTTTTTTACAAGAGTGCAGAAGAGAGGGAGAAACTTGTAAAAGCTGAAAGAAAATTTATTGAAGATAGAGTTAAAAATAGTTGAACTGGAAAAGAAAGTCTGTGGTGATCCATGTAAAGTATTGGTTGTTATTAATCAAAAGGGAACTGACCCCTTGTCCTTAGATGCTCTTGCAAAAGAAGGCGCAGTAGCCCTTTGTAGAGTTAAAAGGAGAAATATAGAAAGGCTGACTCTTGTTTGTGGTGGAGTAGCTCTCATCTCCTTAATGACCTAAATCCTGATTGTTTGGGACACGCAGGACTTGTGTATGAGCACACAATGGGAGAAGAGAAACTCACCTTTGTTGAGAAAGACAACAATCTCTGCTCTGTCGCATTATTGGTCAAAGGACCAAACAAGCACACACTCAAATCAAAGCTGCAGTAAGAGATAGCTTGTGGGCTGTTAAGGATGCTATTGGAGATGGTTCTGTAGTTCCAGGTGCTGGAGCCGTGAAGGTGGCAGTGGCAGAAGCCTTGGCTAAATGTAAGACCAGCCTTAAGGGCTGGACCCAACTTGGAGTTCAAGCTCATGATTCCCAAGGTTCTTGCCCAGAACTCTGGTTTTGACCTTCTGGAAACACTAGTTAAAGTTCAAGCAGAATATTGGGAATGAGGTCAGCTTGTGGGTGTGGACCTGAGCCCAGGTGAGCAATGGTAGCCACAGAAGGAGGCTTATTGTATAACTACCCTGTGGAAAGAAACAGGTTCTTCACTCTTGCACTGTGATTGCCACCAACATTCTCCTGACTGATGAGATCATGTGAGCTGGAATGTCTTCTCCAGAAGGTTGAAGCTTCCCTGGTGTCATCTGGATCACAAAGACTCTACAGAGTGATCCTAAGAATAGAGCTGTGGAATTTTTGTCCAAACTTCAAAAGATTCTCAAAAGAATTTGCTTTTTCCATATGAAAAAAAGAGAACACTGACACTCACATTCTGAAGTTCTGAAATTATAATTACAGTACTCTTTTTAATTGCAATTCAGTGTACACACATTAAGCAGGGCGTTTTTACCCAGTGAACATGATGTTTCGCTTTAACTTCAGGGATATAAAAGTATCCTGTTAGATAAGTATATGCTATCTACCTTGTTATTAAATGTTCCTTGAAAAACACACAATGAAAAAAAAAGATCCATACTTTTCTGGGTCTGTTTCTGGGTTTTATATTCTGTTACATTGACCAGTGTGTCTATCCCTCCATCATACCAACCTACATTGTGATAGGAAACAAATTAAACTTTTATGCAATTTGGGAAAAATTGACATCTTGACTATATTGAGTCTTCTAATCCATGAGCAGAACATGTCTTAGCAGGGTGTCTGGGTAGCTCCATCAGTTAAGTATCCAACTTCTTGATCTCAGCTCATGTCTTGATTTCAGGGTTGTGAGTGAGTAAAACAAAACAAACAAACAAACAAAAAACCATGGAATTTCAGAAATAAACACTTATTAAAAACCAAAACATTCTTTGCATTGTTTCAGATTGAGTTTGATTACTTTTACCAGCATTGTCCAAAGTTCAGCATCCATGGTCTGTACTTGTTTTGTTAAACATGCACGTAAATATTTGTGTTCAGTGGTTTTAAGTGGTATTTTAATTCAGTTTTCACATGTTTATTGCTAGTATATACACATCTAAATCATCTTTCTAAGACCTTCCTGAAATTACTTATTACTTTTGGAATTTAAATATTTATATACCTACTTGTAGCTTTCTTTGTATTTTTTCCGGTAGATCATTCTCTACCCTGAAAATAGGGACATTTGTCTCTTGTTCTTCTTAGTCTGTATGCTTCTCATTATTTTTTTTGCCTATGGTTCTGTCTGGAATGTCCAACCCTATGTTGAACAGCAGTGCTGAGATTGGACATGATTGCCTTGGCCCGTCCCAAGGAGGAAAGCTTTCAGTGATTCACCTCTCTGTGTGTTAGCTGTAGGTGTTTTATAGTTGTCTTTATCAAACTGAAGATTTGCTCCTCTCCTTTTCATTCTCTGAGAATTTTGATCATATTCATTCATTCATTCATTCTCATCTATTATCACGAATAGGTTTTGAATTGTGTCAAATGCTTTTTATATATTGCTTGATGAGATCATGGGAGTTTTCTTTTTTAACCTGGTAAAACAGCAAATTACACTGATTGATTTCTGAATATTAAGTGGACCTTGCATCCCTGCAATAAATCACTATTGGTCATTACATATACTTGTTGTTATACATATATATAACTGAATTATGTTTTCTAATATTTTCTTAAGAATGTTTGTGTCTCAAAGTAGGGACCCGAAGGGGTACGTGCACCCCGATGTTTATAGCAGCAATGTCCACAATAGCCAAACTGTGGAAAGAGCCAAGATGTCCATCAACAGATGAATGGATAAAGAAGAAGCGGTATATATATACAATGGAATATTATGCAGCCATCAAAAGGAATGAGATCTTGCCATTTGCAACAACGTGGATGGAACTGGAGGGTATTATGCTGAGCGAAATAAGTCAAACAGAGAAAGACATGTATCATATGACCTCACTGATATGAGGAATTCTTAATCTCAGGAAACAAACTGAGGGTTGCTGGAGTGGGGGGTAGGGTGGGAGGGATGGGGTGACTGGGTGATGGACACTGGGGAGGGTATGTGTTCTGGTAAGCGCTGTGAATTGTGCAAGACTGTTGAATCTCAGATCTGTACCTCTGAAACAAATAATGCAATATATGTTAAGAAAGAAAAAAAGAAGAAGAAGAATGTAGCAGGAGGGGAAGAATGAAGGGGGCGAAATCAGAGGGGGAGAAGAACCATGAGAGACGATGGACTCTGAAAAACAAACTGAGGGTTCTAGAGGGGAGGGGGGTGGGAGGATGGGTTAGCCTGGTGATGGGTATTGAGGAGGGCACGTTCTGCATGGAGCACTGGGTGTTATGCACAAACAATGAATCATGGAACACTGTATCTAAAACTAATGATGTAATGTATGGGGATTAACATAACAATAAAAAATTAAAAAAAAAAAGAATGTTTGTGTCTCTGTTTGTTTTGTGCTAGGAAGCTGTTGGCATCAGCTACGATTGAAAATTTTAGGAAGTCGTTATTATAGTCAAATCCATCATTTTCATCCACAAGCAAGGAATATCTATTCATTTGGTCAAGTTCATTTCATTTCTCTTACGATGTTTTGTGGTTCTCCATGTACAAGTCTTTCACTTTTTCTCAAATTCAACCTTAAGAATTATGTCATTATGCATGGCACTGTTTTCATTTTTATATGTTGATGGTTTATTGCTTCTCCCTAGATTACCATTTACTTCTGCATGCTGGTTTTGTAATCTGAAACCCGGATTAAAACACTCAGACCACAAGCACTGGTGAGCCCCCACTAGAGCCAGAGCTGGAATTAACACCTTTTGGTCTCTGACATCTCCCCTGAGTAATTTTTATCAATAAGCAAGCTAGTTTTATCTTTGAAAACATGACACAGTGAGAATAGGTTATCAAGCTTAAAATTTAACAAAGGAAAAGGATATGACAGTGTCAAATCATCTGTTTCCAGGAAAAATAAGGGTCCAGTGATGATATGATAACAGAAGTCACCTCCTGAGCCACCTGAGCGGGGTGGGTCACCAGGCCCAGAGAGTGGAGGGAGATTCGGTCTCACTTCCCTATGGGTCTGGAGTATTGTGTAAGCATTAGCGCTATCTTAGCATAAATGACAGTAATAGTCACCTCCCTCTTGTGCTGGAATCCAGAGATGTAAGAAGTCCTGCATTAGTGAAAGCATCTTTGGATCCAGAAAAGTGACTGGGGACCTTGGAGAACACTTGGACTTGCTGTATACAAATTGCCCTGAATGCTGCAATTGAGATCCTGGGAAGTCTGACATGCTGTCAGCAGAAGGTAAGATTTCTTTACCTGTTAGCCACCCAGAATGGAGGAAGAGTGGTGAGAATCATTTTTTCTCTCTCTACATTTAAATTAGCAGGAGGAAATATTGTGGAACTAGTTCCTCAGGCTTAGGACTCTTGGTAAAAATGTGGTAGAGCACTCTGGTTATTGATCCATTTCTTCCTAGAGATGGTCTTTCTTTTCCTTTGTGTCTTTAGTGTTGTGTGTCCTAAAAAGGAATTACCATAGTGCAGATTGCAGGCGTAGGATTTAGAAGCCTGCTGTTGGTGTCACTGAGTTCATGGTTCTCACCAGATGACTATGCTGTGGGGCACAGGCTGTTGCTAAAGGACATCTTGGAGGTCAAAGCCACAAAATTGGCGGCACAGGTCAAGCACTGTTATCACTGATAGAGTGCTCACCTCAACAAGACTCAGCTCATAAGTTAAGTTGGTCAGGGAACATGTTAAGTTGAGACTAGGTTATCTGCCAACTCATGAAAACTTCTGTACAACGAAGTACACTGTAGAGCACCTCACAGTCCCCAAACCCGGGGCACACCCCTCCTAGTCATTGGTGTGGCTGCAAGAGCACAAGTCTTAGCCAGGAAAAAAAATTAATGGGGATTTTTCATTCTCTTTTTCCATGTCCTAAGAGCTTGGCATGGTGACCAGTGAGAACATTCTTTCTGGTGTCTGCCATCTGAAAACTGTACTTCCAGGGATGCACCTTTGTGGCCAAAAAGACTAGGAATCCGATAGTCTCTCTGCCATGCCAGCTCTCAGGGGAGTTTGTCATAAGAGCTTGCAGCCCATCGGAATCATTCATCATGTCAACCTCACTGCTTGTTAGTGCTGGAAATTTCCATTCCTGTACTGCCTTCCCAGTGTCACAGATTAGCAGGTTTGTGATATGGGAAACAGAGGCAAAAGAAAAAATAAATGTCCTTACTACCGACAGCCCACTGACAAGTTCTTGAAACGGGCAGACTGACCTTCCCTTGGAAGCTCAGCTGCTTTGATGTTGACACTTCGCTAAGGGCAAGAGGCAATCTTAGCCCGACACCCAGGATCCTGTGAGTCTACTTTAAACATATAGAAATTCCTTTGGAAATGACCTTTTCCTAACAATAGCTAGCCCCTTCAAGGTCCTGGAAACCTTATTTCCAAAGTACCTTGGGAATAGCTTGCACTATTCTTAACCCCCTCCCAACCTGAAAGTCTATAATGGGCCACTCCTCACAACCCCAGTGCAGCTCTTTCTGCCCAGGAGTCCTAACCCTGTGTTTTAATAAAACCACCTTTTTGCACAAAAAACATCTTTCATGGCCATTGACTCTGAACCCCAACATCAATTCCTACATCAGACTGTGACTGGAGGTATCCACAATTCTGTAGAAGACTGGAGACACCATTTTCACTACACCATCCCTAGCACCTACGCAAAGGAGGCCTTTGCTTTCTTAGACTAATTTGGGAGTCAACTTTTGGATCCTGGGGCTGCGTCATCTATGCCCTTTCTGTGATGTGGAGAACAAAGGCAAAAGAAAAAAAAATATCCTTACAACTTGTAGCCCACTGATAAGTACTTGGGATAGACAGAGTGACCTTCCTCTGGGACTTCAATTGCCTAGATGTTAATACTTTGCTAAAGGCAAAGGACAACCTTAGCTTGACGTTAGTCTGGCCTCCAGGATCCTGTAAGTCTTCTTTAACATATAAAATCCCTTTGGAAACTTCCCTTTTTTCAGTCTTTCAAGATATATGTTAGCAATCATTGTGCAAGCATATGGCCCACGGATACACATCTGAAGGGTCTCATGACCAGGGTTTTACTAGACAGTAATAAATGACCTCTTCCTAACAGCAACTAGCCCCCTCAAGGCCCTGGAAACCTTGCTTCCAAATTCTTTAGAGACTTAACTTTATCCCTAACCCCCTCCCAACTTGAAAGTATATAATCAGTGCTCACAAGCCCAGTGCAGGTCTTTCTACTGACGGGTCCTGTCCCTGAGCTTTCATAAAACCACCTTTTTTGCACCAAAGACATCTCAAGAATTCTTTCTTGTCCATTTGATCCCAGACCCCAACATTTCACATCATCAAATACATTCATGCTATCTCTATTGCAAAATTTGTCAAAGAAAGAGAAAACTTGGAACAATGGCCAACTTTGTCTAATACCTCATGATGATTTGTGGGCAACCTGAACATAATGGTTGAGAACAACCATTGTAAGATTAAAGAGTTAATAGGTAAACTTTTAAATAGCTCCAAAATCTTTGGTTACCTAAAGTTTAAAGTTTTAATAAGCCAAGTGATGAGGAAAGTTAAATTCATCAATTATCTAGATCATTTCCAAATAAAATAATGAAACATTATGTACTGAACATAATTTATCTACTTTTGTCTTATTATAAAGAAACTAAAGATAAATCTGGATGTGTTAGTAAACACGTTTTATGCTTTATTAACAGATTGTACTATTAAAGGTATATGTTTCTAGGAATTATGAAATATATTAATAAATGTATAATATAAAGAATCCAGGTATAACTGTTCACAATTGGTGACTACTTAGTTTTAACTAGAAATTCAGGTTGCTAACATTTAAGAATTCTAATAAATGTAATTAAGACTATTGGAAATAACAAGGGACATAACTCTGCAAGGAAAGTAAGACAAGTGTTTTTGGCAAGAAGAAATAAGAGAAACAAACATTTAGGGGGAAAAAGTGGCTTTTATCTAAAGTGAGGCTGGTTATTTAAAAAGTAAAAACAAAGGCCAGAGTTTGAATGTAAAAAAGAAAGTCTTAGAAGGTTTATGTAAAAGGAATCTTTGGAAAGGAATTTTATGTGTGATCAGTACTGGCTAAGATGAGGGTCAATTTAGGTAAATAAAGGAGTTTTAATATCAAAAGTACACTGGTGCAAAAGTTTTGTTTTCTCTTTGTTAAAAGAAAAAAAAAGTTTTCTTAAACTATTGGTCTGCTCCTAATAAGAAATTGTAAACAAAAAATTTCTCTTCTTTTAATGTTATCTGAAAAAAAAAAAAAACACAACAACCAAAAACAATCAAATAAACCAAGATTCTGTTTTGCCAAAATAATTTCCTATGTTTATTGGGTCTTTTATGACTTAAAAAATACCTGACTCCTTATATGGATATGTTGGGGTTTGGAGCAGTCAAGAAAGAATTCTTGAGATGTCTTCAGTGCAAAAAAGTGGTTTTTTAAAATTTTTTTAAAGATTTTATTTATTTATTTGAGAGAGAGAGAATGAGAGAGAGCACATGAGAGGGGGAAGGGTCAGAGGGAGAAGCAGACTCCCTGCCGAGCAGGGAGCCTGATGCGGGACTTGATCCAGGGACTCCAGGATCATGACCTGAGCCGAAGGCAGTTGCTTAACCAACTGAGCCACCCAGGCGCCCAAAAGTGGTTTTATTAAAGCATGAGGACAGGACCCATGAACAGAAAGAGTTGCACTGGGGTTATGGGGGAGTGATTGATTATATACTTTCAAGTTGGGAGGGGGTTAGGGATAGCATAAGTCTCTAAGGAATTTGGAAGCAAAGTTTCCAGGGCCTTGAGGAGGCTAGCTACTGTTAAGATAAGTATTGATTACTGTTAGTAATGAGATGCTTCAGATGTGTATCAGGGGCCATATCTTTGGAGGATGATTGTCAACATGTATCTTGGGGGTGGGGGGCAGGGTAGAGATAAAGGAGGTTGCCAAAGGGAGTTTTATATGTTAAAGTAGACTTACAGAATCCTGGAGGTCAGGCTAATGTCAAGCTAAGGTTGCCTTCTCCTTTAGCACAGTATTAACATTGAGGTCGTTGAGTCCTGGAGGAAGGTCACTCTGCCTTTCCCAAGTACTTGTCAATGGCCTGAAGTTGTCAGGATATTCATTTTTTTTTTCTTTTGTCTTTGTTTTCCACATCAGCTCCTACTATGTAACTTTCTGTACTTGCCTTTGGAATTATTATTTTCTGTCACTTTTCTTAAATGGATAGTTCAATGGTGCTTAATAATGATTTGTCTTCATATTGAGTCAAATGCTCAAACTTTTTGATATGTTTTGACATACTCCCCCATACTTAAATTCTAAAGTGAAGAAGGGTCCATGGAACGCTTCAAAGATTTTCTAAAAAATTAAATTAATTTAGGGGAACCTGGGTGGCGCAGTCGGTTAAGTGTCTGACTCTTGGTTTCGGCTCAGATCATGATCTCAGGGTCGTGAGATCGAGCCCCAGGTGGTGCTCTACTTTCAGGGGGAGTCTGCTGGAGATTCTCCCTCTCCCTCTACCCCTTCCCCTGCTCATGTGCTCTCTCTCTCCCTCAAATAAATAAAATCTTTTTAAAAATAAGTTAATTTGGCTACATTGGATTGTTAAATTACATGGGAAGCATTGTCAAATAAGTGATATTAAACTTCAGATTATTTAGATTATTAGGTATTTTATTGCAATAGATATTCTAAAGATTGCATGAAAGTCTTAGAAGTCTGATGTCCTGGCATGTTATTACTTTGACATGTTGTATGTTAGAAAAATGAGCAACTTGCCCTGTCAATTGCCTTGTGATGAACTCAACAAATCAGATCTTACAGCTCGGCTGTTTTTAAGACTTGTCATTTACAGACAGTTATCCTGTTACTCAGACCCTTTCATACAAGCTTCCTACACATGTGCTTCATCCTCAGTGAGACTCACAGAAAGAGTTCTGAGTGCAGATTCTGATGACTTTAAGATCATAGAACTGAGCTAGGTAAGAATTCCCGGAGCTTGTGGGAACACTGGCTTCTAGCAGAAGAATTAATGACATGGGACTAATAAACTAAGGAAGATGATGACCATTTTTATGACTTTTTGTTTAAAACATTGCAGACTCTTAAAAATATTTTGTTTTTCCAGATTTAAGAAATTTGTTTATATGAAACTAACTGACTTAGAGCAATACACATTTGTAAACAAATTAAAACTTTTATCTTTTTTCCCTACTGCATTCCCTCCAAACTCAGAAACTCTCCATAAGTATTCTTATATTTTTATGGCAATATTTTTTTCTCCATAAGGTTGGTATGAATCTGCTCTCCTTATAGCAGGATACAGTTTGCTGGAATGTCACATTTGAGAGAGACATGCATAGACTCAGATATGACCAGAGAGCTTTAAGGAACTAAGGTTGACTTTATGGAGCCAATAAAGTCCCTTGGAAATACCAGCCTGCTACCTTCTTACAGGGTTCCTAGCAGCCTCACCAGGTGAATAAAAAAGGCCAATTTCTCTCAGGTGCAGAAACCACAGGATATTTAGAGGAAATAAGAGAAGAATTCACCCAATTTATAGGAATTGCAGGGCAATTTTGATGCTAAGTATTTGGTTTGCCTCTTGACCTTGAGGGGCAGTTAAATATCAAATAAGTGATATTATTTGATTAAAGAATCTAGAGATTCTTTATAAAAGTTCTAGCAAAACAAGTTCTATTTTTTTTCAAGATTATTTATTTATTTTAGAGAGAGAGGGAGAGCAGGAGCAGGGTGAGGGGCAGAGGGAGAAGCAGACTCCCCACTGAGCAGGGAGCCCAATGCGGGGCTCGATCCCAAGACCCTGGGATCATGAGCTGAGCAGAAGGCAGACGCTTAACTGACTGAGCCACCCAGGTGCCCCACAAAGCAAGTTTTAAAGTTGCTTTAGGTACCTGTAGGTACATGTACCTACATGACCATGTAGGTACATGGTCAACCACTATTCTTGCTTCATTTTTATAAATAATCAGGACAATTTTTTTTTTTTATTTGACAGAGAGAGACACAGCGAGAGAGGGAGCACAAGCAGGGGGAGGGGGAGAGGGAGAAGCAGGCTCCCCGCCAAGCAAGGAGCCCGATGTGGGACTCGATCCCAGGACCCCGGGGTCACGACCCGAGCCGAAGGCAGACGCTTAACCGACTGAGCCACCCAGGCGCCCCAGGACAATTTTTTTTAAACTAGACTTATTTTGCAAACACAACCATATTAATTTGGCTATCTTTTTTTTTTTTTAAAGATTTTTAAAATTTATTCGTTTGAGAGAGAGAGAGAGACAGAGAGCACAAGCTGGGGAGGAGAGGAGGCTCCCTGATGAGCAGGGAACCCAACTCAGGGCTCCAACCCAGGACCCTGGGATCATAACCTGAGCAGAAGGCAGATGCTTAACTGACTGAGCCACCCAGGAACCCCTGGCTATCTTTAGTAAAAAGTAGGGATGATTATAGAGAAAAATATGTTTCAATAGCACACCTTTCTAGATATTAGATTTTAGTACTGTTCATTATAAATAGACTAGATTCTGATTTTTTATAGTGTCCTCCAATGTCTGGCTATGTCTGTCCAAGCTAACATTTTTTAAATTTTTTCTCCCACCTTTCTCACAATTGAAATCATTTGAGAACTAAAATCTCCCTTTTCCCTAAAGCCTTGCAATCTAAATGGAAATGACTTGATATAAACTTGAGAGAAATCTCCGCAATAGATCATGTGTAGACAATCATCCTGCCTGTTGATCTGTGGGCCACTCAAAAAGATCACCAGAGACATAAAAACTGCAAGGCTGGAAAATCTATCAGAGAGTCACTGCCTGCCCCTCACTCCATCTGAAGATGTCTCCAGCTGGAGATCTAGAAATCTCACTGGCAACACTCAGGACTCAGACACTGGGTCTATAATTAGCTCCAACCATTAACCTATATTTTATTTTTGTTTCCATAAAAAGGGTGCTTCTCAATTACCTGACTGCTTGCCCAATATGGGCCTAACTTTGAGAGCCCGCCTGCATCACAGCCTCCTAGAATGAGTTTAACTGAACTGACCTATTGTCAGATTAAGAGACTGGTTCCATAAGAGGAAACAATCTACCTGTTCAACTTGGAATGTGTGAGACTTCAGGGAAGAATCAGAGGAGAGAACAGTAGGAGACAAGGACAGGACTCCCAAAGATGGGCCACTTTGGCATGAAGATTATTGTGAGTTAAAAAACAGTTGAAACCCAGCAGACTCAGGAAAAGCTCTTTAACTCCCCTTCAACTGACTAAAGGAATTTAGGCAGAGCATCTGCTCTGGGAAGAGAACTAGCATCACAGAAAACTACATTAGGACATGAACTGGGGGGAAAGATAAGGAGGGCCTGTTTGGTCAAAGTTGTCTGTGTCCCATTGTTTCCCAGTGGCCCCACACATATTTGTCTACCAAACATTTACTCTCCTTCCTCTGTCTGTGAATTGAATTTCTTTGCATTGAATACTGGACCCCTACACTCTTCTGTGTAGTTCAGAAAAACATATATACCTCATTTTTCCTGAGTGTCTTTGGAATTTCCATGTCTCTGTGGATTCCCATATGTATGCTATTGCATTTTATCCTCTCCTATTAATCTGTCTCATGTCAATTTGATTCTTAGTCCAAATAGAAGGATCTTGGAATGGACAGGACATTCCTGCTTCCTGACAGTAGTAAAGGAGACACAACAGGAAGGAAGGACTGATGTTTTTCATGTATAAGTGTTTAGTATTGTTCATGTTCTCCAGACCCTGGGGAATGAGCATTCGGGCTCCATTCCCTCACCCGGGTGTGCTCTTGGGACCCCCGTGCTGGCTCAAGAAACAGCCTAATCTGTGTGTCTGTCCTTCCTCCGCAAGGACAGGTCTCCCCACAGAGGACTCTCCCCTACAGAAGCCTCCACAGAAGCTTCTCAATAAAAGAAGCTCAGAGACAAGGCCTGTGGGCCCAGGGATGTTTGTCTCACTTCCTCGTTGTCTGAGATGCTGTGAGGAGCGGTAGCTGCTCCCACTGCCGTGAGCTGTAGCCCAGTGATAGTCCGCCTCGGCCTCAGCCTGCAGCCCCAAGATGGGCAGAAGCCCCGCATTGGCCGAGGCATCTTTGGAGCCCGAGAAGCGTCTGGGGACCCCGGAGTCCTGGTGCTTATCGGAGTCTGAGGAGTAGTACAGCAGACCCCGGGGAGGGCTCCCTGGCTGCTGCTGGATCCAGTAGATGTTCGAGCCGCCAACACTGATGTCCCTGCTCAGGGTGCAGGTGAGTCTGGCCGTTGTTCCCGGAGATGCAGAGAGGGAGGGCGGCTGGGTCAGCACGGGCTGGGACAGGGAGCCTGCAAACACACACACCCAAGGGTGATGGGGCATTTTTGCTGGGAGTTTCTCAGTCTCAGGGGCTGATAATAGCTGGGAAGCTCCCCCGAAGTCAGATGATGTCCCTACCCGAGCAGAGAGAGAGGAACAGGAGGAAGCGAGGAGTCCAGGCCACGGTGACATAGCCCCTGGTCCCCACAATGCAACTGGCCTGTCCCAGGCTTGTCTTATCCTCCATACTGTCCCCATACAAATGAGGGTGATATTCATGCAAATTTGCACCCCCTTCTATACTCTCTCATATTCCATCTGATCAGTGATTCAGGAGACCTGAGGACAAGGAGTCTGAGGGCAGGTCCTGCTGTGAGTGGGACCCAGGAGGGAGCAGCTGTGGGACACCCAAAGGACCCTGCCCAGGAACCTCTGCCAGGCCCTGAGGGCACCAGGCTGCTGGGTCTCATCAGGGAGCATAGGAGGCAGCTTAGCCTTTGCCCAGCCCTGAGGGCAAGGGGCTCCCCTAGCTGTGAGTGGACCCTTGCAGGGCTCAGGGAGGTGCACGGTGCCCCCTGCTGGTTATATGTTTGCCTGCCGCAGCCTCAGTGTCCTGAGGTTACTGTCCACACCTATGCCACCAGCATTCAACAGTGACGGGAATGTCTGTGTGAAGCACTCTGTGGGGTCTGATTTAAAGAACATGAGTTCAGTGTATGTGATTTCAGAGGCTTCCAACATGGAGGGAATAGTCATCCAGAAATAAACACTCCTGTGAGTATGAGAATGTACAAAACATAAATCATACAAAAGAGTGAGCTCATTCGACCCCATAGGATATTTAGGGAGCTCCTCAGAGGAGGGACCTCTGAAATACGTCTCAAGAGAGGAATGACCGTTTTCTGCACATAGAGGAATAGAAGAAAAAAATCAAAATAGTGTGTGAAGATGCTCAAAACATGAATGGATGTGGTGATTTCATAGAGTGGGGAAACCATCTGGTGACAGTGTGCACAGGGGAACAGAAGAGTGAACACAGCAGGGCAAGACTGAAGAAACTATGTGGTCAGGAAAGAAAAACTGAGGTAGGAAAACAGAAAGTGGGGACGCAGGCAGCTGTGCTCACAGAAGATGCTCAGGACTGTGGAACAGAAGGAACTTAGGGCGAGAAGGAGGAAGAGTATAGTGTGAACTGGGGTTTTCTGCTTTGACTGACCCATCAGATGGCAGTGCTGTTTACTGCAGCGAAGCATTAGATAATGAGTTGCTTCTCTGTTCATAAAAGAGTTAAACATCTGGGAAACAAGTAGAAATACTGAATTCCAAGCTCAGAAATGGTGGACCCTGACCTTGAGTGGCAGCAAGCTGTGACCACGGCCTGAGGCTGTTGTCCAGGCGTGGTGAGCAGTCCCTGGTGCAGGTGTGGACACATAGGAGGGAAAAGAGCCTGGGACAAAACCCTGGGCACCATCTCTGTGTACAGAATGGGTGAGAGGAGTCCTGCAAGCAGAGTCGCTCAGTCCAGGCTGGTTCCCGTGTTCAGTCCCGTCATCATTCCTGCAGCGTGTGTGTTAGTGACATTCTACCTTCTGCTCAGGCTCCCAAGAGCTGAGCTGGGTGTCAGTTTAGGTGAAACTAGCCCGTCTTTTTCTTTCCTGTGTAAATGTTCCAGGGAGGGCTGAAGATAGTGAAGTGTTTGTTGGTGATATTTGCAGACCTTAACACCCTAGGGGGAGCTCAGGAGGAGTTATGAGTGTGGAGCTTCCAAGGTCAGGCTGAAGTTCCTGGGACAGTGGGTATCATGAAGAAGTAGGGCTGGAGAACAACCCGGACCTCTGATCCCACCTGCACATCCTCAGGACCTCCAGCCACAGGGAGGCAGAACTGCAGGTTCTCTCTCATCCCCTTCAGCCTCTGGAGGGAGGAGCACTGCATTCTTTCTTTTTTACTATTATGTTATGTTAATCCCCATACATTACATCATTAGTTTTTGATGTAGTGTTCCACGATTCATTGTTTGAGTATAACACCCAGTGCTCCATGCAGAACGTGCCTTCTTTAATACCCATAACCGGGCTAACCCATCCTCCCACTCCCCTCCCCTCTAGAACCCTCAGTTTGTTTCTCAGAGTCCATAGTGTCTCATGGTTCGTCTCCCCCTCCGATTCCCCCCCTTCATTCTTCCCCTCCTGCTATCTTCTTCTTCTTCTTCTTCTTCTTCTTCTTCTTCTTTTTTTTTTTAACATATAATGTATTATTTGCTTCAGAGGTACAGATCTGTGATTCAACAGTCTTGCACAATTCACAGCGCTCACCATAGCACATACCCTCCCCAATGTCTATCACCCAGCCACCCCATCCCTCCCACCCCCCCCACTCCAGCAACCCTCAGTTTGTTTCCTGAGATTAAGAATTCCTCATATCAGTGAGGTCATATGATACATGTCTTTCTCTGATTCACTTATTTCGCTCAGCATAATACCCTCCAGTCCCATCCACGTCATTGCAAATGGCAAGATTTCATTCTTTTTGATGGCTGCATGATATTCCATTGTATATATATACCATATCTTTATCCATCCATCTGTCAATGGACATCTTGGCTCTTTCCACAGTTTGGCTATTGTGGACATTACTGCTATAAACATCGGGGTGCACGTACCCCTTCGGATCCCTACATTTGTATCTTTGGGGTAAATACCCAGTAGGAGCACAGCATTCTGTTCACTGCCCCCAACCCATTTCCTCTTCCTGGTGTCTGCCTTAAGGATTGGACTGGGATGACCCAGATGAGCTCTGTGGCCCAGGAGTCAAGACAGCTGGGCCCTGGACCCCGACTCAGGCAGGGGCTGCCTGGTGCCCCCTGACTGAAGTGAGGGGACAGGAGCCCAGAGAAGGGCCCTCCCTGCCTCCAGTGCTGTGGGTCCCCTGCCAACTCCCCACAGAGGATGCGCCACACTCAGGCCTTCCTTAGTCTGGAGGCTCATGGCCTCTGATGGCTCAGAATCCCTTGCTGTGCCTCTCACTGAAGACTGTCTCTTACTGTCTCCACTGCTCAAGGCCCTACCGGAGTGAAGTGGGGTGTCAGCAGCATCCCCAGTGCACGGAGCAAAAGGACAAAGGACCCAGTGCACCTGTGCCCGTGGACTCTCAGTGTGGGACCTGAGAAAGTTGGTCTCTCTCTGTCTCTCTGTGTATCTCTGTCCCTGACTCTCATCCCCACCTCCTTCCTCTGTCAGCTGGGCCTATGTCCACACTCCTGGTGGGGAAGGGCACAGGCTCACTCTACCCATGCCTTTGGTCTGTAGCTCAGGTGTGCTGTGTAATTACTAGGTCTTATAAGTAGAAAACCTTTATTTTTCAAAGTTTCCTGTGTTGTTCCTGAAAGGTGTCTTGCAGTCATAATAAGAACCACAATGGTGGGTCTAACATTGGTTATGGAGCGGCTGAGACCTGCACAAAACATGAACTTCTGTTCCTGAAGGGAGAACGCTGGTTCCTGCCATCTGTGACCATTGACTTCATTGTTCAATTGCAGTGCGTGGCCCAGAAACATCACATTACTGACCACTCACCCCATGGGACACAGATCAATCAACGGGAGTATAGGGCTCATGCGTGGTTTTCTTTGTCTCTGGACTTACAGGCTCCCCTCCTTTTCAAAGTCCCTGGGGTCAGCACCATTCTGCCCCACCCCTTCAGTGAGGTGGGTCCAAACCTCTGTAGAGCAGCAGATGGGATAATGTCACACTGTGCACTCCATCATGGACCCCAGACTTCCTAGATGACTTTATAGGCATGCAGTAATGTGCTATCCCTTTGCTGTAGAGTTTACCGAGCTGTGGCAACACAGCAGTGTGGTGTGACTGCCTTCACAGTGTCCTGTACAAGAGTGACACCACCATAAATATAATCACTATGATTCACACATTCACCCTCCTCCTCCTCCCTCCACCTCCTGTCAATCACTAACCTCATTACCACCTCTCGATTCTGGCCTCTTCCAAAATGTAATACAATTGCAATTTTATGGAATGCAGCCCTTTAGAGCTTCTTCTTTCCTAATATGCATTAAAAATTTATTTATATTACTGTGACTTCCGAGGTCCTTACTATTAAATTCGGACTAATATCCTAGTGTACAGATGCACACGTACTGGAGGACACCGGTGGCAGGGCAATCTTTGGGGATTATGTAAAAAGCTGTTATAAACATCCGTGTGCAGGATTTTGATTGCTGTTGGGTTTGGTGATTCAAAATAAAGCTGCTATAAGCACTCACAAGCAGGATTTTCTCTGGAGAGAAATGTTTTTTATTTATCTGTTATAATTTTTAGTCTGAAATCTTTTCATGTATTCCCTACAAATATCAGAAAATAAATAAAACCAGTCCTCTGGTTAAAGTTAAGCAAATAATAATGTAAAACGCAAAGAGAACTGATGAATCCATCAAGCACAAGGTTTGGTGCCTGGGAGACGGCACCAGACCTCCCCTGACCCAGCCCCTCTCTGCTGGTTGACCAGTTCCCATTCCCTCCTCCAGCCTCAAGCATCTCCCCGACCTCCTCACTAGAGCCTGATTTCTCCTTCTTTGAGAAGTTCAATGACATCAAAAGAGAATCCCTCAAGCTTTGACACCCGCCTTGGGCTATTGGATTATTTGAAGTTGGACGAAAAACAATGTACTCTACTCCATTTATTTATGCCCTCTTTTTTATTTATACCTGAATTGTGCAGATATTAACCTGTAAGTTTCTGACTATAAATTCCTCCTCGATATTTATGTTTTTTATTTTGTGATTCATATGTTCTATTACTGAAATATTTTCAATTACATTTTTACAAGTTATAGAAATTATCAGGTATTTATTCTCCTTATTAAGAGCCAGAAATTCATAAAATGTATCATTTTCCGTTGCAGGAAGGTGCTGCAAATGTTTGTTGCTATCTGAAAGAGCACATGTTAAAGGAATCAGTAGGATGTGACGAGTGCACTGACAAAAGTCAGGGATATTGACCAGAGGATAATTCTTGTTGAGTGGTTAGGGGACAATCTAAGTGAATCCTTAGGGAAGAAGCTTGCCAAAGACCATCAGTCCTCCCCCAGATGTGTGGGTCTACACCACCTCTGAGCTCCCTGTGTGAGGAAGGAACTCAATGAGGATGCTTGGGAAGACACATGGACCTTTAACAGGACATCTGCTTTCTTGGGATGAAGCACCTTGTCTCTAATGAGGGGGTTATTTCCATACATCTATTCCACATGTGTCCCCTCTCTGCTTCTGGTCTTGGACAAAGGCAGGTATGAGGAGAAGGTGAGGACAGGAATAAGGAACAGATTCTCAGGAAGGACTTAGAGGAATGTGGTCCAGGAAAGGGCTCTACATGGGGCAGGTAATTTAAAGGGAACCGTTCCCTTGCAGAATCCAAAATAAAGGGTGGGATTTCCTCCCTCTCTTCTGAGAATGACAAGTGTAATAGAGTGGGGAGAAATAGATCAATTACCATGATGTGCAGGAGCTCAAGGTTTTGGGGACGCCCTGGAGAGGAGAGAAGGTGAAGCAAAGAAGGGCAGGGGGAGGGAGGAGAATCTGAGTCAGAAAGAAAGGACCCCATCTGCCGGTTTTACCATGGATTCCCCATACAGAACCCCTGCCCCTCTACAGAGGAACTGTCTGAGGAAGCGAATAAATGTGGTGGAATGAATGGCTGAGGGTTTGAAGAAGCTGAATGGGCACAGAGAACCTGTGGGAAGATTAGTCCAGTTTTAGCTCAGGCCACTCTCAGCTCAGAGAAGGTCTTGTGAGCTCAAGCACCTGTTGACTGTCACCCACATCATGAGTTCCAGTTTGGGGGAGATCCACCTCCTCAATCCTCTCAGGATACCCCACAGACCTTCTTCTCATCAGAAGAGCCCTTCCCCCCGGGGTCCCTGACATTTGGTCACCTGGACAGGAGCCTTCCATGGTGCTGACCTTTCTGCTACTGCTCCTCCTGCCTCCAGAGTGGGAACAGGTGACAGTTCTGGAATCCCACGTGGAGTGGGGCTGGGTGGGTGGCAACTCTTGCAGGTGGGCGGCAACTCTTGCAGGTGGGCACAGGGACTCCTCTCTGAGCTGCACATGGGTAGCAGGCGGAGTTCTCACATGGATTGTATGTTGCAAATTAACATGGAACCATGTTTGAAACAGGACAACATAGCCTCCGGAGGGCCTCTATGGAGCCTGGGGATACTGAGTCTTGCTCACTCTTCCCCCTTCATTCTTGAGAATAGAATCAATCATGCAAACATGATGCTGCCATTCCCCGTGTCCATTCCCCACCTACCTCTGGGTGGATGATGGTTCTAGTCACAGGGTGAAGGAGGACACGACCAGTGTTCCCTGCTGACTGAGGGAGGACATGCATCCATCCAGGTTCTCCATATGGTCAAAAGGGTCATAGTGCAGGAGAATCACACCTGGCTGGGGGGGGGGGGGGTCATTGCTCCTTGTCCCACTAGAGCCGGCTCCGGGGCCTGGAGGGGTGGGCATCAGTGTCCACACTCTTGTTAGGCACACAGCGCACCCTTGTGGCCAAAGCATCACAACCTGTATTTACGTTACACAGCTGGCACTAGAAGCAGGTAACCTGCTTCTGATATCTTCTCTTACACCTGCAGAGGGAAGACTGGGTGTTGGGACCAGGGATTCCCCAGATCTCCTTCCTCCTGTCCTGCTTCATCCACACCAGACCTGCCACTCCCAGTGCATGAACTTCAGAGCAAAGACACTCTGTGTCCTAACCTGATGGGGGATGTCCTTTCTGTGTGTTTTTAGACACATTGTCTCGGGAAGGGCTGCTGTGAGTGACCTTGAGGACAGAAGGGAAGGAGGAGCCCTGACTCCCAGGTGGTGCCCTGGATGGACCTGGCCCCATGATGGCAGCAGCAGGAGCACCAGAAGCAGAATCCACAGGCCAAACTCCTCCTCCCAGCAGATGAGAAAGGGGTTCTGCTCCCAATAATCACAGGTCTGGGGTTCTGTGTGAGCCCTGAGAATGTTGTCACAGGAAGGGCTGTGACGAGCAGCCCCATCCTCAGACCACAGCCCAGTGATGATCAGGAAGCCAGAGTCACCAGACATGGAGCCAGAGAATGGATCAGGATCTCCAAAGGGTCTAACCATTATAATAGGTGAGGATTTGGGGTTTCATTCATGGGAGCTGTTGGTACCAGGACACATATTGTACACCCCTGATGTGTCATGTCTCAGACAAGCCTCGATTCTGCATGCCTGTCTCAGTCTTGACCTGTCACGAACTCTTCACCCCGTGGTAGCCTGACCCTGACACAAAGGAATGTCTGCTTAATTTGAGAAAATCATATAATATATTCATGTCTAGGACAGACATTGGAAGCTGAATTTAAGAGAATGGGGACAGATTTTGTAGACAGAGGCCATAGAATGTGTTTCAGACTCCAGCTTATACCAGCAAACAAAGGAATCAGCTGACAGCCAAGGTGTAGGGGCTTCACAGGAAACCCTATTGCCAAGGGGACACCAAGTTTTTGTCTCACTTCCCCACAGGCCTGGAGCACTGTGTGAGTATTGAGATTGCTATCATAGGACTGGCAATAATAATCAGCCTCGTCCTCAGCCTGAAGGCCAGTGATGGTCAGGGTGGCTGAGCTTTCTGACTTGGAACCAGAGAATCGATCAGGGACCCCAGAGTTTCTGCTATCAGCATTATAGATGAGGAGAATGGGTGCCTTTCCTAGGAGCTGTTGGTACCAGTTCACATAATGGTATGTGAACTCTCCATTATAATCCATGCTGGTGGGGATTCCAGTGCAGGAGATGGTGACCCTCTGGCCCAGAGCCCCAGACACGGAGGGCGGCTGAGTCAGCACAGACTGGGCCCAGGATCCTGAAAGAGGGAGAGACACAGAGAGGGTGATGCTGGGGTCTGGATACAAGAGGAGGAAGCAGGACCCCATGTGTCTTCCCAGGGCCCCTTCCCCTGTCCCCACATCCAGTCACCTGTACAGTAAGCGAAGAGGCTGAGGACGAGAGGGGACCAGGCCATGGTGGAGGTCATCACCGATCCTGCCTTCTGTGGCCCCACAGCTGAGCAGAGCCTCCCCTCATCTCTCCCTCCCCCTCTTCATCCTCTGAGAGAGGGAGGGCTTGTCTATGCAAATGAGAGCCCCAGCTCTATAACACCTCATTGGTCCTGGGTCAGGTTCCTCTCCCTGAAGATGTCGGGGGATAGGCAGAGGAAGGACTCTGTGGGGCCAGGGGGTAAGGCGGTCACAGTTCTGAGGCCTGAGCAGAGGGCACAGAAGTGTCAGGTGGCAAGTCTCAGCTCTGATCACGACTGACCCCACAGAAACTGGCTTTGATCACCCCCTGGTGTCAGATCCAGACATACCTTTGTGTGAAATGGTGACCAGAGCCCATCAGACACGACTCTTGCCTCCCCACTGCTCTGATCACTGTCCCGTGCATTAGAGCCATGTTAGATGTCCCCTTATGTGTCCTCACGTCATATCAGGGCAGTCTTTATGCTCTACTCAGACTCCTCAGGGTGAGTGTGTCCACAGCTCCTTGTCTGTTCTTGGGTCAGAACTGAGGTGGTGTCTCTACAGAAACTCCTCTAGATCAGGATCAAGTCCAATGCAATGACAGAACCCCAGGGACACATGGTCCCTTCTGTGCAGGATGCTGGGTCTTTCTTATAATGTGACTCCTCCCTTGTTTCTGGAGCTCTCCCTCCTGAAGTTTCCCACAGCACTGAGGAGACAGGGAATGATTCTCTCCAGGTTGTGTGTAGAAGTCCTTGTGTGCATCACTATAGGGTTACACACTGAAATTATTTGTCACCTGTCACTGTTTCTACCTCTTAGGCTCTGATCTCCTAGCACACAGACACAAGTCAGCAGGATCCCTGCCACGTGAGGCTCTGTGTGGCACTGATCTCAGAGCACCAGTGCCAAATGCTGGAAGTTCTAGGAGGGAAGGAGTGACAACTGCAGATGCTCTGACAGGGACCCAGTGACAGAGCTTATGTATCAGTCATGCTTTAGCCTACAGTGTACTTAAAGTGGATGCATGTTATTGAAACAAAATTCAGCTCAGTAAGACTGTTTTAAAGTCAATGGCAATGTCAAGTTGAAGTTGCAAGTACAATCACTTGTATACTTTTCCAGATCTTTTCTTATTGTAGACAGAGTATGGGTAGAAGTTGTGGTTAAAAGATGGAGGTAAAAACAATGGAAATGAATGCCTTCCATTTTTGGTGGATAGGTTTTTATAAACTTCTGTCTTCATCATTTGATATAATAATAATAATTATTATTATCTTATTCATGAATTTTGTATCATGGGTCTAGGCCTGCAGTTAGAAAAGCATGACATGTTGCCCAGTGGACTTCATGAGGGGCCCGTCCCTATGATCCTCAGAGCCCTTACACTGATGGAATTACCAAACACAGACAGACTTTCCAGGATGGAGCCAATTTTCAGTCACACTTTCTCGGGTGGGCACAACTCTGGTTCTTGTGCCTTGTGTCCAGCATGTTCAGGATAGAGCAAGTGCTCATTCAACCACCCGTAAGTAGAGGATGATTTTTTTTTTTTTTTATTACCCAAGGCCGACTGGATCCAGAAGATTCTGTCAAAGTCCCACACATGAGAGGTGGAGAGGTGGAGATAAGGGGGAGGTGGAGATAAGGGGTCACAGCCCTGTGGCCCTCAGTTAGGACAGAATTTTCAGCAGAGGCCCATCCTAGCAGGACCGGTCACAGTGGTGAGGGAAGGAGTGACAGTCCAGCCTTGAGAACACAGGGAGGTTTTGTTCTTCTTCTCCATGAGCCTTGACCTCTGTGGTATTAGAGCCATGTCAGGTATCCCCTTATGTGTCCTCCCATCACATAAGGACAGACTTTATGCTCTACTCAGACTCCTCAGGGTTAGTCTGTCCATGGCTCCCTTGTCTGTTTTTGAGTCAGGACTGAGATGGTGTCTTTACACAAACTCCTCTAGATCAGGATCCAGTCCAAGGCAGTGACAGGACCCCAGGGACACGTGGTCCCTTCTGTGCAGGATGCTGGGTCTTTCCTATGATGTGACTCCTCCCTTGTTTCTGGAGCTCTCCCTCCTGAAGTTTCCCACAGCACTGAGGAGACAGGGAATGATTCTCTCCAGGTTGTGAGTAGAATCCTTGCGTGCATTCCTAGAGGGTTACACACTGCACATCTTTGTCACCTGTCACTGTTTCCACCTGCTTGAAACAACAGTGCTCCACACACTGGGCAGCGATTCCCTCCTAGGCTCTGTCCTCCAGGCACACAGACACAAGTCAGCAGGAGTCCAGCCACGTGAGGCTGCGTATGCCAATGACCTCAGAGCACAAGGGGCAAATGTTGGAAGGTCCAGGAGGGAAGGAGTGACAGCTGCAGATGTTCTGACAGGGATCCAGTGACAGAACTTATGTATCAGTCATGCCTTAGTCTACAGTGTACTTGAAGTGGATGCATGTTATTGAAACAAAATTCAGCTCAGTAAGACTGATTTAAAGTCAATGACAATGTCAAATTGAAGATGCGGGTACAATCACTTGTATACTTCTTCAAATCTGTGCTTATTGTAGAGAGAATATGGGTAGAAGTTGTGGTTAAAAAGATGGGTGGAAAAACAACGGAAAGAAATGCCTTCCATTTTTAGTTGGATAAGTTTTTATAAACTTCTGTCTGAATCATTTGATTTATTATTATTATTATTATTAATTATTTCAAATTTCAAGTGTTTTGTATTGTGGGTCTGGACCTGAAGATAGAAAAGCATGACATGGTTCCCAGTGGATCCCACAAGGGGCCTGTTCCTATGAACTTCAGTGCCGTCTCACTGATGGGATTATCAAACACAGAATTTTTTCATTACCCAAGGCCAACTGGATCCAGAAGATGCTGTCAAATGTCCCACATCTGAGTATTTGAGAGGTGGAGATAAGAGGGACTGTGTCCCTGAGGTCAGAACACTGTGGCCCTCTGTTAGGGCAGACTTTTCAGTAGAGGTCCAGCCTAGCAGGAGGGGTGACAGTGGTGAATGGAGTGACAGCCCAGCCTTGAGAGCACAGGGAGGTTTTATTCCACATCCCTGTGAGTCTTGAGCTCCATGCAAGCATCCTGAGGCTGCTGTCCCAGAATTAATGTACTGATCAGCCTCAGGTGCTGCCTGGACCCTGCAGATGGTTGGGATCTGAGCTGCCCTCAGGGACAGAGACTCCCCCTGGGATTCCTGAGCATCAGCATCTTCCCAGAGAAGCAGGTGCTCAGGGCACATCCTGGCTGCCCTGGTGACAGGACCCCAGTCACACTTGATGTCACCAGTGTTTCCTGCTGATGGGAATTCTGCCTCCTGGGGATTGTGACACTGAGGATGGCTGGGTGAGCACAGGGTGAGCCTGACTTCTGGAAGGACAGAGAAGCCTGAAAACTTCAGAGGCCAATAAAATATACACTCAGAGAGATGAGAGCTCTGTGTGTGTGTGTGTGTGTGTGTGTGAGCAAAAATGAGACCAAATATCCCTCTGTTCATCTTATGACTTCTCCTGAGAGATGGTTCTCCATGAAGGTGATTCTGGATTTAAAGGGCAGGTATCTCAAAGGCCTCTTCCCTGTGGGGGGACTTGTATTAGGCAGGTAGGATTAACATGAGAGCCGACCTGTTAGCAATTTACTGAATCAGAAGTCAAGGTCTTGTTGAGTGACATAAATCTGTCTATTTTATCTCATCTGACCTTCCATCCAGTGAATGGTGTAAGCATAACTTAAAGCGAAGGATGCCTAATAGTGAAGAATCTATCTATCATCTATCTATCTATCTATCTATCTATCTATCTATCTATCTATCTATCATCTATCTATCTATCATTTATATATTGATGCAGTGGATCACAAACTGGTATTATTTTGTCCCTCGTGGGAATTTGGAAATTACCTGTGTGGTGAGCAAGCAAGGTGAGGATAGGGGAACACAGGCCCTGGTACAGATGCCCCATACTCTTGCTCTTGAGCCCCAGAAATAAGCCTGAGGCCATTAACCCTTCTTACGTGTCCCTCTGATCCTTATTTTGGGGGTTCTCCATGCAAATATTTCCCTCCCTATTTAGACCTATGGCTGGGCTCCAGCTGAACAAAACAGAGTGTAGGAGTGGAGAGTACTTCATCCAGGGATGATGCAGGAGCACCAGCTAGAGGCAGGGAGACAGGAGCTCCCAGCTGAGGACTGGGTTGCACCAGCTCCCTCCAGTGGGTACAGGAGACATGTTAACCCTGGGCTACAGATGGTCCCCAGGGCTCCTGTACTCCCATCCCACTGCTCATTGTTCCAGCCTCTTCAGGTTGGATTCTTTCATTTAGAAATACCTGTGGGAGTGTCCTTCATATGTTTCTGTGACTTGATAACTCAGTCTTTTCATCACTGAATTATATTCAGAGTATGTATGCACTAGAGTTTGTTTACCCATTCACCTATGAAGGACCTGTTAGTTTCCTTCAAGTTTTGACAATCAAATAAATAAGCAATAAACATTTATGTGTATATTCTGTGTGGACACAAGTAACTCATTTTGGGAAATATGTGGGAGTGTGAATTCTGTATTGTATCATACATAAGTTCATCTTTTTAAGGAACTGCCAAGGCATCTTCCAAAGTTCTGGGGCATTTGGCATTCCCACCAGCAATGAATGAGAGTTCCTCTTGCCACGTGTCCTTAGCAGCATCTGATGCTGCTGTTCTATCTCATTTTATCTACGTTAATAAGAATCTGGTGGTACTTCATAGATGGATTTTATGAATTTGAGGAATGTTCCCTCTATCCCTATACTCTGAAGAGTTTTAATCAGGAAAGAATGCTGTATTTTGTCAAATGCTTTTTCTGCATCAATTGAGAGGACCATATGGTTCTTCTCCCTCCTCTTATTAATGTGTTCTACCACATTCTTTGATTTGTGAATGTTGAACCACCCTTGCATCCTGGGGATAAATCCCACTTGGTCGTGGTGGATGATCCTTTTAATGTATTGTTGGATCTTCTTAGCGAGGATTTTGTTGAGGATTTTGGAATCCATATTCATCAGGGACGTTGGTGTGAAATTCTCCTTTTTGATGGGGTCTTTGCCTGGTTTGGGGGTTAAGGTAATGCTGACCTCATAGAATGAGTCTGGAAGCTTTCCTTCTGTTTCTATTGTTTGAAACAGCTTCAGGAGAATAAGTATTATTTCTTCTTTGAATGTTGGTAAAATTCCCCAGGGAATCTATCAGGCCCTGGACCCTTATTTTTTGGGAAGTTTTTGAGCACTGCTTCAATCTCGTTACTGGTTATTGGCCTATTCAGGTTGTCAATTTCTTCCTGTTTCAGTCTTGGGAGCTTATAGGTTTCCAAGAAGGCATCCATTTCATCCGGGTTGCTCAGCTTATTGGCATATAGTTGTTGATAATAATTTCTAATAATTGTTTCTATTTCCTCGGTGTTAGTCGTGATCTCTCCCCTTTCTTCATACTTTTATTAATTTGGGTCCTTTCTCTTTTCTTTTGGATAAATCTGGCCAGTGGTTTATCGTTCTTATTAATTCTTTCAAAGAACCAGCTTCTAGTTTCGTTGATCTGATCTACTGTGTTTCTGGCTTCTAATTCATTGATCTCTGCTCTAATCTTAATTATTTCTCTTCTAATGCATGGCTGAGGCATCGTTTGTTGCTTTTTTTCTAGTTCTTTAAAGTGTAAAGTTAGTTGGTGAATTCGGGATTTTTCCATTTTTTTGAGTGAGGCTTGGATGGCTATGTATTTCCCCCTTAGGACTGCCTTTGCAGTATCCCATAGGTTTTGGACTGATGTGTTTTCATTCTCATTGGTTTCCATGAATTGTTTAAGTTCTTCTTTGATTTCCTTGTTGACCCAAACATTCTTGAGCAGAGTGGTCTTTATCTTCCAAGTGTTTGAATTTCTGCCAAATTTTTTCTTGTGATTGAGTTCCAGTTTTAAAGCATTATGGTCTGAGAATATGCAGGGAATAATCTCAATCTTTTGGTATTGGTTGAGACCTGAATTATGACCCAGTATGTGGTCTATTCTGGAGAAAGTTCCATGTGCACTCGAGAAGAATGAGTATTCTGTTGTTTTAGGGTGGAATGTTCTATGTATATCTATGAGTCCCATCTGGTCCAGTGTATCATTCAAAGCTCTTGTTTCTTTGTTGATTTTCTGCTTAGATGATCTGTCTATTGCTGAGAGTGGAGTATTGAGGTCTCCTACAATTAATGTATTGTTATCAATATGACTATTTTGGTTAACAGTTGGCTTATGTAGATGGCTGCTCCCATGTTGGGGACATAGATATTTACAATTGTTAGATCTTCTTGTTGGATAGACCCTTTAAAGAACTTCTCAAACTCAACACCCAAAAAACAAATAATCAAGTAAAAAAATGGGCAGAAGACATGAACAGACACTTCTCTGAAGAAGACATACAAATGGCTAACAGACACATGAAAAAATGTTCATCATCATTAGCCATCAGGGAAATTCAAATCAAAACCACATTGAGAGACCACCTTACACCAGTTAGAATGGCAAAAATTGACAAGGCAAAAAATAACAAATGTTGGAGAGGTTGTGGAGAAAGGGGAACCCTCTTACACTGTTGGTGGGAATGCAAGTTGGTACAGTCACTTTGGAAAACAGTGTGGAGGTTCCTCAAAAATTTAAAAATAGAGCTACCCTATGACCCAGCAATTGCACTCCTGGGTATTTACCCCAAAGACACAGATGTGGTGAAAAGAAGGGCCATATGCACCCCAATGTTCATAGCAGCAATGTCTGCAGTAGCCAAACTGTGGAAAGAGCTGAAATGCCCTTCAACAGATGAATGGATAAAGAAGATGTGGTCCAATATATACAATGGAATATTACTCAGCCATCAGAAAGGATGAATACCCAACTTTTCCATCAACATGGATGGGACTGGAGGAGATTATGCTAAGTGAAATAAGTCAAGCAGAGAAAGTCAATTATCATATGGTTTCACTTATTTGTAGAACATAAGGAATAGCATGGAGGACATTAGGAGAAGGAAGGGAAAAATGAAGGGGGGAGAAATCAGAGGAGGAGACGAACCATGAGAGACTATGGACTCTGAGAAACAAACTGAGGGTTTTAGAGGAGAAAGGGTGGGGGATGGGTTAGTCCGGTGATGGGTATTAAGGAGGGCACGTACGGCATGGAGCACTGGGTATTATATGAAAACAATGAATCGTGGATCACTACATCAAAAACTAATGATGTATTGTATGGTGACTAACATAACATAATAAAATTAAATTAAATTAAAAAAAAAGAATCTGGTGGTACCTCATTGTTTTAATTTGTATCCCAATGACATATTGTGCCATTTGTGTACCTTCCTTGGTAAGGGATTTTCACATCTGCTCAGTGGGAGACACGATCGAGCCCCTGGATATTCAGGAGCTGAGCAAAGCTCTAATTTTAGGGAAAAAAGAGAAAATATGTATCGCTAAGATTTCAGAGGTCAGGGAATTCTCAATAAAGCCCATCATGGTACCAGGGGACATGTAGATGGATGGGCAGAGGGCCACCTGGTTCTCCCAGGTCACACATCCTGCACTACTGCCCTTCTTGTCATTCCAACCCAGTATATGTGAGAGCAATTTTGTTTCTGGAAACAAAGTAACTATTTTTGCATTGGGAGACCAATACCTCCAAACTGGGATATTTCCATTGACCTTCTAAACTTAAACAGGTCCAGAGATTGATGTCCTCTGGTTTTAGTGGATATGTAACATTAGAAACCATATTCTGAGTTGGTGTTGGTCCCAGGCAGGGAGAGGGGAGAGGTGAATAAGTCCAGTGCAGAGGTGGATGGTATAAGTTATCACATGTCCCCGTGGAACGGGAGCTCTGTGTGACATTTTGTTGCATGCAGGTCTACAGCCATGATGATCAGCTTCTCATCACAGGTTCTAGCAACACACCTGGATCTGGTGAATCTGGCTTGAACAGCTGGATGTTCCCTCATCGCTCTCCTGGGTCACAATGTAGGAGGTTCTGTTTGGAAGCTTTGGTATTATTACCATGGTGATCCCTGTGTTTCTGCTGCTCCTGTGCAGGGGGAGGTGACCTAGGATCTGGGATTATTCAGGGCTTCTGCCTGGGGGAGTGACACATGCACATACGGGGGAGTTACTGCTCTTGATCTTCCAAAGCCCACACTCCCTGGACTGTGGAAAAGATCCATTGGGTTCTGAGGGGACAGGAGGACACAGTCAGTATCTGTGGGCTCAGGAAACCACTCATGGGAGTCCCCATAGACCCTGGTATCAGCTACAGAAGAGACTCATCCATGGACCTATTTAACCCAAATTGCCTGGGGCAGGCTCAGCATTTCACCAGCAACTGTGGGGCACTTCCCTCCTTTCTCAAGGCCGTTAAAGGGGTTCTTGGCCTCAAGCCTCAAATTTCCACTTTAAATAACCCCCATCTCCCTGACTTCACTACTGAGGGGTCAGGTGCCAGAGTAGGATCCAGGCCAGCCCTGGGGCTGGTTTTGTCCTGGGGACTATATCCTCACACAGATTCTCACATCCTAGTGCCTCCTCCCTGGACAAAGTGAGCCTCAGACATCCCTGAGCACAAGAGCCTGCGTGGACAGGAAAGGTCTCTGCTCTGACCCCTGGAAGCAGAGGCCATGCTGTGGACTGTCCACCCACTGGGATGGTCCATTACCGCTGAGGAGGATGAAATCAAAGAAGGATCATTTCCCTCATTTCAGGAGAAAAAAAGCAACTACACAGGCCTGGCTATGTCCCAGATGAATAAACAAGCAACATCAGCATTATCATGACACTGAATTATTCATTTTTCATTTTTGTTTTGTTTTTCCTGAAAGCCACAGAAACATTGAATGGGTAGTTGATGGTAAATATATTATCAACCAGGTGATACTTACTGGTACAGTTGTGAATATACAACTTATTTTATAAGTTTTAAATTGCCATGAAACAAGACTCCAAACAGATGGAGGTTTCTGTACCACATCCCATCTGCCTGTGTCACTGTGAGAAGCATTACTGTGTCCAATCAGACTGTAATAGTCAGCCTCGTCCTCAAGCTGCAGCCCCAAGATGAGCAGAAGCCCTGCATTGTCTGAAGTATCTTTGGATCGAGAGAAGTGGCTGGGGCGCCTGGAGCTCTGGTGCTTATTTGAGTCTGAGTAATAGTACAGGAGAAACCATGGAGGGCTCCCTGGCTTTTGTTGTTGCCAGTGTATGTAGTAGCAGCCAATATTGAACCCACTGCTCAGGGTGCAGGTGAGTCTGGCTGATGATCCCAGAGATGCAGAGAGGGAGGGAGGCTGGGTCAGGACAGGCTGGGACAGGGAACCTGCAAACACACACACTCATGGGTGATGGGTGCAGGACCATGATAAAATTTCTCAGGCTCTGATCCAGATGGGCTAATTTGGGCTGGGAGTCTTCCCTGTGTCTCCAAGGACTCTCCCTACCTGTGTTGTGGGAGAGGAGGATGAGGAGCATAGGAGTCCAGGTCAAGGTAACAGACTCTTCAACCCTCCAGTGGGCTGGGCTGCCCCAGGCCTCCTTTTCTCCTCCACCCTCTGCCACTGGAGGGGCTGTCCATGCAAATAAATTCCATCCACTGACTGCCCAGCCCCTCCCTGATCCCTGGTGCTGGAGCTCAGCTCACACCACACCACTGAGGAGGATGGAGGTTGACTTCACCCCTGGGGAGAGCCCTGGGAGGAAATACCTGCTGAGACCACACACAGGTCCCTGCTCAGGGGACTCTGCCAGGTCAGGGAGGAAACAGCTGCTGAGTCCCCATCAGGGAGCACAGGTCCCAGTCTTGATGCCTGGGCTCTGTTGGGTGAGTGGTCCTCATGAATCAACTGTCTGGGGACCACAGGGATGTCCCACAGCGCCCCTCCTGCTCTTATGTGAAAAATGAAAATATTCTAAGAGAAGTATTGAAAATAAGTAAAACGCATACTTTCCTAAGAAAATACAAAATTCGCTCTACTAAAAAAATTGAGTGACTAGACCAATTTTAAAAGGAAAAATGGAAAATGTTATTATTAACTATTTCCACTGAATGGCAGAAGATATAGATATGTTCCCAGGGAACATCTCACAAAACTTCAGAACAGATGGTTCCAATTTTTTTTACTTCCTATATTTTCCATGATACCTAAAAGGATGAAACATTTCTTAGTTCTTTTAAAAGGGCTATACCAGTGATAAATCCACCTTCAAAGTAAATTAAAGGAAAAGGGAAGTTATAGAACAATAACATAACATTAATGTTTTTGCTACTAAATATTTTTTGTTATTATGTTCAATTGGCCAACATATAGTACATCATTAGTTTTTGATGTAGTATTCAATGATTCATTAGTTGCACATTAAATATTGATACAAATGTTGTAAAGAAAATATTAAAAGGGACACTCATACCATGAGAATGAATTGATACGTTATTACCAGATTGAGTGATTCTAAAGGTATAAGTCAGGTTCCATGTTGAGAAATATTTTAAGGGGTGCCTGGGTGGTGCAGTCAGTTGAGCCTCCGATACTTGGTTTCAATACAGGTCATGATCCTGGGGTCATGATCTCAGGGTGGTGAGATTGAGCCCTGCCTTGGCCTCCATGCTCAGCCTGGAGTCTGCTTGAGATTCTCTCTCCCACTGCCCTTCCTGCTTCTTTTCAAGTTCATTCACTCTCTCTCTCTCAAATAAATAAAAATAAATAAATAAATAAATATTTAAAAATATATTTATTTTAATATTCCATGCCATATTGTTAAATCAAAAGATATGATTCTATTATCCCAATTGGTCTTGAAAGAGCCTTTGACCAAATTTAATACCAAGTCCTCTGAAAAGCTACATAAAAATACAAAAGAACAGATACACTTTTAATGTGGTAATACCCACTCTGTCTTGCACCCTTATGTAGCCCTGAGGCCAGCATCTCAGTTCATGGGATAGATAGTAAAGGGGATCATTCCTACAAATTTAAGGAATAGGCAAAGGTGATCATGACTTCCGTTATTATTCAACATTATTTTGCAAGTATTAGAAAATGCAATTAAAGAAGTAAAATCAGGGGTGCCTGGGTGGCTCAGTCAGTTAAACGTCTGCCATTGGCTCAGGTCATGATCCCAGGGTCCTGGGATCAAGCCCTGTGTTGTCACAGGATCAAGCCTCCCTCAGCAGGGAGCCTACCTCTCCCTCTCCCTGCCTTTCCCCCGGCTTGTGCTCTCTCTCTGTGTCAAATAAATAAATAAATAAAATATTTTTAAAAAAGAAGTAAAATCAATGCTTATGACTTATCATTGATGGGAAAGGACAAGTGGTCATTTCTAAGATCCAAATGGGTGTTGTGGCCTTAGACAGGCCAGGCCTGGTGAGGAAGTGACAGCAGACATTGCCCCAATGAGTGACTGGTCATTGATTGTGGCTAGTACTGGTGACACTTAGTGGCAGAGATGTGACAGATGGAACAAGGGCAGCAGAGAAGACGTCTTGGTCCACTTGCCTAAGATGAAGAAGAGCAACATGGAAGGTGTGAGGCAGTGACCCCAGATCTGAAGTGATCATCTGCTTCCCACTCAGGCTGCATCCTAAGTGACATCACTCACCACATTTATGGGGCTTCTGTCTCAGAGTCAGAATAGCACACATTGCTGAGACTTCCAGGGCAGAATGTGCAGACCTTTGCCCAAGGGACCAGTACACTGAGACATGGGATGTGATTCTGGTGCCACTGCACCTGTTTCTTGAAGAACTGAGGAGAGGGCAGATCCTGTGTGACCTCAGGGACTCCTTTCCCTAAAATCTGGCAGAGCCTCTCTATATAACAGACTGAAGGAGAGACTCCAGGACATAGTGGAGACTCCACAGAGCTCAGTATCCTGAAGTTCCATTGTGAGCATTCTACCCACAAGCTCTTATTCTCTGGGTAGACTTTCCTTGGAGCCCACTTTCTCTTTGAAATGCATTCCGCCTGCTTCTTTTCTATCAGCCCCAACATTACCAGACCCCTCAGACAAAAAAGAGGAGAGAGCCCATGTTTGAAGCAATGTGGTGAGAGAGCCTGTCCCTGGAGCTCACAGGGTGATGGGGCTCAGCACTGAAACCAGGTCCTATGTCGGTGAGGACACATTTTGCTCAATACCTCTCGAGCCAGCTCAGTGGTTTTCCATCTGTCTGCCCAGAACTCCCCAGCTCTGCAGGTTCCTGCTTAACTTGCTACTCTGCTGGCCAAATGGCCTACATCATCCAGCCACTGTGATACCCTTCAGCACACCAAAAACAATATCTTTTTGATAGTAGTCACACTCATGTCGTTATTTATTTATTTATTTATTTATTTATTTATTTATTTATTTTAGAGAGGCAGTGGGGCGGGGCAGAGGGAGAGAAAGAGAATCTTCAGTGGGCTCCACACCTAGTGCAGAGCCTGATGAGGGGCTTGATCTCACAAGCCTTAGCTGAAATTAAGAGTCGGATTCTTAAGTGACTGAGCCACCCAGGCACCCCGTCATACTCATGGTATGACCCAAAGGAGTGAGAAAGGGCCTTTCTAGGTCCGTTATTGGAATGGTGACATTCCCACATTTGGAATTTTCCCTCAATGGAAAACTATGATTTATTTCAAAATGTAATCTCTGTCAACTCCATCCCTAGGGTTCCAGCCATATCTCCTGTTGTCAGACAATGCACGTGGTATGTGGAAGGGCAGTAAAGGGTGCCACAGGGACAGAGATATGGATACTGCCCATGTGTACTGCCCACACGTACTTGTTAATTCTGCAGGTCCAACAAATTTCCCTCACGTTATTATTTCTTCTTATTATGGGTAGTCTACATGATTGTCAGATGGAACCCAGCCCCTTGTCTCTTCATGGACCCAATGATATGGTGCTCTGTGAAGTCCCCACAGTGCTGGGTGTGGATGGGGGAACCTCAGGTTTATGTGTCACTTCCCCACTCGCCTGAAATACTGTTGTAACCTCTGAGCTGCTGTCCCACCCTCAGCAGGAATAATCAGCCTTTTATTAGCCTGGAGCCAAGGGATGATCCTCTAGAGAGGCCAGGCTGCCTGATCTGGAGCCAGAGATTCTGTCAAGACTCCAGAGAGCTGGGTGTTCTTCCTGTTGATCAGTTGTTGGGGACATGGCCCAGGTGTTGCTGCAGCTCAGCTGCTCCCTCATTGCCACCACTTGCTGTTTCCAGCACAGGTGAGTGTGGCCATCTGTCTGGAACCTTGGGCACTGAGGGTGACTGAGTCAGCCCTGCCTGCATCACAGGCACTGTAAGGGGACAAGGGGATGGAGAGACAAGGGGACAAGGGTGTGAGCAGAATGGCAGCCCACTGTGAAGGAGAGTGGCGGCATGGAGCACGGCTGGTGACCCACCCTGGTTAAGGTCACTCTGTAGAGAGTGACAGGTGTGAGGAGGAGAGGAGCCCAGGTTACGTGCATACCCAGACTCTGACCCTGAAGCTCTGCTGTGGAGACTGAGCTCTCTGAAGTAGCTTTCTATCTCCAGAAATTTCCATGGGGGGCAGTGTTGTTGCTGTCAGATAAGCCCTTGCTGTCTGTCTGTCCAGCCTCCCTGCCTAGGGCACCCAAAGGCAGAAGGAGACAGAGGAAGAGGTGAGGAGTTGACCCAGGGGTAGAGGCAGCCTGGGTGGTGATGACACCTGGATCCTGGCAAGTCAGCATCATTTAGTGAGCACACTGATGCCTGACCCCCTGGAGGTCCTGAGGGGAAGAAAAGGCAGATTGCCAGTGGATGACATCATGTTAATTCTGCACACCATTTATAGTAATATTTTTTGAATATCAGTGTTTCTACTGAGAATAATTATAAAACTAAGCTAAATATTTTAAATATATCAGAGAGTCCTAGAAAATAATTATGAAAAGAATACTATTTAAGGGTAAATGAAAACTTATTGAAGCAGTGATGGACAAAAGACATGTTTTCCCTGACACCATGCTATTTTCAAGGCAAAGACATAGATAAGAAGCCAAGACATGTACTAGCGGGGTTGGAGAACCTAAAAGGAGATCCTTACAGCAAAAACAATATCCAATAACTCACCTGTAAGGGTAAACCAAGCAGAAATATTACCAGGGTTGAGCCAAGGGGGTTCTCTGGGGAACTTTGAGCCTTAAACTTGGTTCAAATGCTGAATGTCCCAGTAACATGGAGGAAGGGATTGAGAAGAAGCCTCTCTGTACCATCAGAAAGACAGAAGTTGGACCCACAGCTCAGCACTGCTGTCCCTGCAGAACCTGGGGCTGGAGCCCAGACCTGAGGGGTAGGGGTCTCTATGAGGAGGGCAAGGGTCAGGGTGGATTGTGGACCCTGGTGGCAAGAGAGACTGAGTAGTAAAGAGCAGTGAGGAATGGGGCTCCCAGGAGACCCCAAAAGTGGACTTCCAGTGGCTGAGACAGGGCTGAAGGACAGGGAAAAGTGTTTCACACTGTCCTCTGTCCCCATGGGGGCCCTCACATCAGAGCATGACCTGGGCCATTCAATCGATTGGTTGGACTTTGGTGATGGGCTGTTCTGAGGTGTCACAGAGAGGCCTGGGGACCCACATGACCACCTCTGACTGTCCCTAGCACCCACCTTCTCATGGAAAACATTCAGAAAGGTGTACTGTTTTCTACTTCTCTCTCTGTGACACTCTCTTTTTGTCTTTTGTGACTCCCCACCTATCTCTCTCCTCTCCTCTGCTCTCCTCTCCTCTCTCTCTCTCTCTCTCTCACACACACACACATAGACACACACATACACAAAGGTAGACATGTGGACTGAATCATTGGTGATGAGCTTGTGTAACATATCATACCATGAATCACAAACTCACCAAATTTGTTGTAAATTTGACAACTCTCATTTTCTTAAAAATTGTCACTGGTTTCATAAATTTTGTGTGTGGTCTCTTTCCCTCCTATGACTAGTTTTTATGAACAGATCATAAAAATGTGCATGATTGGGGGTCAATTTATTAATGAGAACACACATTTAATCTTACATCTTGGGAGTTATCTAAAATATTTAATTTATAAAGTAATTACAATTTTATTTATTCATTTGTTTGTTTGTTGGTGTGTGTATGTATGTATGTATGTATGTAGTTATCCATCCAATGCATCACATCAGAAATGCATTGTGGAAATATTCTAATAAATCTCTCTGAATTTCTCAGTAAAGAAGCACCTTCACACACAGCAGAGAGATTGTTGATGAATTCATAGAGAGGTCACTACGTACAGATACTGACCTGTACACAGGAGAAGTAGGTGATGTATAGAATGAAGAGTGAAGAATTAAAAGAATATGATAATTTTTCAGAAATAAAAATATAGGTTTTAAAGTTTTTATTTATTTATTTGAGAGAGAGAGAGAAAAATCGAGAAGCAAGGAGGGGCAGAGGGAGAGGGAGAAGCAGACTCCTGGCTGAGTGGGGACCCCAATGCAGGGCTCAATCCCAGGAACCTGAGACCATGAGATGAGCTGAGGGCAGGTATTTAACTGACTGAACTACCCAGGCTCCCCTAAAATATAGGTTTTAAAATAAATTTCCAATAATTGTATCTTACAGATATATTGAAGTATGACTAACAAATAAATATTGTGTATATATAACTTGTACAACATCAGGATTAAGATCATGTCCAAAACAGTAATAGGTCCCCATTGAGAAATGGCTCCTTCTGTGCAGGACACCATGTTCTTTCCTCCCATGTGAGCCCTGGTGACTATAGCTCCCCCTCCTCTGGACCCCCCACAGCACTAAGGGGAGGAGTCTCTCTCTAGGGATGGGAGGTTATGGGAAGGGCTCTGGGGGGAAGCCCAGTGAGTCATGCCAAGTGAATCTTCCTTGGCTGTCAATGTCCCCTCACACCTGGGCACTACCATCATCCACGTAGTTCTTAACTTTAGAACTCACAGTTAGGAATCACTTCTGCAAGCATAGGACACAGGTCTGTGACATACGATGTTCCCTACGGAAGCCAGAAGTTGAACATTCAACCGACTGAGACACCCAGGCCCCCCTGAAAGCATGTTTTGTCTCAATTCCCCACAGATCTGGAGGACCGTGTGAGCATGGAGCAGACTGTAATAGCACTGGCAGTAATAATCAGCCTTGGCCTCAGCCTGGAGACCAGTGATGGTTAGGGAGCCAGAACTCCTAGACTTGGAGCCACAGAAGGGATGGGGCATACTTGAAGGACAATTTCTCTTATCATAGATGAGGAGATTGGAGTCTGTTCCTGGGAGTTGTTGGTACCAGTTCAGAGCATAAGCCCCAAGGTTGGAGCTGCTTCCAGTGCAGGAGATGGTGACTCTCTGGCTCAAGGCACAAGACACTGAGGGCAGCTGGGTCAGCACAGAAAGGACCTAGGACCCTACAAGGGGGAGAGATACAGACAGGGTGATGCTGGGTTCTAGAGACGAGAGGAGGAAGCAGGACCTAATGTTTTCTCCTGGAGCCTCTTTCCCTGTCCCAACATCCAGTCACCTGTGCAGTGAGTGAGGAGGTTGAAGAGGAGAGGTGACCAGGCCATGGTAGAGACCATCAAAGATCTTGCCTTCTGTGGTCCCAGGGCTGAGGAGAGCCTCCCCAAATCTCTCTCTTCCTCTCTTCATCCTCTGAGAGAGGGAGGGCCTATCCATGCAGATGAGACCTCTAGGCTCTCTGATCCCTCCCTGGCCCTGAGTCAGGTCCCTCTGCCTAAGGATTTCAGGGGGGTGGGCAGGGATGGAACTGTGTGGGACGAGGGGGTAGGAAGGTCCCAGCTGTGAGCCCTGAAGAGAGGGCAGAGGCAGTTCCAGGTGTCAGGTCCCATCTCTGATTACCCCTGACTCCTCAGAAATGGAATCCGTGTGCCCCCTAGACCCAGATACAACATTATGTGACTTTGTGACCAGAGCCCAGCAGAGAATGTTCCTGCCTCCCCAACAGTTCTGTCCACTGTCCCCTGCCTTAGGGCTAGGGTAGGTTTCCCCTTATGTGGCCTCCCATCATCTCAGGACACACTTTATGGCTTATTCAGACAATTCAGGGTAGTCTGTCCATGGCTCCCTTGGCTATTCATGGGTCAGGACTGAGATGGTGTCTCAATACATACTCCTCTTAGATTAGGATGAAGTCCAGAGCAGTGACAGATCCCCATGCACACATGGCCTCTTCGGTGCAGGATGCTGGGTTTTCCCTCTTATGTGACTACTCCCTGGTTACAGAGCTCTCCTTTCTCTGAGGTTCCCACAGCACTGAGGAGACAGGGGATGCTTCTCACATGCATAGAGTAGAAGCCCTCACATGCATTCCTAGATGGTTACACACTGAACCTCTTGTCATCTGTCACTGTTTCCACCTGTTTGAAAAGCAACAGTTCCACATACATTGTGGGCAGTGATTCCCTCCTAGGATCTGTTCTCCCACCACATAGACAGGAACCCTGAAAAGCAAGGCTGTGTGTGGCTTTGACCTCAGACCACAAAGCGCAAATGTCCTGGAAGATCTAGGAGGAAAAGAGTGACAGCTGCAGATACTCTCACAGGGACCCAGTGACAGACTATATATTAGTCACCACTTAGCCAACCATTCACTTAAAATGGATGTATGTTATTTTATACAAAATTCACCTCATGTGAAGATGCAGGTGTAATCATGAACATACTTTTCCCAGACCTGTTCTTATTACAGAGAGAATATGGATGGAAATTGTGGCTAAATCATGGATGGAACAACATTGGAAGAGGAATGCCTTCTGTTTTTGGTTTAATATGAATCTTTTTTTTTTTACTAAAATAATTTGATTTTTTTTCCTTATTGAAAATAAAGCTATTTACTTAAGACAAGTAGTTTCCAAGGAGGATACGTTTATTTTTAAGTGCAATTATATCACTCTTCAACACATATACAATAGTTCTAATTTCAGAAAATTACATCTGCCAGAGAGAAGCACATTCTTCTGATTCACACCCCTCAATCGTTCTGTGTACAACCACAACACTTCACACTTAAACATACTGGACAAGGCCTCTGGAAATTACCTGTAGCAGCTCAGAAAAGGAGAGTTCCTTATACTTTCTGTGTTTACTGAGCTAAAACAAGATGAATTCTCCCATTTTACATCAAACACTAAATCTAAAGTAATAATCCCAACAAGGAATAAGCCAGTTCTTATTTGTACTTTCCAACTTCCCACTACAGTGTATTGAAAATGTAAATTAGTGATCTGAGTGAGAGGTTTTTAAGTCTTAAGCATCCAATTTTCCATGAAAAATCAATTAGAAAGAGAAAAATTATCAAATACTCTAAGCATTGCTTGTCATACCCCTAAGACTATAAAATAAACCCCTTTATAAATAAAAAATGTACTTCTAGCAAACACATCATACAACACAGTCTCAATGAATTGCATTAAAAATCTTTAACATTTTTTAAATACTTAACCCAGAAATACACATAAATTTCTGTAAGAGTAAACAGTATGGCAAACAAAAATAATTGATGACCCCATCATGTTAATCTTAGTGTGCATACTGGATTGACAGTAACAAGTGCAGTTAAAATGAACATTGAGGTCACGTGATGTAAGTAGGATGATGATCCTCAAATGATATTAAATACTTGCTTTGAGCTTTGGGGGCTTAGGGTTTGCAATAAATATGTAATAAATATCTGCAGTACATCCTACATGTGGAGCACTTATCTTTCTCCATTTGGAAGTCTTTCTCCAGAGTCCCACTGTCTTAGGGCCATCCCATGGGGTGGAGAGTAGGGATCCTGTAGCAGGTCCATTTACAGAGCAATTGTTGTATCCATGTACTCCTGGAGTTTTTATATTCTCTGATCGATGTAGTCCACAAGTTTCTTTTCCATCAGTTCCATATTTTTAGTAAGAATCTTTTCCAAGTGGGAGCACACAGGTTACTCTTCTTTTGCAAACACCAACAACACCTTCACCGTCCTTAGTGAGGTTTTCCTGCGACTTGTTGTTATGTCCCACACAGAGATGGTTAACCTCTACATAAATTCTGGAGAAAGGCAGCAACTCAGAGTGGGTTATATTTGAGTTGTTACTTGCTTTCTTCGTAGGAAAGAAAAAAACTGCATTTCTGAGGTCATTCTCAAGAAGAGAATGGTTTTGTGGCCCAATATTATACTCTTTGAGGTTTGTAATATTTTCTCCACCAGGTGGCTGTGGACTTCTATCAATGTAAGCTTTTAAGTCTGCAGTCACATTTCCAGATGTCTATCCAGTTCTAAAAGGGAAAGGCTTGTCTAAATCTCCTGAAGCAGATGACAACTGCGGATCGGTCATATGTTTGTATCCAGTATTTCCCAAAGCTGACTAAAGCTGCTCTCCAATGGGAACACAATTCACAGAATATCAATAAAATCATGGAGATATATATTTATTGCCTAGGAAGAGGCCCATAATATCCTGCTGCTGAAATCTAACCATATTCATCAATTGCTGAGCTCCAGGTGACAACTTTGACCCCATGGCCTCCCTGAGTGTTTGGACCCTCTGCAGGTCTATCCTTGATCCTGGAGCAGGAGAGCTTATTGAAGAATTTGCTGAAACCTGCCTCGTGTACCACAACTTTACTGATGAACACACACTGCTTTTCACCAAAGGAGAACAACTTTATTTTACAAGCATGTGTGGAGGACTCCAATGTCAGGTATTTTTTGTACAAAATAATCTTTTCATCTTCACTTTATCCAGATTGCTACAAACATTCTTGCCCCTACTGGTTCCACAGTACTCCTCTCCTAAGTATACTTCCATATTTCTTGCTGAACTTAAAATGTCGACAGAAATGATTTCTTCACCTCTGTTATGGTCACATCTCAGGTAAAGGAAGCAGGGCTTTTCAGCTGGGCTGTTCAGGCTGCTCTTCAAAACCACCAGATCTTGGCTCTCACCAGCTCCACTCCAGGATCCTGGGCCCTGTTATTTATTTATTTATTTATTTATTTATTTATTTATTTATCATAAGTTTTGTATCATCAGTTTGGTTCTTTCGGGAGGAAAGCTCTGATTTGGTGTCCAGTGGACCCCGTGGAGGCCTGTTCTTATGAATTTCAGAGCCATCTCAGTGATGGAATTACCAAACATAGACGGACCTCTCCAGAACAGGTACACCGATAATCCCTGTGACTTGTGTCCCGCATGTTCAGCGTAGAGCAATTGCTCATCCAGCCACCCATGACTGGAAGAACAAATTATCTTACCCAAGGCCCCCTGGACCCAGAAGTTTCTGTCAAAGTTTCCTCATGTGAGTGGAGGAGAGATGGAGATAAGGGGGAATGTGTCCCTGAGGTCACAGGCCCTGTGGCCCTGGTTGGGGCAGATGACTTTTCAGCAGAGGTCCAGCCTGGCTGGAAGTGTCACTGGGGTGACTGAGGGAGTGACAGCCAAGCCCTGAGAGCACAGGGAGCTTGTGTCTCATGTCTCCCATGGGACTGGCACTCGGTGGGAGCCACACTGAGGCTGGGGCCCTGAATCAATGTACTGATCAGCCTCGGGCACTGACTGGAGCCCAGAGGTGGTGGGGGCTGAGCTGCCCATGGGACAGAGACTCCGCCTGGGATTCCTGAGCATCAGCTTCATCTCAGGAGAACAGGTGTTCAGGGCATGTCCTGGCTGCCCTGGTGACAGGACCCCAGTCACACTTGTCCTTGGGGTTTCCAGCTGATGGGAATTCTGCCTCCTGGAGATTGTGACCTGAGGACAGCTGGGTGAGCACAGGTTGACACTGACTCTGGAGGGACAGAGAAGACCAGAAACTGCAGAGTCCAGGGCACTATACACCCCCAGGGAGGAAAGAGGTGAGTGTGTGTGTGTGTGTGTGTGTGTGTGTGTGTATGTGTGTGTGTGTTTGACCAAAAATGAGGCCAAGTGCCCCTAAGTCCCTTTTATGGTTTTTGCACACCCCTAGGGATAGTTCTCCATCTCTAGGGATCCTGGATTTCAAGGCTAGTATCTCAAAGACTGTTTCCCTGGGGGAGGATGTATTTAGGCAGTGAGAACTCATTGGAGAGCAGACCTGTAAACAATTCCCTCAAGCAGAAGTCCAGGTCTGGTCAAGTGACAGAAACAGGAAGGAGAGTATAAGGGTTTCTTATGCAGCCCTACTTTCTGGTCATTCTCTTCCCTAGAGATGGATCCAGAAGACTGGAAATTACAAGATCATTTCCAGTTTCCTCTGAAATCCTCACGTGGAGTCAGAGTTCAGACTGAAGAGCCAGAGGGAGAAACTGAACCTGGGGGACAGAGGAGCAGAGAGAAGAGGAGGAGGGTGAGGGGCTGTTGTCAGGGAGAGTCTGTAGGATCCGGTCCAAGTTCACGTGTAGCTGGTTCAGAGAGAGGAGACTGTGTCTGTGAGCAGGGTTATTGTCAATGTATCAGCTGTGGATACATCAGTAGTGACACAAGGTCACACTTTATGGAATAAGATGATACAACTGATCGTGGAGGAATGTTCGCTGGGCAGCAGGGTCAGGTGCAGACACAGTTTATTCCTGTTCATCCTCTCCAGACCCCGTGGGGATGTGCAGTTGGGGTCTGATGCCCCATCGGTCCCTGTCTTCCGGGGATGTCCTATGCTGGCTTACTTTCCATTCAAACATGAGTGTTTCTCTTTCCCTGGTTTAGTGACAGATCTTTCTGCAGAACAGTGACACCCCCCCCCAAATGTGTCTCCAAATTAGTTTCTCATAGAAAAGAGGCTTAGAGACAAGGCCTGTGGGCCCAGGGGTTTTTGTCTCACTTCCTCGTTGTCTGAGACACTGTGGGTAAGTATAGCTGCTCCCACTGCTGTGATACATAGCACAGTAATAGTCTGCCTCGTCCTCAGCCTGCAGCCCCGAGATGAGCAGAAGCCCTGCATTGGCCGAGGTGTCTTTGGAGCCCGAGAAGCGGCTGGGGACCCCGGAGCCCTGGTGCTTATCGGAGTCTGAGTAAAACCTCAGCAGATATCGGGGAGGGCTCCCTGGCTTCTGCTGGTACCAGTATGTTTGGTAGCTGCCAACATTGAAGCCACTGCTGAAGGTGCAGGTGAGTCTGGCCGTTGTTCCCGGAGATGCCGAGAGGGAGGGTGGCTGGGTCAGCACGGGCTGGGACAGGGAGCCTGCAAACACAGACTATCGTGGGTGATGGTACCAGAAATGAAAAACAAACAACTAAAAACTTCTCAGGACATTGAGCACAGGAAGGGTGACATGTGGGCCATCCTGTGTCCAGAGGCTTGTTCCTACCTGTGCAGTGAGACAGGAGCATGAGGACGAACAGAGTCCAGGCCATGGTGATACAGCCCTTGGTCCCCACAGTGGGCTGAGCTGCCCCAGGCCTCCTTTTCTCCTCCAGCCTCTGCCACAGGAGGGGCTCTCCATGCAAATGGGGTTCACCCAGTGACTGCCCAGCCCCTCCCTGAGCCCTGGTGCTGGAGCTCAGCTCACACCACCCACTGAGGAGGATGGAGGTTGGACTCCCCCTGGGGAGAGCACTGGGAGGAAGCACCTGCTGAGACCACACACAGAGCCCCCAGGCCTGAATGTCCTCAGTGACTGGACCTCACTGAGCAGCTGTAGGGACCACAGGGCAGTCCCACAGCACCCCCTGCTAATCTCACATGCAAAAATGAAAAAAAAAAACAACTTATAAGAGATAACTTTTATTAAAAATAGATTAAATGCATACTTTCTTAAGAAGATACAGAAGTGGCTCTACTAGGAATACATTGTATGAATAAACTAATTTTAATAGGAAAATGCTTTTATAGAAGCACTCCACAGAAATGCGTAAGATACAGATGTTTTCACAGGGGACATCTAACAAACCTTCTGAAATTAGATAATTCCGATTTCTTTTTTTTTTAAGATTTTATTTATTTATTTGAGAGAGAGAGAGAGAGCACAGAGGGAGAGGGAGAGGGAGAAACAGACTCCCCACTCAGCAGAGAGCATGACATGGGGCTCAATCCCAGGACCCCAAGATCATGACCTGAGCCTAAGACAGATGCTTAACTGACTGAGCCACCCAGGAGCCCCAATGGTTCCAATTTCTTTGCTTCATATTTTTTCATAAAATTGAAGGATGGAATATTTTTTAGTCCTTTTAAAAAGCTTATGATACTGATAAATACACCTTCCAAATACATTTCACTAAAAGGAAAATTACAGGGGCACCTGGGTGGTTCAGTCAGTTGGGCATCTGCCTTCAGCTCAGGTCATGATCCCGGGGTCCTGGGATCGAGCCCCACATCGGGCTCCCTGATCTGCAGGAAGCCCGCTTCTCCCTCTCCCAGTCCCCCTGCTGTCTTCCCTCTCTCGCTGTCTCTCTGTCAAATAAATGAATAAAATCTTTTAAAAAAAAAAAGGAAAAATACAGACCAGTAACATTAAATACTGATACAAATATTGTGTATAAAATATTAACAAAGAGACATCAGTACCATGTTAATAAATTGGCACACCATTATGTAGTGTGGATTATTCCAATGATACAAGGGGGGTTACATAATAAGAACTAGTTTAATATCACACACCATATTATTACATCAAGAGATATGATTATATTGCCCCAATTGGTCTTGAAAGAACCTTTGACCAAATTTAACACCAAATCCTAATAAAAGCCACATAAAAATAGAAACAAATACTTTTATAATATGGTCATACACACGCTCTCTCACACACTGATGATGTCCTGAGGCCAACATCTCAGTTCACGGTGTAGTGAAGGGGACCATTTCCACAAAGATCAGAAACAGGGAAATTCGATCTTCACTTCAATTATTTTCAACATTATTTCTCAAGTGTTAGAAAATGCAATTAAAGAAGCAAAATCAAGGGCGGAGCAAGATGGCGGAGGACTAGGAGACCTGGATTTCGTCTGGTCCCAGGAATTCAGCTGGATGAGGATCAAACCATTCTGAACACCTACAAACTCAACAGGAGATTGAAGAAAAGAATAGCAGCAACTCTCTGAACAGAAAAGCGAGCACTTTCTGGAAGGTAGGACGTGTGGAGAAGTGAATCCGAGGTGATATTCGGGAGGATAGATGGCGGGGGAGGGGCCTCTGTCGGCCGCTTCTGGCAAGTGATAGAGCCACGGAGCACAAAATCGGAACTTTTAGAAGTCGGCTCCGCTGAGGGACGTCGCTCTGGTGGCTAAGCGGGGGGTGGAACCCTCGTGGGACAGTGTGGTCTCAGGACCCTCGGGGTCACAGAAAGACCGGGGGTGCCTGAGTGTGGCAGAGCTCCCAGGTATCGGAGCAGGGAAGCCGGCTGCAGAGACGGAGCTGAGGCGCGGGCTCTCAGCTTGGGGTTGCCATAAACCGTGATCCGCGGCACAGTCGGGTCACTGCTCCTCCAGCAGGGACCCAACAAGCGGCAGATCCGGAGAGACTCCCCTTCGTCCCCCGGAAGGAGAGGTGCAGGAGCGCACTGCAGGGATCTGCTGGGTTTGGAGACTCCACCCGGGGTCTGGTGCCAGAGATAGAAACGCTCCGTCACAGGCCGGGGGAGCACGGAGTGAGGCCGGAGACCGGGGAGACGGGAGTGACTGACTGCTTTTCTCTGGGGTGCACTGAGGAGCGGGACCCCGAGTTCTCGGCTCCTCCGGGGCGGAGACTGGGAGGCTGCCATTTTCACTCTCGTCCTCCAAAGCTGTATGGAAAGCTTACAGGGCACAAAAGCTCCCAAGAGCAAACCCAAGCAGATTACTTAGCCCGGACCGGGCAAGGGCGGGGCAATTCCGCCTCTGGCAAAGACATTTGGGAACCACGGCAACAGGCCCCTCCCCCAGAAGATCAGCGAGAACAGCCAGCCAAGACCAAGTTTACCGATCAATGAGAACGGCAGAACTCCAGCGCTAGGAGGAATAATGCACATAGAATCCATGGCTTTCTTTTTTACCATGATTCTTTAGTCTTTCAAAGTTAATTTTTTAAATTTTCTCTATTTTTTTCTTTTTCTATTTCTTTTTTTTCAATTTTTCTTCTTTCCTTTTTCAACCAACATCTTAACAATGCCTGTTTTAAAATCTTTTTAATTTTCATTTTTACAGTCGTATTCTATTCCTTCATTGTATTATTTTTTGTATATATATATATATATATATATATCTAAGTATTTATTTCTTTAAAATTTTGGGATACAGTTTCTTTTAACAGACCAAAATATACCCTAAATCTAGTGTATGGCTTTGTTTTAGTCTCCCACCTGATCACATTCTCTCCTTTTTTTTTTTTTTAAATTTTTCTTCTTTATTTTTTCAACCAACTTCTTAGCTTATCAATTCCTTTTTAAAAATCTTTTTCAATTTTCATCTTTACAGTCATATTCCATCCCTTCATCGTATTTACCCTTATTTTTCTATATATATAAGTTTTTCTTTCTTTAAAATTTTGGGAGGCAGTTTCTTCTAACAGACCAAAATACACCCAAAATCTAGTGTATGGCTCTGTTCTATTCACCAGCCTGATCATATTCTTTTTTTTTTTTTTCCTTTCTTTTCCCCCCGGTTTCAGGTCTCTTCTGATTTGTTTAGTGTATATTTTTCTGGGGTCATTGTTACCCTTTTACCATTTTGTTCTCTCATTCATCTATTCTCTGGACAAAATGACAAAACGGAAAAACTCACCTTAAAAAAAAAAGAACAAGAGGCAGTACCAACTGCCAGGGACCTAATCAATATGGACATTAGTAAGATGTCGGAACTAAGTTCAGAATGACGATTATAAAGATACTACCTGCACTTGAAAAAAGCACAGAAGATACTAGAGAATCACTTTCTGGAGAAATAAAATAACTAAAAATCTAACCAAGTCAAAGTAAAGAAGGCTATTAATGAGGTGCAATCAAAAATGGAGGCTCTAACTGCTAGGATAAGTGAGGCAGAAGAGAGAATTAGTGATATAGAAGACCAAATGACGGAGAAATAAGAAGCTGAGAAATAGATAAACAACTACTGGATCACGAGGGGAGAATTCGAGAGATAAGTGATACCATATGATGAAACAATATTAGAATAATTGGGATCCCAGAAGAAGAAGAAAGAGAGAGAGGGGCAGAAGGTATATTGGAGCAAATTATACTGTAGAACTTCCCTAATTTGGGGAATGAAACAGGCATCACCTCTAGGAGGCACAGAGAACCCCCCTCAAAATCAACAAAAATAGGACAACAACCCAACATCTAATAGTAAGATTTACTAGTCTCAGAGAAAAAGAAAAAACCCTGAAAGCAGCTCAGGACAGGAGGTCTGTAGCCTACAATGGTGAAAACATTAGATTGGCAGCAGACTTATCCACAGAGACCTGGCAGCCCAGAAAGGCCTGGCATAATATATTCAGGGCACTAAATGGGAAAAATATGCAGCCAAGAATACTATATCCAGCTAGGCAGTCACTGAAAATAGAAGGAAAGATAAAAAGCTTCCAGGACAAACAAAAACAAAAGGAATTTGCAAACACCAAACCAGCCTTACAAGAAATATTGAAAGGGGTCCTCTAAGCAAAGAAAGAGCCTAAAAGTAACATAGGCCAGAAAGGAACAGAGACAATATACAGTAACAGTCACCTTACAGGCAACACAATGGCACTAAATTCATATCTTTCAATAGTTACCCTGGATGTAAATGGGCTAAATGCCCCAATCAAAAGACACAGGGTATCAGATTGGATAAAAAAAATAAGACCCATTTATATGCTATCTGCAAGAGACTCATTTTAGACCCAAAGACACCCCCAGATTGAAACTGAGGGGGTGGAAAACCGTTTAACATGTTAATGGATATCAAAAGAAAGCTGGGGTGACAATCCATATATCACACAAATTAGATTTTAAACCAAACACTGTAATAAGAGATGAGGAAGGACTCTATATCCTACTTAAAGGGTCTATCCAACAAGAAGATCTAACAATTTTAAATATCTATGCCTCTAACATGGGAGCAACCAATTATGTAAGCCAATTAATAACAAAAGCAAAGAAACACATCGACAACAATACAATAATAGTGGGGGACTTTAACACCCCCCTCACTGATATGGACAGATCTTCTAAGTAAAAGATCAACAAGGAAATAAAGACTTTAAATGACACACTGGACCAAATGGACTTCACAGACATATTCAGAACATTCCATCCCAAAGCAACAGAATACACATTCTTCTCTAGTGCACATGGAACATTCTCCAGAATAGATCAATCCTGGGTCACAAATCAGGTCTCAAACGGTAGCAAAAGATTGGGATCATTCCCTGCATATTTTTGGACCACAATGCTTTGAAACTAGAACACAATCAAAAGAGGAAAGTCAGAAAAAACTCAAATACTTGGAGGCTAAAGAGCATCCTACTAAGAATGAATGGGTCAACCAGGAAATTAAAGAAGAATTCAAAAAAATTCATGGAAACAAAGGAACATGAAAACACAACTATTCAAAATCTTTGGGATGTAGCAAAGGCAGTCCTAAGAGGAAAGTATATAGCAATACAAGCCTTTCTCAAGAAACAAGAAAGGTCTCAAATCCACAACCTAACCCTACACCTAAAGGAGCTGGAGAAAGAACAGCAAATAAAGCCTAAACCCAGCAGGAGAAGAGAAATAATAAAGATCAGAGCAGAAGTCAATGAAATAGAAACCAAAAGAACAGTAGAACAGATCAACGAAACTAGGAGCTGGTTCTTTGAAAGAATTAACAAGATTGATAAACCCTTGGCCAGAATTATCAAAAAGAAAAGAGAAAGGACCCAAATAAGTAAAATCATGAAGGAAAGAGAATAGATCACAACCAACACCAAAGAAATACAAACAATTATAAGAACATATTATGAGCAACTCTATGCCAGCAAATTAGACAATCTGGAAGAAATGGATGCATTCCTAGAGACATATAAACTACCAAAACTGAACCAGGAAGAAATAGAAAACCTGAACAGACCCATAGCCTCTAAGGAAATTGAAGCAGTCATCAAAAATCTCCAACAAACAAGTGCCCAGGGCCAGATGGCTTCCCAGGGGACTTCTACCAAACATTTAAAGAAGAATTAATACTCATTCTTATGAAACTGCTCCAAAAATTAGAAATGGAAGGAAGACTTCCAAACTCATTTTATGTGGCCAGCATTACCTTGATCCCAAAACCAAGGACCCTATCAAAAAGGAGAATTACAATGGAAAAATGTTCCATGCTCATGGATTGGAAGAAAAAATATTGTGAAGATGTCAATGCTACCTAGAGCAATCTACACATTCAATGCAATCCCCATCAAAATACCATCCACTTTTTTCAAAGAAATGGAACAAATAATCCTAAAATTTGTATGGAACCAAAAAAAGACCCCGAATAGCCAGAGGAATGTTGAAAAAGAAAAGCAAAGCTGGCGGCATCACAATTCCGGACTTCCAGCTCTATTACAAAGTTGTCATCATCAAGACAGTATGGTACTGGCACAAAAACAGACACATAGATCAATGGAACAGAATAGAGAGCCCAGAAATGGACCCTCAACTCTATGGTTAACTAATCTTTGACAAAGCAGGAAAGAATGTCCAATGGAAAAAAGACAGTCTCTTCAACAAATGGTGTTGGGAAAATTGGACAGCCACATGCAGAAGAATGAAACTGGACCATTTCCTTACACCACACACAAAAATAGATTCAAAACAGTTGAAAGACCTCAATGTGAGACAGGAGTCCATCAAAATCCTAAAGGAGAACACAGGCAGCAACCTCTTTGATCTCAGCCGCAGCAACTTCTTCCTAGAAACATCGCCAAAGGCAAGGGAAGCAAGGGCAAAAATGAACTACCGGGACTTCATCAAGAAACAAGCTTTTGCAAAGCAAAGGAAACAGTCAACAAAACCAAAAGACAACCTACAGATTGGGGAAATTATTTGCAAATGACATATCAGATAAAGGGCTAGTATCCAAAATCTATAAAGAACTTATCAAACTCAACACCCAAAGAATAATCCACTCAAGAAATGGGCAGAAGACATGAACAGACATTTTTCCAAAAAAGACATCCAAATGGCCAACAGACATATGAAAAAGTGCTCAACATCACTCGGCATCAGGGAAATCCAAATCAAAACCTAAATGAGGGACACCTGGGTGGCTCAGATGGTTAAGCGCCTGCCTTCGGCTCCCGTCATGATCCTTGGGTGCTGGGATCGAGTCCCACATCGGGCTCCCTGCTCCTTGGGAGCCTGCTTCTCCCTCTGCCTCTCTCTCTCTCTCTGTCTCTCATGAATAAATAAATAAAATCTTAGAAAAAAAAACCTAAATGAGATACGACCTCATACCAGTCAGAATGGTTAAAATTAACACGTCAGGAAAAGACAGATGTTGGCGAGGATGTGGAGTAGGGGGAACCCTCCTACACTGTTGGTGGGAATGCAGGCTGGTGCAGCCACTCTGGAAATCAGTACAGAGGTTCCTTCAAAAGTTGAAAATAGAGCTACCCTACGATCCAGCAATTGCACTACTGGGTATTTACCCCCATGATACAAATGTAGTGCTCTGAAGGGGCACATGCACCCCAATGTTTATAGCAGCAATGTCCACAATAGCCAAACTATGGAAAGAGCCTTGATGTCCATCAACAGATGAATGGATAAAGAAGATGTGGTATATATGGAATATTATGCAGCCATCAAAAAATGAAATCTTGTCATTTGCAATGACGTGGATGGAACTAGAGGGTATGATGCTAAGCGAAATAAGTCAATCAGAGAAAGACAATTATCATATGCTCTCGCTGATATGTGGAATTTAAGAAACAAGGCAGAGGATCATGGGGGAAGAGAGGAAAAAATGAAATGGGAGAAAATCAGAGAGGGAGACAAACCATAAGGGACTCTTAATCTCAGGAAACAAACAGGGTTGCTGGAGTGGTGGGGCTGTGGGAGAGATGGGGTGGTTGGGTGATGGACATTGGGGAGGTTAAGTGTTATGGTGCGTGCTGTGAATTGTGTAAGAGTGATGAATCACAGACCTGTACCCCTGAAACAAATAATACAGTATATGTTAATTAAAAAAAGAATAAAAAGAAAGAAAAGGGAAAGGACCCAAATTAATAAAATTATGAATGGGTGGGGAGAGATCACAACTAACACCGAGGAAATAGAAACAATTATTAGATATTATTACCAGCACCTATATGCCACCAAATTAAGCAATAAGGAAGAAAGCGATGCCTTCTTGGAATCTTATAAACTACCAATTCTGAAACAGGAAAAGAAACAATCTGAATAGATCAATAACCAGCAAAGAAATCGAAGCAGTAATTAAAAACCTCCTAACAAATAAGACTCTAGGACCAGATGGCTTCCTAGGGGAATTCTACCAAACATTTAAAGAAGAAATAATACCTATTCTACTGAAGCTGTTTCAAAAAATAGAAACAGAAGGAAAACATCCAAACTCGTTCTATGAGGCCAGCATTACCCTGATCCCCAAACCAGACAAAGACCCCATCAAAAAGGAGAATTACAGACCAATAACCCTGATGGACATGGATGTCAAAATACTCACCAAGATCTTAGCCAATAGGATCCAAGAGAACATTAAAAGGATTATTCACCACAACCAGGACCAGGTAGGGATTTATTCCAAGGATGCAAGGGTGGTTCAACATTCGGAAATCAATCAACATGATAGAACACGTTAATAAAAGTAAAGGCAAGAAAAGTATGATCCTCTCAATTGATGCAGAAAAAGGATTTGACAAAATACAGCATCCTTTCCTGATTAAAACTGTTCAAAATATAGGGATAGAGGGAACATACCTCTTTATCATAAAAGCTGTCTATGGAAAGCCCACAGCGAATATCATTCTCAGTGGGGAAAAACTGAGAGCTTTTCCCTTAAGGTCAGGAACACGACAGTGATGCCCACTATCACCATTATTGTTCAACATAGTACTAGAATTCCTAGCCTCAGCAATCAGACAACAAAAAGAAATAAAAAGCATTCAAGTTGGCAAAGAAGAAGTCAAATTCTCTCTTCACAGATGACATGATACTTTTTGTGGAAAACCCAAAGGATTCTGCTCCCAAAGTTCTAGAACTTATACAATTAATTCAGCAATGTTGCAGGATACAAAATCAATGCACAGAAATCAGTTGCATTTATATACACTAACAATGTGACTGAAGAAAGAGAAATTAAGGAATTGATTCCATTTATGGTAGCACCAAAACCCATAAGATAACCAGGAATAAACCTAACCGAAGAGGTAAAAGATCTATACTCTAGAAACTAGAGAACATTTATGAAAGAAATTGAGGAAGACACAAAAAGATGGAAAAACATCCCATTGTCATGGATTGGAAGAATAAACATTTAAAAATATCTATGCTACTCAGAGCAATCTACTCTTTCAACGCCATCCCTATTAAAATACCGTTGGCATTTTCCAAAGAGTTGGAACAAAAAATTCTAAAATTTGTATGGAACCAGAAAAGACCCCGGTTCACCAAGTGAATGTTGAAAAAGAAAAACAAAGCTGGGGACATCATGTTGCCTGATTTCATGCTATTTGACAAAGCTGTGATCACCAAGACAGTATGGTATTGGCACAAAAACAGACACATAGATCAATGGAACAGAATAGAGAGCCCAGAAATGGACCCTCAACTCTATGGTCAACTAATCTTCGACAAAGCAAGGGAAAAAATATCCAATGGAAAAAAGACGTCTCTTCAATAAATGGTGCTGGGAAAATTGGACAGCTATATACAGAAGAATGAAACTTGACCATTCTCTTACACCACACACAAAAATAGACTCAAAATGGATGAAAGACCTCAATGTGAGACAGGAATCCTTCAGAATCCTAGAGGAGAACATAGGCAGTAACCTCTTCAACACTGACCGCAGCAACTTTTGCCAAGATACACCTCTAAAGGCAAGGGAAACAAAAGCAAAAATGAACTTTTGGGACTTCTCAAGATAAAAAAGCTTCTGCACAGCAAAAGAAACAGTCAACAAAACTAAGAGGCAAACCACAGAATGGGAGAAGATATTTACAAATGACATTACAGATAAAGGGCTGGTATACATGATCTATAACATCTTCTCAAACTAAACACCCAAAAAACAAATAATCCAGTCAAGAAATGGGCAGAAGGTTTGAACAGACACTTATCCAAAGAAAACATACAAATGGCTAAGAGATACATGAAAAAATGCTCAACATCACTAGCCATCAGGTAAATACAAATCAAAACCACAATGAGATACCACCTTCCACCAGTTAGAATGGCAAAAATTAACAAGGCAGGAAACCACAGATATTGGGGTGGATGCAGAGAAAATGGAATCCTCCTACACTGTTGGTGTGAATGCAAGCTGGTACAGCCATTCTGGAAACCAGTATGGAGTTTCCTCAAAAAGGTAAAAATAGAGCTACCCTACAACCCAGCAATTGCACTACTAGGTATTTACCCCAACGATACAGATGTAGTGAAAGAAAGGGGCACATGCACCCCAATGTTTATAGCAGCAATGTCCACAATAGCCAAACTGTAGAAGGAGCTGAGATGCCCTTCAACAGATGAATGAATAAAGAAGATGGGGTGTATATATATACAATGGAATATTATTCAGCCATCAGAAAGGATAAATACGTAACATTTGCATCGATATGGATGGAACTGGAGGGGATTATGCTAAGTAAAATAAGTCAAGCAGAGAAAGACAATTATCATATGGTTTCACTCATATGTGGAACATAAGGAATAGCATGGAGGATCCACAGGTAAAGAGAGGAAAAACTGAATGGAAAGAAATCAGAGAGGGAGACAAACCATGAGAGACTCTGGACTCTGGGAAAAAAACTGAGGGTTACAGAAGGAAGGGGGTGGGGGGCTGGGGTAACTGGGTGGTGTGTATTAAGGAAGGCAGGTGTTGTGATGAGCACTGGGTGTTATACACAACTAATGTATCGTTCAACACTACATCAAAAACGAATGATATACTATATGTTGGCTAACTGCACATAATAAAAAAAAGAGAATGGGGACAGATTTTGTAGACAAAGTTCCCTAGAGTGTGTCTCAGACTCCAGCTTGTACCAAGCAACCAAAGGAACCAGCTGACCCCCAAGGAGTAGGGCTGCATAGGAAACCCCATCGTCAAGGGGACAGCAGATTTTCTCTCACTTCCCCACAGGCACAGAGCACTGTGTGAGCATCGAAGCTGAGATCATAGGACTGGCAGTAATAATCACCCTCATCCTCAGCCTGGAGTCCAGTGATGGTCAGGGAGGCTGAGCTGCCTGACTTGGAACTAGAGAATCGGTTGGGGACCCCAGAGTTTCTGTTATCATCATCATAGTTGAGGATTTTGGGTGCCTTTCCTGGGAGTTGTTGGTACCAGCTCACATAGTTATCAATTTCAATGTTTTCAGGGATTCCTTTGCAGGAGATGGTGACACTCTGGCCTAGGGCCCCAGAAACTGAGGGCGGCTGAATCATCACATACTGGGCCCGGGACCCTGGAAGGGGGAGAGAGAGACCGCATGGTGCTGGAGTCTGGAGATAAGAGGAGGAAGCAGGGTCCCATGTGTCCTCCCAGGGCCACTTCTCCTATCCCCACATCCAGTCACCTGTGCAGTGAGTGAGGAGGGTGAGGAGGAGAGGTAACCAGGCCATGGTGGAGACCATCATTGATCCTGCTTTCTGTGGGTCACAGCTGAGCAGAGCCTCCCCTCATCTCTTCCTTCCCCTCTTCATCCTCTGAGAGAGGGAGGGCCCAAACATGCAAATGAGACCCCAACTCTCTGACACTTCATTGGACCTGGGTCAAGTCCTTCTGTCTGATGATGTAGGGGGATGGGCAGGGGAAGGGCTGTGTGGGGCCAGGTGGTAAGGTGGTCACAGCTCTGAGGCCTGAGCAGAGGGCAAAGCAGTGTCCGGTGGCAGGTCCCAGCTATGATCACCCCTGACCTCTCAGAAACTGGCCCTGATTGCCCCCCCGGTGTCAGATCCAGACATACCTTTGTGTGAAATGGTGACCAGAGCCCATCAAACACGACTCCTGCCTCCCCACTGCTCTGATCTCTTTCCTCTGCATTTGGGCCCAGCCATGTGTCCCCTTATGTGGCCTCCCATTACATCAGGACAGACTTTATGCTCTACTCAGATTATTCAGGGTGAGTCTGTCCACAGCTCCCTTGGTAGTTCCTGGGTCAGGACTGAGATGGTGTCTCTACACAAACTCCTCTAGATTCAAGATCGAGTCCAGAACAGTGACAGGACCCCAGGGACACATGGTCCCTTCTGTCAGGATGCTGTGTCTTCCCTCTTGTGTGAGTCCTCCCTGGTTTCCAAGCTCTCCTTCCTCTAAGATCCCCATAGCACTGAGGAGACAGGGAATGATTCTCCCCAGATTGTGGGTAGAAGCCGTTCTGTGCATTCCTAGAGGCTTACACACTGCACATCTTTGTCACCTGTCACTGTTTCCACCTGCTTGAAACAACAGTGCTCCACACACTGTGGGCAGTGGTTTCCTCCTAAGATCTGTTCTCCCAGCACACAGACACAAGTGTGCAGGAGCCCTGCCACGTGAGCCTGTGTGTGGCATTGACCTCAGAGCAGAAGGGGCAAATGCTGGAAGTTCTAGGAGGGAAAGAGTGACAGTTGCAGATGCTCTGACAGGCACCCAGTGATAGAGCTTATGTATCAGTCATGCCTTAGCCTACAGTGTACTTAAAATGCATGTATGTTACTGAAACAAAATTCAACTCATTAAGATTGATTTAAAGTTAATCGCAGGGTGCCTGGGTGGTTCAGTTGTTAAGCGTCTGCGCTTGGCTCAGGTCATGATCCCAGGATCCTGGGATCGAGTCCCGCATCGGGCTCCCTGCTCTGCGGGAAGCCTGTTTCTCCGTCTTCCACTCCCCCTGCTTGTGTTCCCTCTCTCACTGTCTCTCTCTCTGTCAAAAAATTAATAAAATCTTTAAAAAAAATAAAGTCAATGACAATGTCAAGTTGAAAATGCAGGTACAATCACTCATATACTTTTATAAATCTGTGCTTATTGTAGAGAGAATACGGGTAGAAAATGTGGTTGAAAAAATGGATGGAAAAACAATGGAAAGTAATGTCTTCCATTCTTGGTTGAATAGGTTTTTATAAACCTCGATCTGAATCATTTGATTTACTATTATTATTATTATTGTCATCATCATCATCATTATTTTCATTAGTTTTGTATCATGGATCTAGATCTGCAGTTAGAAAACCATGACATGGTACCCAGTGGACCCCATGAGGGCCGGTTCCTTTGAATCTTAGAGCCCTCACACTGATGGAATTACCAAACACAGACAGACTTTCCAGGATGGAGCCAATTACAGGTCACACTTGTCTTGGGTGGGCACAAATCTGGTCTCTGTGTCTTGTGTCCAGCATGTTCAGGATAGAGCTATTGCTCATTCAGCCACCCATCACTATATATATATATAATTACCAAGACCAACTGGGCCCAGAAGATCCTCTCAAAGGCCCCACATCTGAGTGGTGGAGAGGTGGAAATAAGAGGAACTGTGTCCCTGAGGTCATAGCCCTGTGGCCTTCAATTAGGACAGAATTTTCAGCAGAGTCCCAGCCTAGCAGGAGGGGTGGCAGTGGTGAATGAAGGAGTGACAGCCCAGCCTTGAGAGCACAGGGAAGTTTTGTCCCACATCCCCGTGAGTCTTGAGCACCATGGGAACTGCCCTGAGGCTGCAGTCTCAGAATCAATGTACTGATCAGCCTCAGACACTGACTGGAGCTTGAAGATGGTCCATGTCTGAGCTGTCCAGATGGACAGAGACTCCTCCTGGGATTCCTGAGCATCAGCCTCTTCCCATGAGAGCAGGTGCTCAGAGCACATCCTGGCTGCCCTGGTGATAGGACCCCAGTGACACTCGATGTCACCAGTGTTAGCTGCTAACGGGATTCTGCCTCCTGGAGATTGTGACACTGAGGATGGCTGGGTGAGCACAGGGTGAGCCTGACTTCCAGAAGGACTGAGAAGACTGGAAACTGCAGAGGCCAATAAAATATACACTCAGAGAGAGGAGAGCTCTGTGATGTGTGTGTGTGTGTGTGTGTGTGTGGCCAAAAATGAGACCAAATATCCCTTTGTTCATCTTATGTCTTCTCCTGAAGGATGGTTCTCCATGAAGCTGATTCTGGATTTAAAGGGCAGGTGTCGAAGACCTCTTCCCTGTAGGGGGATTTGTATTAGGCAGGGAGGACTAACATGAGAGCAGAACTCTTAACAATTTAGTGAATCAGAAGTCAAAGTCTTGTTGAATGACATACATCTTTCTGTTTTATCTCATCTGAGCTTCCATCCAGTGAATGGCATAAGCATAATTTAAAGCAAAGGATGCCTAATAGTGGAGAATATTTATTTGATGCAGTGGATCACAAACTGGTATTATTTTGCTATTCAGGGGTATTTGGAAATCACCGGTGCAGTCAACAAGCAGGGTGAGGAGAAGGGGAGCCCAGGCCCTGGTACAGATGAACCAAACTCTGCTTCTGAGCCCCAGTGCCAGGCCTGGGGCCATTAACCCTTTTTATGCAGGGGAAAGGTCTCTGCTCTGACCCCCGGAAGGGCAGAGGCCATGCTGTGGACTGTCCACCCTCTGGGATGGTCCATGACCTCTGAGGAGGATGAAATCAAAGAAGGATCATTTCCCTCATTTCAGGAGAAAAAGAGCAACTACACAGGCCTGGCTATGTCCCAGATGAATAAACAAGCAACATCAGCATTATCATGACACTATTCACTTCTCATTTTTGTTTTGTTTTTCCTGAAAGCCACAGAAATATTGAATGGGTAGTTGATGGTAAATATATTATCAACCAGGTGATACTTACTGGTACAGTTGTGAATATACAACTTATTTTATAAGTTTTAAATTGCCATGAAACAAGACTCCAAACAGATGGAGGTTTCTGTACCACATCCCATCTGCCTGTGTCACTGTGAGAAGCATTACTGTGTCCAATCAGACTGTAATAGTCAGCCTCGTCCTCAAGCTGCAGCCCCAAGATGAGCAGAAGCCCTGCATTGTCTGAAGTATCTTTGGATCGAGAGAAGTGGCTGGGGCGCCTGGAGCCCTGGTGCTTATTTGAGTCTGAGTAATAGTACAGGAGAAACCATGGAGGGCTCCCTGGCTTTTGTTGTTGCCAGTGTATGTAGTAGCAGCCAATATTGAACCCACTGCTCAGGGTGCAGGTGAGTCTGGCTGATGATCCCAGAGATGCAGAGAGGGAGGGAGGCTGGGTCAGGACAGGCTGGGACAGGGAACCTGCAAACATACACACTCATGGGTGATGGGTGCAGGACCATGATAAAATTTCTCAGGCTCTGATCTAGATGGGTTAATTCGGGCTGGGAGTCTTCACTGTGTGTCCGAGGACCCTCCCTACCTGTGTAGTGAGAGAGGAGGATGAGGAGCACAGGAGTCCAGGTCAAGGTAACAGACTCTTCAACCCCCAGTGGGCTGGGCTGCCCCAGGCCTCCTTTTCTCCTCCACCCTCTGCCACTGGAGGGGCTGTCCATGCAAATGGGGTCCACCCAGTGACTGCCCAGCTTCCCCCTGAGTCTTGGTGCTGGAGCTTAGTTCATGCCTCAGACTGGAGGATGGAGGTTGACTTCATCCCTGGGGAGAGCCCTGGGAGGAAGCACCTGCTGAGCCCACACACAAGCACCCTGAGCAGAGGGCACCAGCAAAACAGCCTGGTTCTTGGTCCACAGGTCTTGTCTCCTGCTTGTGGCTCAGACATGTGCCCATACCACCCCCTGCTGGCCCGGCCCTGGTGCATGTTGCAGGGTACCTGAAAGGCAATGTTGGCCTCCTGCCTGGGAGAGAGGCAGGGCCTCTTTGACCATTGCCATTTCCACTGCCCATTCCTCACAAATGGGAGGGATCCCTTACCCCAGGGCTCCTCACTAGGCTGCAACGCTTCACCACCATACACCTCTCAGTTCCTTATTTTGGCCTCCTCAGGTGCTAACCCACTGACCCTCCCTTATGCATTTATGTTAATGAAGGGTGGGATCATGGAACTCCTCCTGTGGGAGGACATGGTCCCTAAGGGAGGACATGCCCTGCTGTCAGCACAGCAGAAGGCCCCCTCAGGCTTTAGATGCCCCTCTAGGTATGATCTACCTGTTGCCCTGGTCTCCACCTGCCCCTTCAGCTCCCGAAGGTCACCTCCAAGGGCTCCTCCTGGCACTCTTCCCCACTTGTCATACAGGCAAAGGACACCTGCAATTTCCCATTTATTTAATGACCAATGTTCCAGTGTTAAACTCTGCTCTCCCTGGAGCATTCAGATCCATGTGCCTCCATCTCTCCCATTCCTACTTCTTCTGCAAATTCCAAATTAGACTCCACTCACGCTGATGAGGTGTCTTGGGCCCTACTCCCCACCCTCAGCCCCAGCCCCATACAGACACCTGTCCCCAGGCCTGCACCTGCTCCATCCTTTTTCCCCTCCCACAGCACCTCTTCAGGGGCTGGAACAACAAGCACACATGGAGCTGAAATAAGAAGTGGAAAGACTTATTTTTAATGGGAAGAGATTTATAATTGTTTCTGGGTGAAAATAAACTTGTTCAAAGTAAAGTCCTGAGAAATTTCCAGTCTTGGATAGCAGAGAACCATTGCTTCTCAAGACAGCTCCTTGCTGGATGCAGGAGCCTGTGATCCGCAGGAGTGCTCTGGTCCTGGAGCCATGACCCACTGGTCACCATGGATCACCCTAGTTGGGGGCCTAAAGGAAGACATCTGAGGAACCACAGGGAATTATCCAATTTTAACTGAATTAGCAGGACTGCACCTTCTAACTCTGATCCCCAGCAGATGTCATCAGGGTTAGCTTTAACCTTTGTGAGTTTGGATGCAGGTCTGTCTTCATTTGGGTTGTCACCAGTCTGAAAGTGAGGCTGACAGGGAAGTTCCAGTGTCCCCAGTGAGCAGTACCTCTCCGAAGTACAGTGACCTGAGGTATCACTGCCAGTTTCAGTGGGAGCCCAGGATTCAGATCCCATAAAGCACTCTTTGAACAGGAGTTTTTATTCACTTCAGCCTTTGCCTTCCTGGTGAAGGAAGAGGTCCCTGGAAGAGACAGTATGGCTTATCAGTGTGTCAGACCCCTAGACAAGGCCCTGCTCCCGTTACACTTGACATGTGTTCCCCAAGCCCAGGGCTTTCTTGGAAAGGGCAGAATTGATGGTCCCCCTTCACATGCCACATCACAGAATCTGCTGATACCCTGTTCTGTGAGGCCAAAGCTCCTGCCCAGGATGCTCACCTTTCCCAGAAGGGAGTTTTCTGACCACTAGATCATTTTCTAACTCAGCATTCTTGAAAGACTCAACAAATATTTAGGGGAAATGAAAACTCACATTTTGGAAGAATTTTGGTTTTCATGTTTGTCATATAGCTATGTGCATTGGTTTAAGAACATCATATACCATTGTTGTTGATAATATGGATGCTGGCATCAGACAAATCTGAGTTCAAATGTCTCAATTTCTAATTCTTTTTTTTTTTTTTAAAGATTTTACTTATTTATTTGACAGAGAGAGATACAGCGAGAGAGGGAACACAAGCAGGGGGAGTGGGAGAGGGAGAAGCAGGCTTCCCGTGGAGCAGGGAGCCCGATGCGGGGCTCGATCCCAGGACCCTGGGATCATGACCTGAGCTGAAGTCAGATGCATAATGACTGAGCCACCCAGGTGCCCCTCAATTTCTAATTCTTTAACACACACAGAGAGAGAGAGAGAGAGAGAGAGAGAGTGTGTGTGTGCGCGCGCACGCACGAGATTAGTACTTAGCACTCTGGATACAGTTTGCCCTCTACATGGATTAACTATCACATGGGTAATATTCTTCACCATTTTTAACTTATGGCTGCTCACAGTTTGAAAAAAAATCTATACAGAACTTGAAAAAATATTGAAATGTTACTTATTAGGAAAAGGTACAAAACCACAATGTGGTACTAATTTATTCCAGTAGCATGGCCATAGTCAAAAAGACATATAACAACAATTGGTGGCTGGGAAGTGGGACAAATGGACCCTCATACAGCCTTGATAAATATGTCACCTTGCAGCCATTTTGGGAAACAATCTGACAGTTGCTCAAAAGGTATGTCATCAAATCACCATATGATCCAGAAGTTCTAAATATTTTTACATCCAAGAAAAATGAACACATATGCACACATAGAAATATGTATAAGGTTGTTTATGGCAACAGTATGGTTAATTGCGAAAAAATGTAAATAACCCAAATGTCCACCAACTGATGGATGGATAGACAAACTGTGGAATGTCATGGAAATGATGATATGGATGATATGGATGAGTTTCTGAATCATTATGTGAAAAAAATCAAATGAAATAAGCTATTCCCACAGGGCTCCGTGTTACATAATTTCATTATGTAAAATATGTGTACAGTAAATCAATCTGTAGGGACTGAAAGCAGATCAGTGGTTACTAGTCACTGGGTGGAGACAGGATGAGGGTGACTGTTAATGTCTGGGGGGCACCCCTGCTCCCTGAAATGACTCAGAGCATCCACAGTCCCAAAAATCCATACTGAGGAGGCGTGATCTTCCTCACTTGGCAACACGTGTAGACACAACACCAGAATGTCCTGTTGTGTCCCAACCTCTCAGGCTTTATTGGGGAAATTACAGGGATGGGCTCAGCAAGGCCCCAACTCTGCCCCCTCTCATGAGCCTCAGGAGGAGCTGAAGAGGAAGGGCAGGGGCAGTGGGATGGATGTGGGGCTGTGGTCAGGGAAAGTGTCCCCTCCTGGGATGCTCTAATTTTAATTAATTAAGTGACAGAGAGACCTAGAAGGGAGGCATGATGGAAGGAGGGTCAGCAGTTGCTCTGGGAGGAGATGTGGCCAGGACTGAATCCATGTTCATAGATGGAGACCCAGGGGGAGTGAGGTCACTCGGGGAAGTATAGACAGAGTCCAGGCTAGCTCAGGGCAGGCCGCCCTGACAGACTTTGTGGTCACCACAGCCTCTCTTGCTCATATCTAAGTGGTATTTGAAGCCAGAACAAAGTACTGACACTGGACTAGGGGATGGAAATGAGGAAAAGGGAAGGTGCCACTGATGAGTCATTTCGAAATATCCTCACCCCTCACCTGTGCAGACAGAAGTGTAAGGAGGGAAGGACCCCAGGCCAGGGATGGAGGGGCCCCAGAGTTGTCTTCCTGACACCCAAATGTGGGGACAAGCTCGCCTACAACTCTATGAACTCCTTCAATGCCTTTGTGAGAAGGATCTTCTTCATCTGAGTGTCCCCAAAACCTTAGTATCTACAGCCTCATCAGCATCCTGGTGGGAGCCGCAGATCACCTTGGGATGAAGAAGAGACTTGGCTCCTACAGAACCTGCTTTAGTGGGGCGGGAGCGTGATGCCAGGTGTCCCAGTGGGGAGGTCACACGCACAGTCACATCTAACATTGAAGAAGCAGGACTTAGGCAGTGAGCACTCATGTGAGAACAGACCCATTAACAACTCACTGAACCTTGCTGAGTCACAGAAATCTGTCCATTTCTATCTCTGCAGACACAAGAACCATAGCTGCAGGGTGTCCAGGTGTCAGGGATCACAGGGCGGGGGTGAGCACACAGCCCTCCTTTTTGCCCCCGCACCCCGCTGTTCTCCACAGTCCTCTGTGTCTCCAGGTGTCTACCTGGGGTGACCAGAGGATAGTGGTGACTTTAAAGGGGAAAAAGTCTAAAGCATGGGACTCAGGGACCAGAAGAATATGTTTCTGGGATGAATGTACTGTCTGGAGAGTCCTTAGGAAACACAGATTTGGGGCAGAAGATAAAGAATGACATATTTTGAAATGTGCAACCCATCTTATCTCTGTGGATTTGCTCAAGCTCAATGTGGGTGCAGCATCAGTTAATTCTGAAGGAGGAAAAAGAATCTATAGATTACATGTGCAAATACTTAAAGTTTGGGTAAAATATCCTTTTTAGAGAAAAAAATGTAAGAAGTTTATTTTTAAAGTAAAAGGACTGACTGGGAGTGTTGGGGGGCAGAAAACCAGAGCAGGGAGTGGGGGTAAGAGCAGGAAGGAGAATATGAGGGGTTTCATGCACCTTGGTTTCCTGGTCTCTCTCCTGCCTAGAGATGGACCCTGGAGACTGGAAGCCACAGCAAGATCATTTCCAGTTTCCTCTGAAATCCTATGTGGAGACAGAGTTCAGTTCTGAAGAGCCAGAGGGAGAGACTGAAGCCTGAGGGACGCGGGAGCAGAGAGAAGAGGAGGAGGGTGTGGGGGTCGTTGTCAGGGAGAGTCTGTAGGATCCGGTCCAAGTTCATGTGTAGCTGGTTCAGAGAGAGGAGACTGTGTCTGTGACCAGGGTTATTGTCAATGTATTAGCTGTGGATACATCAGTAGTGACACAGGTCACACTTTATGGAATAAGATGATAGAACGGGGCACACCTGAAGAGGGCATGGAGCTTTCCCCACTAGTTGCCGTATGCATCTCCTCCATCTGGCTGTTTATGAGTAATATCCTTTCAGAATAAACTGCTTAATCCAATCTGTCATTGAGAGAGCTTGGATTTTCCACAGGTCCTTCTCCCCAAATAACTGGTTATGTTGAATCGAAGCCAAGGCAGGGTTTGAGTGACTGACACCTCCCCTCTTGGCCCTGGGAGCCGATTAGTTCAGGACTGTGGCAAACCGGTATTTCAGGTCCCCTTGGCAACCCCAGTGCCCTGTCTCCCGAGGAGGATTGCGAGGTGCGTTTCTAAAGGACCCTGAGGAGACCAGACTTCTATATGTCTTTTTCTTGGAGGAGGAGGGGAAAGATGGCGGAGGAGTAGGGGACCCTATTTCAACTGGTCCCCGGAATTGAGCTGGATATCTACCAGACCACTCTGAGCACCCACGAAACCAGCCTGAGATGTAAGAAGATCTGGATCTCTACAAACAGAATATCGCAGGCGGTTGGTTTTGAGGTACAAAGCGGAGAGCTGTGATCCTGCGGGCAGATATCAGAGGATAAACGGCGGCGGGAGGGTGCCTGGCTGTGGGGATCCTACACCCCCGGTGAGTGACAGCCTCGCGCGCTGCGGACAGGGCACAGACTCGCAGACCGGTAGCGTCGGGAAAGGACTTTAGGGCAGCCCCCGGGGTGGAGGACCAGACCGGCGGGGTCGCGCGCACACGACCTGCAGCCTCCAAGACGGAAACCCGGTGCACCGGGTCCCGCCAGTGAACTGCAACCCCCGGGGGTGGAAACCCTGAGCGGCGGAGTCGCACCCGCGCGAACTGGGAGCGGCTGGTGGTTTTAGAAGCACAAAGGGCAGAAACGGGCCCCGACCTGGAGGCAGGACTGGGAGCGCTGCGGAGGGGCGCACAACCCAGGACGCTGCAGTTTATAGCAGCATGGACAGAAACGGAGACAGAGTGGCCTGGAGAGCTCACTGAAGAACAGACTGCGGTCTCTCTGCTCTGAGGCAGAGGGTTGGAAACGGTCTCTTCTGCTCTGACTCGCGGAAGAGACACGGAAAGCCGCCAGGGAAAGGCGCCAGAGAACAAAAGCCCCAAAGACTGATTCCCACTGAGCCCATCCCCCGCCACAGGGGCGCAGGGCAACTCCGCCCAAACAGGGTTGCCTGAGTAACAGCATGGCAGGCCCCTCCCGCAGAAGACAGGCTGGGAAAACAAGAGGCCAGCAACCCTAAGGTCCCAAGAAAACAGGTGCATCTTGCTTGGGTTCTGGTCAATAATTTGGACTCTATACATTCCCTCAAACACCCATCAACAGAATGACTAGGAGGAGGAGCCCCCAAAACAGAAAAGACTCAGAGATTATGACTTATGCTGCAGATTTACAAATGGATGCAGATATAACCAAGATGTCAGAGATGGAATTCAGGCTAGCAATTGTGAAGACAATGGCTAGAATGGAGAAATCAATTAATGGCAACATAGAGTCTCTAAGGGCAGAAATAAAAGGGGAATTGGCAGAACTTAAAAATGCTATCAGTGAGATCCAATCCAATCTAGATAATCTAACAGCTAGGGTAACTGAGACAGAAGAGAGAATAAGCGACCTGGAAGACAATATAATAGATAAAAAGGGAAAAGAGGAGGCCAGGGAAAAACAACTCAGAATCCATGAAAATAGAATCAGAGAAATAAGTGACACCATGAGGCGTTCCAATGTCAGAATCATTGGAATCCCAGAGGGAGTGGAGAGAGAAAGAGGACTAGAAGATGTATTTGAGCAAATTGTAGCTGAGAACTTCCCTAATCTGGAGAATGAAACAAACATTCGAGTCCTAGAGGCAGAGAGGACCCCTCCTAAGATCAAGGAAAACAGGCCAACAACCCGGCATGTAATAGTAAAACTTGCAAATCTTAGAACCAAGGAAACCATCTTAAGGGCAGTTAGGGGGAAGAGATTCCTTACATACAGAGGGAGGAACATCAGAATAACGTCAGACCTATCCACAGAGACCTGGCAAGCCAGAAAGGCCTGGCAAGACATATTCAGGGTACTAAAGGAGAAGAACATGCAGCCAAGAATACTTTATCCGGCAAGGCTTTCATTTAGAATGGATGGAGAGATGCAGAGCTTCCACGACCGGCAGAAGTTGAAAGAATATGTGACCACTAAGCCGGCCCTGCAAGAAATATTAAGGGGGGTTCTATAAAAGGAGAAAGACCCCAAGAGTGATCTACAACAGAAATTTACAGGGACAATCTATAAAAACAACGTCTTCACAGGCAACATGATGACAATTAATTCATATCTTTCAATAATCACTCTCAACGTGAATGGCCTAAACGCTCCCATAAAATGGCACAGGGTTGCAGACCGGATAAAAAGACAGGACCCATCCATATGCTGTCTACAAGAGACTCATTTTGAACCTAAAGATACATCCAGACTGAAAGTGAAGGGATGGAGATCCATCTTCCATGCCAGCGGACCTCAAAAGAAAGCTGGGGTAGCAATTCTTATATCAGACAAATTAGATTTTAAACTAAAGTCTGTAATAAGAGACACAGAAGGACACTATATCATTCTTAAAGGGTCTATCCAACAAGAAGATCTAACAATCATAAATATCTATGCCCCCAACATGGGAGCAGCCATCTACATAAGGCAACTGTTAACCAAAATAAAGAGTCATATTGATAACAATACGTTCATTGTAGGAGACCTCAATACTCCACTCTCAGCAATGGACAGATCATCTAAGCAGAAAATCAACAAGGAAACAAGAGCTTTGAATGATACGTTGGACCAGATGGACCTCATAGATATTTACAGAACATTCCACCCTAAAACAACAGAATACTCATTCTTCTCGAGCGCACATGGAACTTTCTCCAGAATAGACCATATACTGGGTCACAAATCAGGTCTCAACCGATACCAAAAGATTGAGATTATTCCCTGCATATTCTCAAACCACAATGCTCTAAAACTGGAACTCAATCACAAGAAAAAATTTGGCAGAAATTCAAACACTTGGAAGCTAAAGACCACTCTGCTCAAGAATGTTTGGGTCAACCAAGAAATCAAAGAAGAACTTAAACAATTCATGGAAATCAATGAGAACGAAAACACATCAGTCCAAAACCTATGGGATACTGCAAAGGCGGTCCTAAGGGGGAAATACATAGCCATCCAAGCCTCACTCAAAAAAATGGAAAAATCCCAAATTCACCAACTAACTCTACACCTTAAAGAACTAGAAAAAAAGCAACAAACGATGCCTAAGCCACGCATTAGAAGAGAAATAATTAAAATTAGAGCAGAAATCAATGAATTAGAAACCAGAAACACAGTAGATCAGATCAACGAAACTAGGAGTTGGTTCTTTGAAAGAATTAATAAGATCGATAAACCACTGGCCAGACTTATCCAAAAGAAGAGAGAAAGGACCCAAAGTAATAAAATTATGAATGAAAGGGGAGAGATCACGACTAACACCAAGGAAATAGAAACAATTATTAGAAATTATTATCAACAACTATATGCCAATAAACTGAGCAATCTGGATGAAATGGAGGCCTTCCTGGAAACCTATAAGCTGCCAAGACTGAAACAGGAAGAAATTGACAACCTGAATAGGCCAATAACCAGTAACGAGATTGAAGCAGTGATCAAAAACCTCCCAAAAAACAAGAGTCCAGGGCCTGATGGATTCCCTGGGGAATTCTACCAAACATTCAAAGAAGAAATAATACCTATTCTACTGAAGCTGTTTCAAAAAATAGAAACCGAAGTAAAACTTCCAAACGCATTCTATGAGGCCAGCATTACCTTAATCCCCAAACCAGGCAAAGACCCCATCAAAAAGGAAAATTTCAGACCGATATCCCTGATGAATATGGATTCCAAAATCCTCAACAAAATCCTAGCTAATAGGATCCAACAATACATTAAAAGGATCATCCACCACGACCAAGTGGGATTTATCCCCGGGATGCAAGGGGGGTTCAACATTCGCAAATCAATCAATGTGATAGAACACGTTAATAAGAGGAGGGAGAAGAACCATATGGTCCTCTCAATTGATGCAGAAAAAGCATTTGACAAAATACAACATCCTTTCCTGATTAAAACTCTCCAGAGTATAGGGATAGAGGGAACATTCCTCAAGCTCATAAAATCCATCTATGAAAAACCCACAGCAAATATCATCCTCAATGGGGAAAAGCTGGGAGCCTTTCCCTTAAGATCAGGAACACATTGGGGTGCCTGGGTGGCTCAGTCATTGAGCGTCTGCCTTCGGCTCGGGTCATGATCCCGGGGTCCTGGGATCGAGCCACGCATCGGGCTCCCTGCTCCGCGGGAAGCCTGCTTCTCTCTCTCCCACTCCCCCTGCTTGTGTTCCCTCTCTCGCTGTGTCTCTCTCTGTCAAATAAACAAATAAAATCTTAAAAAAAAAAAAAGATCAGGAACACATCAAGGGTGCCCACTCTCACCACTATTGTTCAACATAGTACTAGAAGTCCTAGCAACAGCAATCAGACAACAAAAAGAAATAAAAGGTATTCAAATTGGCAAAGAAGAAGTCAAACTCTCTCTTTTCGCAGACGACATGATACTTTCTGTGGAAAACCCAAAAGAGTCCACCCCCAAATTACTAGAACTTATCCAGCAATTCAGTAATGTGGCAAGATACAAAATCAATGCACAGAAATCAGTTCCTTTCTTATACACTAACAACGCAACTGTAGAAAGAGAAATTAAAGAAACGATTCCATTTACAATAGCACCAAAAACCATAAGATACCTCGGAATAAACCTAACCAAAGAGGTAAAGGATCTATACTCTAGGAACTACAAAACACTCATGAAAGAAATTGAAGAAGACACACAAAAAAAGGAAAAATATTCCATGCTCATGGATCAGAAGAATAAACATTGTTAAAATGTCTATGCTACCCAGAGCAATCTATACCTTCAATGCCATCCCGATCAAAATTCCAATGACATTTTTCAAAGTGCTGGAACAAACAATCCTCAAATTTGTATGGAATCAGAAAAGACCCCGAATCGCCAAGGAGATGTTGAAAAAGGAAAACAAAGCTGGGGGCATCACGTTGCCCGATTTCAAGCTATATTACAAAGCTGTGATCACCAAGACAGCATGGTACTGGCACAAAAACAGACATACAGACCAATGGAACAGAATAGAGAACCCAGATATGGACCCTCAACTCTATGGTCAAATAATCTTTGACAAAGCAGGAAAAAACATGCAATGGAAAAAAGACAGTCTCTTCAATAAATGGTGCTGGGAAAATTGGACAGCCACATGCAGAAGAATGAAACTCGACCATTCTCTAACACCATTCACAAAGATAAACTCAAAGTGGATGAAAGACCTCAACGTGAGACAGGAATCCATCCAAATCTTAGAGGAGAACATAGGCAGTAACCTCTTTGACATCGGCCACAGCAACTTCTTTCAAGATACATCTCCAAAAGCTAGTAAAACAAAAGCAAAAATGAACTTTTGGGACTTCATCAAGATAAAAAGCTTCTGCACAGCAAAGGAAACAGTCAACAAAACAAAGAGGCAACCCACAGAATGGGAGAAGATATTTGCAAATGACACTACAGATAAAGGGCTGGTATCCAAGATCTATAAAGAACTTCTCAAACTCAACACCCAAAAAACAAATAATCAAGTCAAAAAGTGGGCAGAAGATATGAAAAGACACTTCTCTGAAGAAGACATACAAATGGCTAAGACACATGAAAAAATGTTCATCATCATTAGCCATCAGGGAAATCCAAATCAAAACCACACTGAGATACCACCTTACACCAGTTAGAATGGCCAAAATGGACAGGGAAAGAAACAACAAATGTTGGAGAGGTTGTGGAGAAAGGGGAACCCTCTTACACTGTTGGTCGGAATGCAAGTTGGTACAGCCACTTTGGAAAACAGTGTGGAGGTTCCTCAAAAATTTAAAAATAGAGCTACCCTATGACCCAGCAATTGCACTACTGGGTATTTACCCCAAAGACACAGATGTAGTGAAAAGAAGGGCCATATGCACCCCAATGTTCATAGCAGCAATGTCCACAATAGCCAAACTGTGGAAAGAGCCGAGATGCCCTTCAACAGATGAATGGATAAAGAAGATGTGGTCCATATATACAATGGAATATTACTCAGCCATCAGAAAAGATGAATACCCAACTTTTACATCAACATGGATGGGACTGGAGGAGATTATGCTAAGTGAAATAAGTCAAGCAGAGAAAGTCAATTATCATATGGTTTCACTTATTTGTGGAACATAAGGACTAACATGGAGGACATTGGAGAAGGAAGGGAAAAAAAAGGGGGGGGGGTAATTGGAGGGAGAGATGAACCATGAGAGACTATGGACCTGAGAAACAAACAGGGTTCTAGAGGGGAGGGGGAGGGGGGATTGGTTAGCCCAGTGATGGGTATTAAGGAGGGCACGTACTGCATGGAGCACTGGGTGTTATACGAAAATAATGGATCGTGGATCACCACATCAAAAACTAATGATGTATTGTATGGTGACTAACATAATATAATAAAATTAAAAACTACAAAAAAAAAAAGATGATAGAACGGATTGTGGAGGAATGTTCGTGGGCAGTATGTTCAGCTGTAGACACAGAATTCATTCCTGTCCATCTTCTCCAAATTGAGTGGGGATGTGCGGTTGGGCTCGGATATCTCATCTGTCCGTGTCTCCCTCAGATGCCCTAGGCTGGCTCAATTCACAGGCATAATGTGTGTGTGTGTGTTTTTCTCCTGTTCAAGGAGAGATTGTCCTGCAGAAGAGTCCTCCCTGCAGGTGTCCCCTGGTAAGTTTCTCAATGAAATAAGCTCACACACGAGGTCCTGGGACCCAGGGCTTTTTGTCTCACTCCCTCCTATCTGAGACGCTGTGAGAAGCGGTAGCTGCTCCCACCGCCCTGAACTGTAGCCCAGTGATAGTCCGCCTCGGCCTCAGCCTGCAGCCCCGAGATGCGCAGAAGCCCTGCATTGGCCGAGGCGTCTTTGGAGCCCGAGAAGCGGCCGGGGACCCTGGAGCCCTGGTGCTTATCGGAGTCTGAGGAGTAGTACAGCAGACCCCGGGGAGGGCTCCCTGGCTGCTGCTGGATCCAGTAGATGTTCGAGCCGCCAACACTGATGTCCCTGCTCAGGGTGCAGGTGAGTCTGTCTGTCGTTCCCAGAGATGCAGAGAGGGAGGGCGGCTGGGTCAGCACGGGCTGGGACAGGGAACCATCAGAATGAAGAGAAGGGATTGGGTGCATGTGGTTGAGGAGCTGAGCCAGGGGATCTGACTCAGGCTGGGGGGCCACCCTCGGACACTGGGGCCTGTCCCCACCTGTGCAGTGAGGATCTCAAGGAGGTCAGGGCCCCAGGCCATGGTGACACAGCCCCTTCTTAGGCCACAGAGCTGGGGCTGGGCTGCCCTGGGCCTGTCTTATCCCCTGTCCAAGGGCCTCACAGAGGAGGGGCTGCTCATGCAAATGTGACCCACTCCTGCTTCTCCCTGCTGTGCACTCCCGGGTCTGTGGCCCTTGGACTCAGAATTCCTGATGCTCTAGTTTCTCCCTGGTGGGCCTGGAGGAAGCAGCTGCTGGGACCACACACAGGCCCAGGTCCAGGGACTTATCCAGGCCCAGAGAGGATATACCTGCCGTATCCCCACTGAAAGTTAGGGACCCGGCCTTGGGGCCTCCTGTCAGTGGAGGACTGTCCTGCTGGGAGACCCTAGCCTGAGAAACTCCCAGACATGGTCCCACAGCGCCCTCTCTTGGTCTCTGGAAGAATCTCTCCTTCTTTCCCACTACTGGCAAGCCTCTCCACTTGCTTCCCTAATGCCTGTGCTCCCACCATGGGAGAGTGACCCTGCAGGGAAGGACAGAGGTCCTGGTGTGCTGTCCCTGATCAGGCTTCCCCCGTGCAGTGGTGTCTGGCAGGAGGTACCTGTGCAGTCCTGACCCAGGGGAGCCTGTGAACCTCTGTGCAGCTGAGGACAAGACACGGGGCGCAGAGAGCAGAGGGAATCTGTCCCCACGGGGTGGGGGGTGCTCAGAGGAGGCAGGCTGGCTCTGGGTGCTGAGTGTGAACAGGAACTTGCAGTGTAGACACACATCTTCACAAAGAAGGACACCGAGTGTGAGAATGCCCGGCCCTTCCTGAGCAGGGCTGACAGGACCCCCAGCGGCTGTGGGGACAGAGCAGGGCCTGGGTATCCAGCAGGAACAACAGAGGGGCCATCCTGTGACCTCCCCTCCATTTTCTCTGAGATTTTTAATCCAGGCTGCGCTTCTGATCAGTGCTGCTCATTAAGGATTTAGCTTTGTGGGAAGTCCTAGGACAGAACTTGGAACAGGGAGACCTGGAAGGGGATACAAGGGGGTGTGGCTGGAGGAAGAGGAGAGCAGAGGAAACAGGGAAGGGAGAAATGTCTCATGGTCCCAGGTGGGACTCAGAAAGGTGACTGAGTGGACCCTGGGTGTGGGAGAGGAAGGGATGGTCCAGAGTGTCAGGTGGATGGAGGGCGATGCCCGCAGAGATGGGGATGCCCAGACTCAGACAGGTGAGGTCCGGTGGGAGAACACGTGGGGGGCTGCAGATGGATCTGTTGTCCCTGTGTCACATGGCAACCATGGTGTGACCTGTGGAGAGGTGTGGACACACGGATGAGCAGGGTTGAGAGACTCCTTCCCTCCCCCATGGGAAGGAAGCAGGCTTTAGTCTGCAGCATTCATTCATTCATTCATTCTCCCCTACATTTTTTATTTTTTTAAAGATTTTATTTATTTATTAGAGAGAATGCACTTATAAGCTGAGGTGGGGGGGCACAGAAGGAGAGGGAGAAGCAGACTCCCCTCTGAGCCAGACCCAGGGCTTGATCCCAGGACCCTGAGGTCATGATCTGAGCCTAAGGCAGATGCTTCTCTGACTGACCCACCCAGGCCCACCTCCCCTACATTCTTTAAACACACATTTAAGTGTCAGATCAGTGTTCATCATGATGAATAAAATATGATTTTATATTCATTTCAGAATTACTAGTACATTGTCTGTTTCATACAATGTGATGGTTGCTGTTTGCCTTCCTCAGTGTTTGTGTTTGCGAGCCCAACTTATATCACACAACGGTTCCTACTCAATCACTTTGTGTCTATTTATCAAAGGATCCTTTCATACACTGGAGAAAAGTATGCGATTTTATGTGCACCAAATTTGAAGATAAGAAGTGTTGCGGAAAAATAAAAATCAGACCGGAGAGAGACCAAGTGACCCTCGGAGAAGTAGGAGAACTCGGATTTATTTTACGCCAGCGGACCCAGATGAGCTCATGCTCCAAGTTCTGGGCCCCGGGCAATGGGGTTATAGGGCTTTTGTAGGGGATGCAGGCAGTCAGGTTCCAAGGGTTGTGCTGAGTGCTGGTAGGTGGGTTTAAACTGGGGGAGCGGGGGCTGCTTTAGGCGGGGACAATAGTGCGGGGAGTTTGTGGCGGGAAGCCTGTTTACAGAAGCAGAAATGGCTGCTTATCTCTTGCTCCCAGGAGGGCTTCTGGTTATTTCTAGCTTATTGTTAGTAACTTTCCATCTTCTGGGGCCTCCTGGCCTGGGCCTGCTCTGCGTACTTTTCCTCTTCAGGAGGACCCAAACTTAAGAGAAAAAGGCAGAATTAGAAAGAATTATTGACATATCTGAAAAACACAGTGTCAGCTTCTGTAAGTCACCATAAAATATAGAAATAAACGACCAATATCAGATTTCTTAGAAATAGCAACTAAAATCATGAGTTTGAGAACTAATGAAATCTATTTCATCCTGAATAAATCGGGGAGTCACAGTAATCAGCCAGGCTCCCTGACCTTGAAGGGAGCCCTGAGAAACTGTCACAGACATTCTCAAGGCATCATGGGTCAGAAGAATCCTTTCTCACTGGGAAGGTCTGGAGACAGTGGTGAACACAAGGATTGGAAAACTGGGTGTTGGAGAAGAACCTTGAGCCCAGGAGCCCCTCACAGAGTTGGAAAGAGCAGACAGACCCCCCCAACCCTTGATGACTCTAGGGTGATGCTCGATGTCTTAGGCGAGAGGTGTCTTTGGGGTGTGCTTTTCATCTCTGAAGGACCCTGCTGATGTACACTGTCCACCAGGGGCTACAATACCAAGGAGTCCCATTAATGGGTCCACGTGTGAGCAGAAAAAGCTAGGGGTCCCCAGGAGAAAAACAAACAAACAAACAAGCAGATGGGCTATAGCTTTCCTGACACAAGAGAAGTCATTTTAGGCCCCCAGCTATTTCCTGTGATCTCTGCCCTTGTGTCTCTACTTTCCCAGCACACATCTTGCAGATCTTCCTAAGAGATGTCAGAATTAAGAAGAAATGAAAACTAACAAACAAAACAGAACAAAAAAAACTCCAGTAGTTAAAGATTTAAGGGAACAAAGGGAATGCAGAAATGGACAGGCTCTACCAGGCCAGGAAACAGTCTGTCTAACCACATCAGAGACAATGAATCAATCAGTGGTGAACCCCCCAGTGCTGTTTTCAAGGAAACCAGGCCCTGCATTCCTTGCCCCAGATAAGGACCTCAAACCCTTTCCAGTTTATCCTGGCTCTGGGAGCAGGTCCCCAGCCCCATCCCCTTGTGGGGCAGCCACCTCGGCTTCACTATACTGTTCAAGTCTCTGCACTAGGAGGCGCACTGGCCGCATTAACAGAGCAGAGGATGCCCCTATAGGCCTGTGCTCTCAGGACTCCTGACCGACCTTACCCCCACCGTGACAAGGGATGACAAAGCTCCCCTCTGAATATTCATCCCAAATGCGAAATAAAAAGAACCCACTCACTCCTGCTCTGGGAGTCAAAGCTTTGCAAGTTATTCCCTGTGATCTCCTTATTACTTCATTTTCCTCTCCCTCCCTCTGCTGTGATTTTGGAATATAGGTGAGGTGCAGTGGGGTGGAGTCCAGAGCCCAGGACTAAGAAAGAGTTCTTGAGATGTCTTTGGTGCAAAATGGTGGTTTCTTAAAGCACGGGGACAGGCCCGGTGGGCAGAAAGAGCTGCTGTCCCCGGGTTGTGAGGGGCCGCTGATTCTATACTATGGGGTTGGCGGAGGTAAGGACAAAGGGAGGTTTTGAAAGAACTTTCCTGTATTAAAGATGACACACAAGATACTGGAGGCTTTCCAATTTGTCAAGTTAAGGTTGTTTTTCCTTCAGGAAAGCATTAATGGTAAGATAGTTGGGAGCTTCCTGGAGGAATGTTACATTCCTCCTATCATACTTCCTTATCAATGGGCTGTAGGTTTAAAAGAAATTCAGTTTTATGGACATTTCCTTCTGCCTCAGCCTCCCTCAATTTTATGGAAGGGAAGGTGATGTTAGGGCTTCAGGAAACTGAGTTATGGGTCTCTGGGAGTTAGCCTATTGATAAGAAAGCTTCTTCCTTGTAAATCACTAGGACATTTGTAAACTGAGGGAGACTCAGGTCTTGCAGGATTGTGATCTCTACAAGTTAACTATTTGTTTTCCCTTTAGGGCAGCCAGGAGTGCCTGAGGAATGTCACACAGATCCCATGGGGGGGGCTTGGGGTGTCAGCTTCTGCTTTGTCCTCAGCTTGCCTTCCGTTCCCTCATCACCTCTATATATAACTTATAGTACTTAAATGTATAACTTATAATATATGATATGTATATGCAACATGTAACATTTGATACAATATATATAATGTATAGTATTTTTATCATACCTAATATCTATATTTACTAGATTATATATAATAAAAAGATACATGTAATAATTCAATATAATATATTATACACATTTAATATATTTCATATGCTTATATAGTATATACACAATTTTATAATATGTGATATTTATCATAATTTATAATATATGTCACTATTTTTTTCCTTTTCCCCAACAAGGACCCCGATGCCCTGGACGGCAGAGTACCACAGTCTGACAGGCCCTGGAAGGAAAGCTGGAGGCTCTAAGGTGACAGAAAGAATGGGGCTTCTTTGGGAACAAAGCGGTGCAAATGCCTCCCCACCCCAGCAGCTTTTCTCTTCAGCCCTAAAGGCAACTCCTTGTCTGTGGGGGAGGAGGCCATAGAGGAATCAGGACAGGACAGAGAAGCCCCAGAGTCTGCTGGCTGAGGCCACATTGGTGGCTTTCCCCTCCTCCCCTCCCCAGGGGTCTCTTGCCCTGGGCCCCGGTAGCATGGCAGGTGATTATTTTTCAGGATAAGAACCACTCCAGGTGTGGGCGGGTCTGTCCCTGTCTGAACACCAGCCTGGGCAAGGCCTCCATGGGGTGGCGGATGGAGCAGGAAGGGGGGAGGGAGTCAGAGCTGAGCCCCCACGCAGCTGCAGGACACAGGTGCTGCGGTCACACTTCAGTGAAGACACCGCCTGCCAAGTGTGCAAGAATGAGTAGAGTAGTTCCCTGGTTGGTCTGGACCAGAAGCCTGTCCTCACAGGCCCAGTCCCACAGCGCCACCTGCTGGGCCGAGACACCAAGTCGTCCAGCCCATCTGACAACCTCCCAGCGCTCCTGGAATGATGTCCAGACGTTAGCAACTGGATCATTCCATATCACTGCCCAGAACAGTAGAAAGAAGAGGTGTGCTCTGTGGTGTTCGGGCTGACAGGCTATTTCTATATCACTAATGACCTCCGGATGGTTAAAAACATTATGTATTGCACACTGCTTACGTTAGCAGGTATTTCAGGATTACCTGACATTGGAGTTTGCCTCTTCCAGGAGCTTGGGCTCATAACCAGTCTACCATCATCTTAAACCAAATAAAAGGCTTAAATCTCTCCGAGTACCAAAGTGGTTCACACCTCACAGTAATTCTACATGGACCCGTTTTCCAGTTTGACCATTGTTGTTGTGGGTTTAGATTCTTCTGTGAGGTCCCCTCAGCCTGCACTGCAAGGACGTTTGATGCCTGTCTCTGCCATGGGAACAGGACACTGTCAGGGACATGCGTCTTCTGCTCCTGCTCACTTTTCCAGGTTCAAAGTTTCCTTGAAATTTAGCCTGACAAATACTTATATATTTGACTCTCTTATATACTTAATATATTTTAAATCAGCTTTATATTTTTCATTCGTATAAAGATTGTTATACACAGAACATTGCTATAAATGGATCACTCCTCTGTTGAGGGGTTTTTCCATCTCTCCTGCACTGACAACCCTCGCCCTAATGTGGAATTCGTGGGGGATGAGTGTCTAAAATCTGGGTCCAAAGAACAGACATTTATCCAAAACCCTCCAACAAGCAGGGGGGTGAGCAGTAGACATCGTGGGATTAAACTGAGAGCAACAAGCACCTGGCAGGACAGCACTGACTGTGGAGATGGATTTGGATGGTGTTGTTTGTACCTTCACAATATTAAGTCATCCGAGCCATGGATGTGGGGTCCTCTCACTTATTTAAATCCTTTTAGTATTTCCAGCAATCCTTTTTACTTTTCAGTTTGCAAGTCTTTTGCCTACTTGGTTAAGTTGACTCCTAAAAGTTATTTTCTTTTGGATGCTATCTTTTTTTTTTAAAAAAGATTTTATTTATTTATTTGACAGAGAGAGACACAGCGAGACAGGGAACACAAGCAGGGGGAGTTGGAGAGGGAGAAGCAGGCTTCCCGCCGAGCAGGGAGCCTGATGCGGAACTTGATCCCAGGACCCTGAGATCATGACCTAAGCCGAAGGCAGACGCTTAACGACTTAATATTCTCTTGGGCTTCTTCATTGTTGATGTAGCGACAATCACCTGGTTGTTGTAGGGAAATTACTACATGAACTCCTGTGGGAGATGCTAGACAGATACAGCTTAGGGGTATAATAGAATGTGTTCCCTATTTTGGAACAGTAGGACAAGTAATGAAACAGGAGGGAATCTGAGAGGGAAGCTCTGCATCTATGACCCTGAAATGAGCGATCTCACAGGGTAGACTCTGAGCACAGGAGGAGTTTAAGAACTAAATTGAACCTGTGCTGCCCCCAATACTTATGGGTAAAACAGAAAAGCATAAAGTTTTCTTTTAATGTTTTTTAGTTTGAGAAAACTCGTTTATGTGTTCTAGAACTTACATAGTTATTTGTAAAACACACATTTTAGAAGCACCAACTATTTTCTGATTGGTGCAGGTAAGGAAGTAACAGGAAGGGTCAGGAAGGAGCCCCCTCTGTGCTCCTGACGCAGTGGTTCTGTCGGGACTGAGAGGAGAGCCCTGCTTCCAGCTCTCTGCTTCCTCAGGGTGTGGTCCCTGGGAGAGGACACTGCCCTCCCCGCACCCAGCCCCTCTCTGCTGGTTGACCAGCTCCCACCCTGTCCTCCAGCCTCCAGCATCTCCCACCACCTTCCCCCTGGAGCCAGATTCCTCTATCTCTGAGAAGGTCAGTGTCATCAAAAGATAACCTCTCAAGCTTTGAAACCCTTCTTGGACTGTTGGATTATTTGAAGATGGAGGAAAAAAAAGTGTGTTCCACACCACTAATTCCACTTTATATTTACACTGGAACTGTGCAGTTAGAAACATATAAGATTCTTGGGGCACCTGGGTGGCTCAGTTGGTTAAGCGTCTGCCTTCGACTCAGGGCATGATCTCAGGGTCCTGGGATTGAGCCCCGCATCATGCTCCCTGCTCAGTGGGGAGCCTGTTTCTCCCTCTCCCTCTGCCTACTGCTCTGTCTACCTGTGCTCTCTCTCTCTCTGTCAAATAAATAAATAAAATCTTTAAAAAAAGAAACATATAAGATTCTAATTATAAAATATTCACAGATAATTATACTTTTATTTTATTGATTCATATGCTCCAATACTGAGACATTTTCAGTTCTGTTTATACAAATTAGTGTGTATTTATCCTCTACAGTAAGAACCAGATATTCACCAATCGCATCATTTTCACATATAATATCAATATTTTGGCCAATGTCAAAAATAAATAGATATCAGCAGGATATGACATGTGCATGACAAAAGTTCAGGGATGCTTGCCAGAGGGTAATTCATGTTGACGGGATGGGGATTATTGAAGTGAATCCCTAGGTGAGGAGGTTGCCAAAGTCCATGTGTGGGTCTGGCCAGATGTGTGGGTCTGGCCCACCTCTCAGCTCCCCATGTGAGGAAGGAACTGAATGAGGACACTCAGGAAGACACATGGATCTTCAACTAGAACAACAGTTCCCTTGGGATGATGCATCATCTCCATATGGGGTAGTTGTCTATGACCATACATCTATTCCACATATGTGTCCCATCTCTGCTTCTGGTCAAGGATAAAGATAGGTATGGGAAGGGGAAGGTGGAAACAGAAATAAGGAACAGACTCTCAGAAGGAATATAGTGGAATGTGGTCCAGAGAAGGGCTGTGCCTCATGCAGTTGACAAATGGGGAGAGAGGTCCCTTAAGGAATTCCAGGTGAAGATAGGATTCTACCCCCCCCCACCCCCCCGGGAAGGACAGGTGTAATAGAGTGAGGGAGGGAACTGGTCAATTACTCTTTGGGGCAGGATATCAGAGTTTTAGGGATGCCTTGGAGCAGGGAGAAGGTAAAACAAAGAAGAGTAGGAGAAGTGAAGAGCATCTAAGGCAGACAGAAAGGACCCCCTCTGTCTAATTCGTTGCTGGTTCCCAGCACAGAGGCCCTGCCCCTCCAGAGGGGAGCTGTCTGAGGAAACTGCAGAATGTGGTGGAATGACTGACTGAGGGCATGAGGAAGCTGGACAGGCACAGAGAACCTGCAAGATTGATCCGGTCACTGGGACACCTGGGTGGCTCAGTCTGCTTTCTCTTCAGGTCATGATCCCAGGGTCCTGGGATCAAGCCCCTCTGCCCCTGCCGCCGCTCATGCTTGCTCTCTCTCTCACACTCTTTCTCTCTCTCTTTCAAATAAATAAATAAAATCTCTTTTAGAAAAAGAAAAAATAGAGAATATTATTAGGAACTATTCCACAAAAAGGCATGAGATGAGATTAGCTTCGCAAGAAAAAGTAACAAACTTTCAGAGAGCAGAAAACTTGGTTTGCTTCATATATATGTTATTGAAAAACATTGAAAAACAATGGAAACATTAAATTCATTTTTTTTTTTTATACTTTTAAGTAGGATCCATGCCCAATGTGGGGCTTGAACTCACAACTCTGAGATCTAGATTTGCATGCTCAACTGACTAAGCCAGCCAGGTGTCCCCAGAAAATTTAAATTCTTACAGAAAGAAAATGTAATACTGATACAGACACCTGAAAAATATTATACAGGAAAAGGAAATTTGCAGATCAGTTAAGACATATTTTACGAACGATCTAAATACCGTATCAATAGTGTGACTCTTATCTCACATCCATATGTTCATACACCATGACCATCTGTGATTTACTGCAGGCATACAAGTTGAATTCCATAGTAAAAAATTATTTTATATAAGATATCCTCTTAATAAAGCAATAGATGAAAATCACATTATCTCACTAGATCTTGAAAGACTCTTTGAGCAAATGGAAAGCAAAGTCCTAACAAAAACTACATAAAATAGAAACAGACAGACACATTTGACCCATAGTAACACACTCTCTCCCACACACCTAGAACTCAGTCCCCCAGACAGGAAGTTAGCTACTGTGGTGAGGGGGGAGGACCTTTCTACAAGATCAGGAACAGGCATAAGTGACCTTAAATCAATTATTATTCAACGTCTTTCTGCAAGTAATAGACAATGAAAGTGAACAAGAAAAAATCACTGGTTCGCTCTCAGCATTGATGGGAATAAAAAGGAAGTCATCCTAAAAGACCCAAATATATGATTTCTCAATACTCCCCTGTTTATGCAGCGGGGACAGAAGAAATCAACCCAATGAGCAGAAAGAACAGACATTCCTATGGAAGACTAATAGGATTACAAGGGTCTGGAAACTTCTAAAAATAGCTAAATGATCAGGAATGCAGACCCCAGATTCCTCCCACTTCAGGGAGGAGATGAGCACCCTGGACCTGCCACCCCCAGTCCATGAACCTCAGTGTAGAGACCCTGTAGGGGAGATGACCTTTCTGTGTCCTTGGGAGACCCTTTGTCTAGGGAGAGGCTGCTGTGAGTGAAGGTGGGGCAGGAGGAAAGGAGGAGCCCTCACCCCCAGGATATGCCCTTGCACGGACTTGGCCCCATGATGGCGGCAGCAGGAGCACCAGAAGCAGAAGCCACAGGAAGAGCCTGAGCAGTAGCTGGGCCTCCCCTTCCTGGCCGATGAGAAAGGGGCTCTGGTCCCAATTTCCACAGGCCTGGAGTCTGTGTGAGCCCTGAGATGCTGTCCCAGGAGGGGCAGTGAGGAGCTGACTGTCCTCAGACCTCAGCCCAGTGATGGTCAGGGAGCCAGAGCTGTAAGACATGGAAGCAAAGAAAGGATCAGGGTCCCCAGAGGGACTCACATCATAATAGTTGCGGATTTGGGACCCCCTACATGGGAGCTGTTGGTACAGGACACATATAGGACACTCCTGACGTGTCGGGACTCGCACGTAGCTAGACTGTGTTTTGCCAGTTCTTCCCCAGCTCATGATGGACTCTGTCCACCTGCCATCCTGCCATGGTACCCAGAAATTTTTGCTCAATTTGAGAAAATGACAAAATCTGTGGATGCCAAGGACAGGGTTCAGGGACAAATGTAAAAGAACGTGAAATGAATTCATGGACAAATTCCCTCAGATGGATCTCAGGCCCCAGGTTGTACCAAAGAAAGCAAGCAAGCAGTTGACTTGGCCAGGAAATAGGGTTGCACGGGGAGCCCTGTTGTTGTGGGGACAGCACGTTTGTGTTGCTTCCCTACAGCCCGGGAGCCCGGTGTGAGCATGGAGTCCACTGTCATAGGGCGGGCAGGAGTAATCAGTCTCGTCCTCAGCCTGAAGCCCAGCGATGGTCAGGGAGCCTGAGTTGCAAGACCTGGAGCCAGAGAACTGATCGGGGACCCCCAAAGATTGATTACTGTGAGCATAGATGAGGAGTTTGAGGGGCTGCTCCTCAGAGCTGTTGGCACTAAAGTGGTACTAAAGAGCATAACCCCTGGGGTTGGAGCTGCTTCCAGTGCAGGAGATGGTGACCGTCTGGCCCAGGGCCCCAGACACGGAGGGCGGCTGAGTCAGCACAGACTGGGCCCAGGACCCTGCAAGGGGGAGAGACACAGAGAGGGTGATGCTGGGGTCTAGAGACTATAGGAGAAAGATGTAGTAGGTTTTTGGGAAAGGAACCTAGAAAGGAATTTTATGTGTGGTCAATACTCGTTAAAATTAAGATAAATTTAAGTAAGTAAGTGAGTTTTAATATCAAACTATGTGGATGCAGAATTAGTATTCTGTTTTAACTTGGTTAAAAAGTCAAAATTTTCTTGAATTACTGGCCCGCTCTTACAAAAAAAATGGTAAACAAAAGTTTTTATTCACTTTTAAAATTATCTGCTTGGAAAACATGCACTCTGATTTACCAAAATATTTCCTGTGTTTATCAGGACTTTGATGCATTGAAAAACATATATTTTTAATATTTTAAAAAATCCTACATTTGCTTACAACTATACAACTTTCCTTATTTGTGTTTGATAGATATTGTGTTCCATGTCATGGGAATAACACATTTCCTTGTCAATGGCATCATAATGACCTCTAACCCATCCATAGCCATGGCCACTGTCATGTCTTGTCACATACAGTTCTCATCTTACTCGATGCTACTGCAAATGTGTTACGTCTTCAAGGATATTCATGGGCAGAACTTTGAAAATATGTAGGTATCTGATATCTTTAAGAGAGTAAAACTAAAGTAAAAATTGCCAGAACTGATAGAAGAACTGGATTCAAACAGAACAAAAAATGAATAACATGAAACTGAATGTCCAGAGGAAAATAATTATAATTTTGATGACTTTTTGTTTGAAACATTGTTGACTTTTATTTATTTTTTTTTAATTTTTTTATTGTTATGTTAATCCCCATACATTACATCATTAGTTTTAGATATGGTGTTCCATGATTCGTTGTTTGTGCATAACACCCAGTGCTCCATGCAGAATGTGCCCTCCTCAATACCCATCACCAGGCTAACCCATCCTCCCACACCCCTCCCCTCTAGAACCCTCAGTTTGTTTTTCAGAGTCCATCGTCTCTCATGGTTCTTCTCCCCCTCCGATTTCGCCCCCTTCATTCTTCCCCTCCTGCTACATTCTTCTTTCTTTTTTTCTTTCTTAACCTATATTGCATTATTTGTTTCAGAGGTACAGATCTGAGATTCAACAGTCTTGCACAATTCACAGTGCTTACCAGAACACATACCCTCCCCAGTGTCCATCACCCAGTCACCCCATCCCTCCCACCCCCCACCACTCCAGCAACCCTCAGTTTGTTTCCTGAGATTAAGAATTCCTCATATCAGTGAGGTCATATGATACATGTCTTTCTCTGTTTGACTTATTTCGCTCAGCATAATACCCTCCAGTTCCATCCACGTCGTTGCAAATGGCAAGATCTCATTCCTTTTGATGGCTGCATAATATTCCATTGTATATATATACCACATCTTCTTTATCCATTCATCTGTTGATGGACATCTTGGCTCTTTCCACAGTTTGGCTATTGTGGACATTGCTGCTATAAACATCGGGGTGCACGTACCCTTTCGGGTCCCTACTTTTGTATCTTTGGGGTAAATACCCAGTAGTGCAATTGCTGGATCATATTGAAACATTGTTGACTTTTAAAAAATGTTTTGTTCCTTCAGATTTAAGGAAACTTCTCTTAAGCTAACTGATATGTAAGAACTTCACCAAATATACCTTGGTGAACAAATGAAACTATTTATTTTTTTTCCATACCTGATCCCTCCAAAACTCAGAAACCATCAGGGAGCATTCTTATACATTGATGGCAATGTCTTTATTAGCATAAGTTTCCTAAGATTCTGTTTTCCTTGTAACAAGATATAACTGGAAACATTGGTTAGATTACTAAGACTCTGACTACAAGGTCATATTTGAAAGAGATACATATCTGTATATACTCAGATCTGACCAGGCAGCTCTAAGGAACTGACATTGACTTTATGGAGACAATAAAGCCACGTGGAAGTATCCCCCGGCCACCTGCTTACAGAGTTTCCAGCAGCTTTACCGGGTGACTCAAGAAGGTCATGTCCTGGCAGGTGCAGGAACGGTGGGATATTTGGGTCCCTGAAAAACAGAGAATTTCCCCAAGCCTATAGGTGTTGCAGGTTAAGTCTGATGACAAGTATCTGGCACAAGTTTTGGCTTGGCTTCTGGCCTGGACGGGCTGTTAAATGTTCAATCTAGAGGTTTCTTATAAAAGTTCAGCAAAGCAGGTTTTTTTTTTTTTAAAGATTTTATTTATTTATTTGACAGAGAGAGACACAGCGAGAGAGGGAACACAAGCAGGGGGAGTGGGAGAAGGAGAAGCAGGCTTCCCGCGGAGCAGAGAGCCCGATGTGGGGCTCGATCCCAGGACGCTGGGATCATGACCTGAGCCGAAGGCAGACGCTTAACGACTGAGCCACCCAGGCGCCCCAGCAAAGCAGGTTTTAAAGAGCCTCTATGGTTGATTGCCATTCTTGCTGCACTTATGTAAATAATCAGACCAAGTTCTTTTTGAAACTACAATTACTTGCTGAGTAAATTAATGCTAATTTGGCTATACTTAGTAGAAATGAGGGTGATTGTAGAGAAAAAATGTTTCAGTAACACACCAGAGTGATTACTTGATTCCAATCCTGTTCATTAAAACCTGGACTAGATCCTGATGTTCTCTAGCTTCCTACAATGTCTGGCTACAAGTCTCAAAACTAACATTACGATTTTTCTCCCACCTTTCTGAGTTGGACTCCAACTGCCTTTTTCCCTGAAGTCCTGAAAAGTAAATACAAACAACACAACGTAAACTTCAGAAAAACCGCCAGAGCAGCTCACATCGAGATGGTCTTCGTCCCTGTTGCTCTGTGGGCCACTCAGGGATCAGCAGACACATTTGAACTACAAACCAGGAAAATCTGTCAGATTGTCACAGCTTGCCGTCACTCTGTCTGAAGATGATCTGAGCTGGACATCTAGAAGTCTTCTCCCCTGGCTACCCTCAGAACTCGGGAACTGCTTTATACTTTGATACAATCATTAACCATCATTTTGTTTGTTTCCACAGAAATGCCTCTTGTTTAATACCTGATTTCTAGAACCCCAGGCCTTACTTTGAGAACACACCTGCATTCCCCCCTCCTGAAATAAGTTCAACTAAACTGGCTTATTGTCAGGAGAGTGTCAACCAAACTGAACAATCGTCTAGCCCAACTTTGGAAATGAGTAACTTTGGGAAGTTTCAGAGGAGGGAGGGAACTGGCCAAGACTAGGCTGCCCCAAGTTGAGCCACTTTAGTGTGACCATTATTTTCTTAAAAGGAAATGAAACTCACCAGATTTAGGAAAAGCTCTATACCTCCCCCAAAACTGCCTGCTTGTACCAGGAAGAGACCTATTAGTAGGGTGTCCTCTTTACCTAAGACATGGATCTACATAGCAGGACAACCTTAGTTTTGCAAACATCTCCTCTCACCTTCCCGCTAATGCTCTTTCTCCTCTTTGATCCTCAGATCCCTACCCCTCTACTTCACTCATATAAGTGTCATGTTGCCTGACTGTCTTTGGAATTCTGCATGTCTGTGTGGATTCACGTTATGCAGGCTATTAATTTTGATTTTGACCTGCTAATCCGACAAATGTCAATTTGATTCTGATTCAGCCAAATGGACCTTGAAGAGCACAGGAAATACTTCCTCCCCAACAACAGGCACAGGTGAAGTTTCATCAAGGGTCTGACGAGTAAGTAGATACGTGCGTCCCTCGGACTGCTGACGAACAGTCCCCTGGGTCAGGGGCTGATCCTATCTCCTGGAAATATGAGATATAAGTCATCCTGCATCAGAGATGGGCACTCATACTGTCCCAGCTGGTGGAACCCCCTCCACCCACTGTTCCCAAGCCCCCCACCTCTAACCTCTCCTTCCCACTCCCATTCTCGACTCTGCTTCCCCCAGGTCCTGAGGACTCTTACTTTCCTCCCTATCAACCCCTTGCCCAGAACTCCTCGTCTGACTGGGACACAGTCCACAGCCCCTGCCGCATCCCACCTACATGGTCCCTCCTGTTCCTTCATTGTCTCTGCAGAACGGGGATGCCATTATGACACATGAGATTCTGGGGTTCCCTGTGAACCCCTCCAATGTTCCTACTCCACTCCACCAACGTCACCCCTCCTCATGATCCTGAGACACAGCTTTCCATGACAACATGTTTAGCTTCTGTGTCCTCTCTCTTCCCCCACACACTGTCAGCTCCCTGAGCCTGCAGACCCTTCCTGTCATGTCCACATATGTCCCACATCCCTAGACTAACATGGTTGGTGCTCAGTAAGTGGTGTGAACGCACACTCACTGGACAGTGCTCTATCCTCCGTCAGACACAGCTGGACTCCCTGTCTCTGGTTCTGTCCTGACCTGTCACAGTGATATGGGATTGTCAAGCCCAGTGGTCAAGAAAGAATTCTTGAGACATTTAAAGTTGAAAAAAGATGATTTTACTATAGCCCGGGGACAGGACCCATGGGCAGAAAGCTCACTGGGATTGTGAGGAGTGACTGATTATATACTTTATAATTATTGGAGGTGAGGAATAGTGTAAATCTCTAAGGAATTTGGAAGCCAGGCTTTCAGGAATTGAGGGGCTAGCTGCTGTGAAGAAGAGGTTACTTCAGTCTTTAATAAAACACACACATGAAGGCGTAAGGCAGCCATGAGGTCCTTGAGGAAGGTCACACTCCGCATGGGTCAGGTACCTATCAGGGGCTGCAGCTGTAGGAGATTTACTTTAAGCGACATTTCTCCTGCCTTTGTTTCCCTCATCAGCTGACTCTGTTACCCGGGCAGCCTGCCCCTGGCACCCAGGAGTTTCTCCTCAATAGGAGAAAACCAAACAATGTCTTCCTGCTTAGGAGAGGCTAGAGCGGCTGAATTTAAGGGAATTTGGAATATTTTGTAGCCAATGTTCCTTGAGAGTAGTTCAGACTACAATTTAGACCAAATAAAGGAAGGAGCTGACTTGGCCAAGGAAGGGGAGCTGCACAGGGAGACCCATTGCTGAGGGACAGCAGGCTTTTGTCTCACTTCCCCACAGGCTGGGAGCACTGTGTGAGCACTGAGACTATCATCCCACACTGAGCAGTAATACTCAGCCTCGTCCTCAGCCTGGAGCCCAGTGATGGTCAGGGTGCCTGAGCTACCAGACTTGGAGCCAGAGAATCGATCCGGGACCACTGAGGGTCAGTTGCTATTACCATAGATGATGGTTCTGGGGGCCTTTCCTGGGAGTTATTGGTACCAGCCCACATAATACCTCCCGATGATGGAGCTGCTTCCAGTGCAGGAGATGGTGACCGTCTGGCCCAGAGCCCCAGACACGGAGGGCGGCTGAGTCAGCACAGACTGGGCCCAGGACCCTGCAAGGGGGAGAGACACAGACAGGGTGATGCTGGGGTCTAGAGACAAGAGTAGGAAGCAGGGCCCCACAAGTCCTCCCAGGGCCCCTTCCCCTGTCCCTGCATCCAGTCACCTGTGCAGTGAGCGAGGAGGCTGAGGAGGAGAGGGGACCAGGCCATGGTGGAGGTCATCACCGATCCTGCCTTCTGTGGCCCCACAGCTGAGCAGAGCCTCCCCTCATCTCTCCCTTCCCCTCTTCATCCTCTGAGAGAGGGAGGGCCTGGCAATGCAAATGAGACCCCCAGCCCCCTGACCCCTCCCTGGCCCTGGGTCAGGTCCTCTGCTTCAGCATGTTACGGGGTTGGGCAGGGGAGGAGCTGTGTGGGGCCAGGGGGTGGGGAGGTCCCAGCTGTGAGCCCTGAGCAGAGGGCACAGGCAGGGCCAGGTGTCAGGGCCCAGCTCTGATCACCCCTGACTCCTCAGAAATGGAACCCGAGTGTCCCCTGGTGTCCAGACCCAGACACACCATGATGTGACATGGTGACCAGCCCATCAGAAACATGTCCACACAACTCTCAACCTTTTTGACCACTGTTCCCTGCATTTGGGCCTGACCAGGTGTCCCTATATGTCACCTCCCACTAAGTCAGGACTCACTATATGCCCTGCTAAGAGTCTTCAGAATGAGTCTGTCCGTGGTTCCCTTCTCTGCTCCTGGGTCAGGACTGAGGTGGTGTCTATACACAAACTCTTCTAGATCAGGATCCAGTCCTGAGCAGTGACAGGTCCCCATGGACAAAGGGTCGCTTCTGTGCAGGATGCTGGGACTTTGCTCTTATGTGCCTTCTCCCCATTTTCCAGAGCTCTCCTTCTTCTGAGAACCCCACAGCACTGAGGACATGGGGAGCTCTTCTCTCCAGGTTGTGGGTAGATTTCGTCACGTGCATTCCTAGAGGGTTACACACTGAACATCTTTGTCACCTGTCACTGATTCCCCTGCATGAAACAACAGGTTGCCACACATTGGGCAGGGATTCCTTCCTCAGCTCTGTCCTCCCAGCAAAGACACGAGACTGCAGGGGCCCTGCCACATGAGTGTGTGTGGCCCTGACCTCAGAGCACAAAGGTCAAGTTTGCTGGAAATTCTGGGAAGAAAGGAGTGACAGCTGCAGATGCTCTGACAGGGACGTAGTGACACAGTTTATGTGTCAGTCCCCACGGAGCCAACCTCATACCTAAGATGAACGTGTGTTATTTTATACGTAATTCTATTCAGTAAGATCGATTTAAACTCAACGACAATGTCAGTGTGAAGATGCAGGTACAATCAGGAGTGTACTTTCCCCAGATCTGTGCTTAGTGCAGAGAGAATCTGGGTGGAAAACAGTGGTACAGAAATGCATTCTGTTCTCAGGAGAATACGGCTTTATAGTCTTTGTCTAAAATCACTTATTTGTACCATGTGTCCGGTCTCCCAGGTAGGAAAGGTCAACGTGGTGCCCAGTGAAACCCCTTGAGGGGCCTGTTCCTATGAACTCAGAACCATCCTGCTGACAAAATTATCAAACACAGACAGAACATCCAGGATAGAGGGATTTGGGGTCAGACCACTCTCTGGGGTGAGCATAGCTCTAGTCCCTGCAACTGTGTCCAGCATGTTCAGGATGGAACCTTTATTCATTCAGCCACCCATGACTACAGGAATGGATATCTACCACCCAAGGCCAAGTGGACCCAGAAGTTTCTGTCAAAGGTCCCACATGTGAGTTGTGGCAAGGTGGAGATAAGGGGGAAGGTGTCTCTGAGGTCACAGGCCCTGTGGCCCTGGGTTGGGACAGAAGATTTTCCATCAGAGTGCAGCCTGGCTGTGGGTGACACTGGGGTGACTGAGGGAGGGACAACCCAGGACTGAGAGCACAGGGAAGGTGTGTCTCATGTCCCCCATGGGCCTTGAACTCCAATTGAGCAGCACTGAGCCTGGGGTCCCAGAATCAAGGTACCGATCAGCCTCAGGCCCTCCAGGGATCCCCGAGATGATGGGGGGCTGAGCTGCCCATGGGGACAGAGACTCCCCCTGGGATTCCTGAGCATCAGCTTCATCCCAGGACCAAAATGAAGCTATGTGACCCCTGTCCCTCACTCCTGAGGGATGTTTCTCCACTGTGATTCTCTTTATAACCCCCCAGGTTCTGATCCTCCCTTTAGAGGTAAGGATCTCAAAGATTTTTATTGGAAAAGGATTTATTTTGGCCAGAAAGACTCATGTGAGAGCAAAACTATTAACAATTTACTGAATCAGAGCTCCAGGTCCTTATGAGTAACAAGAAGTCTGTTGGGGTACCTGGGTGGCTCAGTCATTAAGCGTCTGCCTTCAGCTCAGGTCATGGTCCCTGGGTCCTGGGATCAAGCCCCGCATTGGACTCCCTGCTTGGCAGGAAGCCTGCTTCTCCCTCTCTCACTCCCCCTGCTTGTGTTCCCTCTCTCCTTGTGTCCCTCTCTGTCAAATAAATAAAATCTAAGGAAAAAAAAACCTCTCAAATTTTTTTATCTCTGCAGACACAAAACCTACAGCTGTGGGGTTTTCAGGTGTCTGGAAGCACAGGGCAGTGGGGAGCACACAGCCCCCTCCTTCCTCCCCGCATCCCAGCCAGACCCAAAGGCCCCCATGTCCCCAGGGGTCTACCAGGGAGTGAGAAAAAGATATTGCTGATGGTTTTGTGTGTGTGAGAAAACACTACAGCCTGGTACTTTAGGAAGTATAGAAAAATATTTCTGTGTTTGAATTCCTCTCGAGAGAATTCTTAGGAATGAGAATCTGAGGCATAAGAAAAATAACGACATATCTTAAGATATGCAGGCGATCCTTTGTCTGTGGATTCCTCCAAGACTCCCCATGGGTGGGGGCATCAGTTAATTCTGAAGTGGGTCAAAATCAGCAGATCCCATATGCAAATACATACAGGTAGATGAATACATCCTTTTCACGAAATGTAATAACTTCACTTTCATATTAACGAGACTGACTGGGGGGTGTCTGAGGGGCACAGTAGGTTTAGCTTCTGACTCTAGGTTTGTCTCAGTTCTTGATCCCAGTGTCCTGAGCTCCAGCCCCGCAAAGGGCTCCGCACTGAGAGCAGAGCCTGCTTAAGACGATCTCTCCTTCTCCGTCTGCCTCTCCCAAATGTTCTCTCTCTAAAATAAATAAACAAATCTCTAAAAAAATAAAGAGACTGACTGGGAGTGTTGCGCACACAAAATGGAGCCTGGGGTGAGAGCAGGAAGGAGAATGTGGGGGGTTGCATGCAGCTGTATGTTCTGGTCTCTCTCCTGCCTGGAGATGGACACTGGAGACGGGAAACTACAGCAAGGTCATTTCCAGTTTTCTCTGAAACCCTGATGTGGAGACAGAGCTCAGACTGAAGAGCCAGAGGGAGAGACTGACGCCTGAGGGACGCGGGAGCCGAGAGGAGAAGAGGAGGAGGGTGTGGGGGGTGTTGTCAGGGAGAGTCTGTAGGATCCGGTCCAAGTTCAGGTGCAGCTGGTTCAGAGAGAGGAGACTGTGTCTGTGGCCAGGGTTATTGTCAATGTATCAGCTGTGGATACATCAGTCGTGACACAAGGTCACACTTTATGGAACAAGATGATAGAACGGATTGTGGAGGAATGTTCGCTGGGCAGTATGTTCAGCCGTAGACACAGAATTCATTCCTGTCCATCTTCTCCAGGTTGAGTGGGGATGTGCGGTTGGGCTCGGATATCTCATGTGTGTGTGTCTTCCTCGGATGCCCCCATTTTATGTCACTTTCCGTGCATTAAATGACTCTTCCTCTTTCCCTGTTGAAGGATAGATTGTCGTGCAGAAGAGACCACCCTGTTATGTCTCTCCAGGTAAGTTTCTTCCTGAAAAGAGGCTCAGAAACAAGATCCGTGGGTCCAGAGGTTTTAGACCCACTTCCTCCTTATCTGAGATGCTGTGAGGAACGGTAGGTGCTCCCACTGCCTTTTCTCCTCCACCCTCTGCCACAGGAGGGGCTGTCCATGCAAATGGGGTCCACCCAGTGACTGCCCAGCCCCTCCCTGAGCCCTCGTGCTGGGGCTCAGCTCACAGACAGAGGGAGGAGGATGGGGGTAGCTTCAGCCCTTGGGAGAACCCTGGGAGGATGCACCTGCTGAGACCACACACGGGTCCCTGCTCAGGGGACTCTGCCAAGCAAGAGGGGACACAGCTGCTGAGTCCCCATCAGGGAGCACAGGGCCAGTCCCCACTTCATTTCTCTTTGAGTGAATGCTCCTCACTGAGCTGCTATGTAGAGACCCCAGGGCAGTCCCACCACGCCCCCTGCTGGTCACGGGTGCAGCCGTCACTGTGTCCCAAAGCCCTGAGAGCCCCGCTGATTTCTGCAGCTCCCCACATCCCTGTGGATACACACATCCGTGGACCAAGTCTCAGTACAGGTTTCCCTTGCTGTCTGAACTCCATCATCCCTAAGAAACCTTAGTAAGCCACGATGCATAAGGTAAGAAGCAATTAACATTAATTTATATGGACTTTTTTTCATATTTCCAGACTCAAAAAGAAATCAGTCCTAGGCTTCTCTAATACCCAAGGACACACTTTGCCGTCAGATGTAGAACACGAATGGCGATAAAGCGCATGTGATAACACACACCGTTCACAGCCGCGGTGGCCTGTGGCTGAGCTGCTGGCTGTGACTCCCGGGGAAGCAGCTGGAAGGCGCCCGTCATGCTGGTTGGGTTGTGCACCGTCTCTGGAGAGGCTCCTGCAAACCTCATGCTGGATGCTAAGTTGGCGCTTATTTTTTTGTGAAACTGAAAATCCTCTTCAGATTGCTTTGAGCAGTAAAAGCAGCTATTAATGTAAATATTTCATAAAAGCAAAGAGGTGTAAAGAGAACTTTCAAAGTTGGGGGTACCTATACTATGTTTCTGATCTGTGTGCCTGTTTACTGTAATTTCTCACTCCAGGCGGAGCCGTGGTCCATGCGAGGTGAAAATATGTGCATATACAATTACAGGACTTTCTAGACAAAGCTGAATGACCCAGGTGCGCAGGGGGGCACGTGTTTCACTGAGGAGGGGACAGTGGAGCTGCTTTGCAGAAGTTGTAGGGGCTGTTTCTGGGAAAGGCATAGAAACAGAATTTTGGGGACGCCTGGGTGGCTCAGTCGGTTGAGCGTCTGCCTTCGGCTCAGGTCATGAACCCAGGTCCCGGGATCGAGTCCCGCATCGGCCTCCCTGTTCAACAAGGAGCCTGCTTCTCCCTCTGTCTGCTCCTTCCCTGCTTGTTCTCTCTCTCTCTCTCTGACAAAAAAAAAAGAAATAAAATCTTTTTAAAAAATCCCCTACCTGCATTTTTTACACTTTTTCTAGTGTAGTAGAAGTTAAATGTGAAATTGTAATGTTTCCAGAGGTGTTCAATGTCTGAGCAGTGGCTTCCAGAAGCCTTCCCTTCCTCACTGCACCATGGGTCCAACTCACCTTTCACTCTGCACATGATTCCCACAGTTCTAGACTCAAAGGCCTTTTGACTCAACTTCTGTGACTGCGATCAGCCACTTCCCTGAGACCCTGTGCTCAAGGCAGTGGGAGGGATCTTCCCCACTGAGCTCAGGAATGTCCTCAGGGCTGCTAGCACAGACCCCAAAGTCCTCCCTCCCCTAAGTGTCCATCCTGACCTGGCCCCGCCCACCTTCCTGCTCCCAATGCCGCCCTTCCCCTTGCTCTCTGAACTCCAGCTCCTCTCTTTCCTATAACTCAAAACCCTGAATTCCCACCCCTTCCATGGTTTCCAAGCTGCCTCCTCCTCATCTTAAAGGGGGAAATGTGCTACAATGTGAGTCATGCAGAAAACACATATTTTGGCAACTCTGAGTAGCTCCTTAGAGCAGGACACAGGCATATCATCACAGATAGGAAAAGACAATATATAGGCTCATTTGCAAGGTAAGCAAACTATAGACAATAGTGAAAACAACAGCCTGCATCCATATCCAAACACAAGGTCATGAATATGACTCTTCTTGTGGACTCTCCCACTCCTCTTTGTCCCTCATCCTGCTCCCTTCCTGAATATGAAGCCGATCCAACCCCTCCATCATCACTGTATGGTCTTCAGTGGTACAAGGACTTCATGAGCATTAGCACATTACTTTCATGTTCAATGTTCCAAAAGTCTTGTGCATAAAAGCAATGGATTCCAACTACTCTCGCATAAATGTATTAGTGTTGTCATTTCCGATATTTCCAGAGAAAGAGAGAAACTGAGTATCTCTAAGATTTCTGACCTCATGAAATTCTCAGTAAGCCCGGGATGGCACCAGGGGGTAGGTAGGGAATGGGCAGAGGGCCACCTGCTTCTCCCAGGTCACACATCCTCACCTATTGCCCTTCTTGTCATTGCCCCCCAGCAAGAGTGGGGACCATTTTGCTTCTGGAAACAAAGTAATTCTCTTGCACTTAGAGACCAATAACTACAGAGGATATAATTTTTATTGAACTCATACATATCCACAAAATCTAGAGCATGAAGTCTTCTGATCTCAGTCGGACATGTAACTATAGAAACCATAATCTGAGCTGTGTTTGGTCCCAGACAGGAACATGGCAGTGATGAAGAAGACTGGAGCAGGGGTGGAGGGTGTAAGTTACCAACTTTGCCCATGGACCAGGAGCTCTTTGTGATGTTTGATTGTATTTAGCTCTAGAACAATGAGAATCAGCCTGTCCTTGGGGTGAAGCACAGAGGTGGTAAAGAAGTCAGGGCAGTTGGCCTGTCCCAGGCTTGTCTTATCCTCCCTACCGCTGCCAGGGAAATGAAAATGCTCTTTATGCAAATTTGCGCCCCCTTCCAGACTCTCTCAGCCCTCACTTGATTAGTGACTCAGCAGCAGAGGTAGGACATGAGGACAAAAGAGTCTAAGGGCAGATCCTTCTCTGAGTGGGACCCCGGAGGGAGTGGATGGAACAGCCATGGGGACACGCACAGGACCCTGCCCAGGAGCCTCTGCCGGGCCCTGAGGGACCAGGCTCCTGGGTCTCACCAGGGAGCACAGGGGGCAGCTCAGCCTCTGCCCAGCCCTGAACCCAGGGGGCTCCCCCAGTTGGGAAGGTCCCCCTGAAGGGCCCAGGGAGATGCACAGTGCCCCCTGCTGGTCACACAGCCCTCTCTGTGTCCTCAGTGTCCTGAGGTTAACATCCAGAGCTGTGTCACCAGCCTTCAACGATGACTTGAACACCTAACTGTGTGAAGCACACTTTTGGGTCTGATTGAAAGAACCTGATTACAGTGTCTATGATTTGAGAAGCTTCCAACATGAGGGAAAGATCATCAAGAAATAAACACTCCTGTGAGTATGGGAATGTCTAGAAGCAGAAGTCATACAAAAGAGTGAGATTATCCCACCCCCTGGACATTGAGGGAGCTCCTCTGAGGAAGGCTGAGACCTGCACAAAGCGTGAACTTCCGTCCCTGAAGGGAGAACGCTGGCTCCCACCGTCTGCGGATTATTGACTTCATTGTTCAATTCCAGGCACGACTCAGAAACATCACAATTACGGAGCCCCTCATCTGACGGGACACAGCTCTGTCCACTGGACTAAGGGGCTCATGTGCAGTGTCCTTTTCCTTTTTCAAACCACCTGTTCGACCGGCCTCAGGTCCACACCTTGCTGCCCTCCCCCTTCAGGGCGGCAGGTTCATGCCTTCGTAGGGCAGCGCATGGGATGACGTCCCACCGCGCCCTCCATCATGGACCCCAGACGCCTAGGTGACTCTCTGTGCCCGCACTAGGATGCTGTCGCTGTGCTTAGAGTTTAGTGAGCTGTGACCACACAGCCCCACAGTGTGGCCGCCCTCACAGTGTCCTGTACGGGAGTGACTCCAGCATAAACACAGTCACTGGGCTTCACACACTCTCCCCCCTCCTCCCTCCTCCCCGTCCTGTCCATCCCTGGCCTCTTCACCACCTCTAGATTCCTGCCTCCCCCAAAATGTGCCACAGCGACCAGTACAGAGAACGCGGCCTTTTAGATGCTCTTCGTTCTGAAGAAATGTGCATTTAAAATCCATAAAAAATCCATTTTTGGACTTGAGAGCTTATTTCCTTTAAATTTTGACTAATAGCCTACTCTTCAAATACACATCCTAATGGAGGACATCTTTGTGACCTCAAGCCTTGGTCATTTTATAAGAAGCTGGTAAAAATCGGTGTGCAGAGTTTTAATTGCTCTCACGTGTGATTATGAATAAAGTTTCCATAAACATTCACATGCGGGTTTTCCTCTAGAAGGCTTTTTTTTTTTTTTTTTTTTGGCTTTTTTAGTTCTGAGTTCGGCCTTGTTTTATATATTCCACACAAACATCCAACACTCATCGGAACTGCCATCTGGTTAAGGCTAAGCCAGTAATGAGGGCAGGTGACAGGGAGCTGCCCTGTCCCTCTGCAGAGCAGGGGCGGTGCTGAGGGCCCATGCTAGCTTCGTGACCCGACAGAGCTTCGGGTACTGAAAACTCAGACGATGATAAAGGAATGCACACTAGCCTAGAAGTACATTGTCCCAGCTCGTGAGGACAAGACTTTCTATTTCCTTCGAGGCCCTTCGTGTACAAATGGGCCTCTCTGAGGGACTTGGAGGACAGAAAGGAGAGAAGGAGCCACCGGTCCCAGGCGGTGCCCCAGGACGGACCTGGGCCCAGGGCGTCAGCACAAGAATGAGGAGAATTACAGGGGGAGCCTAAGCAGGCAGCTGGGGTGCTCATTCACTTTGCAGGGGGTAAGTAGGTTTTTGTCTCACTTCCCCACAGGCCGGGAGCACTGTGTGAGCACTGAGACTGCTGTCCCCCACTGAGCAGTAATACTCAGCCTCATCCTCAGCCTGGAGCCCAGTGATGGTCAGGGTGCCTGAGCTGCCAGACTTGGAGCCAGAGAATCGATCCGGGACCCCTGAGGGTCGATAGCTATTATCGTAGATGATGGTTCTGGGGGCTTTTCCTGGGAGCTGTTGGTACCAGCTCACATAATACCTCCCGATGTTGGAGCTGCTTCCAGTGCAGGAGATGGTGACCGTCTGGCCCAGAGCCCCAGACACGGAGGGCGGCTGAGTCAGCACAGACTGGGCCCAGGACCCTGCAAGGGGGAGAGACACAGACAGGGTGATGCTGGGGTCTAGAGACAAGAGTAGGAAGCAGGGCCCCACAAGTCCTCCCAGGGCCCCTTCCCCTGTCCCTGCATCCAGTCACCTGTGCAGTGAGCGAGGAGGCTGAGGAGGAGAGGGGACCAGGCCATGGTGGAGGTCATCACCGATCCTGCCTTCTGTGGCCCCACAGCTGAGCAGAGCCTCCCCTCATCTCTCCCTTCCCCTCTTCATCCTCTGAGAGAGGGAGGGCCTGGCAATGCAAATGAGACCCCCAGCCCCCTGACCCCTCCCTGGCCCTGGGTCAGGTCCTCTGCTTCAGCATGTTACGGGGTTGGGCAGGGGAGGAGCTGTGTGGGGCCAGGGGGTGGGGAGGTCACAGCTGTGAGCCCTGAGCAGAGGGCACAGGCAGGGCCAGGTGTCAGGGCCCAGCTCTGATCACCCCTGACTCCTCAGAAATGGAACCCGAGTGTCCCCTGGTGTCCAGACCCAGACACACCATGATGTGACATGGTGACCAGCCCATCAGAAACATGTCCACACAACTCTCAACCTTTTTGACCACTGTTCCCTGCATTTGGGCCTGACCAGGTGTCCCTATATGTCACCTCCCACTAAGTCAGGACTCACTATATGCCCTGCTAAGAGTCTTCAGAATGAGTCTGTCCGTGGTTCCCTTCTCTGCTCCTGGGTCAGGACTGAGGTGGTGTCTATACACAAACTCTTCTAGATCAGGATCCAGTCCTGAGCAGTGACACGTCCCTATGGACAAAGGGTCGCTTCTGTGCAGGATGCTGGGACTTTCCTCTTATGTGCCTTCTCCCCATTTTCCAGAGCTCTCCTTCTTCTGAGAACCCCACAGCACTGAGGACATGGGGAGCTCTTCTCTCCAGGTTGTGGGTAGATTCTGTCACGTGCATTCCTAGAGGGTTACACACTGAACATCTTTGTCACCTGTCACTGATTCCCCTGCATGAAACAACAGGTTGCCACACATTGGGCAGGGATTCCTTCCTCAGCTCTGTCCTCCCAGCAAAGACACGAGACTGCAGGGGCCCTGCCACATGAGTGTGTGTGGCCCTGACCTCAGAGCACAAAGGTCAAGTTTGCTGGAAATTCTGGGAAGAAAGGAGTGACAGCTGTAGATGCTCTGACAGGGACGTAGTGACACAGTTTATGTGTCAGTCCCCACGGAGCCAACCTCATACCTAAGATGAACGTGTGTTATTTTATACGTAATTCTATTCAGTAAGATCGATTTAAACTCAACGACAATGTCAGTGTGAAGATGCAGGTACAATCAGGAGTGTACTTTCCCCAGATCTGTGCTTAGTGCAGAGAGAATCTGGGTGGAAAACAGTGGTACAGAAATGCCTTCTGTTCTCAGGAGAATACGGCTTTATAGTCTTTGTCTAAAATCACTTATTTGTACCATGTGTCCGGTCTCCCAGGTAGGAAAGGTCAACGTGGTGCCCAGTGAAACCCCTTGAGGGGCCTGTTCCTATGAACTCAGAACCATCCTGCTGACAAAATTATCAAACACAGACAGAACATCCAGGATAGAGGGATTTGGGGTCAGACCACTCTCTGGGGTGAGCATAGCTCTAGTCCCTGCAACTGTGTCCAGCATGTTCAGGATGGAACCTTTATTCATTCAGCCACCCATGACTACAGGAATGGATATCTACCACCCAAGGCCAAGTGGACCCAGAAGTTTCTGTCAAAGGTCCCACATGTGAGTTGTGGCAAGGTGGAGATAAGGGGGAAGGTGTCTCTGAGGTCACAGGCCCTGTGGCCCTGGGTTGGGACAGAAGATTTTCCATCAGAGTGCAGCCTGGCTGTGGGTGACACTGGGGTGACTGAGGGAGGGACAACCCAGGACTGAGAGCACAGGGAAGGTGTGTCTCATGTCCCCCATGGGCCTTGAACTCCAATTGAGCAGCACTGAGCCTGGGGTCCCAGAATCAAGGTACCGATCAGCCTCAGGCCCTCCAGGGATCCCCGAGATGATGGGGGGCTGAGCTGCCCATGGGGACAGAGACTCCCCCTGGGATTCCTGAGCATCAGCTTCATCCCAGGACCAAAATGAAGCTATGTGACCCCTGTCCCTCACTCCTGAGGGATGTTTCTCCACTGTGATTCTCTTTATAACCCCCCAGGTTCTGATCCTCCCTTTAGAGGTAAGGATCTCAAAGATTTTTATTGGAAAAGGATTTATTTTGGCCAGAAAGACTCATGTGAGAGCAAAACTATTAACAATTTACTGAATCAGAGCTCCAGGTCCTTATGAGTAACAAGAAGTCTGTTGGGGTACCTGGGTGGCTCAGTCATTAAGCGTCTGCCTTCAGCTCAGGTCATGGTCCCTGGGTCCTGGGATCAAGCCCCGCATTGGACTCCCTGCTTGGCAGGAAGCCTGCTTCTCCCTCTCTCACTCCCCCTGCTTGTGTTCCCTCTCTCCTTGTGTCCCTCTCTGTCAAATAAATAAAATCTAAGGAAAAAAAAACCTCTCAAATTTTTTTATCTCTGCAGACACAAAACCTACAGCTGTGGGGTTTTCAGGTGTCTGGAAGCACAGGGCAGTGGGGAGCACACAGCCCCCTCCTTCCTCCCCGCATCCCAGCCAGACCCAAAGGCCCCCATGTCCCCAGGGGTCTACCAGGGAGTGAGAAAAAGATATTGCTGATGGTTTTGTGTGTGTGAGAAAACACTACAGCCTGGTACTTTAGGAAGTATAGAAAAATATTTCTGTGTTTGAATTCCTCTCGAGAGAATTCTTAGGAATGAGAATCTGAGGCATAAGAAAAATAACGACATATCTTAAGATATGCAGGCGATCCTTTGTCTGTGGATTCCTCCAAGACTCCCCATGGGTGGGGGCATCAGTTAATTCTGAAGTGGGTCAAAATCAGCAGATCCCATATGCAAATACATACAGGTAGATGAATACATCCTTTTCACGAAATGTAATAACTTCACTTTCATATTAACGAGACTGACTGGGGGGTGTCTGAGGGGCACAGTAGGTTTAGCTTCTGACTCTAGGTTTGTCTCAGTTCTTGATCCCAGTGTCCTGAGCTCCAGCCCCGCAAAGGGCTCCGCACTGAGAGCAGAGCCTGCTTAAGACGATCTCTCCTTCTCCGTCTGCCTCTCCCAAATGTTCTCTCTCTAAAATAAATAAACAAATCTCTAAAAAAATAAAGAGACTGACTGGGAGTGTTGCGCACACAAAATGGAGCCTGGGGTGAGAGCAGGAAGGAGAATGTGGGGGGTTGCATGCAGCTGTATGTTCTGGTCTCTCTCCTGCCTGGAGATGGACACTGGAGACGGGAAACTACAGCAAGGTCATTTCCAGTTTTCTCTGAAACCCTGATGTGGAGACAGAGCTCAGACTGAAGAGCCAGAGGGAGAGACTGACGCCTGAGGGACGCGGGAGCCGAGAGGAGAAGAGGAGGAGGGTGTGGGGGGTGTTGTCAGGGAGAGTCTGTAGGATCCGGTCCAAGTTCAGGTGCAGCTGGTTCAGAGAGAGGAGACTGTGTCTGTGGCCAGGGTTATTGTCAATGTATCAGCTGTGGATACATCAGTCGTGACACAAGGTCACACTTTATGGAACAAGATGATAGAACGGATTGTGGAGGAATGTTCGCTGGGCAGTATGTTCAGCCGTAGACACAGAATTCATTCCTGTCCATCTTCTCCAGGTTGAGTGGGGATGTGCGGTTGGGCTCGGATATCTCATGTGTGTGTGTCTTCCTCGGATGCCCCCATTTTATGTCACTTTCCGTGCATTAAATGACTCTTCCTCTTTCCCTGTTGAAGGATAGATTGTCGTGCAGAAGAGACCACCCTGTTATGTCTCTCCAGGTAAGTTTCTTCCTGAAAAGAGGCTCAGAAACAAGATCCGTGGGTCCAGAGGTTTTAGACCCACTTCCTCCTTATCTGAGATGCTGTGAGGAACGGTAGGTGCTCCCACTGCCTTTTCTCCTCCACCCTCTGCCACAGGAGGGGCTGTCCATGCAAATGGGGTCCACCCAGTGACTGCCCAGCCCCTCCCTGAGCCCTCGTGCTGGGGCTCAGCTCACAGACAGAGGGAGGAGGATGGGGGTAGCTTCAGCCCTTGGGAGAACCCTGGGAGGATGCACCTGCTGAGACCACACACGGGTCCCTGCTCAGGGGACTCTGCCAAGCAAGAGGGGACACAGCTGCTGAGTCCCCATCAGGGAGCACAGGGCCAGTCCCCACTTCATTTCTCTTTGAGTGAATGCTCCTCACTGAGCTGCTATGTAGAGACCCCAGGGCAGTCCCACCACGCCCCCTGCTGGTCACGGGTGCAGCCGTCACTGTGTCCCAAAGCCCTGAGAGCCCCGCTGATTTCTGCAGCTCCCCACATCCCTGTGGATACACACATCCGTGGACCAAGTCTCAGTACAGGTTTCCCTTGCTGTCTGAACTCCATCATCCCTAAGAAACCTTAGTAAGCCACGATGCATAAGGTAAGAAGCAATTAACATTAATTTATATGGACTTTTTTTCATATTTCCAGACTCAAAAAGAAATCAGTCCTAGGCTTCTCTAATACCCAAGGACACACTTTGCCGTCAGATGTAGAACACGAATGGCGATAAAGCGCATGTGATAACACACACCGTTCACAGCCGCGGTGGCCTGTGGCTGAGCTGCTGGCTGTGACTCCCGGGGAAGCAGCTGGAAGGCGCCCGTCATGCTGGTTGGGTTGTGCACCGTCTCTGGAGAGGCTCCTGCAAACCTCATGCTGGATGCTAAGTTGGCGCTTATTTTTTTGTGAAACTGAAAATCCTCTTCAGATTGCTTTGAGCAGTAAAAGCAGCTATTAATGTAAATATTTCATAAAAGCAAAGAGGTGTAAAGAGAACTTTCAAAGTTGGGGGTACCTATACTATGTTTCTGATCTGTGTGCCTGTTTACTGTAATTTCTCACTCCAGGCGGAGCCGTGGTCCATGCGAGGTGAAAATATGTGCATATACAATTACAGGACTTTCTAGACAAAGCTGAATGACCCAGGTGCGCAGGGGGGCACGTGTTTCACTGAGGAGGGGACAGTGGAGCTGCTTTGCAGAAGTTGTAGGGGCTGTTTCTGGGAAAGGCATAGAAACAGAATTTTGGGGACGCCTGGGTGGCTCAGTCGGTTGAGCGTCTGCCTTCGGCTCAGGTCATGAACCCAGGTCCCGGGATCGAGTCCCGCATCGGCCTCCCTGTTCAACAAGGAGCCTGCTTCTCCCTCTGTCTGCTCCTTCCCTGCTTGTTCTCTCTCTCTCTCTCTGACAAAAAAAAAAGAAATAAAATCTTTTTAAAAAATCCCCTACCTGCATTTTTTACACTTTTTCTAGTGTAGTAGAAGTTAAATGTGAAATTGTAATGTTTCCAGAGGTGTTCAATGTCTGAGCAGTGGCTTCCAGAAGCCTTCCCTTCCTCACTGCACCATGGGTCCAACTCACCTTTCACTCTGCACATGATTCCCACAGTTCTAGACTCAAAGGCCTTTTGACTCAACTTCTGTGACTGCGATCAGCCACTTCCCTGAGACCCTGTGCTCAAGGCAGTGGGAGGGATCTTCCCCACTGAGCTCAGGAATGTCCTCAGGGCTGCTAGCACAGACCCCAAAGTCCTCCCTCCCCTAAGTGTCCATCCTGACCTGGCCCCGCCCACCTTCCTGCTCCCAATGCCGCCCTTCCCCTTGCTCTCTGAACTCCAGCTCCTCTCTTTCCTATAACTCAAAACCCTGAATTCCCACCCCTTCCATGGTTTCCAAGCTGCCTCCTCCTCATCTTAAAGGGGGAAATGTGCTACAATGTGAGTCATGCAGAAAACACATATTTTGGCAACTCTGAGTAGCTCCTTAGAGCAGGACACAGGCATATCATCACAGATAGGAAAAGACAATATATAGGCTCATTTGCAAGGTAAGCAAACTATAGACAATAGTGAAAACAACAGCCTGCATCCATATCCAAACACAAGGTCATGAATATGACTCTTCTTGTGGACTCTCCCACTCCTCTTTGTCCCTCATCCTGCTCCCTTCCTGAATATGAAGCCGATCCAACCCCTCCATCATCACTGTATGGTCTTCAGTGGTACAAGGACTTCATGAGCATTAGCACATTACTTTCATGTTCAATGTTCCAAAAGTCTTGTGCATAAAAGCAATGGATTCCAACTACTCTCGCATAAATGTATTAGTGTTGTCATTTCCGATATTTCCAGAGAAAGAGAGAAACTGAGTATCTCTAAGATTTCTGACCTCATGAAATTCTCAGTAAGCCCGGGATGGCACCAGGGGGTAGGTAGGGAATGGGCAGAGGGCCACCTGCTTCTCCCAGGTCACACATCCTCACCTATTGCCCTTCTTGTCATTGCCCCCCAGCAAGAGTGGGGACCATTTTGCTTCTGGAAACAAAGTAATTCTCTTGCACTTAGAGACCAATAACTACAGAGGATATAATTTTTATTGAACTCATACATATCCACAAAATCTAGAGCATGAAGTCTTCTGATCTCAGTCGGACATGTAACTATAGAAACCATAATCTGAGCTGTGTTTGGTCCCAGACAGGAACATGGCAGTGATGAAGAAGACTGGAGCAGGGGTGGAGGGTGTAAGTTACCAACTTTGCCCATGGACCAGGAGCTCTTTGTGATGTTTGATTGTATTTAGCTCTAGAACAATGAGAATCAGCCTGTCCTTGGGGTGAAGCACAGAGGTGGTAAAGAAGTCAGGGCAGTTGGCCTGTCCCAGGCTTGTCTTATCCTCCCTACCGCTGCCAGGGAAATGAAAATGCTCTTTATGCAAATTTGCGCCCCCTTCCAGACTCTCTCAGCCCTCACTTGATTAGTGACTCAGCAGCAGAGGTAGGACATGAGGACAAAAGAGTCTAAGGGCAGATCCTTCTCTGAGTGGGACCCCGGAGGGAGTGGATGGAACAGCCATGGGGACACGCACAGGACCCTGCCCAGGAGCCTCTGCCGGGCCCTGAGGGACCAGGCTCCTGGGTCTCACCAGGGAGCACAGGGGGCAGCTCAGCCTCTGCCCAGCCCTGAACCCAGGGGGCTCCCCCAGTTGGGAAGGTCCCCCTGAAGGGCCCAGGGAGATGCACAGTGCCCCCTGCTGGTCACACAGCCCTCTCTGTGTCCTCAGTGTCCTGAGGTTAACATCCAGAGCTGTGTCACCAGCCTTCAACGATGACTTGAACACCTAACTGTGTGAAGCACACTTTTGGGTCTGATTGAAAGAACCTGATTACAGTGTCTATGATTTGAGAAGCTTCCAACATGAGGGAAAGATCATCAAGAAATAAACACTCCTGTGAGTATGGGAATGTCTAGAAGCAGAAGTCATACAAAAGAGTGAGATTATCCCACCCCCTGGACATTGAGGGAGCTCCTCTGAGGAAGGCTGAGACCTGCACAAAGCGTGAACTTCCGTCCCTGAAGGGAGAACGCTGGCTCCCACCGTCTGCGGATTATTGACTTCATTGTTCAATTCCAGGCACGACTCAGAAACATCACAATTACGGAGCCCCTCATCTGACGGGACACAGCTCTGTCCACTGGACTAAGGGGCTCATGTGCAGTGTCCTTTTCCTTTTTCAAACCACCTGTTCGACCGGCCTCAGGTCCACACCTTGCTGCCCTCCCCCTTCAGGGCGGCAGGTTCATGCCTTCGTAGGGCAGCGCATGGGATGACGTCCCACCGCGCCCTCCATCATGGACCCCAGACGCCTAGGTGACTCTCTGTGCCCGCACTAGGATGCTGTCGCTGTGCTTAGAGTTTAGTGAGCTGTGACCACACAGCCCCACAGTGTGGCCGCCCTCACAGTGTCCTGTACGGGAGTGACTCCAGCATAAACACAGTCACTGGGCTTCACACACTCTCCCCCCTCCTCCCTCCTCCCCGTCCTGTCCATCCCTGGCCTCTTCACCACCTCTAGATTCCTGCCTCCCCCAAAATGTGCCACAGCGACCAGTACAGAGAACGCGGCCTTTTAGATGCTCTTCGTTCTGAAGAAATGTGCATTTAAAATCCATAAAAAATCCATTTTTGGACTTGAGAGCTTATTTCCTTTAAATTTTGACTAATAGCCTACTCTTCAAATACACATCCTAATGGAGGACATCTTTGTGACCTCAAGCCTTGGTCATTTTATAAGAAGCTGGTAAAAATCGGTGTGCAGAGTTTTAATTGCTCTCACGTGTGATTATGAATAAAGTTTCCATAAACATTCACATGCGGGTTTTCCTCTAGAAGGCTTTTTTTTTTTTTTTTTTTTGGCTTTTTTAGTTCTGAGTTCGGCCTTGTTTTATATATTCCACACAAACATCCAACACTCATCGGAACTGCCATCTGGTTAAGGCTAAGCCAGTAATGAGGGCAGGTGACAGGGAGCTGCCCTGTCCCTCTGCAGAGCAGGGGCGGTGCTGAGGGCCCATGCTAGCTTCGTGACCCGACAGAGCTTCGGGTACTGAAAACTCAGACGATGATAAAGGAATGCACACTAGCCTAGAAGTACATTGTCCCAGCTCGTGAGGACAAGACTTTCTATTTCCTTCGAGGCCCTTCGTGTACAAATGGGCCTCTCTGAGGGACTTGGAGGACAGAAAGGAGAGAAGGAGCCACCGGTCCCAGGCGGTGCCCCAGGACGGACCTGGGCCCAGGGCGTCAGCACAAGAATGAGGAGAATTACAGGGGGAGCCTAAGCAGGCAGCTGGGGTGCTCATTCACTTTGCAGGGGGTAAGTAGGTTTTTGTCTCACTTCCCCACAGGCCGGGAGCACTGTGTGAGCACTGAGACTGCTGTCCCCCACTGAGCAGTAATACTCAGCCTCATCCTCAGCCTGGAGCCCAGTGATGGTCAGGGTGCCTGAGCTGCCAGACTTGGAGCCAGAGAATCGATCCGGGACCCCTGAGGGTCGATAGCTATTATCGTAGATGATGGTTCTGGGGGCTTTTCCTGGGAGCTGTTGGTACCAGCTCACATAATACCTCCCGATGTTGGAGCTGCTTCCAGTGCAGGAGATGGTGACCGTCTGGCCCAGAGCCCCAGACACGGAGGGCGGCTGAGTCAGCACAGACTGGGCCCAGGACCCTGCAAGGGGGAGAGACACAGACAGGGTGATGCTGGGGTCTAGAGACAGAAAGGGGAAGCAGGGCCCCACAAGTCCTCCCAGGGCCCCTTCCCCTGTCCCTGCATCCAGTCACCTGTGCAGTGAGCGAGGAGGCTGAGGAGGAGAGGGGATCAGGCCATGGTGGAGGTCATCACCGATCCTGCCTTCTGTGGCCCCACAGCTGAGCAGAGCCTCCCCTCATCTCTCCCTTTGCCTCTTCATCCTCTGAGAGAGGGAGGGCCCGGCTATGCAAATGAGATCCCAGCTCTCTGACCCCTCCCTGGCCCACTTTCAGTTCCCTGTGCCTGAGGATGTCAGGGGGGGTGGGCAGGGTAGGGGCTGTGTGGGGGCAGGGGTGGAGAAGTCAGAGCCGTGAACCCTGAGCAGAGGGCACAGGCAGGGCCATGTGGCAGGTCCCAGCACTGATCACCCCTGGTTCCTCAGAAATGGGACCAGAGTGCCCCCTGGTGTCCAGACCCAGACACATCATTGTGTGACTGGTGACCAGGACCCATCAGATCTATTTCCACCCCCACCCCACCGCTTTGTCCACTGTTCCCTGCAATAGGGCATGACCGGCTGTCCCTATATGTCACCTCCCATTACTTAAGGACTCACTATATGCTCATCTAACAGTCTTCAGAGTGACTCTGTACATGGCTCCCTTCTCTGTTCCTGGGTCAGGACTGAGATGGTGTCTCTACACAAACTCCTCTTAGAGATCAGGATCCAGAGCAGTGACGGGTAGCCGTGGACACAGGTTTTCCTCTCTGTTCAGGAGAGAGCAGGTGCTCGTTCAGACCCCCATGAGCAGAAGTATAAATTTCTATTAGCAAAGCCACCTGGACCCAGAAGTTTCTGTCCAAGGTCACATGGGACTGGTGAAGAGGTGCAGATAAGGAGGACCGTGTCCCTGAGCTCACAGACCCTGTGCTTCTGAGTTGTGACAGAAGACTGAGCAGAGGTCCAGCCTGGCTGGAGGTGTCACTGGGCTGACTGAGGGAGCGACAGCCCAGCCCTGAGAGCGCAGGGGCTTTGTGTCTCACGTCCCCCATGGGCCACGTGCTCCGTGGGAGCCGCACTGAGGCTGGGGTCCCAGATTCAATGTACTGACCCGCCTCCCACACGGACTGCAGCCCAGAGGTGGTGGGGGCTGAGCTGCCCATGGGGACAGAGACTGCGCCTGGGATTCCTGATATCAGCCTGGTCCCAGGAGAGCAGGTGTTCAGGGCACGTCCTGACTGCCCTGGTGACATGACCTTAGTCACACTGATTGTCCCTGGGGTTTCCTCGGATGGGGATTCTGCCTCTTCGACATTGTGACTCTGAGGATGACTGGGTGAGCACGGGTTGAGCCTGACTTCTGGATGGATGGAAAAGCCCAGAAACAGCAGAATGGCACACAGTACACCCTCAGAGAGAGGAGACACCTGTCTGTGTGTGTGTGTGTGTGTGTGACCAAAAATGAGGCAATGACCCCCCGTGTCTCTTACGTCTTCTCCTGAGGGATGGTTCTCCATGAAGCTGAATCTGGATTTAAAGGGCAAGTGTCTCAAAGACGTTTTCCTGGGAGACGATTTATTTTAGGCAGTGAGGACTCAGTTGAAAACAGACCTGTTAACAACTGGCTGAATCAGAAGGCCCGGGCTTGTTGAGTGACAGCAATCTGTCCATTTTATCTCCTCAGGGCTCCATCCACGGAGTGGCATAAGAGGGATTTAAAGAAAGGCTTCCTCATAGTGGAGAATAAGTTATTTGACCGAGTGGAAATAACACTGGGGTAGTTTTGCCCCAGGAGTATTTGGAAATCCCCTGTGCAGTGAGTGAGGCGGGTGAGGAGCAGAGAAGCAAACCCCATGGTAGAGACACCCCAGTCTCCTGCTGACCCTATGGCGAGGCCCTGAACCCACACACTGTTCCTATGTGTCTCCCTGATCCTCAGGGTAAGGGGTCTCCTTGCGGTTCTGCCCCTTTCTGGGGGCCATGCGAGCACCCCCTCAACCTATGCCTGGGCTCCAGCTGAGCCAAAGAGAATGTAGAAGTGGGGAGGGCTTCACCCCAGGGATGACCCCAGAGCACCTGCAGGAGGCAGGGAGACACATCTCCGCTGAGGAACGGGGAGCACGGGCGCCCTCTGGTGGCCGCCAGAGACATGTCCACCCAGGGCTGGAGCTGGTGTCCAGGGCTCCTGTCCCCTCATCCCCCACTGGTCACTGTTTCAGCCTCTTCAGATGGGCCTCTTCCACTTAGAAATGTCACTTAGAGATATGCACGGGGGCATCTGGGTGGCTCAATCAGTTAAGCATCCCACTCTTCATTTCAGTGCAGGTCATGAGCTCAGGTTCCTGAGATCCAGCCATGCTTCAAGCTCAGCACACAGCTCAGAGTCCCATGGAGATTCTCTCTCTCCCTCCCTCTGCCCCTCCTCCTGCCCCAGCTCTATAAATAAATAAGTAAGTAAGTAAATAAATAAATAAATAAATAAATAAAATCTTTAAAAAAAGGAAATATGCATGGATGTTTCCTCCATCTTTTTCTGTGGCCTATTCACTTCTTTCTTTTTATTGCTGAATCATATTCGATGTAAAAACCTACCAGAATATTTTCACCAATTCGACTTTTAAAGGATATACATTTTCTTCAAATCTTGGCCATCATAAATAAATGAACAATAAACATATTCTTGTGTGGACATAAGTAACTTATATAGAAAAATACCGAGGAGCATGATGTCAGTATTGTATTACATAAAATTATACTTAAGTTTGTGAGAACCTGCCAAGGCATCTTCCAAAGTGGCTGGGGCATTGGCATTCCCACCAGCAACGACTGAGAGTTCCTGCTGCCCCACATCCTGGGCAGAGTCTGAGCTGTCATTGTATTGAATTTCAGCCATGCTGATGGGAGTCTAGTGCACCTCACTATTTCAATTTGTAATCCCCCAATGACATATTACAAGTGTAATAGTCATTTGTGTACCTTCCTTGGTAAGGGGTCTGTTCAGATCTGCTCACTGGGAGGCCCTGCCCAGTCTCCTGGGTCACATATCCTCCACTATGACAGTCCTTGTCATTCCAACCCAGCAACTGTGCAGGACATTTTGCTTCTGCAAACACACTTTTGCACTGGGAGACCAATACCTCCGAAAGGAGCTATTTTCATTGACTTTATAAATGTACATTTACGTGAGTCTAGATATTAAAACCCTCTGGTTCTAGTAGGATATGTAGTTAGAAGCCATAGTCTGAGCTGTTGTTGGTCCCCGGAAAGAACAGAGGACTGATGAATAAGACCGGGGCAGGGGTGGAGGGTGTATTTTTCACAAGTCCTGATGAATCCGGAGCTCCTGTGATGTTTGGTTGTGAGGAGCTCTACAGCAATGATGACCAGCCTCCCTTCGGGCTGGAGCTCAGAGGAGGTTAAAGAGGTTTTCTTAACACACCTGGATCTGGACCATGAGGCTTGAACATCCTGGGTGGTCCCTCACTGCTCTCCTAGGTCACAATACAGGGGCTCTGCCTGGGAACCCTTGTACCATTGCTATGGGAACACCCAGTGTTTCTGCTGCTTCTGAGTAAGCAGAGGTGACCCGGTATCTGGGGTCATCAAAGCTTCGCCAGGTGACTGATACATGACCATGTGGGGGAGTTTCTATTCTGGATGTTTCACAGGCCCCCTGGATTATGGGAAAGTTCCAATGGGGTCTGAGAGGACATGGGGACAGAGTCAGTCCCTGTGGGCTCAGGAAACCCACTCACAGGAGTCTCCATGGGCCCTGGTGGCCGCTGTGCTAGAGCCTGATCCATGGACCTATGGGATCAGCCACTTCTGTTGGGGAGGCTCAGCATCTTCCCAGCAACAGTGGGGCCTATACGTGTTTTGTTAAATATGCACCTGAGTATTTCATTGTCGAGTGGCATAATGATATTTTAATTCTGCTTTCACATGCTGATTGCTATCTATACCTATATATCTACATCTGTCTATCTATGATCTTTCTGTGTTGATCTTGTATCAAATCACTTCCTCGTATTACTTATTACTCTTTGAATTTATATATTTATATACATATTTGTAGTTTCTTTGTATTTTTCATGTGGACCATTCTCTACCCTGAAACTAGGGAATTTTCTCTTGTTCTTTTTAGTCTGTGTGCTTTTCATTAATTTTCCTGCCTTACGGTTCTATCTGGAGCATCTAGTACTGCATTGAACGGTCAGGGTGAGATTGGATATGACTATCTTGGTCTCTACTCCAAGTGGAAGCTTTCAGGGATTCACCTTCATGTGTGTTAGCTGTAGGTGTTTTCTAGATTTATTTATCAAGCTTATGATGTTCTCCCCTATGTTTTACTCTCTGAGAATTTTTTTGTAAAATTCTTCATAAATTCTTGTTCATTATCATGAATGGGTTTTGAATTCTGTCAGATGATTTTTCCCTATTGGTTGATAAGATTATGTTTTTTCTTCTTTAGTTTGTTACATGACGTTATATTGATTGATTTTTGAATATAAAACTGTCTTTGCATCCCTGCAATAAAACCCCTTTTGGTCCTGGAATATACTTCTTGATAAATATATATACATATATCAAGCAGAAATGTATATAATTGGAATAATTCAATGTATATAATTAGAAAATATAATATAAACATTAGAAAACAGAAACAGTTATATATAGTATAATATATACATATATATACACATATATATTCTGTTTTTTAATATTTTCTTAAGAATTTTTGTGTCCCTATTTGTGAGGGATATTCCTTTTTTCTTTTTTTTCCGCCAGGAACTGTTGGCACCAGGTACCAACTGAACAATTTAGGAAGACTTGTTACCTTTGCCAAATTCAACATTGTGACCAACAAGCAAGGAATATCTCTTCATTTAATCAAGTTTTCATTAATTTCTCTTACACTGCTTTGCAGTCTTCCATGTGCAAGTCTTTCCATTTTTCTAAAATTTATCCTTGATAATTTCATAATTATGTCATTATAAGCGGTATTGTGTTTGTTTTTATATTTTAAAGGTTTTATTTATTTATTTATTGAGTGAGTGAGTGAGTGAGTGAGTGAGAGAGTGAGCAAGACAGAGACAGAGACAGAGCACAAGTGGGGTTAGGGGCAGAGGGAGAAGGAGAAGCAGACTGTCCCACTGAGCAGGGAGCCTGACACAGGGCTGGATCCCAGGACCCTGGGATCATGACCGGAGGCGAATGCAGACGCTTAACTGACTGAGCCACCCAGGCGCCCCTGGTTTTATTTTTAATTGTTAATGACCTGTTGCTTCTATATAGAATAGCATTTACTTCTGCATGTCGGTTTTGTAACCGGAAGCCCACGAAGAAGCACTTAGACAGAAGCAGGGCTGAGCCAGCGCTGCGGCCAGAGCTGAAGTCAGCACATCTGGGCCTCTGACATCTCCAGCGAATGTTTTTTTAAATGTTTAACCTTTTATTTTTAAGTAATTTCTACACCTGAAGTGGAGCTCGTACTCACGTCCTGAGAGCAAGAGTTCCATCCTCTACTCACTGAGCCAGCCAGGCGCCCCTCCACTGAGTAACTTTGAACTCTGAGCAAGCCAGTTTTGCCTTTGGAAATAGGGAGCACAGTGAGAATAAGTTATCAATCTGATCATATACTGGAAGGAAAATCATCTCATTCCAGGACAACTAAGGGTCTGTTGAAGATCTGACGACAGAAGTCACCCCTCCTGGGCCACCTGACAGGGTATGTCACCAGGCCTGGAGACCGGAGGGGGTTTTGTCTCCCTTCCCTATGGATCTGGAGCACTGTGTACGGATTGATACTATCTTAGCATGTGTGACAGGGACTGTCCCCTTGTCCTCACACTGGAGTCCAGACATATCAGAACGCATGAACACACTGGAGTTCAGAGATGTCAGAACACATGAACTGGTCAAGACATCTTTGGATCCAGGAAATGATGGGGGCCAAGGATCCCTAGCTGAATCTCAGGAGATACCAGGGAGGGCTCCCCGGCGTCTCCTGGTGCCAGTATGTATATATATATATATACACACACATACATTTTTTTAACAACAATGATGTCACTTCTCAGGGTGCCTATAAGTCTGACAGATTCCCCCAGGGATGCAGAGAATGAGGGTCACTGGGTCAGCACAGGCTGGGAGAAGGAACCTGCAAACACAGACATGCATGGGTGATGGGGCAGGCATGGAGGTGAAGCTTCTTGGGGCATCTGGATCCAAAGGGGTTGACATCGTCTTGGGGGCTGCATCAGATCATGGAGGATAGTTCTCACCTGTGCAGGAAGAGGGGAACACAAGAAGGAGAAGTCTACACCATGGTGGACACAGTCCTGCTGAGACCCCACGGGTGGAGCTGGGCTGCCCCAGGTATCTCTTATTCCCTTCAGTGGCCCCTGGGAGGAGGGGTAATTCCAGTACATTTGGGTTGCATTTTCTCATTCTCGATGTATCTTTTGGTGTACAAAAATAGTAGTTTTGGAGAAGTCCAATTGAACATTTTCCCCCTATTTTAGCTGGACCTTTTTTTTTAAGATTTTATTTACTTATTTTACACACACACACACACACACACACACACACACACACACATACACAGACAATGAGAGAGAGAGAGAGCACGGACAGGGAGGGCACCAGACAGAGGGAGAGGGAGGACCAGTCTCCCCACTGAGCAAGGAGCCCAATGTGGGGCTCAAACCAGGACCCTGGGATCATGACCTCAGCCAAAGGCAGACGCTTAACCTACTTAGCCACCCAGGCGCCCCTGCTGGAGCTTTTGATGTCATATGTAAAGAATCCATTGCCAAGTCAAAACTCACAGATATTTCCTTCTCTGTTTGCTTCTAAGACTTTAATACTTTTAGCCCTTAAATATAGATCTTTGCTCCATTTTACATTCATTTTTATATATGCTATGGGTTAAGGGTCTAATCGCATTCTTTGCCAGTGGACCTCTAGTTGCACCAGCACCATTGTTGGAGAGACCATTTTATCCACATTAAATTCTCTTAGCAGCCTTTTGAAAATCTATCGACCACAGATGAGTGACTTTTTTTTTTTAAAGATTTTATTTATTTCACAGAGAGAGACACAGCGAGAGAGGGAACACAAGCAGGGGGAGTGGGAGAGGGAGAAGCGGGCTTCCCGCGGAGCAGGGAGCCCAATGCGGGGTTCGATCCCAGGACCCTGGGACCATGACCCGAGACGGAGGCAGACGCTTAATGACTGAGCCACCCAGGCGTCCCAGATAAGTGATTTATTTCTGGACTCTCAAATATGTTTAATATATCCTTATGTCTATCGTTAGACCAGTACCACACTCTTGATTATTGTAGCTTTGTAAGTAAGTTTTGGAGAATTTTGAAATCTGGAATTGTGAGTTCGTAGAAATTTATTCATCTTCAGGATTGTTCGGATGTTCTGAGTCCTTGTAATTGCACAGAAAATTTAAGATACTCTTTTCGGAGTGTGCAAACACGCATTCAGGGGTTCTATAGGAATTCCATTGAATCTGTCCATTGCTAGGGAGAGTATTGCCTTTTTTTTTTTTTGCAAGTAGGCTCCACGCCCAACATGGAGCACAAACTCACAACCCTGAAATCCAGAGTTGTGTGCTTCACCTACCGAGCCATCAAGGTGCTCCACGTATTGGCTTCTTAACAATTTACTTAGTTCTTCATTTTTTTGCTAAACTAAATACAATAAAAAAATAAAATATTAGGTACTAACCATAGGTTTATCTTCTTTTGTCTTATTACAGGAAAACTGTAAAGATAACCATGGGTCCATTAGTAAGCCTGGTGTGTACGTTTGTGAAATATGGTACTATGTTTCTAGAAATTGTGAAATGTATTCCTAAATTTGCTAATCTAAAGAATACTGGCATAACAAACAGTTCACAATCGTTTACTATATAGCTTTCCCTAGAAAGTAAGGTTTCTAAGACTTAAGAATTCTAATAAATATAATTTAGACTACTAGAAATGATAAAGAAAAAAGCTCTGTGTGCCAGGAAAGTAAGACATGTGTTTTGGTGAAAAAGGGTATGTGGAATGGGAACACATTTTTTGTTGAGGGAAAAGAGAAATGATTTTCTCCTAAGATAAGGCTGGTTATTTGAAGAATGAAAACTTAAGTCTAAATTTCAATGTATAAAAGAAAGTTGTAGTAGGTTTTTGGAAAAGGAAACTGGAAAGGAATTTTATGTGTTGTCAATACTGGTTAAAATTAAGATAAATTTAAATACCAAACTATGTGGATGCAAAATTAAAATTCTGTTTTAACTTGGTTAAAAAGTAAACATTTTTCTTAAATTATTGGTCCGCTCTTACAAAAAAAATGGTAAACAAGTTTTTATTCATTTTTTAAATTATGTGCCTAGAAAACATGTGTTCTGTATTTTGCTAAAATATTTCCTATGTTTTTCTGGGCTTTGATGAATTAAAAATATATTTTTAATATTTTAAAAAATCCTAGGTTTTGCTTACAACTCTGTAACTTTCTGTATTTACCTTTGATTTATGTTTGCGTGGTGTGTCACGGGAATAACCACATTTCCTTGTCAATTGCATCATAATGACCTCTAACTCATCCATAGCCATGGCCACAGTCATGTCTTGTCACGTACGGTTCCCATCTTACTCCGATGTTACTGCAAACTGTTATGTCTTCAAGGATATTCATGGGCAGGACTTCAAAAAATGTAGGTATCTGATATCTTTGAGATAGTAAAACTAAAGAAAAAATTACCAGAACTAAGAAAAAAACTGGATTCAAACAGATCAGAAATTAATAACATGAAACTGAATGGACAGAGGAAGATACTTGTACTTTTTATGAACTCTTGTTTGAAACATTGTTGACATTTAAAAATGTTTTCTTCCTTCAGATTTAAGGAAGATTCTCTTAAGCGAACTGATCTATAATGAATTGATGAAATATACCTTTGTGAACAAATGAAACTATTTATCTTTTCTCCATACCCGAGAAAAGCAGGGATTCTACTTCTTCCTCTCCGTGGGGATTTACTTTAAGCAACATTTCTCCTGCCTTTGTTTCCCTCATCAGCTGACTCTGTTACCCGGGCAGCCTGCCCCTGGCACCCAGGAGTTTCTCCTCAACAGGAGAAAACCAAACAGTGTCTTCCTGCTTAGGAGAGGCTGAAGGGGCTGAATTTAAGAGAATTTGGAATATTTAGTAGCCAATGTTCCTTGAGATTAGTTCAGACTACAGTGTAGACCAAACAAAGGAAGGAGCTGACTTGGCCAAGGAGGGGGAGCTGCACAGGGAGACCCGTTGCTGAGGGACAGCAGGTTTTTGTCTCACTTCCCCACAGGCCAGGAGCACTGTGTGAGCACTGAGACTATCATCCCACGATGCACAGTAATACTCAGCCTCGTCCTCAGCCTGGAGCCCAGTGATGGTCAGGGTGCCTGAGCTGCCAGACTTGGAGCCAGAGAATCGTTCAGGGACCCCTGAGGGTCGGTTGCTATCACCATAGATGATGGTTCTGGGGGCTTTTCCTGGGAGCTGTTGGAGCCAGTTCACATAATTACCACCCCCGATGTTGGAGCTGCTTCCAGTGCAGGAGATGGTGACCGTCTGACGCAGGGCCCGAGAAACGGAGGATGGCTGAGTCAGCACAGACTGGGCCCAGGACCCTGCAAGGGGGAGAGACACAGAGAGGGTGATGTTGGGGTCTAGAGACAAGAGGAGGAAGCAGGATCCACATGGCCTCCCAGGACCTCTTCCCCTGTCCTTGCATCCAGTCACCTGTGCAGTGAGCGAGGAGGCTGAGGAGGAGAGGGGACCATGCCATGGTGAAGGTCATCACCGATCCTGCCTTCTGTGACCCCACAGCTGAGCAGAGCCTCCCCTCATCTCTCCCTCCCCCTCTTCATCCCCTGAGAGAGGGAGGGCCCATCCATGCAAATGAGACCCCAGTTCTCTGACCCCTCCCTGCCCCTGGGCCATGTCCCTCTGCCTGTGGGTGTCAAGGACATGGGCAGGGGAGGGGCCGTGTGGGGCCAGGGGTGGGGAGGTCACAGCTGTGAGCCCTGAGCAGAGGGCACAGGCAGGGCCAGGTGGCAGGTCCCAGCTCTGATCACCCCTGACTCCTCAGAAATGGGACCAGAGTGCCCCCTGGTGTCCAGACCCAGACACATCATTGTGTGACATGGTGACCAGGGCCCATCAGACCCACCTCTGCACTGTCCCTTCAACTGCTTTGTCCACTGCTCCTTGCATTAGGGCCTGACCAGGTGTTCCTATATATCACTTCCCCTTAAGTCAGGACTCCTGGATGCCCTGCTAAGAGTCTTCAGAATGAGTCTGTTCATGGCTCCCTTCTCTGTTCCTGGGTCAGGACTAGGGTGGTGTCTCTAACAAACTCTTCTTAGAGATCAGGGTCCAGAGTTGTGACGGGTCCCCATGGACACAGGGTGGTTTCTGTGCAGGATGCTGGGACTTTCCTCGTATGTGCTTTCTCCCTGATTTCCAGAGCTCTCCTTCCTCTGAGGTCCTCACAGCACTGAGGAGACAGGGAATGATTCTCTCCAGATTGTGGGTAGAAGCCGTCCCGTGCATTCCTAGAGGGTTACACACTGCACATCTTTGTCTCCTGTCACTGTGTCAAACTACTTGAAACAACATTTGTCCACACACTGGCCAGGGATTCCCTCCTCGGCTCCGTCCTCCCAGCACAGACACGAGTCTGCAGGAGCCCTGCCACGTGAGTGTGTGTGGCCCTGACCTCAGAGCACAAAGGACAAACGTGCTGGAGGTTCTAGGAAGAAAGGAGTGACAGCTGTAGATGCTCTGACAGGGACCTAGTGACAGAGTTTATGTGTCAGTCACCACGGAGCCAACATCATATTTAAGAAGAATGTGTGTTATTTTATACATAATTCCATTCGGTAAGATTGAATTAATGGAACAGGAATGCCTTCTTTTCTCAGGAGAATAGGGTTTTATATACTTTTTCTAAAATCACTTATTTGTACCATGTGTCTGGTCTCCCAGGTAGGAAAGGTCAACGTGGTGCCCAGTGAAACCCCTTGAGGGGCCTGTTCGTATGAACTCAGAACCATCCTGCTGACAAAATTGCCAAACACAGACAGAGCTCCTAGGACAAAGGATTTGGGGTCAGACCACTCTCTGGGTTGGACACAGCTCTTGTCCCTGCAACTGTGTCCAGCACATTCATGATGGAAGCGTTATTCATGCAGTGCCCAATGACTGCAGGAATGGATTTTACTACCCAAACCTACTGGACACTGAAGTTTCTGTCAAATATCCCAAAGCTGAGGAGGGGAGAGAAGTGGAGATAAGGGGGAATGTGTCCCTGAGGTCACATGTCCTATGGCCCTGGGATGGGACAGAAGACTTTCCATCAGAGTGCAGCCTGGCTGGAAGTGTCACTGGGCAGTGACTAAAGAGTGACAGCCCAGCCCTGAGAACACAGGGAACATGTGTCACTTGTCCTCAAGGGTTTTGAGTTCTGAGGCTGGGGTCCCAGAATCAATCTACTGACCAGCCTCAGCCACTGACTGGATCCCACATGGTCGGGGGCTGAGCTGCCCGTGGGGACAGGGACTCCCCCCTGAGATTCCTGAGCTTCAGCCTCATCCCAGGACAGCAGGTGTTCAGAGCCCATCCTGGCTGCCCTGGGGACAGGACCCCAGTCATACTAGATGTCTCCAGTTCCTATTGAGGAGGATTCTGCCTTCTGGAAATTGTGACCCTGAGGATGGCTGGGTGAGCACATGTTGACCCTGACTTCTGGAAGGACAGAGAAGCCTGGAATCCGCAGAGTCCTAGACACACTATTCACTCAGAGGGAGGAGAGGGGTGTGTGTGTGTGTGTGTGTGTGTCCAAAACTGAGGCTACCTCACCCTTGTCCTTCTTATGACTTTGAAACACCCTGAGGGATGTTTTTCCATGGGGATTCTCTTTATATCCTTCCAGGGTCCTGATCCTGCATTTAGACATAAGGATCTCAAAGATTTTTTACTGGAAAAGCACTTATTTAGGCCAGGAGGGCTCATGTGAGAGCAAATCTGTTCACCATTCACCGAATCAGGAGTCCAGGTCCTGTTGAGGGACAAGAAATCTGTCAATTTTTTATCTCTGCAGACACAAGACCTACAACTGTGCGGTTTTCAGGTGTCTGGAAGCACAGGGTGGGGGGGAGCATGCAGCCCCCTCCTTCTTGCCCTGACATCCCAGCCAGAGCCACAGTCCCCCGTGTCCCCAGGGGTCTACCAGGGAGTGAGAACAAGATATTGCTGATGGTTTTGTGCATGTGTGAATAAACACTACAGCCCTGGGCTTTAAGTAGCATAGAAAAATGGTTCTATGGTGAGTCCTCTGTCCAGGGCATTGGAGCATAAGAAAAATAATGACATATCTTAAAATATGCAGGCCTTTGTCTGTGGATTCCTCTAAGACTCCCCATGACATCAGTTAATTCTGAAGGGTGTAAAAATCAAAAGACCCATGTGCAAATACCTCAAGGTAGATAAATACATCCTTTTCAGGAAATGTAATAACTTTATTTTCATATTAAAGAGAAGGACTGGGGGATGCCCGGGGGACTCAGTTCATTGAGTGTCTGACTCCGGAGCCCTGGTGCTTATCGGAGTCTGAGGAGTAGTACAGCAGACCCCGGGGAGGGCTCCCTGGCTGCTGCTGGATCCAGTAGATGTTCGAGCCGCCAACACTGATGTCCCTGCTCAGGTGCAGGTGAGTCTGTCTGTCGTTCCCAGAGATGCAGAGAGGGAGGGCGGCTGGGTCAGCACGGGCTGGGACAGGGAGCCTGCAAACACACACACTCATAGGATATTGGATAGGTTCAAAGTAAATTTTCTCTAGACTCGGAAGCAGAGGGGTGACGCAGGCTGTTCCCCGAGGCCTGTCCCTACCTGTGCAGTAAAAGAGCATCCCCAGGAAGACAGGAGTCCAGGCCATGGTGACACAGACCCAGGTTCCCTAGTGGGCTGGGGTCCTAGGCCTCCCTTTCTCCTCCAGCCTCTGCCACATGTGGACTCTATATGCAAATACGGTCCATCCAGTGAGTCCCTGCCTCTCACTTTCCCTGAGCCTGGTGCTGAGCTCAGTCCACATCACACCCTGAGGAGGATGAAGGTTGGCTTCAGCCCTGGGGCCAGCCCTGGGAGGAAGCACCTGCTGAGACCACACACAGGTCCCCTTGGGACACTCTGCCAGACCAGAGGGGACACAGCTGCTGAGTCCCATCAGGGAGCACAGGGCCCAGCCCTCAGGCCCAGACTTCTTTGAATGGTTCTCACTAATGAGCTGCTTTTTTAGCACAAGGCAGTCCCACATCGCCACCTGCTGGTCCAGGGCATACATGTCACCAGGGTCCGAAGCCCTGAGAGTCCAGCTGGGGTCTGCATCTCACTGGGTCTGATTTCTAGATACCCTGGTCCTTCAGGCCTGCTGATGATATTGTTGAGTCTCACTCTCAGAAAGAGTCCTGGTCTATGGGAATGTAAATCCATACATATATTATGTGATATTTAATTAATGGAACATCTCTTTTGAATGGAGATCAGCGACCACTAGGGGGAGCTCTCGTGCCCTCCACTCCTCAATTGCAGACCCAGCAGGAGGACAGACTTTGCAAGTCTGCAAGCCTGAAACTAGTCCCTTCCTACCTCAGGAAGAGGAAGACTTCTTCCTGCCCTGGCAACAGCCCAGCCAATGAGAAATTGTCACAACGTAACCAGTGACAAGCCCTGTAATTAGAATTCCCTTTTACTCCCATGGACTTTTTGTCCCTCCCACACTCACCCTCTGCTCCATAAAAGAGCTTCCTTATCCTTTGTTCCCCGCACTTTCCTGTGGTTTTGCCATACCTTACCTTTCCTGGATTTCACGTTTTTGCTTTTCTTCAATAAACCCATTATCACTGGGGAAAATAAATGGCACATTTGTATTTAACGTACAGAAAACAACTGAAGCGGACAGTGACCCCTGCAGGAGATTCTAGAAAAAGCTGAAGGACCGGTATGTGCAACACCTGATGTACACACCAGGGAACAGTGGATCTGGTTTTGTTTGTTTGCTTCTTTGAATGTCCTGCAAGGGTTCTTCAGGGCATCAGTATAAAATGGACATATTCTAGGATATAAAAATGCTCAGTGATATGTGCAAAAGATTACAGTTTGGTAAAATTCACTAGATATGTAATTGTCATAACATCTGTAGATTCAGTTGATTTGATAATATAGGAAAATTGATAAATTTTATAGACAACACTAGTGAATAACATGAGATTTTTCTCTAAAAATTTAGATATATCTAAGTACAGTGGGTGTTTTGTGCATATCTGTGTCATATACTTCTTGTTGTGATTTTTCCCCATGTTTTACCAATTGCAAATAAGCAAATAATATAATAACATCATAAATATGATCAACTTAAATATGATAAAATAATAAAATAAAATAAGACCATTTTCCCACCATAAATTCCTGTTGATTATGTCCTGCTTCCTAGCAAGATCAGTATTTTAAAGTCCTACTGCAGATATTTTCACTGCCACTTTAGACCAGAGTAGAAACTCACTTCTCAAACTCCCCTTCATATACACTTGTATCAACTCAGCAAATGTCCCCAGACTTGTTGCTGGATCTTTTGGAAATGATCCAGGATCTTCAGTAAAGAATGCAAGGTCTTTAGTAAAGAATGCAGTAAATAAACCCCTGTTGCCCTCAGGTCCTCTCTCCTCATAGCATTCACACAGAACTTTCACACAGTCAACCAATGGCTTAAATCCTTCAGGTGTTCCTAACTTCTTTTGCAGAAACTATATCACATTAGCCCCACTGAGATGCCCTTTCGTGTGGTGGTCACGCCTACCTGCACACCCACCTGCGACCCCTGTCCTGGTCCTCAGTGCCCTGGCCTCATCACTCTTCTGTCCTTGGACCCCCCTGAGCTCCTGCCCCTCCCATGGCCTCCACACCAGCTTCTCTGTCTGTTGGCAGTAGCTGGGCTTCATCCCCTGGTCCGAGTGAGGACACACACGTTGGCACATTGGACTATCACGTAATAGCAGGACTCACACACATCATGCCTGGTAGGAACAGACACATATGTACTGTGGACGTATCTGATGTTGCACAAAATCCTACAGAATGGACACTGCACCATCCCCCACCACAGCCATCATCAATACGAGTGAGGTATTTGATTAGAACAATCCCCAAGCAGCACATAAGTAATCAGTCGTATATTGCCTCCCTTCATCTACTTCTCCCTGGCAGAACCATCTCTCCTGTGAACACGGAGCCCACACACCCGTCATTCCTGCATCATGAGATTTTCTGCCAGGACCTTTGTGGGATTTGGGGCTGAGGAGTTGAGACTGGACTTCCACGGACCACAGAGCTGATTTTGAGCTCCGTATTTAGCACATTTGGACAAGTGATCATCTCACAGTCCCTTAGTCAAGTGAGCTGTTAGCAGGAATTCATCCAACTAAATCATATTCTTCAGTTTCTTTGAAATTTGATGTGTCTCCTCTCCTTAGCATTTACTCCACGATCTCCCTGCTCCCTGTGATTTCTTTACCCAAGACTAAATGTGCATGACAACAGTTCAGGGATGCTTGCCAGAAGGTAATTCATGTTGATGGGATGGGGACTGCTGAAGTGAATCCCTAGGTGAGGAGGTTGCCAAAGTCTATCCCTCCTCCCCCAGATATGTGGGTCTGGCCCACCTCTCAGCTCCCCATGTGAGGAAGGAACTGAATGAGGACACTCAGGAAGACACATGGATCTTCAACTAGAACAACGGTTCCCTTGGGATGATGCATCATCTCCATATGGGGTAGCTGTCTATGACCATACATCTATTCCACATATGTGTCCCACCTCTGCTTCTGGTCAAGGATAAAGGTAGGTATGAGAAGGGGAAGGTGGAAACAGAAATAAGGAACAGACTCTCAGAAGGGATATAGAGGAATGTGGTCCAGGGAACGGCTGTGCCTCGTGCAGTTGACAAATGGGGAGAGAGGTCCCTCAAGGAATTCTAGGTGAAGGTAGGATTCTCCCCGCCTCCTCTGGGAAGGACAGGTGTAATAGAGTGGGGGAGGGAACTGGTCAATTACTCTTTGGGGCAGGATATCGGAGTTTGAGGGATGCCTTGGAGCGGGGAGAAAGTGAAACAAGGAAGAGTAGGAGAAGTGAAGAGCATCTAAAGCAGACAGAAAGGACCCCCTCTGTCGAATTCATTGCCAGTTCCCAGCACAGAGCCCCTGCCCCTCCAGAGGGGAGCTGTCTGAGGAAACTGCAGAATGTGGTGGAATGACTGACTGAGGGCATGAGGAAGCTGGACAGGCACAGAGAACCTGCAGGATTGATCCAGTCACTAGGACACCTGGGTGGCTCAGTCTGTCAAACGTCTGTTTTCTCTTTAGGTCATGATCCCAGGGTCCTGGGATCAAGCCCCTCTGCCCCTGCCGCCGCTCATGCTTGCTCTCTCTCTCACACTCTTTCTCTCTCTCTTTCAAATAAATAAATAAAATCTCTTTTAGAAAAAGAATAGAGAATATTATAAGGAACTATTCCACAAAAAGGCATGAGATGAGATTAGCTTCACAAGAAAAAATAACAAACTTTCAGAGAGCAGAAAATTTTATTTGTTTGTTTCATATATATGTTATTGAAAAGCATTGAAAAACAATGGAAAATTTAAATTCATTTTTTTTTTTTTACACTTTTAAGTAGGATCCATGCCCAATGTGGGGCTTGAACTTACGACACTGAGATCTAGAGCTGCATGCTCACCTGACTAAGCCAGCCAGGTGCCCCCAGAAAAGTTAAATTCTTATAGAAACAAAATGTAATACTGATACAGACATCTGAAATATATTATAAGGGAAAAGGAAATTTGCAGATCAGTATTAAGACATATTTTACGAATGATCTAAATACCATATCAACAGTGTGACTCCGATCTCACATCCATATGTTCATACACCATGACCGTATGTGATTTACTGCAGGCATACAAGTTGAATTCCACAGTAAAAAATTATTTCATATAAGATATCCTATTAATAAAGCAATAGATGAAAATCACATTATCTCACTAGATCTTGAAAGACTCTTTGAGCAAATGGAAAGCAAAGTCCTAACAAAAACTACATAAAATAGAAACAGACAGACACATTTGACCCATGGTAACACACCCTCTCCCACACACCTAGAACTCAGTCCCCCAGACAGGAAGTTAGCTACTGTGGTGAGGGGGCAGGACCTTTCTACAAGATCAAGAACAGGCATAAGTGACCTTAACTCCACGATTATTCAACGTCTTTCTGCAAGTAATAGATAATGAAAGTGAACAAGAAAAATCACTGGTTCGCTCTCAGCATTGATGGGAATAAAAAGGGAGTCATCCTAAAAGACCCAAATATATGATTCCTCAATACTCCCCTGTTGGTGCAGCAGGGACAGAAGAAATCAGCCCACTGAGCAGAAAGAACAGACATTCCTATGGAAGACTAATAGGATTACATGGGTCTGGAAACTTGTAGAAATAGGTAAATGATCAAGAATGGAGACCCCAGATTCCTCACAGTTCAGGGGGAAAATGAGCACCCTGGACCTGCCACCCCCAGTCCATGAACCTCAGTGTAGAGACCCTGTGTCTCAACCTGATGGGGGAGATGACCTTTCTGTGTCCTTGGGAGACCCTTTGTCTAGAGAGAGGCTGCTGTGAGTGAAGGTGGGGACAGGAGGAAAGGAGGAGCCCTCACCCCCAGGAGATGCCCTTGCACGGACTTGGCCCCATGATGGCGGCAGCAGGAGCACCAGAAGCAGAAGCCACGGGAAGAGCCTGAGCAGTAGCTGGGCATCCCCCTCCTGGCTGATGAGAAAGGGGCTCTGGTCCCAATTTCCACAGGCCTGGAGTCTGTGTGAGCCCTGAGATGTTGTCCCAGGAGGGGCACTGAGGAGCAGACTGTCCTCAGATCTCAGCCCAGTGATGGTCAGGGAGCCAGAGCTGTAAGACATGGAAGCAAAGAAAGGATCAGGGTCCCCAGAGGGACTCACATCATAATAGTTGTGGATTTGGGACCCCATACATGGGAGCTGTTGGTACTGGACACATATAGGACACTCCCGACTTGTCGGGACTCGCATGTAGATAGATTGTGTTTTGCTGGTTCTTTCCCACCTCATGATGGACTCTGTCCACCGGCCATCCTGCCATGGTACCCAGAAATTTTTGCTCATTTTGGAAAATGACAAAATCTGTGGATGCCAAGGACAGGGTTCAGGGACAAATATAAAAGAATGTGAAATGAATTCACGGACAAATTCCCTCATATGGATCTCAGGCCCCAGGTTGTACCAAAGAAAGCAAGCAAGCAGTTGGCTTGGCCAGGAAATAGGGCTGCACGGGGAGCCCCGTTGCTGTGGGGACAGCACGTCTGTGTTGCTTCCCCACAGCCCGGGAGCACGGTGTGAGCATGGAGTCCACTGTCATAGGGCGGGCAGGAGTAATCAGCCTCGTCCTCAGCCTGAAGCCCAGCGATGGTCAGGGAGCCTGAGTTGCCAGACCTGGAGCCAGAGAACTGATCGGGGACCCCCAAAGATTGATTATTGTGAGCATAGAAGAGGAGTTTGAGGGGCTGCTCCTCAGAGCTGTTGGCACTAAAGTGGTACTAAAGAGCATAACCCCTGGGGTTGGAGCTGCTTCCAGCTCAGGAGATGGTGACCGTCTGGCCCAGGGCCCCAGACACGGAGGGCGGCTGAGTCAGCACAGACTGGGCCCAGGACCCTGCAGGGGGGAGAGACACAGAGAGGGTGATGCTGGGGTCTAGAGACAGTAGGAGAAAGTTTTAGTAGGTTTTTGGGAAAGGAACCTAGAAAGGAATTGTATGTGTGGTCAATATTCGTTAAAATTAAGATAAATTTAAATAAATAAGTGGGCTTTAATGTCAAACTATGTGGATGCAAAATTAGAATTCTGTTTTAACTTGGTTAAAAAGTCAAATTTTTCTTGAAATACTGGTCCGCTTTTCCAAAAAGAAAAAATGGTAAACAAAAGTTTTTATTCACTTTTAAAATTATCTGCTTGGAAAACATGCACTCCTTTTTACCAAAATATTTCCTATGTTTATCAGGACTTTGTTGCATTGAAAAACATATATTTTTAATATTTTTAAAAATCCTACATTTTGCTTACAACTATATAACTTTCTGTACTTGCGTTTGATAGTATTGTGTTCGGTGTCACGGGAATAACACATTTCCTTGTCAATTGCGTCGTAATGACCTCTAACCCATCCGTAGCCATGGCCACTGTCATGTCTTGTCATGTACGGTTCCCATCTTACTCGGATGCTGCTGCAAATGTGTTACATCTTCAAGGATATTCATGGGCAGAACTTTGAAAATCTGTAGGTTTCTGATACGTTTAAGAGAGTAAAACTAAAGTAAAAATTGCCAGAACTAATAGAAGAACTGGATTCAAACAGAACAAAAAATGAATAACATGAAACTAAATGTCCAGAGGAAAATCATTATAATTTTGATGACTTTCTGTTTGAAACACTGTTGACTTTTAAAAATGTTTTGTTCCTTCAGATTTAAGGAAACTTCTCTTAAGCTAACTGATCTATAAGAACTTACCCAAATATACCTTGGTGAACAAATGAAACTATTTATTTTTTCTCCATACCTGATCCCATCAAAACTCAGAAACCATCAGGGAGCATTCTTATACATTGATGGCAATGTCTTTATTAGCATAAGTTTCCTAAGATTCTGTTTACCTTGTAACAAGATATAACTGGAAACATTGGTTAGATTACTAAGACTCTGACTACAAGGTCATATTTGAAAGAGACACGTATCTGAATATACTCAGATCTGACCAGGCAGCTCTAAGGAACTGACATTGACTTTATGGAGACAATAAAGCCACTTGGAAGTATCCCCCGGCCACCTGCTTACAGAGTTTCCAGCAGCTTTACCAGGTGACTCAAGAAGGTCATGTCCTGGCAGGTGCAGAAACGGTGGGGTACTGGGTCCCTGAAAAACAGAGAATTTCCCCAAGTCTATAGGTGTTGCAGGTTAAGTCTGATGACAAATATACTGCACAAGTTTTGACTTGGCTTCTGGCCTGGACGGGCTGTTAAATGTTCCAATCTAGAGGTTTCTTATAAAAGTTCCAGCAAAGTAGGTTTTAAAGAGCCTCTATGGTTGATTGCCTTTCTTGCTGCACTTATGTAAATAATCAGACCAAGTTCTTTTTGAAACTACAATTACTTGGTGAGTAAATTAATGTTAATTTGGTTATACTTCGTAGAAATGAGGGTGATTGTAGAGAAAAAATGTTTCAGTAACACACCAGAGTGATTACTTGATTCCAATCCTGTTCATTAAAACCTGGACTAGATCCTGATGTTCTCTAGCTTCCTACAATGTCTGGCTACAAGTCTCAAAACTAACATTACGATTTTTCTCCCACCTTTCTGAGTTGGACTCAAACTGCCTTTTTCCCTGAAGTCCTGAAAAGTAAATACAAACAACACAATGTAAAGTTCAGAAAAACCGCCAGAGCAGCTCACATCGAGATGGTCTTCGTCCCTGTTGCTCTGTGGGCCACTCACGGATCAGCAGACACACTTGAACTACAAACCAGGAAAATCTGTCAGATTGTCACAGCTTGCCGTCACTCTGTCTGAAGATGATCTGAGCTGGACATCTAGAAGTCTTCTCCCCTGGCTACCCTCAGAACTCGGGAACTGCTTTATACTTTGATACAATCGTTAACCATCATTTTGTGTGTTTCCACAGAAATGCCTCTTGTTTAATACCTGATTTCTAGAACCCCAGGCCTTACTTTGAGAACACACCTGCATTCCCCCCTCCTGAAATAAAGTTGAACTAAACTGGCTTATTGTCAGGAGAGTGTCGACCAAACTGAACAATCGTCTAGCCCAACTTTGGACATGTGTAACTTTGGGAAGTTTCAGAGGAGGGAGGGAACTGGCCAAGACTAGGCTGCCCCAAGTTGAGCCACTTTGGTGTGACCATTATTTTCTTAAAAGGAAATGAAACTCACCAGATTTAGGAAAAGCTCTATACCTCCCCCAAAACTGCCTGCTTGTACCAGGAAGAGACCTATTAGTAGGGTGTCCTCTTTACCTAAGACATGGATCTACATAGCAGGACAACCTTTCTTTTGCAAACATGTCCTCTCACCTTCCTGCTAATGCTCTTTCTCCTCTTTGATCCTCATATCCCTATCCCTCTACTTCACTCATATAAGCGTCATGTTGCCTGACTGTCTTTGGAATTCTACATGTCTGTGGATTCACGTTATGCAGTCTATTAATTTTGATTTTGACCTGCTAATCCGCCAATTGTCAATTTGATTCTGATTCAGCCAAATGGACCTTGAAGAGCACAGGAAATACTTCCTCCCCAACAACAGGCACAGGTGAAGTTTCATCAAGGGTCCGACAAGAGTAAGTAGATACCTGCGTCCCTCGGACTCCTGACAAACAGTTCCCTAAGTCAGGGCCTGATCCTATCTCCTGGAAACATGAGATATAAGTCATCCTGCATCAGAGATGGGCACTCATACTGTCCCAGCTGGTGGACCCCCCACCACCCACTGTTCCCAAGCCCCCCCACCTCTAACCTCTCCTTCCCACTCCCATTCTCAGTCCCTGCTTCCCCCAGGTCATGAGGACTCTTACTTTCCTCCCTATCAACCCCTTGTCCAGAACTCCTCGTCCGACTGGGACACAGTCCACAGCCCCTGCCGCATCCCACCTACATGGTCCCTCCTGTTCCTTCATTGTCTGTGCAGAATGGGGATGCCACTATGACACATGAGATTCTGGACTTCCCTGTGAACCCCTCCAATGCTCACACTCCACCCCACCAACTTCACCCCTCCTCATGATCCTGAGACACAGCTTTCCATGACAACATGTTTAGCTTGTGTCCTCTCTCTTCCCCCACACACTGTCAGCTCCCTGAGCCTGCAGACCCTTCCTGTCATGTCCACATATGTCCTACATCCCTAGACTAACATGGTAGGTGCTCAGTAAGTGGTGTGAACGCACACTCACTGGACAGTGCTCTATCCTCCGTCAGACACAGGTGGACTCCCTGTCTCTGGTTCTGTCCTGACCTGTCACAGTGATATGGGATTGTCAAGCCTAATGGTCAAGAAAGAATTCTTGAGACATTTCATGTTGAAAAAAGATGATTTTACTATAGCCCGGGGACAGGACCCATGGGCAGAAAGCTCACTGGGATTGTGAGGAGTGACTGATTATACACTTTTTAATTAGTAGAGGTGAGGGATAGTGTAAATCTCTAAGGAATTTGGAAGCCAGGCTTTCAGGAATCGAGGGGCTAGCTGCTGTGAAGACGAGGTTACTTCAGTCTTTAATAAAACACACACATGAAGGCGCTAAGGCAGCCATGAGGTCCTTGAGGAAGGTCACACTCCGCATGGGTCAGGGATCTACCAGGGGCTGCAGCTGTAGGAGATTTACTTTAAGCGACATTTCTCCTGCCTTTGTTTCCCTCATCAGCTGACTCTGTTACCCGGGCAGCCTGCCCCTGGCACCCAGGAGTTTCTCCTCAATAGGAGAAAACCAAACAATGTCTTCCTGCTTAGGAGAGCCTGGAGGGACTGAATTTAAGAGAATTTGGAATATTTTGTAGCCAATGTTCCTTGAGATTAGTTCAGACTACAGTTTAGACCAAACAAAGGAATGAGCTGACTTGGCCAAGGAGGGGGAGCTGCACAGGGAGACCCGTTGCTGAGAGACAACAGGTTTTTGTCTCACTTCCCCACAGGTCGGGAGCAGTGTGTGACCACTGAAACTGCTGTCATAGGACTGGCAGTAATACTCAGCCTCGTCCTCAGCCTGGAGCCCAGTGATGGTCAGGGTGCCTGAGCTGCCAGACTTGGAGCCAGAGAATCGATCCGGGACCCCTGAGGGTCGGTTGCTATTACCATAGATGATGTTTCTGGGGGCTTTTCCTGGGAGTTGTTGGTACCAGCTCACATAATTACTACCGATGGAGCTGCTTCCAGTGCAGGAGATGGTGACCGTCTGGCCCAGAGCCCCAGACACGGAGGGCGGCTGAGTCAGCACAGACTGGGCCCAGGACCCTGCAAGGGGGAGAGACACAGACAGGGTGATGCTGGGGTCGAGAGACAAAAAGAGGAAGGAGGGCCCCACAAGTCCTCCCAGGGCCCCTTCCCATGTCCCTGCATCCAGTCACCTGTGCAGTGAGCGAGGAGGCTGAGGAGGAGAGGGGACCAGGCCATGGTGGAGGTCATCACCGATCCTGCCTTCTGTGGCCCCACAGCTGAGCAGAGCCTCCCCTCATCTCTCCCTTCCCCTCTTCATCCTCTGAGAGAGGGAGGGCCCATCCATGCAAATGAGACCCCCAGACCCCTGACCCCTCCCTGGTCCTGGTCAGGTCCTCTGCTTCAGCATGTTAGGGGGTTGGGCAGGGGAGGGGCTGTGTGGGGCCAGGGGTGGGGAGGTCCCAGCTGTGAGCCCTGAGCAGAGGGCACAGGCAGGGCCAGGTGGCAGGGCCCAGCTCTGATCACCCCTGACTCCTCAGAAATGGAATCAGAGTGCCCCCTGGTGTCCAGACCCAGACACACCATGGTGTGACTTGGTGACCAGGGCCCATCAGACACATGTCCACACACCTCTCAACTGTTTTGACCACTGTTCCCTGCATTTGGGCCTGACCAGGTGTCCCTATATGTCACCTCCCACTAAGTCAGGACTCACTCTATGCCCTGCTAAGAGTCGTCAGAATGAGTCTGTCCATGGTTCCCTTCTCTGCTCCTGCGTCACGACTGAGGTGGTGTCTCTACACAAACTCTTCTAGATCAGGATCCAGTCCTGAGCAGTGACGGTCCCCATGGACAAAGGGTCGCTTCTGTGCAGGATGCTGGGACTTTGCTCTTATGTGCCTTCTCTCTGATTTCCAGAGCTCTCCTTATTCTGAGAACCCCACAGCACTGAAGACATGGGGAGCTCTTCTCTCCAGGTTGTGGGTAGAGGCCGTCACGTGTATTCCTAGAGGGTTACACACGGAGCATCTTTGTCACCCGTCACTCTTTCTCCCTGCTTGAAACAACAGGCCTCCACACACTGGCCAGGGATTCCCTCCTCGGCTCTGTCCTCCCAGCACAGACACGAGTCTGCAGGAGCCCTGCCACATGAGTGTGTGCGGCCCTGACCTCAGAGCTCAAAGGGCAAATCTGCTGGAAATTCTGGGAAGAAAGTAGTGACAGCTCTAGGTGCTCTGACAGGGACCTAGTGACACAGTTTATGTGTCAGTCCCCACGGAGCCAACCTCGTACTTAGGATGAACGTGTGTTATTTTATACGTAATTCTATTCAGTAAGATCAATTTAAACTCAACGACAATGTCAGTGTGAAGATGCAGGTACAATCAGGAGTATACTTTCCTCAGATCTGTGCTTAGTGCAGAGAGAATCTGGGTGGAAAACAGTGGTCCAGAAATGCCTTCTGTTCTCAGGAGAATTCGGGTTTATAGTCTTTGTCTAAAATCACTTATTTGTACCATGTGTCTGGTTTCCCAGGTAGGAAAGGTCAACGTGGTGCCCAGTGAAACCCCTTGAGGGGCCTGTTCCTATGAACTCAGAACCATCCTGCTGACAAAATTATCAAACACAGAGCATCCAGGACAGAGGGATTTGGGGTCAGACCACTTTCTGGGGCGAGCACAGCTCTAGTCCCTGCAACTGTGTCCAGCATGTTCAGGATGGAACCTTTATTCATTCAGCCACCCATGACTACAGGAATGGATATCTACCACCCAAGGCCAACTGGACCCAGAAGTTTTTGTGAAAGGTCCTACATGTGAGTGGTGGCAAGGTGGAGATAAGGGGGAAGGTGTCCCTGAAATCATAGGCCCTGTGCCCCTGGGTTGGGACAGAAGACTTTCCATCAGTGTGCAGCCTGGCTGGAGGTGTTAATGGGGTGACTTAGGGAGGGACAGCCCAGGACTAAGAGGACAGGGAGGGTGTGTCTCATGTCCCCCATGGGCCTTGAGCTCCAAGGGAGCAGCACTGAGCCTGGGGTCCCAGAATCAAGGTACTGATCAGCCTCAGGCCCTCCAGGGAACCCAGAGATGATGGGGGGCTGAGCTGCCCATGGGGACAGGGACTCCCCCTGGGATTCCTGAGCATCAGCTTCATCCCAGGACCAAAAATGAAGCTATGTGACCCCTGTCCCTCACTCCCGAGGAATGTTTCTCCATGGTGATTCTCTTTATAAACCCCCAGGGTCCTGATCCTGCCTTTAGAGGTAAGGATCTCAAAGATTTTTACTGGAAAAGGATTTATTTTGGCCAGGAAGACTCATGTGAGAGCAAAACTATTAACAATTTACTGAATCAGAAGTCCAGGTCCTGATGAGTAACAAGAAGTCTGTTGGGGTACCTGGGTGGCTCAGTAATTAAGCGACTGCCTTCAGCTCAGGTCATAGTCCCCGGGTCCCGGGATCGAGCCCCGCATTGGGCTCCCTGCTCAGCAGGAAGCCTGCTTCTCCCTCTCCCACTCCCCCTGCTTGTGTTCCATCTCTCGTTGTGTCCCTCTCTGTCAAATAAATAAAATCTAAGGAAAAAAAACCCTCAATTTTTATCTCTACAGACCCAAGACCTACAGCTATGGGGTTTTCAGGTGTCTGGAAGCCCAGGGTAGGGGGGAACACACAGCCCCCTGCTTCCTGCCCCGCATCCCAGCCAGACCCAAAGGCCCCCGTGTCCTCAGGGGTCTACCAGGGAGTGAGAAAAAGATATTGCTGATGGTTTTGTGTGTGTGAGAAAACACTACAGCCTGATACTTTAGGAATTATAGAAAAATATTTCTGTGGTCAAATTCCTGTCGAGAGAATTCTAGGAATGAGAATCTGGAGCATAAGAAAAATAACGACATATCTTAAGATATGCAGGCGATCCTTTGTCTGTGGATTCTTCCAAGACTCCCCATGGGTGGGGGCATCAGTTAATTCTGAAGTGGGTCAAAATCAGCAGATCCCATGTGCAAATACATAAAGGTAGATGAATACATCCTTTTCACGAAATGTAATAACTTTACTTTCATATTAATGAGACTGACTGAGGGGTGTCTAAGGGGCACAGTAGGTTTAGCTTCCGACTCTAGGTTTGTCTCAGTTCCTGATCCCAGTGTCCTGAGCTCCAGCCCCGCAAAGGGCTCCGCACTGAGAGCAGAGCCTGCTTAAGACGATCTCTCCCTCTCTGTCTGCCTTTCCCAAATGTTCACTCTCTAAAATAAATAAATAATTCTCTAAAAAAATAAAGAGACTGACTGGGAGTGTTGGGCACACAAAATGGAGCCTGGGGTGAGAGCAGGAAGGAGAATGTGGGGGCTTGCATGCAGCTGTATTTTCTGGTCTCTCTCCTGCCTGGAGATGGACACTGGAGACTGGAAACTACAGCAAGGTCATTTCCAGTTTTCTCTGAAACCCTGATGTGGAGACAGAGCTCAGCCTGAAGAGCCAGAGGGAGAGACTGACGCCTGAGGGACGCGGGAGCCTAGAGGAGAAGAGGAGGAGGGTCTGGGGGGTGTTGTCAGGGAGAGTCTGGAGGATCCGGTCCAAGTTCACGTGCAGCTGGTTCAGAGAGAGGAGACTGTGTCTGTGACCAGGGTCATTGTCAATGTATCAGCTGTGGATACATCAGTCGTGACACAAGGTCACACTTCATGGAATAAGATGATAGAACGGATTGTGGAGGAATGTTCGTGGGCAGTATGTTCAGCCGTAGACACAGAATTCATTCCTGTCCATCTTCTCCAGGTTGAGTGGGGATGTGCGGTTGGGCTCGGATATCTCATGTGTCTGTGTCTTCCTCGGATGCCCCCATTTTATGTCACTTTCCGTGCATTACATGACTCTTCCTCTTTCCCTGTTGAAGGATAGATCGTCGTGCAGAAGAGACCACCCTGCTATGTCTCTCCAGGTAAGTTTCTTATTGAAAAGCGGCTCAGAAACAAGATCCGTGGGTCCAGAGGTTTTAGACCCACTTCCTCCTTATCTGAGACGCTGTGAGGAGCGGTAGCTGCTCCCACCGCCGGGAGCTGTAGCCCAGTGATAGTCCGCCTCGGCCTCAGCCTGCAGCCCCGAGATGCGCAGAAGCCCCGCATTGGCCGAGGCGTCTTTAGAGCCCGAGAAGTGGCTGGGGACCCCGGAGCCCTGGTGCTTATCGGAGTCTGAGGAGTAGAAAGCAGACCCCGGGGAGGGCTCCCTGGCTGCTGCTGGATCTAGTAGATGTTCGAGCCACCAACACTGATGTCCCTGCTCAGGGTGCAGGTGAGTCTGTCTGTCGTTCCCAGAGATGCAGAGAGGGAGGGCAGCTGCTCAGCACGGGCTGGGACAGGGAGCCTGCAAACACAGACGTTAATGGGACAAGAAACAGGGAGATATTTATCAAGATGCTGACTTCAGGAAGAGTGACTTTGAGGGCTGCCCAGGTTCCCTGAGGCCTGGACCTACCTGTACAATAGGAGAGGAGGGTGAGGAGGACAGGACTCCAGGCCCTGGTGACACAGACTCTGGTCCCAACAGTGGGCCGGGCTGCCCCAGGCCTCCTTTCCTCCTGCAGCTTCTGCCACAGGTGGGGCTGTCCATGCAAACGGGGTCCACCCAGTGACTGCCCAGCCCCTCCCTGAGCCCTGGTGTTGGGGCTCAGCTCACACACAGAGGGAGGAGGATGGGGGTGGCTTCAGCCCTGGGGAGAGCCCTGGGAGGATGCACCTGCTGAGACCACACATAGGTCCCTGCTCAGGGGACTCTGCCAAGCAAGAGGGGACACAGCTGCTGAGTCCCCATCAGGGAGCACAGGGCCAGTCCCCACTTCATTTCTCTTTGAGGGAATGCTCCTCACTGAGCTGCTATGTAGAGACCCCAGGGCAGTCCCACCGCGCCCCCTGCTGGTCACGGGTGCAGCCGTCACTGTGTCCCAAAGCCCTGAGAGCCCCGCTGATTTCTGCAGCTCCCCACATCCCTGTGGATCCACACATCCGTGGACCAAGTCTCACTACAGGTTTCCCCTGCTGTCTGAAACTCCATCATCCCTAAGAAACCTTAGTAAGCCACGATGGCATAAGGCGAGAAGCAATTAACATTAATTTGTATGCACAATTTTTTGCATGTTTCCAGGCTCAAAAAGAAATCAGTCCTAGGCTCCTCTGATACCCAAGGACACATTTTGCTGTCAGATGTAGAACACGAATGGCGATAACGCGCATGTGATAACACACACCGTTCACAGCCGCGGTGGCCTGTGGCTGAGCTGCTGGCTGTGACTCCCGGGGAAGCAGCTGGAAGGCGCCCGTCATGCTGGTTGGGTTGTGCACCGTCTCTGGAGAGGCTCCTGCAAACCTCACGCTGGATGCTAAGTTGGCGCTTCTTTTTTTGTGAAACTGAAAATCCTCTTCAGATTGCTTTGAGCAGTAAAAGCAGCTATTAATGTAAATATTTCATAAAAGCAAAGAGGTGTAAAGAGAACTTTCCAAGTTGGGGGTACCTATACTATGTTTCTGATCTGTGTGCCTGTTTACTGTAATTTCTCACTCCAGGGGGAGCCGTGGTCCATGCGAGGTGAAAATATGTGCATATACAATTACAGGACTTTCTAGACAAAGCTGAATGACCCAGGTGCGCAGGGGGGCACGTGTGTCACCGAGGAGGGGACAGTGGAGCTGCTTTGCAGAAGTTGTAGGGGCTGTTTCTGGGAAAGGCATAGAAACAGAATTTTGGGGACGCCTGGGTGGCACAGTCGGTGGAGCGTCTGCCTTCGACTCAGGTCATGAACCCAGGTCCCGGGATCGAGTCCCGCATCGGCCTCCCTGTTCAACAAGGAGCCTACTTCTCCCTCTGTCTGCGGCATCCCCTGCTTGTTCTCTCTCTCTCTCTCTCTCTGACAAAAAATAAATAAATAAAATCTTTAAAAAAAATCCCTACCTGCATTTTTTACACTTTTTCTAGTGTAGTAGAAGTTAAATGTGAAATTGTAATGTTTCCAGAGGTGTTCAATGTCTGAGTAATGACTTCCAGAAGCCTTCCCTTCCTCACTGCACCATGGGTCCAACTCACCTTTCACTCCGCACATGATTCCCACACTTCTAGACTCAAAGGCCCTTTGACTCAACTTCTGTGACTGTGATCAGCCACTTCCCTGAGATGGTGTGCTCAAGGCAGTGGGAGGGATCTTCCCCACTGAGCTCAGGAATGTCCTCAGGTCTGCTAGCACAGACCCCAAAGTCCTCCCTCCCCTAAGTGTCCATCCTGACCTGGCCCCGCCCACCTTCCTGCCCCCAATGCAGCCCTTCCCCTTGCTCTCTGAACTCCAGCTTCTCTCTTTCCTATTACTCAAAACCCTGAATTCCCACCCCTTCCATGGTTTCCAAGCTGCCTCCTCCTCAGCTTAAAGGGGGAAATACGCTACAACGTGAGTCATGCAGAAAACACATATTTTGGCAACTCTGAGTAGCTCCTTAGAGCTGGATACGGGCATATCATCACAGATGGGAAAAGACAATATATAGGCTCATTTGCAAGGTAAGCAAACTATAGACAATAGTGCAAACAACAGCCCGCATCCATATCCAAACACAAGGTCATGAACATGACTCTTCTTGTGGACTCTCCCACTCCTCTTTGTCCCTCATCCTGCTCCCTTCCTGAATATGAAGCCGATCCAACCCCTCCATCATCAGTGCATGGTCTTCACTGGTACAAGGACTTCATGAGCATTAGCACACTACTTTCATGTTCAATGTTCCAAAACTCTTGTGCATAAAAGCAATGGATTCCAACTACTCTCGCATAAATGTATTAGTGTTGTCTTTTCCGATATTTCCAGAGAAAGAGAGAAACTGAGTATCTCTAAGATTTCTGATCTCATGAAATTCTCAGTAAGCCCGGGATGGCACCAGGGGGTAGGTAGGGAATGGGCAGAGGGCCACCTGCTTCTCCCAGGTCATACATCCTGACCCATTGCACTTCTTGTCATTGCCCCCCAGCAAGAGTGGGGACCACTTTGCTTCTGGAAACAAAGTAATTCTCTTGCACTTAGAGACCAATAACTACAGAGGATATAATTTTTATTGAACTCATACATATCCACAAAATCTAGAGCATGAAGTCTTCTGATCTCAATCGGACATGTAACTATAGAAACCATGATCTGAGCTGTGTTTGGTCCCAGACAGGAACATGGCAGTGATGAAGAAGACTGGAACAGGGGTGGAGGGTGTAAGTTACCACTTTACCCATGGACCAGGAGCTCTTTGTGATGTTTGATTGTATTTAGCTCTGGAACAATGAGAATCAGCCTGTCCTTGGGGTGAAGCGCAGAGGTGGTAAAGAAGTCAGGGCAGTTGGCCTGTCCCAGGCTTGTCTTATCCTCCCTGCTGCTGCCAGGGAAATGAAAATGCTCTTTATGCCAATTTGCGCCCCCTTCCAGACTCTCTCAGCCCTCACTTCATTAGTGACTCAGGAGCAGCGGTAGGACGTGAGGACAAAAGAGTCTAAGGGCAGATCCTTCTCTGAGTGGGACCCCGGAGGGAGTGGATGGAACAGCCATGGGGACACGCACAGGACCCTGCCCAGGAGCCTCTGCCGGGCCCTGAGGGACCAGGCTGCTGGGTCTCACCAGGGATCACAGGGGGCAGCTCAGCCTCTGCCCAGCCCTGAGCCCAGGGGGCTCCCCCAGTTGGGAGGGTCCTCCTGAAGGGCCCAGGGAGATGCACAGTGCCCCCTGCTGGTCACACAGCCCTCTCTGTGTCCTCAGTGTCCTGAGGTTAACATCCAGAGCTGTGTCACCAGCCTTCAACGATGACTTGAACACCTAACTGTGTGAAGCACACTTTTGGGTCTGATTGAAAGAACCTGATTACAGTGTCTATGATTTGAGAAGCTTCCAACATGAGGGAAAGGTCATCAAGAAATAAACACTGCTGTGAGTATGGGAATGTCTAGAAACAGAAGTCATACAAAAGAGTGAGATTATCCCACCCCCTGGACATTGAGGGAGCTCCTCTGAAGAAGGCTGAGACCTGCACAAAGCATGAACCTCCGTCCCTGAAGGGAGAACGCTGGCTCCCACCGTCTGCTGATTATTGACTTCATTGTTCAAATCCAGGCACGACTCAGAAACATCACAATTACGGAGCCCCTCATCTGACGGGACACAGCTCTGTCCACTGGACTAAGGGGCTCATGTGCAGTGTCCTTTTCCTTTTTCAAACCACCTGTTCGACCGGCCTCAGCTCCTCACCTTGCTGCCCTCCTCCTTCAGGGCGGCAGGTTCATGCCTTCGTAGGGCAGCGCATGGGATGACGTCCCACCGGGCCCTCCATCATGGACCCCAGACGCCTAGGTGACTCTCTGTGCCCACACTAGGATGCTGTCGCTGTGCTTAGAGTTTAGTGAGCTGTGACCACACAGCCCCACAGTGTGGCCGCCCTCACAGTGTCCTGTACGGGAGTGACTCCAGCACAAACACAGTCACTGGGCTTCACACACTCTCCCCCCTCCTCCCCCCTCCCCCTCCTGTCCATCCCTGGCCTCTTCACCACCTCTAGATTCCTGCCTCCCCCAAAATGTGCCACAGCGACCAGTACAGAGAACGCGGCCTTGTAGATGCTCTTCGTTCCGAAGAAATGTGCATTTAAAATCCATAAAAATTCTATTTTTGGACTTGAGAGCTTATTTCCTTTAAATTTTGATTAATAGCCTACTCTTCGAATACACATCTTAATGGAGGACATCTTTGTGACCTCAAGCCTTGGTCATTTTATGAGAAGCTGGTAAAAAATCGGTGTGCAGAGTTTTAATTGCTCTCACGTGTGATTATGAATAAAGTTTCCATAAACATTCACATGCGGGTTTTCCTCTAGAAGGCTTTTCTTTTTTTTTTTTGGCTTTCCTAGTTCTGAGTTCAGCAGTTTTATATATTCCACACGAACATCCAACACTCACTGGAACTGCCATCTGGTTAAGGCTAAGCCAGTAATGAGGGCAGGTGACAGGGAGCTGCCCTGTCCCTCTGCAGAGCAGGGGCGGTGCTGAGGGCCCATGCTAGCTTCGTGACCCGACAGAGCTTCGGGTACTGAAAACTCAGACGATGATAAAGGAATGCACACTAGCCTAGAAGTACATTGTCCCAGCTCGTGAGGACAAGACTTTCTCTTTCCTTCGAGGCCCTTCGTGTACAAATGGGCCTCTCGAGGGACTCGGAGGACAGAAAGGAGAGAAGGAGCCACCGGTCCCAGGCGGTGCCCCAGGACGGACCTGGGCCCAGGGCGTCAGCACAAGAATGAGGAGAATTACAGGGGGAGCCTAAGCAGGCAGCTGGGGTGCTCATTCACTTTGCAGGGGGGTAAGTAGGTTTTTGTTTCACTTCCCCACAGGCCGGGAGCACTGTGTTCCCACTGAGACTGCTGTCCCCTGCTGAGCAGTAATACTCAGCCTCGTCCTCAGCCTGGAGCCCAGTGATGGTCAGGGTGCCTGAGCTGCCAGACTTGGAGCCAGAGAATCGATCCGGGACCCCTGAGGGTCGGTTGCTATTATTATAGATGATGGTTCTGGGGGCTTTTCCTGGGAGCTGTTGGTACCAGCTCACACCATATCTCCCGATGTTGGAGCTGCTTCCAGTGCAGGAGATGGTGACCCTCTGGCCCAGAGCCCCAGACACGGAGGGCGGCTGAGTCAGCACAGACTGGGCCCAGGACCCTGCAAGGGGGACAGACACAGACAGGGTGATGCTGGGGTCGAGAGACAAAAAGAGGAAGGAGGACCCTTCATTTCCTCCGAGGGCCCCTTCCCCTGTCCCTGCATCCAGTCACCTGTGCAGTGAGCGAGGAGGCTGAGGAGGAGAGGGGACCAGGCCATGGTGGAGGTCATCACCGATCCTGCCTTCTGTGGCCCCACAGCTGAGCAGAGCCTCCCCTCATCTCTCCCTTCCCCTCTTCATCCTCTGAGAGAGGGAGGGCCCGGCCATGCAAATGAGACCCCCAGCTCTCTGACCCCTCCCTGGCCCTGGGTCATATCCCTCTGCCTGTGGATGTCAAGGACATGGGCAGAGGAGGAGCTGTGTGGGGCCAGGGGGTGGGGAGGTCCCAGCTGTGAGCCCTGAGCAGAGGGCACAGGCAGGGCCAGGTGGCAGGGCCCAGCTCTGATCACCCCTGACTCCTCAGAAATGGGACTAGAGTGACCCCTGCTGTCTAGACCCAAACACACATTGTGTGACATGGTGCCCCAGGCCCATCAGACCCATCTCTGCATCGCCCCCCAACTGCTTTGTCCACTGCTCCTTGCATTAGGGCCTGACCAAGTGTTCCTATGTATCACTTCCCCTTAAGTCAGGACTCCTGGATGCCCTGCTAAGAGTCTTCAGAATGAGTGTTCATGGCTCCCTTCTCTGCTCCTGTGTCAGGACTGGGTGGTGTCTACACAAACTCTTCTTAGAGATCAGGGTCCAGAGTAGTGACAGCTCCCCATGGACACAGGGTCGCTTCTGGGCAGGAAGCTGGGACTTTCCTCGTATGTGCTTTCTCCCTGATTTCCAGAGCTCTCCTTCCTCTGAGGTCCCCACAGCACTGAGGAGACAAGGAATGAGATTGTGGGTAGAATCCGTCCCCTGCATTTCTAGAGGTTTACACACTGAACATCTTTGTCACCTGTCACTGTTTCAAACTGCTTGAAACAACACTTGTCCACACACTGGCCAGGGATTCCCTCCTCGGCTCTGACCTCCCAGCACAGACACGAGTCTGCAGGAGCCCTGCCACGTGAGTGTGTGTGGCCCTGACCTCAGAGCACAGAGGACAAACATGCTGGAGGTTCTAGGAAGAAAGGAGTGACAGATGTAGATGCTCTGACAGGGACCTAGTGACAGAGTTTATGTGTCAGTCACCACGGAGCCAACATCATATTTAAGAAGAATGTGTGTTATTTTATACATCATTCCATTCAGTAACATTGAATTAATGGAACAGGAATGCCTTCTTTTCGCAGGAGAATAGGCTTTTATATACTTTTTCTAAAATCACTTATTTGTACCGTGTGTCTGGTCGCCCACGTAGGAAAGGTCAATGTGGTGCCCAGTGAATTCTCTTGAGGGGCCTGTTCGGATGAACTCAGAACCATCCTGCTGACAAAATTACCAAACACAGACAGAACTTCTAGGACAAAGGATTTGGGGTCAGACCACTCTCTGGGTTGGACACAGCTCTAGTCCCTGCAACTGTGTCCAGCACGTTCAGGATGGAAGCCTTATTCATGCAGTGCCCAATGACCACAGGAATGGATTTTACCACCCGAAGCCAACTGGACACTGAAGTTTCTGTCAAATATCCCAAAGGTGAGGGGGAGAGAAGTGGAGATAAGTGGGAGTGTGTCCCTGAGGTCACAGGCCCTGTGGCCCTGGGTTGGGACAGAAGACTTTCCATCAGAGTGCAGCCTGGCTGGAAGTATCACTGGGGAGTGACTAAAGAGTGACAGCCCAGCCCTGAGAACACAGGGAACATGTGTCACTTGTCCACAAGGGTTTTGAGTTCTGAGGCTGGGGTCCCAGAATCAACGTACTGATCAGCCTCAGCCACTGACTGGATCCCACAGATGGACGGGGTTTGAGCTGCCCGTGGGGACAGGGACTCCCCCCTGAGATTCCCGAGCTTCAAACTCATCCCAGGACAGCAGGTGTTCAGAGCCCATCCTGGCTGCCCTGGGGACAGGACCCCATTCACACTAGATGTCCCCAGTTTTCCTATTGAGGAGGATTCTGCCTTCTGGAAATTGTGACCCTGAGGATGGCTGGGTGAGCACAGGTTGACCCTGACTGCTGGAAGGACAGAGAAGCCTGGATTCCGCAGAGGCCCAGGCACACTATTCACTCGGAGGGAGGAGAGGGGTGTGTGTGTGTGTGTCCAAAACTGAGGCTACCTCACACCTGTCCCTCTTTTGACTTTGAAATACCCTGAGGGATGTTTCTCCTTGGGGGTTCTCTTTGTATACTTCCAGCATCCTGACCCTGCATTTAGAGGTAAGGAACTCAAAGATTTTTACTGGAAAAGCACTTATTTAGGCTAGGAGGGCTCATGTGAGAGCAAATCTGTTCACCATTCACTGAATCGGGAGTTCAGGTCCTGTTGAATGACAAGAAATCTGTCAATTTTTTACCTCTGCAGACAGAAGACCTACAACAGTGCAGTTTTCAGGTGTCTGGAAGCACAGGTTGGGGGGGGAGCATGCAGAGTTCCACACTGAGCGCAGAGTCTGCTTAAGACTCTCCCTCTCCCTCTGCTACTCCCTGCTGTGCCCTCTCTCTCTCTCTCTCTCTCAAAAAAATAAAGAAACCTCTAAAATAAACAAAGAGACTGACTAGGAGTTGTGAACAGAAAAATGGGGCCTGGGTCTAAGAGCAGGAAGGAGAATGTGGGGGGTTGCATGCACCTATATTTTCTGGTCTCTCTCTTGCCTCGAAATGGGTCCTGGAGACTGGAAACTACAGCAAGGTCATTTCCAGTTTTCTCTGAAACCCTGATGTGGAGACAGAGCTCAGACTGAAGAGCCAGACGGAGAGACTGACGCCTGAGGGACGCGGGAGCCGAGAGGAGAAGAGGAGGAGGGTGTGGTGGGTGTTGTCAGGGAGAGTCTGTAGGATCCAGTCCAAATTCACATGTGGATGGTTCAGAGAGAGGAGACTGTCTGTGACCAGGGTCATTGTCAATGTATCAGCTGTGGATACATCAGTCGTGACACAAGGTCACACTTTATGGAATAAGATGATAGAACGGATTGTGGAGGAATGTTCGCTGGGCAGTATGTTCAGCCGTAGACACAGAATTCATTCCTGTCCATCTTCTCCAGATTGAGTGGGGATGTGCGGTTGGGCTCGGATATCTCATGTGTCTGTGTCTTCCTCGGATGCCCCCATTTTATGTCACTTTCCGTGCATTACATGACTCTTCCTCTTTCCCTGTTGAAGGATAGATCGTCGTGCAGAAGAGACCACCCCGCTATGTCTCTCCAGCTAAGTTTCTTACTGAAAGTGGCTCAGAAACAAGATCCATGGGTCCAGAGGTTTTAGACCCACTTCCCCCTTATCTGAGACGCTGTGAGGATCGGTAGCTGCTCCCACTGCTGTGAGCTGTAGCCCAGTGATAGTCCGCCTCGGCCTCAGCCTGCAGCCCTGAGATGCGCAGAAGCCCTGCATTGGCCGAGGCGTCTTTGGAGCCCGAGAGGCGGCTGGGGACCCCGGAGCCCTGGTGCTTATCGGAGTCTGAGGAGTAGTACAGCAGACCCCGGGGAGGGCTCCCTGGCTGCTACTGGATCCCTTAGATGTTAGATCCGCCAACGTGATGTTCCTGCTCAGGGTGCAGGTGAGTCTGTCTGTGGTTCCCAGAGATGCAGAGAGGGAGGGCGGCTAGGTCAGCACGGGCTGGGACAGGGAGCCTGCAAACACACACACTCATAGGATATTGGATAGGTTCAATGTAAATTTCCTCTAGACTCGGAAGCAGAGGCGTGATGCAGGCTGTTCCCCGAGGCCTGTCCCTACCTGTGCAGTAAAAGAGCATCCCCAGGAAGACAGGAGTCCAGTCCATGGTGACACAGACCCACGTTCCCTAGTGGGCTGGGCTGCCCAAGCCTCCCTTTCTCCTCCAGCCTCTGCCAAATGTGGGCTCTATATGCAAATACAGTCCATCCAGTGAGTCCCTGCCCCTCACTTTCCCTGAGCCCTGGTGCTGAGCTCAGTTCACATCACACACTGAGGAGGATGGAGGTTGGCTTCAGGCCTGGGGCCAGCCCTGGGAGGAAGCACCTGCTGAGACCACACACAGGTCCCCTTGGGACACTCTGCCAGACCAGAGGGGACACAGCTGCTGAGTCCCATCAGGGAGCACAGGGCCCAGCCCTCAGGCCCAGACTTCTTTGAATGATTCTCACTAATGAGGTGCTTTTTTAGGACAAGGTAGTCCCACAGCGCCACCTAGTGGTCCAGGGCACACATGTCACCAGGGTCCGAAGCCCTGAGAGTCTCGCTGGGGTCTGCATATCACTGGGTCTGATTTCTAGATACCCTGGTCCTTCAGACCTGCTGATGATATTGTTGAATCTCACTGTCAGAAAGAGTCCTGGTCTATGGGAATGTAAACACATACATATATTATGTGATATTTAATTAATGGAACATCTCTTTTGAATGGAGATCAGAGACCAGTAGGGGGAGCTCTCGTGCCCACCACTCCTCAATTGCAGACCCAGCAGGAGGACAGACTTTGCAAGTCTGCAGGCCTGTAGCTAGTCCCTTCCTACCTCAGGAAGAGGAAGACTTCTTCCTGCCCTGGCAAAAGCCCAGCAATGAGAAATTGTCACAACGCCACCAATGACAAGCCCTGTAATTAGAATTCCCTTTTACTCCCATGGACTTTTTGTCCCTCCCACACTCACCCTTTGCTCCATAAAAGAGCTTCCTTATCCTTTGTTCTCCACACTTGCTTGTGGTTTTGCCATACTTTACCTGTCCGGGATTTCAAGTTTTTGCTTTCCTTCAATAAACCCATTATCACTGTGGAAAATAAATGGCACATTTGTATTTAACGTACAGAAAACAACTGAAGTGGTCAGTGACCCCTGCAGGAGATTCTAGAAAAAGCTGAAGGACCCTTATGTGCAACACCTGATGTCCCACATCAGGGGACAGTGGATCTGGTTTTGTTTGTTTGCTTGTTTGAATGTCCTGCAAGGGTTCTTCAGGGCATCAGTATAAAATGGACATATTCTAGGGTATAAAAATGCTCAGTGATATGTTCAAAAGATTACAGTTTGGTAAAATTCACTAGATATGTAATTGTCATAACATCTGTAGATTCAGTTGATTTGGTAATATAGGAAAATTAATAAATTTTATAGGCTTAACACTGGTGAATAACCTGAGATTTTTCTCAAAAATTTAGGTATATCTAAGTAAAGTGGGTGTTTTGTGCATATCTGTGTCATATATTTTTTGTTGGGATTTTTCCCCAGGTTTGACCAATTGCAAATAAGCAAATAATATAATAACATCATCAATATGATCAACTTAAATATGATAAAACAATAAAATAAAATAAGATCATTTTCCCACCGTAAATTCTTGTTGATTATCATGTCCTGCTTCCTAGCAAGATCAGTATTTTAAAGTCCTACTGCAGATATTTTGACTGCCTCTTTAGACCAGAGTAGAAACTCACATTTGCTCAAACTCCCGTTCATATAGACTTGTATCAACTCAGCAAATGTCCCCAGACTTGTTGCTGGATCTTTTGGAAATGATCCAGGATCTTCAGTAAAGAATGCAAGGTCTTTAGGAAAGAATGCAGTAAATAAACCCCTGTTGCCCTCAGGTCCTCTCTCCTCATAGCATTCACACAGAACTTTCACACAGTCAACCAATGGCTTAAATCCTTCAGGTGTTCCTAACTTCTTTTGCAGAAACTATATCACATTAGCCCCACTGAGATGCCCTTTCGTGTGGTGGTCACGCCTAGCTGCACACCCACCTGCGGCCCCTGTCCTGGTCCTCAGTGCCCTGGCCTCATCACTCTTCTGTCCTTGGACCCCCCTGAGCTCCTGCCCCTCCCATGGCCCCCACACCAGCTTCTCTGTCTGTTGGCAGTAGCTGGGCTTCATTCCCTGGTCCGAGTGAGGACACACATGTTGTCACATTGGACTATCACGTAATAGCAGGACTCACATACATCATGCCTGGTAGGAACAGACACATATGTACTGTGGACGTATCTGATGTTGCACAAAATCCTACAGAATGGACACTGCACCCATCCCCCACCACCCCCATCATCAATACGAGTGAGGTATTTGATTAGAACAATTCCTAAGCAGCACAGAAGTAATCAGTCGTATATTGCCTGCCTTCATCTACTTCTCCCTGGCAGAACCATCTCTCCTGTGAACACGGAGCCCACACACCCGTCATTCCTGCATCATGAGATTTTCTGCCAGGACCTTTGTGGGATTTGGGGCTGAGGAGTTGAGACTGGACTTCCACGGACCACAGAGCTGATTTTGAGCTCGGTATTTAACACATTTGGACAAGTGATCATCTCACAGTCCCTTAGTCAAGTGAGCTGTTAGCAGGAATTCATCCAACTAAATCATATTCTTCAGTTTCTTTGAAATTTAATGTGTCTCCTCTCCTTAGCATTTACTCCACCATCTACCTGCTCCCTGTTGTTTCTTACCCAAGACTAGAGGCCATCATGTCCTATGTATATACATACAATTATTCACCCTTATAAAAGGAGGAAGTTAAATCTAGAGGACATTATGGGAAGTGGGATAAGCCAGGCCCTGAGGGCAAATCCTACCTGATTACCCTCACAGTGAAACTCCCAGAAGCAGAGAAGAGAAGGGTGCTTGCCAGGGCTAGGGTAGGGGAAATGGGAAATATTTGTTCAGTGAGTATAAAATTTTAGTTTTGCAGGATAAATAAGCCTCAGAGAATTGTGATACAACATAGCCTCTCTAGCTTATAATACAATATTGTGTGCTTTAAAATATGTTAAGGAAAAGGATCCCATGTCATGTGGTGATGGAGTGAGGAGCCCTAATAATGATGCAGGGAGTGTATTTTGGGTGCTGAGGTGAATACAATCGTTGCTTTCATAACAAATTAGATAATTGATTTGACTCTTTTCAAAAAGTATCAAGCATATACAAAATTGTTTGGAGATAGAAAAGTTGGGGTTACTACTTGGCAAAAGAAAGTGAGGGCCATCCATGAGTCCTTGTTGTCAATCAACAAATGGGGTGGATAGGGCGTCAAGAGGGAAGCCGAGTCCCCGGGGGAGAACGTGTGGAGTGAGAAGACTGGGGAAGCCACATCACTGAGGGGCACGTGGAAGAGACTCAAACCTAGCTGAGAGGGTGAGAGCGCCCCACTGTTATTTGTCACTTTAATTGTTCACCTATGATCACAAGTGATTTCTTTCTACATCTGCTTTGGTGTCAAGGTGACAAGGCAGGAGGCTGGGTGGGAGGACTAGCACCTCCTCTATTTAAGTGAGGTTGGGCAGGAGAATATTGGTGAACGTGAAAGAAAGTACATTTTTCTCTCTCCCTTTCCCTGCTGATTTCCTCAATTCTTTAAATCCCTGTTCCTCCTCACTTATTACAATCACGGATCCCGTTATCATCATTGTAATCCATCCTTTATAACTGCACCATGGTTAGTCCCACTCACCTCACTAACCCACCCACCTATCCAATCCGCCATGATGCTTTCTCTCCACTTGAACCTCCAGCTGAGTGTGGCTGCAGGTGCACGTGGCCATGCTGACTGCTCCCCTGTGAATGCGTGAGACCCCCTCTAGGGTGTCCCTAGTTCAGACACTGTGTGAGCCTGCATTTCTCACATCCTTCTCCGTAAAGCATGGTTATGTCCTTTCTTTTCTGCAATATGTGGCCAAGCTTCCCTCGATTTCCTTGAAGTTACGAAGTATCTTCCATCCAGACTCCAAATAGGAAAATAGAAGCTGGAAGATGAGCTGCATGAAATCACCTACTACCTGCTGACATATTTGTAGTTTGTTTCCTTATTCAAGACACAAATCAGATGTTCACCATGTTTTCAAATGTGCTTTCATGGGGCACCTGGGTGGCTCAGATGCTTAAGCATCTGCCTTTGGCTCAGGTCATGATCCCGGGGTCCTGGGATGGAGCCCCACGACAAGGTCCCAGCTTGGCAGAGAGTCTGCTTCTCCTTCTCCTTCTGCCTCTCCACCAGCTGTGCTCTCTCTCTTTCTCACTCAAGTGATTAAATAAAATCTTAAAAAAAAACAAAAAAAAAAATAAAACAAATGTGCTTTCATATTCTTCAGGGAATATTATGATTTCCTATAACATACAGATTGCACACATCTCAGGATGCTTCCTCTCAGTATAACAGCACTCCCACTGGTCGTAAGGGTGAGCTTGTTTCAAGCTTATGCACTCCGGGTTTGCTGACCTAAGTCCCTTGGTCCGGAGCAGATCTACCTGAATTTCCTTGACATTTGTAGACCCCTTGAAGGGGTTAACGCCTGACCACATTGGAAGCCGCTGTCAAGTGTGCCAGCAAGTCTGTTCATGGTCATGTCCACACAGAACTGACAGCCTGAGCACCTGCTTCTCCTGCACAGAGCCCCCAGCCTCGCCTGCACCTCCCCCTGGAACACCCTCGGGCGGCACCTGGACGGGGAAGGTGGGCTTTGAGGTGTTTGTCCGCCATCTTCGCAGGGTGCTGGCTTCCTGAATAAAGCACCTTCTTTTGCCACCATTTGCCTCTTGAGTATTGATTTTCCAGTGGTGAACAACCCAGCATGAGTTCAGAACCGGTCGTCTGTCCAGTAACATGAGCATTTTTATTTGTTGGTAATTATACTACTATCATTTTCATTAATTTTAACTAGTGAAAATAATTATTATTGTAATTATTACTGAAATAATGGAAACTATATGTTAGATATTTCTAAAAATTTTACTATTTATCTTATCATTGCAATATTTTTAAACTAAATGCCCTGACCTCTCTGTAAGCAGAAAAATTAGGGATCCCTGTAAAAAAAAAAAAAAAAAGGGAGAGACAACTTTCCTGACCCAAAAGCAGTCATCTTAGGCCCCCAGGTTTTTTCCAATATCTGTGCCCTCAGGATCTACTTGCCCAACACACATCTTCCAGAACCTCTTAGGAAGTGTTTGAACAAAGAAATGCAACAACCACAGTAGGTAAGGATTTTAAGAGAACAAAGGGAATGCAAAATCTGCAGTCTCTACCAGACCAGGACATAGTGTAACCACATCAGAGACAATAACTCGGTGGTAAACTCCCAGGGCTGTGTCAAAAGTGAAGACTAACCGAACGCACATTCTTGAGTTCTTTTTGCAGCACGAAACCATTCCCCAGAGGGTTAGTGATGTTAAAACTGTCACCAGCAAGACCCCCAGGGAAACCCCTTCTTCTTCACAGGAATGTTAACCTTACATTTCAGAGGCAAACAGCACGAATGGTCCCACAGCCGTGATGGGTTTGAGCTCCTGCACCAACTCGTCCTGCGCAGAAGGACCATGGCGTGTCCTCCGGTGACTCTGCCTCTTATAATGTTAACTCTCGGCCCTGGGAGGAGCACAAGCTTCAGGAACCCACCACAGGACACAGCACAGCTGGTGTTCTCCGTCCCCCTGCACGACCTTGTGCCCACCTTTACCTGGGATGGCAGAACTCCCCTTTGTGACCGGTCATCCTAACCCTGAATAATGGCACCCGCTCACCCGCACTCAGGGAGCCACAACTTGGGAAATTCTTCCCCTGATCCCCTTGTTTGCTCAGATCAAGTTTCCTCTGTGTGATGTCACCTGGGGTAGCCTCTCCCTGTACCTCCCCAAGCACACCCCTCAGGGTCGTTCCGGGACCCCTGTACCTAATGTATTTCATCCCGTCACCAGAAAACCTGGCTCCTTCTCCCTACTGTCTTCCTGTGATTTTAGCCCCATTTATTGAATGTATTTGTAAGAAATTGCAGAGAAATATTAATTGATAACTGTCATAGCAATTATCTATGTCCAATCATTTTCCCATTTATATCTATGTTAGATGCAAGTAAAAAAGGAAATAAAGTAATTAATTTTATAAGTATCTGTATTTAACAGTGGTCTTTATTATGATTTTTTTTTCCCTTAAACAAATTTTTCATGAAAAAATCTGGGTAGCTGAGGTGATATTCATCAAGAAAATTTGAAAAACCCATTATGTCTCTTAAAAAGACCTGCACAATTAAGAAGACAGAGGAACGTATGCAAGACTCACACCCTATTAACACGTGAGACAGATTATGTACCAACTTCACACAACCCGTATGAAAGTAAATCAACAAATAAATAGAACACTAATGACTGAATCCAGACTCCCTGGCTCCCAGGCTCAGACCACAAGCCATGAGCTTCAGTGGAAAGAAAAGTCAGTTCCAGAGAAGTCTGTGGGAGACAGTAGGGGAAGGAGCAGCGGCCTGAACCACCATCCGAGGAGAGAGTCCCTGAGTGTGAAGCCACAGGACAGCAGGGGGAGACCCGAGCCCTGACCACAGGACGGGCATCCAGGGCGAGCAGGAGGGACACAGGGGGACTCAGAGGCTGTGCTGTGGGCAGATGGGGTGAGAACGTGAGGAGGGGAGCCCTGGGAACACCTCAGCGATGGGGCTAGAGGGGGAAGGAGACATTTAGCGTCTGCCAGGCACAGGGGACTAGGGAAAAGGGAAAGGAAGCACAGCCGACCTCCCACCACAAGTAAAGCAAAAATGCATGAGACAAAAACTTGAAAAATGGTCTAATTAACACATAATATAATTTTCATAACACAATAAACAACCACTGGCTAATGCATTGAACAAAATGGGAGCACGCACAAATGTACAGATTACAACGTGACAAGAAGACCAATATGGAAAAATAAATTAGGCTCATTTCAACGTCCTATGCATTAAAATTAGAACCTTACGGATGGATTAGCAAGGCCTCCGCGCAAGGGTGACGTGTACATACCTGAAGTGATCCGCATATTTCCCGATGGCGGAGCTGACGTCCCCACAGCAATGCACACGCTCCTCAGGCCGGTGAATGGAGCGCTGACAAGGGCACCTGTTCTGGGGTTCAGTCCCTGTGAAATGTGCACAGTAGGGAACTCACTGCAGACAGGAGGGAATTGGGGGCCACAGAGGGCTGAGTGCAGGGGGACCCTGGCCTGACTGCTGGTGGGAAGGGGGTTTTCTCTGCAGGTGATGGAAATGTTGTCATTTCGATCATGGGGGTGGTGGCCAAACCCCTAAGCATATTAAAAGTTACTGCATGTTTTATGATCCAGCAATTGCACTACTGGGTATTTACCCCAAAGATACAAAAGTAGGGACCCGAAAGGCTATGTGCACCCCGATGTTTATAGCAGCAATGTCCACAATAGCCAAACTGTGGAAAGAGCCAAGATGTCCATCAACAGATGAATGGATAAAGAAGATGTGGTATATATATACAATGGAATATTATGCAGCCATCAAAAGGAATAAGATCTTGCCATTTGCAACGACGTGGATGGAACTGGAGGGTATTATGCTGAGCGAAATAAGTCAAACAGAGAAAGACATGTATCATATGACCTCACTGATATGAGGAATTCTTAATCTCAGGAAACAAACTGAGGGTTGCTGGAGTGGGGGGTGGGGTGGGAGGGATGGGGTGACTGGGTGATGGACACTGGGGAGGGTATGTGTTCTGGTAGGCGCTGTGAATTGTGCAAGACTGTTGAATCTCAGATCTGTACCTCTGAAACAAATAATGCAATATATGTTAAGAAAGAAAAAAAGAAGAAGAATGTAGCAGGAGGGGAGGAAGGAAGGGGGGGGAATTGGAGGGGGAGAAGAACCATGAGAGACAATGGACTCTGAAAAACAAACTGAGGGTTCTAGAGGGGATGGGGGTGGGAGGATGGGTTAGCCTGGTGATGGGTATTGAGGAGGGCACGTTCTGCATGGAGCACTGGGTGTGATGCACAAACAATGAATCATGGAACACTATATCTAAAACTAATGATGTAATGTATGGGGATTAACATAACAATAAAAAAATTAAAAAAAAAAAAGTTACTGCATGTTTATTTTTTTTACTTTACCCCAGACCCTGGGGCATGTGCAGGTGGGCTCTACCCGTCACCCAGGTGTTCTCCTGGGACACCTGTGCCGGCTCAGGCCACAGCATGGTCTGTGTGTCTGTCCTTCCTCCTCAAGGACAGGTCTCCCCACAGAGGACTCAGTGACTGAGCCACCCAGGCGCCCCAGATAAGTGATTTATTTCTGGACTCTCAAATATGTTTAAAATATCCTTATGTCTATCTTTAGGCCAGTACCACACTGTTCATTATTGTAGTTTTGTAAGTAAGTTTTAGAGAGTTTTGAAATCTGGAATTGTGAGTTCTTACATATTTGTTCATCTTCAGGATTCTTCGGATGTTCTGAGTCCCTGTAATTGCACAGAAAATTTAAGATCCTCTTTTCAGAGTGTGCAAACAGGCATTCAGGGGTTCGAAAGGGATTGCATTTAATCCGTCCATTGCTAGGAAGAGTATTGCCTTTTTTTTTTTCAACTAGGCTGCACGCCCAACATGGAGCACAAACCCACAACCCTGAAATCCAGAGTTGTGTGCTTCACCTACCGAGCCATCAAGGTGCTCCACGTATTGGCTTCTTAACAATTTACTTAGTTCTTCATTTTTTTTGCTAAACTAAATACAATAAAAAATAAAACATTAGGTACTAACCATAGGTTTATCTTCTTTTGTCTTATTATAGGAAAGCTATAAAGATAACCATGGGTCCATTAGTAAACCTGGTGTATACGTTATTGAGCTATGGCACTATGTTTCTAGAAATTGTGAAATGTATTCCTAAATTTGCTAATCTAAAGAATACTGGCATAACAAACAGTTCACAATCGTTTACTATATAGCTTTCCCTAGAAACTAAGGTTTCTAAGACTTAGGAATTCTAATAAATATAATTTAGACTACTAGAAATGATAAAGAAAAAAGCTCTGTGTGCCAGGAAAGTAAGACATGTGTTTTGGTGAAAAAGGGTATTTGGAATGGGAACACATTTTTTGTTGAGGGAAAAGAAAAATGATTTTCTCCTAAGATAAGGCTGGTTATTTGAAGAACGAAACCTTAAGTCTAAATTTCAATGTATAAAAGAAAGTTGTAGTAGGTTTTTGGAAAAGGAAACTGGAAAGGAATTTTATGTGTTGTCAATACTGGTTAAAATTAAGATAAATTTAAATACCAAACTATGTGGATGCAAAATTAAAATTCTGTTTAACTTGGTTAAAAAGTAAACATTTTTCTTGAATTATTGGTCCGCTCTTACAAAAAAAATGGTAAACAAGTTTTTATTCATTTTTTAAATTATGTGCCTAGAAAACATGCGTTCTGTATTTTGCCAAAATATTTCCTATGTTTTTCTGGACTTTGATGAATTAAAAAAAAATATATATTTTTAAAGCTTTTAAAAATATATTTTTAATATTTAAAAAAATCCTACGTTTTGCTTACAACTCTGTAACTTTCTGTATTTGCCTTTGATTTATGTTTGCGTGGTGTGTCATGGGAATAACCACATTTCCTTGTCAATTGCATCGTAATGAACTCTAAACCCATCCGTAGCCATGGTCACTATCATGTCTTGTCATGTACGGTTCCCACCTTACTCCGATGTTACTGCAAATGTGTTACATCTTCAAGGATATTCATGGGCAGGACTTCCAAAAAGTAGGTATCTGATATCTTTGAGATAGCAAAAGTAAAGTAAAAATTACCAAAACTAATAGAAAAACTGGATTCAAACAGACCAAAAATTAATAACATGAAACTGAATGGACAGAGGAAGATAATTGTACTTTTTATGAACTCTTGTTTGAAACATTGTTGACTTTTAAAAATGTTTTCTTCCTTCAGATTTAAGGAAGCTTCTCTTAAGCGAACTGATCTATAATGAATTGATGAAATATATCTTTGTAAACAAATGAAATTATTTCTCTTTTCTCCATACCCGAGAAAAGCAGGGATTCTACTTCTCCCTCTCCGTGTGCCCCTTCTCCCGCTGGTGCACTCTCCCTCTCTCAAAAAAGAAAAAAGAAAAAAAAAGAAGGTCTTGTCCTAGCAGGTGCAGGAACCTCAGGATATTTTCGGTTTCTCAAGAACAGAGAATTTACCCAAGTCTATAGGTGCTGCAGGTTAAGTCTGATGGCAAGTATTTGGCACAAATTTTGGCTTGCTTCCTGGCCTGGAGGTGCTGTTAAATGTTCATTCTAGAGGTTTCTTACAAAAGCTTCAGTGACACAGGTTTTAAAGACCCTTTATGATCAATGGCTAGTCTTGCTGAACTTATGTAAATAATCAGACCAAGTTCTTTTTGAAACTACAATTACTTGGTGAGCAATGAATGTTAATTTGGCTATAATTAGTAGAAATGAGGGTGACTGTAGAGAAAAAACATGTTTCAATAACACACCTGAGTGATTACTTGATTCCAATCCTGTTCAGTATAACCTGGACTAGATCCTAATGTTGTCTAGCTTCCTACAATGTCTGCCTACAAGTCTCAAAACTAACATTATGATTTTTCTCCCACCTTTCTCAGTTGGACTCAAACTGCCTTTTTCCCTGAAGTCCTGAAAGGTAAATACAATTGTACAACATGATGCAAACTTCAGAAAAACCGCCAGAGCAGCTCACATACAGACGGTCTTCGTCCCTGTTGCTCTTTGGGCCACTCAGGGATCAGCAGACACATTTGAACTACAAACCAGGAAAATCTGTCAGATTGTCACAGCTTGCCGTCACTCTGTCTGAAGATGATCTGAGCTGGACATCTAGAAGTCTTCTCCCCTGGCTACCCTCAGAACTCGGAACTGCTTTATACTTTGATACAATCATTAACCATCATTTTGTGTGTTTCCATAGAAATGCCTCTTGTTTAATACCTGATTTCTAGAACCCCAGGCCTTACTTTGAGAATACACCTGCATCCCCCCTCCTGAAATAAGTTCAACTAAACTGGCTTATTGTCAGGAGAGTGTCGACCAAACTGAACAATCGTCTAGCCCAACTTTGGACATGTGTAACTTTGGGAAGTTTCAGAGGAAGGAGGGAACTGGCCAAGACTAGGCTGCCCCAAGATGAGCCACTTTGGTGTGACCATTATTTTCTTAAAAGGAAATGAAACTCACCAGATTGAGGAAAAGCTCTATACCTCCCCTAAAACTGCCTGCTTGTACCAGGAAGAGACCTATTAGTAGGGTGTCCTTTTTACCTAAGACATGGATCTACATAGCAGGACAACCTTTGTTTCCAAACGTCTCTCACCTTCTTGCTAATGCTCTTTCTTCTCTTTGATCCTCAGACCCCTACCCCTCTCTTTCACTCATATAAGTGTCATGTTGCCTGACTGTCTTTGGAATTCTCCATGTCTGTGTGGATTCACATTATGTAGGCTATTAAATTTGATTTTCTCCTGTTAATCTGCCAAATGTCAATTTGATTCCGATTCAGCCAGAGGGACCTTGAAGAGCACAGGAAATACTTCCTCCCCAACAACAGGCACAGGTGAAGTTTCATCAAGGGTCCGATAAGAGTAAGTAGATATGTGCATCCCTAGAACTCCTGATGAACAGTCCCCTGGTTCAGGGGCTGATCCTATCTCCTGGAAACATGAGGTGTAAGTCATCCTGCATGAGAGATAGGTCCTCACACTGTCCCAGCTGGTGGAACCTTCTCCATACATTGTGTCCAAGCCCCCCACCTCCTTCTTCTCCTTCCCATTCCCATCCTCAGTCCCTGCCTCCTCCACATCCTGAGGACTCTTACTTTCTTCCCAATCAATCACTTGCCCAGAACTCCTAGTCTGACTGGGACAGGTTCCACGGCCCCTGCCAAGTCCCTCCTATATGCTCCTCTCCTGCTCCATCATTGTCTGTGCAGAACGGGGATGTCATGATGACACATCCGATTCCAGGGTTCCCTGTGCACCCCTCCAATGCTTCCGCTCCAACCCACCAACCTCACCCTCCTCATGCTCCTGGGACACAGCTTCTCTTTACAACGTGTTTATCTTCTGTGTCCTGTCTCTTCCCCTAGACACTGTCAACTCCCTGAGCATGGGGACCCTTCCTGTCATGTCCACGTGTCCCACATCCCTAGACTTACATGTGGCACATGCTAGGTGTTCAAGAGGTGGTGTGAACGCACACTCACTGGACAGTGCTCTATCCTCCATCAGACACAGCTGGACTCCCCGTCTCTGGTTCTGTCCTGACCTGTCACAGTGATACGGGATTGTGGAACCCAAAGGTCAAGAGAGAATGCTTGAGACATTGAATGTTGCAAAAAAAAAAAAAAGATGATTTTACTACAGCCCGGGGACAGGACCCATGGGCAGAAAGCTCACTGGGATTGTGAGGAGTGACTGATTATATACTTTTTAATTAGTGGAGGTGAGGGATAGGGTAAATCTCTAAGGAATTATGGAAGCCAGGCTTTCAGGAATCGAGGGGCTAGCTGCTATGAAGACGAGGTTACTTCAGTCTTTAATCAAACACACACATGAAGGCGCTAAGGCAGCCATGAGGTCCTTGAGGAAGGTCACACTCCGCATGCGTCAGGGATCTACCAGGGGCTGCAGCTGTAGGAGATTTACTTTAAGCAACATTTCTCCTGCCTTTGTTTCCCTCATCAGCAGACTCTGTTACCCGGGCAGCCTGCCCCTGGCACCCAGGTTGTCTCCTCAATATGAGAAAACCAAACAATGTCTTCCTGCTTAGGAGAGGCTGGAGGGACTGAATTTAAGAGAATTTGGAATATTTTGTATCCAATGTTCCTTGAGATTAATTCAGACTACAGAGTAGACCAAACAAAGGAAGGAGCTGACTTGGCCAAGGAGGGGGAGCTGCACAGGGAGACCCGTTGCTGAGAGACAAAAGGTTTTTGTCGCACTTCCCCACAGGCTGGGAGCACTGTGTTACCACTGAGACTGTTGTCATAGGACTGGCAGTAATACTCAGCCTCGTCCTCAGCCTGGAGCCCAGTGATGGTCAGGGTGCCTGAGCTGCCAGACTTGGAGCCAGAGAATCGATCCGGGACCCCTGAGGGTCGGTTGCTGTTACCATAGATGATCATTCTGGGGGACTTTCCTGGGAGCTGTTGGTACCAGCTCACATAATAACCACCCCCGATGTTGGAGCTGCTTCCAGTGCAGGAGATGGTGACCCTCTGGCCCAGGGCCCCAGACACGGAGGGCGGCTGAGTCAGCACAGACTGGGCCCAGGACCCTGCAAGGGGGAGAGACACAGAGAGGGTGATGCTGGGGTCTTGAGACATGAGGAGAAACAGGGCCCCACAAGTCCTCCCAGGGCCCCTTCCCCTGTCCCTCCATCCAGTCACCTGTGCAGTGAGCGAGGAGGCTGAGGAGGAGAGGGGACCAGGCCATGGTGGAGGTCATCACCGATCCTGCCTTCTGTGGCCCCACAGCTGAGCAGAGCCTCCCCTCATCTCTCCCTTCCCCTCTTCATCCTCTGAGAGAGGGAGGGCCCGGCCATGCAAATGAGACCCCCAGCCCGCTGACCCCTCCCGGGGCCTGGGTCAGGTCCTCTGCTTCAGCATGTTAGGGGTTGGCCAAGGGAGGGGCTGTGTGGGGCCAGGGGTGGGGAAGTCCCAGCTGTGAGCCCTGAGCAGAGGGCACAGGCGGGGCCAGGTGGCAGGTCCCAGCTCAGATCACCCCTGACTCCTCAGAAATGGAACCAGAGTGCCCCCTGGTGTCCAGACCCAGACACACCATGATGTGACATGGTGACCAGCCCATCAGACACATGTCCACACACCTCTCAACTGTTTTGACCACTGTTCCCTGCATTTGGGCCTGACCAGGTGTCCCTATATGTCACCTCCCACTAAGTCACGACTCACTATATGCCCTGCTAAGAGTCTTCAGAATGAGTCTGTCCATGGTTCCCTTTTCTGCTCCTGGGTCAGGACTGGGTGGTGTCTCTACACAAACTCTTCTAGATCAGGATCCAGTCCCGAGCAGTGATGGGTCCACATGGACAAAGGGTCGCTTCTGTGCAGGATGCTGGGACTCTCCTCTCATGTGCCTTCTCCCTGATTTCCAGAGTTCTCCTTCTTCTGAGGCCACCACAGCACTGAGGAGATGGGGAGCTCTTCTCTCCAGGTTGTGGGTAGAGGCCATCACGTGTATTCCTAGAGGGTTACACACGGAGCATCTTTGTCACCTGTCACTCTTTCCCCCTGCTTGAAACAACAGGCCTCCACACACTGGCCAGGGATTCCCTCCTCGGCTCTGTCCTCCCAGTACAGACACGAGTCTGCAGGAGCCCTGCCACGTGAGTGTGTGTGGCCCTGACCTCAGAGCACAAAGGGAAAGTCTGCTGGAAATTCTGGGAAGAAAGGAGTGACAGCTGTAGATGCTCTGACAGGGATGTAGTGACAGAGTTTATGTGTCAGTCACCACAGAGCCAACCTCGTACTTAGGATGAACGTGTGTTATTTTATATGTAATTCTATTCAGTAAGATTGATTGAAACTCAATGACAATGTCAGTGTGAAGATACAGGCACAATCAGGAATGTACTTTCCCCAGATCTGTGCTTAGTGCAGAGAGAATCTGGGTGGAAAACAGTAGTACAGAAATGCCTTCTGTTCTCAGGAGAATTCGGGTTTATAGTCTTTTTCTCAAATCACTTATTTGTACCATGTGTCAGGTCTCCCAGGTAGGAAAGGTCAACGTGGTGCCCAGGGAAACCCCTTGAGGGGCCTGTTCCTATGAACTCAGAACCATCCTGCTGACAAAATTAAACACAGACAGAGCATCCAGGACAGAGGGATTTGGGGTCAGACCACTCTCTAGGGTGAGCACAGCTCTAGTCCCTGCAACTGTGTCCAGCATGTTCAGGATGGAACCTTTATTCATTCAGCCACCCATGACTACTACCCAAGGTCAACAGGATCCAGAAGTTTTTGTGAAAGGTCCCACATGTGAGTGGTGGCAAGGTAGAGATAAGGGGGAAGGTGTCCCTGAGGTCACAGGCCCTGTGACCCCAGGTTGGGACAGAAGACTTTCCATCAGAGTGCAGCCTGGCTGGAGGTGTTAATGGGGTGACTCAAGGAGGGACAGCCCAGGACTGAGAGCACAGGGAGGGTGTGTCTCATGTCCCCCATGGGCCTTGAGCTCCAAGGGAGCAGCACTGAGGCTGGGGTCCCAGAATCAAGGTACTGATCAGCCTCAGGCCCTCCAGGGAACCCCGAGATGATAGGGGGTGAGCTGCCCATGGGGACAGAGACTCCCCCTGGGATTCCTGAGCATCAGCTTCATCCCAGGACCAAAAATGAAGCTATGTGACCCCTGTCCGTCACTCCCGAGGGATGTTTCTCCATTGTGATTCTCTTTATAACCCCCCAGAGTTCTGATCCTGCCTTTAGAGGTAAGGATCTCAAAGATTTTTATTGGAAAAGGATTTATTTTGGCCAGAAAGACTCATGTGAGAGCAAAACTATTAACAATTTACTGAATCAGAGGTCCAGATCCTTATGAGTAACAAGAAGTCTGTTGGGGTACCTGGGTGGCTCAGTCATTAAGCGTCTGCCTTCAGCTCAGGTCATGGTCCCCGGGTCCTGGGATCGAGCCCCGCAATGGACTCCCTGCTCGGCAGGAAGCCTCCTTCTCCCTCTCCCACTCCCCCTGCTTGTGTTCCATCTCTCCTTGTGTCCCTCTCTGTCAAATAAATAAAATCTAAGGGGAAAAAAAAAATCTCTCAAATTTTTTTATCTCTGCAGACACAAAACCTACAGCTGTGGGGTTTTCAGGTGTCTGGAAGCACGGGCGGTGGGGAGCACACAGCCCCCTCCTTCCTTGCCGCATCCCAGCCACACCCAAAGGCCCCCGTGTCCCCAGGGGTCTACCAGGGAGTGAGAAAGAGATATTGCTGATGGTTTTGTGTGTGTGAGAAAACACTACAGCCTGGTACTTTAGGAATTATAGAAAAATATTTCTGTGGTAGAATTCCTCTCGAGAGAATTCTTAGGAATGAGAATCTGGAGCATTAGAAAAATAACGACATATCTTAAGATATGCAGGCAATCCTTTGTCTGTGGATTCCTCCAAGACTCCCCATGGGTGGGGGCATCAGTTAATTCTGAAGTGGGTCAAAATCAGCAGATCCCATGTGCAAATACATACAGGTAGATGAATACATCCTTTTCACGAAATGTAATAACTTCACTTTCATATTAACGAGACTGACTGGGGGGTGTCTGAGGGGCACAGTAGGTTTAGCTTCCGACTCTAGCTTTGTCTCAGTTCGTGATCCCAGTGTCCTGAGCTCCAGCCCCGCAAAGGTCTCCGCACTGAGAGCTGAGCCTGCTTAAGACGATCTCTCCCTCTCTGCCTGCCTTTCCCAATTGTTCTCTCTCTAAAATAAATAAATAAATCTCTAAAAAAATAAAGAGACTGACTGGGAGTGTTGGGCACACAAAATGGAGCCTGGCGTGAGAGCAGGAAGGAGAATGTGGGGGGTTGCATGCAGCTGTATGTTCTGGTCTCTCTCCTGCCTGGAGATGGACACTGGAGACTGGAAACTACAGCAAGGTCATTTCCAGTTTTCTCTGAAACCCTGATGTGGAGACAGAGCTCAGACTGAAGAGCCAGACGGAGAGACTGACGCCTGAGGGACGCGGGAGCCGAGAGGAGAAGAGGAGGAGGGTGTGGGGGGTGTTGTCAGGGAGAGTCTGTAGGATCCGGTCCAAGTTCACGTGTAGCTGGTTCAGAGAGAGGAGACTGTGTCTGTGACCAGGGTCATTGTCAATGTATCAGCTGTGGATACATCAGTCGTGACACAAGGTCACACTTTATGGAATAAGATGATAGAACGGATTGTGGAGGAATGTTCGCTGGAGAGTATGTTCAGCTGTAGACACAGAATTCATTCCTGTCCATCTTCTCCAGATTGAGTGGGGATGTGCGGTTGGGCTCGGATATCTCATGTGTCTGTGTCTTCCTCGGATGCCCCCATTTTATGTCACTTTCCATGCATTACATGACTCTTCCTCTTTCCCTGTTGAAGGATAGATCGTCGTGCAGAAGACACCACCCCGCTATGTCTCTCCAGGTAAGTTTCTTACTGAAAAGAGGCTCAGAAACAAAATCTGTGGGTCCAGAGGTTTTAGACCCAATTCCTCCTTATCTGAGATGCTGTGAGGAATGGTAGGTGCTCCCACTGCCTTTTCTCCTCCACCCTCTGCCACAGGAGGGGCTGTCCATGCAAAAGGGCTCCACCCAGTGACTGCCCAGCCCCTCCCTGAGCCCTGGTGCTGGGGCTCAGCTCACAGACAGAGGGAGGAGGATGGGGTGGCTTCAGCCCTTGGGAGAACCCTGGGAGGATGCACCTGCTGAGACCACACACGGGTCCCTGCTCAGGGGACTCTGCCAAGCAAGAGGAGACACAGCTGCTCAGTCCCCATCAGAGAGCAGAGGGCCAGTCCCCAGTTCATTTCTCTTTGAGTGAATGCTCCTCACCGAGCTGCTATGTAGAGACACCAGGGCAGTCCCACCGCGCCCCCTGCTGGTCACGGGCGCAGCCGTCACTGTGTCCCAAAGCCCTGAGAGCCCCGCTGATTTCTGCAGCTCCCCACATCCCTGTGGATACACACATCCGTGGACCAAGTCTCAGTACAGGTTTCCCCTGCTGTCTGAACTCCATCATCCCTAAGAAACCTTAGTAAGCCACGATGCATAAGGTAAGAAGCAATTAACATTAATTTATATGGACTTTTTTTCATATTTCCAGACTCAAAAAGAAATCAGTCCTAGGCTTCTCTAATACCCAAGGACACACTTTGCCGTCAGATGTAGAACACGAATGGCGATAAAGCTCATGTGATAACACACACTGTCACAGCCGCGGTGGCCTGTGGCTGAGCTGCTGGCTGTGACTCCCGGGGAAGCAGCTGGAAGGCGCCCGTCATGCTGGTTGGGTTGTGCACCGTCTCTGGAGAGACTCCTGCAAACCTCACGCTGGATGCTAAGTTGGCGCTTATTTTTTTGTGAAACTGAAAATCCTCTTCAGATTGCTTTGAGCAGTAAAAGCAGCTATTAATGTAAATATTTCGTAAAAGCAAAGAGGTGTAAAGAGAACTTTCAAAAGTTGGGGGTACCTATACTATGTTTCTGATCTGTGTGCCTGTTTGCTGTAATTTCTCACTCCAGGCAGAGTCGTGGTCCATGCGAGGTGAAAATATGTGCATATACAATTACAGGACTTTCTAGACAAAGCTGAATGACCCAGGTGCACAGGGGGGCACGTGTGTCACCGAGGAGGGGACGGTGGAGCTGCTTTGCAGAAGTTGTAGGGGCTGCTTCTGGGAAAGGCATAGAAACAGAATTTTGGGGACGCCTGGGTGGCTCAGTCGGTTGAGCATCTGCCTTCAGCTCAGGTCACGAGCCCAGGTCCCGGGATCGAGTCCCGCATCAGGCTCCCTGCTCAGCGAGGAGCCTGCTTCTCCCTCTGCTTGCCACTCCCCCTGCTTGTGCTTTCTCTCTCTCTCCCTAAGAAATAAATAAAATCTAAAAGAAAGAAAGAATTTTGTAAGGATACACTCACTCAGTGGCCTAAAGTTTCCCAGCGGTCACTGTTGATTCACACCTGCTACATCCTTACAGTGAGACTGACGTCGGTGTTGCTGCATTAGGAGAGTCTCCGGGAACATCCCATAACCCCCAGTCACAGCCCTGGCATTGGACGTCTGCATTTGTCATGAGACTAAAATAATTTCAACAAAAATGTGTCCACTGTTCATGCTTCCTACTCTAGGTTTTCGTTTTCCCTTTTTGGTTAACCTGGGAATTCATTATTTCTTGTGTCTCTCTGATATACTTACGATGAATTTTCCTTTACATTAGTCCAGTTTTGTAACTGTTCTCAGTATGAGCATTAATATAAACCCTTACACTGTACAACTGACGTCCCTCTTCTTAGAATTTCTTTCTCCACTCCTGCAACAAGGGGCCCCCAGGACAAGGTATCCCACCCACATTTAAGCTTCATCATGTTTACCTGGTAAATGTCCCATGGATTGGCGGGAACCAAAAAACAGAATTTTCTCGATTTTTATCTGTAATATGAGGGCTTTCTATGACAATGAAGGTGGAATTCCTAGGCTCTGTTCTCCTAAATACTGCGATGCATCTCAGCATCACTCCAACTGAAAAGGCAGAGGAAAACCAATGAGAGAAAAAGACTATGAAACATGAGATGAAACATACTGGTCTCACCACAGCTGATTACATCTGCAACAACCCCATTTCCCAATACAGTCACATCCTGAAATACAAGATTTTTGTAGAACTTTTATCACATGGATTGATAAAGATACAGTTCAACCCATAACGATTCACAACCATGGTTTATTCAGATTTTCTCAATTTTTACCCAATATCCCTTTGCTGTTCTAAGATCCAGTTCAGGATCTTTATGGCATTTAGTTGTGATGCCTCCTTAAGCTTCTCTCACTGTGACACTTTCTCAGGTTCTCCTTGTTTTGGTGACTTCGTCCACACTTACCGAGCGGGAATCATGCCTGACATGCTTCGGGCTAAGTGTTTGCACCTGTTACTTGAAATCTCTGTACTGGAACGTGTCTCTTCCTCCATTTATTCATTCATTCAACCATTTCACAATAGGGACTATGGACAATTATTTTAAATTTTGAGTTAGAAGCTATTACTGTCACATTTATTTGGTTGCTCAAATCTTTCCAGTTTTCCACAATGGGGGCATTTTAAGTGTCTCACGAGCTCCTGGACACACCCCGTCACTGTGTGTGGGGGCTGGGCCTGCGCTGATGTGCTTGTGTTTGTTCTGAAGGATTCTACGCTTTCTGACACTAGAAGTCGCCCCAACCTCGTCCGTGTAATTCCTGATCTGGGGACTAAGCATCTCTCCAAAGCAGCCTGCATCTCTTCCCCAGAGAACGGTACTAGGAAGCACTATTTGGGGGAATGCACTCAGGGCTGTGGGCATCCCAGTGTGTACTTCCGCCCCGCTGACAGACCGAGGGCTTCTGTATGACAGTCACTCACCCAGGACCCTGCACACAGCGCTGACTGTCTCCACAGGCAATTATCTGTCCCCATCAAACTACACACGATTCCCAAATTTATATCTCCTTCTCACCCTGCCTGCCAAACTCCCACACCCTCTCATCCCAACAAGCACACTTAAACAATTCACCAAAATTACGTAGGAAAATCAAGGAACACTTTTTCAGGATTTTGAAACTGGCTGCTATAAAGATATCCGTACCCTAGGATCCTGTAAGCTCACCCTTTGGACTCTACCCTAAAAATACACTTGAATAGAAGCACTAAACACGACTTCGACGTGGTGGGGCTGCTGGAGGGGAAGTAGTCAGAGACCCGCCCAGACTGGGAGGGGCCAGGGAGAGGACTGGGAACAGCCCTCGCCCCACCCGCGCTGGGCTGGCCCCGCCCCTCGTACGAGACCTTTTTTTAAAAAGCGCGGGCGCGCCTTGCGCAGGCGCACTGCCGCTTGAAGCTTAGCCGCGCATGCGCAGTGGTGGTAGGATGGCGGAGGTGGTCTCCTTTGCAGTGCCCACCGAAAGCGACAAAACCTTGCTGGTGTGGGAGCTGAGTTCTGGGCCCACGGCCGAGGCTTTGCATGTGAGCCCAGTCAGGAGGGAGGGAGGGAGGGATGGAGAACGCCGTGTGTCCTCCCCCCGCCGTGACTGGGAGCCCTGGAGTCTGGCCTTAGCACCTCACGCGCCTCGTAGTCTCCGCCGTGAGGAATCTTAGTTCTAGAGGGGACCTCAGCAGTCTATCAGCCCCAACGGATTTCTGAGAGGTAACTCTCAACAGCCAGCACATGTTGCCTTCTAATGCTTCTCGAATCTTAAGATTTCAGAGGGAGACCTGTTCATGAAATGAGAGGAGCTTGGGGTTGTATGTGCAGAAGGGTTTAGGGAATATAAGGGAACGGGCAGTTTTGGTTTGTGGGCGTGAAATTTCATGCACTTACTTGGCGTGGGACCACCCCACAGCATTCTCTGTCCACAGTATTCTCCCAGTTTGGCCTTGTGTATTCGATCCGAGTCTTCCCAAACGCTGCAGTGGCCCGTCCTGGTTTCTATGCCATCATCAAGTTTTATTCAGCAAGGGATGCTCACAGAGCTCAAATGGCATGCCACGAGAAGCATCTTTTTCAGAATTCTCCAGTGAAGGTGGGTCCAAATAGGAAATTCCTAACTCCACTGGGACGGAGTGCTGAATTCCGTTCTAATAGACTAGCATTTGTGCAGCACTCTGCTTTACAGAATGCTTTCAGATGCATTGCTACATCGATCCTCCGGTTTCCCTGGGTTTTTGTTTGTTTTCTTCTTTTTAGACGAAGAAACTCGAACTGAAGATAGTTAAGTGACTTACTTACGGTTCATGATAGTAACTGGAAGCTGGAGATCAAACCCCAACTTACTGATATTAAACCCCGTGGCATTTTATCCTGCCCCTTAATTTAAGAAATCTTAACAGGAAGAGTCTTGCTTATATTTACTATTATGTGGATTTACAATGACAAACTCTAGGGGTGCCTGGGTGGCTCAGTCGGTTGAGTATCTGCCTTCAGCTCAGGTCATGATCCCGGTCCGGCTCCCTGCTCAGCGGGGAGTCCGCTTCTTCCTCTTCCTCTTCGCTCTTGTGCTCTCTCTCTCACTCTCTCTCTCAAATAAATAAATAAAATCTTAAAAAAAATGACAGATTCTTTCATCTGTTGTATTTATAAAGGATGCTTCATCGTCATTATCATCATCATCAGTCTCAAACTGCCTATTCAGGACTCCCTTCAATTCCCAGAAAATGGTTAAAACATTCTTTAATGCACTACAGGAACTTTATTCCATACTAACCATGCTGTCCATTTTACTTTCCCAGAGCCCCAGAATTATATTTCAGTATGTGCCTCAATTCAATCACCATTTCTTTATCAAGGACCATGTCATTTCCTCTGAATAAGTGAGTGAGACTTAGATTTCCAAACCTTTCACTTTGTAATTGTATGTCTTTATCAGCCTTCTCTAACTGGCTTCTTAATCTGGCTACTTCATAGTGATGTGCTGCCTATTCTTTTTTTTTTTTTTTTTTTAAGATTTTATTTATTTATTTGACAGAGAGAGAGAGAGTGTGTACAAGTAGGCAGAGTGGCAGGCAAAGGGAAACGGAGAAGCAGACTCCCCGCCGAGCAGAGAGCCCGACGTGGGGCTCCATCCCAGGACCCTGGGATCATGACCCGAGCCGAAGGCAGATGCTTAACCAACTGAGCCACCCAGGCGCCCCACGTGGCTGCCTATTCTTATCATTTGCCTTTCCTTATTGATTTAAGCTTGATTGAATCTGAGAACTCTGCTCACATGTGACTCTAGGTGTACTGCCTACTTGTTCAACACCCTCTTCAATCTTGGCTTCACTCCCTGTGATTGAAATGATGACCTGTCAGACCTTCTTTAGTTTGCAAACTGTGCTCTGCCTGTTTCTAGCCTGTGCAAAGTTCACATAGCCACTCACATATTATAGATTATGAAACAATTACTTTGTATCAGTTGTAAGAAATGAGGTTTTTGTCTCTCATTGGACATTAAGATCATTTCATAAATTTAGGTTTTGAGATTTAACAGCATAAAGCCCATCACTGAGAGTGATGAAGGTAATGTTCTACAAGTCAATATATAGTTGACAGGAGAGCGTATTCATATTCGATCTCTTTTTTTAATTTAACACAGAACCTTGGGTTACTACCCCTGCTTTCCAAAATTGTTATCCAATTTACTTATGTGTTCTTTTCTACTTTGGCAACTACATATAGTTCCTGGTTGGGTTTGTTGTTGTTGTTTTTTGCCTTTTATAAATACAGGAAAAAGAATAATGTCTTAAATAAAATAAATCAAGGAAAGGCCTAAGGCATTTGAGAGAGTTTTTTTCAGTAGCATGAAGGAAAATGGTTGGCAGCAGGAACTATTTCTCCGACAGAGAGGCTCGGGGCCCTTCTAAAGCTTCCTTCTTATCCAGAACAGCTCCACTATGCCTCGCCATTAGCCTCCCCTGCAGCACTCAACATTTAAAAGTTCATCTTCATTTCTTCTTTCCAGCATGCAGCTTCAGCTGGAGAAAGTAATTTGATTTTCTTATCACCCATTCTTTCATTCGTTCACTCAATCAACAACAGAATGTGCTCGGTTTTAGGAATGAGAAAAGAGTAAGAGATGGTTCCTTCAAGCACTTAAGGAGCTTATAAACTAGTGATAGAGGAAGATGCACGAACAAATCAATAAAGAATTAATAGTGCTGTGACTTCATTTGCATTATTTGAATCTTTATGAATATATTACTATACTACACCCTGCTTAAAGTTGAAATAGACATTTAAGACAGAACATTTAATAAATTCACCATAGAGCGTAAGTTAGACTGGAAGTATTTGCATTCTCAAAGAAGCTTATTAATGCAAATGAACCTCTAGTTGTTTAGTTGCTTATAAAATTTTTAGAGGTATGTATATTCCTTGTTCTAACAGGTTAGTAACTTGGGGAGGAGGGTGCTGCAGGTTAAGGTCCTACCTCCATGTCAGGTCCATCTTGTCGGCTCTTCAGGTCATATTCTCAAACGAGCTACAGGATGGGACAACAAAAACAATTTCTTTCCTTTGCTCACCTACATAATTTGCTCCGGGACGGCTTCCTTAGTGGCTTTCATCATCACTCTCACCACCAGAGGTCAGGGAAATCTTCCAATTCAATCAGGAGCCCTGGAAATGGTGCAGAAAAGTACTGTAGCTTAAAAATAATGAACACCATTTATTCAGGGCTTACTATGAGCTCATTGCTTACAATCCTTTTTAATCTTTTAAATCTTCACAGCCAGTCTCTGAAATAGGTATTGATCAATCTCAGGTGTATCCAAAATAAGCCTCTGTGGCAGGTTGTGATATTTTTCAGTCTCTCTCTTATGTCTTTCGGTTCGTCTTGGCACCAAACATAAAGCAGTTCAACATCAGGCCCTTGCCCTAAATAGCTCCCAGTGCCAAGAATTGGCAAATTATTACTTTGGTTTCAATGGATGGTCAAAAAGGATCATCAAGGTAAACTTTATAGATTTTCTTTGGCTAATCAGACTCATTTCAACATTGAAATCCTGGACTTCAGAGAGGAGAGAACTGGGTGTGGGGAGAAGATGTGAGAGGCTTCTAAGTGGAAGGACCTGAGCATCGGCCTGCCACCTAGAATTAATAATACTTTCAATGACTTGGGTAGTGATGTCCATAATTTTCGCCAGTATTTGTAGGGTATAGAGTAAAAAAAACTAGTTGTCTGTATTTAATAATTCATTTGCAAGTCTTACTTGATTTTGAAGCTATAGGACCTCAACTGTTCGCTGGGTTTACTGGAGTTTAGTTTTTATTTCTAATAACAAAACATCTTGAAGTCTATGTTGAGATCCTAGGAAGGACCTTTAATTTAAAATCCTAACAGCTTCAGGATCTTTCTGACCTCGAAGAAAGAGAAAATGAAGATGCTCCGGTACCACTTCAGAAGCAGAGCCTGAAATTCTTCTGTGCTTTAGAGGTGGTGTTGCCATCCTATGAGTGCAGGAGTCCTGGAGTTGGCATGGCCGAGGAGCCTTTGGAGAAGCTGGAAGAAGGTCTGTTTATGGTGGGGGTGGGGCTGGAGTGGAGTGGAGGTAGAATCTCTCTTTCTTTCTGAAACTCATCTTTTCAGATATATCATCAAGCCCTCCCCTTGCTAAGCTACTAAAACCCTGGGCAGAGCTTTTCTACCGTACACTACAGGTTTTTATCATACACAATACCTAAAAGAACTTAGCTTTACAATTCTAAAACTGACTTTCTGCCAAGAAGTTTAGGAAGAGGGAAGTAATGTTTTTCCCATTTTTGGTTAAGAATCTGCCTTGTGCTAAAAAAAAAAGAAGAAGAAGAAGAAGAAGAAGAATTTGCCTTGTGCTAAAATAGTCCTTTAAATACAGATCTCTTGTAGCCTTCAGTGATCCCAGCAAAATCATCATCTAAAGATTTAAATAAACTCTTGTGTAAATGTTCAGTCCTTTGCCTCCTATAAAAGGGCTGGTGTGTAAAGAATCAAATACAGATCCTAGAAAAGGTATTCCAATTGGTACTGATTTTTCCCAGAGTCCGTAGCACTTAGGCTTAGGGTTTTAAGGCAGAGGCAGGGCTGTTAGCAAATGGAGGGAAGTAGGTTCCCACGGGTGATGCTCAGGAAAAGACCAGGTCATGTGTGCTACCACCAAATCTTTCTCACTCTGTGATTCCAGCCCTTGATGCCCAGGAGAGTAGGTAGGGTCTGTAGGATTATAGTTTCAACTTGTCCATTTGAAATCTGTGAGTGATGTGAGATTTGTGCCACCTTCTTGGCTTGCATCTCCCTTCTGGTACTTCAGGAACTTCTGGGGTAGATCAGGGCAGTAAAAATGTGCCCGGCCAGGATATACCTACAGCAGAGCCATTCCACCAAGTGCTTGTGTTGTGCCTGCTCTTAGTTGCTAAGATAATGATCTACGAATCATGGATGCACTTTCATATATAAACATATAACATAAAAATCGGTTATCATTCAGCTAGGTATTTTAAATCCATTTGTTTTGGTTGAATTTAGGGCCATTATCAGTTCTGATGAAAAGGAAAACAACCCAGAAGCTTGCTATTCAGAAGGCTGTGTCAGATGCATTCCAGAAACTGTTGATTGTGGTTTTAGGTAAGACTTTCTTGATTGTCCTTTACTTCTTTCTTTTCTTTTCTTTTCTTTTCTTTTGATTGTCCTTAAACAACTTCAGTTTCCATGAACAAATAAACTCATTTTGAGAAGTTAGTTGGATGAAAACACTTCACATTCTTTTATTCACCAAATGCTTTCAAAGCAGCAGTCTCAAATTTGTTCTTTGTAGCATTTGTGAGGAAAAATGACAGTAAATATTATTGTCCCCAGGGTATAGATATACAGTGACTTGCCTCCACATAGAAAGTGCTTGATCCAGTGTTTCTTGATTGATTGCCCATAACACAAAGTAGTATAGTGATTGTAAGCTTTGGACATCTGTTGTTGAATCCTAACTCTGTCTCTTAGATTTCTGATGCAATTTTAGGTTTTATACTCAAATTTGAAGGTATTTAGTCTCTCTAAGCTGCAATTTCTTTATCTGCAAAATAAGGTTAATAATTCAGCTTACCTCATGGAGATATAGTAAGAATAAATGAGATGATGAATATAAAAAGCTTAGAACTATCTCTGGAACGTGGTAAGCAGACAAAATATGTTAACTTCTTATCATGATTATTTTCCTGTTGGAGAATTTATTAGATTATGCTTTTGGAATCAATTCAGTTTCAGTTTTTGTTTCTGGCACTGACATATTGGGTGACCATGATTCTTATGTAATGATCAGCTACATTTTTGTGAACCTTGAAAGTGGCCATCCTATTGAATAATGTTGATTGTATTCCCTATTGAGTTCGACAGTAGTATGAATGTTATAGGCTGTGCTCAAAGGAAATTTTATTTTTTTTAAAATATTCTTTTATTTTAAATAAAATAAAAGAGGGAGGCAGGGGAGGCGTAGAGGGAGAGGGAGAGAGAGAATCAATCCAGGCTCAAAGGAAACTTATTTTATTCATTTTATTTTATTTTATTTTATTTTATTTTATTTTATTTTATTAGTTTAAATAAAAGAGGGAGACAGGGGAGGAGTAGAGGGAGAGAGAGGGAGAGAGAGAGAGAGAGAGAGAATATCTTAAGTAGGCTCCACACGCAGCATGGTGCCCCATGCAGGGCTTGATCTCACAATCCTGACATCCTGACCTGAGCCGAAATCAAGAGTGGGACACTCAACCGACTGAGCTACCCAGGTGCCTTTTTTTCTGGAAATTTTATAATTAGTAGAGAGTCCCCAAACAGTTGCTCCCCTGCTTCAGAGCCTTGAGTCTTAAAGACTAAGAAATCCTAGCTAAGTTTCAGAGACCTTATTTGCTTGTAAGAGTTGACCGTGGATTGGTCTCAGGTTTCCAGCCTGGGCAAGTCTTCCCGTGAAGACTGACTTCCCTGGTCATCAGGTAGACTCTCCATTAGCTGTCAATTCTGAATGACAACCTTGAAGAACCAAACTAAGCGTTTGGGTTGTTGACCTCTCCATAATATGCTATGGTGTCCCTTGTACACATTCAAAATTCCTTAGACTAAAAAGTCTTGTAGCTCTAGTTTGCCCTAAGGTAAATTGTATTGTCTATAAGTTACACGGGCCTGTTTCTGCCAATAAAGTGTTCAAATACATGCCCTGCCCACCCCCCTCCAAAGCATTGTTCATTGTATCTGGTGGGATTTTGGTTCTCAGGGAGTAGACACTTGCCTTGTTTCTGATATAAAGTATCAGCCATAGTCCAGTGGTCTCCATTCCAGGTTTGAACTTACATTGACCCCTACCTAACGTCTTACTGTTTAATCATACTATGATTGAACATTTTTGCTTCCACAGTTTTAACTTCCTATGTCATTATTCCTTAGTTCCTATCTCTGAGATCATAAAGTTTTTTTAAGCACATGGTTGATAACTTCATATATATTTTTTCACAGATAGTTATGATAGTGGTGCCTGAGTGGCTTAGTCGGTTAAGCGTCTGCCTTCAGCTCAGGTCATGATCCCAGGGTCCTGGGATGAAGCCCTATGTCGGACTGCCTTGCTCAGTGGGGAGTCTGCTTCTCCCTCTCCCTCTGCCCCTCCCCCCTGCTCGTGTTCTCTCTCTCAAATAAATATTTAAAATCTTAAAAAAAACTAGTTATGATAAAAACTGAAGTGTGAGATGAGAAAACTTCTGAGAAAATGCTTTTATTTTCTGCTTTTAGAAATCAAAAGAATGTCTATGGGGCACCTGAGTGGCTCAGTTGGTTAAGGTCTGCCTTCGGCTCAGGTCATGATCCCAGGGTCGTGGGATTGAGCCCCTCATCAGGCTCCCTACTCAGCAGGTTGCTTGCTTCTCCCTCACCCTCTCCGGTTCCCCCTGCTTGTGCACTCTCTCTCTCAGATAAATAAATAAAATATTTTTTAAAAATCAAAAGAATGTCTAATTACTAGGTGCTATCCCAGTTATATACAGCAAGTTTTAGAACAAGAAAAATTTTGATATGCTACTTGTTAACTTTATTTCAGAAAGTGGTAAAATAGCTGTGGAATATAGACCCTGTGAAGAGATTACAGATGCCAGAACCGAAGAGGAGCTACAGGATTTAATTCAAGTATGTGGAGATTAGAGCTCGAGGATTCCACAGCCAGTGTAGCCATAATTTAAAGCAACCGGCAGGATTTGGAAGACTTGGGCACGTACAGTTAGCTCTGTCATCCTTTGGGAAATGTAAAACTCTGAAACGGCTTTTGAGTGCAGAGAATTTCTGGGGCTTTTCCTGAAGTCCTGGCCCTTGGCTCTGACCCCTTATTTAAAATTTGGAGAGCAAATTGCATCAGAATACTCCTACTGTTGTGGCCATAGGAGAGGACACAGCCTTTTAGAGCTCCCCTCAAACAGAATCTCAAGGATTTGGGAACAGAGTAACTCTGGCCTTCAGTGAGATTATGCTACAGTGCTTGAAAACCATTATGCCTTTCAAATAAGGTGTATTACCCAGATGTCAGCATCTCATACATATCTTGTATGAAATATTTTGCTGAAGAACTTTTCTGTAAATCACTTATATCAATGCCCTGAATTAGGGATTAAGTTGCCGAAGTAATTTCTAAAAGAAGATATTAAAATACTGCATATAGAATGTTTAAAAAAAAAAGGAGAAAAGGATGTGTTTCATGTCATTGAAAACTTAATTTGGGGCTAGATTTCTGATTATTTTTAGAAAGGAAAGATGGTTACTTTCTGAAAAAGTATTTGAAGGTTTTTTTTTGTGCAAAATAATTATTTTAATTCAATTTAAATCAAGCCAGTCAAGGAAACTTCAGACTTATCCAAGTTTACACTTTAAGAAGTCTAGCTTCCTGTGAAATGTGAAAGAGATTCCGTATTGATGCTAAAGATTTCAGAAACCTGATTGTAACAACAGATCCATTCCTAAATAAGGCCAGTCTTGGAATCCATTCCATTTAGAAACCATTGCTATGTGCTACACGCTGGGAATAAGATAAAACCCTTCTGTCTTACGGTTTGCGTGCTAGAGCTTGTGCCAGACCATAAACAAGGACTCAAATAAAACAGATTGTAAAAAGGGCTGTGAAGGATGTAAACTGGGTGCTAGTTACAGTATTTCAAGAAAATTGTTTAACATGCTAACTTGAACATCCTAAGTGCCTTCTCCATGTGCACACACAGGGTCAGACCTCTCAAAAGTGGTGGTGTTACTTTTTCTAGACTGACGGCTGTGTTGAATCCAGGTGGGATGGGGGAAGTTTTCCCATGCCAGTGTAAATAGAGGGCTATTCTCTTGGTTTCAGACCCTCATTCCCAGAATGAAATGCTCACCTGCCCCCTCAAGCTCCACCCCAAAACCCCTCCTACAGAAATTTTGGAGCCATCACTGATTCAGTGGTAGGTAGCCTCCTAACAGAGTGGCGACTTAATACTCAGACATGCATATTGAGAATTGAGAGGAAATGGCAACATTTTAGAATAACTAACTGTAAAATGTGTTCCCTTCCCCACTGCCCTGACGGGTGCTTATTCTGCAGGTCAGCTACTTTTCTTGGAAGCAGGATGGCCGAGGGGAGGAAGAATGTCTCTCGGATTTAAGCTTTGAAGAGGCCGAGCTCAAACCGCCAGAATCGGACTAGCATTTTTTAATTTCCCGGGATGCCGGGTCCTGTGGCGTCCTTGGGAAACTGCACCCTGCCCCCTTCCACCCCAGAGCTGCTGGAGTCCGGGGCCATCCTGCCTCGCTGTGAGCCCCAGGAGGTGGTTGTGCCCTTTGTAGGGGGAAGGGAGGCTTGGGCCCAGGTGATTCTGGAAAAAGGGCTCGCTCCGAGGGGCGCGGTGCCCGTCCTCGCTGAGCTAATAAAGGAGCGTAAACAAAGGCGTAGTAAATAAAGGGTGGGATGTAGGCGGGGGAGGGGCAGGCAGTGATGAACGGTGCGCGCGTCACGGGGCTGCCATAACGGTTCGGCTCCTGTTGGGGCGCGTGCTGATCCAGAGCGTCCGCGTGTCCTGTCCCGGCTGCGCCTCTGGGCCCCACTGCTCCTCCGCACGTGGCAATCATTGTGGCTGCTGGTCCAGGCAGCTCAGCCTCCGGAGTGGGCCCTGGACCCTGCCCAGCTGACCTCCGACCTCCTGGGGCCCACCGAGCCCTGGTCTTCACACTCCTCTGAATTCCTGCCCGAATCGCCCCAGGCCCTTACACCGCCAGCAGAGGGGTCCTCTGCTCCAGCCCAGATGTTGGCCCTGCCTAAGGATTGACTGAGACTTTGGTTCCGTTCCCGGACACGGATTCAGGTGGCAAGCTGCCCCCAGAGGCAGATCAGGATCTGAATGACAGGCTAACCCAGCTTGAAAGGCTCCCAGAGGTGGTTCCAAGGCTAGGTTGGGCTCAGAATCCGACCATAGCTCCGCCTCCTCGACTCAAATTAAGATTAAAACTGTAGGTCTAGATCAGGCTGAAGATCACCAATCATTTGAAATACTTGTTCCACCTCTGGATAGTCACAGTTCAAAGCCAACCAAGTTTATTGTTTCACCCCCAAACCTGGAGAAAGATCTAGCTCAGCATCAAAGGCTTGCCAAAGTTGTTGGAACTCCAAACCAATTTGCAAATAAAGACCACCTACAACAACAGTTGCAGGATGGTTATTCAGATTCCAGTATGGATATCCTATATCCTGAGGTGAACTTACCAATGGATTTCCCAGGGGGATCGGATCAACCTCCAAAGCTCCCTGAGGAGGTTGAAATTCCTCCACTCCTGCAGGAGACCCCAAATCATCCAGAGTTGCCTGAGCAAGCTGAATCTTTTTTTGCCTCAGGTGGAGGCCCAGGCCCCACATTCAGAGCCCCCTGAAGATAATAGAAACATCTCCAATTCAGCAGGGGGCTCCATCTCCGCCTCCAGAGATCCTTAAGGAAGCTGTAAACCCACAGGAGGCTCTAGCTGAGCCTTCAAGTACCCCTGAAGAAATCAAACTTTCTTCAGTCCAGCAGAAAGCCTCAGCTCAACCGACAGAGACCCCTGAGGAGGTAGAACCTTCGACCCCTCAGGAGGCCTCCGCTCAACCTCCAGAGCCATCTAAGGAGATGGTACCTCAGCCAATAGCACATGAGGTGAATGTGCCATCTCTAAGTAAGAATGAAGCTCAGTGGCCAAACTTCTCCAATGTCACTGTTAACCTGTGGATCTGGTACTTACTGTAACTCTAACTCAGCCTCCAGAGCGCACCGAGGAGGCTCAGGCTTCTCCAATCCAGCCGGAGGCCCCGGCTCGGCCAGCAGAGCGCCCCGAGGAGGCTGGGCCCACCCGAGCCCAGCTGGAGGCCCCGGCTCGGCCAGCAGAGCGCCCCGAGGAGGCTGGACCTAGTCCAGTCCAATAGGAGGCCCCAACTCTAGTTCCAGAGTTTCCTATGGAGTATCTATATCAAACTTCAGTAAGTGATGAGGTGATAAGTCAACCTATAAGCCACTATCCAACTTAGAGTTAGAGTTCAAGAAGAGGCAAAACTAACTTATGTTGTTTACAGCTGCCATATGATAGGTAAAACTACATTTAAAAAGAGAGGAAATTAGGGGTGCCTGGGTGGCTCAGTTGGTTAAGCATCCAACCTTGACTTGGGCTCAGGTCATGATCTCAGGGTCGTGGGACAGGGCTCTTTGTAATTGAACTCTAACTCTATATAAATGGAATCATATTATATGTATTATTTTCTGGGTTGCTTCTTTCATTCAACATTATCTTGTAAATTCATTATATTGTTGCATGTAGCTGAGGTTGGTTCATTTCAATGCCTAGTATTGCATGTCTTGCTACATGTGGCTACTGAATACTTGGGAGTAGCTAGTGTGACTGAGGAGCTGAATTTTTAATTTAGTTAATTTCAATTATTTTAAAATTTAAATTAAAAAACGGATATTCAACAGTTATTAGAAAATGTTTAAATATGTTTGCAACAATGTGGGTATGTGATGTTAGCTTTTCAACTGTAAATTTTATGAAATCTAAATACAGTCAAGTATTTCTGATAAAAAAAATTAGTAACCAAATTGAGATTTCAACTCCCCACTCTGTGGGGAGTCTGCTAGAGATTCTCTCTCTCCCTCTCCCTCTGCCCCTCCCTCTGTCTTTCAAATTAATAAATCTTTAAAAAAATAAAAAAAACCAAAAAGCAAGGAAATTGTTATTAAAGTCAGCATAGTGGTTACTTCTGGGGAATCAGAGAGAGGGTTGTGATTGGAAGGGGCACACTGGGGGCTTCTGGGATGCAGGCAGGGCTTTTTCTTGACATGAATGGTGTTACATGGGTATTTGCTTGATAATTATTAAACTGAACATTTATTAATGAACATTGTTTTAGTTCTCAAAAATAGTTTTTAGTCGGGGAGAAAAAAAACGAACAGCTTTCTCTGCCACACTGCTATAGTTGTGTATGGGGCTTCCGAATAGAATTTGGGAAAAGAGAGGAGGAAATGGCAGTTCTGCCAGGGTTGTTGGCACCCAGAGCTGGGTTCTAGCAGAGACTTTGTGATCCAGAGAGTAGGCATTAAATATGCATTTTGGTGCAAGGAGTAGATAGGGGTGTGTGTGTGTGTATGACAGAGAGAGAGAGAGAGGGAGAGAGAGATGGAGAGAGATGGGCACAAAGGAGTACATGAAAAGAAGGATTTGAATGGAAACAGAGCAGAGATCAGTACTCCTAAATTAAATAAGAATTAGTGTATTTACGGGGCACCATTACCCAAGTTTCCCCTCCCATATGGAAGTTAATCCTAGGTAGTAAATAGTTGTAGTTATTTTGCATTTTGATGCAAAAATAACCTTTTCATTTTTCAGAATTCTCAGTGAAAATTATTTGACCGAATTACATAAGGACTCATTTGAAGGCCTACTATTCCTCCAGTATTTGTAAGTTAATTAATCATTTATTATGACTTTTTAGTTATCTATAAAATAAATATGGGGTTCAAATTAGACAATCACGACAATTTCTTCTAACAATAAAATTCTACAGTTCTGTAAGTCTGTAGGGCCCCAACCCATCTCTAGCATTAAATGTCTTCTATGCGTTTTCAGTTTTTTTAACTTTATATACAAGATATAGACAGAAAAAGACCCTACAGTTATAGAGCAAAAGGGGTAATGAGGTCTGAGCAATTATGGACACCCATATGCACCTTGTTTCCTACGTGTTCATATACCATCTGCTTACATTTATATTTAGTTTATGGCTCATGGATCAAATCCCGCCCATGGTCTGTCTTTATACAGCCTATGAGTTAAGAATGATTTTTACATTCTTAAAGGGCTATAAAAGAGAAAAGAAGAGAAAGAGAAGAATATGCAACAGAAACGGCACGTGGCCTGCAAAGCCCAACATATTTATCTGGCTTTTACAGAAAAGGTTTTAAAAGTTGGTTTAATAAAATGAGAGGAATTAAAGTTAACCTCAAATAGAAAATATAGAACACTTAGATTAATTTGAATGCCATTAACCCAGAATTTTTTTAAAATTTAAGCTCAATTAAATATTTAAATATTAAATATTTAACTAAGCAGGTAAATTATGTAAGCAGTATTATCAAGTACATATTAAGTTACCAAGAGAACAGATTAAGGATTTCAGTGTGGGAATTCTTAGACCAATATTAAAAATAGGTGTTTAAAATGATGGTTAAGGGGTGCCTGGCTGGCTCAGTTGGTAGAGCAAGCGACTCTGGATCTCGGGGTTGTAGGTTCAAAACCCACATTGAGTAGAGAGATTACTTGAGAAAAATAAACTCTTTTTAAAAAAAAAGTAAAATAAGGGGCTCCTGGGTGGCTCAGTCGGTTAAGCATCTGCCTTCGGCTCAGGTCATGATCCCAGGACCCTGAGATCGAGTCCCTATCGAGCTCCTTGCTCAGCGGGGAGCCTGCTTCTCCCTCTGCCTGCCGCTACCTCAGCTTGTGCGTTCATCCATTCTCTCTCTCACAAATAAATAAATAAAATCTTTAAAAAATAAAATAAAATGATGGTTAAGTGGTATAGTTAGAAATGTTTACGCTAAAGAAACATATCAGAAATGCCCCTAACTTCACAAATTACAAAATAAAATCTCTCCAGCCTCATTGTAAAGGAGGAAATGCTTGCATGGTATTTCTATGGATTTAGACATACAGGGATACTATATTCTTTGTTACGAAGGTTCAATTTTTATTCTTCTTTTAATTTTTTAAAAAGATTTTATTTATTTGTTTGACAGTGAGAGAGAGAGCATGAGCAGGGGGGAGGAGCAAGGGGAGAGGACTCCCCACTGAGCAGGGAGCCTGATGCGGGACAACGCAATCCCAGGACCCCGGGATCATGACCGGAGCTGTAGTCAGACGCTTAACCAACTGAGCCACCCAGATGCCTGGTCCAATTTTTCTTCTTTGTCCATGGCATCCAGAGCTGTGTATGTCATTAATCTTTATTAATGATGCTCTTTAGCAAATAGATTCTTCTTGTAAATGTAGAAGGTTTAAGGGTAGTAGGTAAAAAGAGCCTGATATGATATTAAGAATAGTCTTTTAAATGATCAAACCTTCCAAGTCTTAGGAAACAGCCACTCTTGTATTGGTCTTCTTGGATACCTCTGCCATCTGGACTCCAAACCTTACAAACACAGTTTGGAAAAAAACAAATGAGATAAACTGCTCAATGGATTAGGTCCTTCATTACTTCTACTGTGAAATACTTTGTAAACCAATTACTTCATGTTAGCTGAAGTATTCTCATTCATTTAAAAAAATGTCAATCGAAAGCTAATATGACAGGCACTGTGCCCAGTATCATAGGCTCACAGATGGTTAAGACAGGCTTCTGACCCTTGTAGGAACTCATGATCTCACAAGGAAAATAAACAGAAGCTCAAGCCATAATGTGTAAAGCACTAAGCGGACAAGGTGCCGGAGAGGTGCAGAAGAGGGAGCCATAAAGTCATAAAACTACATTTCTTTTAAAACAGTCATTTTGCTTCTGATACTCATTACCCAGCTATTTGTTTATTTTATAAATATTTGAGTTTATGTCCCTGTGTCAGTTTTAAACATGGTAGGCAATGCAGATGAACACAACTAGTCCATAGTTTCAAGGAGTTTATGCTCAGTGGACATGGGATGCCAAAATAAGTATATTAAAAAGAAATTGGGGTGCCTGCCTGGCTGAGTCGGTAGAGCATGTGACTCTTGATCTTGGGATCATGAGTTCAAGCCCCAGGTTGGGCATGGAGCCTACTTAAAAATTTTTTTAAAAAGAAGAAGGAGGAGGAGGAGGAGGAGAAGGAGAAGGAGAAATGGATATGGGCAATGAGAGATAGAAGTTGTTTTTGGAACACAGATGAGGGAAAAAAGACTTCACGTTGGATCAGGGAAGCTACTAGAGCAATGCTGTTTGAACAGGACCTTGAAGAGCTATTGGGTATCATCAGACGGACATCTTGGGAAGAATAAGCTTGCAAAGGAGAATGGGAGAAAGGCCAAATGCAGGAATATCTTGTACCTGTAGAGTAGGAGGTTGGAGCCAGATCTTCTAGGATTTTGAAGGCCATGGATAACATGCCAAGCTACTGGGTTATCACTGCAGTGCTCCAGGACGGACTTTAGCCTACAGCAGAGTCACCTGGAGGGCTTGTCGGAACACAGTTACTGATTACAGACTGCTCAGTCCACAGTAGGGCTGAGAATTTGCATCTTGATTAAGTTCCCAAGTGATGCTGGTATTCGAGAACCACTTCGGGAGAATTAATCTGGTAACTGTGTGTAGGATGGATCAGAAAGGGAGAGACTGGATATGGCAATGGCCATCAGAAGACTAGGTGGAAAGTAAGGAACTAAGCTGGGATGAGTGGAAGTAAGAGGGTCAGCTATAATCAAGAATGGGTGTTTTCAAATAAAAATCCAGTACCATGTGGTTTTTATTGTTGTCTCACTACCTGCAACTGAAGCAGTTAATAAATTCATGGACTATTAAGGCAGTGTGTGACCAAAAATGAATTTCTATTAATATGATAATATAAGTCTGAGTTAGTTCAAAGTTATGTATTGATTAGAGGAGTGATTTCCTTTCAAGTTAAATGAAAGGATATCTTTTATTTCTTCTGCTATTGAATTGGCCTAGAAAAATAGACCTAAACCAAGAAGTTGTGCTAATGTGAGAATATCCCTTTTAATATTAGAAATTATAATTATAGGGGCGCCTGGGTGGCACAATTGGTTGAGCATCTGACTCTTGGTTTCAGCTCAGGTCATGATCTCAGGGTCCTGAAATGGAGCTCCGCATTGGGCTCTGTGCTCAGTGCGGGGCCTGCTTGGGATTCTCTCTCCCTCTTCTTCTGCCCCTCCTACTTGTGCTCTCGCTCGCTCGCTCGCTCACTCTCTTTCTCTGAAATAAATAAATAAATAAATAAATAAATCTTTTGAAAAAAGAAATTATTGTATGTGGAGATAAAAGCTTTGACCTCATAATCTAGAAATTGATGAGACCACAAAAGATCCTCTAATCAATTCTTCTGCTCTCAGGAGAGATTCCTTCCAAGATCTATCAAGATCTATAGTTGTGGATTTTATTTATGAAGATCTTGAAGGTGAGACTCTTTTAAGAGAGGTGAGGACAGTGTAAGTAGAGTTAGGGGCTCTGGAAGGTTCAAAAAACAATTCCTGAGATTCAGAGTTTAGGCAAAAGCTACTTATTCAATACTATCATCCTACTCATTAGATATCTAATAGATAATTGAGGCAATATTTTCCTTTTACTTTTTCTAGAGATTTATCCTGCAATAAAATACAATTTATTGAAAGAGGTACATTTGAAGCACTACCTTTTTTGCAGTTTATGTAAGTTACAAATATAATTTCATTATACTTGGAATTTTTGTTAAACTTAATTGTAAGCCTCTTTGTTATAATCATTTTGAAATATGATTGAAATTTTATTAGTAGAAAGCTACTAAAATTATGTAGCAAATCTTTTCTGTCTGTAGCAAAGATTAGTGTGAGAATTTTATATAGATCAGACTGAATCATTCTAGAGCAGTGGTTCTCAACCGGGGTCATTTTGCACCCGGGTGACATTTGGCACTGTCTGGAAACGTTTATGGTTGTCAGACTGTAGAGAACTACTGGCATCTAGTGGGCAGAGGCTGCTAAACACCCCACAATGCGCAGGACCGCCCCTCCTAACAAAGACGATCCAACCATAGATGTCAATAATGCTGATGTTGTGAAACATTTTCCTAGAGAAATAAAGATTACTTGACACAAGTATTTATAGAACACTGACTGATTTGTATCTAATGCACCACATGTATAAACATGAAAGTATAAATCTTTCGTGCAAGTTTTTTTCAAAAAGTAAGTATCTTCCATAGTGAGATTTCTTCAGTGTATGGAGAGAGTATTGAGGTTATGTTTCATCATATATAAATTGGAATCACTGCCAAAGGATAAATGTTCTGAAAGAATATCTTTTGTTCTTCTTTTGCTTGTGTCTTTTTTTTTTTTTTTTTTTTTTTTAGAAATCTTGGTTGCAATTTACTCACAGAACTGAGCTTTGGAACATTTCAGGCCTGGCATGGAATGCAGTTTGTACACAAAGTGTAAGTGAAATGGAAAATGAATACATGTAAAAAACAATAACTATGTGTAAAAACATCATACAGTTATTGGTTCGGTGGGTATAATAAGCCTAGTATGAACTCTGAAAAGTATGTCTTAAAATCTATTCATTTTTTCAAATGAGGAAACTAAGGTACAAAGAGGCCAAGAGACTTGTCTGTCTCATAAATGGCACACTCTGCTTTCTCTAGTACTCAGCTTTGGTGTGGGCAATAAAAGACCCCAAGCAAATAACACCCAAATCAGCATTATCCTGGGACTCCATGACAATGATGCTTCTCCAATAGGTGCGTGGTCCTTGAAATTCCACTTTTGAATTTAACTTTGATTCCTGCTCATGTGCAAAGTTCCTAACTGCTTCAATACATGCAATATAAAGCTTCAAAGAACTAAGTTTAGCACAGAGTTCTCCAGGGAGCAAAAGTGTGTGTCCTTCCTCAGCCATCAGCTTCTTTTAAATGGTAAAGCAGAAAGAACTCCTGAAAACTTACCACAAGACACTTCTCTCCCCAGTCACCCAGAGTAAAAAGTATATACCTCTGAAGTAAATGATCTGGGGGCAATAGCAAGGTATGGAAAGGTATGGAGGTATGGAAAAAGATGTGTTTCTGTTAAGTTGGAGTGTGAAAAACGTTCATGAAGAGAATACATTGCTGTAGCCTAATTTCATATGCTTTCTTTCCTGACTGTTCTTCAGTAAGAAGCGTGTTATTCCCTTTCAGCTGGAAAATTCCGTGATTTCTCTGTGACATAGCAAGTCATAAGTGGGTATGTTCAATGGCCTGAGTGGGATTTTAGACACAAGGTGAAGATCCTCCTCTAAACCTGACTTTGGAAAAGACTATCTTACCTGTCTCGTGGTTCAGAAATACAATTTCACACAGTTTATTTTAGAATAGATGAAGGTGTTGAGGGTGTGTCTGGAGCTGAGTAACTGTTGCCACCGACGTCCATCTGCAGTGGCCTCCTCTCTCCTCTCATTAATTTGCTGATGCCTCACTTGGGGAAGGAGTCCTCAGGGTCAGTTTTTTGTTTTGCCAGCACACCAGAGAACAGGCTCATTGGGTTTCTCCACCAAGAGGTATACCGTCTCAGACTCACCACCTTTACTAAGCACTCTCTAACACCAGGAGTCTCTTACGAGAGTCTGAATTTCATTATAGTTAGGTGGGCAACATAGGAAGAAATCGGGTGGAATCAGTTGATAAAAATTAATGGATTCACTGAAAAACATTCACTGAGTGCCATGCCCACCATATGTTGACACTGTACTAAGTACTGGGGGTGCAAAGAAGAACGGGACAGGGACTGCCCCCAAGAAACTTTCATACCAGAAGGAGGAAGATGGGTGTTGAGGGGAAGGCACACGGGAGTCCTCGGGCATCTGTACAGCAGGGTCCCAAGGTGGGGGGGTGACAAAGTAGGCAATGGGTTGCGGGATAGGAAAGATTCGTAACGGATGAGGCAACAACTTGTTTGTGTTGAGTTTCTGCGTGCATCTTAAATGACAGAAAAAGGTAATTAAAGAACCAGAGCTAGCTGGCGTTGAAAATCAATTCATACACATGTCACATGATATGAATAGAGCTGCACTACTGAAACTAATTCACGGTTCCTTCCGAAAGAAATCACAGTATAGTAAGTGTGTACTGGGGGCGAGGCTCCTTCTTTGTTTGGAGCCACATTTTTCTAATAGACAAAGCTAGTCTGCTTCGGGAAATGTTTGCCATAGTGAGATAATAGACTTTATTGCATCTCTTTTCAAAGGCAAGTTGCCAAGGGAAGGAGCTACCCCTTGAATTAAGTCATGTTATTACCTATGTGACATATTACCGGGGTGTTTATAAGTTGAAACGATACTTTCTCTGGCATTAACTTAGTTTGTAAAACTTAGAGGCCCCAGCTAAGGTGGATTTATCTTGAACTTACGCTTCAGGGCTCCTTGCTTACACAGGCCCCTTCCAAGGTCTTGGGAGAGGGTCCTAGCAATTTTTTGTATTCATAACTTTGCATGTTTTATTAGACAGGATTTCCCAAAGTAGATGAGGTTCAGGCCCCACAAGATCCTTGATTTACCCCTGGGTTTCAGATAACTATAACTCAGTAAGTTTCTTGAATGAAGCCTCTAAGTTATTGATAAACACAGAGTGAACTAGTTAGCAGTGTGGTAAAGTCTATTTTGAGTGGGCATGGCACTCGGTGAATGTTTTTCAGTGAATCCATTAATTTTTATCAACTGATTCCACCCGATTTCTTCCTACGTTGCCCACCTAACTATAATGAAATTCAGACTCTCGTAAGAGACTCTTGGTGTTAGAGAGTGCTTAGTAAAGGTGGTGAGTTTGAGACGTTATACCTCTTGGTGGAGAAACCCAATGAGCCTGTTCTCTGGTGTGCTGGCAAAACAAAAAACTGAAATCCACCTCAAAGACATTCCAAGAGCTTATTAATAAGGTACCACTTTCAGGGTTTTTTGTTACATTTTGTTTTAATAAGGTACCGCTTTTTGAATGGTAGTAATAATCATATCTCTTTCAGATGAAATCAGGAATGAAATATATTATGGAAAACCAGCAGTGGTTGATAATCCTAAATGTTAAGTATACTTTTTTTTCTGACTTTAAAGTGCTTCTCCTTCATTCACCTACAGAGGTCCAGACTGATGGCTTATTTTTTAAAATTCTTTTAGTCACTTCATTGGTTCTAACAATACAAGCTCCATGATTTTAGAAACTGAAGGACTCTGCAATGTAGAAGGGCTCTACCTGATCCACGTAGAGCACATCCACATGCTGGCTTGTCTGTGGTGCATCAGTGTTGTGCCAAGAACATAAGCACTAAGAGAGAATGAGGAAAATCTAAGCCTTATCCCTACTGAATTATTTACCCCACTATTGAGAATACCATTGAGGTAGTTGTGGCCACACTGTGAAGGCAAATCGAGCTGCAGTCACAGAGACACCCTAGTGCTCCCCCGTCATCCAGCATCGGTTTCCTTTAGATGGCTGTGTGCACACACAAGTTTATACACTGCAGGGTATCGTCATCACTTTTTGCTATGTACTGGAAATCCTGGCAGCTTCTTCTCCGATTCAGAAAGGCAGAAACATTCAGGATGAAAATAATAACTCGGGTCTGTCCTTTGAGGGAACTTCGGGTGGCTGTTTTATTATTTTCTATTTGTAATAGTTCAAAAGGTTTGAGATAGTCCTACCCAGCAACTACCATACTTTCCTTCTCCCAGCCGCATCCCTTCTTCCCACATATCTCACAACATATCTTCTTTCTCTTGGAAGCAGAGTAGTTCTTCCTCTGTGCCTTAACATTTCTTTATGACCTATCTCTAGTAGGCACTTACTGTGTTTCAGGCACTAGGCTAGGGACCTTTACGTATTGTACAAGCAAGATAGTGTGCCCAACACTCTCAGATAGTGCCTGGCACATGGAAAATGCTCAATACATGCTCTCTCACACTGTATCTCATTTCCGTGTTTCCAACAGCTCTTGCAATGTAGATATCGTTATCCCCACTTTGGGGATGAGGAAATTGAAACCCGGAGACGTTGGGTCACTTGCCTAGGTTCACACTGTTAACAAGTGGCAGAACCGCCTAGGAGCTTTGCAAGTAAGGCAACTCCGCATTCCCTTGGACTAGGAGCTGAATGATGACTATTTGGTGTTTTGTGCATCGTCTCTTGGAGTTGGTTTCTAACTGGAATAGGACCTTTTGGGGAAGAGAGCTCCTTTTCCCCATGACAGTCGCATGCTTCTGGAGCTCCTGGCCATGCCACCTCTGGGCATCCCCAGATTTTCTGCTCACTGCCCAGTGCAAATGTAACATCATTATTACGAGGCACCTACTCTGTGCCCAGCCTTATGTGAGGTGCTTTGCACGTGCTCTTTCATTTAATCCTCAAATTGCCTTATGAAGTAAATGGTGCTAAGTGAGACTCAGAGATGTTTGTTACTCCAGTCACTTCACCAGGATGTGACAGCCAGAATTCAAACCTAGGTCTTCCTGATTCCAGAGGCCCTTGCTGCTTCTGCTATTCCTCACTGCCAGGAACTCTTCTTCAAAGCTATTCTCAGAACTTTGATTAAAATATAGGCCCACAATTTCAGATCCTTTAGACTTCGCCCTCCCCTCCCACCCGAGGAAGGATTTACGTCATGAAATTAGATGTCTTGTATTGAGGAGCTTCACATGGGGAGTCATGTTCTCGTGGCTCATGGACCTATGTAGATGAATAAAGGAAAGGGGTTACTCCATCCCCAAGTACTTCAAACATACTGGAACAGGTTCTAGGTCACTCTGCTTACTTCTTGGACTGCCTTCCTCCAAAGACCCAGTTTTCCCTGCCTGCCTTGGGATTCTAGCATAGATAGTTTGGAGTTGGTCCTATTTTAAATTTATTTTCACTGCGTGCTTTGGACATTTTTTCAGCTAAACCTGTTAGGATTTCAGTACATTCAGGACAGTGATGACATGCTTCAGTCCTCAATTCCTCTCTGTCTCCTCAGTTAATAGAAAGGAAACGTAGCCCATCTGTCTGGACCTGTATAGAAGAATTTGGAGAAAAAAAAATAACAGCTAAGAAATGTTCCCTTATTTTGTGAGCTACCTTTAATCTGTCCCGTTGTTCTACAGCAAAAGGCTTTTGCAAAAATACTTGAGTTTTCCTCTTCAAGTAAGGTATATTTTTAAAAATCATTTAGAAGCCCGTGAATATCAAAAAGCTGATGGACTAGGAGTCAGCATACCTTTTATCGGTAAAATGAGCGAATTGAACTGAAAGGGAAATGGTCTCTAGTGTGATGTCCTCAGTGCATCTAAAACCATTCGTTTTGTGATTTGTAGAAAAACGGTTACTGTGGAGTCCCCCACATGTAAACTGTTGGGTCAGTTCTCATTCTGTCTGCCCCCCAGGCACAGCTTTCATGAAGAAAAGACAGCACAAAAGACAGGAGGAGGAAATAGGATAATTTAGAGTGGCCCTATATTTTGGTTTCACTAGGGATAAACGCAGGATGTTAATCTCAGTAGGACAAGGGCTGTCTGGTTAAGAGGAAACACTGAGCTGATGGATACAAGGCCATGGGTGAGCACCCAGGAAAGAGTGGAGGGTTAGAGAACTGAGATAATTTGGTGGGAAGGATAACTAATTGCTAAATTGTTTTGGCTACATAATGCCTTATAGTCATTTTTAAAACAGAGAAAGATGCACAAGTGGAGGAACTCACTTGCACAGAGCCCACCAATGAGCTTATAGATTTTAATGCCAATTTTTTTTTCAAAGCAAAGGACATTCAAAGCCTCAAAGTTGAGGAACTGTGCTTAACCAGACATGTGACACTCACATTCTTCCTTTTTATAACTAGTGTTACAAATCCAACATGTTAATGGTACTGAAAAAAATCTAGAAGAATGGGCTAGAATAAGAAGAATAGGGGAGTTTCCAAGGCAAGAACAAAAATGCATGGTTCTTCCCACCCCCGACCCCCCCACCCCCAACAGCACCCCCATTGCCCCCCCAACCCCCACCCCCGCCCAGAAAAAGCATGGCTCCCAGCCTCACCATTGGCACCCTCTGACCTCCGTTGTGGAAGAGTCTGAGTCTTTACTCCTCTTTTCTCCACCTACCAACATATTTGGTCTTCTGCAACTGGTGCTCTATTTATCACAATATGGTTCTTTTTTTTAATGGAGATATAATCCACATAATATAATATACAACATTATAAAGTATACAGTCCAATGGTGTACTTTGACAGACGATAGTCAGCATTAATGCCAGGGTATTTCCATCAGCCCCGAAAAGAAATACCATACCCATCACCTGTGACTCCCCATTCTCCCTTCCTCCCAGGCCCTGGCAACAACTAATTTACCTTCTGTCCCTGTAGATTTGCCCATTCTGGACATTTCATAGAAATGTGTGTCTAGCTTCTTTCACACAGCATGTTAGCTTCGAGGTTTATCCATGTTGTAGCATGTCTCAGTTCTTCATTCGTTTTTAAGGCTGGATAATATTCCCTTGTATACATACATATACATCACATTTTGTTCATTCCTCAGTTATGAGACATTTGGATTGTTTCCACTTTTTGGCTATTATCAATAATGCTGCTATGAGTATTTACATACAAGTTTTTGTGTGGACACATGTTTTTAATTCTCTTGGGTACATACCTAGAAGTGGAATTGCTGGGTGATGTGGTAACTCTATGTTTAACCCTTTTGAGGAACTGCCAAACTGTTTTCCACAGGTGACTACACCATTTTATGTTTCCACCAATGTATGAAGGTTCCAGTTTCTCCATAATCTTGCTACCACTTATTGTTGTCTGTTTGTTTGGTTATAGCCATCTTAGTGAGTGTAAAGTAATATCTCATTATAGCCTTGATTTGTACTTGCCTAATGACTTAAGACATTAAACATCTTTTCATGTGCTTATTGGCCATTTATGTATTTTCTTTGGAGAAACATCTCTTCAAATCCTTTGCCCATTTAAAAATTTGATTATTTGTCTTTTTATTGAGTTGTAAGAGTTCTTTATATTCTGGATATTCTGCATACTAGACTTTTATCAGACATATGATTTGTAAATGTTCTCTCCCATTCTGTGTGTTGTCTTTCACTTTTGTGATAATGTCCTTTGAAGCACAAAAGTCTGTTTTTTTATAAAGTCCATTTATTTATTTTTCCTTTGGTTATTTGTGCTTTTGGTGTCATGTCGAACAAGCTGTTGCTTGATCCAAGGTCAGAAAGATTCCTAGTTTTATAACTTGAGCTCTTGCATTTAGGTAGTTGGTCCATTTCGAGTTAATTTTTATATATGGTATGAAGTGTAAGAATCCAACTACATTATTCTGTATGTGGGTATTCAGTTGTCCCAGCACCATTTGAAGAGACCAGTCTTCCCACAATGAATTGTTTTGGCATCCTTGTTGAAAATTAATAGACCATAAATGTGAGTATTTATTCCTGGACAGTCAGTTCTGTTCCATCGATTTATATGTCTATTCTTTTTTTTTTAAAGATTTTATTTATTTATTTGACAGAGAGACACAGCGAGAGAGGGAACACAAGCAGGGGGAATGGGAGAAGGAGAAGCAGGCTTCCCGCTGAGCAGGGAGCCCGATGCGGGGCTCGATCCCAGGACCCTGGGATCATGACCTGAGCCGAAGGCAGACGCTTAACGACTGAGCCACCCAGGCGCCCCTATATGTCTATTCTTATGCCAGTATCCCACTATGATTACTGTAGCTTTGAATTGGGTTTTGAAACCAGGGCACATGAGTCTTTCCACTTTGTTCTTCCTTATCAAGATCGTTTTGGCTATTCTGGGTCCCTTGATTTGACGTATGAATTTTAGAATTAACTTGCCAATTTCTGGAAAGAAGTCAGCTGCGATTTGGATAGGGAATGTGCTGAAACCATAGTTCAGTTTGGGGCATAGTGCCATTTTAACAATATTTCCTTCTAATCCATGAACGTGGCGTATCTTTCCATTTATTTTGATGTTCTTTAATTTCTTTCAACAATGTTTTATAGTTTTCAGTGTAGTCTTGTACTTCTTTGGTTAATTTTTTCATAAGTATTTTATTCTTTTTAATATTGTTATACATGGAATTGTTTTCTTAATTTCATTTTGGACTACTCATTGCTAGTGTATAGAAATACAGCTAATTTTTACACATTGATCTTGTATCCTGCAACCTTGCTGACCCCATGTATTAGTGCTAAGTTTTTTCCTACATTCCTAGGAATATGTCTTGTGGTCTTCTGGTTTCCCAGGAATATGTTGAAGCATTTCAAAGTCTCTGTGGACATCTGATTTCTCAGCTTTTTCCTTTTAAGATTTTTGGTTAGGCTATTTTTTTGTCCCGCCTGTTAATCCATTGCCTCACACGACCACCAGGATAAAACATTTACCTGTAATTGTTTTTTAAAAATGCCCCTTGAGAAGAAGAGGCTTTTAGCATTGTGCAGCTCTCAGTGAGGTCAAAGACAAGCTTTTCAAGCGAGGTTTTCCAGGGAACCCACTATACAGGTAAAACAATGACAGTTCTTTGAAAATGAGGCTTTAAAAGAGCCAAACTGTGGAAAATGCCGAGATGCCCTGCAACAGATGAATGGATAAAGAAGATGTGGTCCATATATACAATGGAATATTACTCAGCCGGGCACCTGGGTGGCTCAGTCGTTAAGCGTCTGCCTTCTGCTCAGGTCATGATCCCAGTGTCCTGGGATCGAGTCCCACATCGGGCTCCCTGCTCGGCAGGAAGCCTGCTTCTCCCTCTCCCAACTCCCCCTGCTTGTGTTCCTGCTCTCACTATCTCTCTCTGTGTCAAATAAATAAATAAAATCTTTAAAAAAAAAAAAAGGAATCTTACTCAGCCATCAGAAAAGATGAATACCCAATTTTTACATCAACATGGATGGGACTGGAGGAGATTATGCTAAGTGAAATAAGTCAAGCAGAGAAAGTCAATTATCATATGGTTTCACTTATTTGTGGAACATAAGGAATAACATGGAGGACATTAGGAGAAGGAAGGGAAAAATGGGGGTGGGGGGGGAATTGAAGGGAGAGATGAACCATGAGAGACTATGGACTCTGAGAAACAAACAGGGTTTTAGAGGGGAGGGGGGAGGGGGGATTGGTTAGCCCGGTGATGGGTATTAAGGAGGGCATGTACTGCATGGAGCACTGGGTGTTATACGAAAACGATGGATCGTGGATCACCACATCAAAAACCAATGATGTATTGTATGGTGACTAACATAACATAATAAAATTTAAAAAAAGAAAATGAGGCTTTAAGGAACTCCAGCTCCATTTTGCTCCCCTGGGATGTGGGCTATTTTTCAAAGCGACCATCAGGATAGAGAGCAGAGGTCTAGGACAAGTTAAAACAACAGAGCTCACTGTTCTTACAGAAATTAGTTTTTATTTAATAAATGCTCCCTGGCTTGCTGCAAGCCCATTGGTTAAATTTTACAAACTTCTAACAAAGTTAATTCTGACCATTTTTTGCCAGGTTGTCGTTGTTGTTGCTTTTATGAGAGATGAATTTTCAGATGTCCTCACTTTCCCATTTTAGCTGATTTGCCTATAACATGGTTTTTTAAATCTCTAAAGTCTCAATGACCATTGGCTAATTAAACACTTAATCATGTGAGATGATTAGAGAAAAGGAATAAAAATAGAAAATGTATTTCTCAGAGAAGCTCTCCCAGATGGAGAGATGAAGTTCAACAAAGTATTTCTATATTTAGTGCTCTCAAAGTTAAGTTTAAGGTAACAGCTATTTTGAAATCCCCTTTTCTTCATATGACTTAAACACAGGCTTTGAGGTCAAAACTGATTTCAAATTCCAGCTCTGCTTCTGACTCTCTTGACAATCTAGGACAAATTACATAACCTCTCTGTACGTCAGTTTCCTCATTTGTAAAACGGGGTAATGATCATATCTATCACATAAGGTTATCGTGAGGATTAAATGTGAAATGCTGATCACAGATGCCTTACAGTCCAATAGTATTGGTTGTGATGATTCTCTTTCTAATATTTGGCAAAATACAGTAATGATTCTTGAGTACAGTCAACCTCAAGGAAGATTTTCTTTTCTTTCTTCCTATTTCTTTTACCTTTTTTGTTTTTAAAGCATTGAGAAGAAAATGTATTCAACATTTTGGAATAAAAACTTGTGTCAAAGAATGAAAAAATGTTATTTATTTATTCGACAAACATTCATTAAATAACTAGTAAATAACAAGCACTATGTCAGGCACAGGGACAATGACAATCAAGTATGGTCCCTGCCCTCAAGGAGCCGACAGTCCAGGAGACTGACAAGGAAACAGGTGATTACATGCCATGACAAAGACTGTGATACAAGGATACAGGGAACATGTGGCGGGAGTATAGCTTTCACCAGTTCCTCCTACATTTAGCCCCTATTGTTTGGCTCCAAAACTGAGGAATTGGTCCTCTTTTTGTCTTTCACTGTGTGGTTTAAACTGTGGAATTTTTTAAATTTCTAGAGATAAGAGAAAAACACCTTAAATCATGGAGGACACTAGAAATGGTATTTCCTACAGAGCCAGGGCTTCCTACTAGTGTAGTCACTTCTGGGGTTTTCAACCTGAAAAGTTCTTTGGCATAGTTTTTCTTTGCCGTCCACTTAAAAAAAATGTTTTTTCTCTTTCCCGCTTTATCATTCAGAGACCTGGGTAGTTCCCAAAGGAAGACTGCTTTACAGATTTATAGGCAAAGGCAGAAAATGATTACTTTTAACCTTCCAGTCCCATCCCAAAAAAATGAACATAAACTTTCATGGTAGTTATTGAAAATGCAGATAATTTTAATTCCATTGCATTTTTCAGAATTCTCAATCATAACCCTCTGACAACTGTTGAAGATTCGTATCTTTTTAAATTGCCGGCATTAAAATATTTGTAAGTATTACAACAATCTCATGGCTCATGAGATGATTTCTGCTGTTTTTTAAAGATTAAGTATTTTGCATTTTGGTTAAAAAGTCATAATTTAAATTTTAACTGGGTTATTGAAATAAGAATTATTGGCAAAGAAACAATGTATATGGGCAAGACAGCCTGCAGAGGAAGAAAGCAGTATTGAAGAACACATACAGATATGGAACATGCAGATGTATGCAGAAATATCATTTATCGTGTATGTAGAAATATCATTTGTCTCAAAAAGCAAAGTGGAATAAGATGTACATTATTTTTAAAAAAAGATTAATCAAGAGAGGTGGATGCAATTGAGAATGAGAAGTAGGATAATGGTAAAAAGAGATTGTCCTGTTCATCACCAAGGTGATAAATTTGATGATGCACATAAATTTAAATTCCTTCAATAAAAGTTCTCTGAAATTACTGTCCATAGCAAGTTAACTCTTGAGCTGGCTTGACGGAATTTAACTAATCACATGTTGTGAAGTCTCTTTTTAAGTATAGAATTTTTGTCTTTGGTATCATTCATGTTTGGACTTTCTCCTTCAGAGACATGGGAACAACACAGGTGTCACTTCCAACAATTGAGACCATCCTCATGATGACCCTTGAATTGGAAAAACTGTAAGTTGATTTTTCTTATGTTTATTTTCACTTAGTTGTTTATGTGTGTTTGATTCTTTTCTTAAGTCAGATTTATTGAGGTATGATTTTCATTTAATAAAATTTACTCTTTTTAAGTATACAGTTTGATGAGTTTTGGCAAACATATAGCTACGTAACCACCACCACATTTGAGATCTAGAACATTTTTGTTTGCAGTCAATCCCCTTTTCCCACCATCAGCCCCTGGCAGCCACCAGCCTCATTTTTGTCCCTATAGTTTTGCCTTTTCCACCATGTCTTATAAATGAAATCATACAGTATGTAGTCTTTTGTGATTGGCTCCTCTCACTCAGCATAATCCTTTTGAGATTCATCAAGGTTGTTGCATCTATCTGCATTCATTCCTTTTTATTGCTGAGTAGTATTCCAGTTGTATGGATACACCAGTCTGTTTATGCATTCATCAGTTAATGGACATTTGAGTTGTTCTTAGTTTTTTGTCTATTATGAATAAATCTGCTAAAAGCAGTCACATGCAGGTCTTTGCGTGAGCGTATGTTTTCATTTTGGGGGAGGTAAAATACTTAATGGTAGGATTGCTACATCATATGCTAAGTGTATATTTAACTTTTTAAGAAACCGCTTACCTGGGGGCACCTGGGTGGGTCAGTCGGTTAAGTGTTTGACTCTTGATATTGGCTTAGATCATGATCTCAGGGTCGTGAGATCAAGCTCCCAGTTGGGATCCACGCTGAATGTGGAGCCTGCTTAAGATCCTCTCTCTCCCTATTCCTCTCCCTGCACCTCCCCGCCCCGGGCTCATATGCACCCACGTGTGTGCTCTCTCTAAAAAAAGAAACAAACAAACAAAAAACACACAAAAAAACTGCTTACCTGTTTTTAAAATGGATGTACCTTTTTGCATTCCAATCAGCAGTGTATGAGATCTTCACCTTGTATTTCAGTTAAAAAATTTTTTTAGACTTTCTTATAGGTATGTATGTAGGCTGTATCTCATTGTGGCTTTAATTTGCATTTCTCTAATAGCTCATGATATTGAGTGTCTATTCATGTACAGATACCTTTTTTTTTTTTTAATTGCAGGAGAACCAGTTTATTTTTTTTTTAAGATTTTTATTTATATATTTGACAGAGAGAGAGACAGTGAGAGAGGGAACACAAGTAAGGGGAGTGTGAGAGGGGAAGCAGGCTTCCCGCTGACCAGGGAGCGCAATGCGGGGCTCAATCCCAGGACCCTGGGATCATGACCTGAGTCAAAGGCAGCTGCTTTAACCACTGAGCCACCCAGGCACCCCATGTACAGATACCTTTTTAAATGATGTGTCCTTCAAATCCATTTTTTCTTTTCCTTTTCTTTTTTTTTAAGATTTATTTATTTATCTTAGACAAAGAGAGAGAGTGAGTGAGTGTGGTGGGGGGAGAGGCTGAAGGAGATAGAGAGAGAGAATCTCAAGCAGACTCCCCGCCAAGCATGGAGCCTGACTCAGGGCTCAATCCCACAAGCCTGAAACCATAACCTGAGCCAAAATCAAGAGTTGGACACTCAACAGACTGAGCCACCCTGGCACCCCCAAATCCATTTTTTAATTGGATGCATATTATTGAGTTTTAAGAGTATGTTCTATATTCTGGAAAAAGTCCTTTCTCTCAGATAGGTGTTCAGCAAATTTCTCCCAGGTTGTGGTTTGTCTTCATTCTGTTCTATCTCTGAAGACCAGAAGTTTTTAATTTTTAAATTTTGATGCACTCACCTATTTCACCTATCCTCCCACCCCCTGTCCTCTCTGGTATCCATCAGTTTGTTCCCTATAATTAAGAGTCTGTTCCTTGATTTGTCTCTCTCTTTCTCGATTCGCCTCTCTCTTTCTTGCTCTTTTTTTCCCTTTGCTCATTTTTTTTGTTTCTTAAATTTCACATATGAGTGAAATCATATGGTATTTGACTTTCTCTGACTGACTTACTTCACTTACATTGTACTCTCTAGCTCCATCCATGTTGTTGCAGATGGCAAGAGTTCATTCTTTTTTATGGCTGAATAATATTCCATAATTTATATATATGAATCTCTTCTTTATCCATTTATCTATCAATGGACAATTAGGTTACTTCCATAATTTGGCTATTATAAATAATGCTGCAATAAACAGAGAGATGTGTGTATACCTTTGAATTAGTGTTTTTGTGTTCTTTGGTTAAATACCCAGAAGTACAATTACTGGATCATAGAATAGTTCTATTTTTAATTTTGTGAGGAACCTCCATACTGTCTTCCTCAGTGGCTGCATCAGTTTGCGTTCCCACCAACAGTGCATAAGGTTCCTATTTCTCCATATCCTCACTAGAATTTGTTGTTTGTGTTTTTTATTTTAGCCATTCTGACAGATGTGAGGTTGATATCTCATTGTGGTTTTGATTTGCATTTTCCTGATAATGAGTGATGTTGAGCATCTTTTCATGTGTCTGTTGGCCCCATCTGTAGGTCTTCTTTAAAAAAAAAAAAGATTTTATTTATTTATTTGGGAGAGAGCACAAGCGGGGGGAGAGGCAGAGGGAGAGGGAGAAGCAGACTCCCCACTGAGCAGGGAGCACTATGTGGGGCTCGATTCCAGGACCCTGAGATCATGACCTGAGCTGAAGGCGGACGTTTAATCGACTGAACCACCCAGGTGCCTCTGTGTGTCCTCTTTGGAGAAATGTCTGTTCATGTCTTCTGCCCATTTTAAATTGGATTATTTGGGGGGTTTTTTGGTGTTGAGTTGTATAAATTCTTTATATATTTTGGATACTAAACCTCTATTGAATATGTCACTTGCAAATATCTTCTCCCATTCAGTAGGTTGTCTTTTAGTTTTGTTGATTGTTTCCTTTACTATGCAGAAGCTTTTTATTTTGATATAGTCCCAATAGTTTACTTTTGCTTTTGTTCCCCTTGCCTCAGGAGACATATTTAGAAAGATGTTGTTAAAGCCAATCTCAGAGAAATTACTGCCTGTGCTCTCTTCTAGGATTTTTATGGTTTTCGGTCTCACATTTATTTAGGTCCTTAATCCATTTTGAGTTTACTTTTGGATATGGTGTAAGAAAGTGGTCCAGTTTCATTCTCTTGCACATAGTTGTCCAGTTTTCCCAACAACATTTTTTGAAGAGACTGTCTTTCTCATTGCATATTCTTGCTTCCTTTGTCGAAGATTAATTGACCATATAATTGTAAGTTTGCTTCTGGGCTTCCTATTCTGTTCCATTGATCTATGTGTCTGTTTTTGTGCCAGTACCATACTGTTTTGATTACTACAGCTATGTAATATAACTTGAATTGTGGAATTGTGACATCTCCAGTTTTGTTTTTCTTTTTCAAGATTGCTTTGGTTATTCAGGGTCTTTTGTGGTTCATACAAATTTTATGATGGTTTGTTCTAGTTCTGTGAAAAATGCTATTGGAATTTTGATAGGGATTGTATTAAATCTGTAGATTGCTTTGGGTAGTACTCATAGATCTGCTTTCTGTTACTAAAAATTAGTTTGCATTTTCTAGAATGTTATATAAATGGAATCATGTGGTAAGTACTCTTTTCTAACTGGCTTCTTTCATTCATCATAATTATTTTGATTCATCCATGTTGTTATGTATATCAATAATTCATTTTTATTGCTGAATAGTATTCCATTATATGGATATGCCACAATTTATCTGCTCACCATTGATGAACATTTGATTTGTTCCAATTTTCGGCTATTAAAAATAAAGCTTCTGTGTGTGTACGTACAAGTCTTTGTATGGATACATACTTCCATTTCTCTTGGGGTAAATACCTGGAAGTGGATGGCTGGTTCATATGGTAAGTGTGTGTTTAAGTTTTTAAAAAGTTATTTTCCACAGCGGTTGTACCATTTTACATTCCCACCAGCAATGTATGAGGTTTCCATTTTCTTCCCATTTTTGCTAATACTTGCTATAGTAAGTGTTTTTAATTTTAGACAGTTTAATAGGTGTATAGTGGCATCTCTGTGGCTTTTATTTGCATTTCCTTTATAATTAATGATGTCAGATATCCTTTCATATGCTTATTTGTCTTTCGGCTATATTATTATTGAATTTTGAGAGTTCTTTATATATTCTGGAAACAAGTCCTCTATCAACTATGTAATTTACTAAGTTTTTTCTCCCATTTTGTAGCTCGTATTTTCATTCTCTTAAGAGTGTCTTTTGCAAGATAGAAATTCTTAATTTTGATGGTGTCCAATTTATCCATTTTTTTTTTTTGTAGGCTATCCTTATGGTGTCATATCTTAAGAAATCTTGCCCAACACAAGGTCTCCTGTGTTTTCTTTGAGACGTTTATAGTTTTAGGTTTTATATTTGGATCTTTGAACCAATTTGAGTTCATTTCTGTATATGGTTTGGATTGATGTTTGCTTTTTTGCATATGGATATCCAGTTGTTCCAGCACCATTTGTTGGAAAGACTATCCTTTCTCCACTCAATTGCCTTGGAACCTGAAAATAAGTTGTTCATATCTCTTTCCTTCTGGACTTTCTATTCTGTTTCTTTGATCTGTTTGTCTCAATTTATACTAATATCACAAAGTCTTGAAAGTGTAGCTTCATAAGTCTTGTAATCTGGTAGTGTTAGTCCTCCAATTTTGTCTTCTTTTTCAAAGCTGTTTGGCTATTCTAGGAGCTTTACATTTCCATATGAATTTTAGCATTAGCTTGCCAATTTCTACAGACTAGTCTGGTGGGATTTTTATCTGTAAATCAATTTGGGGAGAATTGACATCTTAACAATATTGAATCTTCTGATCCATGAACACTTTATGTCTCTTCATTTATTTAGGTGTTCTTTAATTTTTCCCAGGAATATTTTCTAGTTTTCAGTGTGTAAGCCTTTTACATCTTTTCAGACTTTTCTAAGTATTTTATACTTTTGATGCTATTATAAGTAATATTTTTTAAAATTTCAATTTCTAATTGTTTATTGCTAGGTATTAGAGATAAATTAATTTTTTGTATATTGATCTTTTTCCTGCAAACTTGATAAACTCATTTATTAGTTCTAGTAACCTTTTTATAGATTCCATCAGGTTTTCTCCATAGATAATCATTTTATCTGCAAATAAAGATAGTTTGGCTTCTTCCTTTCCATTTTGAATACCTTTTATTTCTTTTTCTTGCTGTATTACACTGACTGGAACCTTCAGTGCACTATCAAATAGAAGAAATGAGAGAAGACTTTCTTTCCTTTGTCCTGATCTTGGAGAGAAAGCATTTGTCTTTCACTATTAAATACGATGTTCGGGTTTTTTCTGTAGAAGTCTCTTATCAAGATGAAGTTTCCTTCCATCCCAGTTTGCCAAGGGCTTCTTTTTTTTTTAATTTGTAATCAGGAATGGATGTTAGATTTGTCAGATACTTTTTCTCTGTCTATTACAATGATTGTATAATTTTTTTAGTTTATTAACTTGGGTAAATTACATTGATTTTCAAATATTAAACCAATCTTGCAATCCTGAGATAAACCCCACTTCATAATGTAGCTAGCATCTTTTCATATATTGTTGGATTTGATATAGTAAAATTTTGTTTAGAATTTTGCATCTGTGCTCATGAGAGATATTGGTCTGTTGCTTTCTTTTCTTGTAATGTCTTTGTCTAGTTTTGATAAAGCAAAAGTTGGCCTTAAAAATGAGTTGGGAAATTTTCCCTTCTCTTCAATTCTCTGGTAGAATTTGTGTAGAATTGGCATTATTTCTTCCTTAAATGTTTGGTAGAATTCACCAGTGAAGCATGTGTGTTTGAAGCTTTCTATGTGGGAAGGTTGTAAACTACACACTCTATTTCTTTAATAGTGCTATTTAAGTTACATATTTATTTTTGAGTAGTTTATGTCTTTAAGGACTCTGTCCATTTCATTTTGAATTGATTGACATGAATTAGTTTATAATATGCCCTTATTATCCTTTTAATATATGTAGAATTTGTATTGATGTCACCCCTCTCGTTTCTGTTATTGATAATTTGTGTCTTCTCTTGTCTTTTCTTGATCAATATGGCTAGAGGTATATCAATTTTATTTACCTTCTCTAAAAACTGTCTTTTCATTTCACTGACCTCTCTATTTTTCTGTTTTCCATTTTATTTCTGCCTTGATCTTTATTATGCTATTTCTTCTCCTTACTCAGTGATTAATTTTCTTTTTCTAGTTTCTTAAAAGTGGACGCTGGGGAAGCTGAACACTGTGTTAGCAACATGTTGACATGTTTTCAATTTCAGTCAGTAAAAAAAATAGTTCTTAATTTCCCTTTTGCTTTATTTTACCCACAGGGTTCCTTAGAAATGTATTGTTTAGTTTCCAAATATTTGGAGATTTTTCAAATCTGTCAATTTCTAATTGAATTCCATTGTGGTCACAGAACATCTGTTGAATAACTGAAATCCTTTTAAATGTATTGAGTCTTGTTTTATATCCATGTATTCTGGTAATAGATGAGAATATGGTCTATTTTGGTAAATATTATGTGTCTACTTGAAAAAAACGTGTATTCTGATTTTGGGTGGAGTGATCTATAAATATCAATTAGATCAAGTAGGTTGATAGTGTTCAAGTCTGCTATATCTTTACTGATTTTTTATATTTTTTTTCTGTCAATTATTGAGACAGGGGTATTGAAATCTCCAACTACAATTGTGTATGTATTTGTTTCTCTTTGCCATTCTCCTTAATATATTTTGAAGTTCTTTTATCAGATGCATAAATATTTAGGTTATGTCTTTTTTATTAGTTGACATTTCTATCATGATGGAATAACCTCCTTTATCCTTGGTAATATTCTTTGCTGAAATTGACTTTGTCTTAGAGTAATATAACCACTCAAGGTCTATTTTGATTAGTGTTAGCATAGCATAATTTTTTCCATACTTTTCACCTACTTGTATCTTTCTGTTGAAGATCATTCTTGTAGACAGCATGTAGTTTTGGCTTGTGCTTTTTTATCTGGTGTGACAACTCTATCTTTTAATTAGGGTGATTATACCATTTATATTTAATGTAATTATTTATATGATTACATTTAAAGCTACTGTCTAATATTTTCTATGTGTCCCATCTGTTCTTTGTTTCGTTTTTTTTCTTCTTTTTCTTCCTGCTTTTGGATTGACTGAGTACATTTTATTATTTTATTTGTTGACTAGTTACAACTCAGGTTTTGTTATTTTAGTAGTTGCTTAATGGTTTGTAGTGTTCATCTTTAACTTATCACAAACTATCTTCAAATTATATTATATGATTTCGTGATTGGTATAAGAACCTTACAATACATAGTATACTTCCATTTTTCCCCTCCTGGCCTTTGTGCTATTGTTTTCATACATTTTACTTTTTTTTTTTTTAATAAAGATTTTATTTATTTATTTGATAGAGAGAGACAGCCAGAGAGGGAACACAAGCAGGGGGAGTGGGAGAGGGAGAAGCAGGCTTCCCGCTGAGCAGGGAGCCCGACGCGGGGCTTGATCCCAGGTCCCTGGGATCATGACCTGAGCCGAAGGCAGACGCTTAACGACTGAGCCACCCAGGCGCCCCTACTTTTACTTATAAACATCACACCATATTATGTTTTTTGTTTAACCAATAAGTTAACTCTCTTACTGAAGTATAGTTGATGTAATATTAAATTAGTTTCAGATGTACAACATAGTGATTCAACAATTATATACATTTTGAAATGCTCACCACAATAAGTGTATTACAGTATTATTGACTGTATTCCCTACATTATACTTTTCATCCGGTGACTGATTTATTTTATAGCTGGAAGTTTGTACCTCTTAATCCTTTTCACCTATTTTGACCATATCCCCACCCTCTCTGCTTTAGCAACCACCAGTTTGTTCTCCATATGTATGAGTGTGATTCTCTCTTTTTTGTTGTTGTTGTTTGTTCATTTGTCTTTTTTTAAAGATTCTACATATAAGTGAAATCACATTGTATTTGGATATTTAAATAGTAAGAAAAATCTTATATATTTACCTATGTAGTTACCAGTTCTACTGTTCCTCATTCTTTTAGGTGGATCCACATTTCCATCTGGTATCATTTTCCTTCCGCTTAAAAATATTTCCTTTAGCATTTCTACGGTGTAAGTCTACTAGTGATGAATTCTTTCAGCTTTTGCATGCCTCAGATAGTCTTTGTTTTGCTTTAGTTTTTGAAAGATCTGAATATAGAATATTAGCTTGATAGTTGTTGGGTCCCCTCTCCTCTTCACTGCTTTAAAGACTGAGTTCCATTATTTCCAACAAGAAATATGTTGTCATTATTATCTTTGTTTCTCTATATGTTGTGTGTGTGTTTTTTTCCTTTGGCTGCTTTGAAGATGTTCTCTTTATTGATGGTTTTGAGCAGTTTGATTATGATGTGCCTTCATGTAGTTTTGTCCATGTTTCTTTTTTTTTTTTTTTAAGATTTTTATTTATTTATTTGACAGAGAGAGACACAGCGAGAGAGGGAACACAGCAGGGGGAGTGGGAAAGGGAGAAGCAGGCTTCCCGCCAAACAGGGAGCCCGATGTGGGGCTCGATCCCAGGACCCTGGGGTCATGACCTGAGCCGAAGGCAGACGCTTAACGACTGAGCCACCTAGGCGCCCCCATTGTCCATGTTTCTTGTGCTTAGAGTTTATTGACCTTCTCGGATTTGTGGGTTTATTGGGTTTGCCTGTTTGGAAAATTTTAGGCTATTATTTTTTCAAAATTTCTTATATTTCCTCTCCTTCATTCACTCTAAGTACACATATATGAGGCCACTTGAAGTTGTTGTACAACTCACTGAGTTAAGTAGAGGCATGGGTTTTTTAGCCTGGGTTTTTTTAACATATGAAATACAGTTATAACTTTTTTTAAAAGATTTATTTATTTGAGAGAGAGAGAGCATGAGCGGGTGGGGCAGAGGGAGAGGGAGAGAGGATCTCAAGCAGACTCCACGCTGAGCTAGGAGCCCAGTGTGGGGCTTGATCTCATGACCCTGAGATCATGACCTGAGCTGAAACCAAGAGTCAGATGTTTAAATGATTGCGCCACCCAGGCACCCCAGTTACAACAACTTTTTAAATGTCCTTGTCTGCTAATTGTAATATCTGTGTAGATTTGGGGTCAGTTTTGATTGATTGCTTTCTATCTTCAGTATGGGTCATATTTCAGACTTATTCAGACTCTTCTTAGAAATCTACCTTCTTCCTGTGTGCTCTCAACCCAAAGTGAGACTTTTGGGTTGGAAGGAGATACCTCTGAACTAAACTACAGATCAGTGTCACCCAGTTCTCATCTTTATCTTATTCTAGGCATACCATACCCCCTACCATCCTTACCTTTCTGTTGGACACCTCTGTCCTTCTATTTATTTACAATATTCAAGAGCAGCAATTGGCCAACTGGTCCCTGCCCAAACATCCAGGCCATATGCCTCAAGAATTCCTTTTTGCACAGCCCTGTGATGCCCTTGGCATGCCTACTCAAGTAACTCCTTTAGCACTAATTTAATTCTCTGTGTTTCCATTTATAGGATTTTACCTAGCCATATGGCCTGCTGTCTCTGCCAATTCAAAAATAATATTGATGTTGTCTGCAAGACAGTCAAGCTGCACTGTGACAGTGAATGTCTGACAAATGCCACACATTGTGTTGAGTCTGAATTAAAAAATTAAAATTTTTTAATTTTTATTTTATTTTATTTATTTTTTTTCTTTTTAATCAACAATGATAAAATTTTTAACTAATGATGTCATTGCATTATTTTTATTCATTCAGAGTCAAATCCCTAAATCTCTCTTTTTTCAAAAAAGATTTATTTATTTATTTGAGAGAGAGAGAGCACGTGAGTCGAGGGAGGGGCAGAGGGAGAGAATCTCAAGCAGACTCCCCGCTGAGTGTGGAGCCCAACGCGGGGCTCGATCCCATGACCTTGAGATCATGACCTGAGCCAAAACCAAGAGTTGTATGCTTGAGCCACCGAAACACTCCTCATATCTCTAAATTTCTAAGAACTATTCCTTTGTTAAAAGTCAGATTCTCAGTCATGTTATTAAATTAATTACCCCCAAATGAAAACTTGTTCATATAGTGCATCACAGTTTGTAAACTGATTTTTAAAAATATTTTATTTATTTATTTAATTGACAGAGAGAGAGACAGCATGAGGGGCAACACAAGTAGGGGGAGTGGGAGAGGGAGAAGCAGGCTTCCGGCTGAGCAGGGAGCCTGATGTGGGGCTCGATCCCAGGACCCCAGGATCATGACCTGAGCCAAAGGCAGTCGCTTAACCAACCGAGCCACCCAGACGCCCCTGTAAACTGATTTTATATGCATTAGATCTCAGGTGCCCTTTGTTTTATAGGACAGGTAAAGGTACATTTTTGTTTATTTTTTTATTTTTACAAGTAATATAAGAGTAAAAGTAATGCTGATTTATAAAAAAGTTTTATTCAGAGGCTGAGACTTTCTGTTCCCTAACCAGAAGCTGCTACCTTCTAATGGATAGAGAGGGCTCTTCTATTCTTGGATTGTCCAACTCTGAACTCGTTCTGAATCTTAAGCTTTTCTGTCCAAAAACACTCAGGTGCTTTTTATAAATTTATTTATTTATTTATTTATTTGAGAGAGAGAGAATGAGAGAGAGCGAGTACATGAGAGGGGGGAGGGTCAGAGGGAGAAGCAGACTCCCTGCCGAGCAGGGAGCCCGATGCGGGACTCGATCCAGGGACTCCAGGATCATGACTTGAGCCGAAGGCAGTCGCTTAACCAACTGAGCCACCCAGGCGCCCTTTTTTTTTTTTTTATAGATTGTTTTTTTTTATTTATTTATTTGAGAGAGAGAGAATGAGAGAGAGCGAGTACATGAGAGGGGGGAGGGTCAGAGGGAGAAGCAGACTCCCTGCCGAGCAGGGAGCCCGACAAAAACACTCAGGTGCTTTTAAGTATTTTTCTGTATACTATGTTTTATTGGCACTAACTTGATGACTTCCAAAATGTGCTTTTGCACTTGGATAGATGGAATACGGGTCCTTATCAATGATCTAGGGTACATCAGAAATAATACTTTGCTACTTCTGTAAGTACAGTGTTGCTTATTTTTCAAAACAATTTTTTACCAATTATATTACTCCCTTCTCCCTTAGAGGTGGACAGAAGAGGCATGTTGAATCTCCTTTTACAGGTGAGGAAAACTGTGATCAGAGGTGTTAAGTGCTGTAGCCTAGCACTCAAGTGTCTCATTTTGCACTCTCTGCAAGCCTGTTGCTCCTCCTTTCTCGTGACCTCCTCTGACCCTCACCACCACCACTAAAGATATTTCCAATTCTTCTGGAAAAGAAACCCAGCAGCACAATGCTGTGCAGTCTACACAAGCTGTACACTTGACCTTCAGGTAGTTGGAAGCTCTGGACAGTTCCCTAAATAAAGCTGGAAATACTAGAAATGAAAGTGAAGTAGGCATCTGGCAAAAGATTCTTTATCCCTTGTGCATTTTAAAACCTCAAGTATCATTCCATTGATTTATTGAACATTCCACATTGACATATCTCTCACACCTGGGACATCTCTTAACCTAGACCCCAGATCCCTGCCCAAATTTAAGCAAAGAGCCAGGGTGGACATAGTGGGTTTCTTTCTGTTTAGAGCTTATGTTATGTGAGCTGCAATATATGGGAGCAGGGACCAAGCAAAGGAATGGGTGGGTGGGTAGAGAGGGCATGTCCAGATGAGGACCTGCTAACAGTGGGTGTTGTCATGGGCATCTGTGATGGCAGCAAGAACACAAGCATGCTGAAGAGTGGAAGGAGGAAGCATCTGAAGTAGGACAGGGTGGGGTATATGAATGCCAGGAGTCACATTAGATCTGCACACAGTTTAGCTGAGTGTCTTCCAGCCTTGACTTTTTTTGAGTACTGCACAATCGAGCCTTGGGGAACCCATGGAATAATCCCAAATACAGTTATTCACACCATGGAAGGTTCTGAGTAAATAGCTGCTTTTTCAAAAAATACCCTTTTCTCCTTTTGTTGTTGCCAATCATAGATTCAAGTTTGAGTTTGTCTCCTCTCTAAATGGTACTCAAATATTTGTTGATTCTTAATTTATTTGGGATGTATGACTGTGGACTGACAAAAAGCTGTACTATCAGTCTTTCATTATCAAAACTAGTCTCTTTTTTGTTGACAGATGAAGAAGTATCTGTAAGGAATGCAGAAGGATCATTCATGAAGGTATTGAAATCCCGGAAGAAGAGCACCAGTACTGAGCTGATAATTGAGCCAGAGAAGCCATCCTCAGACAAAAATCGCTTCAGTTTAGCCTTTATGAATGAGCAGCTAGACTTTAATGATGAAAGTGATGTTATTAGTGCGCTGAATTACATATTGCCTTATTTCTCAGAGGGAAATCTAGAAGATGTAGAATCAACATTATTACCATTCATTAAACTTCTGTTTTCAAATGTGCAAGACGGAGACAAGCCCATGGGTCCCTTGACAAACAACACAGGGAACCCTTTTCTTAAACCTGGACCCAACAATTCAACTTACAAAAATAAACTGAGGAAACTCCATTTTCTAGAAAATTTGTTAGATGCAGAAATTCAAGAAAAATTGATGAGGTGAAAAAGAAAGAAAAAACTGCCATGCTTATACATTCCGGCCTTTTTGGTCCCAAATTCAAACGCCAAATCTTTCCAAAGAAATTGGAAACTGCCCAAGCACAGGAAAAGAGCCTCACCAAGGCTGAGAGTGTAGGGAAGAAGTTTCTGAGAGTAAAGAAGGTTGTCACGGGCCCAAAGGGCCTACGGAAAAGGTACCTCAAAAAAATGCGCCATCAGAGAAACCGGGGGAAACAGAATGCCCAGCCATTTGTGGAGAATATGGCCAAAGAAAGAAGGCTCAGTAGACCTTCCCCAAGGGAGCTGGAGCAGCTTCACATGGCGCAGAGGCCCAGGAAATTAGTGGGAGACTCCTTCAGTAGAGCCTTCATTCACAAAGGAGCACAATTCTTTCCTGAAACAATACATCTTGGGCAGGCCTTCTGCCTCCACTGCTCCAAAATCCCTACCTGAGGTGAAAAACAAATCAAAAGACTTAACCGACACCATTTTTGTTTTTAGAGGATGCAAATGCTAGAGTTAGGAATATGAAGGCTTCTAAACCAGTCTCACATTCCAGAAAAAAGTACCTCTTTCATAAAACTCGCTCGCGTGTGGTCCACAGAGCACCCAAGGCCAAGCTGAGTCGAAAATCCAGAAAGGAAAGTCCTATCAGTAATAGGCTGATGCTTGCAAAGAGGCCTCCGTTCTCTGCCATCAGGAGCCTCATAAATTCCCCTTCACGGGAGGCTTTTTCATCTTCAGGAGAACTGAGTTCTCAGGAAAATCCTTTTCCAGAATTATTTACTCTTTCAGAACCTTTTAGAGAAAACACTACTGGAGAAAACACTACTGCACAGAATGTTTTTGAGAAACCTATTTCTACAAGAAACATGACTGTGCCAGAACAAACCCTCCCTGCATTCAGGAACCATAAGAATCTTTCCAGTGCATATTCTGTGGCCACCACAGACAACTTTATGCCAACTGTTAAACAAACCAATGAACCACGATGGATAAACCACAGTGTGGGCACTGAATTGCCCCCGAAGCCCACAGGCTTCACTGTGTCGAAGCTCTCAGCCCCAGGTGACCTATTTGAAATCCAGCTAAACCAGCAGCTACGGTCCCTCATCCCGAACAACGACGTGAGAAGGCTCATTTCTCACGTTATCCGGACTTTGAAAATGGACTGCTCTGAGACCCACGTGCAACTGGCCTGTGCCAAGCTCATCTCCAGAACAGGCCTCCTGATGAAGCTTCTCAGTGAGCAGCAAGAAGTAAAGGTGTCCAAGGCAGAGTGGGATACGGACCAATGGAAGACTGAGAACTACATCAATGAGAGCACAGAAGTCCAGAGTGAACAGAAAGGGCAGGAGTCCAGCGAGGTGAGGAAAACTCCTAAAACATGGGATCTGGACTTTGAGTCAGTTTAGGACGTGCCATGAAAGCACCCAAGCACATAGGCCGGGGGGCTCCTAGTCTGGGTCGGCCAGCAGAGCACCCCGAGGAGGCTGGTCTTTGCTGCTTCGGGCCCTCTTGCTCCTGAGCTCAGGGGGCTCTGAACTCAACCTATAAGCCCTTCCAACTTATTTAAGGTTTTCCAGTGTTACACATAAATCTGCGGATGTGGAACTTACTGTAACTCCAGAGCCGGCTAAGGAGGTTGAATCTTCTACAGCCCAGCAGGAGGCTCCACCTCAGCCTCTTGAGCATACTGAGGAAGCAGAACCTTCTCCAACCCAGCAAGAGACCTCAGCTAAGCCTCCAGAGGCGGTTGAGCCTTCAAGTGAGCAGCAACCAGCTCAGCCTTCTGAGTCTCCTGAGGGGTTTGAACCTTTTCTAACTCAACAGGAGACCCCAGCTCAGCCTTCAGAGCCTCCTGAGGAAGCTAAGCCTCCAAGTGTACAGGAACCACCAGCTCTGCTTTCTGAACCTAGTGAGGAATTTGAACTTTCTCTGACTCAGCAGGAGATCCCAGCTCAGCCCCCAGAGAATCCTGAAGAGGCAGAACATTCTCCAGCTCAGCAGGAGCCCCCAGCTCCGCTTCCAGAGCCTTTTGGAGAAGCTGAACCTTCCTCAACCCAGGAGGAGACCTCAGCTCAGCCTGCAGAGCTCCCTAATGAGGCAGAATCTTCAACCCAGCAGGAGACCCCAGCTCAGTCTCCGGGAGAGATAGAATCTTCAGCAACCCTGCAAGAACAACCAGCTCAGCCTCCAGAGCTGCCTTCTGGGGAGGTGGAACCTTCTCCAACCCAGCAGGAGCACCCAGCTCAACCTCTAGGGCATCATGAGGTGACCGTTTCGCCTCCAGGTCACCATCATGTTCAACATTAAAACCTGCCCGATGTCAGTGTTAAACCTGCAGATGTGCAGGTTACTATAACACCAGAACCCATTACAGAGGTGGGTGAACCTTTGCCAGTTCAGCAGGAGGCTGCAGCTCAGCCCTCTGTGCCCCTTAATGTGGAACCATTTGCAACCCAGCATGAAGCCCCAACTCTGCCTCCACAGTCCCCTGAGAAAGCTGAACCTTTGCCAGTTCAACAGGAGACTCCGACTGAATCCCCAGAATCTACCACACAGGAGAAACCTCCAACACAGCAGGAAACGTCAGTTCAGCATCCCGAGTATCCTGGAGAAGTTAAACCTCCCACAACCCAACAGGAGGCCCTGGCTCAGCAATCACAGGGCCCCGAGGGTGAACCATCTTCAACCCAGGAGGAGGCCCTGGCCAAACCTCCAGAGACCCAGGAAGAGGGTGAACATCTTGCAGCCCAGCAGGAGGCCCCAGCTCAGCTTCCACAGACCCCTGTAGAGGCTGAACCTTCCTCAATACAGGAGGAGAGCCAGGGTCATCATCCACAGACTCCTGAGAAAGTTAAACCTTCAACGCAGCAGGAGGCCCCAGTCCGGCATCCACAAGCCCCTGAGGAAGGAAAACCATCTCCATCCCAGGAGGAGGCTCCAGCTCAATTTCCACACACCCCTGAGAAGGGTGAATCTTCAACCCAGGAGGAGAGCCAGGGTGAGGATCCACAGACATCTGAGCAGGTTGCACCTTCTCCAACCCAAAAAGAAGCCCCAGCTCAGCACCTACAGACCTCTGAGGGGATCAAACCTACAACCCAGGAGGAGTCCCCAGCTCAGCACCCTCAGGTCCCAGAGGAGGGTGAGCCTTTTCCAACCCAACCAGAGACCCCAACTCAGTATCCAGAGTCTCTTGAGGGGATTGAGCCTTCTCCAGCCCAGTCAGAGGCCACAGTTCAGCATCCAAATCCCCTTGGGGAGGTTAAACCTGCAAGCCATCAGGAGGCCCCAAGTCAGCAACTACAGACCTCTGAGGAAGTTAACCCTTCTGCCACCCAGCAGGAAGCCACAGCTCAGCATCCAGAGCCTTCTGGTGAGGTTGAACCTTCTCCAGCCCAACAGGAGGAGGTCCCAGCTTCCTCTCCAGAGCATCATATGGTAACAGTTTCTCCTCTAGGTCAGAGTCAAACTCAGCTTCTGCTGTTGCCCAGTGTCACTGTTAAACCTGTGGATCTGGCACTTACCATAACTCCAGAGTCCACTAATGAGGTTGAAACTTTTCTACCCCAACAAGAGGCCTCAGCTCAGTCTGCAGTGTCCCCTGAGCAGTTGGAACCTTCTCCAATCCAGCAGGAGGTCCCAGGTCAGCATCCAGCACCCCCTGAAAATTTTGAACCTTTTCCAGTCGAGCAGGGAGTCCCAATTCAGCCTGAAGATCTTCCTGAGGAAATTGAGCTTCCTCCAAGCCAGCAGTGGAGCCCAGCTCTGTCTCAAGTGCCTGTTGTGGGTGTAGAACCTTCTCTAGTCCAGCATGCGGTCCCAGCTCAACATCCAAAGCCCAATGAGGGGATTGGGCCTTCTCCAGTTCAGTATGAGCACCCAGCTCAGCCTCCAGAGTCCTCTACAGATATTGTATCTCAGGCTCCAGTACATCATGAGGTGACATTCTCACCTCTAGGTCCCGGTCAAGCTCAGCATCCAATGTTGCCCAGTATCACAGTTAAACCTGTAGATCTGGAGGCTTCCATAACTCCAGTGCCAACTAAGGTTGAACATTCTCCAGTGCAGCAGAAGGTCCCTGCTCAGGCTCCAGTTCCCCCTGAGCAGATTGAATTTTCTCCAATCCAGTTCAAGCCTCTTTCCCAGTCTCCAGAGATCCCCAAAGATGAATCTCTTCCAGGCCAACAGGAGCTCATAGCTCAGACTCCAGACCCTCCTAACGAGGTAGAACCTGCTTCAAGCCAACAGGAGGTCCTAGCTGAGCCATCAGAGCCCCCTAAGGAGATTGAACCATCTGCAAATGAACATGCAGTCTCAGCTCATCCTCCAAAGCCCACTGAGGAGGTCAAGCCTCCAACTCAGCAGGAGGCTCCAGCTCAGTCTCCTGTCCCCCAGCAGGCCCCAGCTATATCTCCTGAGCCCCCTAAGGAGGTGGAATCTTCTCCCACACAGCCAGAGGCCGCAGCTCAGCCTTCAGAGCCCCCTCAGAAGGTAGAACCATCTCCAGCCCAGCAGGAAACCCCAGCTCAACCTCTAGAACTCCCTGACAAAGTAGAACTTTTTCCAGTCTCTCAAGAGACTCATCCTCAGCTTCCACAGTCTCCTGAGAAGGTAGAATCCTCTCCAGTCCTGCAAGAAGCCCCATCTCTACCTCTAGAGCCCCTTAAGGAGGTAGAACCTTCTCCAACCCAGCAGGAGGCTCCAGCTCAGCCTCCAGAACCACCTAAGGAGGTTGTAGCACAACCTCCAGTCCATAATGAGGTGACAGTTCCAGCTCTAGGACAAGAGCAAGCTCAGCATTCAAACTTGCCCAGTGCCACTGTTAAACCTGTTGACCTGGAGCTTACTGTAACTCCAGAACCTACTACAGAGGCTGAGCATTCCACGGCCCTGCAGCAGACTCTATCTCTTCCAGAGGACCCCGAGCTGACACTTCCACATCCAGAGCACGTTCAGGCTCAGCAACCAAATTTGACTGAAGTCACAGTTCAACCTTTAGACCTGGAGCTTACCGTAACTCCAGAACCCACTACAGAGGTCGAACATTCTACAGCCCTGAAGAAAACTATAGCTCCTCCAAAGGACCTCGAAGTGACATTTGCACACCTAGAGCAGGTTCAGACTCAGCATCCAACTTTGGCTGAAGTCACAGTTCAACCTTTGGACCTGGGGCTTACCATAACTCCAGAATTTACTAAGGAGACTGAACTTTCTCTACCTACGCAGGGGACCCCAGTTCAGCCTCCAGAGCCACCTAAGGAGGTTGTTGTAGCTCAATCTCCAGTATATCAGGAGGAGATTGTTCAGACACCAGGTCAAGATCAAGCTCAGCATCCATCATCACCCAATGTAACAGTTCAACATTTGGACCTGGAGCTTACTGTAAGTCCAGAACCCACTATAGAAGTTGAACATTTTACACCCCTGAAAAAGACTACATCTCCTCCAAAAGACCTTGAGGTGACACTTGCACATTCAGAGCAGTTTCAGTCTCACCGTCCAACCTTAAATAAAGTCACAGTTAAACCTTTGGACCTGGAACTTACCATAACTCCAGATCTACTACCGAGGTTGAACCTTCTCCAGCCATGCATGAGACCCCACATCAGCATCCAGAGCCGCCTAAGGAACTTGTATGTCAACCTCCCGTATATCAAGAGGCAGCATTTCCAACACCACATCAGGATCAAGCTCAGCATCGGTGGTCACCAGATGTGACAGTTGAACCTTTGGACCTGGAGCTTACCATAACTCCAGAATCTACTACAGAGGTTAAACAGTCTACAACCCTGCAGCAGACTACAACTCCTCCAAAGGACCTTGAGGTGACATTTCCACAGTCAGAGCAGGTTCGGGTTCAGCATCCAACCTTAAATAAAGTCACGGTTAAACCTTTGGACCTGGGGCTTATCATAACTCCAGAACCTACTACAGAGACCAAAACTTCTCCAACCATGCAAGAGACCCCAACTCAGCCTCCAGAGCCACCTAAGGAGGTTGTAGTTCAATATCCATTCCATCAGGAGGTGACAGCTCCAACTCCAAGTAAGGATCAAGGTCAGCATCCAGCGTCACCCAGCACCACATTTCATCATGTGGACTTGGGGCTTACCATTACTCCAGAACCTATTATGGAGGCTGCACATTCTACAACCACAAAGAAGACTACAGCTCCTCCTCCAAAGGACCTTGAGGTGACACTTGCACATCCAGAACAGGTTCAGAGTCAACATCCAAACCTGACTGAAGTCACGGTTCCACCTATGGACCTGGAAATTACTATAACTGCAGGATCCAATATGGAGGTTGAACCTTCTCCAACCATGCAAGAGATCCCAACTCAGCCTCCAGAGCCACCTAAGGAAGTTGTAGTTCAATATCCATTCCATCAGGAGGTGACAGCTCCAACTCCAAGTAAGGATCAAGGTCAGCATCCGGCATCACCCAGTACCACATTTCATCATGTGGGCTTGGGGCTTACCATTACTCCAGAACCTATTACAGAGCCTACACATTCTACAACCATGAAGAAGACTATAGCTCCTCCTCCAAAGGACCTTGAGGTGACACTTGCCCATCCAGAACAGGTTCAGAGTCAATATCCAAACCTGACTAGAGTCACTGTTCCACCCGTGGACCTGAAAATTACTGTACGTCCGCAACCAGAGTCATCTGAGACAGTTTTTCCCCCAACGACCCAGAGTCGTCTGAGACAGTTTTTCCCCCAACGACCCACTGTGCATTCAGGGCTGCCTCTTGTAAAATATACCCCAGAAAAGGCCTACGCAACTGTAACTGAGCAACCAGAAGAGAACGCTACCACGAACATCAACCTATGTGAGCTCTGTATCTGCAAAGATGAGACGCTGTCGTGTACTGGTTTCAGTGCAAAGCAGAGGCTCCGCAGAGTGCCGCTGCCAGAGCCCAGCCCCTACAACGGCACCTTCGCCATCTTGTAAGAATTGCCTTTCCTCATTTGTTCTCTGCCTCCTCCTTGCCACGGCAGCCTTTTCTTCCAGGTCTTCCTGGGCCTTCCTCATCTCCCCAACCCATGTTGACTTTCTGTTTTTACCTTTTCTTTGTCAACTCTCCCTTATCTTTGTTTTGCTCTTTGCTATTGTTCCCCCTTCTCCAATCTTTCACTTGCAATTGCCCTTATTCCTTTTTCTTATCCAGTTTTTTATCCCCATCATTTCATTCCTTAACCTCTACTCTCCCACTTTTGCTCCATCCTCTTTATAGCCACATGTCCTTCTCTCCATCTCGTTGGTGGTGATACAACAAAGGGGTTAAGAGTAGAGATTCTGGAACTAGACCGCCTGGCTTTGAACCGAGGTCTGTCACTTACTAGCTTTTGATTCCTTTTCCTTTTCCGTAAAATGGGGATTATGATAGTTACCATCTCGTGGGCTTATTGTGAGATTTAGATGAGTTAATACATATAAAGCACTTACACTGGTGCCTAGCATATATATGAGTGTTATGTATTATTATTTGACTCCTCAGTTATGTTCAGAACTCATCTTTGTTCCCTGGCCTTCTATATATAGCACCTATTTTGTGCCCAGCCCAGGACTCAGTACTGTAGGATCCATGAGAGTATGACATTGTCTTTAGAACATGAAATGATAGGTGGGAAGAAAGGAAACAGGCAGAGAAAGGGAGGTGACCTATGATTAAGTACAGACCATAGGTGCTGTAATTCACCAGAATCTGTAATCAATAGAGTGTGGAGGTGAGGGAGAGCTGCCTGGATAAGCTAAAACTTTAGCTGAGACTTAAAGAGTGGCTATGATTTGTTAAATAGAGCAAAACTAGGGAGTATAGTCTAGGCAAAGTCACTGCTGCAAGACTGATGAGGAATTAAGAATTAGGTTAGGACGCTGTGAAAGATATGATTATGAAAACCCTTAACTATCAGCTAGAGGGCTTTGAAAGTTACAGTCTGAGATATAGAGAGTCACTGAAAGTTTTCCCGCAAGAGATAAATATCATTAAAACAAGAGGATTGTTTTTGATTCCCTATGTAGAGCGATCTAGAGAGGAAAGCTTGATCTAGGGAGACCAGATAGAACGCTCTAGCAAAAGCTGGGAGTAAAATGACAAGGGGCCGGATCAGAGTGGCTGTGATAGGAGTAGAAAGAAAATCCTGAGAGCACCACAAAGGAAGAAGCGGCAAGACTGAGTAACTGATGAGAGTAGCGGGTAGGGTGTGTCCAGGAAAGAGAAAAATGAAACCTGACTCTTGAAGTTTCTGTCCTGTATGAGCAGTACAATGGCGGAAGAACAGGTGGAAACACAGCAGTTGGGAAGGAGAGCCAGTTTGAGGGAGATAAGTTCAGTTTTAGGCATCTTTTCTCAGGGAACATAAAGCAACCAGAAGGCTTCTGGTTCCTGGAAATGGCCACTAGGCAGATGGGCAGATGGGTACCTATTTTGCCTTGTTTCTGACTCCCCTAGAAAAAATGTGTATATAAACTGAATAGGTAAGTTGTTGCTGAGGAAAGCTAAAGGTAAAAATACATAGAGTTAGTGGATGAAACGGAGTCTCAGGCATTTCGTGGCTTCTTTTAAACACATGCAATTCGTGGATACATTCTCACTGGGGTTTTTTTGTTTGTTTTGTTTGTTTTTAAATGGCACAAGCATATAGGATAAAATGTAAAAATCCCACCCCACCCTCCCTACCACCTGTAAGATAACTCCTGTTACCATTTCAGTGTGTGTCCTTCCTTCCCATCGCTTTCCTTTGCAATTTTTCCCCTAATGAGGTAATACTTTCTATTCCTTGCTCAGTGATTTGTTGCTTTTCCTTGTGCAGTACGTCTAAGAAATCTCTCCATGTTAGTTCCTCTAATTTCTAACTTCCTTTATCCGAACAGCTGAAGAGGTTTCAACAGAGGGCACTGAGCCAAAGCTTTGTGTTGCCTGGCTTAGGATTTCTTTACCTTTGTTTGCTGATAAGTGATACATTTTGGCCATGTTTCTGTTGAATTATTATTTTCTCACTGATTTACGAAGGAGCCATTTTGGACACATAAGTGATTTTGGAGAAAACACTCATAGTCAAAGTAATTAACTGGCAGTATTTGTCCAAGATAGGAAGTTCAGGTTCTAGGGAGATGCCTCGTTTCCGCACCGCAGCCCCACATCATCTCTTCATTGATTGCGCAAACTGGGATGCTGATAGCTGGGGAAATTAGAACGCTGGTATTTTCTGCATTGGAATATTCCCCACAAGGTTGCCAATGCTTCTTTTACTTATTCTGTTCATTCTTTTCCTACCTATTCAAGGATCTGAACTGTGTTTCTTCACAGAAATTTCGAAGGAAATTCTATTTCTTACATTGATGAAAATACATGGAAGCCATACCGTTGGGCTGAGAAACTGTGAGTATATTCTCTCCAAATACAAATACAAAAAACTGAACTGCATTCTAAGATCCTTCTTGGTCCAGAATTTTGAAGTCAGTAGCTCTGAGGAAAGGTATTTCCCCCTCCATATCCCAATTCAACCTCTATTGATTGCAATTCAGTGTTTATTTTAAAAATTAAATTTGGCAGGCTCTCTTTAAAATGAGAGTCAATCTAAACTTATATTCTATTATACAAGGAATACATGATTATGTTCTCAATATATAAAAATGAAAGAATATAGTGATATAGTGAACATCCTCCTTGTGTTCTGATCCCCCACCGCTGAGATAGACACTACTCTGGATTTCATATATATCCTTCCAGACCTTTATCCATGCATTTGTCTACATACATATTTATAGACAACAAAATAGATTTGTTGTGTGATTTTCTTTCTTTCTTTTTTTCTTTTACATAAATGGTAACATCCTACAACTCGATTCTTTTGCTTCATGGTAGGTCTTAGATTTCTTTTCTTCTAGTACATAGGGGGTTACCCCATTCCCGTAAACTCCTGCGTAAAATTCCGTAGTATGAATGTATTATAATTTAATAATTCCCCTATTGATGGATGTTTAGACTGTGTCCGGTTTTCTTGTCACATGCATTGCTGCAGTGAACCACCTCATCCATGCATCTTTGTGTACACGGGCAGGGATTTCTGTAGAATAGAGATCTAGAAATGGAATTGTTGGGATGAAGACTATGTAGATGTACAGTTTTAATTGCCCTCAAAAAAGTTGTGCCGACTTACACCCCAACCCATAGACCATGACAGCATTCACCTCCTCACACCCCTCCACCACTGGATATTCTCCATTTCTTGGCTGATCTGATGGGTGAATAAAAGGGGTCTCATCTGAATTTGAAGTTTTCTGATGACTTGTAAATTTAAATGTCTCTCTTTGTTTACTGAATATTTGTATTTCTTATCTGAATTTTCTGTCCTTGCCAACTTTTTGTTATCTTTTTTTTAATTGATTTGTAGAAAAAGTCAATGTAGATACAAATGATTTTGGAAAAAATATTACACTCAAAGCAATTAACTGGCATTTTTCATGACAGCTTGTGTATCGTATCATTAGTTCAACTTGAGTAGATAAGTCATAAATGACTTCTGAATTAGTAATAGAAGACATAGTAGTCATAGTAATCTAAAAATAGGGGTTATGATCCCACTAAAGTAGATCCCCCACCCTTAGTCTGTTATCTTATTGGAGAAATGCTAGAACCAAGCAAAATTTTTTTTATTTTATGAATTTCTTAAATACTATTTATAGTTTGTATTTCCCCATGATAGTGTCTGACTTGGAGATTTTATTTCCCACACTTGTAAGAAAACTGAAAGTCATTTGGCACGTTACTTTTCTTTAGGGAGTGGAGGGGGATGGGTAGGCTAAGGGACAGGAATAGCAGAAAAACTTTGAATTGTGTACTATATACCTTTGGAATTTTGAGCCATGTGAATACATATATATAAAACATATTTTTAGAAAATAAATAGAAATTTAAAAATTAATTTTTAAAAAGCATGTGTTTGGGAGTTTATATACTAGAACATGAATTTAGTAAGATTTGCAGATTTCTAATTCAGCTTGAGGCAGAGATTCCTAACTATGGATCACTGGTCCCCTGGGGCAGGATTTTTAACCTTTTTTCTATATATCTATTTGATGATCTGCAGAAGACTGTGTTCTTGGGATAATGTTTATAAATGTATAATAATTTAAAATATATAGTAAAAGGAAATTATATTGAAATACAGTTTTCAAAATATTTTTTAAAAAAGATTAGTGATATAGCAATAAACCTGCTTCTGTTCACACATTAAATAACAAGATATAGTGGTAGGTATAATAACAATTCAAGGTAGTGATGAGAATAAATGACATTTTGAGATATCTACAACAAATATGTGATATATCATTTTATTATCCACCCAAGTTTGGCCCTCCTCCGAATTCAATCCATTCTCGTCACAGACCTGTGCCCAAAAGGGATGATTCATAAATTGAAATCACGTGCACACCTTTGCACATATTCAAGAAAGTGCAGTTTTCTAGGGAAAAGGTCCATAGCTTTTATGAAATTCTCAAAAGGTTCTTGTCTCAAAAGATTGAGATTGAGTCACAAATTAAGGGGTGGGGGTGGAGAAAGACATTTATTATTATTTATTTATTATGATTATAACTTACTATAATTTATCATTATTATTATAAAGACATTATTATTATTTATTATTAAGTTGTACTTATCCTCACCAGTGATACTAAATGGATAATTTGTTTTAAATAAAAGCAGTATGTTTGCATATTGATACCTGTCACTTTTTGAATTCATTCAACAAATATTTATGGAGCATCTATTATATACCAGGAACTGTTTTTACATGCCTGGGATAGAGGCTCAAGAATAATATCCCAGTTCTCGAGGGGTTTACAAATATATAATATAAAAACAAATATGTAAATATAATAAATAGATATAATTTCAAGTACTGAGAAGAAATCGTTAGCCAGAGCTCTGTTTAGAGTTCAAGAAGAGGCAAAACTAACTTATGTTTTTTACAGCTGCCATATGATAGGTAAAACTACATTTAAAAAGAGAGGAAATTAGGGGTGCCTGGGTGGCTCAGTTGGTTAAGCATCCAACTCTTGACTTGGGCTCAGGGTCGTGGGACAGGGCTCTTTGTAATTGAACTCAAACAAATGCGCCATCAGAGAAACCGGGGGAAACAGAATGCCCAGCCATTTGTGGAGAATATGGCCAAAGAAAGAAGGCTCAGTAGACCGTCCCCAAGGGAGCTGGAGCAGCTTCACATGGCGCAGAGGCCCAGGAAATTAGTGGGAGTAGAGCCTTCATTCATAAAGGAGCACAAGGCAGCAGTCTCTTCTTTCCTGAAACAATACATCTTGGACAGGCCTCCACTGCTCCAAAACATAGAGCATATGTTATGTGAGCTGCAATATATGGGAGCAGGGACCAAGCAAAGGAATTGGTGGGTGGGTAGAGAGGGCATGTCCAGATGAGGACCTGCTAACAGTGGGTGTTGTCATGGGCATCTGTGATGGCAGCAAGAACACAAGCATGCTGAAGAGTGGAAGGAGGAAGCATCTGAAGCAGGGCAGGGTGGGGTATATGAATGCCAGGAGTCACATTAGATCTGCACACAGTTTAGCTGAGTGTCTTCCAGCCTTGACTTTTTTTGAGTACTGCACAATCGAGCCTTGGGGAACCCATGGAATAATCCCAAATACAGTTATCCACACTATGGAAGGTTCTGAGTAAATAGCTGCTTTTTCAAAAAATACCCTTTTCTCCTTTTGTTGTTGCCAATCATAGATTCAAGTTTGAGTTTGTCTCCTCTCTAAATGGTACTCAAATATTTGTTGATTCTTAATTTCTTTGGGATGTATGACTGTGGACTGACAAAAAGCTGTACTATCAGTCTTTCATTATCAAAACTAGTCTCTTTTTTGTTGACAGATGAAGAAGTATCTGTAAGGAATGCAGAAGGATCATTCATGAAGGTATTGAAATCCCGGAGGAAGAGCACCAGTACTGAGCTGATAATTGAGCCAGAGAAGCCATCCTCAGACAAAAATCGCTTCAGTTTAGCCTTTATGAATGAGCAGCTAGACTTTAATGATGAAAGTGATGTTATTAGTGCGCTGAATTACATATTGCCTTATTTCTCAGAGGGAAATCTAGAAGATGTAGAATCAACGTTATTACCATTCATTAAACTTCAGTTTTCAAATGTGCAAGACGGAGACAAGCCCATGGGTCCCTTGACAAACAACACAGGGAACCCTTTTCTTAAACCTGGACCCAACAATTCAACTTACAAAAATAAACTGAGGAAACTCCATTTTCTAGAAAATTTGTTAGATGCAGAAATTCAAGAAAAAATTGATGAGGTGGAAAAGAAAGAAAAAACTGCCATGCTTATACATTCCGGCCTTTTTGGTCCCAAATTCAAACGCCAAATCTTTCCAAAGAAATTGGAAACTGCCCAAGCACAGGAAAAGAGCCTCACCAAGGCTGAGAGTGTAGGGAAAAAGTTTCTGAGAGTAAAGAAGGTTATCAAGGGCCCAAAGGGCCTACAGAAAAGGTACCTCAAAAAAATGCGCCATCAGAGAAACCGGGGGAAACAGAATGCCCAGCCATTTGTGGAGAATATGGCCAAAGAAAGAAGGCTCAGCAGACCATCCCCAAGGGAGCTGGAGCAGCTTCACATGGCGCAGAGGCCCACGAAATTAGTGGGAGACTCCTTCAGTAGAGCCTTCATTCACAAAGGAGCACAAGGCAGCAGTCTCTTCTTTCCTGAAACAATACATCTTGGGCAGGCCTTCTGCCTCCACTGCTCCAAAATCCCTACCTGAGGTGAAAAACAAACCAAAAGACTTAACCGACACCATTTTTGTTTTAGAGGATGCAAATGCTAGAGTTAGGAATATGAAGGCTTCTAAACCAGTCTCACATTCCAGAAAAAAGTACCTCTTTCATAAAACTCGCTCGCGTGTGGTCCACAGAGCACCCAAGGCCAAGCTGAGTCGAAAATCCAGAAAGGAAAGTCCTATCAGTAATAGGCTGATGCTTGCAAAGAGGCCTCCGTTCTCCGCCATCAGGAGCCTCATAAATTCCCCTTCACGGGAGGCTTTTTCATCTTCAGGAGAACTGAGTTCTCAGGAAAATCCTTTTCCAGAATTATTTACTCTTTCAGAACCTTTTAGAGAAAACACTACTGGAGAAAACACTACTGCACAGAATGTTTTTGAGAAACCTATTTCTACAAGAAACATGACTGTGCCAGAACAAACCCTCCCTGCATTCAGGAACCATAAGAATCTTTCCAGTGCATATTCTGTGGCCACCACAGACAACTTTATGCCAACTGTTAAACAAACCAATGAACCACGATGGATAAACCACAGTGTGGGCACTGAATTGCCCCCGAAGCCCACAGGCTTCACTGTGTCGAAGCTCTCAGCCCCAGGTGACCTATTTGAAATCCAGCTAAACCAGCAGCTACGGTCCCTCATCCCGAACAACGACGTGAGAAGGCTCATTTCTCACGTTATCCGGACTTTGAAAATGGACTGCTCTGAGACCCACGTGCAACTGGCCTGTGCCAAGCTCATCTCCAGAACAGGCCTCCTGATGAAGCTTCTCAGTGAGCAGCAAGAAGTAAAGGTGTCCAAGGCAGAGTGGGATACGGACCAATGGAAGACTGAGAACTACATCAATGAGAGCACAGAAGTCCAGAGTGAACAGAAAGGGCAGGAGTCCAGCGAGGTGAGGAAAACTCCTAAAACATGGGATCTGGACTTTGAGTCAGTTTAGGACGTGCCATGAAAGCACCCAAGCACATAGGCCAGGGGGCTCCTTGTCTGGGTCTTGTCTTGGCCAGGTAACGTTGGCTAAGACAGTGATCTGCCACTTTGCTCATTTAGAGAACAGTGCCACTATCCCCAGGGTAGATGAGAACTAATTCACGTGTGTGTGCCTCCTGGGAAGCTCTTACATTTCTCATTTTAGAGACAAAGAAACTCACACACACACACACACACACACACACACACACACACACACACAGGAGAGATTGGGGGAAGAAGACCTGACTCACCCTCCCGGGTCCTGGGAGAGCCGCCTGGCACAAGGGTCTCCCTGCCCTGACCACCCCTGAGAGCCGGGATAGAACAGGGAGACAACAGGTTTCTGGCCAGATATTTTGTCCTCTGCTTTTGACCAGTGGATTTCTTTAGGGAAATGCTTGGTTATGTCCTTTGCCCAGCGTTCTCCCGAGACCAGCCCCTGAGCTTTGATATGCCCTGGGCATGGAGTCTGTGCTCTTGACTCAATGTTGCTCAGGGCGGGCTGCCTGCTGTACAGAAAGCAGGGGTGGGAGGAGGAATGGTGGGGACCAGAGAGCCCCACATCGGGCTCCATCCCAGGACCCCAGGATCATGACCCGAGCCGAAGGCAGCCGCTTAACCGACTGAGCCACCCAGGTGCCCCTGTACCTCACTAAATTCTTACACCAGCCCTTGGGTTCCACTGGATTGTCCTCTTGAGATGAAGAAACTCAGAGTTGTTAATTGGCTCACTCAAGATCACACAGCTAGTTAAGTATCAGAACCGGAATTTGAGCCCAGATCTGTCTTGTTCCAAAGCTATGTTCTTAAGTCTTCCTACCCTCCCCCTTCCATCATCCCTGAGCTGGTTTCTGTAGCTACCTGGGGGAAGAGGAAGATGTTGTCTTTGACCTGGGGCCAGGAAGGCAGAGAGAGAACATGGGCTTGTGGAAATAAACAAAGACCACCCAAATGAGAAGACGCAAAGGCTGTTTTCCGAGCCCCCTACCCCAAGGGAGTCAGCTACCAATCACTTGAGTTCGGCAGAGAATTGAAGGCCGGCAGAAGACTAGGAAAGCTTTATAGTGGGACAAAGGGAAGGCTTCAGGTTCTGATCAGAGGCTCTCTCGGCGTGGGGAAGCTGTAGGTGTGCTAACTAGAAGGGGGGTACCCTATGTGATTGGTTAGGGGAGCATATTGGACTTTTCCCAGTTTGTCCTACATTGGACACGGGGGCAAAATTAGGGAGGCTGTCAGCTAGTGGTCCAGTGTTGGCTGTGTTTGGGCCGAGGGCTACAAGGGTTGCCTCGTGGCTGCCCCGAGAGGGGGTCGCCTCCTTAGCTGTTGCTGCAGGGAGTGGGTCAGATGGTGCAGCCATTGTCTGAGGGTGTATTGAGTCTCTCAGACTGCTCGCCAGAGTTCTGGAAGAGGGGCCTTCCTGGCTCGGACCTGGACCGAGGCTTCTTATCTCGTGCTCCTTCCTGCTGCTTCTCCCTTCTGCCCTTTCTGGAGCCACCGGTCCCAGTACGTCTGGTTGCTATTTGATGTGCATTAACTCTTAATTCTTTTTTTTTTTGTTTGACAGAGAGAGACATAGCGAGAGAGGGAACACAAGCAGGGGGAGTGGGGGAGGGAGAAGCAGACTCCCCGCTGAGCAGGGACCCCGATGCAGGGCTTGATCCCAGGACCCCGAGATCATGACCTGAGCCAAAGGCAGCCGTTTAACTGACTGAGCCACCCAGGTGCCCCATCTCTTAATTCTTATAACAGCCCCAAAAGGTAAGCATCTTAGTTATTACTGCTGCATCAGAGCTTATCCCCAAATGTAGCAAACATCTATGACTTCACACAGCTTTCGGGGGGCCAGGAAGCCGGACGCAGCTTAGCTGCGAACTTCCAGCTCAGAGTGTCTCATGAGGTTGCAGCCAGGGTGGTGGCCGGCGCCACGGTCGCCTGAGAGCTTGCCTGGGGGTAGAGGATTGGCTCCCGAGAAGGCTCCTGACACGGCTCTTGTCTCAAGGCCTCAGTTCCCGTCCATGTAGACCTTTCCACGGGGCTGACATGCAGTTGGCTTGCCTCGGAGTCACTCTTGAAGAATGCGCCGCGATGGTGAGCAACTGGTAGGAGGGAGAGGGGCAGAAGAGTGAGGCTGCAGTGTAAAATGTGTTGGTTCTCTTTGTTATTTAAGTTTCACAGCCACCTTAGGGAGAGAAACCATTAGCCCCATTTGACGGATGAGAAAATGGAGGCTCAGGAAGGAGAGAGATTTTGCCGGAGGGCACAGAGCTGGCTGGTGACTGACACAACCAGAACGTAAGCCCTTTGCTACCTTAAAACCTGACCCCGGCTTTTTCCAGCACTTGGTGTGTGGACGGGTCTGGGGGGGCTTCATTGTTAGGGAAAGACCCCCCAGCCCCCAGAGCTTGGGGGAGGCCTCGGGAGCCTAAGAAGTTGTCTGTCAACTGAGCTGCCTTCTCTGCTCCAGAGACAAGGAAGCCAGGGCCTCTGGGCCCAGCTGCCACCCACACAGGACAATTTTTACCCTCCACCTCAGTGACAAGTCTGCATCTTCCAGCTCTGGAAAGGCCATCTGGGCAGTCTGGCTGTCCCAGGAAGAGCCTCTATCCTGAGGCCACCGTTTATGCCCTGCTGTCCCCTGCAGCTGTTTCTAGATGAACCTTTAGCTTTCTGGCACGTCATGGCTGCCCAGGGTCAGTCAGGTGCCTCCCTCGCCTGGATTCAAGGGTTAATAAAACCTCCTTAATTAGTATCACTTACTAGATGGACCTTTCTGAACTAAAATGTTTAAATCTGCAGATATTTTAAATTGTTCACATTTCAAACAATGTTTAAAAGTGTCCTGTGCAAAACAATGAATCATGGAACACTACATCTAAAACTAATGATGTAATGTATGGGGATTAACATAACATAATAATAATAAAAATAAAGAAGTTCATTATCACAGAAAAAAAAAAAAGTGTCCTGTGCATGAGCCATTTTTTTTAAGGATTTTGTTTATTTATTTGAGAGAGACAGTATGGGGGGGGGAGGGGAGGAGAGGGAGAAGCAGACTCCCCACTGAGCAGGGAGCCTGACGTGGGGCTTGATCCCAGGGCCCCCGAGATCATGACCTGAGCCGAAGGCAGACAGACACTTAACCTACTGAGCCACCCAGGTGCCCCCTGCATGAGCCATTTTAATGATGAGATAAGAATGATTGTATTTTGCATCTTCAAACTACACACACACACACACACACACACACACACACACAGATGAAAAATGTAAATGGATGGCCATTGTATAACATACTTCAGGGGGAAGTCTAAGAACCTTTGGACGTAATTTATTTCCTGAAGTGGTCTCAAACAACCCCCTAGGATCCTGTTTACACTATTCATTTGTTTGGCAAACTCTCCCTGGAGCGGGCAAAGGTTGCCTTCTGCCAGGTTCCTATCCGAATGATCTCATGTTTCACACTGGCAGAGGGGAAGTTAATAATGATTTACTGCATCTCTCACAGAATTAAAATAAACACGGTTGCCCGGTTCAGCCTTTGTCCCGCACACCAAGTGGAGAGCAGTGGAGGGCCCCCAGGCAGCTCAGGCCGTGGGAGCTTGACCCACAGCAGCAGGAGAGACTCCGCAGAGGTGTCTGCGCAGGAGTCGAAAGGGGCAGTTCCTGTGTACGCACCTCGAAACAGGTAACCGAGACAGGTATCACAGGGATCATGGAGCTTCATGGCCCGCCTCCCGCCACCTCACCTCCCACCACCTGTCTGATTTGTGTTTTAGAGAAAACCTGGATTTTGGAGATCTAGGATCTGTTTCTGCCTCTGCCCCTAATTGGCTACTGTGACCGTGAGCAAGTCGCCATCCTCCCTAGGCCTTGACTGGCTCATCTATAAATCAAGGGACCTGGATCAGATCATCTTCAATAAATCTACATTTAAAAAAACAGGTGGTGGACCAGATGGGCCATAGTCTACCTTTGCTTTACATTTCCTGTGGGGTTCAGAGAGCCTGGGGCCCAAGATCTGTGCCTGGTCTGCACCTAAAGCCCTGTCTGGGCCTCCATGATCCCATCCATAAAATAAGGAGCACATTAATACCTGCATTCTGCAAACCGCTCAGCAGAGGTGACACTGAGCTAAAGAGGTCTGATCAATACAGGACTTCTCGGGGCCTTTAATACGTTGGTGTGCATTGTGAATTTCCTAGGGGCGGATGCAGGATGCAGGGTTTAACCAACACAAAGTAATATTTTTTGCACTATGTACCACTCAGCACGGCTTGGGAAATGCCCTGTGAGCTCCCTGAAGTCTCATTTCCTTCCCTGTAAAACAGGGGTGACCATAGCACCTGCCCCCTGAACTGTCGGGAAGGCTGAATGGGGTAATGCCTGGAAACGGGCCTGGCACAGAGTAGATGTTCAATAAATGCTGGCAGCTATTATTTATAATAAGATTCTCCCTTTCCAGCGCTGACATTCTGGGTTTCCAACTGCAGCATGTAATTAAACTCCAAAGCATCTGGCTTCCCGAGTTGAAAGAACAAGCCCGCAGGAAGGAAAAAGGAAGAGAAAGATCCTTCTGGATCGTCCATTTGGGCACCAGCCTCACTGCCAGTTGTCACAACAGGGGAACATAGCGAGATGCCAACCCCTAACGACAAGGCTTGGGGGAGTCTGGGGTTCTCTGCTGAGCTCAGATGCTGTGGAGCATATTTCAGAGGCAGACTGGGGAGAGGTGGGATCAGTGCCCCTTTAGACTCAAACAGGAGGACCCAACAGCATCCCCCGCATGGATCAGCTTCCCTTTCCCACTGTCCTGGGCACAGTGATCCTGACCACTTTCCGGTATGTGTCACATGCTGGGGGAGCAGTGAAAGGGAGAGCTGAGTCAGAAAAGGTAAATAGGAGAATTCAGGCAAGGAAAGGCAATCCGCAGAGAAAGAGCATCTGCTATGGCTCAGAAGCCCGCAGGAGCGCAGGGCTGTGGTGGCAGGGACCCAGGGGTGGGGTGGTAGTATAGAGGGCCGTCGGGAGAGAAGGCTAAAGGGGGGGCGGGCACCTGGACCCCAGAGACTTTATTAAAGGCAGCCATACACGTCAATTACACTCCCCTGTATTACACACACACACACTCACTCTCACTGTTTTCTGTAGTTTTCAAAATTTGACCGTGAACATGTATACCTTTGATATGAAGCATGTTCACGTATACGAAGGAAAATAATGCTTTTGAAAAAGAAAAGAAAATGATCACCCTTACAATCATGTGGAGGCCAGTTTGGAGGCCTGCAACTGACCAGGTAAATGGTAATGATGAGCCACTCCACTCACAGACATCTCCCCAAAAGGATGGAAAACGGATGCAAATACATGTATGCGCATGCTAATAGCAGCACCGTCTACAATGGCCACAAGGAGGAAACAGCCCAAAGATCCACCAACAGTTGGATGGGCAAGCAGAATGTGGTCTCTCCATACAGTCGGGTCTTACTCATACAGAGGAATGAGGTACTGGTGCCCGCTACGACATGGATGAACTTCGAAAATGTTACGCTACGTGCAAGAAGCCAGACACAAAAGGTCACACCTTGTACGATTCCGTTTACATGAAATACCCGGAATAGGTAAGCCCACCGAGACAGAATGTGAGACTGATGGTTGCCAGGGGCTCGCAGAAGGAAAACAGGGAGCAGCTGCTTCCTGGGTATGAGAGAAAGTCCCAGCAGCTCGGACCCTGAGCTCTCCCCACAGTTTGGTAATAGAAGCCATTAAATCCTTAGCTATGAGTTAAGCTCCCTCGAGCTGACTTTTGGTCACTTGCACCAGGAATTTATCTTATTGCAGTGGTTTTCAAATTGTGTCCGTTGTGGAACACCAGGGTTCCATAGAGATGTTATGTTGGTTCTGCAAAACTTTGAACACCACAGGTGCTGAGGCTGATTAGAAAAAAAGAATTTGTAACCATCATCTACGACCCCCAATTGACTTCCTAAACGTGCAACGTACATTTGCATTTGTAAAATATGTTTGGCTAACAAAATGCTTCTCTGACCTGTTATATGTATGAGTTCTAGTTAAAGTTTCATTTGAAAAAGGGTCCAACTTCTGAAAATAAACAGTATAAAATCACTGTCCCAAGAAAATGATCATTTCATACTGGAAGGGTTAGCTTCAAGGAGACTCACTGCAGCTCTGTTTGTACCAGGACTCAGCCATCTATGGCCCATGTGCTACATTTGGCCGGCCCCTGTTTTTGTAATAAAGTTTTATTTAAACAAACAAACAAACAAAAAATAAATTCTTTTATGCATCCTGGCTGCTTTTGCACTACAATGGAAGGATTAAATCATTGCAACAGAGACCTCAGGTGCCACAAAAACTAGAACATGCATTATCTGGCCCTTAACAGGAAACGCTTGCGACCTCCTGGTTCTTAATGATGACAAATTGGAAGCAACCTAAAGGTCCAAGGAAAGGGGATGGGTCAAATTACTAGAGTGCATCCCTTCAGCAAAGAGAATGCCAGGCCCCTGTTGAAAAATGATGCTGTGGCACAGTGACTCTCAAACTTGGCCGCACACTGGAACCCCCGGGGAGTCTACAAGTCCCCTCCCTAGTCCAGCCGCATCCCTGATGTCTGGGCAGAGTGCAGACATCAGTATTTGTTAAGCTTTTCCAGGGGGTTCTAACGCGGAGCCACTGTTGTAGAGGAATATTCACTGACATGGAAATATGACCACTCTGTATAGTTGAGGGAAGAAAAGCACATAATCTAACAGTCTACCCTATGACCCCTTTTTGGTCATTTTTATTGGTCATTTCTCCACGCGCTCACATCCCGGCCTCGCCTAGAGGAACAAGAGATGCCGAAACATCGACAGTGCTCGTCTCAGGACAATGTGGCTCTGCGACATTTTAATTTTTTTTCTTTTTGGTTATCTGTATTTTCTATGTGTTTTACAATGAACATTGTATCTTGTACCAAGTATGAAAAAAGATAATCAGCTTAAAAAGTATACCTCTTGGGTTTTTTTTTTTTTTTTAATTTTATTATGTTATGTTAGTCACCATACAATACGAAAACAATGGATCGTGGATCACCACATCAAAAACCAATCATGTATTGTATGGTGACTAATTTTTTTTTTAAAGATCTTATTTATTTATTTGACAGATCTTATTTATTTATTTCACTCACTGGGAAGAGAGGTGTGTGTGTGTGTGTTTGTGTGTGTGTGAGACCAAAAATGAGGCTACCTGACTCCTGTCCCTCTTATGACTTTGAAACACCCTGAGGGATAGTTCTCCATGGTGATTCTCTTTATAAAACTCCAGGGTCATGATCCTGCGTTTAGAGGTATGGATCTAACATATTTTTACTGGAAAAGGACTTATTTAGGCCAGGAGGGCTCATGTGAGAGCAAACCTGTTAATAATTCACTGAATTGGGAGTCCAGGTCTTGTTGAGTAACAAGAAATCTGTCAATTTCTTATCTGTGCAGACACAAGACCTACAGCTGTGGGGTTTTCAGGTGTCTGGAAGCAAGGGCAGGGCGGGGAGCATACAGCCCCCTCCTTCCTGCCCCACATCCCAGCCAGACCCACAGTCCCCCGTGTCCCCAGATGTCTACCAGGGAGTGAGAACAATATATTGCTGATGGTTTTCTGTGTGTGTGAAAAATCACTACAGCTTGGGACTTTATGAATCATGCAAAAATATTTCTGTGCTCGAATTACTATCCAGAGAATTCTTAGGAATGAGAATCTGGAGCATAAGATGCATAATGACATATCTTAAAATATGCAGGCGATCCTGTGTGTGTGGATTCCTCCGAGACTCCCCATGGGGGGGGGGGGGCATCAGTTCATTCTGAAGCGGGTAAAACTCAGCAGATCCCATGTGCAAATACATACAGGTAGATGAATACATTCTTTTCATGAAATGTAATAACTTTATTTTCATATTAAAGAGACTTACTGGGGGGCTCCAGAGAGGCACGTAGGTTGAGCTTGCGACCCTAGGTTTATCTCAGGTCGTGATCCCAGTGTCCTGAGCTCCAGCCCCTCAAAGTCTTCTGCCCTGAGCATGGATCTGCCTAAGACATTCTCTCCCTCTCCCATTGTATTCTCTCTCTAAAATAAATAAATAAATCTCTAAAAAAAATAAAGAGATTGACTGGGAGTGTTGGCAACACAAAATGAAGCCTGGGGAGAGAGCAGGAAGGAGAATGTGGGGGGTTGCAAGCAGCTGAATTTTCTGGTCATTCTTCTCTTTAGAGATGGACCCTGGAGACTGGGAAATACATCAAGATCATTTCCAGTTTTCTCGGAAATCCTGACATGGAGACATAGGTGAGACTGAAGACCCAGAGCTGGTCCTAAAGCCTGAGGGATGCAGGAGCCAAGAGGAGAAGAGGAGCAGGGTGTGGGGAGTGTTGTCAGGGAGAGTCTGTAGGATCCGGTCCAAGTTCACGTGTAGCTGGTTCACAGAGAGGAGACTGTGTCTGTGACCAGGGTTATTGTCAATGTATCAGCTGTGGATACATCAGTCGTGACACAAGGTCACACTTTATGGAATAAGATGATACAACGGATTGTGGAGGAATGTTCGCTGGGCAGTATGTTCAGCCGTAGACACAGAATTCATTCCTGTCCATCTTCTCCAGATTGAGTGGGGATGTGCGGTTGGGCTCGGATATCTCATGTGTCTGTGTCTTCCTCCGATGCCCCCATTTTATGTCACTTTCCGTGCATTACATGACTCTTCCTCTTTCCCTGTTGAAGGATAGATCATCGTGCAGAAGAGACCACCCCGCTATGTCTCTCCAGCTAAGTTTCTTACTGAAAAGCGGCTCAGAAACAAGATCCGTGGGCCCAGAGGTTTTAGACCCACTTCCTCCTTATCTGAGATGCTGTGAGGAGCGGTAGCTGCTCCCACCGCCGGGAGCTGTAGCCCAGTGATAGTCCGCCTCGGCCTCAGCCTGCAGCCCCGAGATGCGCAGAAGCCCTGCATTGGCCGAGGCGTCTTTGGAGCCCGAGAGGCGGCTGGGGACCCCGGAGCCCTGGTGCTTATCGGAGTCTGAGGAGTAGTACAGCAGACCCCGGGGAGGGCTCCCTGGCTGCTGCTGGATCCAGTAGATGTTAGAGCCGCCAACACTGATGTCCCTGCTCAGGTGCAGGTGAGTCTGTCTGTCGTTCCCGGAGATGCAGAGACGGAGGGCAGCTGCTCAGCACGGGCTGGGACAGGGAGCCTGCAAACACAGACGTTAATGGGACAAGAAACAGGGAGATATTTATCAAGATGCTGACTTCAGGAAGAGTGACTTTGAGGGCTGCCCAGGTTCCCTGAGGCCTGGACCTACCTGTACAATAGAAGAGGAGGGTGAGGAGGACAGGGTCCAGGCCATGGTGACACAGACACTGGTCCCAACAGTGGGCCGGGCTGCCCCAGGCCTCCTTTTCTCCTGCAGCTTCTGCCACAGGAGGGGCTGCCCATGCAAACGGGGTCCACCCAGTGACTGCCTCCCTGAGCCCTGGTGTTGGGGCTCAGCTCTCAGACAGAAGGAGGAGGATGGGGGTGGCTTCAGCCCTGGGGAGAGCCCTGGGAGGATGCACCTGCTGAGACCACACACGGGTCCCTGCTCAGGGGACTCTGCCAGGCAAGAGGGGACACAGCTGCTGAGTCCCCATCAGGGAGCACAGGGCCAGTCCCCACTTCATTTCTCTTTGAGGGAATGCTCCTCACTGAGCTGCTATGTAGAGACCCCAGGGCAGTCCCACCGCGCCCCCTGGTGGTCACGGCGCAGCCGTAACTGTGTCCCAAAGCCCTGAGAGCCCCGCTGATTTCTGCAGCTCCCCACATCCCTGTGGATCCACACTTCCGTGGACCAAGTCTCAGTACAGGTTTCCCCTGCTGTCTGAAACTCCATCATCCCTAAGAAACCTTAGTAAGCCACGATGGCATAAGGCGAGAAGCAATTAACATTAATTTATATGGACTTTTTCTCATATTTCCAGACTCAAAAGGAAATCAGTCCTAGGCTTCTCTGATACCCAAGGACACACTTTGCCGTCAGATGTAGAACACGAATGGCGATAAAGCGCATGTGATAACACACACCGTTCACAGCCGCGGTGGCCTGTGGCTGAGCTGCTGGCTGTGACTCCCGGGGAAGCAGCTGGAAGGCGCCCGTCATGCTGGTTGGGTTGTGCACCGTCTCTGGAGAGGCTCCTGCAAACCTCATGCTGGATGCTAAGTTGGCGCCTATTTTTTTGTGAAACTGAAAATCCTCTTCAGATTGCTTTGAGCAGTAAAAGCAGCTATTAATGTAAATATTTCATAAAAGCAAAGAGGTGTAAAGAGAACTTTCAAAGTTGGGGGTACCTATACTATGTTTCTGATCTTTGTGCCTGTTTACTGTAATTTCTCACTCCAGTGGGAGCCGTGGTCCATGCGAGGTGAAAATCTGTGCATATACAATTACAGGACTTTCTAGACAAAGCTGAATGACCCAGGTGTGCAGGGGGGCACGTGTGTCACCGAGGAGGGGACAGTGGAGCTGCTTTGCAGAAGTTGTAGGGGCTGTTTCTGGGAAAGGCATAGGAACAGAATGTTGGGGACGCCTGAGTGGCTCAGTCGGTTGAGCATCTGCCTTCGGCTCAGGTCATGAACCCAGGTCCCGGGATCGAGTCCCGCATCGGCCTCCCTGTTCAACAAGGAGCCTGCTTCTCCCTCTGTCTGCTCCTTCCCTGCTTGGTCTCTCTCTCTCTCTGACAAAAAAAATAAAATAAAATCTTTTTAAAAAATCCCCTACCTACATTTTTTACACTTTTTCTAGTTTAGTAGAAGTTAAATGTGAAATTGTAATGTTTCCAGAGGTGTTCAATGTCTGAGCAATGGCTTCCAGAAGCCTTCCCTTCCTCACTGCACCATGGGTCCAACTCACCTTTCACTCTGCACATGATTCCCACACTTCTAGACTCAAAGGCCTTTTGACTCAACTTCTGTGACTGCGATCAGCCACTTCCCTGAGACCCTGTGCTCAAGGCAGTGGGAGGGATCTTCCCCACTGAGCTCAGGAATGTCCTCAGGGCTGCTAGCACAGACCCCAAAGTCCTCCCTCCCCTAAGTGTCCATCCTGACCTGGCCCCGCCCACCTTCCTGCCCCCAATGCAGCCCTTCCCCTTGCTCTCTGAACTCCAGCTCCTCTCTTTCCTATAACTCAAAACCCTGAATTCCCACCCCTTCCACGGTTTCCAAGCTGCCTCCTCCTCAGCTTAAAGGGGGAAATGTGCTACAACGTGAGTCATGCAGAAAACACATATTTTGGCAACTCTGAGTAGCTCCTTAGAGCAGGATACAGGCATATCATCACAGATGGGAAAAGACAATATATAGGCTCATTTGCAAGGTAAGCAAACTATAGACAATAGTGCAAACAACAGCCTGCATCCATATCCAAACACAAGGTCATGAATATGACTCTTCTTGTGGACTCTCCCACTCCTCTTTGTCCCTCATCCTGCTCCCTTCCTGAATATGAAGCCGATCCAACCCCTCTATCATCACTGTATGGTCTTCACTGGTACAAGGACTTCATGAGCATTAGCACATTACTTTCATGTTCAGTGTTCCAAAAGTCTTGTGCATAAAAGCAATGGATTCCAACTACTCTCGCATAAATGTATTAGTGTTGTCATTTCCGATATTTCCAGAGAAAGAGAGAAACTGAGGGACAAGCAGAGAGGGAGGGCGGCTCTGGTCCCCACAGTGCAGTTGCTTGTCCCAGGCTTGTCTTATCCTCCCTACTGCTGCCAGGGAAATGAAAATGCTCTGGTAGATAATGGGAGCCAGGACTAAGATTTCTGACCTCATGAAATTCTCAGTAAGCCTGGGATGGCACTGGGGGTTAGGTAGGGAATGGGCAGAGGGCCACCTGCTTCTCCCAGGTCACACATCCTGACCCATTGCCCTTCTTGTCATTGCCCCCCAGCAAGAGTGGGGACCACTTTGCTTCTGGAAACAAAGTAATTCTCTTGCATTGGGAGACCAATAACTACAGAGGATATAATTTTTATTGAACTCATAAATATCCACTAAATCTAGAGCATGAAGTCTTCTGATCTCAGTCGGACGTGTAACTATAGAAACCATAATCTGAGCTGTGTTTGGTCCCAGACAGGAACATGGCAGTGATGAAGAAGACTGGAGCAGGGGTAGAGGGTGTAAGTTACCACCTTGGTCCATGGACCAGGAGCTCTTTGTGATGTTTGATTGTATTTAGCTCTAGAACAATGAGAATCAGCCTGTCCTTGGGGTGAAGCACAGAGGAGGTAAAGAAGTCCTGTTCATACACTTGAATCTGGAGAATGAGGTTGGAAATGAGGACGGAACTTCATGCTGCCCCGAGCACAAGCGTAGGGGCTCAGTCTGAGCCTTGGTACAAATGCCATGGGAAACCCCAGTGTTTCTTCTGTCCTGTGCGGGGCATGGTGGCCCAGAGATGAGCAGAAGCCCTGCACTGACCGAGGCATCTTTGGAGCCAGAGAAGCAGCCAGGAACCCTGGAGCCCATCTCATTCTTGAGTCTGAGTAGTAGTACAGGAGAAACCGGGGAGGGCTCGGTGGCTGCTGCTCGATCCAGTTCATGTTTTTACTACTAACATGGAGGTCCCTGCTCAGGGTGCAGGTGAGTCTGGCCGTTGTTTCCAGACAAGCAGACAGGGAGGGCGGCTGGGTCACATGGGCTGGGACAGGGAACCTGCAAACACACACTCGTGGGTGATGGGATATTTATGCAGGGGGTTTCTCTGGCTTAGGCACTGATAATAGCTGGGAGGCTCCCCCAGAAGTCAGATGATGCCCCTACCTGAGCAGAGAGAGAGAACAGGAGGAAGAGAGGAGTCCAGGCCATGGTGACACAGGCTCTGGTCCCCACAGTGCAGTTGCTTGTCCCAGGCTTGTCTTATCCTCCCTACTGCTGCCAGGGAAATGAAAATGCTCTGGTAGATAATGGGAGCCAGGACTACAGATCCCAAAAGACACTAAAATCCCAATGCCAGGGGAAAATAAAATATTGAGCACCAGGTTGCATTTTGCATGGGTCATGGTTGATATTTTGAACTCTCTTCATTCTCCTACCCATTGTTGTATGGACAGAATGACTAGAAAGAGGAACTCACAAAAAAAAAAAAAAGAAAAAAGAACAAGAGGCAGTGTCCTCTGCCATAGAGCTAATCGATATGGATATAAATAAAATGTCAGAGATAGATTCAGGATAGCAATCATAAAGTTAATAGCTAGGCTTGGAAAAAGCCTACGTGACAATATAGCATCTATAAGGGCAGAAATGAGATCTAACCATGCCAAACTTAAAAACGCTATGAATGAGATGCAGTCTAAACTTGATACTCTAACAGCTCGGGTCAATGAGGCAGAAGAGAGAATAAGTGATCTAGAGGACAGGCTGATGGAAAGGAAGGAAATTGAAGAAAAAAGAGAAAAACAACTCAATGCATATTAAGAGAGACTTAGAGAATTTAATGATACGTTAAAAAGAACCAATATTAGGATCATTGGAATCCAAGGGGGGGGTGGAAAGAGAGAGGGGGCTTGAAGGCATATTTGAGCAAATCATGGCTGAGAACTTCCCTAATCTGGGCAAGCAAACAAACATTCACGTCCAAAGGCACAGAGCAACCCTCCCCAAATCAATAAAAATAGATCAACACTCAGACATATAATAGTGAAGCTTGCAAATCTTAGAGCCAAGGAAGCTATCCTGAGAGCAGAAAGTGGGAAGGGATCTCTTACATACAGAGGGAGGATCATCAGAATAACATCAGACCTATCCACAGAAACCGAGCAAGCCAGAAAGGGGTGGCAAGACATATTCAGGGTACTAAATGAGAAGAACATGCAGCCAAGAATACTTTGTCCAGCAAGGCTGTCATTCAGAATGGATGGAGAGAAAAAGAGCTTCCAGGCCAGGCAGAAAGCAAAAGAATATGTGACCACAGAAGCCTGCCCTACAAGAGATATTAAGGGGGATTCTGTAAGTGAAGAGAGACCCCAAGATTAATACAGACAAGAAAATAACAGAGACAATATAGAGAAACAGGGACTTTACAGGCAATACAATGGCACTAAGTCCATATCTTTCAATAGTTACTTTGAATGTAAATAGATTGAATGCTCCAATCAAAAGACACAGGGTATCAGATTGGACAAAAAAGAAGGATCCATCCATATGCTGCCTACGAGAGACTCATTTTCAACCTAAAGTCACCTCCAGATTAAAAGTGAAGGGATGGAGAACCATTTACCATGCTAATGGACCTCAAAAGAAAGCTGAGGTAGCAATCCTTATATCAGACAAATTAGATTTTAAACCAAAGACTGTAGTTAGTAAGAGATGTAGGGGGACACTAGCATACTTAAAGGGTCTATCCAACAAGAAGATCTAATGATTGTAAATATCTATGCCCCCAACGTCGGAGCAGCCAATTATACAAACCAGTTAATAAGCAAAGAAACATATTGATAAAAATACATTAATAGTAGGAGATGTCAACACTCCACTCGCAACAATGGACAGATCATCTAAGCAGAAGATCAACAAAGAAACAAGAGCTTTGAATGACACATTGGAACAGATGGACTTCACAGATATATACAGAACATTTCACCCGAAAACAACCAGAATACTCATTCTTCTCAAGTGCACATGGAACTTTCTCCAGAATAGACCACATACTGGCTCACAAATCAGGTCTCAACCCACACCAAAAGATTAAGATTAATCCCTGCATATTTTCAGACCACAATGCTTTGAAACTGGAACTCAATCACAAGAAAAAAAATAGAAGGAACTCAAACACTTGGAGGTTAAAGAAAATCCTGCTAAAGAATGAAAGGGTCAATCAGGAAATGAAAGAAGAACTTAAACAATTCATTGAAACTAATGAGAATGAAAACACATCAGTTCAAAACCTATGGGATACTGCAAAGGCGGTACTGAGAGGGAATTGCTTAGCCATCCAAGCCTCTCTCAAAAAAATAGGAAAATCCCAAATGCACAAGCTAACCTTAGACATGGAGGATGTGGAGAAAGAACAGCAAATATAGCCTACACCAAGTAGGAGAAGAGAAATAATAACCATTAGAGCAGAAATCAATGAAATAGAAACCAGAAAAACAGTAGAACAGATCAACGAAACTAGAGGCTGGTTCTTTGAAAGCATTAATAAGATCAATAAACCTCTGGCCAGACTTATCCAAAAGAAAAGAGAAAGGACCCAAATTAATAAAATCATGAATGAAAGGGGAGAGATTAGGACTAATACCAAGGAAAGAGAAACAATTATTAGAAGTTATTACCAGAAACTATATGCCAACAAATTAGGCAATCTGGAAGAAATGGGTGCATTCCTGGAATTTTATAAATTACCGACTGAAACAGGAAGAAATAGACAACCTGAACAGACCAATAAACAGTAAGGATATTGAAGCAGTAATAAAAAACTTCCAAAAACACGAGAAGTCCAGGGCCAGATGGCTTCCCAGGGGAATTCTACCAAACATTTAAAGAAGAAATAATACTATTCTACTGAAGCTGTTTCAAAAAATAGAAATGGAATGAAAACTTTTAATCTTTTTCTATGAGGCCAACATTACCTTGATCCCAAAACCAGACAAAGACCACACCAAAAAGGAGAATTACAGACCAATATACCTGATGAACATGGATGCAAAAATACTCGCCAAGATCCAAGCCAATAGGATCCAATGGCACATTAAAAGGATTATTCAACATGACCAGGTGGGATTTATTCCTGGGAGGCAAGAGTGGTTCAACATTCACAAATCAATCAATGTGATAGAACACATTAATAAAAGAAAAGGCAAGAGCCATATGATCCTCTCAATTGATGCAGAGAAACATTTGACCTAATAAAGCATCCTTTATTGATTAAAACTCTCCACAGTGGAGGGATAGAGGGAACATACCTCGATATCATAAAAGCTATATACAAATAATCCACAGTGAATATCATTCTCAATGGGGAAAAACTGAAAGCTTTTCCCTTAAGGACAAGGACACGACAGGGATGCCCACTCTCACCACTATTGTTCAACATATTACTAGAAGTGCTAGCCTCAGCAGTCAGATAGCAAAAAGAATAAAAGGCATTCAATTTGACAAACAAGAAGTCAAACGCTGTCTCTTTGCAGATGACATGATACTTTATATGGAAAATCCAAAGATTCCACCCCCAAATTGCTAAAACTCAGACAGCAATTCAGCACCATGGCAGGATACAAAAATCAATGCACAGAAATCAGTTGCATTTCTATACACTAACAATGTGAATGAAGAAAGAGAAATTAAGGAATTGATCCCATTCACAATTGCACCAAAATACATTAGATACCTAACCAGAGTTAAAGTACTCTAGAAACTACAGAACATTTATGAAAGAAATTGAGGAAGACACAAGGAGATGGAAAAATATTCCGTGCTCATGGATTGGAAGAATAAACATTGTTAAATTGTCTATGCTGCCCAGATTAAACTACACATTCGATGCTATCCCTATCAAAACATCATCAACTTTTTTTCACAGAGCTGGAACAAACAATCCTAAAATTTGTATGGAACCAGAAAAGACCCCGAGTCACCAGGGGAATGTTGAGAAAGAAAACCAAAGCTGAGGGCATCACACTGCCTGACTTCAAGCTGTGTTACAAAGCTGTGATCATCAAGACAGTATTTTACTGGCACAAAAACAGACACATAGATCAATGGAACAGAATACAGAGCCCAGAAATGGACCCTCAACTCTATGGGCAGCTAATCTTTGACAAAGCAGGAAAGAATATCCAACGGAAAAAAGACAGTCTCTGCAATAAATGGTGTAGGGTAAATTGGACAGCCACATGCAGAAGAAAAAAAAAACTGGACCATTCTCTTACAGCATACACAAAAATAAACGCAAAACAGTTCAAATATCTAAATGTGAGACAGGAATCCATCAAAATCCTAGAGGAGAAGACAGGCAGCGAGCTCTTTGACCATGGCCATAACAACTTGTTGCTTGACTAGTCTTCAAAGTCAAGGGAAACAAAAGCAAAATGAACTATTGGACTTCATCAAGATAAAAAGCAAAGGAAACAGTCAACAGAATTAAAAGGCAACCTATGGAATGGGAGGAGATATTTGCAAATGACATTACAGATAAAGGGCCGGTATCCAAGATCTATAAAGAACTTCTCAAACTCAGCACCCAAAAAACAAGTAATCCAGTTAAGAAATGGGCAGAAGACATGAACAGACATTTCTCCACAGAAGACATACAAATGGCCAACAGACACATGAAAAAATGCTCCATATCACTTGCCATCAGGGAAATACAAATCAAAACCACAATGAGATACTACCTTACACCAGTCAGAACGGCTAAAATTAAAAAGACAGGGAATAACAAATGTTGGCAAGGATGTGGAGAAAGGGGAACCCTCTTACACTGTTGGCGGAAATACAAGCTGGTATAGCCACTCTGGAAAACAGTATGGAGGTTCCTCAGAACGTTAAATATAGAGCTCTCCTATGACCCAGCAATTGCACTACTGGGTATTTACCTCAAAATACAGATGTTGTTAAAAGGGGGGCACGTGAACCCGAATGTTCATAGCAGCAATGTCCACAATAGCCAAACTGTGGAAGGCCTGAGATGTCCTTCAATAGATGAACGGATAAAGTAGATGTGGTTTATATATACAATGGAATATTACTCAGCCATCAGAAAGGATGAATACCTATCATTTACATCGACATGGATGGAACTGGAGGGTATTATGCTAAGTGAAATAAGTCAGAGAAATAAATCAGAGAAACACAATTATCATATGGCTTCACTTATATGTGGTCCATAAGGAATAGTGCAGAAGATCATAGGGGAAGGGAGGGAAAACTGATCAGACGGCTACAGACCATATGAGACTCTTGACTCTGAGAAACAAACTGAAGGTTGATGAAAGGGGGGTGGTTGGGGAGATGGGTCAACTGGGGTGATCAAATTAAAGAGGGCACATGATATGATGATCGTTGGGTGTTTTATACTCAACTAATGAATCATTGAACATTATATCAAAGCTAATGAGGTACTATACCTTGGATAACTGAATTTAAATAAAAAATAATCTAATTGGTGCTTCAAAATCAGGTTTTTAAATGACAGAACAAAACTTTCTAACTTTTGAATGAAAATGGGTAATACATAAATATGCAAAAGAGAAATGACATGTGGACATAAATTAAAAAATGAAAATATCCTACCGCTAAGCCATATTAATAATAAATAAAAACATACTTTACCAGGAAGAAAAATGGTTCCGTTAAAAAATGAATTCACACAACTAGTGAATCATTGAATATTATATCAAAAACTAACAATGTACTATACCTTGGCTAACTGTATTTAAATTAAAAAAATAAGTAACAGACCATTTTCCTTAGAAAAAATAGACAATATTATTAGAAACAACTCCTCAAAAAGGCATAAGATGCAATTAGCTTCACCAGAAACACAAGCCTTCAAGGATCATAGATTTCATTTGTTTGATATAGTTTGAAATGATGGAAAATTTAAATTCTTATAGAAAGAAATATAACAGTGATACATACACTTGATATATAAAATACAGAGAAATGAAAATTGGGGAATATTATGAAATACTGATACAAATGTTCTAAATAAAATGTCAACGGTGAGATTCCATTATCAGATTAATATATTCATACACTGTGTCCATAGTGAGTTATTGCAGATATAGAGTGAGATTCCATATTGATAAATGCTCTAAGATATCATACTAATAAATCAACAGATGAAAATAACATGATATCACTAGGCTTAGAAAGGTCCTTTGATTAAGTTGAAATCAAACCCCTAATAAAAACCACATAAAATAGAAACAAATGGAGACACTCATACCGTGATACCACACTCTCTCCCCCCCACACAAAACACATCCCCATTGTCAGGAAATTAGCTAATGGGTGGCTGGAGGGAGGACATTGCTACAAGTTCAGGAACAGGGAAATGTGACCTCAGTGTTATTATTCAACATCTTTCTGCAAGTATTAGACAATGGAAGTGAACAAGAAAAATTACTGGTTAGAGCTCAGTAATGATGGGAATAGACATGGAGTTATTTCAAAAGACCCAAATACATGATTCAGCCATAGATACTCCAGGGCTGGTGCAACAGTGACAGAAGAAATTACCCCAGTGAGCAAAAAGAACAGGCATTCTTATTGAAGACTATTAAGAGGACTATATAGGTCTGGAAACCTCTAGAAATGGGTAATTGGCCAAGAATGGAGAGCCCAGACTCCTGAGAAGCCAAGAGTGAGATCAGCACACTGGACCTGCTACACCTAGTCCATTAAATTCAGTGCAAAGAGACTCTGTGCCCCTACCTAATGGGTTAGAGAACATTTCTGTGTCCTTGAGACCATTTGTCTAGGAAGGGTCTGCAGTGAGTGTCTTTGAGGACAGTGGGAAGGAGAAACCCTCACTCCTGGGTGGTTCCACTGCATGGAACTTGGACCCATGTTGGTGAAAGCAGGAATAGCAGAAGCAGAAGACACAGCCTGGCCTGAGCAGCTGCGTACACCTCCCCACTCCCAGCAGATGAGAAAGGGGTTCTGGTCTCAGTTCTCATGGGCCTGGGACTTGGATGAACCGTGTCATTCTGTCTCAAGAGGGACAGTGAGGAATGGCTTCATCTTTAGACCTCAGCCCAGTGATGGTCTGGGAGCCAGAGTTGACAGACATGGAGTCAGAGAATTGATCAGGGCCCCCAGGGGGTCTAACCATCAAATAGATGAGGATTTGGTCCTCCATTCATGAGAGCTGTTGGTCCCAGGACACATATTGGACACTCCTGATGTGTCCCGACTCAGACAGAGCTGGATTCTGTGACCCTATTTCTACCCTGACCTGTCATGGACTCTGTCCTCAGGAGAGCCTGCCCCTGTAACCCAGGAATTTGTGCTCAATTTAGGAAATCCTACAATATCTTGCTCCCAGGGACAGGCTTCAAGGAGAAATTTAAGAGAATGTGGAAAGACTTTGTAGACAAATTCCTTGAGATGGATCTCAGACCCCTGTTTATATCAAAAGAGCAGCTGCTGACTTGGCCAAAAAGTTGGAGCTGCATAGGGAGCTCCATTGCTGTGGGGACAGCAGGTTTTTGTCTCACTTCCCCACAGGCCTGGAGCACTGTGTGAGCACCTAGACTATGATCAAAGGACTGGCAGTAATAATCAGCCTCATCCTCAGCCTGGAGCCCATTGATGGTCAGAGAGCCTGAGTCACCATCTTTGGAGCCAGAAAATCGTTCAGGGACACCAGAGGGTCGATCGCTACCAGCATATATGACGAGTTTAGGAGCCTTTCCTGGGAGCTGTTGGTACCAGTTCATACCCAAAATATTGATGAGGTATGAACTTCCAGAGCAGGAGATGGTGACCTTCTGGCCCAGGGCCCCAGAAACTGAAGGTGGCTGAGTCAGCGCAGCCCAGGACCCTGGAAGGGAGAGAGACACAGAGTTGGTGATGATTGATTCTGGAGACAAGAGGAGGAAATAGTGCCCAAGTATCCTCCCAGGGCCCCTTCCCCTGTCCCTGCATCCAGTCACCTGTGCAGTGAGCGAGGAGGCTGAGGAGGAGAGGGGACCAGGCCATGGTGGAGGTCATCACAGATCCTGCCTTCTGTGGCCCCACAGCTGAGCAGAGCCTCCCCTCATCTCTCCCTTCCCCTCTTCATCCTCTGAGAGAGGGATGGACCAGACATGCAAATTAGACCCCCAATGCTCTGAACCCTCACTGACTCTGGGTCATGTCCCTCTGTTTGAGCGTGTCAGGGCGTTGGGCAGGGGAGGGGCTGTGTGGGACAGGGGGTTGGGTGGTCACAGCTGTGAGCCATGAAAAGAGGGAACAGGAAGTGTCAGGTGGCAGGTCCCTGCTCTGTTGAACCCTGACCCCTCAGATACAGGTGAGTGGTGCCCCCTGGTGTCCATGCCCAGAAACAGCATTGTGTGACTTGCTGACACAATGGACCCATCAGAGAGTACTCCTGCCTCCCCACTGCACTGTCCACTGTCACCTTCCTTAGGGCCAGGCCATGTGTCTCCTTATGAGGTCTCCCATCAGGTCAGGACACACTTTTGCTCTACTCTCGCTCCACATAGTGAGTGTGTCCACAGCTCCCTTGGCGGCTTAAGAAGAGAATCAAACCTACTTGAGAGGGTGAGGGAGCCCCTCTGTCATCTGTCATTTTAATTGTTTAACTATGATCACAAATTATTTATTTCTGCTTCTGTTTTGGCGTTAAGGTGACAGGATAGGAGGCAAGGTGGGAGAGATAGCATGCCCTCCTGTCCGGTGTGAGAGTGGGTGGGTAGATATTTGTGAAAGAAACATTTTTCTCTCTCCCTTACCCTGAGGGTTCTTTCACTTCCTTATACTCCTGTTCATGCTCACTTACTTAAAATCATAGATCATCATTACCATCATCATTATCCAGTCTTTCTAGCTCCACCATGGTTAGTCCCCTCACCTCACCAACCACCCCCTCCATGGAATCCACCATGCTGCTTCCTTCCTCTTGAGTCCCCAGCTGACTGGCTGCGGGTGCACAGGGCCATCATGACTGCTCCCCTGTGAATGTGTGAGAACCCCCTCTAGGTTCTCCCTAAATCAGACACTGTGATCCTTCATTTTTCACCCCCCTCTCCACAATCTTGTTAAGTTTACCCTTGTCTGCAATGCACAAACTTTCCACAATTTTTTTGAAGTTAAAAAAGTACCTTCTATCCAGACTCCACACAGGAAAATAGAAGCTAGAAGTTACAGGAGATCACCTACTCACTGTTAAGAATGTTCATGTTTGCTTTCTTATTGAAAAACAAACAGGCAAACAAAACAAGATCACCATTTTTTTTCAAATGTGCTTTCATATTCTTGAAATTTTACACTTTCCTAAAACATACAGATTGCACACATCTCAGGATGGCTTCCTTTTATTGTAACAGCACTCCCACTGGTCTTTCTTTTTTTTTTTTTTTTTATGTTATGTTAGTCACCATTCATTACATCATTAGTTTTTGATGTGGTGATCCATGATTCATTGTTTGCATATAACACCCAGTGCTCCATGCAGAACGTGCCCTCTTTAATACCCATCACCGGCTAACCCATCCGCCCACCCCCCTCCCCTCTAGAACCCTCAGTTTGTTTCTCAGAGTCCATAGTCTCTCATGGTTCGTCTCCTCCTCCGATTTCCCTCCCTTCATTCTTTCCTTCCTGCTCTCTTCTTTCTTTCTTTCTTTCTTTCTTTTTTTTTAACATATAATGTATTATTTGGGTGACCTTGCTCCAAGCTTATGCACTCCTTGTTTTCTTACCTAAGTCCTGTGGGTTGTAGCAGAAATAACCTACATTCCTTGAGGTTTGCACACAACTGGCCTTAAGGAGTGAAAGATGAAACTTTCCTGGAGGGTAAGTCCTAACCACATTCCAAAACAGATGCCTGCGAGTCCGTTCAGGGTCATGACTTCATATTGATGTGATATGATGTGGGCCTAGAGTGAGTGGTCAAGAAAGAATTCTTGAGATGTTTTCAGTGCAAAAAGGTGCTTTTATCATGGCCCGGGGACAGGACCGTGTTCTGAAAGAGCTGCACTTGCGCTTGTGAGGAGTGACCTGATTGATTATACACTTTCCAGTTAGTGGGGGCTAAGGCTAGCAAAAGTCTCTTAGGAATTTGGAAGTAAAGCTTTCAACAATGAAGGTGTAGCCCCTGCTAAGATAAGGTTATTCACTACTGTCTCAGAAAAAAAATATCAGTCTTGAGACCCTCCGGATGTATTATCAGTAGGCAATATGCTTGGAGGTAATCGCAAACATGTGATGGGCAGTGTTTGCAGCTCTAAGGGAAAGTGACACTAAGGTGCAAAGCTATCGTGGTAAAACAATAAAAGAAGTCCTGAGAGAGCTGTAGGAGTGTTGCAAACTCTAAGCCTCAGGACTTCTGCCTGGAGAGTGCAAGCCGCAACAAAGTCGGCCTTTTGTTTCTTCTTCTCCAATCAATATAACTAACCTCCTGGGCACCCGCTTCTCCTGCATGGAGACCCTACCATTTCCCACATCTTCCCCTGCAAAACCCTCCAGCTTTGCCTGGACTGGGAAGATGGTCTATGAGACATTTGTCCAATATATTCCTGGAGTGCTGGCTTCCCGAATAAAGCAACCTTTCCTTTGCCACCATCTCTTGTTTCTCTTGCATTGATTTTCCAGCAGTGAAGAGCAAGCCTGAGTTTGGAACCTGTTCTCTTTCTGGTAACATTAGCAAATTTACTTTATTAGTAATATTAGTAAAATATTTTTTTATTATTTTACCTTATGGTTAGAGAGGTGATCAGAGAGGCCATGTTTCCAGAGCTGGAGCCAGAGAACTGACCTGGGATCACTAAGGGCCTAGTGTTCATGAGCATCACAGCTTTGGGGGCACCCTGAGAAATCTGTTGCTACCAGCCCACATAACATGCTTCAACATTGTTGCTGTTTCCAGTGCAGGTGCGGATGAGCTTCTGTCCCACAGACACTGACATGGAGGCTTCCTGTGTCAGCGCGGACTGTGCCCAGGGCCCTGCAACGGAGCAGTGGGGACACACACAGGTGAGTCTCAGGTTATTGCCCACAAGGTGTTCTCAAATAGGGAAAGAAGTCCCCAGGGGTCCTCATAATCACTCCCTGTGCTTTCTATAGCCAGTCACCCGAGCAGAGAGCGAGGAGGGTGATGAGGAGAAGGATCCAGGCCATGGTCCAGATGCCCCAGACTCTGCTTCTGAGCCCACAAGTGAGAGACCTGTACAAATCCTCTATTATCCTCTCCCCTGCTGGGAGAGCAGAGAAGAACCCTTCATGCAAATCACTCCCTCCCCTGGGGTCCCAGGGCCTGAATTTGGGGAAAGCTGACTTTGGGGTGGGGCTGGGGAGCCTCTCCTTGGACCCGGTGAGCACAGAGCACAGGGTGCAAGGCAGGGCTTCAGGCCTGGGTTACCAGCTGAGACCACCCCTCCCACCCCTCCCAGACCCACAGGGACAGGCCCACAGCGCCCCCTGCTGTCTCAGAGTCCAGACTCACTTCAACTGGGAGGGACATCCTGGAGCTGAGCAGAGAGGGACACTCTGGACTTCAGCCTGCCTGGCTCACCACGCACCCCCACACAGGGGCAGGGGCTTCTCATCCCCCAGGGGCTCCTTCCTCTGCTGGAGGTGCCACCACCCCTCAGTCCTTGATTCAGAGACATGGCCTCCACAGCAGGAATCTCCCTGTGCTCCTCCCAAAACTTAGATAGTTGTGTTGTTGGGGCCACAGGGGAGTGACCCCTCGAGGAAGATGTGTCTAGCTCCCAGTGAGCAGAAGGGCAGAGGACATTCTCGCCCCTCCACAGGCTCTATGGGAGTTTCCTGAGGGGAGAGCCAATCTTTCTCCAACCCCACCCATCTTTCCCTATACTAGGCTAGACTTCAGAACCCTTTGCACTTGCCCCCCTCCTCACGCTTCATGGGGCAGGGCCGATTAATAGCAGGCACATGGAATTCTTCAAGGAAAGACCAGAATTATTCAGAAGTGCGATGTCGTTCTTCTGTGGCTCTTCCCCTAAGAGCACCCACAGGAGATGATCGACAACACAGCCCTCCCAGGATGCAGACAAGAACTCTCAGCCCTAAGGGGAGACACACGGGTGAATGGGTCTCTTGCACTGGACAGAGGATTCATTGGATGACACTGCACATTTAGGGACATGCAGCAGGGTGGGTGTGGCAAGAACAGAGCTCAGTCTCATGACCCAGAAGATCCTGCTGCCCTAAGCCCTCTGTTCCCCGTCTATGATGAATTTTAATTACTCACCAGATCTTTTTCTAGTGCTTTCTTTGTGTCATAAATGACTCCAATCATGCCATCAATACTAACACAATTATTTTCCCCAGTGATTTATCTAATCTATTTTTGTACTGGTAATGGAATTGCATGGATATATATTACATGGTTATTCTGTCTACGTATGTATGCATGTATCTATCTATTATCTATCTATCATCTATCATCTATCTATCTATTATCTATCTATCATCTATCTATCTATCTATCTATCTATCTATCTATCTATCTATCATCATCAGCTATCAAATCTAGATTTATCTCATCGATGCATTACCTAAATTACATATAAATGGTATGGTATTGGCCCAGAAACAGACACATAGATCAATGCTACAGATTAAAAGACTAGAAATAAATACAAGTTTCCCTTGACAAGTATGGAGGATGCAGACTGAAAATGGGTCTTTTGCCAGGTCTGGTGTACAGCTGACATGGATTTTAGGAGTTCAGATAGGAATATATATGAATCATACAACACTTGCCCCAAATGAGATCCTTAGCTTCTCACTGATGCTTCCTGACACCTTTCAGGAGAGAAAGCTGGAATTACTGGACGCCCTGCGATGGGCACATTGACACCCATGCCACAGCGGGTAAGAAGCACAAGACGCACAGCCCAATGAATGCTTTCCCCTGGGCCAGGCCATGTCTGTCAAGAGACCCCATGTGGGTAGCTCTCTGCTGCTTCCTGCATTGGAATGGGATCCCAGATCCCCGGTTCCTCTGTCTTATCCAGTCTCCCATTCCCCTATTGGGTGCAAGTTACTGCTTAGGATGACGAAAAAGTTCTGGAAATGGATAGCTGTGATGATTACACAACATTGTCAATATACTTAATACCACTGAATTGCACATTAAAGAGTGATTGAAATAGTAAATTTTCTGTTATGTATAACAAGTATAAAATACTAGTTGAAAATCAAAGTTATATTTAAGGAGATCTACGCATACAAATATCCTTCCGATGCTTAGATACGTTACCATATTCTAACTCATCCTCATCAGTAAACATTTACAGTAATTTTTAAATTATTTTTTTCCTGTAGATTCCATGTATAAAGAGAGTATTTGTGTTTCTTTGTAGGGCTCATTTCATTTAGGGTAATGTCCTGCAAGTTCATTCACGTTGTCACAAATGGGAGGATTTCCTCCTGGAAAGAATCATGGGGTAGACTTCTTTTGTGCACAGATGGGGAAAATGCTGCTCCTGATGTCCCGCGCCCCGCTGCAGATCGATCATTAATGAGCCTCGATGCGGCAGGAGAGGAGAGAAGGACACAGTCAGGGCCTGTGGGCTCAGGAAAACTATCACAGGGGTTCCCATGGATCTTGATAGTGTCAGTCGTGGGTAACTCACATCTGTGGGATCTACTCCACCCACCTTCCCTAGAACAGGCTCAGCACTTTGTAGCAATGTTAGAGTGTCCTCCTTACTCTCTTAAGCCCAACACAGAGGTTTGCTAACTGAAAACTAAAGGTCCTCCCGGACCTAACTACTCTCTCCTGATGTCACAGCTGAAGAACAGGCACCCAGCCAGTGTGTCAGGCCAGCTGTGTGCCCAGAAATCCTCCTGTTCTGGGTCCTCACTCAGCACCAGTCTTAATGCCTCGTTCCTGGGACACAGAGCTGCTCAGCCAACCGTGAGCACAGGAGACTGGAGGGAAGGAGGGTCTCTCTGCTCTGACCCCTGGAGGAACAGGATCCATGCAGTGGAAGACTGTCCACCTGCTGGGATGGTCTGCAGGCTCTAACCAAGTAACCTAAGGAAAGTTGATGTGCTTTTCTAAAGAGGAAAAAAACCACAAAACACCTCAACTCAACAGGCTCTGATTTTTACATTCGTATTACCAGCAAAGTTTCTGCAACATCATGAGTTTTTGGTTGTTTTTGTTTTTGTTCTGTTTCTTGTTTGTTTGTTTGTTGTTTTGTTATTATTTTATTTTCTTTTGCTGAGAGTTTAGATACGTTGCATAGGAAACTAGGAAGAAGGACACTGATCCAGAAGCTACTTCCCAGTACAGTTAGTGTGAATTCAAGTTTTTTTAAATTGCTGAGAGTCAGAGTCCAGGGGTCTGAGCAGGCTGAGGTGTTTGTCCCACGTCCCCGTCTGTGTGTATCACTGTGACCAGCACCACCGTGTCAGACTGCACAGTGATAGTCAGCTTTGTCCTCAGGCTGTGGCCCAGAGATGAGCAGAAGCCCTGCATTGGCCAGAGGCCTGGTTTCTTGATCGAGTCTGAAAAGAAGCTCAGGAGATAGCAGGGATGGCTCCCTGGCTTCCAGACTATGGGATTGGTACCAACACTGAAGCCACTACTCAGGGTTCAGGTGCGTCTGTCTGTTGTTCCCAGAGATGCAGAGAGGGAGGGCGGCGGGGTCAGCACAGGCTGGGACAGGGAACCTACAAATGCACACACACTCATGAGTGATGGGACTAGATGAAAAAAAAATCTCAAAATGCTAAGCAAGGGAAGAGTCATTTGGGGCCGCCCTGTGTTCCTGAGGTCTGTCCCTACCTGTCCAGTGAGACGGGAGCACAAGAAGGAGAGGTGTCCAGGCCATGGTAACAGAGCCCTTGGTCCCTACACCTGACTGGGCTGACCCAGGCCTCTTTTTCTCCTCCACCCTCTGTCACAGGAGGGGCTGTCCATGCAAATAGGGTCCGTCCAGTGACTGCCCAGCCCCTCCCTGAGCCCTGGTGCTGGACCTCAACTCACACCACACACTGAGGAGGAGGGTGGCTGGCTTCACTCCTGGGGAAGCCATGGGAGGAAGTACCTGTGGAAACAACACATAGGTCCTGAGCAGAGGGCACAACCAAGGAGCTGGAATCACAGCTCTGGTCTCACACATGTGGCTCAGACATGTGCCCACAGTGACTCCTCCTGAACAGAGGGCACACATCTCACTCTTGCCCAAAGAACTGAGAGCCCAGCTGGTTTCTTCAGCTCACCCGGTCACTATGTATATCCACACATCCATGGTCTAATTTCTAGATATGATGATTCCAATACACTCTACATTACTATTTTAATATCTCACTCCTGGGAGGAGTCCCCACCTTTGGGAGGTGCAAGTATGTACATCAATGATAACTTAATGTTCTTTATCCCACAGAAGATACTGCAAATGCATTATCTCTTCACTGGTACGTGATTTTGCTATTAATTCATTGTTAGTTTTACATGATTTATGCATTAAAATAAGAGTTCCCACTTTACTGTCACATAAATTGAATTATGTTTCAATCTCCCATTTAGTTACAAAATTGATGTTGTGACATAAGTATAATGTATGTTATTTTGAAGATTGCTATGCTCACAGCATGTCATACTGTGGAAAAAATACAGTCCAACAGAAGCATAAATTCTCAGACAGTCATTTATTGGCTTCCATCATCCACTTCTCCATGAGTGGAACTTGTTCTTGTGAGAACAAAGAGGTCACACACCATCAGTCTTCAATGGATTTGCCAATATGGGGTCTTTACAGGGATATTGTGTTGAAGAGTTGAATATTAGAATTTCTTGATCATATACGTGGGTTTTCTAAAATTCAACAGTTTGTAGACAGATGGCAATCTTACTGATTAGATGAAACATTGGCAGATGTTCAAATAGCTGATCTGTATTCTGATGTTCATTTGCTCATGGATGCTGTCTTCTCTGCTCATAATGTGCTCCATGATCCAATGTGTTCCCTCTGGTTTCTGTACTCAGTACGAGGGGTGCCTGACTGGTTCAGTCAGTAGTGCATGTGACAGTACCTGGAGGCTACTCATGTCCTTTCTCCTTCTGTCTTCACATGAACCCATGGAATCCAGTCCATGCTACTGTAGCCTTCCCCAAGGGTGAAATCAATTATCTCTTGTCCTCTATCCTAAAGTCAAGTGTTTAGTTCACAACTCCTCTCAAATCAACTCAGAACTCAAACCACAAAAAGGCCCATAAGCAGAAATCATATGATCTGCCTCAGATCTACTCCTCTTTACGGGATTTCTATTGAGGTGAATTCACCCATTCATTCAACAAACTGGTGTGAATTTGTTCTTGGTGTCAGGCTGGGTTTTGAACTTTGTAGATACAGTAATAATACACATACACCAAAAGAAAAAAATTCTAGTGTAGGACCCACAGTGAAGACAGTCACAAAGAAATGTGTCCATGTGACTAATGCCACCCAACCAGTGATCACCCTGGGAATCTGGGGACCACAGCTAGCTTCTGAGAGGCCTTCACCTCCTACAGAATGTCAACACTGAACTTCACCATGCTCTGTCCACAGCCTGCCCTTGGTATTCACACCCCCCTCCCCTATTCCAGGTGCCTGAGTGCAGGCGCCCAACCATGCCCACCTGGTATTGGTTCCCAACCCTGTTGGGAGCTTCCCAGGTGTGATCTGAAAAGGGCCCTTGTTCTCAGAGGGCAGAGAGAGACTGAAGAATGTGGAATGTCACTCTAGGTTAGTAAGTGACAGTTTTAATGAACAAAAGGGACTTACATACGAGGCTTGGCTTGGGTGGCAGCAAGACGGATGGATCCTTGAACCAGGCTACCACATTTTTTATGTTCACAAAGACCCCTTCACTAGGTTCAGGTATGTATACGGTGTAGGTGTTCTCAGCACCACATCAGTGTCTCAAAGTTATGTCCTTGGAGCAGCTTCTGGGAGTGGGGAAGAGAAGAAGAACCCACATTCCATGGAGAAGGGAGGGGTGAGGAGCCTCTGAGAGTCCAGGGCCAGCTCACGGATGAATCGGCAGACACATGACATTCCCCAGCACATGGCCAAGCAGAATTCCTCCTGTGACTTCTCCACCATTTTCCCATTTTAAATCCTTACTAGGAATATCTTATTAGGGCTGCAGTTGGGAGGCAGGTGATAAGCTGTTGTAAGGAATGGGACAGGGGTAGGGACTGGGAGGTGCTTGTCCCTGTGGACACAGTGACCACTCCCCTCACATGACCTGTGACTACAAGGAGGAGAGAGAAGAGGACCCAGGCCATGGTGGAGACACAAGCATGATGAAAATAGGTTATCAAACTAAAAATGTAGCTGAAGAAAGGATATGACACTCTCAAATCATCTGGTACCAGGAAACCTAAGGGTCTGTTGAAGATCTGAGAACAGAATTCACCCCCTGAACCACCTGAGGGCTGATATCACCAGGTCCAGAGAGTGGGGGGAGATTCTGTCTCACTTCCCTGTGGGTCTGAGCACTGCATCAGCATTAGCACTATTTTGGCGTATATGACAGTAATAGTCACCTCGTCCTCATGCTGGAGTGCAGAGATATCAGAACACCTGAATTGGCTGAACCATCTTTGGAACAACAACAACAACAACAAAAGGAGACTCAGGATCCCTAGTGTGTATCTGACCCTGATTTGAATCTCAGGAGAAACCAGGGATGACTTCCTGGCTTCTGCTAGTTTCAGTATGCACACACACACACACACACACACACACACACACAAATATATATATATTTATTTATCAACAATGGAGTCACTTCTCAGGGTTCAGATGCAGTCTGGCAGATTCTTCAAGGGATGCACAGAGGAGGAGGACTGAGTCAGCACAGATGGGAAAGGGAAACTGCAAACACAGACACTTATGGATTATGGGGCAGGGATGGAGGTGAAGCTGTTTGGGGGTCTGGACCAAAGTCATAGACATAGGCTCAGGGGATGGCCCAGATGTCCAAGGTTGATCCTTACCTATGCAGTAAAAGGGGAACGTGAGAAGGGAAGGAGTCCACACAAAAGGTGGACGTAACCATGCTGTGACATGATGGCTGGCGCTCTGCTGCCCCAGGTATCTATAATCTCCTTCAGTGGCCTCTGGAAGGAGGGGCTATTTCTGTAAATGTGTTTCCACTGCTGGTGATGTCTGCTTCTCCCTTCGAACCAGTGAAGGTATGCATTTGGCTTTTAGACATGGGGGGCGGATGGGTGTGTCTCAGAGTGTGTCCCCTGAGAGGGACCAGGAAGGAAGCAGCTGCTGAGACCTTCCACAGACCTGTGAGCAGGAGAATCCGCCCCGCTTGGAAGGGGCACAGCTGCTGAGTCCCCATCACCAGTCACAGGCCCACATGACCCAGCCCTAGGGAATATGGCCAATTTGGGGGAATTACACAGAAGTCAGCCCCTGTAAAAACACTGGGAAAGACCCACAGTGCCCCCTGCTGCCCATTGTCCAAACTTTACCGTCTCAGCGTTGTAATGCGCTGTCATGTGTTGAGGACACTGCGCTAACAGCCCGCTCACTGTCTGTCTTCAAACACCCATGGGCCACAGTCCCTGCACTGCCCCCAGTTAACTGGGAATTCCTAGAGTACCAGGAGGAAGACGTGGAAATATGACCCTGTGCAGGTGAGTGAGTGGGAATGCAGGGAGGTGGGAATGGGGAGGGCTAGGAGCAAATGCTGATCCCTTCCTCAGCAGGGCCACATGAGGGGTCACTGGTGACCTGGTCTGAAGGCAGGCCGCATGTCCTGATGCAGGACAATGAAAATAAATTATTCCTGGAAGAAGGGCCAGGTTCTTAGTAGCAGTAGCCGAATGTGCAGATGCTCAGACACAAAGTAACAGACACCGATGACAGGAAGGCAAATGCTATGGGGTGGCCACTGCATAGAAAAGCTGGACAGTGAGGTTATTCATGGATGGATGGATGGTGAGAAAGATGTTTTTATATTGAAGAGATTTCAAGCTATTTATGACAGTTTTATTGAGGTATAAATGACTTAGAATCAACTGCACATATTTAAATGATTCAAGTTGATATATTTTGAGAGGTGTACAGACACATGAAATGGTACCCAGAGTCAACTTGATGATGTAGGGCTAAGGGCAGGCGTCCCCAAGATGGGCATCTTTGCCGTGAACATTATTTTGAGTTAAAAGTGTTCACAACTCAACCAATCCAGCAAAATCTCTTTACACCCCCCTCTACTATCTGCCTGTATCAGGAAGAGAGCTATTAGCAGAGATTTCTCTTTACCTAAGAAACTTATCTGTATAACAGGGAAGCATTGGTTTCTGTACATTTCTCCTCTCTTTCCTACTGATGATCTTCCTCCCCTTTGTATCCCCAGGTCCATTTCCCTGTTCTTTGCTCAGGATGTCAGATAAGCTTCCTGTTGCATGACTGTCTTTGGAATTTCAAGTGTGTGCGGATTCCCCATCGGTATGAAACTAAATCTGGTAATGTCCTGTTAATCTGTCTCATGTCAATTTGGTTCTTAGTCCAGACTAAAGGACCTTGAGGGGCCAAGGAAATTCTTCCTCCCCGACAAACGGCATGGTGGTCAGGTCACTTGTACTTGGCTCGACACAGCTTGAATCAGATGAAGCAGCTGAGATCCTGGGACATCTAACATACAGTCAGCAGAAGGCAAGATTTCTTAGCATGTGAGTCCCCAAGAATCTTGGTCTGTCGTGTCCAATGGAGGGAGGGTGGTGAGAGGCATTTTTTGTCTCCCTCTCTAAATATAGATTAGCAGGAGAAAATATTATGGCCTAGTTCCTTGGGCTTAGCAACTCTTAGTAAAAATGTAAGAGAATAATTTTTGGTTATAGATCCATTTCCTCCCAGAGCTGGCCTTTGTTTTCCTTTGTCTCTTTAGTGGTATGTGTCCCAGAAAGGAATTACTATAGGGCAGATGGTAGACAAAGGTCCTAGAAGCCTTCTTTTGGAGTCAGCCCCACAGACTGGTTAGTCCACAGTTCTCACCCAAATGGGATCTGTTTGGATACACTCTCATTCAGGTTACAGGCTGTCTCTAAGAGACATCTTGGAAGTCAAAGTGCAAAATTGTGGGCACAGGTTAAGCACTTAACCGCTGTTAGAATTCTCACTTCAAGAAGACTTGGTCCACAGGCTAAGCTGGCCAGGGAACAGGTTAGATTGATACTTGGCCATTAGTCAACCTCAAGAAGACTTTGGTGCAATGAGGTACATTGTAAAACACCACACGGTACCCAACCCTATGGCATATCCCTCTTAGGTATTAGAGTGGCTGAGAGACCCAAGACTTAGCTGGAGAAAAAAAAAAAGAAAAACAAAAAAAACAAGGATGGCGATTTTTCTTTCTTCTTTTCTGTGTCCTAAGAGCTTGGCTCTGTGACCAGTGAGAACGTTCTCTCTGGTCTCTATATCTTGAAGGTGTACTTACCAGGATGAATGTTACTGTCCAATAAAACAGACTAGGAATCTCTCCCTCCCTCTCTCTCTCTCTCTCTGCTGTTCCCGCATTCATGGGAGTTTGTCATAAGAGTTTGCAGCCCATAGGAACGTTTCATCATCTCAACCTTCATTGCTTGTTCCTGCTAGATAGATCCATTCTTACATCGCTTGCCTAGTGTCAGAGAGTAGTAGCTCTGTGTCTGGAGTAGCCTCATGATTTTGGAGACGGGAGACTCCATTTTCACTAGACCACCCCTCCCCTCTGTGCAACAGAGGCTTTTGCTCCCATAGACTAATACTGGAGCAAAGTTTTGGTTCATGGAGGCTGCATCATCTATGCCCTTTCTGGCCACCTCTTGTATCTTTGGTTAAGCTATCAAAAGGTTTAATGTCTTGAGTTACTATTAATAGATCATACTCCTATATGGCCTGATGATGGAGCCTTTATCTTGGTTATATTTAAAAGCCAAAATGAATTTTACAGACCTCTCAATTTTTTTTTAGTATAATGGCTAGCCTTAGCAACTGCCTGAAAAATAAAAAAAGGGGGGGAAACCCAGAAATTAGGCTTAAGACAAAAATGAATGCTCACATCCAATGTAAATTATCCTTCTTAAAATCCAGCCTCATGGGGCAAGATGGCGGAGGAGTAGGAGACCTGGATTTTGTCTGGTCTCAGGAATTCGGCTGGATAGGGATCAAACCATTCTGAACACCTACGAACTCAACAGGAGGTCGAAGATCTGTTTTTTTGTTTTGTTTTGTTTTGTTTTTGTTTGCTTTTATCTTTTTTTTTCTTTTTTCTTTCTTTCCCTTTCTTTTCCCCCAGTTTCAGGTCTTTTCTGATTTGTTTAGTGTATATTTTCTGGGGACGTTGTTACCCTGTTAGCATTTTGTTCTCTCATTCATCTGTTACCCTCTGGACAAAATGACAAGATGGAAAAAATCACCTCAACACAAAGAACACGAGGCAGTACCGACTACCAGGGACCTAATCAATACGGACATTAGTAAGATGTCAGAACTAGAGTTCAGAATGACAAATTTAAAGATACTAGCTGGGCTTGAAAAAAGCATGGAAGTTATTAGAGAAACCCTTTCTGGAGAAATAAAAGAAGTAAAATCTAACCAAGTCAAAATCAAAAAGGCAATTAATGAGGTGCAATCAAAAATGGAGGTTCTAACTGCTAGGATAAATGAGGCAGAAGAGAGAATCAGTGAGATAGAAGACCAAATGATGGAAAATAAAGAAGCTGAGAAAAAGAGAGAGAAACAACTACTGGATCACGAGGGTAGAATTCGAGATAAGTGATACCATAAGACAAAACAACATTAGAATAATTGGGATCCCAGAAGAAGAAGAAAGAGAGTTGCAGAAGGTATATTGGAGCAAATTATAGCAGAGAACTTCCATAATTTGGGGAAGGAAACAGGCATCAAAATCCAGGAGGCACAGAGAACCCCGCTCAAATCAATAAAAATAGGTCAACACCCCGACATCTCAGAGTAAAACTTACGAGTCTCAGAGACAAAGAGAAAATCCTGAAAGCAGCTCGGGAGAAGAGATCTGTAATCTACAATGGTAGAAACATTAGATTGGCAACAGACCTATCCACAGAGACCTGGCAGGCCAGAAAGGACTGACAGGATATATTCAGAGCACTAAATGAGAAAAATATGCAGCCAAGATTACTATATCCAGCTAGGCTGTCATTGAAAATAGAAGGAGAGATAAAAAGCTTCCAGGACAAACAAAACCTAAAGGAATTTGCAAACATGAAACCAGCCCTACAAGAAATATTGAAAGGGGTCCTCTAAGCAAAGAGAGAGCCTAAAAGCAACCTAGACCAGAAAGGAACACAGACAATATACAGTAACAGTCACCTTACAGGCAATACAATGGCACTAAATTCATATCTTTCAATAGTTACCCTGAATGTAAATGGGCTAAGTGCCCCAATCAAAAGACACAGGCTATCAGATTGGATTAAAAAAAAAATACCATCCACTTTTTCAAAGAAATGGAACAAATAATCCTAAAATTTGTATGGAACCAGAAAAGACCCCACATAGCCAGAGGAATGTTGAAAAAGAAAAGCAAAGCCGGCGGCATCACACTTCCGCACTTCAGGCTCTATTACAAAGCTGTCATCATCAAGACAGTATGGTACTGGCACAAAAACAGACACATAGATCAATGGAACATAATAGAGAGCCCAGAAATGGACCCTCAACTCTATGGTCAACTAATCTTTGACAAAGCAGGAAAGAATGTCCAATGGCAAAAAGACAGTCTCTTCAACAAATGGTGTTGGGAAAATTGGGCAGCCACATGCAGAAGAATGAAACGACCATTTCGTTACACCACACACAAAAATAGACTCAAAGTGGTTGAAAGACCTACATGTGAGGCAGGAGTCCCTCAAAATCCTAAAGGAGAACACAGGCAACAACCTCTTCGACCTCAGCCACAGCAACTTCTTCCTAGAAACATCGCCAAAGGCAAGGGAAGCAAGGGCAAAAATGAACTATTGGGACCTCATCAAGATTAAAAGCTTTTGCACAGCAAAAGAAACAGTCAACAAAACCAAAAGACAACCGACAGAATGGGAGAAGATATTTGCAAATGACATATCAGAAAAAGGGCTAATATCTAAAATCTGTAAAAAAACTTCTTAAATGCAACACCCAAAGAACAAATGATCTAATCAAGAAATGGGCAGAAGACATGAACAGACATTTTTCCAAAGAAGACATCCAAATGGCCAACAGACACGTGAAAAAGTGCTCAACATCGCTGGGCATCAGGGAAATCCAAATCAAAACCTCAATGAGATACCACCTCACACCAGTCAGAATGGCTAAAATTAACAAGTCAGGAAACAACAGATGTTGGCGGGGATGCGGAGAAAGGGGAACCCTCCTACACTGTTGGTGGGAATGCAAGCTGGTGCAGCCACTCTGGAAAACAGTATGGAGGTTCCTCAAAAAGTTGAAAATAGAGCTACCATACGATCCAGCAATTGCACTACTGGGTATTTACCCCAAAGATACAAATGTAGGGATCCAAAGGGGTACGTGCACCCCGATGTTTATAGCAGCAATGTCCACAATAGCCAAACTGTGGAAAGAGCCAAGATGTCCATCAACAGATGAATGGATGAAGAAGATGTGGTATAGATATACAATGGAATATTATGCAACCATCAAAGGAATGAAATCTTGCCATTTGCAATGACGTGGATGGAACTGGAGGGTATTATGCTGAGTGAAATAAGTCAATCAGAGAAAGACATGTATCATATGACCTCACTGATATGAGGAATTCTTTTTTTTTTTTTTTTAAAGATTTTATTTATTTATTTGAGAGAGAGAATGAGAGAGAGAGAGCATGAGAGGGGGGAGGGTCAGAGGGAGAAGCAGACTCCCTGCCGAGCAGGGAGCCCGATGCGGGACTCGATCCTGGGACTCCAGGATCATGACCTGAGCTGAAGGCAGTCGCTTAACCAACTGAGCCACCCAGGCGCCCGATATGAGGAATTCTTAATCTCAGGAAACAAACTGAGGGTTGCTGGAGTGGTGGGGGGTGGAAGGGATAGGGTGGCTGGGTGATGGACATTGGGGAGGGTATGTGCTATGGTGAGCGCAGTGAATTGTGCAAGACTGTTGAATCACAGACCTGTACCTCTGAAACAAATAATACATTATATGTTAAAAAAAAGAAGAAGAAGAAGATAGCAGGAAGGGAAGAATGAAGGGGGGGAAATCAGAGGGGGAGACGAACCATGAGAGACTATGGACTCTGAGAAACAAACTGAGGGTTCTAGAGGGGAGGGGGGTGGGGCGATGGGTTAGCCTGGTGATGGGTGTTAAAGAGGGCACGTTCTGCATGGAGCACTGGGTGTTATACGTAAACAATGAATCATGGAACACTACATCAAAAACTAATGATGTAATGTATGGTGATTAACATAACTTAATAAAAATAAATTTTAAAAAATCCAGCCTCATCTGCCTGTTATATTTCCCTTTCCCCTACAAGATTTGCAGGGAGCACTCAGTCTTAATCTCTAAATGCAAAGAATATGGGTTTCTCCTATTAATGCTAAAAGCAAGGAAATTCATTTAACAAAAGTTCCTGAAAGTGGGAACAAGGCTTCCTCTGCTCCTCCCTTCCAGGGATCTGTCATCAGGCTTTGTCAGCCTCGGGCAATGCTATGCCGTGTCCATTGGTGATGTATCCTAGACCTCCCAGCACAGAAGTTGTTTTGTTTTTTTTTTCCGCCTTGAATAAGAGCTGATCTTTTTAATTCTCAAACCCTTTTACCCATATTTTCAAAAGATTCTCCAAATTTAGAGAGTGATTAAAAAGGCAATTTGAAAAATTACAGCTATCAGTTCAAAAAGGAAACAGTGGACTGAGGCATAAAGGCAGTGAGGAATGAGGCTCCCTTTGAGACTCCAAAGAGACTTTGAGTGACTGAGGCAGGACTGAGTGACACCGAATGGGGATTCCACACCATCCTCCGGCCTGTGGGGACCCTCATGTCAGAAGGTAACGTAACCATGCTTTACATTGGAAGGACTTTTTGTGATGGGCTGTTTTGAGGAGGTGTCTTGGGAGAAGCCTGGGACCTGCACAGCTGGCTCTGACTGTCCCCAGCTCCCACCTTCTCAAGGAAAACATTCAGAAACATGCACTGTTTTCTACATCTTTCCCTCTCTCTCTCTCTTTCTCTCTCTCATACACATACACACACACACGCGCACACAGGTAGAGTTGTGTGCTAAATCAGCTGTGATGTGTATGTGTACTATAGCATTTCATACCGTGAACGACACCAACTTTGTTGTAATTGTTGCAACTGCTTCATTTATATCCTAAAATGTTCATTTATTCCATGAATTTTGCTTATGGTTACTTCCCTTCAGGTGGGAAATTGTTGTTGGGGAGGAAGACCTTCCTCTGCCGTATGGTCCCTCCAGTTGGACTTTGAATCAAATGGGCATGAGACAGACTAACAGGAGAAAATCACATTTAATAGGCATATGTGCACACGGACATGAGATTCCAAAGGCAGTGAAGCCACAGGAAGCTTCTATGAGCAAAGGAGAAGGGGACAGTCTGAGGACACAAGGGGAGAAAGCTCATTAGCGAGAAGGTGAGAGGAGGTGTTTGGAAAAAACACGGTTGCCTTCAGATGCAGAGAGGTTCCTTAAGTAAATGGGAGTCTGTTGAAAGCATTGTGCCTGGTCAACAGGCTCGTTCGAAGGCAAATTTAGGCAGTTGAGGGTGAGACAGATAACTCTTTCTGCATCTGCTGGGGTTTGATTACTTTTAACTTAAAATAATCTTTATGCCAAAGTGGCCCATCCTCAGGCAGCCTGCCCTGGGCCCCTACAGTTCCCTCTTCTAAAACTCCTCTCAAGTTTTCATTAATAATTGAGCTGGGGAGCACCTGGCTGGCTCAGTGGTACAGCATGGGATTCTTGATCTTGGGGTCCTGAGGTCAAGCCTCATATTGGGCTTCAAGTTTACTTAAAACAACAACAGCCCAAAAGTTGAACTGGTGAATTGTTTCCTCTCATTGAACCAGTCTTATTCTGACAGTAGGTCAGTTCAGTTAAACTTATTTCAGGAGATAGTGATGTAGATGTGCTTTCAATATTAGGCCTATTGTTCAAGAAATCAGATATTAAAGAAGAGGTGTATTAAGGAAACAAAAGAAAAACAGTGGTTAATGATTAGGTCAAATATAAGTCAGTTTCTGAGTTCAGAGGATAGCCAGCAGAGAAGACTTCTAGAGGTCAAGCTTGAAGCATCTTCAGATAGAGTGACAGCAAGTGGTGACAATCTGACAGATTATCCTGGGTTCTAGTCCAAATGTGTCTGGTGATCCCTGAATGCCCACAGAGCAACAGGGACGAAAATTGTCAATGCATGAGCTGTTGTGGTGATTTCTCTGAAGTTTACTTCAAGCTGTTCATACTTAGTTTGCAGGGCTTCAGGCTTTTAGTTTTCAAATGAATCCAACTTAGAAAGCTGGGGCAGAAAAAAAAGATAAAAAGAAAAGTAAAAAAAAATATTAGTTTGGAGGGTTGCAGTCAGGCACTAGAAAAAATCAGGATCTAGTCAAGTTTATAATAAACGTTATTATAATCTGGGCACCTGGGTGGCTCAGTTGGTTAAGCGACTGCCTTCAGCTCAGGTCATGATCCTGGAGTCCTGGGATCGAGTCCCGCATCGGGCTCCCTGCTCAGCGGGGAGCCTGCTTCTCCCTCTGACCCTCCTCCCTCTCATGCTCTCTCTCTATGATTCTCTCTCGCTCTCAATAAAAAAAAAAAAAAAAAAAAAAAATTATTATAATCTAACATTCACTCAGGTATCTTACTGAAACTTTTTTTCTCTCTATAATCATCCTCATTTTCTCCAAAGATAGCCAAATTAACATGTGTTTGAAATATAAGTCTAGGTTTAACAGCTTGGCCTCATTATTTACATAAGCACAGCAAGAATAGTGATTGGCCATATATGTTCTTGTAAATCTGCTTTGCTGGAACTTTTCATAAGAAATTTCTACACTGAATTCCTAATAGCCTTAAGACCAGAAACCAAGCTAAAACATGCACCAAATATTTGCCAGACTTTGCCTGCCATACCTATAGATTTGGTGAATTCCTCTTTTCTAAGGTCCCCATCTTATCCGGAGGTTCCTGCAACTGCCAGGAAGTGACCTTCTTTACTCACTTGGTAAGGCTGCAGAAAACTGTAAGCAAGGTATCAGGCTACCATCTCCATGGGGCTCTATTGGCTCCCCAAAGATGGTATGGGTATGCCAAAGGCGAGAGGAAACACTTTCATTACGTGTGGAGATAACCCACTTTTCACAGGGTTCTCATTACAAGAATAAAAGACAAACAGACTGAACTTGAGGCCACAGGACAAAATTCAACACATAGAGAAGCAGGTCCTACAGGGCCATGCTCCTCCACTTAGGGGTGTGGGGGGGTGACCTCGGGGCCAGGGATGGTGCGGCACCGGGAACCGCTGGGTTGGGGGGTTCTGGCTTGGAGGTGAGTGTGAAGGGTGGCTTGGGCAGGGTGGGTACCCATCCAGGGACTCAGCTGGCAGGCAGCTGGACCAGACCTGGTCCCATAGGGAGGCAGCCTTGTGGTCAGCTAGGGTTACACAGTGATGCTGCAGCCCGGGCCCTGCGTGCCATGCCTTCACCTCCTCTCAGCAGACTGGACATTCGTGAAGTGCCAGAAGGGCCCTGGGGCATCCCCGCTTGGTCCTCACAGGGAATAACAGCACTTGTAGCGGAAACGGTTGCTGGGGCCCCAAAGACCCAAGATGAACAAAATACTGGAATCGAGACCTCCTGCAATGAAGGTCAGTTCCAACATGTCAGTTCCAACCAGAACTGGAGGTCATGTGCATCACTCAACTCGCCTGACTCCTATCCACCAAACAAGAAGTGTGTCTGCATTTGAGGAACTGCTCCACATCAAGGAATGTCCTTTGATGGACATCATTACATGGACATCACTTGGATGTCTGTTTGATCTCTTGGAAGTTTGAGATGGGCCATTTGCTTTCTCTCCAATTACAGATCCTTACTGTGGTGTGCAGAGCCCTCCATTAATTAGATTAATAGGGAGATTCGTGAAGATAAGTTGAGTTCTGATGAAGAATCCAAAGGATTGGGATTTTGCTTTTAGGTTTTTGATATAATGTTAAATGATTCATCAGTTCAGGATAACACTCAGTGCTCATCACATCACGTGCCCTCCTTAATGCCCATCACCCAGTTACCCCATTCCCCCACACCCCTCCCTTTCTATAACCGTCCGTTTGTTTCCTGAAGTCAAGAGTCTCATATGCTTTGTCTCCCTCTCTGATTTATTCCCATTCAGTTATCCCCCCACCCCTATTGTCCTCTGTACTATTCCTTATGTTCCACATATGAGTGAAACCATAGATAATTGTGTTTCTGTGATTGATTTATTTCACTCAGCATAACACTCTCCAGTTCCATCCATGTTGATGTAAATCGACATAGAAGGATTGGGATTTTGAGCAAATATTTATTTCAGGTAATGAAGTTATCTTTTCAGTGATTAGGCCTCACTCGGGCTTTAGAAACTTAAGGCTAGAAAAGAGAGTATTTAATTGACTTAAATCAAGACATCAAAGAAATTAGCAAGATCAAAGGGAAATCAGTGCCTGAATAAATAAAAACTTACAAATTGGAAACAGAGCTGTATCACTTAAATTTTGAAGCATATTGTAGATGTCTTCATGATAGATTAGATTTCTTTGTCTTAGATTTCTTAAGTGTTTTATAGTGTATATCAAGGCCAAAGCCATTAAAATGAATGCATTAAATGTATATAAGCAGCAGACAATAGCTCCAGAAAGGTCAGATATGGAATTATTAATAAAATATAAATAGAACTAAGTTTTTAAATAAACCTTATTTTAGACAGTTCTATATTTACAGAAAAATTGTGAAAATAGTACAGAGAATTCTATGTTATCAATATATTCTGCACCTACCGCTATTATTAACATCTTTAATTAGTATGGCATGTTTGTTATGACTGACAAACTCATATTGATGCATTTGGAACAAAAGGCCATAGTCTATTACAATTTCCTTAGATTTACCCATTTATCCATTCCTATTCAGGGATCCCACCTGGGACACCATGTTACAATTACTAGCCATGTCTCCTCAGGCCCTCTTGCTCAGGAAAGTAAGAAGAGTTCTAGAAGGGAACATCTAGAACAAAGTAACCAACAGCTCCAGAAACCTGCAGTTCAATCTTCCTTAGCGGTGAAGCGCTGAACACTGTTGCTGTGGCCATTTGTGGACAACTTTAGTTTTGTTTAGAGCACCTGTTTTCAGTTCTTTGGGGCACATACCTGGAAGTGGAACTGCTGGATCATAGAGGCATTCTGTGTTTACCTTAATGAGGACTCACCAATCTGTTTCCAGCATCCTGTGCACCATTTCATATTCCCATCAGCCTTGTATGAGAGCCCCACCTTCTCCACATCCTTGTGAAGACTTGTTACTTTTCATGTTATTGTTGTTGTTATTGTTGTTGTTGCTGTTAGTGCATTCCTAGTGGGTATTAAGTGGTATCTCACTGTGGGTTTGATTTGTATGACAATGGCTATTGATGGTGAGCATCTTTCCAAGTGTTTCTTGACTACTGTACATCTTCTTTGGTGAAATTTCTATACAAGTCCTTTGCCAATTTTTTAATTAGGATATCTTTTTGTTATTGTGTTGTGGGAGTTCCTAACACATTCTGGGGACTTGACTTCTGACAAATATATGAATTACAAATGTTATCTTCCATTCAATGGGTTGTATTTTGTCTTTCTTGATAGTGTACAAACATACTGAATTTGGAGAATTCAAATTGATGACCCCCCCTCCTTTTTTTTGCGGTGCTTTGATGTCATATGTAAAGAATCCATTGTCAAATCCAAAATCATGGAGATTTACTTCTATGTTTTCTTCTGAGACTTTTATAGCTATGGCTCTTAAATTTAGATCTTTGGGTTGCGCTGTGCGCGTGCGCCTGGGTGGGGAGGGGCGGCCAGAGCTACCAGGCCTTTCCTTTAGTTTTTCCCTCTCTTGCCCCCGCGGCGGCGCTTGGGTGGGGGACTGGGCGCTGAAGTGGCGAGCTGTCGGGAGGGGCCTGAGTGGGCCCTTCAAGGACCCAAGATTGTCTAAAGCCACAGGGCAAATGGTGGACAATTCACTGTCACAATGGCCAGAAAGAGCGATTTATGGCTTTGTTCTTTTCTTAAGCTCCCATTTTGGCTTCATCCTGTATTTTGTGTGGGCACTTATTACTGAATCTTGGGTAAACTCCTTAGGATTAACCTATTGGCCTCAAAAATATTGGGCAGTTGGATTGCCCATCTAGCTCCTCATTACTATAGTAATTGCTTATGTACTCTTATTTGGAATAAACATGATGGGTACCTCTCCATTCAACTCCATTCATACAATCACAGATAACTATGCTAAAAATCAACAGCAGAAGAAATACCAAGAAGAGGCCATCCCAGCATTAAGAGATATTCCTATTAGTGAAGTAAACCAAATGTTCTTCCTTGCAACCAGAAGACTTTATGCCAAAACCTAAACTGTATGTAGACTAACACCAAGCATTTCCTATATTTTTTTATGTAATAATTTTCATCATAATTATTTCGACTCTCTCTCTCTACCCAGTAGTGAAACGTAAAAAAAGTAAGTTGATTTCCTTAGATTAAGTTCTATTACTATTATAAATGTTCTTGAGTATTAGTTATTAATGAACAGAATAAATAAAATACTGCATTAAAAAATTTAAATCTTTGATCTATTTTACATTCATTTTTGTATGTAGTATGTGGTAAGGGTCTAATTTCATTCTTTTGTGTGTGGATATCTAGTGGGAATTAAGTGGTATCTCACTTGTTCCAGCACCATTTGTTGGAGAGACCAATTTTTCCACATTAAATTCTCTTAGTACCCATTTGAAAATTAATTGACCATAGATGAGAGATTTATTTCTGGACTCTCAAATATGTTTGATTTATCGGTATATCCATCCCTAGGCCAGTACCACACTCTTGATTACTGTAGCTTTGTAAGTAAGTTTTAGTGAGTATTGAAGTCTGGAATTGTGAGTCCTACAAATTTGTTCTTCTTCAGGATTGTTTGCATGTTCTGAGTTCCTGTAATTCCACTAAAATTGTAAGATCATCTTTGACTGTGCAAAACAGGAATTTGGGGGTTTGATAGGGACTGAATTTAATCTGTCACTTGCTATGGAGAGTATAGCCTTCCTAACTATTTAGTTCTTTATTTTTTCTAAGTTAATTAAGATTTAAAAAAACATTAATTACTAACCACAAGTTACTCTATTTTTGTCCGATTACAGAGAAACTATAGTGATAAATATGGGTTTGTTAGTAAACCTGGTTTGTGCTTTATTGAAATATGGTGTTATGTTTCTAAAAACTGTGAAATGTATTCATAAACTGGCTAATCGAAAGAATACTGGCATAATAAGGAGTGCCTGGGTGGCTCAGTTGGTTAAGCATCTGCCTTTGGCTCAGGTCATGATCTCAGGGTCCTGGGATCGAGCCCCACATCTGGCTCCCTGCTCAGTGGGCAGTCTGCTTCTCCCTCTCCCTCTGCCCTTCCTCCCTGCTTGTGCCCTCTCTCTCTGTGTGTGTGTCTCAAATAAATAAATAAAATCTTAAAAAAAAAAAAAACACTGGCATAAGAAACAGTTCACCATTGCTTCCTACTCAGTTTTCCCTCTCTTGCCCCTGTGGAAGCAAGAGAAAATAGAAAATAAAGTTTCTAAGAGTTAGGAATTCTACTAAATATAAATTAGGCTCCTAGAAATAATAAGGAACACAATTCTGGGTGCCAGGAAAGTAAGACATGTGGTTTTTGGGGGACAAAAAAAATATGAGGAATGTGAATATCTATTTTGTTGAGGGAAAAGAAATATAAATTTGTCCTAAAGTGAGGCTGGTTTTGTGAAGAAAGAAAATTTAGCTCAAAATCTAAGTGTATAAGAGAAAGTTGTAGTAAGTTTTTAGAAAAGGAATCTGGAAAGGAAATTTATGTGTGATCAATACTGGTTAAAATTAAGATACATTTAAGTAAATGAATGAATTTTAATATCAAAATATGTGGATGCAAAATTAAAATTCCGTTTTCTATTTGTTAACAGGATAAACTTTTCTTGAACTGTTGTTCTGCATTAAAAAAGTTTTAATTCAATTTTAAAGTTATCAGCCTAGACAGAAGTACTCTGTTTTGCCAAAATATTTCCTATGTTTATCAGGACCTTAATTTATATTAAAAACTTGGTTTTTCAAAAAGATTTATTTATTTATTTAGTTATTTGAGGAAGAGAGAGGAGAGAGAGAGAGAGCACGAGTAAGAGTAGCAGAGGGAGAGAGAGAATCTCAGTCAGAATCCACACTGAGCATGGAGTTTGGTGTGGGGCTCGATCTCATGACCATGAGATCTGAGCTGAGCTGAAACCAAGAGTCAGAGGCTTAACCAACTACCCCACACAGATGCCCCAAAAAACTCGATTTTTAATATTAAAAACAACTCTACATTTTGCTTACAACTATGTAACTTAGTGTATTTGCCTTTGATATGTGTTTGCGTTGTGTGTCACGGGAATAACCACATTTCCTTCTCAATTGCCTCATAATGAACTCTAATCCCGTCTTTAGCCATGGCCACTTTCATGTTTTGTCACATACAGTTCCCATTCTACTCCGATGCTACTGCAAATGAATTTTAACTTCAAGGATATTCATGGGGAGGACTTTTGACAAATGTAAGTTTCTGATACCTTCAATATACTCAAACTAAAGTAAAAATTTTGAGAACTAATAGAAAAACTGGATTCAAACAGAATAGAACCAATAACATGAAATAATGTGATTATAATTTTTGATTTTTTGTTTGGCTGACTTTTCAAAATGTTTTCTTCCTTCATATTTAAGGAAACATCTCTTACACTAACTGATCTATAACAACTTGATAAAATACACATTTGTGAACAGATTAGGTTATCTTTTCTCCCTGCCTGATCACTCCAGAACTCAGAAATTGTCAGTGAGTATTCTCATATTTTTACGGCGGCATGTTTATTAGCATAAGTACAATAAGAATCAGTTTTTCTTGTAACAGCGTATAATTGGAAACGTTGGTTATATTATCAATAATTTGACAAGAATGTCATATTTGAAAGAAATATGCGTACGCATAATCTCAGATATGACCAGGCAGCTTTAAGGAACTAAGACTGACTTTAGTGAACTAACGCAGCCTCTTGGAAACATCAGCCTGTTAGCACCTGCTTCCACAGTTTCCAGCAGCTCTACCTGGTGAGTCAAGAAGGTTACTTCCTGGGGCGCCTGGGTAGCTCAGTCCGTCAAGCATCTGCCTTTGGCTCAGGTCATGATCCCGAGGTCCTGGGATGGAGCGGGAGTCAGGCTCCCTGCTCAGTGGGGAGTCTGCTTCTCCTTCTCCCTCTGCCTGCCACTCCCCTGCTTGTGCTCTCTTTCTCTGTCAAATAAATAAATAAATAAAATCTTTTAAAAAAAGAAGTTTATTTCTGGTAGGTTCAGGAACCACAGATATTTTGGGTACCTCAAAAAGAGAGGAATTTCCCCAAGTCTACGGGTGCTGCAGGCAAAGTCTAACAGCAAGTATTCAGCACAAGTGTTGGCTCAGCCTCTGGGCTGGAGGGGCTGCGAAACATTCAATCCAGAGGTTTCTTATAAAAGTTCCACCAAAGCATGTTTTAAAGAGCCTATGTGGTCAACTACTATTCCTGTTGCACTTACGTAAATAATCAGACCAAGTTCTTTTTGAAACTAGACTTATTTTGCACACAAATTAATGTTAATTTGGCTATATTTAGTAGAAATGAGGATGGTTGTGAGAAAAAAACACATGATGTTTTGATAACACTCATATTGTTACAGCCTCTTGTCACTCTGTCTGAAGATGATTTGAACATAATATCTAGAAAGCTTCTCCACCGGCTACTCTCAGAACTCAGGAACTGCTTTATAATTTGATCCAATCATTAACCATTGTTTTTATTTGTTTCCATAAAAATGCCTCTTGTTCAAGACCTGATTTCTTGGGTTCCTGGGTGGCTCAATCCGTTAAGCATCTGCCTTCAGTTTAGGTCATGATCCCAGGGTCCTGGGATCGAGTCCCACATCTGGCTCCCTGCTCAGCGGGAAGCCTGCTTCTCCCTCTCACAATCCCCCTGCTTGTGTTCTCTCTCTCTCTCTCTTTCTCTGTCAAATAAATATAAAAAATAAAAGCTCATGGTTAAAAAAAATACCTGATTTCTTTTTTTTATTATGTATTTTTTATTATTATGTTATGTTAATCACCATACATACATCATTAGTTTTAGATGTAGTGTTCCCTGAGTCATTGTTTGCCTATAACACCCAGTGCTCCATGCAGAACGTGCCCTCTTTAATACCCATCACCAGGCTAACCCAACCTCCCACCCCCCTCCCCTCTAGAGCCCTCAGTTTGTTTCTCAGAGTCCATCGTCTCTCATGGTGCGTCTCCCCTTCCGATTTCCCCCCCTTCATTCTTCCCCTCCTGCTACCTTCTTTTTTTTTTTTTTTTAATACCTGATTTCTTGAACGACAGGCTTCACTCTGAGAACACACCTGCATCACCCCTCCTGAAATGAGGTTAACTAAACCAGCCATTGTCAGGAGAGGTTCAAAAAAACTGAACAATCTACCAGCCAAACTTTTGACATGTGTAACTTTGGGAAGTTTCAGAGGAGGGAGGGAACTGGGGTCCCCTGTTAACCCCTCCAATGCTGCAGCACCACCCCAATGACTTTACCCCATTTCATGCTCCTGGGACACGGCTTTCTTTTACAACATGTTTAGCTCCTGTGTCCTCTCTCTTCCCCCAGACACCGTCTGCTCCCTGAGCGTGGGGACACGTCCTATCATGCCCATCTGTGTCCCACATCCCTAGGCTCACATGTGGCACATGCTAGGTGTTTAGTAAGTGGTGTGGATGCATATTATCTAGACAGTGTTCTCTCCTTAGTCAGATACAGCTGGACTGTGTGCCTCTGTTTCTGTCCTGAGCTGTCACAGACTCTGTCCCCAGGGCAGCCTGCCCCAGGCACCCAGGACTTTCTCCTTAATATGAGAAAATCCTAAAATGCATTCCTGCAAAGGATAGGCTTTGGGGCCTGAACTTAAGAGAATGTGGATGATTTTATAGTCAAAGGTCACTGAGATTGGTCTCAGACGATAGTTTAGCACAAAAAAAGGAAGCAACTGATTTGGACAAGAAGGGGGAGCTGCACAGGGAGACCCAATGCTGGGGGAACAGCAGGTTTTTGTCTCACTTCCCCAAAGGCCGGGAGCACTGTGTGAGCACTGAGACTGCTGTCCCATGCTAAGCAGTAATATTCAGCCTCATCCTCAGCCTGGAGCCCAGTAATGGTCAGGGTGGCAGAATTGCCAGACCTGGAGCCAGAGAACCTATCAGGCACCCCCGAGGGTCGACTGCTAGTACCATAGATGACAGTTTTAGGGGCCTTTCCTGGGAGCTGTTGCATCCAGCTCACACCATTACCACTCCCAACGTTGGAGCTGCTTCCAGTGCAGGAGATGGTGACCCTCTGGCCCAGGGTCCCAGACATGGAGGACGGCTGAGTCAGCACAGACTGGGCCCAGGACCCTGCAAGGGGGAAAAGCACAGAGAGGGTGATGCTGGGGTTTTGAGACAAGAGGAGGAAGCCAGGCCCATGTGTCCTCCCAGGGCCCCTTCCCTTGTCCCTGCATCCAGTCACCTGTGCAGTGAGCGAGGAGGCTGAGGAGGAGAGGGGACCAGGCCATGGTGGAGGTCATCACCGATCCTGCCTTCTGTGGCCCCACAGCTGAGCAGAGCCTCCCTTAATCTCTCCCTTCCCCTCTTCGTCCTCTGAGAGAGGGAGGGCCCATCCATGCAAATGAGACCCCAGGTCTCTGACCCCTCCCTGGCCCTGGATCAGGTCCCTCTGCCTGAGGAAGTGGGGTGAGCAGGCAGTGGCTCTGAGCTCCCTTGATCCTCAGAGACAGGCCATGAGTGCCCCCTAGTGTCCAGACATGGTAACCAGAGCCCATCAGACAGCTCCCTCCATACTGCTCTGTCCACTCTTCCCTGCATTAGGGCCAAGCCATATGCCCCATCTGCTACCTCCCATGACTTCAGAGCTCACAGTATGCTCTACTTAGTGACCCCACGGTGTGTTTACCCATGTACCCCTTGTATGAGGTAGTGGGTCACAACTGACCTCGTGTCTCTTATCCAAATTCCTCTTAGATCAGGATCAAGTCCAGAGCACTGACAGGTCCCAATGGACACATGGCCCCTTTTTTGCAGGATTCAGGGACTTTCCTCCTATGTGCCGTTTGCCTGGTTTCCAGTCTCTCCTTCCTCTGAAGTTCCCGCAGCACTGAGGAGATGGGCAGCTCTTCATCTCAGGTTGTACTTAGAAGTCCTCATGTGCATTTCTTGAAGGGTTACACACTGAAAGTCTTTGTCATCTGTCACTCTTGTCACTCTTTCCACCTGCTCATAACAACAGTTCTCCATACACTGGCTACTCCTTGTATCTGCCCTCCAAGCACATAGAGACAAGTCTGCAGGAGCCCTGCCCCGTGAGGCCGTGGGGGGCATTGGCCTCAGAGCACAAAGGCAAACCTGCCAGAAGTTCTAGGAAGAAAGGAGTGAAAGATATAGATGCTGTGACAGGGACCTAGTGAGAGTTTATGTTTTAGTCACCAAACAGCCAACCATGTACTTTAAGTGAATGTGTGTTATTTATACAAAATTCCTTTCAGTAAGATTGATTTATACTCTGACAATGTCATTGTGAAGATGCAGATACAATCAGTAGTGTCCTTTCCCTAGATATGTGCTTCTTGCAGAGAGAATATGGGTGGAAAGAGTGGCTAAAAACATGGATTGAAAACAGTGGAACCAGAATGCCTTCTGTTTTCAAAAGAAGAGGGATTTATATACTTTTTCTAAAAATCACTTGTTTGTACAGAACGTCCAGTCTTCCAGGTAGGAAAGGTCAACATGATACCCAGGGAAACCCACTGAGGGGCCTGTTCCTATGAACTCAGAACCATCCCACTGACAGAATTACCAAACACATACAGAGCTTCTAGGACAAATGGATTTGGGGTCACAGCACTCTCTGGGGTGAGAACAGCTATGGTCCCTCAACTTGGCCCAGCCTGTTCAGGATAGAAGAGTTATTCATTCAGCCACCCATGACTAGAGAAATGAATCCCTACTCTCTAAGGCCAAATAGATCATAAATTTCTGTCAAAGGTCCTACATTTGAGTGGTGGAGAGGTGGAGATAAGAGGGCCTGTGTCCTTGAGGTCACATACTTTGAGGGTGCTAGGTTGGGACAGATGATTTTCCATCAGAGTCCAGCCTAACTGGAGGTATTACTGGAGTGACTAAGGGAGTGGCAGCCCAGTCCTGAGAGCACAGGGAGGGTGTGTTTCTTGTCCCCAAAGATTGTGAGCTCCAGGGAGCAGCACTGAGGCTGCTGTCCCAGAATCAATGTATTGATCAGCCTTAAGTACTGACTGGAGCCCAGAGGTGGTGGGGGTCTGAGCTGTCCATGGGGACAGAGACGGGATTCCTGAACATCAGGATCGTCCCAGGAGAGTGTGCATGACAGGGCGACTACTCTCAGTGTGGGGATACTGAGAAGGACAGAAAAGTGGTGGCCCTCTGCCTTTCCTGAGGAGGTTGGGGGGAGGGGGGCACCAAAGGAGCCTTCACAGTTTGGCGCACACAAAAGTGAAGATGGCTTGTCCATGAGGGTTTGCTGAAGAGAGGGGGCTATGGGGCTAAAGATCAGAGTGCAGCCATTTTTGTCTCCATCCTCTAGAGATGCACAGAAGGCCTACAGGGAACAAAAGTCACACAGAGGAACCACTAGCATCTCACACTGAGCCTGGTCCCCTGGCTGGGATGGTGCAAGTCTGCCCAGGCAAAGACACTTGAGAGTCAGTGCGGCAGGGCCCTCCCCCAGAAGACCAGCTGGAAGAACAGGCAAAAAAAAAAAAAAAAAATCCAGAGCACACGGGACTTCAAAACTCCAGTGCTATGGGAAAATAATATGTAGAATTCAAGTTTTTTTTCCTAATGATTTAACTTTCAGTTTAAAATTTTTCTTTTCTTTATTTTTTCTTTTCAACTAGTTTCTTATTTTACCAACTCTTTCTTTTTTAAGTCTTTGTTTAACTTTCATTTTTTTACATTTACATTTTATAGATATATTCTTCATTTTTGGCTTCCTTTCACTGTATTCAGTTTTATTTTTGTATGTATATAAGTTTTGCTTTCTTTACAACTTTGGAATTTAGTGTCTTGTAACAAACAAACCAAAATATACCCAGGACCAGGTGGATCACTCTGTTTTGTCCATGTGGGAGATTATATTATTCTATATACCCCCTCCCCGCCTTTTTGTTGTTGCTGTTTTTGTTTCTGACATCTTCGGATTTGCCTAGTGTGTATTTCACTTGGGTCATGGTTGATATATATATTTTTTTATTTTGTTCACTCATGCATCCATTCTTCTCAGGGCAGATGACTAGAAGTGAGAATTCACAACAAAAGAAATAACCAGAGGTAATACTCTTTGCTGCAGACCTAATCAATATGGATATAAGTAAAATGTCCTAACTGGAATTCAGGATAACAATTATAAATTCACTAGCTAGGCTTGAAAAAAGCATAAAAGACACTAGAGAATCTCTTAGGGCAGAAATGAAATCTAATCAGGGTGAAGTGAAAAATGCTCTAAATGAGTTGCAGTCTAAATTAGATTCTCTAACACCTGGGGTAAATAAGGCAGAAGAAAGAGTAAGTGACATAAAAGACAAGTTGGTGGGAAGGAGAGAAGCTGAGGAAAAGAGAGGAAAACAACTAATGAACCATGAGGGGAGGCTTTGAGAAATCAGCAAGGCCATAAAATGAAACAATATTAGAATTATTGGAGTCCCTCCCCGAGGGAGAAGAAAGCGAGAGAGAGAGAGAGAGAGGGCCAGAAGGTATATTTGAGCAACTCATAGCTGAGAACAGCTATGAGTTTCCCCCTAATCTGGGGAAAGAAACAGGCATTCAAATCCAAGAAGTAGAGAGGACGCCTCCCAAAATCAGTAAAAATAGATCAACACCCTGACATATAAGAGTGAAATTTGCAAATTGCAGAGATAAAGAGAAAATCCTGAAATCAGCTAGAGACAAGAGGTTCTGAACCTACAGGGGTGGAAACATTAGACTGTCAGCAAACCTACCCACAGAGACCTGGCAAGCCTGAAAGGGCTGACGTGATATATTCAGGGTAATAAATGAGAAAAACATGCAGCCAAGAATACTTTATCCAGCAAGGTTGTCATTCAGAATGGAAGGAAGGAGAAAGAGCTTCCAGGACAGAAAGAAACTGAGAGAATATGTAACCACTAAACCTGTCCCACTAGAAATATCAAGGGTAATTCTGTAAGTGAAGAGAGAGCTCAAAAGTAACATAGAAAAGAAAGAAACAGAGACAATCTACAGAAACAGGGACTTTATAGGTAATACAATAGCACTAAATTCACATCTTTCAATAGTTATTCTGAATGTAAATAGGCTGAATGCTCCAATGAAAAGACACAGGGTATCAGATTGGATAAACAAGCAAGACCCATCCATATGCTGTCTACACAAAAGTCATTTTAGATCTGAAATCACCTCCAGGTTGAATGTGAGAGGGTGGAGAACTATTTAATATGCTAATGGACATCAAAAGAAAGTTGTGATAGCAATGAACATATCACACAAATTAGATTTTATTTTATTTTATTTTTTTTTTTAAAGATTTTATTTATTTATCTGAGAGAGAGAATGGGAGACAGAGAGCATGAGAGGGGAAGGGTCAGAAGGAGAAGCAGACCCCCTGCTGAGCAGGGAGCCCAATGTGGGACTCGATCCCGGGACTCCAGGATCATGACCTGAGCCGAAGGCAGTTGCTTAACCAACTGAGCCACCCAGGCGCCCCACAAATTAGATTTTAAACCAAAGCCTGTAGTAAGGTTTGAAGAGCGACACTATATCATATGTAAAGGTTCTATCCAACAAGATCTAACAATTATAAATATTTATGCTCCTAAATTGGGAGCAGCCAATAATGTCAGCCAATTAATAACCAGATTAAAGAAACACTTTGATAATAATACAATAATATCAGGGGCACTTCAACACCCCACTGACAGCAATGTGCAGATCATCTGAGCAGAAGATCAACAAGGGAACAAGCGTGTTGAAAGAAACACTGGACCAGATGGACTTCACAGATATATACAGAGCATTCAATCCTAAAGCAACAGAATACACATTCCTCTCAAGTGCACATGGAACATTCTCCAGAACAGATCACAAACTGGGTCACAAATCAGGTCTCAACCAAAACATAAAGTTTGGGATTATTCCCTGCATATTTTCAGACCGCAATGCTTTGTAACTTGAACTCAAACACAAGAGGAAATCTGGAAGGAACTAAAATACTTGGGGTTAAAGAACATCCTACGAAAGAATGAATGGGTCAATGAGAAAATTAAAGAATAATTTTTAAAAATCATGGAATCTAATGAAAATGAAAACAAAGAAACTATTCAAAACCTTCGGGATACAGCAAAGGTGGTCCTAAGAGGGAAGTGCCTAGCAATACAAGTTTCTCTCAAAAAATTAGAAACATCTCAAATACACAAGCCAGCTGTACACCTGAAGGACCTGGAGAAAGAACAGCAAATAAAGCCTAAACTAAGCAGGAGAAGAGAAATAATAAAGATCAGAGAAGAACTCAGTGAAATAGAAACCAGAAGAACAGTAGAACAGATCAATGATTCTAGAAGCTCTTTCTTTGAAAGAGTTAATAAGATCAAAAAACTCTAACCAGACTTACCAAAAAAAAAAAAAAAAGAGAGAGGGGACCCAAATTAATAAAATCATGAATTAAAGAGAGATCATGACCAACACCAAGGAAATACAAACAATTTTAAGAACATATTATGAGCAACTATATGCCAACAAATTAGGCAATCTGGAAGAAATGGATGCATTCCTGGAAACTTATAAACTGCCAAAACTGCAACAGGAAGAAATAGAAAATCTGAACAGACCCATAACCAGCAAGAAAACTGAAACAGTAGTCAAAAATCTCTGGAAAAACAAGAGTCCAGGGCCAGATGACTTCCCAGGGGAGTTCTACCAAACATTTAAAGAAGAATTAAGACCTATTCTTCTGAAGCTGTTTCAAAAAATAGAAATGGGAGGAAAACTTCCAAACTCGTTCTTTGAGGCCAAGATTACCTTGATCCCAAAACCAGACAAAGACCCCATCAAAAATGAGAATTACAGACCAATATCCCTGATGAACATGGATGCCAAAATTTTTACCAAGATACTAGCCAATAGAATCCAACAGTACATTAAAAGAATTATTCAGCACAACCAAGTGGGATTTATTCCTTGGCTGCAAAGGTGGTGCAATATTTGCAAATCAATCAATCTGATACATCACATTAACAAAAAAAAAGGACAAGAACCATATGATCCTCTCAAATGATGCAAAAAAAAAAAAGCACATTTAACAAAATACTGTGTCCTTTATTGCTTAAAACTCTCTACAGTGTGGGGATAGAGGGAACATACCTCGATACTATAAAATCCATCTATGAAAAGCCCAGAGTGAATAACATTCTCAATGGGGAACAACTGAGAGCTTTTCCCCAAAGGTCAGGAACGTGACAGGGATGTCCAGTCCACCACTGTGGTTCAACATCACACTAGAAGTTAAGCCCCAGCAATCAGACAACAAAAACAAATAAAAGGCATTTATATCAGCAAAGAAGAAGTCAAACTCTCACTCTTCACAGATGACACAATACTTTATGTGGAAAACCCAAAAGTTTCCACCCCAAAATTGCTAGAACTCATACCAGAATTCAGCAACATGGCATGTCATAAAATCAATGCACAGAAATCAGATGCACTTCTATGCACTAACAATGTGACTGAAGAAGGAGAAATTAATGAATTGATCCCATTTACAATTGCATCGAAAGACATAAGATAACTAGGAATAAACCTAACCAAAGAGGTAAAGGATCTGTACTCTAAAAAACTACAGAACACTTATGAAAGAAACTGAGGAAGACACAAACAGATGGAAAAACATTTCATGCTCATGGATTGGAAGAATAAATATTGTTAAAATGTCTATGCTACCCAGGCAATCTACACATTCAATACAATCCCTATCAAAAGAATTGGCATTTTTCACAGAGCTGGAAAAAACAATCCTAAAATTTGTATGGAACCAGAAAAGACCCTGAAGAGCCAGTGTGTTGAAAAAGAAAACCAAAGTGGGGGCTTCACAATACCTGACTTCAAGCTATATTCCAAGGCTGTGATCATCAGGACAGTATGGTACTGGCACAAAAACAGACACATAGATCAATGGAATAGAATATTGACCCCAGAAATGGACCCTCAACTCTATGGTCAACTCATCTTTGACAAAACAGGCAAGAATATCTAATGGGAAAAGGACAGTCTCTTCAATAAATGGTGCTGGGAAAATTGGATATCCACATGCAGAAGAATGAAAATGGACCTATTACTTACACTGTACACAAAGATAAACTCTAAATGGATGAAAGACCTAAATATGATACAGGAATCCATCAAAATCCTAGGGGAGAACACAGGCAGCAATGTCTTCCAACTCAGCCATAACAACTTCTTGCTAGACATGTCTCTAAAGGCAAGGGAAACAAAAGCAAAACTGAACTATCAGGACTTCATCAAGTTAAAAAGGTTCTGCACAGCAAAGGAAACAGTCAACAGATCTAAAAGGCAACTTAGGAAATGGGAGAAAATATTTGCAAATGACATTACCGATAAAGGGCCGGTATCCAAGATCTATAAAGAATTTCCAAAACTCAACACCCAAAAAACAACCCACTCAAGAAATGGGCAGAAGACATGAAAAGACACTTCTCCAAGGAAAACATACAAATGGCTAACAGACACATGAAAAAAATGCTCAACATAAATAGCCATCAGGGAAATACTAATCAATACCACAATGAGATGCCACCTTACACCAGTTAGAATGACAAAAATTAATGAGACAGGAAACAACAAATGTTGGCAAGGATGTGGAGAAATGGGAACCCTCTTATACTGTTGGTGGAAATGCAAGCTCGTACAGCTACTCTGGAAAACAGTATGGGGGTTCTTCAAGACATTAAAAATAGAGCTACCCTACAACCCAGCAATGGCACTACTAAGTATTTACGCCAAAGATACAGATGTAGTGAAAAGAAGGGGCACCTTCACCCCAGTGTTGATAGCAGCAATGTCCACAGTAGCCAAACTGTGGAAGGAGCCGAGATGTCCTTCAACAGGTGAATGGAGAAAGCAGATGTGGTTCATATATACAGTGGAATATTACTCAGCCATCAGAAAGGATGAATATGTACTATTTGCATTGACATGGATGGAACTGGAGGGGATTATTCTAAGTGAAATAAGTCAATCAGAGAGACAATTATCATATGGCTTCACCCATATGTGGAATATAAGGAAGAGTGAAGAGAACCATAGGGGAAGGGAGAGTAAACTGAATGGGAAGAAATCAGAGAGGGAGACAAACCATGAGAGACTCTGGACTCCAAGAAAAAAAACTGAGGGTTACAGAAGGGAGAGGGTTGGGGAGATGGGGTAAATGGGTGATGGGTATTAAGGAAGGTATGTGTTGTGATGAGCACTGGGTGTTACACGCAATTAATGAATCATTGAACACTGCATCAAAAACTACTGATGTACTACATGTTGGCTAACTGAACATAAAAAAAGATAAATGTAAGAAAATAAATAAATAAATAAATAAATAAATAAATAAATAAATGTACTTCTGCATTTGCTTTCAACAACAGGCATATTTTAAAGAAACTAAGAGGTGAAAAAGTCTCTTTAGCCAGATCTGTACCCTTCCTGTTGGTTCTCACAAATTTCTCATGTTCTGACTTCCCTTCTGGTGTCACGCCTTTTCAACCAAAGATCTGCCTGTGGGATTTTTGTTCTTAAAGAAAATCCACTAGGGATGAATTCTCTTGGTTGGCCCTCATATGAGAATATGGTAAATTTGCTCTCATTCCTGAAGAATATATTCTCTAGATGTAGGTTCCTGAACTGACCCTTCTTTCATCACTAATGACACCAATGACCCTTGAACAACATGGGTTTGAGTTGCACAACTCCACTGATACATGGGGTTTGTCGTTAATATCAACAGTTCTCTAAATGTGTTTTCTCTTCCTTATGATTTTCTTCATAACATTTTCTTTTCTCTATCTTACTTTATGGTAAGAACACAGTATATGAGACATATAACATACAAAACAGGTGTTAATTGACTGTCCATGTTATTGGTAAGGATTCAGGTCAACAGTAGGCTATTAGCAGTTACGTTTGGGGGGAATGTTAAAATTCCACCAAGTAATTTTGAAGATCTAACTGGTTTTATTAAAAGAAGTATGAATTGTGCAGCGCTATCTAGCAAGTAGAGGGCAGCTGCACTGCATTGTACAAAATGGAAGTTTTATATAGAAGGGGAGCAGGTGCAAGAAAGTTATTAACAAAAGAAAAGGATTGGTCCAGATGAGGCCATGTTCTAGGGGGTAAAGCAGGGTGTCTTTTCATGCAGAGGAAAAATCTTTCCTTGGGGACTGGAGAGGACCCTAGGGCAGCCTCCCTGGCATGGACTGGAAACTTCCTGGTGAACTGGTGAAGACTATATTTTGGGGGGTGATTGAAACTATTGAGTGGATACTAAGCACCAGTTTGGGAACTCAGTCTAAGGGACATGATTTTGGCTGCGTGTGTGTGTGCTTGTGTTTCTTTTAATAGGAGTCAAATGTCATATGTGGATTTTCGACAGTGGGATGGGTAGGCACCCTTAACCCCTGTGTTGTTAAAGAGTGAACTCTATCATCTTACAGAGGCCTGGCATCTGTGGTGTCTGATTAAACACAGAAAAAGTATAGTCATTTCATTTTTGTTCCATTAGCTACAACATTTCATTTTCTTCTGGTTTCGTTTTTTTTCTCTGTCTTTGGGTCTCAGCACTGTATCATTATTTATCTGGACATGACTTTCCTTAAGTCTATCCTGTGTTGGGTTCCCTGGGTTTCATAAATCTGTAAATTATGTCTTTCACCAAGTTTTCAGCATACACACACACACACACACAAACACACACTTTTTCCTACCTAGCATGCTAACCCTTTTCCTCAAGTACTATTGTATTATATTGTGTTGTGTTGTGTCGTATTCTGTTGTGCTGTATTGTAGTGTATTGTATTTAGATGTGGCAGAAATAGCCGGCCTCACCCTCAGGCTGGAGCTAATAGGTGGAGAAGGCCATGGAGCCAAACCTGGAGCCTGGGAACTGGGTTGGGACACACGAAAGTCCATCACTGCTGTCCTAAGTCACAACACTGCGGCTCAGACTGAAAACTCCTGGTACCAGTTGCCATGGTAACCCTCAATGCTACAGCTGCTCCCCTGGCAGGAGATCACCTGGGGGATCTAGTAAGCTCCACTGATTGCTGGTAATTCTGTCAGCACTGAGGAATCTCTGCCCCCTGATATCCCACCGTCCCACCCCTTCACCAGGGCTTGAAAAGTTCCACCTGGGATGAGAAGAGAGGAAGATGTAAGTCAATTCCTGCAGAACCAGAGGAGCCCACCCGTGGGGTTTTCGATGGTCCTGAATACAATCAGCAGTAGGAAAGTGACATTTATGGGACCCACTTCACCCACCTTCCCGGGAGCAAGTTCAGTGTTTTCCCAGCAATGGTGGAACCTCCGCTCTACCCTAGCATGGCCCACAAGAGGTTTGCTGGCTTCAGGCCCCAAGTCCTCCCCTCCCAATGCCTAACACTCTTCTCCTGGACATCACAACTGAAGGTTCAGATGCCCAGCAAGTGTGCCAGCTTATCACTGTGCCTGTGTCTTTACATAGCCTCTCACACCTTATACCTTGTCCCTGGGACACAGTGAGCTTCAACCAGCTCTGAGCACAGGAGCCTGGGGAGGGAAGAGAAGGTCTCTGCTCTGACCCACAAAAGAGCACAGACCATGTGGTGGAGGACTGTCCACCTGCTGAGATCCCCAGGCTCTGACCAAGAACTTAGGAAAAGATGATTTGCCTTTTGAAAGAGGAAAAAAAGACAGCTCAACAGTCTCAGATTTATGCACCATAGATCTCCAGGCAGTTTCTGCACCGTAAGGTTTTTGTTGTTTTTTGTTGTTGTTTTTATTTTTCCTGAGGTTTCTGAAATGTTGAACAGAAAACTGGAAGAAAATACAAGTGACCTGGAAGATACTTCGAAGTATAGTCCGTGTACATTCAAGTGATTTTTTTAATGTTTAATTTTTTATTTAAATAAATAAGTGATTCATCAGCCTTACATAACACTCAGTGCTCATTACATCATGTGCCCTCCTTAATGTCCATCACCCAGTTACCCCATCCCTCACCTCCCCCTTCAGCAACCCTCAGTTTTGGTTCCTATCAGTGAGAGTCTCCTACAGTTTGTATACCTCTCTGATTTCATCTGGTTTTATTTTCTCCTCTCTTCACTTATGATCCTGTTTTGTTTCTTATATTCCCCATATCAGTGAGATCATATGATAATTGTCTTTCTATGATTGACATATTTTGCTTGGGATAATACCCTCTAGTTCCATCCATGTCATTGCAAATGGAAAGACTTCATTTTTTTTTTTGATGTCTGAGTAATATTCCATTGTATATATGAACCACATCTTCTTTATCCATTCATCTGTCAGTGGACATCCAGGCTCTTACCATAGTTTGGATATTGTGAATATTGCTGTTATACACATTGGAGTGCAGGTGCTCCTTCTTTTCACTACATTTGTATTTTTGGGGTAAATCCCTAGTAGTGCAATGGCTGGGTCATAGGGCAGCTCTATTTTCAACTACAGTCAGAGTCCAGGTCCCTGAGCAAGTGAGGTATTTGTTCCACTTCCCCATCGGTGTGTGTCACCATAAGCAGCATTCTTGTGCCAGATTATAGAGTAATAATCAGCCTCATCGCAGCCTGCAGCCCCGAGATGAGCAGAAGCCCTGCATTGGCCGAGGCGTCTTTGGAGCCCGAGAAGCGACTGAGGACCCCAGGGCCCTGGTGCTTATCGGAGTCTGAGGAGTAGTACAGCAGACCCCGGGGAGGGCTGCCTGGCTGCTGCTGGAACCAGGTTATAGAATAACTACCAACACTGAAGCCAACCACTCAGGGTGCAGGTGAGTCTGGCCGTTGTTCCCAGAGATGCAGAGAGGGAGGGCGGCTGGGTCAGCACGGGCAGGGACAGGGAACCTGCAGACACAGACACTCATGCTTGGTGACCAGGGATCAAAGAAAAAATTTTCTGGGCTCTGACCCACTGAGGCTGACATAAGTGGAGACCTGGTCTCTGAGCATGTCCCTACCTGTGCAGTGAGAGAGAACCACGAGGAAGACAGGAGGCCAGGCCATGGTGACACAGACACTGGTCCCCACAGTGGGCCGGGCTGCCCCAGGCCTCCTTTTCTCCTCCACCCTCTGTCACAGGAGGGGCTGTCCATGCAAATGGGGTCCACCCAGTGACTGCCCAGCCCCTCCCTGAGCCCTGTGCTGGAGCTCAGCTCACACCACACACTGAGGAAGATGGAGGTTAGCATCACCCCGGGGAGAGCCCCGGGAGGAAGCACCTGCTGAAACGACACACAGGTCCCCGCTCAGGGGACTCTGCCGGGCAAGAGGGGACACAGCTGCTGAGTCCCCGTCAGAGAGCACAGGGCCCATTCCCCAGGCCTAGGATCCTTTGCTTGAATCTTCCTCCCTGAGCAGCTACTAGGGACCACAGGGCGGTCCCACAGCGCCCCCTGCAGGCTGCAGCGCTCACCTCAAGGTGGCATAAAGCTTCAAGAACCCAGCTGGGTTCTGCAGCTCACCTGGTTCCTGTCTGTATTCACACATCCATGGTCACATTAAGAGTTCTGGTTTCCCCCAATGTCTGAAAGTAGAGCATTCCAATGACACTTCTTCTAGCCAAAAGGCCATAAAGAAAAGAAGCAGTTACCATCAATTTATATGGAAATAGTGTTCCCAGACTCAAGTTATAACTTCTCTTAGGCTTTACTGAAACTCTAGGGCACACCTTGCTAATGGATGCACAAAATACATGGAGATAAATTGCACAAGCTCAAAGATTCAGTTCAAAGCTCTGGCGGCTGGGTGCTCAGAAGCTGAGGATACGTTAGAGAAAATGAGGTTGGCGGTGTCATTCTGGGTGCTCAGGGTGCAGGCCGCCTCTCCACAGGCTGGCTGCAAAGCAAATGCTGAAAGCTAACTAGGGCACACCTGCCTCACACCTCTTACCCCATTCCACACCCGAAGGCAAGAGTTGTGGGCTATGATGGTTAAATCATGTATAGCTCATGTACCCCAGGAGAGCCAGGTGTTTGTTTGGTCGAACACAATTCTAGTGGTTTCTGTGAATATATATTTCAAATGAGATTAAGAATTAAATCAGTAGATGTTGATTAAAGCAAATTACCAGCTGAAAAGTGGGTGGGCCTCATCTAATCAGGTGAAGGCCTTGAGGGAGAAAAGACTGACCTCCCCCAGAAGGCGAGGGAATTCTGGGATCACACTACCTTCAGAACCAAACTACACCTACTCTTCATCCCCTGAGTCTGTGGCCGGCCAGCCCACACTAATGATTTTAGACTTCTACAATCATGACTAACAACTCCTTAAAACAAGTCTCTCAGATGGATTGATAGATAGACAGATTACATCTATATCTACATACACATGCACATATATGTATATATTATATTAAGTATACATGTGCATACATACATATATACATCCATTCATACATACATCCTATTGGTTCGGTTTCTCAGGAGATCCCTACCTCAGACACACCATTTTATCCTAATCTCAGTCTATTCTATGTTATTTCCATCCCTTTGCAGAGTTCTGTTCTATACACATATCATGATCAATGGTGGGACAAAGGAAGTCTGTACTCTGGGTCCTACAAAGACCTTGAGAAGTCACCTCCACGAGGAAGCCAAATCTAAGAACACAAGATTTTGCACTGGGCTCAAGCGCCCACCGTATAACCCGACCACCGGCACCCAGTCTGCAGTAGGGCATATTCACACCCTTTCTAGGACCGACGCAGCTATGGAAGTACTCCGTGATTTTGTAAGAGTCTTGGGATTTTATACCCAGGACTTACAGATGCAGCTGGTTCTATATCTGAGCCTTGGAAATGCAGTCAGGATGCAGGAATCACATGGTGCCCTCTTCCGTTCAGACTTTCTGGGGCTCAGTTCCTACTGAGCAGGTTGGCATTCACGCAGCTGTTCCCTGGGGTGCACTGGTCATCAGAAGACCATCCCCCCAGGGGCCTCCCGCAGGGGACAGCACAGGCTCAGTGCCCTGTGCTGCTGGCCCAGGCCCGGTGCAGCCACACTGTGTGCATCCGCCTCCAGATCAGTGTTTCCTCCCCCTGGTCTGAGCCTCTGCACAGACTGACGCCGCCCTCCCTGCCTCGCCTTGATCAACCAAACAAAATACGTGTTCCTGGATTTCAGAGGCTTGTCCCACAACCCCCTTCCTCAGAAAGGTCAGGTCACATGCAGCTAGAGAAGGACCATTCCAGAATGATTGTTCATGTGTGTCTGTTCCCACCTTCTCTGTTTTCTTTGCTGAGACTTCCAACCTCATGTTTCACTGCAGGTGGATTTTCCCCAAAGACCTTGTGGTAAGTCTTTCAGTCAGTTTGGGAAGAGTCATTACCTTAGTGACGTTTGATATTTGAAGAAAAAAATAGGAATCTCTATTCATTGATTGGTTTAAAATCTTTTCTTGCAATATTTTGTAACTTTCAGTGCATGAAACATTGAATTTTTCTCAGTTTTATCCTTAAATGGTTCATATTGATGATATTATAAATGCTACTGTTTTTCTTTATAAACAAATGGAAGGTTCTTTACCAGTCAATACAATACAACTCATTTCTTCATGTTGGTTTTATATCACAAACTCCAAGTTAAAGCACTCAGACCAGAAGCACGTCTCGGTCACTCCTCCACCCTGAGCTGGGCACACCTGAGTCACCCTCAAAAGGCTTCCAGTGTCTCCCTGAGAGACTTTATTCTCTGATCAAATAATGTTGTTTGAAAATAACCTGAACTAGATTAAAACACAGTAGTGATCTGAAAGTTGAACTGACGGAGGAGATAAAGCATTGACAAATCCACCGGTTCAAGGAAAACCAGGTGCTTGTCTGAGCTCTGACAACAGAAGTCACCCCCAGAGACAGACTCCATCCAAGTCTCCAGCAGGAGCGACTGCACAAAGCACGAGAGTGTAGGGAGGTTTTTTGGGGTTGTTTTTTTTTTTTTGCTGTTTTACATTCTTTTATTTTGGTGATGAAATAATCTATGGAGAGTGCTTGGTACACAGAGGCACTCAGAAATTATGAGCTCCCTTCTTACCTTCTTCCTTTTTTAAAAAAATTTTTTATTATTACATTAATCACCATATATTACACCATTAGTTTTTGATGTAGTGTTCCATGATTCATTGTTTGTGCATAACACCCAGTGCTCCATGCGAACGTGCCCTCTTTACTACCCATCACCAGGCTAACCCATCCTCCCACCTCCCTCCCCTCTAGAACCCTTAGTTTGTTTTTCAGAGTCCATAGTCTCTCATGGTTCGTCTCCCCCTCCGATTTCCCCCCCTTCATTACCTCTGAAACAAATAATGCAATATATGTTAAGAAAAAAAAAAAAAGAAGAAGAAGATAGCAGGAGGGGAAGAATGACGGGGGGGAAAGCATAGGGAGGTTTTTGTCTCACTTCCTCATGGGTCTGCAGCACTGTGTGAGAACCAGAACTGCTATCCCAAATACTGCAATGATAGTCCGCCTCGGCCTCAGCCTGCAGCCCCGAGATGCGCAGAAGCCCTGCATTGGCCGAGGTGTCTTTGGAGCCCGAGAAGGGGCCGGGGACCCCGGAGCCCTGGTGCTTATCGGAGTCTGAGGAGTAGTACAGCAGACCCCGGGGAGGGCTCCCTGGCTGCTGCTGGATCCAGTAGATGTTCGAGCCGCCAACACTGATGTCCCTGCTCAGGTGCAGGTGAGTCTGGCCGTCGTTCCCGGAGCTGCAGAGAGGGAGGGCGGCTGGGTCAGCACGGGCTGGGACAGGGAGCCTGCCAACACACACACTCATGGGTGATGGGGCATTTCCACTGGAGTTTCTTGGTCTTAGGGGCTGATAATATCTGGGAAGATCCCAAGAAGTCAGATGATGTCCCTACCTGAGCATAGAGAGAGGAACAGGAAGAGGAGAGGAGTCCAGGCCATGATGACACAGCCCTTGGTCCCCGCAGTGGAACTGGGCTGTCCCAGGCTTGTCTTATCCTCCCTACTGTCCCCATGCAAATGAGGGTGCTCTTTATGCAAATTTGCACCTCCTTTCAGACTCACTCAGACTCCACCTGATCAGTGAATCCGGATCCTGAGAGGGGACCTGAGGACAGAGGAGGCTGAGGGCAAGGCCTGCTCTGAATGGGACCCAGGAGGGGGTGGAGGGAGCAGCTGTGGGAAGCCCCATGCTGGGTCTGATTTAAAGATCATGGATACACGTCTGTGATTTGAGACGCTTATAACATAGAGAGGAAAGTCATGAAGAAATAAACACTCCTGTGGAAATGAGAATGTCTACAAAACATAAACCATATAAAAGAGTGAGATTATCCCACCCCTTGGGACGTTTGGGGAGCTCCTCTTCTGAGGGGACTTTCAAGCATGTCTCAGGAGAGGAGGGACCGTGTTCTCCATATGAGCTCATAGAAGAGAAAATCAAAACAGGGTGTGAAGATGCTCAAACCATGAAGGGACACCGCAATTTCAGAGTGACAAAGTGATCTGGTGACAGTGTGCACAGGGGAATAGAGGGTGGACACAGCAGGGCAGGACGGAAGAACTTATGTGGTCGGGGAAGAGCAACTGAGGCAAGGAAACAGGAGGCGGGGACGGAAGCGGCTGTGCTCCCAGGAGACACGCAGGCTGTGGAGCAGAAGGAACACGGGGAGAGAAGGAGGACGAGCAGAGTGGGAACTGGGGGTTTCTGCTCTGACTGCCCCGTCCGACGGCGCTGCTGTTCGCTGCAGCGGAGCTTTAGATAAGGAGATGCGTGTCTGTTCATAAAAGCGTTGAAGATCTGAAGAAACAAGGAGAAACCCTGAATTCCAAGCTCAGAAATGGTGGACCCTGCCCTTGAGTGGCAGCAAGCAGGGACCGCGGCCTGTGGCTGGTGTCCAGGTGTGGTGAGCAGTCCCTGGTGCGGGTGTGGACATGACGGAGGGACAGGAGGCTGGGACAGAAACCTGGACACCATCCCCGTGTCCAGAACAGGTGAGAGGAGTCCTGCAAGCAGAGTCGCTCAGTCCAGGCTGGCTTCCATAGCAGACCCTTCAGCTTCCCTGCAGCGTGTGTGTTAGCGACGTCCTTCCTTCTGCTCAGGCTCCGAGGTGATGAGCTGGTGTCAGTTGAGGGGAGACCGGCCCCTCTCTATCTTTCCCATGTAAATGTTCCAGGGAGGACTGAAGACAGTGAAGTTGTGTTTGATGGTGATGTTTGCAGACCTTCCCACCCCAAGGGGACGAGGAATCATGAAGGAGCATGAGTGTGAACTTCCGAGGTCAGGCTGACGGGCCGGGGACAGTGGGCATCATGAGGAAGTGGGGACGGACAAGAACCCAAACATCTCACCCCACCCGCACATCCCCAGGACCTCCAGGCACAGGCAGGCGGAGCTGCAGGCTCTCTCTCATCCCCTTCAGCCCCCAGGGGGAGGAGCACTGCATTCTGGTCACTAGTCCCCACCCCCACTTGCTCTTCCTGGTGTCTGTCATGGGGAGGGGGCTGGGAGGACCCACCTGAGCTCTGGGGGCCCCGGGTTGGAAGCGGGTGGACACCGGACCCAGACTCAGGTAGGGGCTGCTTTGCCAACTGCCCTCACCCCACGGACCCCAGGGACAGGCTCACAGTGCCCCTGCTGCCCCAGCCCTGGTCCCCCCTGATGGAGATGAGGGGACAGGAGCCCAGAGCAGAGCTCTCCCTGCCTCCAGTGCTCTGGGGCCGCTGCCCACTCCCCATGGAGGACAGACCACACCCAGGCCACACTCAGCCTTCCTTAGGCTGCAGCTCCGAGGCCTCACTTGGCTCAGAATCCCCTGCTGTGGCTCCTCCCCGAGGACCGTCTCCAGCTGTCTCCCCTGCTCCATGCTTCTCCACTAAGCGTGTGAGGCCCCATGTCAGCACTGTCCCCAGGGCAGGGAGCAGAAGAACGAGGACATCAGCGAGCCTGCCCCCCATGGCCTACGGTGTGGGTCCCCAGAAGACTGGTCTCTCTGTCTCTCTGTGCCTCTATCTCTGTCTCTCACCCCAGGTCCTACCTCTGTCAGCTGAGTCTCTGTCCACACTCCTGGAGGGGAAGGCACGCGCTCGCTCTTTCCTTCTCTATCCATGGCCTCGGGCTATTGATCCAAGTGGACTGTGTAACCTCTACGTCTTGAAAGTAATAAACGTTTATTTTTCAAAGTTTCCTGTGTTGTTCCTGAAGTGTGTCTTGCAGTCATAATAAGAACCACAAGGGCAGGTCTCAGCACAACATTCGTTATGGGGAGGCTGAGACCTGCACAAAGCATGAACTTCCATCCCTGAAGGGAGAACGCTGGCTCCCACCGTCTGCTGATTATTGACTTCATTGTTCAATTCCAGGCACGACTCAGAAACATCACAATTACGGAGCCCCTCATCTGACAGGACACAGCTCTGTCACCTGGACTAAGGGGCTCATGTGCAGTGTCCTTTTCCTTTTTCAAACCACCTGTTCGACCAGCCTCAGGTCCACACCTTGCTGCCCTCCCCCTTCAGGGCGGCAGGTTCATGCCTTCGTAGGGCAGCGCATGGGATGACGTCCCACCGGGCCCTCCATCATGGACCCCAGACGCCTAGGTGACTCTCTGTGCCCGCACTAGGATGCTGTCGCTGTGCTTAGAGTTTAGTGAGCTGTGACCACACAGCCCCACAGTGTGGCCGCCCTCACAGTGTCCTGTACGGGAGTGACTCCAGCACAAACACAGTCACTGGGCTTCACACACTCTCCCCCCTCCTCCCTCCTCCCCCTCCTGTCCATCCCTGGCCTCTTCACCACCTCTAGATTCCTGCCTCCCCCAAAATGTGCCACAGCGACCAGTACAGAGAACGCGGCCTTGTAGATGCTCTTCGTGCCGAAGAAATGTGCATTTAAAATCCACGTATGTTTTTGGACTTGAGAGCCTATTTCCTTTAAATTTTGACTAAGAGCCTACTCTTCGAATACACATCCTAATGGAGGACATCTTTGTGACCTCAAGCCTTGGTCATTTTATGAGAAGCTGGTAAGAAATCGGTGTGCAGAGTTTTAATTGCTCTCATGTGTGATTATCAATAAAGTTTCCATAAACATTCACATGCGGGTTTTCCTCTAGAAGGCTTTTTTTTTTTTTTTGGCTTTTTTAGTTCTGAGTTCGGCATTGTTTTATATATTCCACACAAACATCCAACACTCACCGGAACTGCCATTTGGTTAAGGCTAAGCCAGTAATGAGGGCAGGTGACACGGAGCTGCCCTGTCCCTCTGCAGAGCAGGGGCGGTGCTGAGGGCCCATGCTAGCTTCGTGACCCGACAGAGCTTCGGGTACTGAAAACTCAGACGATGATAAAGGAATGCACACTAGCCTCGAAGTACATCGTCCCAGCTCGTGAGGACAAGACTTTCTATTTCCTTCGAGGCCCTTCATGTACAAAACGGCTGCTCTGAGGGACTCGGAGGACAGAAAGGAGAGAAGGAGCCACCGGTCCCAGGCGGTGCCCCAGGACGGACCTGGGCCCAGGGCATCAGCACAAGAATGAGGAGAATTACAGGGGGAGCCTAAGCAGGCAGCTGGGGTGCTCATTCACTTTGCAGGGGGTAAGTAGGTTTTTGTCTCACTTCCCCACAGGCCGGGAGCACTGTGTTACCACTGAGACTGCTGTCATAGGACTGGCAGTAATACTCAGCCTCGTCCTCAGCCTGGAGCCCAGTGATGGTCAGGGTGCCTGAGCTGCCAGAACTGGAGCCAGAGAATCGATCCGGGACCCCTGAGGGTCGGTTGCTATTACGATAGATGATGGTTCTGGGGGCTTTTCCTGGGAGCTGTTGGTACCAGCTCATACCATATCTCCCGATGTTGGAGCTGCTTCCAGTGCAGGAGATGGTGACCCTCTGGCCCAGAGCCCCAGACACGGAGGGCGGCTGAGTCAGCACAGACTGGGCCCAGGACCCTGCAAGGGGGAGAGACACAGACAGGGTGATGCTGGGGTCTAGAGACAAACAGAGGAAGGAGGGCCCTTCATGTCCTCCCAGGGAGCCTTCCCCTGTCCCTGCATCCAGTCACCTGTGCAGTGAGCGAGGAGGCTGAGGAGGAGAGGGGACCAGGCCATGGTGGAGGTCATCACCGATCCTGCCTTCTGTGACCCCACAGCTGAGCAGAGCCTCCCCTCATCTCTCCCTTTGCCTCTTCATCCTCTGAGAGAGGGAGGGCCTATCCATGCAAATGATACCCCCAGCTCTCTGACCCCTCCCTGGCCCACTTTCAGTTCCCTGTGCCTGAGGATGTCAGGGGGGGTGGGCAGGGTAGGGGCTGTGTGGAGGCAGGGGTGGAGGGGTCAGAGCTGTGAACCCTGAGCAGAGGGCACAGGCCGGGCCATGTGGCAGGTCCCAGCACTGATCACCCCTGACTCCTCAGAAATGGGACCAGAGTGCCCCCTGGTGTCCACACCCAGACACATCATTGTGTGACTGGTGACCAGGACCCATCAGATCTATTTCCACCCCCACCCCACTGCTTTGTCCACTGTTCCCTGTAGTAGGGCCTGACCAGCTGTCCCTATATGTCACCTCCCATTACTTAAGGACTCAGTATATGCTCATCTAACAGTCTTCAGAGTAACTCTGTACATGGCTCCCTTCTCTGTTCCTGGGTCAGGACTGGGGTGGTGTCTCTATACAAACTCTTCTTAGAGATCAGGATGCAGAGCTTGACGGTCCCCGTGGACACAGGGTCCCTCTCTGCAGGATGCTGGGACTTTCCTCTTATGTACTTTCTCCCTGATTTCCAGAGCTCTCCTTCCTCTGAGGTCCCCACAGCACTGAGGAGACGGGGAACTCTTCTCCCCAGATTGTGTGTAGAAGCCGTCATGTGCATTCCTAGAGGGTTACACACTGATCATCTTTGTCACCTGTCACTGTTTCCCCCTGCTTGAAACAACAGTTGTCCCCACACTGGGCAGGGATTCCCTCCCCGGCTCCGTCCTCCCAGCAAAGACACGAGTCTGCAGGAGCCCTGCCACGTGAGTGTGTGTGGCCCTGACCTCAGAGCACAAAGGACAAACGTGCTGGAAGTTCTAGCAGGGAAGGAGTGACAGCTGCATGACAAGAATCCAGAGGAAGAGGTTATGTACTGGTCACCACTTGGCCAACCGGGCACTTAAAATGCATGAATGTTCTTTTCAAGAAACTCTTCTCAATAATACTGATTCAAGCTCAATGGCAGCGCCGTGGTGAAGATGCAGGTGCAATCACTAGTATGTCGTTCCCAGATCCGTGCTTGTTGCAGGGACAATGTGGATGGAAACTGTGGTTACATACATCACTGCAGGACAGAGAAAAAGTATGACTTCTGCTTTCCTTTCAATAGACGTCTATAAACATTTTCTGAAAGCATTTGTCTTACTTTTTTCCCTAAGATTGCATCGTGGCTCTGGTCGTGCAGGTGGGAAAGCCGGAAGTGGTGCCCGTGACCCCCCTGGAGGGACCTGCTTCTACGAACTTCCGAGCCGTCTGGTGATGGAATCCCCAAACACAGACAGAGCTTCCAGGACGGAGCAAGCGAGCGCCACACTCACATCCGGGGTGGGCTCAGCTGTGGTCTCAGCCGCCTGTGTCCAGCATGTTCAGGAGAGAGCAGGTGCTCGTTCAGACCCCCAGGAGCAGAAGTATGAATTTCAATCAGCAAAAGCCACCTGGACCCAGAAGTTTCTGTCCAAGGTCACATGGGACTGGTGAAGAGGTGCAGATAAGGAGGACCGTGTCCCTGAGCTCACAGACCCTGTGCTTCTGAGTTGTGACAGAAGACTGAGCAGAGGTCCAGCCTGGCTGGAGGTGTCACTGGGCAGACTGAGGGAGCGACAGCCCAGCCCTGAGAGCGCAGGGGGTTTGTGTCTCACATCCCCATGGGCCACGTGCTCCGTGGGAGCCGCACTGAGCCTGGGGTCCCAGATTCAATGTACTGATCCGCCTCCCACACGGACTGGAGCCCAGAGGTGGTGGGGGCTGAGCTGCCCATGGGGACAGAGACTGCGCCTGGGATTCCTGACATCAGCCTGGTCCCAGGAGAGCAGGTGTTCAGGGCACGTCCTGGCCGCCCTGGTGACATGAGCTTAGTCACACTGGTTGTCCCTGGGGTTTCCTCGAATGGGGACCCTGCCTCTTGGACATTGTGACTCTGAGGATGACGGGTGAGCACGGGTTGAGCCTGACTTCTGGATGGATGGAAAAGCCCAGAAACAGCAGAATGGCGCACAGTACACCCTCAGAGAGAGGAGACAGCTGTGTGTGTGTGTGTGTGTGTGGTACCAAAAATGAGGCAATGACCCCCCGTGTCTCTTACGTCTTCTCCTGAGGGATGGTTCTCCATGAAGCTGAATGTGGATTTAAAGGGCAAGTGTCTCAAAGACCTTTTCCTGGGAGATGATTTATTTTAGGCAGTGAGGACTCAGTTGAAAACAGACCTGTTAACAACTTGCGGAATCAGAAGGCCCAGACTTGTTGAGGGACAGCAATCTGTCCATTTTATCTCCTCAGGGCTCCATCCACGGAGTGGCATAAGAGGGATTTAAAGAAAGGCTTCCTCATAGTGGAGAATAAGATATTTGACCCAGTGGAAATAACACTGGGGTAGTTTTGCCCCAGGAGTATTTGGAAATCCCCTGTGCAGTGAGTGAGGAGGGTGAGGAGCAGAGAAGCAAACCCCATGGTAGAGACACCCCAGTCTCCTGCTGACCCTATGGCGAGGCCCTGAACCCACACACTGTTTCTATGTGTCTCCCTGATCCTCAGGGTAAGGGGTCTCCTTGCGGTTCTGCCCCTTTCTGGGGGCCATGCGAGCACCCCCTCAACCTATGCCTGGGCTCCAGCTGAGCCAAAGAGAATGTAGAAGTGGGGAGGGCTTCACCCCAGGGATGACACCAGAGCACCTGCAGGAGGCAGGGAGACACATCTCCTCTGAGGAACGGGGAGCACGGGCGCCCTCTGGTGGACGCCAGAGACATGTCCACCCAGGGCTGGAGCTGGTGTCCGGGGCTCCTGTCCCCTCATCCCCCACTGGTCACTGTTTCAGCCTCTTCAGATGGGCTTCTTCCACTTAGAAATGTCACTTAGAGATATGCACGGGGGCGCCTGGGTGGCCCAGTCAGTTAGGCGTCCAACTCTTCGTTTCACTGCTGTTCATGAGCTCAGGTTCCTGAGATCCAGCCATGCTTCAGGCTCACCACACAGCTCAGAGTCCGCTGGAGAATCTCTCTCTCCCTCCCTCTGCCCCTCCCCCTGCCCCAGCTCTATAAATAAATAAGTAAGTAAGTAAATAAATAAATAAATAAATAAAATCTTTAAAAAAAGGAAATATGCATGGATGTTTCCTCCATCTTTTTCTGTGGCCTATTCACTTCTCTCTTTTTATTGCTGAATCATATTCGATGTAAAAACCTACCAGAGTATTTTTACCCATTCGTCTTTTAAAAGATATACATTTTCTTCAAATCTTGGCCATCATAAATAAATGAACAATAAACATATTCTTGTGTGGACATAAGTAACCTATATAGAAAAATACCGAGGAGCATGATGTCAGTATTGTATTATATAAAATTATACTTAAGTTTGTGAGAACCTGCCACGGCATCTTCCAAAGTGGCTGGGGCATTGGCATTCCCACCAGCAACGACTGAGAGTTCCTGCTGCCCCACATCCTGGGCAGAGTCTGAGCTGTCATTGTATTGAATTTTAGCCATGCTGATGGGAGTCTAGTGCACCTCACTATTTCAATTTGTAATCCCCCAATGACATATTACCTGTGTAATAGTCATTTGTGTACCTTCCTTGGTAAGGGGTCTATTCAGATCTGCTCACTGGGGAGGCCCTGCCCAGTCTCCTGGGTCACATATCCTCCACTACGACAGCCCTTGTCATTGCAACTCAGCAACTGTGGAGGACATTTTGCTTCTGCAAAGACACTTTTGCACTGGGAGACCAATACCTCCGAAAGGAGCTATTTTCATTGACTTTATAAATGTGCATTGACGTGAGTCCAGATATTAAAACCCTCTGGTTCTAGTAGGATATGTAAAGTTAGAAGCCATAGTCTGAGCTGTTGTTGGTCCCCGGAAAGAACAGAGGACTGATGAATAAGACCAGGGCAGGGGTGGAGGGTGCATTTTTCACAAGTCCTGATGAATCCGGAGCTCCTGTGACATTTGGTTGTGAGGAGCTCTACAGCAATGATGACCAGCCTCCCTTTGGTCTGGAGCCCAGAGGAGGTTAAAGAGGTTTTCTTAACACCCCTGGATCTGGACCATGAGGCTTGAACATCCTGGGTGGTCCCTCACTGCTCTCCTAGGTCACAATACAGGGGCTCTGCCTGGGAACCCTTGTACCATTGCTATGGGAACACCCAGTGTTTCTGCTGCTTCTGAGTAAGAAGAGGTGACCTGGTATCTGGGGTCATCAAAGCTTCGCCGGGTGACTGATAGAGGACCATGTGGGGGAGTTCCTATTCTGGACGTTTCACAGGCCCCCTGGATTATGGGAAAGTTCCAATGGGGTCTGAGGGGACATGGACAGAGTCAGTCCCTGTGGGCTCAGGAAACCCACTCACAGGAGTCTCCATAGGCCCTGGTGGCCGCTGTGCTAGAGCCTGATCCAGGGACCTACAGGATCACCCACTTCCGTTGTGGAGGCTCAGCATCTTCCCAGCAACAGTGGGGCCTATACGTGTTTGTTAAATATGCACCTGAGTATTTCATTGTCGAGTGGCATAATGATATTTTAATTCTGCTTTCACGTGCTGATTGCTATCTATACATATATATCTACATCTGTCTATCTGTGATCTTTCTGTGTCGATCTTGTATCAAATCACCTTCCTCGTATTACTTATTACTCTTTGAATTTATATATTTATATACATGTTTGTAGTTTCTTTGTATTTTTCATGGGGACCATTCTCTACCCTGAAACTAGGGAATTTTCTCTTGTTCTTTTTAGTCTGTGTGCTTTTCATTATTTTTCCTGCCTTATGGTTCTATCTGGAGCATCTAGTACTATGTTGAACGGCCATGGTGAGATTGGATATGACTATCTTGGTCTCTACTCCAAGTGGACGCTTTCAGGGATTCACCTTCATGTGTGTTAGCTGTAGGTGTTTCCTAGATTTATTTATAAGCTTATGATGTTCTCCCCTATGTTTTACTCTCTGAGAATTTTTTTTGTAAAATTCTCCTTCATAAATTCTTGTTCATTATCATGAATGGGTTTTGAATTGTGTCAGATGATTTTTCCCTATTGGTTGATAAGATTATGTTTTTTCTTCTTTAGCTTGTTACATGACGTTATACTGATTGATTTTTGAATATAAAACTGTCTTTGCATCCCTGCAATAAAACCCCTTTTGGTCCTGGAATATACCTCTTGATAAATATATATACATATATCAAGTAGAAATGTATATAATTGGAATAATTCAATGTATATAATTAGAAAATATATTATAAACATAAGAAAACAGAATACAGTTATATATACTATAATATATACATATATACACATATATATTCTGTTTTCTAATATTTCTTAAGAATTTTTGTGTCCCTATTTGTGACGGATATTCCTTTTTTTTTTTTTCCGCAAAGAACTGTTGGCACCAGCTACCGACTGAACAATTTAGGAAGACTTGTTACCTTTGCCAAATTAAACATTGTGATCAAAAAGCAAGGAATATTTATTCATTTAATCAAATTTTCATTAATTTCTCTTACAATGCTTTGCAGTTTTCCATGTGCAAGTCTTTCAATTTTTCTAAAATTAATCCTTGATAATTTCATAATTATGTCATTATAAACGGTATTGTGTCTGTTTTTATGTATTAAAGGTTTTATTTATTTAATTATTTATTTATTTATTGAGTGAGTGAGTGAGTGAGAGAGTGAGCGAGAGAGAGAGAGACAGAGCACAAGTGGGGTAGGGGCAGAGGGAGAAGGAGAAGCAGACTGTCCCACTGAGCAGGGAGCCTGACACAGGGCTGGATCCCAGGACCCTGGGATCATGACCGGAGGCGAATGCAGACACTTAACTGACTGAGCCACCCAGGCGCCCCTGGTTTTATTTTTAATTGTTAATGACCTGTTGCTTCTATATAGAATAGCATTTACTTCTGCATGTCGGTTTTGTAACCGGAAGCCCACGAAGAAGCACTTAGACGGAAGCAGGGCTGAGCCAGCGCTGCGGCCAGAGCTGAAGTCAGCACATCTGGGCCTCTGACATCTCCAGCGAATGTTTTTTTAAATTTTTAACCTTTTATTTTTAAGTAATTTCTACACCTGAAGTGGAGCTCGAACTCACGTCCTGAGAGCAAGAGTTCCATCCTCTACTCACTGAGCCAGCCAGGCGCCCCTCCACTGAGTAACTTTGAACTCTGAGCAAGCCAGTTTTGCCTTTGGAAATAGGGAGCACAGTGAGAATAAGTTATCAATCTGAACATGTAATGGAAGGAAAATCATCTCATTCCAGGACAACTAAGGGTCTGTTGAAGATCTGACAACAGAAGTCACCCCTCCTGGGCCACCTGACAGGGTATGTCCCCAGGCCTGGAGACCGGAGGGAGATTTTGTCTCCCTTCCCTGTGGATCTGGAGCACTGTGTACGGATTGATACTATCTTAGCATGTGTGACAGTGACTGTCCCCTTGTCCTCACACTGGAGTCCAGACATATCAGAACGCATGAACACACTGGAGTTCAGAGATGTCAGAGCACATGAATGGGTCAAGACATCTTTGGATCCAGGAAATGATGGGGGCCAAGGATCCCTAGCTGAATCTCAGGAGATACCAGGGAGGGCTCCCCGGCATCTCCTGGTGACATATATATATATATATATATATATATATATATATATACACACATACATTTTTTTTAACAACAATGATGTCACTTCTCAGGGTGCCTATAAGTCTGACAGATTCCCCCAGGGATGCAGAGAATGAGGGTCACTGGGTCAGCACAGGCTGGGAGAAGGAACCTGCAAACACAGACATGCATGGGTGATGGGGCAGGCATGGAGGTGAAGCTTCTTGGGGCATCTGGATCCAAAGGGGTTGACATCGTCTTGGGGGCTGCATCAGATCCTGGAGGATAGTTCTCACCTGTGCAGTAAGAGGGGAACACAAGAAGGAGAAGTCTACACCATGGTGGACACAGTCCTGCTGAGACCCCACGGGTGGAGCTGGGCTGCCCCAGGTATCTCTTATTCCCTTCAGTGGCCCCTAGGAGGAGGGACTATTCCAGTACGTTTGGGTTCCATTTTCTCATTCTTGATGTATCTTTTGGTGTAAAAAAATAGTAGTTTTGGAGAAGTCCAATTGAACATTTTCCCCCTATATTAGCTGGACCTTTTTTTTTTTTAAGATTTTATTTACTTATTTCACACACACACACACACACACACACACAGACAATGAGAGAGAGAGAGAAAGAGCATGGGCAGGGAGAGCAGCAGACAGAGGGAGGGGGAGGACCAGGCTCCCCACTGAGCAAGGAGTCCAATGTGGGGCTCAAACCCGGACCCTGGGATCATGACCTCAGCCAAAGGCAGACGCTTAACCTGCTGAGCCACCCAGGCGCCCCTGCTGGAGCTTTTGATGTCATATGTGAAGAATCCATTGCCAAGTCAAAGCTTACAGATATTTCCTTCTCTGTTTGTTTCTAAGACTTTAATACTTTTAGCCCTTAAATATAGATCTTTGTCCATTTTACATTCATTTTTATATATGCTATGCGGTAAGGCTCTAACCATTCTTTGCCAGTGGACATCTAGTTGCACCAGCACCATTGTTGGAGAGACCATTTTATCCACATTAAATTCTCTTAGCAGCCTTTTGAAAATCTATGGACCACAGATGACTGAATTTTTTTTTTGAAGATTTTATTTATTTGACAGAAAGAGACACAGTGAGAGAGGGAACATAAGCAGGGGGAGGGGGAGAGGGAGAAGCAGGCTTCCCACGGAGCAGGGAGCCCGATGTGGGGCTCGATCCCAGGACCCTGGGATCATGACCTGAGCCTAAGGCAGACGCTTAACGACTGAGCCACCCAGGCACCCCAGAGAAGTGATTTATTTCTGGACTCTCAATATATGTTTAATATATCCTTACATCTATCTTTAGGCTAGTAACACACTCTTGATTATTGTAGCTTTGTAAGTAAGTTTTAGAGAGTTTTGAAATCTGGAATTGTGAGTTCTTACAAATTTGTTCATCTTCAGGATTCTTCGGATGTTCTGAGTCCCTGTAATTGCACAGAAAATTTAAGATCCTCTTTTCGGAGTGTGCAAAGAGGCATTCAGGGGTTCGATAGGGATTGCATTGAATCTGTCCATTGCTAGGGAGAGTATTGCCTTTTTTTTTTTTCATGTAGGCACCACGCCCAACATGGAGCACAAACTCACAACCCTGAAATCCAGAGTTGTGTGCTTCACCTACCGAGCCATCAAGGTGCTCCACGTATTGGCTTCTTAACAATTTACTTAGTTCTTCATTTTTTGCCAAACTAAATACAATAAAATAATAAAACATTAAATACTAAGCATAGGTTTATCTTCTTTCGTCTTATTACAGGAAAACTATAAAGATAACCATGGGTCCATTAGTAAACCTGGTGTGTACGTTATTGAACTATGGTACTATGTTTCTAGAAATTGTGAAATGTATTCCTAAATTTGCTAATCTAAAGAATACTGGCATAACAAACAGGTCACAATCGTTTACTATATAGCTTTCCCTAGAAACAAAGGTTTCTAAGACTTAAGAATTCTAATGAATATAATTTAGACTACAAGAAATGATAAAGAAAAAAGCTCTGTGTGTCAGGAAAGTAAGACATGTGTTTTGGTGAAAAAAGGTATGTGGAATGGGAACACATTTTTTGTTGAGGGAAAAGAAAAATGATTTTGTCCTAAGATAAGCCTGGTTATTTGAAGAAAGGAAACTTAAGTCTAAATTTCAATGTATAAAAGAAAGTTGTAGTTGGTTTTTGGATAGCAACCTGGAAAGGAATTTTATGTGTTGTTAATACTGGTTAAAATTAAGATAAATTTAAATACCAAACTATGTGGATGCAAAATTAAAATTCTGTTTTAACTTGGTTAAAAAGTAAACATTTTTCTTGAATTATTGGTCCGCTCTTACAAAAAAAATGGTAAACAACATTTATTCATTTTTAAAAGTATGTGCCTAGAAACCAAAATACAGATATTTTGCCAAAATATTTCCTATGTTTACCTGGACTTTGATGAATTAAAAATATATTTTTAATATTTTAAAAAATCCTACATTTTGCTTACAACTCTGTAACTTTCTGTATTTGCCTTTGATTTATGTCTGCGTTGTGTGTCACGGGAATAACCACATTTCCTTTTCAATTGCATTGTAATGAACTCTAACCCATCTGTAGCCATGGCCACTGTCATGTCTTGTCACGTACGGTTCCCACCTTACTCCGATGTTACTGCAAATGTGTTACATCTTCAAGGATATTCATGGGCAGGACTTCCAAAAATGTAGGTATCTGATACCTTTGAGATAGCAAAACTAAAGTCAAAATTACCAGAAGTAATAGAAAAACTGGATTCAGACAGATCAGAAATTAATAACATGAAACTAAATGGACAGAGGAAGATAATTGTACTTTTTATGAACTCTTGTTTGAAACATTGTTGACTTTGAAAAATGTTTTCTTCCTTCAGATTTAAGGAAGCTTCTCTTAAGCGAACTGATCTATAATGAATTGATGAAATATACTTTGTGAACAAATGAAACTATTTATCTTTTCTCCATACCCGAGAAAAGCAGGGGTTCTACTTCTCCCTCTCCCTGTACCCCTTCTCCGGCTTGTGCACTCTCCCTCTCTCAAAAAAAGAGAAAAAAAAGAAGGTCATGTCCTGGCAGGTGCAGGAACCTCAGGATATTTTCGGTTTCTCAAGAACAGAGAATTTACCCAAGTCTATAGGTGTTGCAGGTAAGTCTGATGGCAAGTATTTGGCACAAATTTTGGCTTGCTTCCTGGCCTGGAGGGGCTGTTAAATGTTCGATCTAGAGGTTTCTTACAAAAGCTCCAGCAAAGCATGTTTTAAAGTGCCTATATGGTTGATTACCATTCTTGCTGCGCTTATGTAAATAATCAGACCAAGTTCTTTTTGAAACTACAATTACTTGGTGAGCAAAGTATGTTAATTTGGCTATAATTAGTAGAAATGAGGGTGATTGTAGAGAAAAAAACATGTTTCAATAACACACCTGAGTGATTACTTGATTCCAGTCCCGTTCAGTATAACCTGGACTAGATTCTGATGTTCTCTAGCTTCCTACAATTGTAGTCTGGCTACAAGTCTCAAAACTAACATTACGATTTTACTCCCAACTTCCTCAGTTGGACTCAGACTGCCTTTTCCTCTGAAGTCCCGAAAGGTAAATACAATTGTATAATGTGATGCAAACCTGAGAAAAACCGCCAGAGCATCTCACATAGAGACGGTCTTCGTGCCTGTTGCTCTGTGGGCCACTCAGGGATCACCAGACACATTTGAACTACAAACCAGAAAAGTCCATCAGATTGTCACAGCCTGCAGTCACTCTATCTGAAGATGGTTTGAGCTTGACATCTAGAAATCTTCTCCCCTGGCTACCGTCAGAACTCAGGAACTGCTTTATAATTTGATTCAATAATTCACCATCATTTTGTTTGTTTCCACAGAAATGCTTCTTGTTTAATACCTGATTTCTTGAACCCCAGGCCTTACTTTGAGAACACACCTGCATCACCCCCTCCTGAAATAAGTTTGACTAAACTAACCTATTGTCAGGAGAGAGTCAAAAAAGCTGAACAATCTACCAAACCAATATTTAACATGTGTAAATTTGGGAAGTTTCAGAGGAGAGAGGGAACTGGCCAAAGATAGGCTGCCCCAAGATGGGCCACTTTGGCGTGAGCATTATTTGAAAGTAAAAGCAAATAAACTCAGCAGATTTAGGAAAAGCTCTATACCTCCCCCAAAACTGCCTGTTTGTACCAGGAAGAGACCTATTAGCAGGGTGTCCTCTTTACCTAAGACATGTATCTACATACCAGGACAACCTTTGTTTCCAAACGTCTCTCACATTCTTGTTAATGCTCTTTCTCCTCTTTGATCCTCAGGCCCCTACCCCTCTCTTTCACTCATAGAAGTGTCATGTTGCCTGACTGTCTTTGGAATTCTCCACGTCTGTGAGGATTCACATTATGTAGGCTATTAAATTAGATTTTCTCCTGTTAATCTGCCAAATGTCAATTTGATTCCGATTCAGCCAGAGGGACCTTGAAGAGCACAGGAAATACTTCCTCCCCAACAGCAGGCACAGGTGAAGTTTCATCAAGGGTCCGACAAGAGTAAGTAGATATGTGCATCCCTAGAACTCCTGATGAACAGTCCCCTGGTTCAGGGGCTGATTCTATCTCCTGGAAACATGAGGTGTAAGTCATCCTGCATGAGAGATAGGTCCTCACACTGTCCCAGCTGGTGGAACGCACTCCACACACTCTTCCCAAGCCCCCCACCTCCTTCTTCTCCTTCCCATTCCCATTCAGTCCCTGCCTCCTCCACATCCTGAGGACTCTTACTTTCTTCCCTATCAACCCCTTGCCCAGAACTCCTAGTCTGTCTGGGACAGAGTTCACGGCCCCTGCCATGTCCCTCCTACATGCTCCTCTCCTGCTCCATCATTGTCTGGGCAGAACAGGGATGTCATGATGACACAATAGATTCCAGGGTTCCCTGTGCACCCCTCCAATGCTCCCACTCCAACCCACCAACCTCACGCTCCTCATGCTCCTGGGACACAGCTTCTCTTTACAACATGTTTAGCTTCTGTGTCCCCTCTCTTCCCCCAGATACTGTCAGCTCCCTGAGCATGGGTACCCTTCCTATCATGTCCACATGTGTCCCACATTCCTAGACTTACATGTGGCACATGCTAGATGTTCAGGAGGTGGTGTGAACGCACACTCACTGGACGGTGCTCTATCCTCAGTCAGACACAGGTGGACTCCCTGTCTCTGGTTCTGTCCTGACTTGTCACAGTGTTACGTGATTGTGGAACCCAAAGGTCAAGAGAGAATGCTTGAGACATTGAATGTTGCAAAAAAAAAAAAAAAAGATGATTTTACTACAGCCCGGGGACAGGACCCATGGGCAGAAAGCCCACTGGGATTGTGAGGAATGACTGATTATATACTTTTTAATTAGTGGAGGTGAGGGATAGTGTAAATCTCTAAGGAATTTGGAAGCCAGGCTTTCAGGAATCGAGGGGCTAGCTGCTGTGAAGATGAGGTTACTTCAGTCTTTAGTAAAACACACCCATGAAGGCTCTAAGGCAGCCATGAGGTCCTTGAGGAAGGTCACACTCCGCATGGGTCAGGTATGTATCGGGGCTGCAGCTGTGGGAGATTTACTTTAAGCGACATTTCTCCTGCCTTTGTTTCCGCATCAGCTGAGTCTATTACCAGGGGAGTCTATCCATGGCACTCAGGAATTCCACTCAATATGGGAAAACCCTACAGTGTGTTTCTGCCAAGGATAGGCTTGAGGGGCTGAATTTAAGAGAACTTGGATGATTCTGTAGGCAGAGTTCCTTGAGATTGGTCTCAGGCTACAGTTTAGAATAAACAAAGGAAGGAGCTGACTTGGCCAAGGAGGGGGAGCTGCACAAGGAGACCCGTTGCTGTGGGGACAGGAGCTTTTTGTCTCACTTCCCCCAGGCCGGGAGCACTGTGTGAGCTTTGAGACTGCTGTCCCATGCTGAGCAGTAATACTCAGCCTCGTCCTCAGCCTGGAGCCCAGTGATGGTCAGGGTGCCTGAGCTGCCAGACTTGGAGCCAGAGAATCGATCTGGGACCCCTGAGGGTCGATTGCTATTACCATATATGACGGTTCTGGGGGCTTTTCCTGGGAGTTGTTGGTGCCAGCTCACATAATAACCACCCCCGATGTTGGAGCTGCTTCCAGTGCAGGAGATGGTGACCCTCTGGCCCAGGGCCCCAGACACGGAGGGCGGCTGAGTCAGCACAGACTGGGCCCAGGACCCTGCAAGGGGAGAGACACAGACAGGGTGATGCTGGGAACTAGAGACAAGAGGAGGAAGCAGGGCCCCACCTGTCCTCCCAGGGCCCTTTCCCCTGTCCCTGCATCCAGTCACCTGTGCAGTGAGCGAGGAGGCTGAGGAGGAGAGGGGACCAGGCCATGGTGGAGGTCATCACCGATCCTGCCTTCTGTGGCCCCACAGATGTGCAGAGCCTCCCCTCATCTCTCCCTTCCCCTCTTCATCCTCTGAGAGAGGGAGGGCCCGGCCATGCAAATGAGATCCCCAGCTCTCTGAACCCTCCCTGGTCCTGGGGCATGTCTCTCTGCCTGTGGATGTCAAGGACATGGGCAGGGGAGGGGCTGTGTGGGGCCAGGAGTGGGGAGGTCCCAGCTGTGAGCCCTGAGCAGAGGGCACAGGCAGGGCCAGGTGGCAGGGCCCAGCTCTGATCACCCCTGACTCTTCAGAAATGGGACTAGAGTGCCCCCTGGTGTCTAGACCCAGACACACCATTGTGTGACATGGTGACCAGGGCCCATCAGACCCATCTCTGCATCGCCCCCCAACTGCTTTGTCCACTGCTCCTTGCATTAGGGCCTGACCAGGTGTTCCTATGTATCACTTCCCCTTAAGTCAGGACTCACTATATGCCCTGCTAAGAGTCTTCAGAATGAGTCTGTTCATGGCTTCCTTCTCTGTTCCTGGGTCAGGACTGGGTGGTGTCTCTAACAAACTCTTCTTAGAGATCAGGGTCCAGAGTAGTGACGGGTCCCCATACACACAGGGTCGCTTCTGTGCAGGATGCTGGGACTTTCCTCGTATGTGCTTTCTCCCTGATTTCCAGAGCTCTCTTTCCTCTGAGGTCCCCACAGCACTGAGGAGACAGGGAATGATTCTCCCCAGATTGTGTGTAGAATCCGTCCTGTGCATTCCTAGAGGGTTACACACGGAGCATCTTTGTCATCTGTCACTGTTTCAAACTGCTTGAAACAACACTTGTCCACACACTGGCCAGGGATTCCCTCCTTGGCTCTGACCTCCCAGCACAGACACGAGTCTGCAGGAGCCCTGCCACGTGAGTGTGTGTGGCCCTGACCTCAGAGCACAGAGGACAAACGTGCTGGAAGTTCTAGGAAGAAAGGAGTGACAGCTGTAGATGCTCTGACAGGGACCTAGTGACAGAGATTATGTGTCAGTCACCACGGAGCCAACGTCATATTTAAGAAGAATGTGTGTTATTTTATACATAATTCCACTCAGTAAGATTGAATTAATGGAACAGGAATGCCTTCTTTTCGCAGGAGAATAGGGTTTTATATACTTTTTCTAAAATCACTTATTTGTACCATGTGTCTGGTCGCCCACGTAGGAAAGGTCAACATGGTGCCCAGTTAAACCCCTTGAGGGGCCTGTTCGTATGAACTCAGAACCATCCTGCTGACAAAACTGCCAAACACAGACAGAGCTTCTAGGACAAAGGATTTGGGGTCAGACCACTCTCTGGGTTGGACACAGCTCTAGTCCCTGCAACTGTGTCCAGCACGTTCAGGATGGAAGCCTTATTCATTCAGTGCCCAATGACTACAGGAATGGATTTTACTACCCAAAGCCTACTGGACACAGAAGATTCTGTCAAATATCCCAAAGCTGAGGGGGGGAGAAGTGGAGATAAGGGGGAGTGTGTCCCTGAGGTCACAGGCCCTGTGGCCCTGGGTTGGGACAGAAGACTTTCCATCAGAGTGCAGCCTGGCTGGAAGTGTCACTGGGCAGTGACTAAAGAGTGACAGCCCAGCCCTGAGAACACAGGGAACATGTGTCACTTGTCCTCAAGGGTTTTGAGTTCTGAGGCTGGGGTCCCAGAATGAACATACTGATCAGCCTCAGCCACTGACTGGATCCCACATGGTCAGGGGCTGAGCTGCCCGTGGGGACAGGGACTCCCCCCTGGGATTCCTGAGCTTCAGCATCATCCCAGAACAGCAGGTGTTCAGAGCCCATCCTGGCTGCCCTGGGGACAGGACCCCAGTCACACTAGATGTCTCCAGTTTTCCTATTGAGGAGCATTCTGCCTTCTGGAAACTGTGACACTGAGGATGGCTGGGTGAGCACAGGTGACCCTGACTTCCGTAAGGACAGAGAAGCTTGGACTCTCCAGGGTCCCAGACACACTATTGACTCAGAAGGAGGACAGGGGTGTGTGTGTGTGTGAGTGTGTGCCTGTGTGTGTGTGTGTCTGTCTGTGTGTCCAAAACTGAGGCTACCTGATTTTTTTTCATTATGTTATGTTAATCACCATACATTACATCATTAGGTTTTTTTTTTTTTTTAAAGATTTTATTTATTTATTTGAGAGAGAGAGAATGAGAGACAGAGAGCATGAGAGGGAGGAGGGTCAGAGGGAGAAGCAGACTCCCCGCCGAGCAGGGAGCCCGATGCGGGACTCGATCCCGGGACTCCAGGATCATGACCTGAGCCGAAGGCAGTCGCTCAACCAACTGAGCCACCCAGGCGCCCCACATCATTAGGTTTTGATGTAGTGTTCCATGATTCATTATTTGCCTGTAACACCCAGTGCTCTATGCAGAACGTTCCCTCTTTAATACCGATCACCAGGCTAACCCATCCTCCCACCCCCCTCTCCTCTAGAACCCTCAGTTTGTTTTTCAGAGTCCATCACCTCTCATGGTTTATCTCCTCCTCCAATTTCCCCCCCTTCATTCTTCCCCTCCTGCTATCTTCTTCTTCTTCTTCTTTATTTTTTAACATATATTGTATTATTTGTTTCAGAGGTACAGGTTTGTGATTCAACAGTCTTACACAATTCACAGCGCTCACCATAGCACATACCCTCCCCAATGTCTATCACCCAGTCACCCCACCCCTCCCACCCCACCCCCCACTCCAGCAACCCTCAGTTTGTTTCCTGAGATTAAGAATTCCTCATATCAGTGAGGTCATATGATACATGTAAAGACATGATTGACTTATTTCGCTCAGCATAACACCTCCAGTTCCATCCACGTCATTGCAAATGGCAAGATTTCATTCCTCTTGATGGCTGCATAATATTCCATTATATATATATACCACATCTTCTTTATCCATTCATCAGTCGATGGACATCTTGGCTCTTTCCACACTTTGGCTATTGTGGACATTGCTGCTATAAACAACGCTGACCCCTGTCCCGCTTATGACTTTGAAACACCCTGAGGGATGTTTCTCCATGGGGATTCTCTTTATATACTTCCAGGGTCCTGACCCTGCATTTAGAGGTAAGGATCTCAAAGATTTTTACTGGAAAAGGACTTATTTAGGCCGGAGGGCTCATGTGAGAGCAAATCTGTTCACCATTCACTGAATCAGGAGTGCAGGTCCTGTTGAGTGACAAGAAATCTGTCAATTTTTTATCTCTGCAGACACAAGACCTACAACTGTGCGGTTTTCAGGAGTCTGGAAGCACAGGGTGGGGGGGGAGCATGCAGCCCCCTCCTTTTTGCCCTGACATCCCAGCCAGAACCACAGTCCCCCGTGTCCCCAGGGGTCTACCAGGGAGTGAGAACAAGATATTGCTGATGGTTTTGTGCATGTCTGAATAAACACTTCAGCCCTGGGCTTTAAGTAGCATAGAAAAATGGTTCTATAGTGAATCCTCTGTCCAAGGGATTGGACCATAAGAAAAATAATGACATATCTTAAAATATGCAGGCCATCCTTTGTCTCTGGATTCCTCTAAGACTCCCCATGGCATCAGTTAATTCTGAAGGGTGTAAAAATCAAAAGGCCCATGTGCAAATACCTAAAGGTATATAAATACATCCTTTTCAGGAAATGTAATAACTTTATTTTGATATTAAAGAGAATGACTGGGGGATGCGTGGGGGACACAGTTGATTGGGGGTCTGACTATTGGTTTGGCTCTGCTCCTAATGTCAGGGTCCTGAGGGGCACCCGGGTGTCTCAGGCAGTTAAACCTCTGCCTTCGGCTCAGGTCATGATCTCAGGGTCCTGAGCTCTAGCCCCGCATAGAGTTCCACACTGAGCGCAGAGTCTGCTTAAGACTCTCTCTCTCCCTCTACTTCTCCCTGCTGTGCCCTCTCTCTCTCTCTCAAATAAATAAAGAAACCTCTAAAATAAATAAAGAGACTGACTGGGAGAGTTGAGAACAGAAAAATGGAGTCTGGGTCTGAAAGCAAGAAGGAGAATGTGAAGGGTTGCGTGCACCTATATTTTCTGGTCATTCTCCTGCCTAGAAATGGGCCCTGGAGACGGGAAACTACAGCAAGGTCATTTCCAGTTTTCTCTGAAATCCTGATGTGGAGACAGAGCTCAGACTAAAGAGTCAGAGGGAGAGACTGAAACCTGAGGGACGCGGGAGCCTAGAGGAGAAGAGGAGGAGGGTGTGGGTGCTGTTCTCAGGGAGAGTCTGTAGGATCTGGTCCAAGTTCACGTGTAGCTGGTTCACAGAGAGGAGACTGTGTCTGTGACCAGGGTTATTGTCAACGTATCAGCTGTGGAAACATCAGTCGTGACACAAGGTCACACTTTATGGAATAAGATGATAGAACGGATTGTGGAGGAATGTTCGCTGGGCAGTATGTTCAGCCGTAGACACAGAATTCATTCCTGTCCATCTTCTCCAGATTGAGTGGGGATGTGCGGTGGGCTCGGATATCTCACGTGTCTGTGTCTTCCTCGGATGCCCCCATTTTATGTCACTTTGCGTGCATTACATGACTCTTCCCCTTTCCCTGTTGAAGGATAGATCGTCGTGCAGAAGAGACCAAACCGCTATGTCTCTCCAGGTAAGTTTCTTACTGAAAAGCGGCTCAGAAACAAGATCCGTGGGTCCAGAGGTTTTAGACCCACTTCCTCCTTATCTGAGACGCTGTGAGGAGCGGTAGCTGCTCCCACCGCCGGGAGCTGGAGCCCAGTGATAGTCCGCCTCGGCCTCAGCCTGCAGCCCCGAGATGCGCAGAAGCCCCGCATTGGCCGAGGCGTCTTTGGAGCCCGAGAGGCGGCTGGGGACCCCGGAGCCCTGGTGCTTACCGGAGTCTGAGGAGTAGTACAGCAGACCCCGGGGAGGGCTCCCTGGCTGCTGCTGGATCCAGTAGATGTTCGAGCCGCCAACACTGATGTCCCTGCTCAGGTGAAGGTGAGTCTGTCTGTCGTTCCCAGAAATGCCGAGAGGGAGGGCGGCTGGGTCAGCACGGGCTGGGACAGGGAGCCTGCAAACACACACACTCATAGGATATTGGATAGGTTCAATGTAAATTTCCTCTAGACTCGGAAGCAGAGGGGTGATGCAGGCTGTTCCCCGAGGCCTGTCCCTACCTGTGCAGTAAAAGAGCATCCCCAGGAAGACAGGAGTCCAGGCCATGGTGACACAGACCCAGGTTCCCCAGTGGGCTGGGCTGCCCTAGGCCTCCTTTTCTCCTCCAGCCTCTGCCACATGAGGGGCTCTATATGCAAATACGGTCCATCCAGTGAGTCCCTGCCCCTCAATTTCCCTGAGCCCTGGTGCTGGAACTCAATTCACATCACATGCTGAGGAGGGCGGAGGTTGCCTTCAGCCCTGGGTCCCGCCCTGGGAAGAAGCACCTGCTGAGACCACACACAGGCCCCTGGGGACAGTCTCCCAGGCCAGAGGGGACACAGTTGCTGAGTCCCATCAGGGAGCACAGGGCCCAGCCCTCAGGCCCAGACTTCTTTGAATGCTTCTCACTAAAGAGTTGCTTTTTTGGTACAAGGCAGTCCCACAGCGCCACCTGCTGGTCCAGGGCACACATGTCACCACGCTCCAAGCCCTGAGAGTCCAGCTGGGGTCTGCATATCACTGGGTCTAATTTCCAGATACGATGGTCCTTCAGGCCTGCTGATGATATTGTTGAGTCTCACTCTCAGAAAGAGTCCTGGTCTATGGGAATGTAAACCCATACATATATTATGTGATATTTAATTAAAGGAACATCTCTTTTGCATGGAGGTCAGAGACCAGTAGGGGGAGCTCTCGTGCCCACCGCTCCTCCGATGCAGACCCAGCAGGAGGACAGACTCTGCAAGTGTGCAGGCCTGTAACTAGTCCCTTCCTACCTCAGGAAGAGGAAGACTTCTTCCTGCCCTGGCAACAGCCCAGCCAATGAGAAATTGTCACAGCGCCACCAATGACAAGCCCTGTAATTAGAATTCCCTTTTACTCCCATGGACTTTTTGTCCCTCACACACTCACCCTTTGCTCCATAAAAGAGCTTCCTTATCCTTTGTTCTCCGCACTTCCTGTGGTTTTGCCATACCTTACCTGTCCTGGATTTCAAGTTTTTGCTTTTCTTCAATACACCCATTATCACTGTGGAAAATAAATGGCACTTTTGTATTTAACATACAGAAAACAACTGAAGTGGCCAGTGACCCCCGCAGGAGATTCTAGAAAAAGCTGAAGGACCCGTATGTGCAACACCTGATGTCCCACACCAGGGGACAGTGGATCTGGTTTTGTTTGTTTGCTTGTTTGAATGTCCTGCAAGGGTTCTTCAGGGCATCAGTATAGAATGGACTTATTCTAGGATATAAAAATGTTCAGTGATATGTTCAAAAGATTACAGTTTGGTAAAATTCACTAGATATGTAATTGTCATAACATCTGTAGATTCAGTTCATTTGGTAATAAAGGAAAATTAATAAATTTTATAGACTTAACACTGGTGAATAACATGAGATTTTTCTCTAAAAATTTAGGTATATCTAAGTAAAGTGGGTGTTTTGTGCATATCTGTGTCATATATTTCTTGTTGGGATTTTCCCCCAGACTTTACGAATTGCAAATAAGCAAATACTATAATAACATCATAAATATGATCAACTTAAATATGATAAAATAATAAAATAACATAAGATCATTTTCCCACTGTAAATTCCTGTTGATTATGTACTGCTTCCTAGCAAGATCAGTATTTTAAAGTCCTACTGCAGATATTTTGACTGCCTCTTTAGACCAGAGTAGAAATTCACATTTGGTCAAACTCCCCTTCATATACACTTGTATCAACTCAGCAAATGTCCCCAGACTTGTGGCTGGATCTTTTGTAAATGATCCAGGATCTTCAGTAAAGAATGCAAGGTCTTTAGTAAAGAATGCAGTAAATAAACCCCTGTTGCCCTCAGGTCCTCTCTCCTCATAGCATTCCCACAGAACTTTCACACAGTCAACCAATGGCTTAAATCCTTCAGTTGTTCCTAACTTCTTTTGCATAAACTATATCACATTAGCCCCACTGAGATGCCCTTTCGTGTGGTGGTCACGCCTAGCTGCACACCCACCTGCGGCCCCTGTCCTGGTCCTCAGTGCCCTGGCCTCATCACTCTTCTGTCCTTGGACCCCCCTGAGCTCCTGCCCCTCCCATGGCCCCCACACCAGCTTCTCTGTCTGTTGGCAGTAGCTGGGCTTCATCCCCTGGTCCGAGTGAGGACACACATGTTGGCACATTGGACTATCACGTAATAGCAGGACTCACACACATCATGCCTGGTAGGAACAGACACATATGTACTGTGGACGTATCTGATGTTGCACAAAATCCTACAGAATGGACACTGCACCCATCTCCCACCACAGCCATCATCAATAAGGGTGAGATATTTGATTAGAACAATTCCCAAGCAGCACATAGGTAATCAGTCGTATATTGCCTGCCTTCATCTGCTTCTCCCTGGCAGAACCATCTCTCCTGTGAACAGGGAGCCCACACACCCGTCATTCCTGCATCATGAGGTTTTCTGCCAGGACCTTTGTGGGATTTGGGGCTGAGGAGTTCATACTGGACTTCCACGGACCACAGAGTTGATTTTGAGCTCTGTATTTAACACATTTGGACAACTGATCATCTCACAGTCCCTTAGTCAAGTGAGCTGTTAGCAGGAATTCATCCAACTAAATCCTATTCTTCAGTTTCTTTGAAATTTCATGTGTCTCCTCTCCTTAGCATTTACTCCACCATCTACCTGCTCCCTGTGATTTCTTTACCCAAGACTAGAGGCCATCTAGTCCTTCTTCTCTGTATATACATACAATTATTCACCCTTATAAAAGGAGGAAGTTATATCTAGAGGACACTATGCGAAGTGGGATAAACCAGGCCCTGAGGGCAAATCCTACCTGATTACCCTCACAGTGAAACTCCCAGAAGCAGAGAAGAGAAGGGTGGTTGCCAGGACTAGGGTAGGGGAAATGGGAAATATTTGTTCAGTGAGTATAAAATTTTAGTTTTGCAGCATAACTAAGCCTCAGAGAATTGTGATACAACATAGCCTCTCTAGCTTATAATATAATATTGTGTGCTTTAAGATATGTTAAGGAAATAGATCCCATGTCATGTGGTGAGGGAGAGAGGAGCCCTAGTCCTGATGCAGGGAGTCTATTTTTGGTGCTGAGGTGAATACAATCATTGCTTTCAGAACAAATTAGATAATTGATTTGACTCTTTTCAAAAAGTGTCAAGCATATACAGAATTGTTTGGAGATAGAAAAGTGGGGGTCACTACTTGGCAAAAGAAGGTGAGGGCCATCCATGAGTCCTTGTTGTCATTCAACAAATGGGGTGGAGGGGGCATCAAGAGGGAAGCAGAGTCACTGGGGGAGAACGTGTGGAGTGAGAAGACTGGGGAAGCCACATCACTGAGGGGCACGTGGAAGAGACTCAAACCTAGCTGAGAGGGTGAGAGCGCCCCGCTTTTATCTGTCCATTAATTGTTCACCTATGATCACAAGTGATTTCTTTCTACATCTGCTTTGGTGTCAAGGTGACAAGGCAGGAGGCTGGGTGGGAGGACTAGCACCTCCTCTATTCAAGTGAGGACGGGCAGGAGAATATTGGTGAACATGAAAGAAAGTACATTTTTCTCTCTCCCTTTCCCTGCTGATTTCTTCATTTCTTTAAATCCCTGTTCCTCCTCACTTATTACAATCATGGATCCCATTATCATCATTGTAATCCATCCTTTATAACTGCACCATGGTTAGTCCACTCACCTCACTAACCCACCCACCCGTCCAATCCGCCATGTTGCTTTCTCTCCACTTGAACCTCCAGCTGAGTGTGGCTGCAGGTGCACGTGGCCATGCTGACTGCTCCCCTGTGGATGCGTGAGACCCCCTCTAGGGTGTCCCTAGTTCAGACACTGTGTGAGCCTGCATTTCTCACATCCTTCTGTGTAAAGCATGGTTATGTCCTTTCTTTTCTGCAATATGTGGCCAAGCTTCTCTCAATTTCCTTAAAGTTATGTTGTATCTTCCATCCAGACTCCAAACAGGAAAATAGAAGCTGGAAGATGAGCTGCATGAAATCACCTACTACCTGTTGACATATTTGTAGTTAGTTTCCTTATTCAAGACACAAATCAGATGTTCACCATGTTTTCAAATGTGCTTTCATGGGGCACCTGGGTGGCTCAGATGCTTAAGCATCTGCCTTTGGCTCAGGTCATAATCCCGGGGTCCTGGGATGGAGCCCCACGTCAGGCTCCCAGCTTGGCAGAGAGTCTGCTTCTCCTTCTCCTTCTGCCTCTCCACCAGCTGTGCTCTCTCTCTTTCTCACTCAAGTGATTAAATAAAATCTTTAAAAAAAACAAAACAAAAAAAATAAAACAAATGTGCTTTCATATTCTTCAGGAAACTTTAGGATTTCCTATAACATACAGATTGCACACATCTCAGGATGTTTCCTCTCAGTGTAACAGCACTCCCACTGGTCTTTAGGGTGAGCTTGTTTCAAGCTATGCACTCCGGGTTTGCTGACCTAAGTCCCTTGGTCCATAGCAGATCTACCTGAATTTCCTTGACATTTGTAGACTGCGGGCTTGAAGGGGTTAACGCCTGACCACATTGGAAGCCGCTGTCAAGGGTGCCAGCAAGTCTGTTCGGGGTCATGTCCACACAGGACTGACAGCCTGAGCACCTGCTTCTCCTGCACAGAGCCCCCGGCCTCGCCTGCACCTCCCCCTGGAACACCCTCGGGCGGCACCTGGACGGGGAAGGTGGGCTTTGAGGTGTTTGTCCCCCATCTTCGCAGGGTGCTGGCTTCCTGAAAAAAGCACCTTCTTTTGCCACCATTTGCCTCTTGAGTATTGATTTTCCAGTGGTGAACAACCCAGCATGAGTTCAGAACCGGTCGTCTGTCCAGTAACATGAGCATTTTTATTGGTTGGCAATATTACTAGTGTCATTTTCATTAAGTTTAACTTACGAAAATAATTATTATTATAATTACTACTGAAATAATGGAAACTTTATTTTAGATATTTCTAAAGGTTTTACTATTTATCTTATCATTGCAATATTTTTAAACTAAATGCCCTGACCTTTCTGTAAGCAGAAAAATTAGGGATCCCTGTAAAAAGAAAAAAAAAAGTGAGAGACAAGTTTCCTGACCCAAAAGCAGTCATCTTAAGCCCCCAGTTTTTTTCCATTATCTGTGCCCTGCAGGATCTACTTGCCCAACACACATGTTCCCAAACCTCCTAGGAAGTGTTTGAACAAAGAAATGCAACAAGCACAGTAGGTAAGGATTTTAAGAGAACAAAGGGAATGCAAAATCTGCAGTCTCTACCAGACCAGGACATAGTGTAACCACATCAGAGACAATAACTCGGTGGTAAACTCCCAGGGCTGTGTCAAAAGTGAAGACTAACCAAACGCAATTCTTGAGTTCTTTTTACAGGATGAAACCATTCCCCGCAGGGTTACTGAGGTTAAAATTGTCACCAGCAAGACCCCCACGGACACCGCTTCTTCTTCACACGAATGTTAACCTTACATTTCAGAGGCAAACAGCACGAATGGTCCCACAGCCGTGATGGATTTCAGCTCCTGCACCAACTCGTCCTGCGCAGAAGGACCATGGCGTGTCCTCCAGTGACTCTGCCTCTTATAATGTTAACTCTCGGCCCTGGGAGGAGCATAAGCTTCAGGAACCCCCCACAGGACACAGCACAGCTAGTGTTCTCAGTCCCCCTGCACGACCTTGTGCCCACCTTTACCTGGGATGACAGAACTCCCCTTTGTGACCGGTCATCCTAACCCTGAATAATGGCACCCGCTCACCCCCCTCAGGGAGCCACAGCTTGGGAAATTCTTCCCCTGATCCCCTTGTTTGCTGCAGATCAAGTTTCCTCTGTGTGATGTCACCTGGGGTAGCCTCTCCCTGTACCTCCCCAAGCACACCCCTCAGGGTCGTTCCGGGACCCCTGTACCTAATGTATTTCATCCCGTCACCGGAAAACCTGCCTCCTTCTCCCTACTGTCTTCCTGTGATTTTAGCCCCATTTATTGAATGTATTTGTAAGAAATTGCAGAGAAATATTGATTGAAAAATGTCATAGCAATTATCTATGTCCAATCATTTTCCCATTTATATCTATGTTAGATGCAAGTAAAAAAGGAAATAAAGTAATTAATTTTATAAGTATCTGTATTTAACAGTGGTCTTCATTATGATTCTTTTTTTCCCTTAAACAAATTTTTCATGAAAAAATCTGAGTAGCTGAGGTGATAGTCATCAAGAAAATTTGAAAAATCCATTATGTCTCTTAAAAACACCTGCACAATTAAGAAGACAGAGGAAAGTATGCAAGACTCACACCCTATTAACACGTGAGACAGATTATGTACCAACTTCACACAACCCGTATGAAAGTAAATTAACAAATAAGTAGAACACTAATGACTGAATCCAGACTCCCTGGCTCCCAGGCTCAGACCACAAGCCATGAGCTTCAGTGGAAAGAAAAGTCAGTTCCAGAGAAGTCTGTGGGAGACAGTAGGGGAAGGAGCAGCGGCCTGAACCACCATCCGAGGAGAGAGTCCCTGAGTGTGAAGCCACAGGACAGCAGGGGGAGACCCGAGCCCTGACCACAGGACGGGCATCCAGGGCGAGCAGGAGGGACACAGGGGGACTCAGAGGCTGTGCTGTGGGCAGATGGGGCGAGAACGTGAGGAGGGGAGCCCTGGGAACACCTCAGCGATGGGGAAAGAGGGGGAAGGAGACATTTAGCGTCTGCCAGGCACAGGGGACTAGGGAAAAGGGAAAGGACGCACAGCCGACCTCCCACCACAAGTAAAGCAAAAATGCATGAGACAAAAACTTGAAAAATGGTCTAATTAACACATAATATAATTTTCATAACACAATAAACAACCACTGGCTAATGCATTGAACAAAATGGGAGCACGCACAAATGTACAGATTACAAAGTGACAAGAAGACCAATATGGCAAAATAAATTAGGCTCATTTCGACGTCCTATGCATTAAAATTAGAACCTTACGGATGGATTAGCAAGGCCTCTGCGCAAGGGTGTGGTGTACATACCTGAAGCGATCCGCATATTTCCCGATGGCGGAGCTGACGTCCCCACAGCAATGCACACGCTCCTCAGGCCGGTGAATGGAGCGCTGACCAGGGCACCTGTTCTGGGGTTCAGTCCCTGTGAAATGTGCACAGTAGGGAACTCAGTGCAGACAGGAGGGAATTGGGGGCCACAGAGGGCTGAGTGCAGGGGGACCCTGGCCTGACCGCTGGTGGGAAGGGGGATTTCTCTGCGGGTGATGGAAATGTTGTCATTCCGATCATGGGGGTGGTGGCCAAAGCCCCTAAGCGTATTAAAAGTTACTGCATGTTTATTTATTTTACTTTACCCCAGACCCTGGGGCATGTGCAGGTGGGCTCTACCCGTCACCCAGGTGTTCTCCTGGGACACCTGTGCCGGCTCAGGCCACAGCATAGGCTGTGTGTCTGTCCTTCCTCCTCAAGGACAGGTCTCCCCACAGAGGACTCAATGACTGAGCCACCCAGGCGCCCAGATAAGTGATTTATTTCTGGACCCTCAAATATGTTTAATATACCCTTACGTCTATCTTTAGGCCAGTACCACACTCTTGATTATTGTAGTTTTGTAAGTAAGTTTTAGAGAGTTTTGAAATCTGGAATTGTGAGTTCTTACAGATTTGTTCATCTTCAGGATTCTTCGGATGTTCTGAGTCCCTGTAATTGCACAGAAAATTTAAGATCCTCTTTTCGGAGTGTGCAAACAGGCATTCAGGGGTTCGATAGGGATTGCATTGAATCTGTCCATTGCTAGGGAGAGTATTGCCTTTTTTTTTTTTTTTTTCAAGTAGGCTCCACACCCAACATGGAGCACAAACCCACAGCCCTGAAATCCAGAGTTGTGTGCTTCACCTACCGAGCCATCAAGGTGCTCCACGTATTGGCTTCTTAACAATTTACTTAGTTCTTCATTTTTTGCTAAACTAAATACAATAAAATAATAAAACATTAAGTACTCACCATAGGTTTATCTTCTTTTGTCTTATTACAGGAAAACTATAAAGATAACCATGGGTCCATTACTAAACCTGGTGTGTACATTATTGAAATATGGTACTATGTTCCTAGAAACTGTGAAATGTATTCCTAAATTTGCTAATCTAAAGAATACTGGCATAACAAACAGGTCACAATCATTTACTATACAGCTTTCCCTAGAAACTAAGGTTTCTAAGAGTTAAGAATTCTAATAAATATAATTTAGACTACTAGAAATGATAAAGAAAAAAGCTCTGTGTGCCAGAAAAGTAAGATATGTGTTTTTGGTGAAAAAAGGTATCTGGAATGGGAACACATTTTTTGTTGAGGGAAAAGAAAAATGATTTTGTCCTAAGATAAGGCTGGTTATTTGAAGAAAGAAAATTTAAGTCTAAATTTCAATGTATAAAAGAAAGTTGTAGTTGGTTTTTGGATAGCAACCTGGAAAGGAATTTTATGTGTTGTCAATACTGGTTAAAATTAAGATAAATTTAAATACCAAACTATGTGGATGCAATATTGAAATTCTGTTTTAACTTGGTTAAAAAGTAAACATTTTTCTTGAATTATTGGTCCGCTCTTACAAAAAAAATGGTAAACAAGTTTTTATTCATTTTTAAAATTATGTGCCTAGAAAACATGCGTTCTGTATTTTGCCAAAATATTTCCTATGTTTATCTGGACTTTGATGAATTAAAAATATTTTTTTAATATTTTAAAAAATCCTACATTTTGTTTACAACTCTGTAACTTTCTGTATTTGCCTTTGATTTATGTTTGCGTGGTGTGTCACGGGAATAACCACATTTCATTGTCAACTGCATCGTAATGAACTCTAACTCATCCATAGCCATGGCCACTGTCATGTCTTGTCACGTACAGTTCCCACCTTACTCCGATGTTACTGCAAATGTGTTACATCTTCAAGGATATTCATGGGCAGGACTTCCAAAAATGTAGGTATCCGATACCTTTGAGATAGCAAAACTAAAGAAAAAATTACCAGAACTAAGAGAAAAACTGGATTCAAACAGATCAGAAATTAATAACATGAAACTGAATGGACAGAGGAAGATAATTGTACTTTTTATGAACTCTTGTTTGAAACATTGTTGACTTTTAAAAATGTTTTCTTCCTTCAGATTTAAGGAAGCTTCTCTTAAGCGAACTGATCTATAATGAATTGATGAAATATACCTTTGTGAACAAATGAAACTATTTATCTTTTCTCCATACCTGAGAAAAGCAGGGATTCTACCTCTTCCTCTCCGTGGGGATTTACTTTAAGCGACATTTCTCCTGCCTTTGTTTCCCTCATCAGCAGACTCTGTTACCCGGGCAGCCTGCCCCTGGCACCCAGGAGTTTCTCCTCAATAGGAGAAAACCAAACAGTGTCTTCCTGCTTAGGAGAGGCTGAAGGGGCTGAATTTAAGAGAATTTGGAATATTTTGTAGCCAATGTTCCTTGAGATTAGTTCAGACTACAGTGTAGACCAAACAAAGGAAGGAGCTGACTTGGCCAAGGAGGGGAAGCTGCACAGGGAGACCCGTTGCTGAGGGACAGCAGGTTTTTGTCTCCCTTCCCCACAGGCCGGGAGCACTGTGTGAGCACTGAGACTATCATCCCATGATGCACAGTAATACTCAGCCTCGTCCTCAGCCTGGAGCCCAGTGATGGTCAGGGTGCCTGAGCTGCCAGAACTGGAGCCAGAGAATCGATCTGGGACCCCTGAGGGTCGGTCGTTATTACTATAGATGACGATTCTGGGGGCCTTTCCTGGGAGCTGTTGGAGCCAGGTAACACCATAGCTCCCGATGTTGGAGCTGCTTCCAGTGCAGGAGATGGTGACCCTCTGGCCCAGAGCCCCAGACACGGAGGGCGGCTGAGTCAGCACAGACTGGGCCCAGGACCCTGCAAGGGGGAGAGACACAGAGAGGGTGATGCTGGGGTCTAGAGAGAAACAGAGGGAGGAGGGCCCCACATGTTCTCCCAGGGCCCCTTCCCCTGTCCCTGCATCCAGTCACCTGTGCAGTGAGCGAGGAGGCTGAGGAGGAGAGGGGACCAGGCCATGGTGGAGGTCATCACCGATCCTGCCTTCTGTGGCCCCACAGCTGAGCAGAGCCTCCCCTCATCTCTCCCTCCCCGTCTTCATCCTCTGAGAGAGGGAGGGCCCGGCCATGCAAATGAGACCCCAGCTCTCTGACCCCTCCCTGGTCCTGGGTCAGGTCCCTCTGCCTGTGGATGTCAAGGACATGGGCAGGGGAGGGGCTGTGTGGGGCCAGGGGTGGGGAGGTCCCAGCTGTGAGCCCTGAGCAGAGGGCACAGGCAGGGCCAGGTGGCAGGGCCCAGCTCTGATCACCCCTGACTCCTCAGAAATGGGACCAGAGTGCCCCCTGGTGTCTAGACCCAGACACACCATTGCGTGACATGGTGACCAGGGCCCATCAGACCCATCTCTGCATCGCCCCCCAACTGTTTTGTCCACTGCTCCTTACATTAGGGCCTGACCAGGTGTTCCTATATATCACTTCCCTTAAGTCAGGACTCCTATATGCCCTGCTAAGAGTCTTCAGAATGAGTCTGTTCATGGCTCCCTTCTCTGCTCCTGCGTCAGGACTGGGTGGTGTCTACACAAACTCCTCTTAGAGATCAGGGTCCAGAGTAGTGACGGGTCCCCATAGACACAGGGTCGCTTCTGTGCAGGATGCTGGGACTTTCCTTGTATGTGCTTTCTCCCTGATTTCCAGAGCTCTCCTTCCTCTGAGGTCCCCACAGCACTGAGGAGACAGGGAATGATTCTCTCCAGATTGTGGGTAGAAACCATCTCCTGCATTCCTAGAGGGTTACACACTGAACATCTTTGTCACCTGTCACTGTTTCAAACTGCTTGAAACAACAGTTGTCCACACACTGGCCAGGGATTCCCTCCCCGGCTCTGTCCTCCCAGCACAGACACGAGTCTGCAGGAGCCCTGCCACGTGAGTGTGTGTGGCCCTGATCTCAGAGCACAAAGGGCAAATGTGCTGGAAGTTCTAGGAAGAAAGGAGTGACAGCTGTAGATGCTCTGACAGGGACCTAGTGACAGAGTTTATGTGTCAGTCACCACGAAGCCAACGTCATATTTAAGAAGAATATGTGTTATTTTATACATAATTCCACTCAGTAACATTGAATTAATGGAACAGGAATGCCTTCTTTTCTCAGGAGAATAGGTTTTTATATACTTTTTCTAAAATCACTTATTTTTACCATGTGTCTTGTCTCCCACGTAGGAAAGGTCAACATGGTGCCCAGTTAAACCCCTTGAGGGGCCTGTTCGGATGAACTCAGAACCATCCTGCTGACAAAACTGCCAAACACAGACAGAGCTTCTAGGACAAAGGATTTGGGGTCAGACTACTCTCTGGGTTGGACACAGCTCTAGTCCCTGCAACTGTGTCCAGCACGTTCAGGATGGAAGCCTTATTCATTCAGTGCCCAATGACTACAGGAATGGATTTTACTACCCATAGCCTACTGGACACAGAAATTTCTGTCAAATATCCCAAAGGTGAGGGGGGGAGAAGTGGAGATAAGGGGGAGTGTGTCCCTGAGGTCACATGCCCTGTTGCCCTGAGTTGGGACAGAAGACTTTCCATCAGAGTGCAGCCTGGCTGGAAGTGTTACTGGGGAGTGACTAAAGAGTGACAGCCCAGCCCTGAGAACACAGGGAACATGTGTCACTTGTCCACAAGGGTTTTGAGTTCTGAGGCTGGGTTCCCAGAATCAACATACTGATCAGCCTCAGCCACTGACTGGATCCCACAAATGGACAGGGGTTGAGCTGCCCATGGGGACAAGGACTCCCCCCTGAGATTCCTGAGATTCAGCCTCATCCCAGGACAGCAGGTGTTCAGAGCCCATCCTGGCTGCCCTGGGGAAAGGATCCCAGTCACACTAGATGTCTCCAGTTTTCCTATTGAGGAGGATTTTGCCTTCTGGAAATTGTGACACTGAGGATGGCTGGGTGATCTCAAGATGACCCTGACTTCTGGAAGGACAGAGAAGCCTGGAATCTGCAGAGTCCCAGGCACACTATTCACTCAGAGGGAGGAGAGGGGTGTGTATGTGTTTGTGTGTGTGTGTGTTTGTCTGTATGTATGTGTCCAAAACTGAGGCTACCTGAGCCCTGTCCCTCTTATGACTTTGAAATACCCTGAGAGATGTTTCTCCATGGGGATTCTCTATATATACTTCCAACATTCTGTCCGTGCATTTAGAGGTAATGATCTCAAAGATTTTTACTGGAAAAGGACTTATTTAGGCCAGGAGGGCTCATGTGAGAGCGAACCTGTTCATCATTCACTGAATGAGGAGTCCAGGTCCTGTTGAGTGACAAGAAATCTGTCAATTTTTTACCTCTGCAGACAGAAGACCTACAAATGTGCGGTTTTCAGGTGTCTGGAAGCACAGGGTGGGGGGGAGCATGCAGAGTTCCACACTGAGCGCAGAGTCTGCTTAAGACTCTCCCTCTCCCTCTGCTACTCCCTGCTGTGCCCTCTCTCTCTCTCTCTCAAAAAAAATAAAGAAACCTCTAAAATAAATAAAGAGACTTACTGGGAGTGTTGAGAACAGAAAAATGGGGCCTGGGGTGAGGGCAGGAAGGAGAATGTGGGGAGTTGCATGCAGCTGTATTTTCTGGTCTCTCTCCTGCCTGGAAATGGACACTGGAGACTGGAAACTACAGCAAGGTCATTTCCAGTTTTCTCTGAAACCCTGATGTGGAGACAGAGCTCAGACTGAAGAGCCAGAGGGAGAGACTGACGCCTGAGGGACGCGGGAGCGAGAGGAGAAGAGGAGGAGGATATGGGGAGTGTTGTCAGGGAGAGTCTGTAGGATCCGGTCCAAGTTCCCGTGTAGCTGGTTCAGAGAGAGGAAACTGTGTCTGTGAGCAGGGTTATTGTCAGTGTATCAGCTGTGGATACATCAGTCGTGACACAAGGTCACACTTTATGGAATAAGATGATAGAACGAATTGTGGAGGAATGTTCGCTGGGCAGTATGTTCAGCCGTAGACACAGAATTCATTCCTGTCCATCTTCTCCAGATTGAGTGGGGGTGTGCGGTTGGGCTCGGATATCTCATGTGTCTGTGTCTTCCTCGGATGCCCCCATTTTATGTCACTTTCTGTGCATTACATGACTCTTCCCCTTTCCCTGTTGAAGGATAGATCGTCGTGCAGAAGAGACCACCCCGCTATGTCTCTCCAGGTAAGTTTCTTCCTGAAAAGCGGCTCAGAAACAAGATCCATGGGTCCAGGGGTTTTAGACCCACTTCCTCCTTATCCGAGACGCTGTGAGGAGCGGTAGCTGCTCCCACCGCCGGGAGCTGTAGCCCAGTGATAGTCCGCCTCGGCCTCAGCCTGCAGCCCCGAGATGCGCAGAAGCCCTGCATTGGCCGAGGCGTCTTTGGAGCCCGAGAAGTGGCTGGGGACCCCGGAGCCCTGCTGCTTATCGGAGTCTGAGGACTAGTACAGCAGACCCCGGGGAGGGCTCCCTGGCTGCTGCTGGATCCAGTAGATGTTCGAGCCGCCAACACTGATGTCCCTGCTCAGGTGAAGGTGAGTCTGTCTGTCGTTCCCAGAGATGCAGAGAGGGAGGGCGGCCGGGTCAGCACGGGCTGGGACAGGGAGCCTGCAAACACACACACTCATAGGATATTGGATGGGTTCAATGTAAATTTTCTCTAGACTCGGAAGCAGAGGGGTGATGCAGGCTGTTCCCCGAGGCCTGTCCCTACCTGTGCAGTAAAAGAGCATCCCCAGGAAGACAGGAGTCCAGGCCATGGTGACACAGACCCAGGTTCCCCAGTGGGCTGGCCTGCCCTAGGCCTCCTTTTCTCCTCCAGCCTCTGCCACATGAGGGGCTCCATATGCAAATACAGTCCATCCAGTGAGTCCCTGCCCCTCACTTTCTCTGAGCCCTGGTGCTGAACTCAGTTCACATCACACACTGAGGAGGATGGAGGTTGGCTTCAGCCCTGGGGCCAGCCCTGGGAGGAAGCACCTGCTGAGACCACACACAGGTCCCCTCGGGACACTCTGCCAGACCAGAGGGGACACAGCTGCTGAGTCCCATCAGGGAGCACAGGGCCCAGCCCTCAGGCCCAGACTTCTTTGAATGGTTCTCACTAATGAGCTGCCTTTTTAGCACAAGGCAGTCCCACAGCGCCACCTGCTGGTCCAGGGCACACATGTCACCAGGGTCCGATCCCTGAGTCCAGCTGGGGTCTGCATATCACTGGGTCTGATTTCTAGATATGATGGTCCTTCAGGCCTGCTGATGATATTGCTGAGTCTCACTGTCAGAAAGAGTCCTGGTCTATGGGAATGTAAACACATACATATATTACGTGATATTTAATTAAAGGAACATCTCTTTTGCATGGAGGTCAGAGACCAGGAGGGGGAGCTCTCGTGCCCACCACTCCTGGATTGCAGACCCAGCAGGAGGTCAGACTTTGCAAGTCCACAGGCCTGTAGCTAGTCCCTTCCTACCTCAGGAAGAGGAAGACTTCTTCCTGCCCTGGCAACAGCCCAGCCAATGAGAAATTGTCACAACGCCACCAGTGACAATCCCCCTAATTAGAATTCCCTTTTATTCCCATGGACTTTTTGTCCCTCCCACACCACCCTTTGCTCCATAAAAGAGATTCCTTATCCTTTGTTCCCTGCTCTTGCCTGTGGTTTTGCCATACCTTACCTGTCCTGGATTTCACGTTTTTGCTTTTCTTCAATAAACCCATTATCACTGGGGAAAATGAATGCCACATTTGTATTTAAGGTACAGAAAACAACTGAAGTGGCCAGTGACCCCTGCAGGAGATTCTAGAAAAAGCTGAAGGACCCTTATGTGTAACACCTGATGTCCCACACCAGGGGACAGTGGATCTGGTTTTGTTTGCTTGCTTGTTTGAATGTCCTGCAAGGGTTCTTCAGGGCATCAGTATAGAATGGACATATTCTAGGATATAAAAATGCTCAGTGATATGTTCAAAAGATTACAGTTTGGTAAAATTCACTAGATATGTAATTGTCATAACATCTGTAGATTCAGTTGATTTGGTAATATAGGAAAATTAATAAATTTTATAGACAACACTAGTGAATAACATGAGATTTTTCTCTAAAAATTTAGATATATCTAAGTAAAGTGGGTGTTTTGTGCATATCTGTGTCATATATTTCTTGTTGGGATTTTTCCCCAGGTTTTACCAATTGCAAATAAGCAAATAATATAATAACATCATAAATATGATCAACTTAAATATGATAAAATAATAAAATAAAATAAGATCATTTTCCTACCGTAAATTCTTGTTGATTATGTCCTGCTTCCTAGCAAGATCACTATTTTAAAGTCCTACTGCAGATATTATGACTGCCTCTTTAGACCAGAGTAGAAACTCACATTTGCTCAAACTCCCCTTCATATCCACTTGTATCAACTCAGCAAATGTCCCCAGACTTGTTGCTGGATCTTTTGGAAATGATCTAGGATCTTCAGTAAAGAATGCAAGGTCTTTAGGAAAGAATGCAGTAAATAAACCCCTGTTGCCCTCAGGTCCTCTCTCCTCATAGCATTCACACAGAACTTTCACACAGTCAACCAATGGCTTAAATCCTTCAGTTGTTCCTAACTTCTTTTGCATAAACTATATCACATTAGCCCCACTGAGATGCCCTTTCGTGTGGTGGTCACGCCTAGCTGCACACCCACCTGCGGCCCCTGTCCTGGTCCTCAGTGCCCTGGCCTCATCACTCTTCTGTCCTTGGACCCCCCTGAGCTCCTGCCCTTCCCATGGCCCCCACACCAGCTTCTCTGTCTGTTGGCAGTAGCTGGGCTTCATCCCCTGGTCCGAGTGAGGGCACACATGTTGGCAGATTGGACTATCACGTAATACCAGGACTCACACACATCATGCCTGGTAGGAACAGACACATATGTACTGTGGACGTATCTGATGTTGCACAAAATCATACAGAATGGACACTGCACCCATCCCCCACCACAGCCATCATCAATACGAGTGAGATATTTGATTAGAACAATTTCCAAGCAGCACAGAAGTAATCGGTCGTATATTGCCTTCCTTCATCTGCTTCTCCCTGGAAGAACCATCTCTCCTGTGAACACGGAGCCCACACACCCGTCATTCCTGCATCATGAGGTTTTCTGCCAGGACCTTTGTGGGATTTGGGGCTGAGGAGTTGAGACTGGACTTCCACGGACCACAGAGCTGATTTTGAGCTCGGTATTTAACACATTTGGACAAGTGATCATCTCACAGTCCCTTAGGCAAGTGAGCTGTTAGCAGGAATTCATCCAACTAAATCATATTCTTCAGTTTCTTTGAAATTTGATGTGTCTCCTCTCCTTAGCATTTACTCCACATCTACCTGCTCCCTGTGATTTCTTTACCCAAGACTAAATGTGCATGACAAAAGTTCAGGGATGCTTGCCAGAAGGTAATATATGTTGATGGGATGGGGACTATTGAAGTGAATTCCTAGGTGAGGAGGTTGCCAAAGTCCATCCCTCCTCCCCCAGATGTGTGGGTCTGGCCCACCTCTCAGCTCCCCATGTGAGGAAAGAACTGAATGAGGACACTCAGGAAGACACATGGATCTTCAACTAGAACAATGGTTCCCTAGGGATGAGGCATCATCTCCATATGGGGTAGTTGTCTATGACCATACATCTATTCCACATATATGTCCCATCTCTGCTTCTGGTCAAGGACAAAGGTAGGTATGAGAAGGGCTAGGTGGAAACAGAAATAAGGAACAGATTCTCAGAAGGTTTATAGAAGAATGTGGTCCAGGGAAGGGCTGTGCCTCGTGCAGTTGACAAATGGGGAGAGAGGTCCCTCAAGGAATTCCAGGTGAAGGTAGGATTCTCCCCACCTCCTCTGGGAAGGACAGTGTAATAGAGTGGGGGAGGGAACTGGTGAATTACTCTTTGGGGCAGGATATCGGAGTTTTAGGATTGCCTTGGCGCAGGGAGAAAGTGAAACAAGGAAGAGTAGGAGAAGTGAAGAGCATCTAATGCAGACAGAAAGGACACCCTGTGTTGAATTCGTTGCCAGTTCCCAGCACAGAGCCCCTGCCCCTCCAGAGGGGAGCTGTCTGAGGAAACTGCGGGATGTGTCGGAATGACTGACTGAGGGCATGAGGAAGCTGGACAGGCACAGAGAACTTGCAGGATTGATCCAGTCACTAGGACACCTGGGTGGCTCAGTCAGTTAAACGTCTGCTTTCTCTTCAGGTCATGATCCCAGGGTTCTGGGATCAAGCCCTCTGCCCCTGCCGCTGATCATGCTTCTCTCTCTCTCACACTCTTTCTCTCTCTCTTTCAAATAAATAAATAAAATCTCTTTTAGATAAAGAATAAATAGAGAATATTATAAGGAACTATTCCACAAAAAGGCATGAGATGAGATTAGCTTCACAAGAAAAAATAACAAACTTTCAGAGAGCAGAAAATTTTATTTGTTTGCTTCATATATATGTTATTGAAAAGCACTGAAAAACAATGGAAAATATAAATTCATTTTTTTTTTACACTTTTAAGTAGGATCCATGCCCAATGGGGGCTTGAACTCACGACTCTGAGACCTAGAGCTGCATGCTCAACTGACTAAGCCAGCGAGGTGCCCCCAGAAAAGTTAAATTCTTATAGAAAGAAAATGTAATACTGATACAGACATCTGAAATATATTATAAGGGAAAGGAAATTTGCAGATCAGTATTAAGACATATTTTACGAATGATCTAAATACCATATCAACAGTGTGACTCCGATCTCACATCCATATGTTCATACACCATGACCGTATGTGATTTACTGCAGGCATACAAGTTGAATTCCACAGTAAAACGTTATTTTATATAAGATATCCTATTAATAAAGCAATAGATGAAAATCACATTATCTCACTAGAACTTGACAGACTCTTTGAGCAAATGGAAAGCAAAGTCCTAACAAAAACTACGTAAAATAGAAACAGACAGACACATTTGACCCATGGTAACACACTCTCTCCCACACACCTAGAACTCAGTCCCCCAGACAGGAAGTTAGCTACTGTGGTGAGGGGGGAGGACCTTTCTGCAAGATCAGGAACAGGCATAAGTGGCCTTAACTCCATGATTATTCAATGTCTTTCTGCAAGTAATAGACAATGAAAGTGAACAAGAATAATCTCTGGTTGGCTCTCAGCATTGATGGGAATAAAAAGGGAGTCATCCTAAAAGACCCAAATATATGATTCCTCAATACTCCCCTGTTGGTGCAGCAGGGACAGAAGAAATCAGCCCAATGAGCAGAAAGAACAGACATTCCTATGGAAGACTAATAGGATTACATGGGTCTGGAAACTTGTAGAAATAGGTAAATGATCAAGAATGGAGACCCCAGATTCCTCACAGTTCAGGGGGGAGATGAGCACCCTGGACCTGCCACCCCCAGTCCATGAATCTTAGTGTAGAGACCCTGTGTCTCAACCTGATGGGGGAGATGACCTTTCTGTGTCCTTGGGAGACCCTTTGTCTAGGGAGAGGCTGCTGTGAGTGAAGGTGGGGACAGGAGGAAAGGAGGAGCCCTCACCCCCAGCACACGCCCTTGCATGGACTTGGCCCCATGATGGCGGCAGCAGGAGCACCAGAAGCGGAAGGCACAGGAAGAGCCTGAGCAGCCGCTGGGCCTCCCCCTCCTGGCTGATGAGACAGGGGCTCTGGTCCCAATTTCCACAGGCCTGGAGTCTGTGTGAGCCCTGAGATGCTGTCCCAGGAGGGGCAGTGAGGAGCAGACTGTCCTCAGACCTCAGCCCAGTGATGGTCAGGGAGCCAGAGCTGTAAGACATGGAAGCAAAGAAAGGATCAGGGTCCCCAGAGGGACTCACATCATAACAGTTGTGGATTTGGGACCCCATACATGGGAGCTGTTGGTACTGGACACATATAGGACACTCCCGACATGTCGGGACTCGCACGCAGCTAGACTGTGTTTTGCTGGTTCTTCCCCAGCTCATGATGGACTCTGTCCACCGGCCATCCTGCCATGGTACCCAGAAATTTTTGCTCAATTTGAGAAAATGACAAAATCTGTGGATGCCAAGGACAGGGTTCAGGAACAAATTTAAAAGAATTTGAAATGAACCCACTCCACCCACTGTTCCCAAGCCACCCCACCTCTAACCTCTCCTTCCCACTCCCATTCTCAGTCCCTGCTTCCCCCAGGACATGAGGACTCTTACTTTCCTCCCTATCAACCCCTTGCCCAGAACTCCTCGTCTGACTGGGACAGAGTCCACAACCCCTGCCACATCCCACCTACATGCTCCCTCCTGTTCCTTCATTGTCTGTGCAGAACGGGGATGCCATTATGACACATGAGATTCTGGAGTTCCCTGTGAACCCCTCCAATGCTCCCACTCCACCCCACCAACTTCACCCCTCCTCATGATCCTGAGACACAACTTTCCATGACAACATGTTTAGCTTGTGTCCTCTCTCTTCCCCCACACACTGTCAGGTCCCTGAGCCTGCAGACCCTTCCTGTCATGTCCACGTATGTCCTACATCGCTAGACTAACGTGGTAGGTGCTCAGTAAGTGGTATGAACGCACACTCACTGGACAGTGCTCTATCCTCCATCAGACACAGGTGGACTCCCTGTCTCTGGTTCTGTCCTGACCTGTCACCGTGATATGGGATTGTCAAGCCCAGTGGTCAAGAAAGAATTCTTGAGACATTTAAAGTTGAAAAAAGATGATTTTACTATAGCCCGGGGACAGGACCCATGGGCAGAAAGCTCACTGGCATTGTGAGGAGTGACTGATTATATACTTTTTAATTAGTGGAGGTGAGGGATAGTGTAAATCTCTAAGGAATTTGGAAGCAAGGCTTTCAGGAATCGAGGGGCTAGCTGCTATGAAGACGAGGTTACTTCAGTCTTTAATAAAACACACACAGGAAGGCGCTAAGGCAGCCATGAGGTCCTTGAGGAAGGTCATACTCTGCATGGGTCAGGTATCTACCAAGGGCTGCAGCTGTAGGAGATTTACTTTAAGCGACATTTCTCCTGCCTTTGTTTCCCTCATCAGCAGACTCTGTTACCCGGGCAGCCTGCCCCTGGCACCCAGGAGTTTCTCCTCAATAGGAGAAAACCAAACAATGTCTTCCTGCTTAGGAGAGGCTGGAGGGGCTGAATTTAAGAGAATTTGGAATACTTTATAGCCAATGTTCCTTGAGATTAGTTCAGACTACAGATTAGACCAAACAAAGGAAGGAGCTGACTTGACCATGGAGGGGGAGCTGCACAGGGAGACCTGTTGCTGAGGGACAGCAGGGTTTTTTTTTTGTTTTGTTTGTTTTTAAAAATTTTATTTATTTATTTGACAGAGACACAGCGAGAGAGGGAACACAAGCAGGGGGAGTGGAGAGGGAGAAGCAGGCTTCCCGCCAAGCAGAGAGCCCGATCCGGGGCTCGATCCCAGGACCTGGCATCATGACCTGAGCCGAAGGCAGACACTTAATGACTGAGCCACCCAGGCGCCCCGGACAGCAGGTTTTTGTCTCACTTCCCCGCAGGCCGGGAGCACTGTGTGAGCACTAAGACTGCTGTCCCCTGCTGAGCAGTAATACTCAGCCTCGTCCTCAGCCTGGAGCCCAGTGATGTTCAGGGTGCCTGAGCTGCCAGACTTGGAGCCAGAGAATCGTTCAGAGACCCCTGAGGGTCTGCTATTATCCCAATAGATAACGGTTTTAGGGGCTTTTCCTGGGAGTTGTTGGTACCAGCTCACATAACCTTGCCCGATGTTGGAGCTGCTTCCAGTGCAGGAGATGGTGACCATCTGGCCCAGAGCCCCAGACACGGAGGGCGGCTGAGTCAGCACAGACTGGGCCCAGGACCCTGCAAGGGGGAGAGACACAGACAGGGTGATGCTGGGGTCTAGACACAAGAAGAAGAAGCAGGGCCCCACAAGTCCTCCCAGGGCCACTTCCCTGTCCCTGCATCCAGTCACCTGTGCAGTGAGCGAGGAGGCTGAGGAGAAGAGGGGACCAGGCCATGGTGGAGGTCATCACCGATCCTGCCTTCTGTGACCCCACAGCTGTACGGAGCCCCCCTCATCTCTCCCTTCCCTTCTTCATCTTCTGAGAGTGGGAGGGCCTATTCATGCAAATGAGACCCCAACTCACTGACCCCTCACAGGCCCTGGGTCAGGTCCTCTGCTTCAGCATGTTAGGGGGTTAGGCAGGGGAGGGGCCGTGTGTGCCCAGGGGTGGGGAGGTCCCAGCTGTGAGCCCTGAGCAGAGGGCACAGGCAGGGCCAGGTGGCAGGGCCCAGCTCTGATCACCCCTGACTCCTCAGAAATGGGACCAGAGTGCCCCCTGGTGTCCAGACCCAGACACACCATGGTGTGACTTGGTGACCAGGGCCCACCAGACACATGTCCACACACCCCCAAACTGTTTTGACCACTGTTCCCTGCATTAGGGCCTGACCAGGAGTCCTTATATGTCACCTCCCCTTAAGTGAGATTCACTATATGCCTTAGTAAGACTCTTCAGAGTGAATCTGTCCATGGTTCCCTTTTCTGTTCCTGGGTCAGGACTGAGATGGTATCTCTACACTAACTCTTCTACATCAGGATCCAGAGCAGTGATAGGTCCCCATGGACACAGGACCCCTTCTGTGCAGGATGCTGGGAATTTCCTCTTATGTGCCTTCTCCCTGATTTCCAGAGCTCTCCTTCTTCTGAGGCCGCCACAGCACTGAGGAGATGGGGAGCTCTTCACTCCAGGTTGTGGGTAGAAGCTGTCACGTGTATTCCTAGAGGGTTACACACGGAGCATCTTTGTCACCCGTCACTCTTTCTCCCTGCTTGAAACAACAGGCCTCCACACACTGGACAGGGATTCCCTCCTCAGCTCTGTCCTTCCAGCACAGACACGAGTCTGCAGGAGCCCTGCCACGTGAGTGTGTGCGGCCCTGACCTCAGAGCTCAAAGGGCAAATCTGCTGGAAATTCTGGGAAGAAAAGAGTGGCAGCTGCAGATGTTCTGACAGGGACCTAGTGACAGAGTTTATGTGTCAGTCCCCACGGAGCCAACCTCATACTTAAGATGAACTTGTTATTTTATACATAATTCCATTCAGTAAGATTGATTTAAACTCAATGACAATGTCAGTATGAAGATGCAGGTACAATCAGGAGTGGACTTTCCTCAGATCTGTGCTTAGTGCGGAGAGAATCTGGGTGGAAAGAGTAGTTAAACACATGGATGGGAAAGAGTGGAACAGGAATGGATTCTGTTCTCAGGAGAATAGGGGTTTATATTCTTTTTCTCAAATCACTTATTTGTACCATGTGTCTGGTCTCCCAGGTAGGAAAGGTCAACGTGGTGACCAGTGAAACCCCTTGAGGGGCCTGTTCCTATGAACTCAGAACCATCCTGCTGACAAAATTACCAAACAGAGACAGAGGTTCCAGGACAGAGGGATTTGGGGTCAGACCACTCTCTGGGGCGAGCACAGCTCTAGTCCCTGCAACTGTGTCCAGCATGTTCAGGATGGAACCTTTATTCATTCAGCCACCCATGACTACAGGAATGGATATCTACCACCCAAGGCCAACTGGACCCAGAAGTTTCTGTCAAGGGTCCCACATGTGAGTGGTGGCAAGGTGGAGATAAGGGGGAAGGTGTCCCTGAGGTCACAGGCCCTGTGGCCCTGGGTTGGGACAGAAGACTTTCCATCAGAGTGCAGCCTGGCTGTGGGTGTAACTGGGGTGACTGTGGGAGTGACAGCCTGGGGCTGAGAGCACAGGGAGGGTGTGTCTCATGTCCCCCATGGACCTTGAGCTCTAAGGGAGCAGCACTGAGGCTGGGGTCCCAGAATCAGGGTACCGATCAGCCTCAGGCTCTGAATGGAGCTCAGAGTTGGAGTGGGTTGAGCTGCCCATGTGGACAGAGAGTCCCCCTGGGATTCCTGAGCATCAGCCTCATCCCAGGACAGCAGGTGTTCAGAGCCCATCCTGGCTGCCCTGGTGACAGGACCCCAGTCACACTAGATGTCTCCAGTTTTCCTATTGAGGAGGATTCTGCCTTCTGGAAATTGTGACACTGAGGATGGCTAGGTGAGCACAGGTTGACCCTGACTTCTGGAGGGACAGAGAAGCCTGGAATCTGCAGAGTCCCAGACACACAGTCTACCCTATGACCCCTTTTTGGTCATTTTTATTGGTCATTTCTCCACGCGCTCACATCCCGGCCTCGCCTAGAGGAACAAGAGATGCCGAAACATCGACAGTGCTCGTCTCAGGACGATGTGGCTATGCGACATTTTAATTTTTTTTCTTTTTGGTTATCTGTATTTTCTATGTGTTTTACAATGAACATTGTATCTTGTACCAAGTATGAAAAAAGATAATCAGCTTAAAAAGTATACCTCTTGGGTTTTTTTTTTTAATTTTATTATGTTATGTTAGTCACCATACAATACGAAAACAATGGATCGTGGATCACCACATCAAAAACCAATCATGTATTGTATGGTGACTAATTTTTTTTTTAAAGATCTTATTTATTTATTTGACAGAGAGACACAGCGACAGAGGGAACACAAGCAGGGGGAGTGGGAGAGGGAGAAGCTGGCTTCCTGCGGAGCAGGGAGCCTGATGCGGGGCTCGATCCCAGGACCCTGGAATCATGACCTGAGCCGAAGGCAGACGCTTAATGACTGAGCCCTCCAGGCGCCCCTACTTCTTGTTTTGAAAAAAAAAAAAACAACCAACACTACGGAGATGAGCACTTCATCAAGTGAGGCGTTCCTGGGTCATGTGTGTATACAGCACGCCCTGGCGGGGGCGGGGGGGGGCGCTGCCACTGCAGGTCCCAGGGTTGTGGCGACCCCAGGGCTCTGTGAGTCAGGCAGCCGGAGTTAAGCCCCCTTGAGTGTGAAATGGGATGAGGGTGTGCCCACCTCACAGGATCAAAGGCATGGAGGTGCAATTTCTGGCACAAGGTAGGTGCTCAACCAAGTCTGCTTCTTTCTCCATCAGCGGCTCCCAGAGTCAGAGCCTGCAGCTGGTCAGCTTCCTCATGCCTGCTGAAGGAAAAGGATTGGCTTTGCCCAAACTGGGCCCATCCAGGTCCATCCACAGCTGCTGGTCCCTGGTGCTGTTGGCAGCCGCCGCTTAACCAGCTCTGGCTTGGAATCGCTGCCGCCCCTGGAATTTTCCCGTGCTCCCCAGAAAGACCCTGGCTTCTCATCAACACTACCTCTTGACCCTCTTCTCCATATAACCTGCGTCCCCTCTGCCCAGATTGGGTCCCTTCTGCATAAAGAAGGGCTTTCAGTCTTCCTGGGGTTGCTCACTTTTAATAACAATGACAGTAGTGTCTGCCATTTATTGACCCTGCATGGGCCTGGGCTTACATCCTCTCTCTCTCAGCCGCAGCTCTGCAGGGCGTGTGGTAGTGTTCCCATTCCACAGGTGAAGCTCAGAGAGGTGAAGGAACCCCTGCCAGGTCACACAGCTGGTGAGTGGCAGCCCTGTGTGGCTCCCAAGTTTCTCCCCCGTACCACACTGCCTGCTTAGTTAGCTGTCTCCATCCCGGCTTCTACTTCAAAAGGCAGACATTCTCCCACGTGACTCTAATGTGCAGCCAAGTTGGATAACCATTGTGTTTTTTCAAAAGATTTTATTTGTTTGAGGGCGCCTGAGTGGCTCAGTTGGTTAAGCGTCTGCCTTTGGCTCAGGTCACGATCCCCCGGTCCTGGGATCGAGCCCTGCATCGGGCTCCCTGCTCGGCGGGGAGTCTGCTTCTCCCTCTCCCTCTGCTCCTCCCCGCTGCTCATGCTCTCTCTCTTTCTCTCTCTCTCTCTCCCAAATAAATAAAATTTTATTTTAAATTTAAATTATAATAAATTTTATTATAAAATTTTATTTATTTGGGAGAGAGAGGGAGAGAGCACAAGCGAGGGGAGGGGCAAATCTGCTCAGATGTGTCTCTAGGTGTACTGCCTACTTGTTCAACACCCTCTTCAATCTGGGCTTCACTCCCTGTGATTGAAATGCTGACCTCTCAGACCTTCTTTAGTTTGCAAACTGTGCTCTGCCTGTTTCCAGCCTGTGCAGAGTTCCCATAGCCACTCAGATATTATAGATTATGAGACAATTACTTTGTATCAGTTGTAAGAAATGAGGTTTTTGTCTCTCATTGGACATTAAGATCATTTCATAAATGTAGGTTTTGAGATTTAACAGCATAAAGCCCATCACTGAGAGTGATGAAGGAAATGTTCTACAAGTCAATATATAGTTGACAGGAGAGCGTATTCACATTCGATCTCTTTTTTTAATTTAACACAGAACCTTGGGTTACTACCCTTGCTTTCCAAAATTGTTATCCAATTTACTTATGTGTTCTTTTCTACTTTGGCAACTACATATAGTTCCTGGTTGGGTTTGTTGTTGTTGTTGTTTGCCTTTTATAAATACAGGAAAAAGAATAATGTCTTAAATAAAATAAATCAAGGAAAGGCCTAAGGCATTTGAGAGAGTTTTTTTCAGTAGCATGAAGGAAAATGGTTGGCAGCAGGAACTATTTCTCCGACAGAGAGGCTCGGGGCCCTTCTGAAGCTTCCTTCTTATCCAGAACAGCTCCACTATGCCTCGCCATTAGCCTCCCTGCAGCACTCAACATTTAAAAGTTCATCTTCATTTCTTCTTTCCAGCATGCAGCTTCAGCTGGAGAAAGTAATTTGATTTTCTTATCACCCATTCTTTCATTCGTTCACTCAATCAACAACAGAATGTGCTCGGTTTTAGGAATGAGAAAAGAGTAAGAGATGGTTCCTTCAAGCACTTAAGGAGCTTATAAACTAGTGATAGAGGAAGATGCACGAACAAATCAATAAAGAATTAATAGTGCTGTGACTTCATTTGCATTATTTGAATCTTTATGAATATATTACTATACTACACCCTGCTTAAAGTTGAAATAGACATTTAAGACAGGACATTTAATAAATTCACCATAGAGCGTAAGTTAGACTGGAAGTATTTGCATTCTCAAAGAAGCTTATTAATGCAAATGAACCTCTAGTTGTTTAGTTGCTTATAAAATTTTTAGAGGTATGTATATTCCTTGTTCTAACAGGTTAGTAACTTGGGGAGGAGGGTGCTGCAGGTTAAGGTCCTACCTCCGTGTCAGGTCCATCTTGTCGGCTCTTCAGGTCATATTCTCAAACGAGCTACAGGATGGGACAACAAAAACAATTTCTTTCCTTTGATCACCTACATAATTTGCTCCTGGAGGGCTTCCTTAGTGGCTTTCATCATCACTCTCACCACCAGAGGTCAGGGAAATCTTCCAATTCAATCAGGAGCCCTGCAAATGATGCAGAAAAGTACTGTAGCTTAAAAATAATGAACACCATTTATTCAGGGCTTACTATGAGCTCATTGCTTACAATCCTTTTTAATCTTTTAAATCTTCACAGCCAGTCTCTGAAATAGGTATTGATCAATCTCAGGTGTATCCAAAATAAGCCTCTGTGGCAGGTGGTGATATTTTTCAGTCTCTCTCTTATGTCTTTCGGTTCGTCTTGGCACCAAACATAAAGCAGTTCAACATCAGGCCCTTGCCCTAAATAGCTCCCAGTGCCAAGAATTGGCAAATTATTACTTTGGTTTCAGTGGATGGTCAAAAAGGATCATCAAGGTAAACTTTATAGATTTTCTTTGGCTAATCAGACTCATTTCAACATTGAAATCCTGGACTTCAGAGAGGAGAGAACTGGGTGTGGGGAGAAGATGTGAGAGGCTTCTAAGTGGAGGGACCTGAGCATCAGCCTGCCACCTAGAATTAATAATACTTTCAGTGACTTGGGTAGTGATGTCCATAATTTTCGCCAGTATTTGTAGGGTATAGAGTAAAAAAAACTAGTTGTCTGTATTTAATAATTCATTTGCAAGTCTTACTTGATTTTGAAGCTATAGGACCTCAACTGTTTGCTGGGTTTACTGGAGTTTAGTTTTTATTTCTAATAACAAAACATCTTGAAGTCTATGTTGAGATCCTAGGGAGGACCTTTAATTTAAAATCCTAACAGCTTCAGGATCTTTCTGACCTCGAAGAAAGAGAAAATGAAGATGCTCTGGTACCACTTCAGAAGCAGAGCCTGAAATTCTTCTGTGCTTTAGAGGTGGTGTTGCCATCCTATGAGTGCAGGAGTCCTGGAGTTGGCATGGCTGAGGAGCCTTTGGAGAAGCTGGAAGAAGGTCTGTTTATGGTGGGGGTGGGGCTGGAGTGGAGTGGAGGTAGAATCTCTCTTTCTTTCTGAAACTCATCTTTTCAGATATATCATCAAGCCCTCCCCTTGCTAAGCTACTAAAACCCTGGGCAGAGCTTTTCTACCATACAACACAGGTTTTTATCATACACAATACCTAAAAGAACTTAGCTTTACAATTCTAAAACTGACTTTCTGCCAAGAAGTTTAGGAAGAGGGAAGTAATGTTTTTCCCATTTTTGGTTAAGAATCTGCCTTGTGCTAAAAAAAGAAGAAGAAGAAGAAGAAGAAGAAGAAGAATCTGCCTTGTGCTAAAATAGTGTCTAAAATAGTAGACACTTGCCTTGTTTCTGATATGAAGTATCAGCCATAGTCCAGTGGTCTCTATTCCAGGTTTGAACTTACATTGACCCCTACCTAATGTCTTACTGTTTAATCATACTATGATTGAACATTTTTGCTTCCACAGTTTTAACTTCCTATGTCATTATTCCTTAGTTCCTATCTCTGAGATCATAAAGTTTTTTTAAGCACATGGTTGATAACTTCATATATATTTTTTCACAGATAGTTATGATAGTGGTGCCTGAGTGGCTTAGTCGGTTAAGCGTCTGCCTTCAGCTCAGGTCATGATCCCAGGGTCCTGGGATGAAGCCCTATGTCGGACTGCCTTGCTCAGTGGGGAGTCTGCTTCTCCCTCTCCCTCTGCCCCTCCCCCCTGCTCGTGTTCTCTCTCTCAAATAAATAAATAAAATCTTAAAAAAAAACTAGTTATGATAAAAACTGAAGTGTGAGATGAGAAAACTTCTGAGAAAATGCTTTTATTTTCTGCTTTTAGAAATCAAAAGAATGTCTATGGGGCACCTGAGTGGCTCAGTTGGTTAAGGTCTGCCTTCGGCTCAGGTCATGATCCCAGGGTCGTGGGATTGAGCCCCTCATCAGGCTCCCTACTCAGCAGGTTGCTTGCTTCTCCCTCACCCTCTCCGGTTCCCCCTGCTTGTGCACTCTCTCTCTCAGATAAATAAATAAAATATCTTTTAAAAATCAAAAGAATGTCTAATTACTAGGTGCTATCCCAGTTATATACAGCAAGTTTTAGAACAAGAAAAATTTTGATATGCTACTTGTTAACTTTATTTCAGAAAGTGGTAAAATAGCTGTGGAATATAGACCCTGTGAAGAGATTACAGATGCCAGAACCGAAGAGGAGCTACAGGATTTAATTCAAGTATGTGGAGATTAGAGCTCGAGGATTCCACAGCCAGTGTAGCCATAATTTAAAGCAACCGGCAGGATTTGGAAGACTTGGGCACATACAGTTAGCTCTGTCATCCTTTGGGAAATGTAAAACTCTGAAACGGCTTTTGAGTGCAGAGAATTTCTGGGGCTTTTCCTGAAGTCCTGGCCCTTGGCTCTGACCCCTTATTTAAAATTTGGAGAGCAAATTGCATCAGAATACTCCTACTGTTGTGGCCATAGGAGAGGACACAGCCTTTTAGAGCTCCCCTCAAACAGAATCTCAAGGATTTGGGAACAGAGTAACTCTGGCCTTCAGTGAGATTATGCTACAGTGCTTGAAAACCATTATGCCTTTCAAATAAGGTGTATTACCCAGATGTCAGCATCTCATACATATCTTGTATGAAATATTTTGCTGAAGAACTTTTCTGTAAATCACTTATATCAATGCCCTGAATTAGGGATTAAGTTGCCGAAGTAATTTCTAAAAGAAGATATTAATATACTGCATATAGAATGTTTAAAAAAAAAAAGGAGAAAAGGATGTGTTTCATGTCATTGAAAACTTAATTTGGGGCTAGATTTCTGATTATTTAACTCACTCCAAAATTGCAAAGTTTGTTTGTTTTGAAGGGAAGAGTGGAGAAAGGAAAGATGGTTACTTTCTGAAAAAGTATTTGAAGGTTTTTTTTTTGTGCAAAATAATTATTTTAATTCAATTTAAATCAAGCCATTCAAGGAAACTTCAGACTTATCCAAGTTTACACTTTAAGAAGTCTAGCTTCCTGTGAAATGTGAAAGAGATTCCGTATTGATGCTAAAGATTTCAGAAACCTGATTGTAACAACAGATCCATTCCTAAATAAGGCCAGTCTTGGAATCCGTTCCATTTAAAAACCATTGCTATGTGCTACACGCTGGGAATAAGATAAAACCCTTCTCTCTTACGGTTTGCGTGCTAGAGCTTGTGCCAGACCATAAACAAGGACTCAAATAAAACAGATTGTAAAAAGGGCTGTGAAGGATGTAAACTGGGTGCTAGTTACAGTATTTCAAGAAAATTGTTTAACATGCTAACTTGAACATCCTAAGTGCCTTCTCCATGTGCACACACAGGGTCAGACCTCTCAAAAGTGGTGGTGTTACTTTTTCTAGACTGACGGCTGTGTTGAATCCAGGTGGGATGGGGGAAGTTTTCCCATGCCAGTGTAAATAGAGGGCTATTCTCTTGGTTTCAGACCCTCATTCCCAGAATGAAATGCTCACCTGCCCCCTCAAGCTCCACCCCAAAACCCCTCCTACAGAAATTTTGGAGCCATCACTGATTCAATGGTAGGTAGCCTCCTAACAGAGTGGCGACTTAATACTCAGACATGCGTATTGAGAATTGAGAGGAAATGGCAACATTTTAGAATAACTAACTGTAAAATGTGTTCCCTTCCCCACTGCCCTGACGGGTGCTTATTCTGCAGGTCAGCTACTTTTCTTGGAAGCAGGATGGCCGAGGGGAGGAAGAATGTCTCTCGGATTTAAGCTTTGAAGAGGCCGAGTTCAAACCGCCAGAATCGGACTAGCATTTTTTAATTTCCCGGGATGCCGGGTCCTGTGGCGTCCTTGGGAAACTGCACCCTGCCCCCTTCCACCCCAGAGCTGCTGGAGTCCGGGGCCATCCTGCCTCGCTGTGAGCCCCAGGAGGTGGTTGTGCCCTTTGTAGGGGGAAGGGAGGCTTGGGCCCCGGTGATTCTGGAAAAAGGGCTCGCTCCGAGGGGCGCGGTGCCGGTCCTCGCTGAGCTAATAAAGGAGCGTAAACAAAGGCGTAGTAAATAAAGGGTGGGATGTAGGCGGGGGAGGGGCAGGCAGTGATGAACGGTGCGCGCGTCACGGGGCTGCCATAACGGTTCGGCTCCGGTTGGGGCGCGTGCTGATCCAGAGCCTCCGCGTGTCATGTCCCGGCTGCGCCTCTGGGCCCCACTGCTCCTCCGCACGTGGCAATCATTGTGGCTGTTGGTCCAGGCAGCTCAGCCTCCGGAGTGGGCCCTGGACCCTGCCCAGCTGACCTCCGACCTCCTGGGGCCCACCGAGCCCTGGTCTTCACACTCCTCTGAATTCCCGCCCGAATCGCCCCAGGCCCTTACACCGCCAGCAGAGGGGTCCTCTGCTCCAGCCAGATGTTGGCCCTGCCTAAGGATTGACTGAGACTTTGGTTCCGTTCCCGGACACGGATGCAGTTGGCAAGCTGCCCCCAGAGGCAGATCAGGATCTGAATGACAGGCTAACCCAGCTTGAAAGGCTCCCAGAGGTGGTTCCAAGCCTAGGTTGGGCTCAGAATCCGACCATAGCTCCGCCTCCTCGACTCAAAAGTAAGATTAAAACTGTAGGTCTAGATCAGGCTGAACATCACCAATCATTTGAAATACTTGTTCCACCTCTGGATAGTCACAGTTCAAAGCCAACCAAGTTTATTGTTTCACCCCCAAACCTGGAGAAAGATCTAGCTCAGCATCAAAGGCTTGCCAAAGTTGTTGGAACTCCAAACCAATTTGCAAATAAAGACCACCCTCAACAACAGTTGCAGGATGGTTATTCAGATTCCAGTATGGATATCCTATATCCTGAGGTGAACTTACCAATGGATTTCCCAGGGGGATCGGATCAACCTCCAAAGCTCCCTGAGGAGGTTGAAATTCCTCCACTCCTGCAGGAGACCCCAAATCATCCAGAGTTGCCTGAGCAAGCTGAATCTTTTTTGCCTCAGGTGGAGGCCCAGGCCCCACATTCAGAGCCCCCTGAAGATAATAGAAACATCTCCAATTCAGCAGGGGGCTCCATCTCCGCCTCCAGAGATCCTTAAGGAAGCTGTAAACCCACAGGAGGCTCTAGCTGAGCCTTCAAGTACCCCTGAAGAAATCAAACTTTCTTCAGTCCAGCAGAAAGCCTCAGCTCAACCGACAGAGGCCCCTGAGGAAGTAGAACCTTCGACCCCTCAGGAGGCCTCCGCTCAACCTCCAGAGCCATCTAAGGAGATGGTACCTCAGCCAATAGCACATGAGGTGAATGTGCCATCTCTAAGTAAGAATGAAGCTCAGTGGCCAAACTTCTCCAATGTCACTGTTAACCTGTGGATCTGGTACTTACTGTAACTCTAACTCAGCCTCCAGAGCGCACCGAGGAGGCTCAGGCTTCTCCAATCCAGCTGGAGGCCCCAGCTCGGCCAGCAGAGCGCCCCGAGGAGGCTGGGCCCACCCCAGTCCAGCTGGAGGCCCCGGTTCAGCCACTAGAGCTCCCCGAGGAGGCTGGGCCCACCCCAGCCCAGCCGGAGGCCCCGGCTCAGCCAGCAGAGCACCCCGAGGAGGCTGGGCCCACCCCAGCCCAGCCGGAGGCCCCGGCTCGGCCAGCAGAGCGCCCCGAGGAGGCTGGGCCCACCCGAGCCCAGCTGGAGGCCCCGGCTCGGCCTGCAGAGCGCCCCGAGGAGGCTGGACCTAGTCCAGTCCAATAGGAGGCCCCAACTCTAGTTCCAGAGTTTCCTATGGAGTATCTATTTCAAACTTCAGTAAGTGATGAGGTGATAAGTCAACCTATAAGCCACTATCCAACTTAGAGTTAGAGTTCAAGAAGAGGCAAAACTAACTTATGTTGTTTACAGCTGCCATATGATAGGTAAAACTACATTTAAAAAGAGAGGAAATTAGGGGTGCCTGGGTGGCTCAGTTGGTTAAGCATCCAACCTTGACTTGGGCTCAGGTTATGATCTCAGGGTCGTGGGACAGGGCTCTTTGTAATTGAACTCTAACTCTATATAAATGGAATCATATTATATGTATTATTTTCTGGGTTGCTTCTTTCATTCAACATTATCTTGTAAATTCATTATATTGTTGCATGTAGCTGAGGTTGGTTCATTTCAATGCCTAGTATTGCATGTCTTGCTACATGTGGCTACTGAATACTTGGGAGTAGCTAGTGTGACTGAGGAGCTGAATGTTTAATTTAGTTAATTTCAATTATTTTAAAATTTAAATTAAAAAACGGATATTCAACAGTTATTAGAAAATGTTTAAATATGTTTGCAACAATGTGGGTATGTGATGTTAGCTTTTCAACTGTAAATTTTATGAAATCTTAATACAGTCAAGTATTTCTGATAAAAAAAATTAGTAACCAAATTGAGATTTCAACTCCCCACTCTGTGGGGAGTCTGCTAGAGATTCTCTCTCTCCCTCTCCCTCTGCCCCTCCCTCTGTCTTTCAAATTAATAAATCTTTAAAAAAATAAAAAAAACCAAAAAGCAAGGAAATTGTTATTAAAGTCAGCATAGTGGTTACTTCTGGGGAATCAGAGAGACGGTTGTGATTGGAAGGGGCACACTGGGGGCTTCTGGGATGCAGGCAGGGCTTTTTCTTGACATGAATGGTGTTACATGGGTATTTGCTTGGTAATTATTAAACTGAACATTTATTAATGAACATTTTTTTAGTTCTCAAAAATAGTTTTTAGTCGGGGAGAAAAAAAACGAACGGCTTTCTCTGCCACACTGCTATAGTTGTGTATGGGGCTTCCGAATAGAATTTGGGAAAAGAGAGGAGGAAATGGCAGTTCTGCCAGGGTTGTTGGCACCCAGAGCTGGGTTCTAGCAGAGACTTTGTGATCCAGAGAGTAGGCATTAAATATGCATTTTGGTGCAAAGAGTAGATAGGGGTGTGTGTGTGTGTATGACAGAGAGAGAGAGAGAGGGAGAGAGAGATGGAGAGAGATGGACACAAAGGAGTACATGAAAAGAAGGATTTGAATGGAAACAGAGCAGAGATCAGTACTCCTAAATTAAATAAGAATTAGTGTATTTACGGGGCACCATTACCCAAGTTTCCCCTCCCATATGGAAGTTAATCCTAGGTAGTAAATAGTTGTAGTTATTTTGCATTTTGATGCAAAAATAACCTTTTCATTTTTCAGAATTCTCAGTGAAAATTATTTGACCGAATTACATAAGGACTCATTTGAAGGCCTACTATCCCTCCAGTATTTGTAAGTTAATTAATCATTTATTATGACTTTTTAGTTATCTATAAAATAAATATGGGGTTCAAATTAGATAATCGCGACAATTTCTTCTAACAATAAAATTCTACAGTTCTGTAAGTCTGTAGGGCCCCAACCCATCTCTAGCATTAAATGTCTTCTATGCGTTTTCAGTTTTTTTAACTTTATATACAAGATATAGACAGAAAAAGACCCTACAGTTATAGAGCAAAAGGGGTAATGAGGTCTGAGCAATTATGGACACCCATATGCACCTTGTTTCCTACGTGTTCATATACCATCTGCTTACATTTATATTTAGTTTATGGCTCATGGATCAAATCCCGCCCATGGTCTGTCTTTATACAGCCTATGAGTTAAGAATGATTTTTACATTCTTAAAGGGCTATAAAAGAGAAAAGAAGAGAAAGAGAAGAATATGCAACAGAAACGGCATGTGGCCTGCAAAGCCCAACATATTTACTATCTGGCTTTTACAGAAAAGGTTTTAAAAGTTGGTTTAATAAAATGAGAGGAATTAAAGTTAACCTCAAATTATCACCTACAGGACAAGAAAATATAGAACACTTAGATTAATTTGAATGCCATTAACCCAGAATTTTTTTAAAATTTAAGCTCAATTAAATATTTAAATCTTAAATATTTAACTAAGCAGGTAAATTATGTAAGCAGTATTATCAAGTACATATTAAGTTACCAAGAGAACAGATTAAGGATTTCAGTGTGGGAATTCTTAGACCAATATTAAAAATAGATGTTTAAAATGATGGTTAAGGGGTGCCTGGCTGGCTCAGTTGGTAGAGCAAGCGACTCTGGATCTCGGGGTTGTAGGTTCAAAACCCACATTGGGTATAGAGATTACTTGAGAAAAATAAACTCTTTTTAAAAAAAAGTAAAATAAGGGGCTCCTGGGTGGCTCAGTCGGTTAAGCATCTGCCTTCAGCTCAGGTCATGATCCCAGGACCCTGAGATCGAGTCCCTATCGAGCTCCTTGCTCAGCGGGGAGCCTGCTTCTCCCTCTGCCTGCCGCTACCTCAGCTTGTGCGTTCATCCATTCTCTCTCTCACAAATAAATAAATAAAATCTTTAAAAAATAAAATAAAATGATGGTTAAGTGGTATAGTTAGAAATGTTTACGCTAAAGAAACATATCAGAAATGCCCCTAACTTCACAAATTACAAAATAAAATCTCTCCAGCCTCATTGTAAAGGAGGAAATGCTTGCATGGTATTTCTATGGATTTAGACATACAGGGATACTATATTCTTTGTTACGAAGGTTCAATTTTTATTCTTTTTTTAATTTTTTAAAAAGATTTTATTTATTTGTTTGACAGTGAGAGAGAGAGCATGAGCAGGGGGGAGGAGCAAGGGGAGAGGACTCCCCACTGAGCAGGGAGCCTGATGCGGGACAACGCAATCCCAGGACCCCGGGATCATGACCTGAGCCGTAGTCAGACGCTTAACCAACTGAGCCACCCAGATGCCTGGTTCAATTTTTCTTCTTTGTCCATGGCATCCAGAGCTGTGTACGTCATTAATCCTTATTAATGATGCTCTTTAGCAAATAGATTCTTCTTGTAAATGTAGAAGGTTTAAGGGTAGTGGGTAAAAAGAGCCTGATATGATATTAAGAATAGTCTTTTAAATGATCAAAGCTTCCAAGTCTTAGGAAACAGCCACCCTTGTATTGGTCTTCTTGGATACCTCTGCCATCTGGACTCCAAACCTTACAAACACAGTTTGGAAAAAAACAAATGAGATAAACTGCTCAATGGATTAGGTCCTTCATTACTTCTACTGTGAAATACTTTGTAAACCAATTACTTCATGTTAGCTGAAGTATTCTCATTCATTTAAAAAAATGTCAATCAAAAGCTAATATGACAGGCACTGTGCCCAGTATCATAGGCTCACAGATGGTTAAGACAGGCTTCTGACCCTTGTAGGAACTCATGATCTCACAAGGAAAATAAACAGAAGCTCAAGCCATAATGTGTAAAGCACTAAGCGGACAAGGTGCCGGAGAGGTGCAGAAGAGGGAGCCATAAAGTCATAAAACTACATTTCTTTTAAAACAGTCATTTTGCTTCTGCTACTCATTACCCAGCTATTTGTTTATTTTATAAATATTTGAGTTTATTTTATGTCCCTGTGTCAGTTTTAAACATGGTAGGCAATGCAGATGAACACAACTAGTCCAAAGTTTCAAGGAGTTTATGCTCAGTGGACATGGGATGCCAAAATAAGTATATTAAAAAGAAATTGGGGTGCCTGCCTGGCTGAGTCGGTAGAGCATGTGACTCTTGATCTTGGGATCATGAGTTCAAGCCCCAGGTTGGGCATGGAGCCTACTTAAAAATTTTTTTAAAAAGAAGAAGGAGGAGGAGGAGGAGAAGGAGAAGGAGAAATGGATATGGGCAATGAGAGATAGAAGTTGTTTTTGGAACACAGATGAGGGAAAAAAGACTTCACGTTGGATCAGGGAAGCTACTAGAGCAATGCTGTTTGAACAGGACCTTGAAGAGCTATTGGGTATCATCAGACGGACATCTTGGGAAGAATAAGCTTGCAAAGGAGAATGGGAGAAAGGCCAAATGCAGGAATATCTTGTACCTGTAGAGTAGGAGGTTGGAGCCAGATCTTCTAGGATTTTGAAGGCCGTGGATAACATGCCAAGCTACTGGGTTATCACTGCAGTGCTCCAGGACGGACTTTAGCCTACAGCAGAGTCACCTGGAGGGCTTGTAGGAACACAGTTACTGATTACAGACTGCTCAGTCCACAGTAGGGCTGAGAATTTGCATCTTGATTAAGTTCCCAAGTGATGCTGGTATTCGAGAACCACTTCGGGAGAATTAATCTGGTAACTGTGTGTAGGATGGATTAGAAAGGGAGAGACTGGATATGGCAATGCCCATCAGAAGACTAGGTGGAAAGTGAAGAACTAAGCTGGGATGGAGTGGAAGTAAGAGGGTCAGCTATAATCAAGAATGGGTGTTTTCAAATAAAAATCCAGTACCATGTGGTTTTTATTGTTGTCTCACTACCTGCAACTGAAGCAGTTAATAAATTCATGGACTATTAAGGCAGTGTGTGACCAAAAATGAATTTCTATTAATATGATAATATAATTCTGAGTTAGTTCAAAGTTATGTATTGATTAGAGGAGTGATTTCCTTTCAAGTTAAATGAAAGGATATCTTCTATTTCTTCTGCTATTGAATTGGCCTAGAAAAATAGAACTAAACCAAGAAGTTGTGCTAATGTGAGAATATCCCTTTTAATATTAGAAATTATAATTATAGGGGCGCCTGGGTGGCACAATTGGTTGAGCATCTGACTCTTGGTTTCAGTTCAGGTCATGATCTCAGGGTCCCGAAATGGAGCCCCGCACTGGGCTCTGTGCTCAGTGCGGGGTCTGCTTGGGATTCTCTCTCCCTCTCCCTCTGCCCCTCCTACTTGTGCTCTCTCTCACTCGCTCGCTCACTCTCTTTCTCTGAAATAAATAAATAAATAAATAAATCTTTTGAAAAAAGAAATTATTGTATGTGGAGATAAAAGCTTTGACCTCATAATCTAGAAATTGATGAGACCACAAAAGATCCTCTAATCAATTCTTGTGCTCTCAGGAGAGATTCCTTCTAAGATCTATCAAGATCTATAGTTGTGGATTTTATTTATGAAGATCTTGAAGGTGAGACTCTTTTAAGAGAGGTGAGGACAGAGTAAGTAGAGTTAGGGGCTCTGGAAGGTTCAAAAAACAATTCCTGAAATTCAGAGTTTAGGCAAAAGCTACTTATTCAATACTATCATCCTACTCATTAGATATCTAATAGATAATTGAGGCAATATTTTCCTTTTACTTTTCCTAGAGAGTTATCCTGCAATAAAATACAATCTATTGAAAGAGGTACATTTGAAGCACTACCTTTTTTGCAGTTTATGTAAGTTACAAATATAATTTCATTATACTTGGAATTTTTGTTAAACTTAATTGTAAGCCTCTTTGTTATAATCATTTTGAAATATGATTGAAATTTTATTAGTAGAAAGCTACTAAAATTATGTAGCAAATCTTTTCTGTCTGTAGCAAAGATTAGTGTGAGAATTTTATATAGATCAGACTGAATCATTCTAGAGCAGTGGTTCTCAACCGGGGTCATTTTGCACCCGGGTGACATTTGGCACTGTCTGGAAACGTTTATGGTTGTCAGACTGTAGATGAACTACTGGCATCTCGTGGGCAGAGGCTGCTAAACACCCCACAATGCGCAGGACCGCCCCTCCTAACAAAGACGATCCAACCATAGATGTCAATAATGCTGATGTTGTGAAACATTTTCCTAGAGAAATAAAGATTACTTGACACAAGTATTTATAGAACACTGACTGATTTGTATCTAATGCACCACATGTATAAACATGAAAGTATAAATCTTTCGTGCAAGTTTTTTTCAAAAAGTAAGTATCTTCCATAGTAAGATTTCTTCAGTGTATGGAGAGAGTATTGAGGTTATGTTTCATCATATATAAATTGGAATCACTGCCAAAGGATAAATGTTCTGAAAGAATATCTTTTGTTCTTCTTTTGCTTGTGTCTTTTTTTTTTTTTTTTTTTTTTAGAAATCTTGGTTGCAATTTACTCACAGAACTGAGCTTTGGAACATTTCAGGCCTGGCATGGAATGCAGTTTGTACACAAAGTGTAAGTGAAATGGAAAATGAATACATGTAAAAAACAATAACTATGTGTAAAAACATCATACAGTTATTGGTTCGGTGGGTATAATAAGCCTAGTATGAACTCTGAAAAGTATGTCTTAAAATCTATTCATTTTTTCAAATGAGGAAACTAAGGTACAAAGAGGCCAAGAGACTTGTCTGTCTCATAAATGGCACACTCTGCTTTCTCTAGTACTCAGCTTTGGTGTGGGCAATAAAAGACCCCAAGCAAATAACACCCAAATCAGCATTATCCTGGGACTCCATGACAATGATGCTTCTCCAATAGGTGCGTGGTCCTTGAAATTCCACTTTTGAATTTAACTTTGATTCCTGCTCATGTGCAAAGTTCCTAACTGCTTCAATACATGCAATATAAAGCTTCAAAGAACTAAGTTTAGCACAGAGTTCTCCAGGGAGCAAAAGTGTGTGTCCTTCCTCAGCCATCAGCTTCTTTTAAATGGTAAAGCAGAAAGAACTCCTGAAAACTTACCACAAGACACTTCTCTCCCCAGTCACCCAGAGTAAAAAGTATATACCTCTGAAGTAAATGATCTGGGGGCAATAGCAAGGTATGGAAAGGTATGGAGGTATGGAAAAAGATGTGTTTCTGTTAAGTTGGAGTGTGAAAAACGTTCATGAAGAGAATACATTGCTGTAGCCTAATTTCATATGCTTTCTTTCCTGACTGTTCTTCAGTAAGAAGCGTGTTATTCCCTTTCAGCTGGAAAATTCCGTGATTTCTCTGTGACATAGCAAGTCATAAGTGGGTATGTTCAATGGCCTGAGTGGGATTTTAGACACAAGGTGAAGATCCTCCTCTAAACCTGACTTTGGAAAAGACTATCTTACCTGTCTCGTGGTTCAGAAATACAATTTCACACAGTTTATTTTAGAATAGATGAAGGTGTTGAGGGTGTGTCTGGAGCTGAGTAACTGTTGCCACCGACGTCCATCTGCAGTGGGCTCCTCTCTCCTCTCATTAATTTGCTGATGCCTCACTTGGGGAAGGAGTCCTCGGGGTCAGTTTTTTGTTTTGCCAGCACACCAGAGAACAGGCTCATTGGGTTTCTCCACCAAGAGGTATACCGTCTCAGACTGACCACCTTTACTAAGCACTCTCTAACACCAGGAGTCTCTTACGAGAGTCTGAATTTCATTATAGTTAGGTGGGCAACATAGGAAAATTCGGGTGGAATCAGTTGATAAAAATTAATGGAGTCACTGAAAAACATTCACTGAGTGCCATGCCCACCATATGTTGACACTGTACTAAGTACTGGGGGTGCAAAGAGGAACGGGACAGGGACTGCCCCCAAGAAACTTTCATACCAGAAGGAGGAAGATGGGTGTTGAGGGGAAGGCACACGGGAGTCCTCGGGCATCTGTACAGCAGGGTCCCAAGGTGGGGGGGTGACAAAGTAGGCAATGGGTTGCGGGATAGGAAAGATTCGTAACGGATGAGGCAACAACTTGTTTGTGTTGAGTTTCTGCGTGCATCTTAAATGACAGAAAAAGGTAATTAAAGAACCAGAGCTAGCTGGCGTTGAAAATCAGTTCATACACATGTCACATGATTTGAATAGAGCTGCACTACTGAAACTAATTCACGGTTCCTTCCGAAAGAAATCACAGTATAGTAAGTGTGTACTGGGGGCGAGGCTCCTTCTTTGTTTGGAGCCACATTTTTCTAATAGACAAAGCTAGTCTGCTTCGGGAAATGTTTGCCATAGTGAGATAATAGACTTTATTGCATCTCTTTTCAAAGGCAAGTTGCCAAGGGAAGGAGCTACCCCTTGAATTAAGTCATGTTATTACCTATGTGACATATTACCGGGGTGTTTATAAGTTGAAACGATACTTTCTCTGGCATTAACTTAGTGTGTAAAACTTAGAGGCCCCAGCTGAGGTGGCTTTATCTTGAACTTACGCTTCAGGGCTCCTTGCTTACACAGGCCCCTTCCAAGGTCTTGGGAGAGGGTCCTAGCAATTTTTTGTATTCATAATTTTGCATGTTTTATTAGACAGGATTTCCCAAAGTAGATGAGGTTCAGGCCCCACAAGATCCTTGATTTACCCCTGGGTTTCAGATAACTATAACTCAGTAAGTTTCTTGAATGAAGCCTCTAAGTTATTGATAAACACAGAGTGAACTAGTTAGCAGTGTGGTAAAGTCTATTTTGAGTGGGCATGGCACTCGGTGAATGTTTTTCAGTGAATCCATTAATTTTTATCAACTGATTCCACCCGATTTCTTCCTACGTTGCCCACCTAACTATAATGAAATTCAGACTCTCGTAAGAGACTCTTGGTGTTAGAGAGTGCTTAGTAAAGGTGGTGAGTCTGAGACGTTATACCTCTTGGTGGAGAAACCCAATGAGCCTGTTCTCTGGTGTGCTGGCAAAACAAAAAACTGAAATCCACCTCAAAGACATTCCAAGAGCTTATTAATAAGGTACCACTTTCAGGGTTTTTTGTTACATTTTGCTTTAATAAGGTACCGCTTTTTGAATGGTAGTAATAATATCTCTTTCAGATGAAATCAGGAATGAAATATATTATGGAAAACCAGCAGTGGTTGATAATCCTAAATGTTAAGTATACTTTTTTTTCTGACTTTAAAGTGCTTCTCCTTCATTCACCTACAGAGGTCCAGACTGATGGCTTATTTTTTAAAATTCTTTTAGTCACTTCATTGGTTCTAACAATACAAGCTCCATGATTTTAGAAATGAAGGATTCTGCAATGTAGAAGGGCTCTACCTGATCCACGTAGAGCACATCCACATGCTGGCTTGTCTGTGGTGCATCAGTGTTGTGCCAAGAACATAAGCACTAAGAGAGAATGAGGAAAATCTAAGCCTTATCCCTACTGAATTATTTACCCCACTATTGAGAATACCATTGAGGTAGTTGTGGCCACACTGTGAAGGCAAATCGAGCTGCAGTCACAGAGACACCCTAATGCTCCCCCGTCATCCAGCATCGGTTTCCTTTAGATGGCTGTGTGCACACACAAGTTTATACACTGCAGGGTATCGTCATCACTTTTTGCTATGTACTGGAAATCCTGGCAGCTTCTTCTCCGATTCAGAAAGGCAGAAACATTCAGGATGAAAATAATAACTCGGGTCTGTCCTTTGAGGGAACTTCGGGTGGCTGTTTTATTATTTTCTATTTGTAATAGTTCAAAAGGTTTGAGATAGTCCTACCCAGCAACTACCATACTTTCCTTCTCCCAGCCGCATCCCTTCTTCCCACATATCTCACAACATATCTTCTTTCTCTTGGAAGCAGAGTAGTTCTTCCTCTGCCCCTTAACATTTCTTCATGACCTATCTCTAGTAGGCACTTACTGTGTTTCAGGCACTAGGCTAGGAACCTTTACGTATTGTACAAGCAAGAGAGTGTGCCCAACACTCTCAGATAGTGCCTGGCACATGGAAAATGCTCAATACATGCTCTCTCACACTGTATCTCATTTCCATGTTTCCAACAGCTCTTGCAATGTAGATATCGTTATCCCCACCTTGGGGATGAGGAAATTGAAACCCGGAGACGTTGGGTCACTTGCCTAGGTTCACACTGTTAACAAGTGGCAGAACCGCCTAGGAGCTTTGCAAGTAAGGCAACTCCGCATTCCCTTGGACTAGGAGCTGAATGATGACTATTTGGTGTTTTGTGCATCGTCTCTTGGAGTTGGTTTCTAACTGGAATAGGACCTTTTGGGGAAGAGAGCTCCTTTTCCCCATGACAGTCTCATGCTTCTGGAGCTCCTGGCCATGCCACCTCTGGGCATCCCCAGATTTTCTGCTCACTGCCCAGTGCAAATGTAACATCATTATTACTAGGCCCTTACTCTGTGCCCAGCCTTATGTGAGGTGCTTTGCACGTGCTCTTTCATTTAATCCTCAAATTGCCTTATGAAGTAAATGGTGCTAAGTGAGACTCAGAGATGTTTGTTACTCCAGTCACTTCACCACGATGTGACAGCCAGAATTCAAACCTAGGTCTTCCTGATTCCAGAGGCCCTTGCTGCTTCTGCTATTCCTCACTGCCAGGAACTCTTCTTCAAAGCTATTCTCAGAACTTTGATTAAAATATAGGCCCACAATTTCAGATCCTTTAGACTTCGCCCTCCCCTCCCACCCGAGGAAGGATTTACGTCATGAAATTAGATGTCTTGTATTGAGGAGCTTCACATGGGGAGCTTCACACGAGCTTCACATGTTCTCGTGGATCATGGATCTATGTAGATGAATAAAGGAAAGGGGTTACTCCATCCCCAAGTACTTCAAACGTACTGGAACAGGTTCTAGGTCACTCTGCTTACTTCTTGGACTGCCTTCCTCCAAAGAGCCAGTTTTCCCTGCCTGCCTTGGGATTCTAGCATAGATAGTTTGGAGTTGGTCCTATTTTAAATTTATTTTCACTGCGTGCTTTGGACATTTTTTCAGCTAAACCTGTTAGGATTTCAGTACATTCAGGACAGTGATGACATGCTTCAGTCCTCAATTCTTCTCTGTCTCCTCAGTTAATAGAAAGGAAACGTAGCCCATCTGTCTGGACCTGTATAGAAGAATTTGGAGAAAAAAAAATAACAGCTAAGAAGTGTTCCCTTATTTTGTGAGCTACCTTTAATCTGTCCCGTTGTTCTACAGCAAAAGGCTTTTGCAAAAATACTTGAGTTTTCCTCTTCAAGTAAGGTATATTTTTAAAAATCATTTAGAAGCCCGTGAATATCAAAAAGCTGATGGACTAGGAGTCAGCACACCTTTTATCGGTAAAATGAGGGAATTGAACTGAAAGGGAAATGGTCTCTAGTGTGATGTCCTCAGTGCATCTAAAACCATTCGTTTTGTGATTTGTAGAAAAACGGTTACTGTGGAGTCCCCCACATGTAAACTGTTGGGTCAGTTCTCATTCTGTCCGCCCCCCAGGCACAGCTTTCATGAAGAAAAGACAGCACAAAAGACAGGAGGAGGAAATAGGATAATTTAGAGTGGCCCTATATTTTGGTTTCACTAGGGATAAACGCAGGATGTTAATCTCAGTAGGACAAGGGCTGTCTGGTTAAGAGGAAACACTGAGCTGATGGATACAAGGCCATGGGTGAGCACCCAGGAAAGAGTGGAGGGTTAGAGAACTGAGATAATTTGGGGGGAAGGATAACTAATTGCTAAATTGTTTTGGCTACATAATGCCTTATAGTCATTTTTAAAACAGAGAAAGATGCACAAGTGGAGGAACTCACTTGCACAGAGCCCACCAATGAGCTTATAGATTTTAATGCCAATTTTTTTTTCAGAGCAAAGGACATTCAAAGCCTCAAAGTTGAGGAACTGTGCTTAACCAGACATGTGACACTCACATTCTTCCTCTTTATAACTAGTGTTACAAATCCAACATGTTAATGGTACTGAAAAAAATCTAGAAGAATGGGCTAGAATAAGAAGAATAGGGGAGTTTCCAAGGCAAGAACAAAAATGCATGGTTCTTCCCACCCCCCACCCCCCACCCCCACCACCACCCCCGCTGCCCCCCCAACCCCCACCCCCGCCCAGAAAAAGCATGGCTCCCAGCCTCACCATTGGCACCCTCTGACCTCCGTTGTGGAAGAGTCTGAGTCTTTACTCCTCTTTTCTCCACCTACCAACATATTTGGTCTTCTGACAACTGGTGCTCTATTTATCACAATATGGTTCTTTTTTTAATGGAGATATAATCCACATAATATAATATACAACATTATAAAGTATACAGTCCCATGGTATACTTTGACAGACGATAGTCAGCATTAATGCCAGGGTATTTCCATCAGCCCCGAAAAGAAATACCATACCCATCACCTGTGACTCCCCATTCTCCCTTCCTCCCAGGCCCTGGCAACAACTAATTTACCTTCTGTCCCTGTAGATTTGCCCATTCTGGACATTTCATAGAAATGTGTGTCTAGCTTCTTTCACACAGCATGTTAGCTTCGAGGTTTATCCATGTTGTAGCATGTCTCAGTACTTCATTCGTTTTTAAGGCTGGATAATATTCCCTTGTATACATACATCACATTTTGTTCATTCCTCAGTTATGAGACATTTGGATTGTTTCCACTTTTTGGCTATTATCAATAATGCTGCTATGAGTATTCACATACAAGTTTTTGTGTGGACACATGTTTTTAATTCTCTTGGGTACATACCTAGAAGTGGAATTGCTGGGTGATGTGGTAACTCTGTGTTTAACCCTTTTGAGGAACTGCCAAACTGTTTTCCACAGGTGACTACACCATTTTATGTTTCCACCAATGTATGAAGGTTCGAGTTTCTCCATAATCTTGCTACCACTTATCGTTGTCTGTTTGTTTGGTTATGGCCATCTTAGTGAGTGTAAAGTAATATCTCATTATAGCCTTGATTTGTACTTGCCTAATGACTTAAGACATCAAACATCTTTTCATGTGCTTATTGGCCATTTGTGTATTTTCTTTGGAGAAACATCTCTTCAAATCCTTTGCCCATTTAAAAATTTGATTATTTGTCTTTTTATTGAGTTGTAAGAGTTCTTTATATTCTGGATATTCTGCATACTAGACTTTTATCAGACATATGATTTGTAAATGTTCTCTCCCATTCTGTGAGTTGTCTTTCACTTTTGTGATGATGTCCTTTGAAGCACAAAAGTCTGTTTTTTTATAAAGTCCAATTTATTTATTTTTCCTTTGGTTATTTGTGCTTTTGGTGTCATGTCGAAGAAGCTGTTGCTTGATCCAAGGTCAGAAAGATTCCTAGTTTTATAACTTGAGCTCTTGCATTTAGGTAGTTGGTCCATTTCGAGTTAATTTTTATATATGGTATGAAGTGTAAGAATCCAACCACATTATTCTGTATGTGGGTATACAGTTGTCCCAGCACCACTTGAAGAGACCAGTCTTCCCACAATGAATTGTTTTGGCATCCTTGTTGAAAATTAGTAGACCATAAATGTGAGTATTTATTCCTGGACAGTCAGTTCTGTTCCATCGATTTATATGTCTATTCTTTTTTTTTAAAGATTTTATTTATTTATTTGACAGAGAGACACAGCGAGAGAGGGAACACAACCACGGGGAATGGGAGAGGGAGAAGCAGGCTTCCCGCTGAGCAGGGAGCCCGATGCGGGGCTCGATCCCAGGACCCTGGGATCATGACCTGAGCTGAAGGCAGACGCTTAACGACTGAGCCACCCAGGCGCCCCTATATGTCTATTCTTATGCCAGTATCCCACTATGATTACTGTAGCTTTGAATTGGGTTTTGAAACCAGGGCACATGAGTCTTTCCACTTTGTTCTTCCTTATCAAGATTGTTTTGGCTATTCTGGGTCCCTTGATTTGACATATGAATTTTAGAATTAACTTGCCAATTTCTGGAAAGAAGTCAGCTGCGATTTGGATAGGGAATGTGCTGAAACCATAGTTCAGTTTGGGGCATAGTGCCATTTTAACAATATTTCCTTCTAATCCATGAACGTGGCGTATCTTTCCATTTATTTTGATGTTCTTTAATTTCTTTCAACAATGTTTTATAGTTTTCAGTGTAGTCTTGTACTTCTTTGGTTAATTTTTTCCTAAGTATTTTATTCTTTTTAATATTGTTATACATGGAATTGTTTTCTTAATTTCATTTTGGACTACTCATTGCTAGTGTATAGAAATACAGCTAATTTTTACACATTGATCTTGTATCCTGCAACCTTGCTGACCCCATGTATTAGTGCTAAGTTTTTTCCTACATTCCTAGGAATATGTCTTGTGGTCTTCTGGTTTCCCAGGAATATGTTGAAGCATTTCAAAGTCTCTGTGGACATCTGATTTCTCAGCTTTTTCCTTTTAAGATTTTTGGTTAGGCTATTTTTTTGTCCCGCCTGTTAATCCATTGCCTCACACGACCACCAGGATAAAACATTTACCTGTAATTGTTTTTTAAAAATGCCCCTTGAGAAGAAGAGGCTTTTAGCATTGTGCAGCTCTCAGTGAGGTCAAAGACAAGCTTTTCAAGCGAGGTTTTCCAGGGAACCCACTATACAGGTAAAACAATGACAGTTCTTTGAAAATGAGGCTTTAAAAGAGCCAAACTGTGGAAAATGCCGAGATGCCCTTCAACAGATGAATGGATAAAGAAGATGTGGTCCATATATACAATGGAATATTACTCAGCCGGGCACCTGGGTGGCTCAGTCGTTAAGCGTCTGCCTTCTGCTCAGGTCATGATCCCAGGGTCCTGGGATCAAGTCCCACATCGGGCTCCCTGCTCGGCAGGAAGCCTGCTTCTCCCTCTCCCAACTCCCCCTGCTTGTGTTCCTGCTCTCACTATCTCTCTCTGTGTCAAATAAATAAATAAAATCTTTCAAAAAAAAAAAAGGAATATTACTCAGCCATCAGAAAAGATGAATACCCAACTTTTACATCAACATGGATGGGACTGGAGGAGATTATGCTAAGTGAAATAAGTCAAGCAGAGAAAGTCAATTATCATATGGTTTCACTTATTTGTGGAACATAAGGAATAACATGGAGGACATTAGGAGAAGGAAGGGAAAAATGGGGGCGGGGGGGAATTGGAGGGAGAGATGAACCATGAGAGACTATGGACTCTGAGAAACAAACAGGGTTTTAGAGGGGAGGGGGGAGGGGGGATTGGTTAGCCCGGTGATGGGTATTAAGGAGGGCACGTACTGCATGGAGCACTGGGTGTTATATGAAAATGATGGATCGTGGATCACCACATCAAAAACCAATGATGTATTGTATGGTGACTAACATAACATAATAAAATTTAAAAAAAGAAAATGAGGCTTTAAGGAACTCCAGCTCCATTTTGCTCCCCTGGGATGTGGGCTATTTTTCAAGGCGACCATCAGGATAGAGAGCAGAGGTCTAGGACAAGTTAAAACAACAGAGCTCACTGTTCTTACAGAAATTAGTTTTTATTTAATAAATGCTCTCTGGGTTGCTGCAAGCCCATTGGTTAAATTTTCCAAACTTCTAACAAAGTTAATTCTGACCATTTTTGCCAGTTTTTGTCATTGTTGTTGTTGCTTTTATGAGAGATGAATTTTCAGATGTCCTCACTTTCCCATTTTAGCTGATTTGCCTATAACATGGTTTTTTAAATCTCTAAAGTCTCAATGACCATTGGCTAATTAAACACTTAATCATGTGAGATGATTAGAGAAAAGGAATAAAAATAGAAAATGTATTTCTCAGAGAAGCTCTCCCAGATGGAGAGATGAAGTTCAACAAAGTATTTCTATACTTAGTGCTCTCAAAGTTAAGTTTAAGGTAACAGCTATTTTGAAATCCCCTTTTCTTCATACGAGTTAAACACAGGCTTTGAGGTCAAAACTGATTTCAAATTCCAGCTCTGCTTCTGACTCTCTTGACAATCTAGGACAAATTACATAACCTCTCTGTACCTCAGTTTCCTCATTTGTAAAACGGGGTAATGATCATATCTATCACATAAGGTTATCGTGAGGATTAAATGTGAAATGCTGATCACAGATGCCTTACAGTCCAATAGTATTGGTTGTGATGATTCTCTTTCTAATATTTGGCAAAAGTACAGTAATGATTCTTGAGTATAGTCAACCTCAAGGAAGATTTTCTTTTCTTTCTTCCTATTTCTTTTACCTTTTTTGTTTTTAAAGCATTGAGAAGAGAATGTATTCAACATTTTGGAATAAAAACTTGTGTCAAAGAATGAAAAAATGTTATTTATTTATTCGACAAACATTCATTAAATAACTAGTAAATAACAAGCACTATGTCAGGCACAGGGACAATGACAATCAAGTATGGTCCCTGCCCTCAAGGAGCCGACAGTCCAGGAGACTGACAAGGAAACAGGTGATTACATGCCATGACAAAGGCTGTGATACAAGGATACACGGAACATGTGGCGGGAGTATAGCTTTCACCAGTTCCTCCTACATTTAGCCCCTATTGTTTGGCTCCAAAACTGAGGAATTGGTCCTCTTTTTGTCTTTCACTGCGTGGTTTAAACTGTGGAATTTTTTAAATTTCTAGAGATAAGAGAAAAACACCTTAAATCATGGAGGACACTAGAAATGGTATTTCCTACAGAGCCAGGGCTTCCTACTAGTGTAGTCACTTCTGGGGTTTTCAACCTGAAAAGTTCTTTGGCATAGTTTTTCTTTGCCGTCCACTTAAAAAAAATGTTTTTTCTCTTTCCCGCTTTATCATTCAGAGACCTGGGTAGTTCCCAAAGGAAGACTGCTTTACAGATTTATAGGCAAAGGCAGAAAATGATTACTTTTAACCTTCCAGTCCCATCCCAAAAAAATGAACATAAACTTTCATGGTAGTTATTGAAAATGCAGATAATTTTAATTCCATTGCATTTTTCAGAATTCTCAATCGTAACCCTCTGACAACTGTTGAAGATTCGTATCTTTTTAAATTGCCGGCATTAAAATATTTGTAAGTATTACAACAATCTCATGGCTCATGAGATGATTTCTGCTGTTTTTGAAAGATTAAGTATTTTGCATTTTGGTTAAAAAGTCATAATTTAAATTTTAACTGGGTTATTGAAATAAGAATTATTGGCAAAGAAACAATGTATATGGGCAAGACAGCCTGCAGAGGAAGAAAGCAGTATTGAAGAACACATACAGATATGGAACATGCAGATGTATGCAGAAATATCATTTATCATGTATGTAGAAATATCATTTGTCTCAAAAAGCAAAGTGGAATAAGATGTACATTATTTTTAAAAAAAGATTAATCAAGAGAGGTGGATGCAATTGAGAATGAGAAGTAGGATAATGGTAAAAAGAGATTGTCCTGTTCATCACCAAGGTGATAAATTTGATGATGCACATAAATTTAAATTCCTTCAATAAAAGTTCTCTGAAATTACTGTCCATAGCAAGTTAACTCTTGAGCTGGCTTGACGGAATTTAACTAATCACATGTTGTGAAGTCTCTTTTTAAGTATAGAATTTTTGTCTTTGGTATCATTCATGTTTGGACTTTCTCCTTCAGAGACATGGGAACAACACAGGTGTCACTTCCAACAATTGAGAGCGTCCTCATGATGACCCTTGAATTGGAAAAACTGTAAGTTGATTTTTCTTATGTTTATTTTCACTTAGTTGTTTATGTGTGTTTGATTCTTTTCTTAAGTCAGATTTATTGAGGTATGATTTTCATTTAATAAAATTTACTCTTTTTAAGTATACAGTTTGATGAGTTTTGGCAAACATATAGCTACGTAACCACCACCACATTTGAGATCTAGAACATTTTTGTTTGCAGTCAATCCCCTTTTCCCACCATCAGCCCCTGGCAGCCACCAGCCTCATTTTTGTCCCTATAGTTTTGCCTTTTCCACCATGTCTTATAAATGAAATCATACAGTATGTAGTCTTTTGTGATTGGCTCCTCTCACTCAGCATAATCCTTTTGAGATTCATCAGGGTTGTTGCATCTATCTGCAATTCATTCCTTTTTATTGCTGAGTAGTATTCCAGTTGTATGGATACACCAGTCTGTTTATGCATTCATCAGTTAATGGACATTTGAGTTGTTCTTAGTTTTTTGTCTATTATGAATAAATCTGCTAAAAGCAGTCACATGCAGGTCTTTGCGTGAGCGTATGTTTTCATTTTGGGGGAGGCAAAATACTTAATGGTAGGATTGCTACATCATATGCTAAGTGTATATTTAACTTTTTAAGAAACCGCTTACCTGGGGGCACCTGGGTGGGTCAGTCGGTTAAGTGTTTGACTCTTGATATTGGCTTAGATCATGATCTTAGGGTCGTGAGATCAAGCTCCCAGTTGGGCTCCACGCTGAATGTGGAGCCTGCTTAAGATCCTCTCTCTCCCTATTCCTCTCCCTGCACCTCCCCGCCCCGGGCTCATATGCACCCACGTGTGTGCTCTCTCCAAAAAAAGAAACAAACAAACAAACAAAAAACACACAGAGAAACTGCTTACCTGTTTTTAAAATGGATGTACCTTTTTGCATTCCAGTCAGCAGTGTATGAGATCTTCACCTTGTATTTCAGTTAAAAAAATTTTTTAGACTTTCTTATAGGTATGTATGTAGGCTGTATCTCATTGTGGCTTTAATTTGCATTTCTCTAATAGCTCATGATGTTGAGTGTCTATTCATGTACAGATACCTTTTTTTTTTTTAATTGCAGGAGAACCAGTTTATTTTTTTTTTAAGATTTTTATTTATATATTTGACAGAGAGAGAGACAGCGAGAGAGGGAACACAAGCAAGGGGAGTGTGAGAGGGGAAGCAGGCTTCCCGCTGACCAGGGAGCGCAATGCGGGGCTCGATCCCAGGACCCTGGGATCATGACCTGAGTCAAAGGCAGCTGCTTTAACCACTGAGCCACCCAGGCACCCCATGTACAGATACCTTTTTAAATGATGTGTCCTTCAAATCCATTTTTTCTTTTCCTTTTCTTTTTTTTTAAGATTTATTTATTTATCTTAGATGAAGAGAGAGAGAGTGAGTGAGTGTGGTGGGGGGAGAGGCTGAAGGAGATAGAGAGAGAGAATCTCAAGCAGACTCCCCGCCAAGCATGGAGCCTGACTCAGGGCTCAATCCCACAAGCCTGAAACCATAACCTGAGCCAAAATCAAGAGTCGGACACTCAACAGACTGAGCCACCCTGGCACCCCCAAATCCATTTTTTAATTGGATACATACTATTGAGTTTTAAGAGTATGTTCTATATTCTGGAAAAAGTCCTTTCTCTCAGATAGGTGTTCAGCAAATTTCTCCCAGGTTGTGGTTTGTCTTCATTCTGTTCTATCTCTGAAGACCAGAAGTTTTTAATTTTTAAATTTTGATGCACTCACCTATTTCACCTATCCTCTCACCCCCTGTCCTCTCTGGTATCCATCAGTTTGTTCCCAATAATTAAGAGTCTGTTCCTTGATTTGTCTCTCTCTTTCTCGATTCGTCTCTCTCTTTCTTGCTCTTTTTTTCCCTTTGCTCATTTTTTTTGTTTCTTAAATTTCACATATGAGTGAAATCATATGGTATTTGACTTTCTCTGACTGACTTACTTCACTTACATTGTACTCTCTAGCTCCATCCATGTTGTTGCAGATGGCAAGAGTTCATTCTTTTTTATGGCTGAATAATATTCCATAATTTATATATATGAATCTCTTCTTTATCCATTTATCTATCAATGGACACTTAGGTTACTTCCATAATTTGGCTATTATAAATAATGCTGCAATAAACAGAGAGGTGCGTGTATCCCTTTGAATTAGTGTTTTTGTATTCTTTGGTTAAATACCCAGAAGTACAATTACTGGATCATAGAGTAGTTCTATTTTTAATTTTGTGGGGAACCTCCATACTGTCTTCCTCAGTGGCTGCATCAGTTTGCGTTCCCACCAACAGTGCATAAGGTTCCTATTTCTCCATATCCTCACTAGAATTTGTTGTTTGTGTTTTTTATTTTAGCCATTCTGACAGATGTGAGGTTGATATCTCATTGTGGTTTTGATTTGCATTTTCCTGATGATGAGTGATGTTGAGCATCTTTTCATGTGTCTGTTGGCCCCATCTGTAGGTCTTCTTTAAAAAAAAAAAAAGATTTTATTTATTTATTTGGGAGAGAGCAAAAGCGGGGGGAGAGGCAGAGCGAGAGGGAGAAGCAGACTCCCCACTGAGCAGGGAGCACTATGTGGGGCTCGATTCCAGGACCCTGAGATCATGACCTGAGCTGAAGGCGGACGTTTAATCGACTGAACCACCCAGGTGCCTCTGTGTGTCCTCTTTGGAGAAATGTCTGTTCATGTCTTCTGCCCATTTTAAATTGGATTATTTGGGGGGTTTTTTGGTGTTGAGTTGTATAAATTCTTTATACATTTTGGATACTAAACCTTTATTGAATATGTCACTTGCAAATATCTTCTCCCATTCAGTAGGTTGTCTTTTAGTTTTGTTGATTGTTTCCTTTACTATGCAGAAGCTTTTTATTTTGATGTAGTCCCAATAGTTTACTTTTGCTTTTGTTCCCCTTGCCTCAGGAGACATATTTAGAAAGACGTTGTTAAAGCCAATCTCAGAGAAATTACTGCCTGTGCTCTCTTCTAGGATTTTTATGGTTTTCGGTCTCACATTTATTTAGGTCCTTAATCCATTTTGAGTTTACTTTTGTATATGGTGTAAGAAAGTGGTCCAGTTTCATTCTCTTGCACATAGTTGTCCAGTTTTCCCAACAACATTTTTTGAAGAGACTGTCTTTCTCATTGCATATTCTTGCTTCCTTTGTCGAAGATTAATTGACCATATAATTGTAAGTTTGCTTCTGGGCTTCCTATTCTGTTCCATTGATCTATGTGTCTGTTTTTGTGCCAGTACCATACTGTTTTGATTACTACAGCTATGTAATATAACTTGAATTGTGGAATTGTGACATCTCCAGTTTTGTCTTTCTTTTTCAAGATTGCTTTGGTTATTCAGGGTCTTTTGTGGTTCATACAAATTTTATGATGGTTTGTTCTAGTTCTGTGAAAAATGCTATTGGAATTTTGATAGGGATTGTATTAAATCTGTAGATTGCTTTGGGTAGTACTCATAGATCTGCTTTCTGTTACTAAAAATTAGTTTGCATTTTCTAGAATGTTATATAAATGGAATCATGTGGTAAGTACTCTTTTCTAACTGGCTTCTTTCATTCATCATAATTATTTTGATTCATCCATGTTGTTATGTATATCAATAATTCATTTTTACTGCTGAATAGTATTCCATTATATGGATATGCCACAATTTATCTGCTCACCATTGATGAACATTTGATTTGTTCCAATTTTCGGCTATTAAAAATAAAGCTTCTGTGTGTGTACGTACAAGTCTTTGTATGGATACATACTTCCATTTCTCTTGGGGTAAATACCTGGAAGTGGATGGCTGGTTCATATGGTAAGTGTGTGTTTAAGTTTTTAAAAAGTTATTTTCCACAGCAGTTGTACCATTTTACATTCCCACCAGCAATGTATGAGGTTTCCATTTTCTTCCCATTTTTGCTAATACTTGCTATAGTAAGTGTTTTTAATTTTAGACAGTTTAATAGGTGTATAGTGGCATCTCTGTGGCTTTTATTTGCATTTCCTTTATAATTAATGATGTCAGATATCTTTTCATATGCTTATTTGTCTTTCGGCTATATTATTATTGAATTTTGAGAGTTCTTTATATATTCTGGAAACAAGTCCTCTATCAACTATGTAATTTACTAAGTTTTTTCTCCCATTTTGTAGCTCGTATTTTCATTCTCTTAAGAGTGTCTTTTGCAAGATAGAAATTCTTAATTTTGATGGTGTCCAATTTATCCATTTTTTTTTTTTGTAGGCTATCCTTATGGTGTCATATCTTAAGAAATCTTGCCCAACACAAGGTCTCCTGTGTTTTCTTTGAGACGTTTATAGTTTTAGGTTTTATATTTGGATCTTTGAACCAATTTGAGTTCATTTCTGTATATGGTTTGGATTGATGTTTGCTTTTTTGCATATGGATATCCAGTTGTTCCAGCACCATTTGTTGGAAAGACTATCCTTTCTCCACTCAACTGCCTTGGAACCTGAAAATAAGTTGTTCATATCTCTTTCCTTCTGGACTTTCTATTCTGTTTCTTTGATCTGTTTGTCTAAATTTATACTAATATCACAAAGTCTTGAAAGTGTAGCTTCATAAGTCTTGTAATCTGGTAGTGTTAGTCCTCCAATTTTGTCTTCTTTTTCAAAGCTGTTTGGCTATTCTAGGAGCTTTACATTTCCATATGAATTTTAGCATTAGCTTGCCAATTTCTACAGACTAGTCTGGTGGGATTTTTATCTGTAAATCAATTTGGGGAGAATTGACATCTTAACAATATTGAATCTTCTGATCCATGAACACTTTATGTCTCTTCATTTATTTAGGTGTTCTTTAATTTTTCCCAGGAATATTTTCTAGTTTTCAGTGTGTAAGCCTTTTACATCTTTTCAGACTTTTCTAAGTATTTTATACTTTTGATGCTATTATAAGTAATATTTTTTAAAATTTCAATTTCTAATTGTTTATTGCTAGGTATTAGAGATAAATTAATTTTTTGTATATTGATCTTTTTCCTGCAAACTTGATAAACTCATTTATTAGTTCTAGTAACCTTTTTATAGATTCCATCAGGTTTTCTCCATAGATAATCATTTTATCTGCAAATAAAGATAGTTTGGCTTCTTCCTTTCCATTTTGAATACCTTTTATTTCTTTTTCTTGCTGTATTACACTGACTGGAACCTTCAGTGCACTATCAAATAGAAGAAATGAGAGAAGACTTTCTTTCCTTTGTCCTGATCTTGGAGAGAAAGCATTTGTCTTTCACTATTAAATACGATGTTCGGGTTTTTTCTGTAGAAGTCTCTTATCAAGATGAAGTTTCCTTCCATCCCAGTTTGCCAAGGGCTTCTTTTTTTTTTAATTTGTAATCAGGAATGGATGTTAGATTTGTCAGATACTTTTTCTCCGTCTATTACAATGATTGTATAATTTTTTTAGTTTATTAACTTGGGTAAATTACATTGATTTTCAAATATTAAACCAATCTTGCAATCCTGAGATAAACCCCACTTCATAATGTAGCTAGCATCTTTTCATATATTGTTGGATTTGATATAGTAAAATTTTGTTTAGAATTTTGCATCTGTGCTCATGAGAGATATTGGTCTGTTGCTTTCTTTTCTTGTAATGTCTTTGTCTAGTTTTGATAAAGCAAAAGTTGGCCTTAAAAATGAGTTGGGAAGTTTTCCCTTCTCTTCAATTCTCTGGTAGAGTTTGTGTAGAATTGGCATTATTTCTTCCTTAAATGTTTGGTAGAATTCACCAGTGAAGCATGTGTGTTTGAAGCTTTCTATGTGGGAAGGTTGTAAACTACACACTCTATTTCTTTAATAGTGCTATTTAAGTTACATATTTATTTTTGAGTAGTTTATGTCTTTAAGGACTCTGTCCATTTCATTTTGAATTGATTGACATGAATTAGTTTATAATATGCCCTTATTATCCTTTTAATATATGTAGAATTTGTATTGATGTCACCCCTCTCGTTTCTGTTATTGATAATTTGTGTCTTCTCTTGTCTTTTCTTGATCAATATGGCTAGAGGTATATCAATTTTATTTACCTTCTCTAAAAACTGTCTTTTCATTTCACTGACCTCTCTATTTTTCTGTTTTCCATTTTATTTCTGCCTTGATCTTTATTATGCTATTTCTTCTCCTTACTCAGTGATTAATTTTCTTTTTCTAGTTTCTTAAAAGTGGACGCTGGGGAAGCTGAACACTGTGTTAGCAACATGTTGACATGTTTTCAATTTCAGTCAGTAAAAAAAATAGTTCTTAATTTCCCTTTTGCTTTATTTTACCCACAGGGTTCCTTAGAAATGTATTGTTTAGTTTCCAAATATTTGGAGATTTTTCAAATCTGTTAATTTCTAATTGAATTCCATTGTGGTCACAGAACATCTGTTGAATAACTGAAATCCTTTGAAATGTATTGAGTCTTGTTTTATATCCATGTATTCTGGTAATAGATGAGAATATGGTCTATTTTGGTAAATATTATGTGTCTACTTGAAAAAAACGTGTATTCTGATTTTGGGTGGAGTGATCTATAAATATCAATTAGATCAAGTAGGTTGATAGTGTTCAAGTCTGCTATATCTTTACTGATTTTTTATATTTTTTTTCTGTCAATTATTGAGACAGGGGTATTGAAATCTCCAACTACAATTGTGTATGTATTTGTTTCTCTTTGCCATTCTCCTTAATATATTTTGAAGTTCTTTTATCAGATGCATAAATATTTAGGTTATGTCTTTTTTATTAGTTGACATTTCTATCATGATGGAATAACCTCCTTTATCCTTGGTAATATTCTTTGCTGAAATTGACTTTGTCTTAGAGTAATATAACCACTCAAGGTCTATTTTGATTAGTGTTAGCATAGCATAATTTTTTCCATACTTTTCACCTACTTGTATCTTTCTGTTGAAGATCATTCTTGTAGACAGCATGTAGTTTTGGCTTGTGCTTTTTTATCTGGTGTGACAACTCTATCTTTTAATTAGGGTGATTATACCATTTATATTTAATGTAATTATTTATATGATTACATTTAAAGCTACTGTCTAATATTTTCTATGTGTCCCATCTGTTCTTTGTTTCGTTTTTTTTCTTCTTTTTCTTCCTGCTTTTGGATTGACTGAGTACATTTTATTATTTTATTTGTTGACTAGTTACAACTCAGGTTTTGTTATTTTAGTAGTTGCTTAATGGTTTGTAGTGTTCATCTTTAACTTATCACAAACTATCTTCAAATTATATTATATGATTTCGTGATTGGTATAAGAACCTTACAATACATAGTATACTTCCATTTTTCCCCTCCTGGCCTTTGTGCTATTGTTTTCATACATTTTACTTTTTTTTTTTTTTAATAAAGATTTTATTTATTTATTTGATAGAGAGAGACAGCCAGAGAGGGAACACAAGCAGGGGGAGTGGGAGAGGGAGAAGCAGGCTTCCCGCTGAGCAGGGAGCCCGACGCGGGGCTTGATCCCAGGTCCCTGGGATCATGACCTGAGCCGAAGGCAGACGCTTAACGACTGAGCCACCCAGGCGCCCCTACTTTTACTTATAAACATCACACCATATTATGTTTTTTGTTTAACCAATAAGTTAACTCTCTTATTGAAGTATAGTTGATGTAATATTAAATTAGTTTCAGATGTACAACATAGTGATTCAACAATTATATACATTTTGAAATGCTCACCACAATAAGTGTATTACAGTATTATTGACTGTATTCCCTACATTATACTTTTCATCCGGTGACTGATTTATTTTATAGCTGGAAGTTTGTACCTCTTAATCCTTTTCACCTATTTTGACCATATCCCCACCCTCTCTGCTTTAGCAACCACCAGTTTGTTCTCCATATGTATGAGTGTGATTCTCTCTTTTTTGTTGTTGTTGTTTGTTCATTTGTCTTTTTTTAAAGATTCTACATATAAGTGAAATCACATTGTATTTGGATATTTAAATAGTAAGAAAAATCTTATATATTTACCTATGTAGTTACCAGTTCTACTGTTCCTCATTCTTTTAGGTGGATCCACATTTCCATCTGGTATCATTTTCCTTCCGCTTAAAAATATTTCCTTTAGCATTTCTACGGTGTAAGTCTACTAGTGATGAATTCTTTCAGCTTTTGCATGCCTCAGATAGTCTTTGTTTTGCTTTAGTTTTTGAAAGATCTGAATATAGAATATTAGCTTGATAGTTGTTGGGTCCCCTCTCCTCTTCACTGCTTTAAAGACTGAGTTCCATTATTTCCAACAAGAAATATGTTGTCATTATTATCTTTGTTTCTCTATATGTTGTGTGTGTGTTTTTTTCCTTTGGCTGCTTTGAAGATGTTCTCTTTATTGATGGTTTTGAGCAGTTTGATTATGATGTGCCTTCATGTAGTTTTGTCCATGTTTCTTTTTTTTTTTTTTTAAGATTTTTATTTATTTATTTGACAGAGAGAGACACAGCGAGAGAGGGAACACAGCAGGGGGAGTGGGAAAGGGAGAAGCAGGCTTCCCGCCAAACAGGGAGCCCGATGTGGGGCTCGATCCCAGGACCCTGGGGTCATGACCTGAGCCGAAGGCAGACGCTTAACGACTGAGCCACCTAGGCGCCCCCATTGTCCATGTTTCTTGTGCTTAGAGTTTATTGACCTTCTCGGATTTGTGGGTTTATTGGGTTTGCCTGTTTGGAAAATTTTAGGCTATTATTTTTTCAAAATTTCTTATATTTCCTCTCCTTCATTCACTCTAAGTACACATATATCAGGCCACTTGAAGTTGTTGTACAACTCACTGAGTTAAGTAGAGGCATGGGTTTTTTAGCCTGGGTTTTTTTAACATATGAAATACAGTTATAACTTTTTTTAAAAGATTTATTTATTTGAGAGAGAGAGAGCATGAGCGGGTGGGGCAGAGGGAGAGGGAGAGAGGATCTCAAGCAGACTCCACGCTGAGCTAGGAGCCCAGTGTGGGGCTTGATCTCATGACCCTGAGATCATGACCTGAGCTGAAACCAAGAGTCAGATGTTTAAATGATTGCGCCACCCAGGCACCCCAGTTACAACAACTTTTTAAATGTCCTTGTCTGCTAATTGTAATATCTGTGTAGATTTGGGGTCAGTTTTGATTGATTGCTTTCTATCTTCAGTATGGGTCATATTTCAGACTTATTCAGACTCTTCTTAGAAATCTACCTTCTTCCTGTGTGCTCTCAACCCAAAGTGAGACTTTTGGGTTGGAAGGAGATACTTCTGAACTAAACTACAGATCAGTGTCACCCAGTTCTCATCTTTATCTTATTCTAGGCATACCATACCCCCTACCATCCTTACCTTTCTGTTGGACACCTCTGTCCTTCTATTTATTTACAATATTCAAGAGCAGCAATTGGCCAACTGGTCCCTGCCCAAACATCCAGGCCATATGCCTCAAGAATTCCTTTTTGCACAGCCCTGTGATGCCCTTGGCATGCCTACTCAAGTAACTCCTTTAGCACTAATTTAATTCTCTGTGTTTCCATTTATAGGATTTTACCTAGCCATATGGCCTGCTGTCTCTGCCAATTCAAAAATAATATTGAGGTTGTCTGCAAGACAGTCAAGCTGCACTGTGACAGTGAATGTCTGACAAATGCCACACATTGTGTTGAGTCTGAATTGCCTCATGATAAATTTTTTAATTTTTATTTTATTTATTTTTTTTCTTTTTAATCAACAATGATAAAATTTTTAACTAATGATGTCATTGCATTATTTTTATTCATTCAGAGTCAAATCCCTAAATCTCTCTTTTTTAAAAAAAGATTTATTTATTTATTTGAGAGAGAGAGAGCACGTGAGTCGAGGGAGGGGCAGAGGGAGAGAATCTCAAGCAGACTCCCCGCTGAGTGTGGAGCCCAACGCGGGGCTCGATCCCATGACCTTGAGATCATGACCTGAGCCAAAACCAAGAGTTGTATGCTTGAGCCACCGAAACACTCCTCATATCTCTAAATTTCTAAGAACTATTCCTTTGTTAAAAGTCAGATTCTCAGTCATGTTATTAAATTAATTACCCCCAAATGAAAACTTGTTCATATAGTGCATCACAGTTTGTAAACTGATTTTTAAAAATATTTTATTTATTTATTTAATTGACAGAGAGAGAGACAGCATGAGGGGCAACACAAGTAGGGGGAGTGGGAGAGGGAGAATCAGGCTTCCGGCTGAGCAGGGAGCCTGATGTGGGGCTCGATCCCAGGACCCCAGGATCATGACCTGAGCCAAAGGCAGTCGCTTAACCAACCGAGCCACCCAGACGCCCCTGTAAACTGATTTTATATGCATTAGATCTCAGGTGCCCTTTGTTTTATAGGACAGGTAAAGGTACATTTTTGTTTATTTTTTTATTTTTACAAGTAATATAAGAGTAAAAGTAATGCTGATTTATAAAAAAGTTTTATTCAGAGGCTGAGACTTTCTGTTCCCTAACCAGAAGCTGCTACCTTCTAATGGATAGAGAGGGCTCTTCTATTCTTGGATTGTCCAACTCTGAACTCGTTCTGAATCTTAAGCTTTTCTGTCCAAAAACACTCAGGTGCTTTTTATAAATTTTTTTTTTCATTTATTTATTTGAGAGAGAGAGAATGAGAGAGAGTGAGTACATGAGAGGGGGGAGGGTCAGAGGGAGAAGCAGACTCCCTGCCGAGCAGGGAGCCCGATGCGGGACTCGATCCAGGGACTCCAGGATCATGACCTGAGCCGAAGGCAGTCGCTTAACCAACTGAGCCACCCAGGCGCCCTTTTTTTTTTTTTTTATAGATTGTTTTTTTTTATTTATTTATTTGAGAGAGAGAGAATGAGAGAGAGCGAGTACATGAGAGGGGGGAGGGTCAGAGGGAGAAGCAGACTCCCTGCCGAGCAGGGAGCCCGACAAAAACACTCAGGTGCTTTTAAGTATTTTTCTGTATACTATGTTTTATTGGCACTAACTTGATGACTTCCAAAATGTGCTTTTGCACTTGGATAGATGGAATACGGGTCCTTATCAATGATCTAGGGTACATCAGAAATAATACTTTGCTACTTCTGTAAGTACAGTGTTGCTTATTTTTCAAAACAATTTTTTTACCAATTATATTACTCCCTTCTCCCTTAGAGGTGGACAGAAGAGGCATGTTGAATCTCCTTTTACAGGTGAGGAAAACTGTGATCAGAGGTGTTAAGTGCTGTAGCCTAGCATTCAAGTGTCTCATTTTGCACTCTCTGCAAGCCTGTTGCTCCTCCTTTCTCGTGACCTCCTCTGACCCTCACCACCACCACTAAAGATATTTCCAATTCTTCTGGAAAAGAAACCCAGCAGCACAATGCTGTGCAGTCTACACAAGCTGTACACTTGACCTTCAGGTAGTTGGAAGCTCTGGACAGTTCCCTAAATAAAGCTGGAAATACTAGAAATGAAAGTGAAGTAGGCATCTGGCAAAAGATTCTTTATCCCTTGTGCATTTTAAAACCTCAAGTATCATTCCATTGATTTATTGAACATTCCACATTGACATATCTCTCACACCTGGGACATCTCTTAACCTAGACCCCAGATCCCTGCCCAAATTTAAGCAAAGAGCCAGGGTGGACATAGTGGGTTTCTTTCTGTTTAGAGCTTATGTTATGTGAGCTGCAATATATGGGAGCAGGGACCAAGCAAAGGAATGGGTGGGTGGGTAGAGAGGGCATGTCCAGATGAGGACCTGCTAACAGTGGGTGTTGTCATGGGCATCTGTGATGGCAGCAAGAACACAAGCATGCTGAAGAGTGGAAGGAGGAAGCATCTGAAGTAGGACAGGGTGGGGTATATGAATGCCAGGAGTCACATTAGATCTGCACACAGTTTAGCTGAGTGTCTTCCAGCCTTGACTTTTTTTGAGTACTGCACAATCGAGCCTTGGGGAACCCATGGAATAATCCCAAATACAGTTATTCACACCATGGAAGGTTCTGAGTAAATAGCTGCTTTTTCAAAAAATACCCTTTTCTCCTTTTGTTGTTGCCAATCATAGATTCAAGTTTGAGTTTGTCTCCTCTCTAAATGGTACTCAAATATTTGTTGATTCTTAATTTATTTGGGATGTATGACTGTGGACTGACAAAAAGCTGTACTATCAGTCTTTCATTATCAAAACTAGTCTCTTTTTTGTTGACAGATGAAGAAGTATCTGTAAGGAATGCAGAAGGATCATTCATGAAGGTATTGAAATCCCGGAAGAAGAGCACCAGTACTGAGCTGATAATTGAGCCAGAGAAGCCATCCTCAGACAAAAATCGCTTCAGTTTAGCCTTTATGAATGAGCAGCTAGACTTTAATGATGAAAGTGATGTTATTAGTGCGCTGAATTACATATTGCCTTATTTCTCAGAGGGAAGTCTAGAAGATGTAGAATCAACATTATTACCATTTATTAAACTTCTGTTTTCAAATGTGCAAGATGGAGACAAGCCCATGGGTCCCTTGACAAACAACACAGGGAACCCTTTTCTTAAACCTGGACCCAACAATTCAACTTACAAAAATAAACTGAGGAAACTCCATTTTCTAGACAATTTGTTAGATGCAGAAATTCAAGAAAAATTGATGAGGTGAAAAAGAAAGAAAAAACTGCCATGCTTATACATTCCGGCCTTTTCGGTCCCAAATTCAAATGCCAAATCTTTCCAAAGAAATTGGAAACTGCCCAAGCACAGGAAAAGAGCCTCACCAAGGCTGAGAGTGTAGGGAAGAAGTTTCTGAGAGTAAAGAAGGTTGTCACGGGCCCAAAGGGCCTACGGAAAAGGTACCTCAAAAAAATGCGCCATCAGAGAAACCGGGGGAAACAGAATGCCCAGCTATTTGTGGAGAATATGGCCAAAGAAAGAAGGCTCAGTAGACCTTCCCCAAGGGAGCTGGAGCAGCTTCACATGGCGCAGAGGCCCAGGAAATTAGTGGGAGACTCCTTCAGTAGAGCCTTCATTCACAAAGGAGCACAATTCTTTCCTGAAACAATACATCTTGGGCAGGCCTTCTGCCTCCACTGCTCCAAAATCCCTACCTGAGGTGAAAAACAAATCAAAAGACTTAACCGACACCATTTTTGTTTTTAGAGGATGCAAATGCTAGAGTTAGGAATATGAAGGCTTCTAAACCAGTCTCACATTCCAGAAAAAAGTACCTCTTTCATAAAACTCGCTCGCCTGTGGTCCACACAGCACCCAAGGCCAAGCTGAGTCGAAAATCCAGAAAGGAAAGTCCTATCAGTAATAGGCTGATGCTTGCAAAGAGGCCTCCGTTCTCCGCCATCAGGAGCCTCATAAATTCCCCTTCACGGGAGGCTTTTTCATCTTCAGGAGAACTGAGTTCTCAGGAAAATCCTTTTCCAGAATTATTTACTCTTTCAGAACCTTTTAGAGAAAACACTACTGGAGAAAACACTACTGCACAGAATGTTTTTGAGAAACCTATTTCTACAAGAAACATGACTGTGCCAGAACAAACCCTCCCTGCATTCAGGAACCATAAGAATCTTTCCAGTGCATATTCTGTGGCCACCACAGACAACTTTATGCCAACTGTTAAACAAACCAATGAACCACGATGGATAAACCACAGTGTGGGCACTGAATTGCCCCCGAAGCCCACAGGCTTCACTGTGTCGAAGCTCTCAGCCCCAGGTGACCTATTTGAAATCCAGCTAAACCAGCAGCTACGGTCCCTCATCCCGAACAACGACGTGAGAAGGCTCATTTCTCACGTTATCCGGACTTTGAGAATGGACTGCTCTGAGACCCACGTGCAACTGGCCTGTGCCAAGCTCATCTCCAGAACAGGCCTCCTGATGAAGCTTCTCAGTGAGCAGCAAGAAGTAAAGGTGTCCAAGGCAGAGTGGGATACGGACCAATGGAAGACTGAGAACTCCATCAATGAGAGCACAGAAGTCCAGAGTGAACAGAAAGGGCAGGAGTCCAGCGAGGTGAGGAAAACTCCTAAAACATGGGATCTGGACTTTGAGTCAGTTTAGGACGTGCCATGAAAGCACCCAAGCACATAGGCCGGGGGGCTCCTAGTCTGGGTCGGCCAGCAGAGCACCCCGAGGAGGCTGGTCTTTGCTGCTTCGGGCCCTCTTGCTCCTGAGCTCAGGGGGCTCTGAACTCAACCTATAAGCCCTTCCAACTTATTTAAGGTTTTCCAGTGTTACACATAAATCTGCGGATGTGGAACTTACTGTAACTCCAGAGCCGGCTAAGGAGGTTGAATCTTCTACAGCCCAGCAGGAGGCTCCACCTCAGCCTCTTGAGCATACTGAGGAAGCAGAACCTTCTCCAACCCAGCAAGAGACCTCAGCTAAGCCTCCAGAGGCGGTTGAGCCTTCAAGTGAGCAGCAACCAGCTCAGCCTTCTGAGTCTCCTGAGGGGTTTGAACCTTTTCTAACTCAACAGGAGACCCCAGCTCAGCCTTCAGAGCCTCCTGAGGAAGCTAAGCCTCCAAGTGTACAGGAACCACCAGCTCTGCTTTCTGAACCTAGTGAGGAATTTGAACTTTCTCTGACTCAGCAAGAGATCCCAGCTCAGCCCCCAGAGAATCCTGAAGAGGCAGAACATTCTCCAGCTCAGCAGGAGCCCCCAGCTCCGCTTCCAGAGCCTTTTGGAGAAGCTGAACCTTCCTCAACCCAGGAGGAGACCTCAGCTCAGCCTGCAGAGCTCCCTAATGAGGCAGAATCTTCAACCCAGCAGGAGACCCCAGCTCAGTCTCCGGGAGAGATAGAATCTTCAGCAACCCTGCAAGAACAACCAGCTCAGCCTCCAGAGCTGCCTTCTGAGGAGGTGGAACCTTCTCCAACCCAGCAGGAGCACCCAGCTCAACCTCTAGGGCATCATGAGGTGACCGTTTCGCCTCCAGGTCACCATCATGTTCAACATTTAAACCTGCCCGATGTCAGTGTTAAACCTGCAGATGTGCAGGTTACTATAACACCAGAACCCATTACAGAGGTGGGTGAACCTTTGCCAGTTCAGCAGGAGGCTGCAGCTCAGCCCTCTGTGCCCCTTAATGTGGAACCATTTGCAACCCAGCATGAAGCCCCAACTCTGCCTCCACAGTCCCCTGAGGAAGCTGAACCTTTGCCAGTTCAACAGGAGACTCCGACTGAATCCCCAGAATCTACCACACAGGAGAAACCTCCAACACAGCAGGAAACGTCAGTTCAGCATCCCGAGTATCCTGGAGAAGTTAAACCTCCCACAACCCAACAGGAGGCCCTGGCTCAGCAATCACAGGGCCCCGAGGGTGAACCATCTTCAACCCAGGAGGAGGCCCTGGCCAAACCTCCAGAGACCCAGGAAGAGGGTGAACATCTTCCAGCCCAGCAGGAGGCCCCAGCTCAGCTTCCACAGACCCCTGTAGAGGCTGAACCTTCCTCAATACAGGAGGAGAGCCAGGGTCATCATCCACAGACTCCTGAGAAAGTTAAACCTTCAACCCAGCAGGAGGCCCCAGTCCGGCATCCACAAGCCCCTGAGGAAGGAAAACCATCTCCATCCCAGGAGGAGGCTCCAGCTCAATTTCCACACACCCCTGAGAAGGGTGAATCTTCAACCCAGGAGGAGAGCCAGGGTGAGGATCCACAGACATCTGAGCAGATTGCACCTTCTCCAACCCAACAAGAAGCCCCAGCTCAGCACCTACAGACCTCTGAGGGGATCAAACCTACAACCCAGGAGGAGTCCCCAGCTCAGCACCCTCAGGTCCCAGAGGAGGGTGAGCCTTTTCCAACCCAACCAGAGACCCCAACTCAGTATCCAGAGTCTCTTGAGGGGATTGAGCCTTCTCCAGCCCAGTCAGAGGCCACAGTTCAGCATCCAAATCCCCTTGGGGAGGTTAAACCTGCAAGCCATCAGGAGGCCCCAAGTCAGCAACTACAGACCTCTGAGGAAGTTAACCCTTCTGCCACCCAGCAGGAAGCCACAGCTCAGCATCCAGAGCCTTCTGGTGAGGTTGAACCTTCTCCAGCCCAACAGGAGGAGGTCCCAGCTTCCTCTCCAGAGCATCATATGGTAACAGTTTCTCCTCTAGGTCAGAGTCAAACTCAGCTTCTGCTGTTGCCCAGTGTCACTGTTAAACCTGTGGATCTGGCACTTACCATAACTCCAGAGTCCACTAATGAGGTTGAAACTTTTCTACCCCAACAAGAGGCCTCAGCTCAGTCTGCAGTGTCCCCTGAGCAGTTGGAACCTTCTCCAATCCAGCAGGAGGTCCCAGGTCAGCATCCAGCACCCCCTGAAAATTTTGAACCTTTTCCAGTCGAGCAGGGAGTCCCAATTCAGCCTGAAGATCTTCCTGAGGAAATTGAGCTTCCTCCAAGCCAGCAGTGGAGCCCAGCTCTGTCTCAAGTGCCTGTTGTGGGTGTAGAACCTTCTCTAGTCCAGCATGCGGTCCCAGCTCAACATCCAAAGCCCAATGAGGGGATTGGGCCTTCTCCAGTTCAGTATGAGCACCCAGCTCAGCCTCCAGAGTCCTCTACAGATATTGTATCTCAGGCTCCAGTACATCATGAGGTGACATTCTCACCTCTAGGTCCCGGTCAAGCTCAGCATCCAATGTTGCCCAGTATCACAGTTAAACCTGTAGATCTGGAGGCTTCCATAACTGCAGTGCCAACTAAGGTTGAACATTCTCCAGTGCAGCAGAAGGTCCCTGCTCAGGCTCCAGTTCCCCCTGAGCAGATTGAATTTTCTCCAATCCAGTTCAAGCCTCTTTCCCAGTCTCCAGAGATCCCCAAAGATGAATCTCTTCCAGGCCAACAGGAGCTCATAGCTCAGACTCCAGACCCTCCTAACGAGGTAGAACCTGCTTCAAGCCAACAGGAGGTCCTAGCTGAGCCATCAGAGCCCCCTAAGGAGATTGAACCATCTGCAAATGAACATGCAGTCTCAGCTCATCCTCCAAAGCCCACTGAGGAGGTCAAGCCTCCAACTCAGCAGGAGGCTCCAGCTCAGTCTCCTGTCCCCCAGCAGGCCCCAGCTATATCTCCTGAGCCCCCTAAGGAGGTGGAATCTTCTCCCACACAGCCAGAGGCCCCAGCTCAGCCTTCAGAGCCTCCTCAGAAGGTAGAACCATCTCCAGCCCAGCAGGAAACCCCAGCTCAACCTCTAGAACTCCCTGACAAAGTAGAACTTTTTCCAGTCTCTCAAGAGACTCATCCTCAGCTTCCACAGTCTCCTGAGAAGGTAGAATCCTCTCCAGTCCTGCAAGAAGCCCCATCTCTACCTCTAGAGCCCCTTAAGGAGGTAGAACCTTCTCCAACCCAGCAGGAGGCTCCAGCTCAGCCTCCAGAACCACCTAAGGAGGTTGTAGCACAACCTCCAGTCCATAATGAGGTGACAGTTCCACCTCTAGGACAAGAGCAAGCTCAGCATTCAAACTTGCCCAGTGCCACTGTTAAACCTGTTGACCTGGAGCTTACTGTAACTCCAGAACCTACTACAGAGGCTGAGCATTCCACGGCCCTGCAGCAGACTCTATCTCTTCCAGAGGACCCCGAGCTGACACTTCCACATCCAGAGCACGTTCAGGCTCAGCAACCAAATTTGACTGAAGTCACAGTTCAACCTTTAGACCTGGAGCTTACCGTAACTCCAGAACCCACTACAGAGGTCGAACATTCTACAGCCCTGAAGAAAACTATAGCTCCTCCAAAGGACCTCGAAGTGACATTTGCACACCTAGAGCAGGTTCAGACTCAGCATCCAACTTTGGCTGAAGTCACAGTTCAACCTTTGGACCTGGGGCTTACCATAACTCCAGAATTTACTAAGGAGACTGAACTTTCTCTACCTACGCAGGGGACCCCAGTTCAGCCTCCAGAGCCACCTAAGGAGGTTGTTGTAGCTCAATCTCCAGTATATCAGGAGGAGATTGTTCAGACACCAGGTCAAGATCAAGCTCAGCATCCATCATCACCCAATGTAACAGTTCAACATTTGGACCTGGAGCTTACTGTAAGTCCAGAACCCACTATAGAAGTTGAACATTTTACACCCCTGAAAAAGACTACATCTCCTCCAAAAGACCTTGAGGTGACACTTGCACATTCAGAGCAGTTTCAGTCTCACCGTCCAACCTTAAATAAAGTCACAGTTAAACCTTTGGACCTGGAACTTACCATAACTCCAGATCTACTACCAAGGTTGAACCTTCTCCAGCCATGCATGAGACCCCACATCAGCATCCAGAGCCGCCTAAGGAACTTGTATGTCAACCTCCCGTATATCAAGAGGCAGCATTTCCAACACCACATCAGGATCAAGCTCAGCATCGGTGGTCACCAGATGTGACAGTTGAACCTTTGGACCTGGAGCTTACCATAACTCCAGAATCTACTACAGAGGTTAAACAGTCTACAACCCTGCAGCAGACTACAACTCCTCCAAAGGACCTTGAGGTGACATTTCCACAGTCAGAGCAGGTTCGGGTTCAGCATCCAACCTTAAATAAAGTCACGGTTAAACCTTTGGACCTGGGGCTTATCATAACTCCAGAACCTACTACAGAGACCAAAACTTCTCCAACCATGCAAGAGACCCCAACTCAGCCTCCAGAGCCACCTAAGGAGGTTGTAGTTCAATATCCATTCCATCAGGAGGTGACAGCTCCAACTCCAAGTAAGGATCAAGGTCAGCATCCAGCGTCACCCAGCACCACATTTCATCATGTGGACTTGGGGCTTACCATTACTCCAGAACCTATTATGGAGGCTGCACATTCTACAACCACAAAGAAGACTACAGCTCCTCCTCCAAAGGACCTTGAGGTGACACTTGCACATCCAGAACAGGTTCAGAGTCAACATCCAAACCTGACTGAAGTCACGGTTCCACCTATGGACCTGGAAATTACTATAACTGCAGGATCCAATATGGAGGTTGAACCTTCTCCAACCATGCAAGAGATCCCAACTCAGCCTCCAGAGCCACCTAAGGAAGTTGTAGTTCAATATCCATTCCATCAGGAGGTGACAGCTCCAACTCCAAGTAAGGATCAAGGTCAGCATCCGGCATCACCCAGTACCACATTTCATCATGTGGGCTTGGGGCTTACCATTACTCCAGAACCTATTACAGAGCCTACACATTCTACAACCATGAAGAAGACTATAGCTCCTCCTCCAAAGGACCTTGAGGTGACACTTGCCCATCCAGAACAGGTTCAGAGTCAATATCCAAACCTGACTAGAGTCACTGTTCCACCCATGGACCTGAAAATTACTGTATGTCCGCAACCAGAGTCATCTGAGACAGTTTTTCCCCCAACGACCCAGAGTCGTCTGAGACAGTTTTTCCCCCAACGACCCACTGTGCATTCAGGGCTGCCTCTTGTAAAATATACCCCAGAAAAGGCCTACGCAACTGTAACTGAGCAACCAGAAGAGAACGCTACCACGAACATCAACCTATGTGAGCTCTGTATCTGCAAAGATGAGACGCTGTCGTGTACTGGTTTCAGTGCAAAGCAGAGGCTCCGCAGAGTGCCGCTGCCAGAGCCCAGCCCCTACAACGGCACCTTCGCCATCTTGTAAGAATTGCCTTTCCTCATTTGTTCTCTGCCTCCTCCTTGCCACGGCAGCCTTTTCTTCCAGGTCTTCCTGGGCCTTCCTCATCTCCCCAACCCATGTTGACTTTCTGTTTTTACCTTTTCTTTGTCAACTGTCCCTTATCTTTGTTTTGCTCTTTGCTATTGTTTCCCCTTCTCCAATCTTTTACTTGCAATTGCCCTTATTCCTTTTTCTTATCCAGTTTTTTATCCCCATCATTTCATTCCTTAACCTCTACTCTCCCACTTTTGCTCCATCCTCTTTATAGCCACATGTCCTTCTCTCCATCTCGTTGGTGGTGATACAACAAAGGGGTTAAGAGTAGAGATTCTGGAACTAGACCGCCTGGCTTTGAACCGAGGTCTGTCACTTACTAGCTTTTGATTCCTTTTCCTTTTCCGTAAAATGGGGATTATGATAGTTACCATCTTGTGGGCTTATTGTGAGATTTAGATGAGTTAATACATATAAAGCACTTACACTGGTGCCTAGCATATATATGAGTGTTATGTATTATTATTTGACTCCTCAGTTATGTTCAGAACTCATCTTTGTTCCCTGGCCTTCTATATATAGCACCTATTTTGTGCCCAGCCCAGGACTCAGTACTGTAGGATCCATGAGGGTATGACATTGTCTTTAGAACATGAAATGATAGGTGGGAAGAAAGGAAACAGGCAGAGAAAGGGAGGTGACCTATGATTAAGTACAGACCATAGGTGCTGTAATTCACCAGAATCTGTAATCAATAGAGTGTGGAGGTGAGGGAGAGCTGCATGGATCAGCTAAAACTTTAGCTGAGACTTAAAGAGTGGCTATGATTTGTTAAATAGAGCAAAACTAGGGAGTATAGTCTAGGCAAAGTCACTGCTGCAAGACTGATGAGGAATTAAGAATTAGGTTAGGACGCTGTGAAAGATATGATTATGAAAACCCTTAACTATCAGCTAGAGGGCTTTGAAAGTTACAGTCTGAGATATAGAGAGTCACTGAAAGTTTTCCCGCAAGACATAAATATCATTAAAACAAGAGGATTGTTTTTGATTCCCTATGTAGAGCGATCTAGAGAGGAAAGCTTGATCTAGGGAGACCAGATAGAACGCTCTAGCAAAAGCTGGGAGTAAAATGACAAGGGGCCGGATCAGAGTGGCTGTGATAGGAGTAGAAAGAAAATCCTGAGAGCACCACAAAGGAAGAAGCGGCAAGACTGAGTAACTGATGAGAGTAGCGGGTAGGGTGTGTCCAGGAAAGAGAAAAATGAAACCTGACTCTTGAAGTTTCTGTCCTGTATGAGCAGTTCAATGGCGGAAGAACAGGTGGAAACACAGCAGTTGGGAAGGAGAGCCAGTTTGAGGGAGATAAGTTCAGTTTTAGGCATCTTTTCTCAGGGAACATAAAGCAACCAGAAGGCTTCTGGTTCCTGGAAATGGCCACTAGGCAGATGGGCAGATGGGTACCTATTTTGCCTTGTTTCTGACTCCCCTAGAAAAAATGTGTATATAAACTGAATAGGTAAGTTGTTGCTGAGGAAAGCTAAAGGTAAAAATACATAGAGTTAGTGGATGAAACGGAGTCTCAGGCATTTCGTGGCTTCTTTTAAACACATGCAATTCGTGGATACATTCTTACTGGGGTTTTTTTGTTTGTTTTGTTTGTTTTTAAATGGCACAAGCATATAGGATAAAATGTAAAAATCCCACCCCACCCTCCCTACCACCTGTAAGATAACTCCTGTTACCATTTCAGTGTGTGTCCTTCCTTCCCATCGCTTTCCTTTGCAATTTTTCCCCTAATGAGGTAATACTTTCTATTCCTTGCTCAGTGATTTGTTGCTTTTCCTTGTGCAGTACGTCTAAGAAATCTCTCCATGTTAGTTCCTCTAATTTCTAACTTCCTTTATCCGAACAGCTGAAGAGGTTTCAACAGAGGGCACTGAGCCAAAGCTTTGTGTTGCCTGGCTTAGGATTTCTTTACCTTTGTTTGCTGATAAGTGATACATTTTGGCCATGTTTCTGTTGAATTATTATTTTCTCACTGATTTACGAAGGAGCCATTTTGGACACATAAGTGATTTTGGAGAAAACACTCATAGTCAAAGTAATTAACTGGCAGTATTTGTCCAAGATAGGAAGTTCAGGTTCTAGGGAGATGCCTCGTTTCCGCACCGCAGCCCCACATCATCTCTTCATTGATTGCGCAAACTGGGATGCTGATAGCTGGGGAAATTAGAACGCTGGTATTTTCTGCATTGGAATATTCCCCACAAGGTTGCCAATGCTTCTTTTACTTATTCCGTGTTTCTTCACAGAAATTTCGAAGGAAATTCTATTTCTTACATTGATGAAAATACATGGAAGCCATACCGTTGGGCTGAGAAACTGTGAGTATATTCTCTCCAAATACAAATACAAAAAACTGAACTGCATTCTAAGATCCTTCTTGGTCCAGAATTTTGAAGTCAGTAGCTCTGAGGAAAGGTATTTCCCCCTCCATATCCCAATTCAACCTCTATTGATTGCAATTCAGTGTTTATTTTAAAAATTAAATTTGGCAGGCTCTCTTTAAAATGAGAGTCAATCTAAACTTATATTCTATTATACAAGGAATACATGATTATGTTCTCAATATATAAAAATGAAAGAATATAGTGATATAGTGAACATCCTCCTTGTGTTCTGATCCCCCACCGCTGAGATAGCCACTACTCTGGATTTCATATATATCCTTCCAGACCTTTATCCATGCATTTGTCTACATACATATTTATAGACAACAAAATAGGTTTGTTGTGTGATTTTCTTTCTTTCTTTTTTTCTTTTACATAAATGGTAACATCCTACAACTCGATTCTTTTGCTTCATGGTAGGTCTTAGATTTCTTTTCTTCTAGTACATAGGGGGTTACCCCATTCCCGTAAACTCCTGCGTAAAATTCCGTAGTATGAATGTATTATAATTTAATAATTCCCCTATTGATGGATGTTTAGACTGTGTCCGGTTTTCTTGTCACATGCATTGCTGCAGTGAACCACCTCATCCATGCATCTTTGTGTACACGGGCAGGGATTTCTGTAGAATAGAGATCTAGAAATGGAATTGTTGGGATGAAGACTATGTAGATGTACAGTTTTAATTGCCCTCAAAAAAGTTGTGCCGACTTACACCCCAACCCATAGACCATGACAGCATTCACCTCCTCACACCCCTCCACCACTGGATATTCTCCATTTCTTGGCTGATCTGATGGGTGAATAAAAGGGGTCTCATCTGAATTTGAAGTTTTCTGATTACTTGTAAATTTAAATGTCTCTCTTTGTTTACTGAATATTTGTATTTCTTATCTGAATTTTCTGTCCTTGCCAACTTTTTGTTATCTTTTTTTTAATTGATTTGTAGAAAAAGTCAATGTAGATACAAATGATTTTGGAAAAAATATTACACTCAAAGCAATTAACTGGCATTTTTCATGACAGCTTGTGTATCGTATCATTAGTTCAACTTGAGTAGATAAGTCATAAATGACTTCTGAATTAGTAATAGAAGACATAGTAGTCATAGTAATCTAAAAATAGGGGTTATGATCCCACTAAAGTAGATCCCCCACCCTTAGTCTGTTATCTTATTGGAGAAATGCTAGAACCAAGCAAAATTTTTTTTATTTTATGAATTTCTTAAATACTATTTATAGTTTGTATTTCCCCATGATAGTGTCTGACTTGGAGATTTTATTTCCCACACTTGTAAGAAAACTGAAAGTCATTTGGCACGTTACTTTTCTTTAGGGAGTGGAGGGGGATGGGTAGGCTAAGGGACAGGAATAGCAGAAAAACTTTGAATTGTGTACTATATACCTTTGGAATTTTGAGCCATGTGAATACATATATATAAAACATATTTTTAGAAAATAAATAGAAATTTAAAAATTAATTTTTAAAAAGCATGTGTTTGGGAGTTTATATACTAGAACATGAATCTAGTAAGATTTGCAGATTTCTAATTCAGCTTGAGGCAGAGGTTCCTAACTATGGATCACTGGTCCCCTGGGGCAGGATTTTTAACCTTTTTTCTATATATCTATTTGATGATCTGCAGAAGACTGTGTTCTTGGGATAATGTTTATAAATGTATAATAATTTAAAATATATAGTAAAAGGAAATTATATTGAAATACAGTTTTCAAAATGTTTTTTAAAAAAGATTAGTGATATAGCAATAAACCTGCTTCTGTTCACACATTAAATAACAAGATATAGTGGTAGGTATAATAACAATTCAAGGTAGTGATGAGAATAAATGACATTTTGAGATATCTACAACAAATATGTGATATATCATTTTATTATCCACCCAAGTTTGGCCCTCCTCCGAATTCAATCCATTCTCCTCACAGACCTGTGCCCAAAAAGGATGATTCATAAATTGAAATCACGTGCACACCTTTGCACATATTCAAGAAAGTGCAGTTTTCTAGGGAAAAGGTCCATAGCTTTTATGAAATTCTCAAAAGGTTCTTGTCTCAAAAGATTGAGCTTGAGTCACAAATTAAGGGGTGGGGGTGGAGAAAGACATTTATTATTATTTATTTATTATGATTATAACTTACTATAATTTATCATTATTATTATAAAGACATTATTATTATTTATTATTAAGTTGTACTTATCCTCACCAGTGATACTAAATGGATAATTTGTTTTAAATAAAAGCAGTATGTTTGCATATTGATACCTGTCACTTTTTGAATTCATTCAACAAATATTTATGGAGCATCTATTATATACCAGGAACTGTTTTTACATGCCTGGGATAGAGGCTCAAGAATAATATCCCAGTTCTCGAGGGGTTTACAAATATATAATATAAAAACAAATATGTAAATATAATAAATAGATATAATTTCAAGTACTGAGAAGAAATCGTTAGCCAGAGCTCTGTTTAGAGTTCAAGAAGAGGCAAAACTAACTTATGTTGTTTACAGCTGCCATATGATAGGTAAAACTACATTTAAAAAGAGAGGAAATTAGGGGTGCCTGGGTGGCTCAGTTGGTTAAGCATCCAACTCTTGACTTGGGCTCAGGGTCGTGGGACAGGGCTCTTTGTAATTGAACTCAAACAAATGCGCCATCAGAGAAACCTATGGCCAAAGAAAGAAGGCTCAGTAGACCGTCCCCAAGGGAGCTGGAGCAGCTTCACATGGCGCAGAGGCCCAGGAAATTAGTGGGAGTAGAGCCTTCATTCATAAAGGAGCACAAGGCAGCAGTCTCTTCTTTCCTGAAACAATACATCTTGGACAGGCCTCCACTGCTCCAAAACATAGAGCATATGTTATGTGAGCTGCAATATATGGGAGCAGGGACCAAGCAAAGGAATTGGTGGGTGGGTAGAGAGGGCATGTCCAGATGAGGACCTGCTAACAGTGGGTGTTGTCATGGGCATCTGCGATGGCAGCAAGAACACAAGCATGCTGAAGAGTGGAAGGAGGAAGCATCTGAAGCAGGGCAGGGTGGGGTATATGAATGCCAGGAGTCACATTAGATCTGCACACAGTTTAGCTGAGTGTCTTCCAGCCTTGACTTTTTTTGAGTACTGCACAATCGAGCCTTGGGGAACCCATGGAATAATCCCAAATACAGTTATCCACACTATGGAAGGTTCTGAGTAAATAGCTGCTTTTTCAAAAAATACCCTTTTCTCCTTTTGTTGTTGCCAATCATAGATTCAAGTTTGAGTTTGTCTCCTCTCTAAATGGTACTCAAATATTTGTTGATTCTTAATTTATTTGGGATGTATGACTGTGGACTGACAAAAAGCTGTACTATCAGTCTTTCATTATCAAAACTAGTCTCTTTTTTGTTGACAGATGAAGAAGTATCTGTAAGGAATGCAGAAGGATCATTCATGAAGGTATTGAAATCCCGGAAGAAGAGCACCAGTACTGAGCTGATAATTGAGCCAGAGAAGCCATCCTCAGACAAAAATCGCTTCAGTTTAGCCTTTATGAATGAGCAGCTAGACTTTAATGATGAAAGTGATGTTATTAGTGCGCTGAATTACATATTGCCTTATTTCTCAGAGGGAAATCTAGAAGATGTAGAATCAACGTTATTACCATTCATTAAACTTCTGTTTTCAAATGTGCAAGACGGAGACAAGCCCATGGGTCCCTTGACAAACAACACAGGGAACCCTTTTCTTAAACCTGGACCCAACAATTCAACTTACAAAAATAAACTGAGGAAACTCCATTTTCTAGAAAATTTGTTAGATGCAGAAATTCAAGAAAAAATTGATGAGGTGGAAAAGAAAGAAAAAACTGCCATGCTTATACATTCCGGCCTTTTTGGTCCCAAATTCAAACGCCAAATCTTTCCAAAGAAATTGGAAACTGCCCAAGCACAGGAAAAGAGCCTCACCAAGGCTGAGAGTGTAGGGAAAAAGTTTCTGAGAGTAAAGAAGGTTATCAAGGGCCCAAAGGGCCTACAGAAAAGGTACCTCAAAAAAATGCGCCATCAGAGAAACCGGGGGAAACAGAATGCCCAGCCATTTGTGGAGAATATGGCCAAAGAAAGAAGGCTCAGCAGACCGTCCCCAAGGGAGCTGGAGCAGCTTCACATGGCGCAGAGGCCCAGGAAATTAGTGGGAGACTCCTTCAGTAGAGCCTTCATTCACAAAGGAGCACAAGGCAGCAGTCTCTTCTTTCCTGAAACAATACATCTTGGGCAGGCCTTCTGCCTCCACTGCTCCAAAATCCCTACCTGAGGTGAAAAACAAACCAAATACTTAACCGACACCATTTTTGTTTTAGAGGATGCAAATGCTAGAGTTAGAAATATGAAGGCTTCTAAACCAGTCTCACATTCCAGAAAAAAGTACCTCTTTCATAAAACTCGCTCGCCTGTGGTCCACAGAGCACCCAAGGCCAAGCTGAGTCGAAAATCCAGAAAGGAAAGTCCTATCAGTAATAGGCTGATGATTGCAAAGAGGCCTCCATTCTCCGCCATCAGGAGCCTCATAAATTCCCCTTCACGGGAGGCTTTTTCATCTTCAGGAGAACTGAGTTCTCAGGAAAATCCTTTTCCAGAATTATTTACTCTTTCAGAACCTTTTAGAGAAAACACTACTGGAGAAAACACTACTGCACAGAATGTTTTTGAGAAACCTATTTCTACAAGAAACATGACTGTGCCAGAACAAACCCTCCCTGCATTCAGGAACCATAAGAATCTTTCCAGTGCATATTCTGTGGCCACCACAGACAACTTTATGCCAACTGTTAAACAAACCAATGAACCACGATGGATAAACCACAGTGTGGGCACTGAATTGCCCCCGAAGCCCACAGGCTTCACTGTGTCGAAGCTCTCAGCCCCAGGTGACCTATTTGAAATCCAGCTAAACCAGCAGCTACGGTCCCTCATCCCGAACAACGACGTGAGAAGGCTCATTTCTCACGTTATCCGGACTTTGAAAATGGACTGCTCTGAGACCCACGTGCAACTGGCCTGTGCCAAGCTCATCTCCAGAACAGGCCTCCTGATGAAGCTTCTCAGTGAGCAGCAAGAAGTAAAGGTGTCCAAGGCAGAGTGGGATACGGACCAATGGAAGACTGAGAACTCCATCAATGAGAGCACAGAAGTCCAGAGTGAACAGAAAGGGCAGGAGTCCAGCGAGGTGAGGAAAACTCCTAAAACATGGGATCTGGACTTTGAGTCAGTTGAGGACGTGCCATGAAAGCACCCAAGCACATAGGCCAGGGGGCTCCTAGTCTGGGTCTTGTCTTGGCCAGGTAACGTTGGCTAAGACAGTGATCTGCCACTTTGCTCATTTAGAGAACAGTGCCACTATCCCCAGGGTAGATGAGAACTAATTCACGTGTGTGTGCCTCCTGGGAAGCTCTTACATTTCTCATTTTAGAGACAAAGAAACTGACACACACACACACACACACACACACACACACACACACACACAGGAGAGATTGGGGGAAGAAGACCTGACTCACCCTCCCGGGTCCTGGGAGAGCCGCCTGGCACAAGGGTGTCCCTGCCCTGACCACCCCTGAGAGCCGGGATAGAACAGGGAGACAACAGGTTTCTGGCCAGATATTTTGTCCTCTGCTTTTGACCAGTGGATTTCTTTAGAGAAATGCTTGGTTATGTCCTTTGCCCAGCGTTCTCCCGAGACCAGCCCCTGAGCTTTGATATGCCCTGGGCATGGAGTCTGTGCTCTTGACTCAATGTCGCTCAGGGCGGGCTGCCTGCTGTACAGAAAGCAGGGGTGGGAGGAGGAATGGTGGGGACCAGAGAGCCCCACATCGGGCTCCATCCCAGGACCCCAGGATCATGACCCGAGCCGAAGGCAGCCGCTTAACCGACTGAGCCACCCAGGTGCCCCTGTACCTCACTAAATTCTTACACCAGCCCTTGGGTTCCACTGGATTGTCCTCTTGAGATGAAGAAACTCAGAGTTGTTAATTGGCTCACTCAAGATCACACAGCTAGTTAAGTATCAGAACCAGAATTTGAGCCCAGATCTGTCTTGCTCCAAAGCTATGTTCTTAAGTCTTCCTACCCTCCCCCTTCCATCATCCCTGAGCTGGTTTCTGTAGCTACCTGGGGGAAGAGGAAGATGTTGTCTTTGACCTGGGGCCGGGAAGGCAGAGAGAGAACATGGGCTTGTGGAAATAAACAAAGACCACCCAAATGAGAAGACGCAAAGGCTGTTTTCCAAGCCCCCTACCCCAAGGGAGTCAGCTACCAATCACTTGAGTTCGGCAGAGAATTGAAGGCCGGCAGAAGACTAGGAAAGCTTTATAGTGGGACAAAGGGAAGGCTTCAGGTTCTGATCAGAGGCTCTCTCGGCGTGGGGAAGCTGTAGGTGTGCTAACTAGAAGGGGGGTACCCTATGTGATTGGTTAGGGGAGCATATTGGACTTTTCCCAGTTTGTCCTACATTGGACACGGGGCCAAAATTAGGGAGGCTGTCAGCTAGTGGTCCAGTCTTGGCTGTGTTTGGGCCGAGGGCTACAAGGGTTGCCTCGTGGCTGCCCCGAGAGGGGGTCGCCTCCTTAGCTGTTGCTGCAGGGAGCGGGTGAGATAGTGCAGCCATTGTCTGTGGGTGTATTGAGTCTCTCAGACTGCTCGCCAGAGTTCTAGAAGAGGGGCCTTCCTGGCTCGGACCTGGACCGAGGCTTCTTATCTCGTGCTCCTTCCTGCTGCTTCTCCCTTCTGCCCTTTCTGGAGCCACCGGTCCCAGTACGTCTGGTTGCTATTTGATGTGCATTAACTCTTAATTCTTTTTTTTTTTGTTTGACAGAGAGAGACACAGCGAGAGAGGGAACACAAGCAGGGGGAGTGGGGGAGGGAGAAGCAGACTCCCCGCTGAGCAGGGACCCCGATGCAGGGCTTGATCCCAGGACCCCGAGATCATGACCTGAGCCAAAGGCAGCCGTTTAACTGACTGAGCCACCCAGGTGCCCCATCTCTTAATTCTTATAACAGCCCCGAAAGGTAAGCATCTTAGTTATTACTGCTGCATCAGAGCTTATCCCCAAATGTAGCAAACATCTATGACTTCACACAGCTTTCGGGGGGCCAGGAAGCCGGACGCAGCTTAGCTGGGAACTTCCAGCTCAGAGTGTCTCATGAGGTTGCAGCCAGGGTGGTGGCCGGCGCCACGGTCGCCTGAGAGCTTGCCTGGGGGTAGAGGATTGGCTCCCGAGAAGGCTCCTGACACGGCTCTTGTCTCAAGGCCTCAGTTCCCGTCCATGTAGACCTTTCCTCAGGGCTGACATGCAGTTGGCTTGCCTCGGAGCCACTCTTGAAGAATGCGCCGCGATGGTGAGCAACTGGTAGGAGGGAGAGGGGCAGAAGAGTGAGGCTGCAGTGTAAAATGTGTTGGTTCTCTTTGTTATTTAAGTTTCACAGCCACCTTAGGGAGAGAAACCATTAGCCCCATTTGACGGATGAGAAAATGGAGGCTCAGGAAGGAGAGAGATTTTGCCGGAGGGCACAGAGCTGGCTGGTGACTGACACAACCAGGACGTAAGCCCTTTGCTACCTTAAAACCTGACCCCGGCTTTTTCCAGCACTTGGTGTGTGGACGGGTCTGGGGGGGCTTCATTGTTAGGGAAAGACCCCCCAGCCCCCAGAGCTTGGGGGAGGCCTCGGGAGCCTAAGAAGTTGTCTGTCAACTGAGCTGCCTTCTCTGCTCCAGAGACAAGGAAGCCAGGGCCTCTGGGCCCAGCTGCCACCCACACAGGACTATTTTGACCCTCCACCTCAGTGACAAGTCTGCATCTTCCAGCTCTGGAAAGGCCATCTGGGCAGTCTGGCTGTCCCAGGAAGAGCCTCTACCCTGAGGCCACCGTTTATGCCCTGCTGTCCCCTGCAGCTGTTTCTAGATGAACCTTTAGCTTTCTGGCACGTCATGGCTGCCCAGGGTCAGTCAGGTGCCTCCCTCGCCTGGATTCAAGGGTTAATAAAACCTCCTTAATTAGTATCACTTACTAGATGGACCTTTCTGAACTAAAATGTTTAAATCTGCAGATATTTTAAATTCACATTTCAAACAATGTTTAAAAGTGTCCTGTGCAAAACAATGAATCATGGAACACTACATCTAAAACTAATGATGTAATGTATGGGGATTAACATAACATAATAATAATAAAAATAAAGAAGTTCATTATCACAGAAAAAAAAAAAAGTGTCCTGTGCATGAGCCATTTTTTTTTAAGGATTTTGTTTATTTATTTGAGAGAGACAGTATGGGGGGGGGAGGGGAGGAGAGGGAGAAGCAGACTCCCCACTGAGCAGGGAGCCTGACGTGGGGCTTGATCCCAGGGCCCCCGGGATCATGACCTGAGCCGAAGGCAGACAGACGCTTAACCTACTGAGCCACCCAGGTGCCCCCTGCATGAGCCATTTTAATGATGAGATAAGAATGATTGTATTTTGCATCTTCAAACTACACACACACACACACACACACACACACAGATGAAAAATGTAAATGGATGGCCATTGTATAACATACTTCAGGGGGAAGTCTAAGAACCTTTGGACGTAATTTATTTCCTGAAGTGGTCTCAAACAACCCCCTAGGATCCTGTTTACACTATTCATTTGTTTGGCAAACTCTCCCTGGAGCGGGCAAAGGTTGCCTTCTGCCAGGTTCCTATCCGAATGATCTCATGTTTCACACTGGCAGAGGGGAAGTTAATAATGATTTACTGCATCTCTCACAGAATTAAAATAAACACGGTTGCCCGGTTCAGCCTTTGTCCCGCACACCAAGTGGAGAGCAGTGGAGGGCCCCCAGGCAGCTCAGGCTGTGGGAGCTTGACCCACAGCAGCAGGAGAGACTCCGCAGAGGTGTCTGCGCAGGAGTCGAAAGGGGCAGTTCCTGTGTACGCACCTCGAAACAGGTAACCGCGACAGGTATCACAGGGATCATGGAGCTTCATGGCCCGCCTCCCGCCACCTCGCCTCCCACCACCTGTCTGATTTGTGTTTTAGAGAAAACCTGGATTTTGGAGATCTAGGATCTGTTTCTGCCTCTGCCCCTAATTGGCTACTGTGACCGTGAGCAAGTTGCCATCCTCCCTAGGCCTTGACTGGCTCATCTATAAATCAAGGGACCTGGATCAGATCATCTTCAATAAATCTACATTTACAAAAACAGGTGGTGGACCAGATGGGCCATAGTCTACCTTTGCTTTACATTTCCTGTGGGGTTCAGAGAGCCTGGGGTCCAAGATCTGTGCCTGGTCTGCACCTAAAGCCCTGTCTGGGCCTCCATGATCCCATCCATAAAATAAGGAGCACATTAATACCTGCATTCTGCAAACCGCTCAGCAGAGGTGACACTGAGCTAAAGAGGTCTGATCAATACAGGACTTCTCGGGGCCTTTAATACGTTGGTGTGCATTGTGAATTTCCTAGGGGCGGATGCAGGATGCAGGGTTTACCCAACACAAAGTAATATTTTTTGCACTATGTACCACTCAGCACGGCTTGGGAAATGCCCTGTGAGCTCCCTGAAGTCTCATGTCCTTCCCTGTAAAACACGGGTGACCATAGCACCTGCCCCCTGAACTGTCGGGAAGGCTGAATGGGGTAATGCCTGGAAACGGGCCTGGCACAGAGTAGATGTTCAATAAATGCTGGCAGCTATTATTTATAATAAGATTCTCCCTTTCCAGCGCTGACATTCTGGGTTTCCAACTGCAGCATGTAATTAAACTCCAAAGCATCTGGCTTCCCGAGTTGAAAGAACAAGCCCAGAGGAAGGAAAAAGGAAGAGAAAGATCCTTCTGGATCGTCCATTTGGGCACCAGCCTCACTGCCAGTTGTCACAACAGGGGAACATAGCGAGATGCCAACCCCTAACGACAAGGCTTGGGGGAGTCTGGGGTTCCCTGCTGAGCTCAGATGCTGTGGAGCATATTTCAGAGGCAGACTGGGGAGAGGTGGGATCAGTGCCCCTTTAGACTCAAACAGGAGGACCCAACAGCGTCCCCCGCATGGATCAGCTTCCCTTTCCCACTGTCCTGGGCACAGTGATCCCGACCACTTTCCGGTATGTGTCACATGCTGGGGGAGCAGTGAAAGGGAGAGCTGAGTCAGAAAAGGTAAATAGGAGAATTCAGGCAAGGAAAGGCAATCCGCAGAGAAAGAGCATCTGCTATGGCTCAGAAGCCCGCAGGAGCGCAGGGCTGTGGTGGCAGGGACCCAGGGGTGGGGTGGTAGTATAGAGGGCCGTCGGGAGAGAAGGCTAAAGGGGGGGCGGGCACCTGGACCCCAGAGACTTTATTAAAGGCAGCCATACACGTCAATTACACTCCCCTGTATTACACACACACACACACACACACACTCACTCTCACTGTTTTCTGTAGTGTTCAAAATTTGACCGTGAACATGTATACCTTTGATATGAAGCATGTTCACGTATACGAAGGAAAATAATGCTTTTGAAAAAGAAAAGAAAATGATCACCCTTACAACCATGTGGAGGCCAGTTTGGAGGCCTGCAACTGACCAGGTAAATGGTAATGATGAGCCACTCCACTCACAGACATCTCCCCAAAAGGATGGAAAACGGATGCAAATACATGTAGGCGCATGCTAATAGCAGCACCGTCTACAATGGCCACAAGGAGGAAACAGCCCAAAGATCCACCAACAGTTGGATGGGCAAGCAGAATGTGGTCTCTCCATACAGTCGGGTCTTACTCATACAGAGGAATGAGGTACTGGTGCCCGCTACGACATGGATGAACTTCGAAAATGTTACGCTACGTGCAAGAAGCCAGACACAAAAGCTCACACCTTGTACGATTCCGTTTACATGAAATACCCGGAATAGGTAAGCCCACCGAGACAGAATGTGAGACTGATGGTTGCCAGGGGCTCGCAGAAGGAAAACAGGGAGCAGCTGCTTCCCGGGTATGAGAGAAGGTCCCAGCAGCTCGGACCCTGAGCTCTCCCCACAGTTTGGTAATAGAAGCCATTAAATCCTTAGCTATGAGTTAAGCTCCCTCGAGCTGACTTTTGGTCGCTTGCACCAGGAATTTATCTTATTGCAGTGGTTTTCAAATTGTGTCCGTTGTGGAACACCAGGGTTCCATAGAGATGTTATGTTGGTTCTGCAAAACTTTGAACGCCACAGGTGCTGAGGCTGATTAGAAAAAAAGAATTTGTAACCATCATCTACAACCCCCAATTGACTTCCTAAACGTGCAACGTACATTTGCATTTGTAAAATATGTTTGGCTAACAAAATGCTTCTCTGACCTGTTATATGTATGAGTTCTAGTTAAAGTTTCATTTGAAAAAGGGTCCAACTTCTGAAAATAAACAGTATAAAATCACTGTCCCAAGAAAATGATCATTTCATACTGGAAGGGTTAGCTTCAAGGAGGCTCACTGCAGCTCTGTTTGTACCAGGGCTCAGCCATCTATGGCCCATGTGCTACATTTGGCCAGCCCCTGTTTTTGTAATAAAGTTTTATTCAAACAAACAAACAAAAAATCAATTCTTTTATGCATCCTGGCTGCTTTTGCACTACAATGGAAGGATTAAATCATTGCAACAGAGACCTCAGGTGCCACAAAAACTAGAACATGCATTATCTGGCCCTTAACAGGAAACGCTTGCGACCTCCTGGTTCTTAATGATGACAAATTGGAAGCAACCTAAAGGTCCAAGAAAAGGGGATTGGTCAAATTACTAGGGTGCATCCCTTCAGCAAAGAGAATGCCAGGCCCCTGTTGAAAAATGATGCTGTGGCACAGTGACTCTCAAACTTGGCCGCACACTGGAACCCCCGGGGAGTCTACAAGTCCCCTCCCTAGTCCAGCCGCATCCCTGATGTCTGGGCAGAGTGCACACATCAGTATTTGTTAAGCTTTTCCAGGGGGTTCTAACACGGAGCCACTGTTGTAGAGGAATATTCACTGACATGGAAATATGACCACTCGGTATAGTTGAGGGAAGAAAAGCACATAATCTAACAGTCTACCCTATGACCCCTTTTTGGTCATTTTTATTGGTCATTTCTCCACGCGCTCACATCCCAGCCTCGCCTAGAGGAACAAGAGATGCCGAAACATCGACAGTGCTCGTCTCAGGACGATGTGGCTATGCGACATTTTAACTTTTTTTCTTTTTGGTTATCTGTATTTTCTATGTGTTTTACAATGAACATTGTATCTTGTACCAAGTATGAAAAAAGATAATCAGCTTAAAAAGTATACCTCTTGGGTTTTTTTTTTTTTTTAATTTTATTATGTTATGTTAGTCACCATACAATACGAAAACAATGGATCGTGGATCACCACATCAAAAACCAATCATGTATTGTATGGTGACTAATTTTTTTTTTTAAAGATCTTATTTATTTATTTGACAGATCTTATTTATTTATTTCACTCACTGGGAAGAGAGGTGTGTGTGTGTGTGTGTTTGTGTGTGTGTGTGTGTGTGTGTGTGTTTGTGTGTGTGTGAGACCAAAAATGAGGCTACCTGACCCCTGTCCCTCTTATGACTTTGAAACACCCTGAGGGATAGTTCTCCATGGTGATTCTCTTTATAAAACTCCAGGGTCATGATCCTGCATTTAGAGGTATGGATCTAACATATTTTTACTGGAAAAAGACTTATTTAGGCCAGGAGGGCTCATGTGAGAGCAAACCTGTTAATAATTCACTGAATTGGGAGTCCAGGTCCTGTTGAGTGACAAGAAATCTGTCAATTTTTTATCTCTGCAGACACAAGACCTACAGCTGTGGGGTTTTCAGGTTTCTGGAAGCAAGGGCAGGGCGGGGAGCATACAGCCCCCTCCTTCCTGCCCCACATCCCAGCCAGACCCACAGTCCCCCGTGTCCCCAGATGTCTACCAGGGAGTGAGAACAATATATTGCTGATGGTTTTCTGTGTGTGTGAAGAATCAGTACAGCTTGGGACTTTATGAATCATGCAAAAATATTTCTGTGCTCGAATTACTATCCAGAGAATTCTTAGGAATGAGAATCTAGAGCATAAGATACATAATGACATATCTTAAAATATGCAGGCGATCCTGTGTCTGTGGATTCCTCGGAGACTCCCCATGGGGGGGGCATCAGTTCATTCTGAAGTGGGTCAAAATCAGCAGATCCCATGTGCAAATACATACAGGTAGATGAATACATTCTTTTCATGAAATGTAAAAACTTTATTTTCATATTAGAGACTTACTGGGGGGCTCCAGAGAGGCACAGTAGGTTGAGCTTGCGACCCTAGGTTTATCTCAGGTCGTGCTCCCAGTGTCCTGAGCTCCAGCCCCTCAAAGTCTTCTGCCCTGAGCATGGAACTGCCTAAGACATTCTCTCCCTCTCCCATTGTATTCTCTCTCTAAAATAAATAAATAAATCTCTAAAAAAAATAAAGAGATTGACTGGGAGTGTTGGCAACACAAAATGAAGCCTGGGGAGAGAGCAGGAAGGAGAATGTGGGGGGTTGCAAGCAGCTGAATTTTCTGGTCATTCTTCTCTTTAGAGATGGACCCTGGAGACTGGGAAATACATCAAGATCATTTCCAGTTCTCTTGGAAATCCTGACATGGAGACATAGGTGAGACTGAAGACCCAGAGCGGGTCCTAAAGCCTGAGGGATGCAGGAGCAAAGAGGATTAGAGGAGGATATGGGGAGTGTTGTCAGGGAGAGTTCGTAGGATCCGGTCCAAGTTCACGTGTAGCTGGTTCAGAGAGAGGAGACTGTGTCTGTGACCAGGGTTATTGTCAATGTATCAGCTGTGGATACATCAGTCGTGACACAAGGTCACACTTCATGGAATAAGATGATAGAACGGATTGTGGAGGAATGTTCGCTGGGCAGTATGTTCAGCCGTAGACACAGAATTCATTCCTGTCCATCTTCTCCAGGTTGAGTGGGGATGTGCGGTTGGGCTCGGATATCTCATGTGTCTGTGTCTTCCTCGGATGCCCCCATTTTATGTCACTTTGCGTGCATTACATGACTCTTCCCATTTCCCTGTTGAAGGATAGATCGTCGTGCAGAAGAGACCACCCCGCTATGTCTCTCCAGGTAAGTTTCTTACTGAAAAGCGGCTCAGAAACAAGATCCGTGGGTCCAGAGGTTTTAGACCCACTTCCTCCTTATCTGAGACGCTGTGAGGAGCGGTAGCTGCTCCCACCGCCGGGAGCTGTAGCCCAGTGATAGTCCGCCTCGGCCTCAGCCTGCAGCCCCGAGATGCGCAGAAGCCCCGCATTGGCCGAGGCGTCTTTGGAGCCCGAGAGGCGGCTGGGGACCCCGGAGCCCTGGTGCTTACCGGAGTCTGAGGAGTAGTACAGCAGACCCCGGGGAGGGCTCCCTGGCTGCTGCTGGATCCAGTAGATGTTCGAGCCGCCAACACTGATGTCCCTGCTCAGGTGCAGGTGAGTCTGTCTGTCGCTCCCGGAGATGCAGAGAGGGAGGGCGGCTGGGTCAGCACGGGCTGGGACAGGGAGCCTGCAAACACAGACGTTAATGGGACAAGAAACAGGGAAATATTTATCAAGATGCTGACTTCAGGAAGAGTGACTTTGAGGGCTGCCCAGGTTCCCTGAGGCCTGGACCTACCTGTACAATAGGAGAGGAGGGTGAGGAGGACAGAGTCCAGGCCATGGTGACACAGACTCTGGTCCCAACAGTGGGCCGGGCTGCCCCAGGCCTCCTTTTCTCCTGCAGCTTCTGCCACAGGAGGGGCTGTCCATGCAAACGGGGTCCACCCAGTGACTGCCTCCCTGAGCCCTGGTGTGGGGCTCAGTTCACAGACAGAGGGAGGAGGATGGGGGTGGCTTCAGTCCTGGGGAGACCCCTGGAAAGATGCACCTGCTGAGACCACACACGGGTCCCTGCTCAGGGGACTCTGCCAGGCCAGAGGGGACACAGCTGCTGAGTCCCCATCAGGGAGCACAGGGCCAGTCCCCACTTCATTTCTCTTTGAGTGAATGCTCCTCACTGAGCTGCTATGTAGAGACCCCAGGGCAGTCCCACCGCGCCCCCTGCTGGTCATGGCGCAGACGTCACTGTGTCCCAAAGCCCTGAGAGCCCCGCTGATTTCTGCAGCTCCCCACATCCCTGTGGATCCACACATCCGTGGACCAAGTCTCAGTACAGGTTTCCCCTGCTCTCTGAAACTCCATCATCCCTAGGAAACCTTAGTAAGCCACGATGGCATAAGGCAAGAAGCAATTAACATTAATTTATATGCACAATTTTTTTTTGCATGTTTCCAGGCTCAAAAAGAAATCAGTCCTAGGCTTCTCTGATACCCAAGGACACATTTTGCCGTCAGATGTAGAACACGAATGGCGATAACGCGCATGTGATAACACACACCGTTCACAGCCGCGGTGGCCTGTGGCTGAGCTGCTGGCTGTGACTCCCGGGGAAGCAGCTGGAAGGCGCCCGTCATGCTGGTTGGGTTGTGCACCGTCTCTGGAGAGGCTCCTGCAAACCTCACGCTGGATGCTAAGTTGGCACTTATTTTTTTGTGAAACTGAAAATCCTCCTCAGATGGCTTTTAGTAGCTAAAGCAGGTCCTAATGTAAATATTTCATAAAAGCTAAGTGGTGTAAAGGGAACTTTCAAAAGTCGGGGACACCTGTACTATGATTCTGATGCTTGTGCTTGCTTCCTGTAAGTTCTCACTCCAGGAGGAGCCCTGGTCCACGGGACGTGCGAATATGTGCATATATGATTGCAGGACGTTCTAGACAAAGCTGAATGACCCAGGTGTGTGCAACAGGTCAAGTGTCACAGAACGGGGGACAGTGGAGCTGCTTTGAAGAAATTATAGGGACTGTTTCTGAGTGAGGCATAGACAGAAAAGATTGTAGCAATACAATCACGCAGTGCATATTCCAAAGAGGACAATTCAGCAAACATTTCAAAACATGGCAGTGTAAGTGTTGGTAGAGATTACATTTGATTTAATGATTGGTAAAAAATACATAAATATAAACAATGGCTTTGGTTGGCTTCACAATTGCCCGTAGAGACTGTAACATGTTTTTAACGTTCAGAATTGACTTTATGTTCCCAAGTTTGTAGGTTCTGTATGTCTGTGTCATGCATTTCTTCTCAGGAGTTTGTCTTAGACATCATAACATTTGTTTATAATAAAAGAAAAGTTCCCTACATGTAGGGGCGCCTGAGTGGCTCAGTCGGTTAAGCCTCTGCCTTCGGCTCAGGTCATGATCCCAGGTCCCGGGATCGAGTTCCTCTTCGGCTCCCTGCTCAACAGGAAGCTTGCTTCTCCCTCTGTCTGCTGCATCCCCTGCTTGTTCTCTCTCTCTCTCTCTGACAAAAAAATAAATAAAATAAAATCTTTTTTAAAAATCCCCTACCTGCATTTTTTACACTTTTTCTAGTTTACTAGAAGTTAAATGTGAAATTGTAATGTTTCCAGAGGTGTTCAATGTCTGAGCAATGGCTTCCAGAAGCCTTCCCTTCCTCACTGCACCATGGGTCCAACTCACCTTTCACTCTGCACATGGTTCCCACACTTCTAGACTCAAAGGCCTTTTGACTCAACTTCTGTGACTGCGATCAGCCACTTCCCTGAGGCCCTGTGCTCAAGGCAGTGGGAGGGATCTTCCCCACTGAGCTCAGGAATGTCCTCAGGGCTGCTAGCACAGACCCCAAAGTCCTCCCTCCCCTAAGTGTCCATCCTGACCTGGCCCCGCCCACCTTCCTGCTCCCAGTGCAGCCCTTCCCCTTGCTCTCTGAACTCCAGCTCCTCTCTTTCCTATAACTCAAAACCCTGAATTCCCACCCCTTCCATGGTTTCCAAGCTGCCTCCTCCTCAGCTTAAAGGGGGAAATGTGCTACAACATGAGTCATGCAGAAAACACATATTTTGGCAACTCTGAGTAGCTCCTTAGAGCAGGATACAGGCATATCATCACAGATAGGAAAAGACAATATATAGGCTCATTTGCAAGGTAAGCAAACTATAGACAATAGTGCAAACAACAGCCTGCATCCATATCCAAACACAAGGTCATGAATATGACTCTTCTTGTGGACTCTCCCACTCCTCTTTGTCCCTCATCCTGCTCCCTTCCTGAATATGAAGCCGATCCAACCCCTCCATCATCACTGTATGGTCTTCAGTGGTACAAGGACTTCATGAGCATTAGCACATTACTTTCATGTTCAGTGTTCTTGTCTTGTGCATAAAAGCAATGGATTCCAACTACTCTCACATAAATGTATTAGTGTTGTCATTTCCGATATTTCCAGAGAAAGAGAGAAACTGAGTATCTCTAAGATACCTGACATCATGAAATTCTCAGTAAGCCCGGGATGGCACCAGGGGGTAGGTAGGGAATGGGCAGAGGGCCACCTGCTTCTCCCAGGTCACACATCCTCACCTATTGCCCTTCTTGTCATTGCCCCCCAGCAAGAGTGGGGACCACTTTGCTTCTGGAAACAAAGTAATTCTCTTGCACTGGGAGACCAATAACTACAGAGGATATAATTTTTATTGAACTCATAAATATCCACTAAATCTAGAGCATGAAGTCTTCTGATCTCAGTCAGATGTGTAACTATAGAAACCATAATCTGAGCTGTGTTTGGTCCCAGACAGGAACATGGCAGTGATGAATAAGACCGGAGCAGGGGTGGAGGGTGTAAGTTACCACCTTGGCCCATGGACCAGGAGCTCTTTGTGATGTTTGATTGTATTTAGCTCTAGAACAATGAGAATCAGCCTGTCCTTGGGGTGAAGCACAGAGGAGGTAAAGAAGTCCTGTTCATACACTTGAATCTGGAGAATGAGGTTGGAAACGAGGACGGAACTTCATGCTGCCCCGAGTACAAGCGTAGGGGCTCAGTCTGAGCCTTGGTACAAATGCCATGGGAAACCCCAGTGTTTCTTCTGTCCTGTGCGGGGCATGGTGGCCCAGAGATGAGCAGAAGCCCTGCACTGACCGAGGCATCTTTGGAGCCAGAGAAGCAGCCGGGGACCCTGGAGCCCATCTCATTCTTGAGTCTGAGTAGTAGTACAGGAGAAACCGGGGAGGGCTCGGTGGCTGCTGCTCGATCCAGTTCATGTTTTTACTACTAACACGGAGGTCCCTGCTCAGGGTGCAGGTGAGTCTGGCCATTGTTCCCAGACAAGCAGACAGGGAGGGCGGCTGGGTCACACGGGCTGGGACAGGGAACCTGCAAACACACACTCGTGGGTGATGGGACATTTATGCTGGGGGTTTCTCAGGCTTAGGCACTGATAATAGCTGGGAGGCTCCCCCAGAAGTCAGATGATGCCCCTACCTGAGCAGAGAGAGAGAACAGGAGGAAGAGAGGAGTCCAGGCCATGGTGACACAGGCTCTGGTCCCCACAGTGCAGTTGCTTGTCCCAGGCTTGTCTTATCCTCCCTACTGCTGCCAGGGAAATGAAAATGCTCTGGTAGATAATGGGAGCCAGGACTACAGATCCCAAAAGACAGTAAAATTCCAATGCCAGGGGAAAATAAAATATTGAGCACCAGGTTGCATTTTGCATGGGTCGTGGTTGATATTTTGAACTCTCTTCATTCTCCTACCCATTGTTGTATGGACAGAATGACTAGAAAGAGGAACTCACAAAAAAAAAAAGAAAAAAAAGAAAAAAGAACAAGAGGCAGTGTCCTCTGCCATAGAGCTAATCGATATGGATATAAATAAAATGTCAGAGATAGAATTCAGGATAGCAATCATAAAGTTAATAGCTAGGCTTGGAAAAAGCCTACGTGACAATATAGCATCTATAAGGGCAGAAATGAGATCTAACCATGCCAAACTTAAAAACGCTATGAATGAGATGCAGTCTAAACTTGATACTCTAACAGCTAGGGTCAATGAGGCAGAAGAGAGAATAAGTGATCTAGAGGACAGGCTGATGGAAAGGAAGGAAATTGAAGAAAAAAGAGAAAAACAACTCAATGCATATTAAGAGAGACTTAGAGAATTTAATGATACATTAAAAAGAACCAATATTAGGATCATTGGAATCCAAGGGGGGGGTGGAAAGAGAGAGGGGGCTTGAAGGCATATTTGAGCAAATCATGGCTGAGAACTTCCCTAATCTGGGCAAGCAAACAAACATTCACGTCCAAAGGCACAGAGCAACCCTCCCCAAATCAATAAAAATAGATCAACACTCAGACATATAATAGTGAAGCTTGCAAATCTTAGAGCCAAGGAAGCTATCCTGAGAGCATAAGGGGGAAGGGATCTCTTACATACAGAGGGAGGATCATCAGAATAACATCAGACCTATCCACAGAAACCGAGCAAGCCAGAGAGGGGTGGCAAGACATATTCAGGGTACTAAATGAGAAGAACATGCAGCCAAGAATACTTTGTCCAGCAAGGCTGTCATTCAGAATGGATGGAGAGAAAAAGAGCTTCCAGGCCAGGCAGAAAGCAAAAGAATATGTGACCACAGAAGCCCGCCCTACAAGAGATATTAAGGGGGATTCTGTAAGTGAAGAGAGACCCCAAGATTAATACAGACAAGAAAATAACAGAGACAATATAGAGAAACAGGGACTTTACAGGCAATACAATGGCACTAAATCCATATCTTTCAATAGTTACTTTGAATGTAAATAGATTGAATGCTCCAATCAAAAGACGCAGGGTATCAGATTGGACAAAAAAGAAGGATCCATCCATATGCTGCCTACGAGAGACTCATTTTCAACCTAAAGTCACCTCCAGATTAAAAGTGAAGGGATGGAGAACCATTTACCATGCTAATGGACCTCAAAAGAAAGCTGAGGTAGCAATCCTTATATCAGACAAATTAGATTTTAAACCAAAGACTGTAGTTAGTAAGAGATGTAGGGGGACACTAGCATACTTAAAGGGTCTATCCAACAAGAAGATCTAATGATTGTAAATATCTATGCCCCCAACGTCGGAGCAGCCAATTATACAAACCAGTTAATAAGCAAAGAAACATATTGATAAAAATACATTAATAGTAGGAGACGTCAACACTCCACTCACAACAATGGACAGATCATCTAAGCAGAAGATCAACAAAAAAACAAGAGCTTTGAATGACACATTGGAACAGATGGACTTCACAGATATATACAGAACATTTCACCCGAAAACAACAGAATACTCATTCTTCTCAAGTGCACATGGAACTTTCTCCAGAATAGACCACATACTGGCTCACAAATCAGGTCTCAACCCACACCAAAAGATTAAGATTAATCCCTGCATATTTTCAGACCACAATGCTTTGAAACTGGAACTCAATCACAAGAAAAAAAATAGAAGGAACTCAAACACTTGGAGGTTAAAGAAAATCCTGCTAAAGAATGAAAGGGTCAATCAGGAAATGAAAGAAGAACTTAAACAATTCATTGAAACTAATGAGAATGAAAACACATCAGTTCAAAACCTATGGGATACTGCAAAGGCGGTACTGAGAGGGAATTGCTTAGCCATCCAAGCCTCTCTCAAAAAAATAGGAAAATCCCAAATGCACAAGCTAACCTTAGACATGGAGGATGTGGAGAAAGAACAGCAAATATAGCCTACACCAAGTAGGAGAAGAGAAATAATAACCATTAGAGCAGAAATCAATGAAATAGAAACCAGAAAAACAGTAGAACAGATCAACGAAACTAGAGGCTGGTTCTTTGAAAGCATTAATAAGATCGATAAACCTCTGGCCAGACTTATCCAAAAGAAAAGAGAAAGGACCCAAATTAATAAAATCACGAATGAAAGGGGAGAGATTAGGACTAATACCAAGGAAATAGAAACAATTATTAGAAGTTATTACCAGAAACTATATGCCAACAAATTAGGCAATCTGGAAGAAATGGGTGCATTCCTGGAATTTTATAAATTACCAAGACTGAAACAGGAAGAAATAGACCATCTGAACAGACCAATAAACAGTAAGGATATTGAAGCAGTAATAAAAAACTTCCAAAAACACGAGAAGTCCAGGGCCAGATGGCTTCCCAGGGGAATTCTACCAAACATTTAAAGAAGAAATAATACTATTCTACTGAAGCTGTTTCAAAAAATAGAAATGGAAGGAAAACTTTTAATCTTTTTCTATGAGGCCAACATTACCTTGATCCCAAAACCAGACAAAGACCACACCAACAAGGAGAATTACAGACCAATATACCTGATGAACATGGATGCAAAAATACTCGCCAAGATCCAAGCCAATAGGATCCAATGGTACATTAAAAGGATTATTCAACATGACCAGGTGGGATTTATTCCTGGGAGGCAAGAGTGGTTCAACATTCACAAATCAATCAATGTGATAGAACACATTAATAAAAGAAAAGGCAAGAGCCATATGATCCTCTCAATTGATGCAGGGAAACATTTGACCTAATAAAGCATCCTTTATTGATTAAAACTCTCCACAGTGGAGGGATAGAGGGAACGTACCTCGATATCATAAAAGCTATATACAAATAATCCACAGTGAATATCATTCTCAATGGGGAAAAACTGAAAGCTTTTCCCTTAAGGACAAGGACACGACAGGGATGCCCACTCTCACCACTATTGTTCAACATATTACTAGAAGTGCTAGCCTCAGCAGTCAGATAGCAAAAAGAATAAAAGGCATTCAATTTGACAAACAAGAAGTCAAACGCTCTCTCTTTGCAGATGACATGATACTTTATATGGAAAATCCAAAGATTCCACCCCCAAATTGCTGAAACTCAGACAGCAATTCAGCACCATGGCAGGATACAAAAATCAATGCACAGAAATCAGTTGCATTTCTATACACTAACAATGTGAATGAAGAAAGAGAAATTAAGGAATTGGTCCCATTCACAATTGCACCAAAATACATTAGATACCTAACCAGAGTTAAAGTACTCTAGAAACTACAGAACACTTATGAAAGAAATTGAGGAAGACACAAGGAGATGGAAAAATATTCCATGCTCATGGATTGGAAGAATAAACATTGTTAAATTGTCTATGCTGCCCAGATTAAACTACACATTCGATGCTATCCTTATCAAAACATCATCAACTTTTTTTCACAGAGCTGGAACAAACAATCCTAAAATTTGTATGGAACCAGAAAAGACCCCGAGTCACCAGGGGAATGTTGAAAAAGAAAACCAAAGCTGAGGGCATCACACTGCCTGACTTCAAGCTGTGTTACAAAGCTGTGATCATCAAGACAGTATTTCACTGGCACAAAAACAGACACATAGATCAATAGAGAGCCCAGAAATGGACCCTCAACTCTATGGGCAACTAATCTTCGACAAATCAGGAAAGAATATCCAACGGAAAAAAGACAGTCTCTGCAATAAATGGTGTAGGGTAAATTGGACAGCCACATGCAGAAGAAAAAAAAAACTGGACCATTCTCTTACAGCATACACAAAAATAAATGCAAAACAGTTCAAATATCTAAATGTGAGACAGGAATCCATCAAAATCCTAGAGGAGAAGACAGGCAGCGAGCTCTTTGACCGTGGCCATAACAACTTGTTGCTTGACTAGTCTTCAAAGTCAAGGGAAACAAAAGCAAAATGAACTATTGGGACTTCATCAAGATAAAAAGCAAAGGAAACAGTCAACAGAATTAAAAGGCAACCTATGGAATGGGAGGAGATATTTGCAAATGACATTACAGATAAAGGGCCGGTATCCAAGATCTATAAAGAACTTCTCAAACTCAGCACCCAAAAAACAAATAATCCAGTTAAGAAATGGGCAGAAGACATGAACAGACATTTCTCCACAGAAGATATACAAATGGCCAACAGACACATGAAAAAATGCTCCATATCACTTGCCATCAGGGAAATACAAATCAAAACCACAATGAGATACTACCTTACACCAGTCAGAACAGCTAAAATTAAAAAGACAGGGAATAACAAATGTTGGCAAGGATGTGGAGAAAGGGGAACCCTCTTACACTGTTGGTGGAAATACAAGCTGGTATAGCCACTCTGGAAAACAGTATGGAGGTTCCTCAGAACGTTAAATATAGAGCTCTCCTATGACCCAGCAATTGCACTACTGGGTATTTACCTCAAAATACAGATGTTGTTAAAAGGGGGGCACGTGAACCCGAATGTTCATAGCACCAATGTCCACAATAGCCAAACTGTGGAAGGCCTGAGATGTCCTTCAATAGATGAATGGATAAAGTAGATGTGGTTTATATATACAATGGAATATTACTCAGCCATCAGAAAGGATGAATACCTATCATTTACATCGACATGGATGGAACTGGAGGGTATTATGCTAAGTGAAATAAGTCAGAGAAATAAATCAGAGAAACACAATTATCATATGGCTTCACTTATATGTGGTCCATAAGGAATAGTGCAGAAGATCATAGGGGAAGGGAGGGAAAACTGATCAGACAGGGCTACAGACCATATGAGACTCTTGACTCTGAGAAACAAACTGAAGGTTGACGAAAGGGGGGTGGTTGGGGAGATGGGTCAACTGGGGTGATCAAATTAAAGAGGGCACATGATATGATGAGCGTTGGGTGTTTTATACTCAACTAATGAATCATTGAACATTATATCAAAGCTAATGAGGTACTATACCTTGGATAACTGAATTTAAATAAAAAATAATCTAATTGGTGCTTCAAAATCAGGTTTTTAAATGACAGAACAAAACTTTCTAACTTTTGAATGAAAATGGATAATACATAAATATGCAAAAGAGAAATGACATGTGGACATAAATTAAAAAATGAAAATATCCTACTGCTAAGCTGTATTAATAATAAATAAAAACATACTTTACTAGGAAGAAAAATGGTTCCATTAAAAAATGAATTCACACAACTAGTGAATCATTGAATATTATATCAAAAACTAACAATGTACTATACCTTGGCTAACTGTATTTAAATAAAAAAAAATAAGTAACAGACCATTTTCCTTAGAAAAAATAGACAATATTATTAGAAACAACTCCTCAAAAAGGCATAAGATGCAATTAGCTTCACAAGAAACACAAGCCTTCAAGGATCATAGATTTCATTTGTTTGATATAGTTTGTAATGATGGAAAATTTAAATTCTTATAGAAAGAAATATAACAGTGATACATACACTTGATACATAAAATACAGAAAAATGAAGATTGGGGAATATTATGAAATACTGATACAAATGTTCTAAATAAAATGTCAACGGTGAGATTCCATTATCAGATTAATATATTCATACACTGTGTCCATAGTGAGTTATTGCAGATACAGAGTGAGATTCCATATTGATAAATGCTCTAAGATATCATACTAATAAATCAACAGATGAAAATAACATGATATCACTAGGCTTAGAAAGGTCCTTTGATTAAGTTGAAATCAAACCCCTAATAAAAACCACATAAAATAGAAACAAATGGAGACACTCATACCGTGATACCACACTCTCTCCCCCCCACACAAAACACATCCCCATTGTCAGGAAATTAGCTAATGGGTGGCTGGAGGGAGGACATTGCTACAAGTTCAGGAACAGGGAAATGTGACCTCAGTGTTATTATTCAACATCTTTCTGCAAGTATTAGACAATGGAAGTGAACAAGAAAAATTACTGGTTAGAGCTCAGTAATGATGGGAATAGACATGGAGTTATTTCAAAAGACCCAAATACATGATTCAGCCATAGATACTCCAGGGCTGGTGCAACAGTGACAGAAGAAATTACCCCAGTGAGCAAAAAGAACAGGCATTCTTATTGAAGACTATTAAGAGGACTATATAGGTCTGGAAACCTCTAGAAATGGGTAATTGGCCAAGAATGGAGAGCCCAGACTCCTGAGAAGCCAAGAGTGAGATCAGCACACTGGACCTGCTACACCTAGTCCATTAAATTCAGTGCAAAGAGACTCTGTGCCCCTACCTAATGGGTTAGAGAACATTTCTGTGTCCTTGAGACCATTTGTCTAGGAAGGGTCTGCAGTGAGTGTCTTTGAGGACAGTGGGAAGGAGAAACCCTCACTCCTGGGTGGTTCCACTGCATGGAACTTGGACCCATGTTGGTGAAAGCAGGAATGGCAGAAGCAGAAGACACAGCCTGGCCTGAGCAGCTGCGTACACCTCCCCACTCCCAGCAGATGAGAAAGGGGTTCTGGTCTCAGTTCTCATGGGCCTGGGACTTGGATGAACCGTGTCATTCTGTCTCAAGAGGGACAGTGAGGAATGGCTTCATCTTTAGACCTCAGCCCAGTGATGGTCTGGGAGCCAGACATGGAGTCAGAGAATTGATCAGGGCCCCCAGGGGGTCTAACCATCAAATAGATGAGGATTTGGTCCTCCATTCATGAGAGCTGTTGGTCCCAGGACACATATTGGACACTCCTGATGTGTCCCGACTCAGAGCTGGATTCTGTGACCCTATTTCTACCCTGACCTGTCATGGACTCTGTCCTCAGGAGAGCCTGCCCCTGTAACCCAGGAATTTGTGCTCAATTTAGGAAATCCTACAATATCTTGCTCCCAGGGACAGGCTTCAAGGAGAAATTTAAGAGAATGTGGAAAGACTTTGTAGACAAATTCCTTGAGATGGATCTCAGACCCCTGTTTATATCAAAAGAGCAGCTGCTGACTTGGCCAAAAAGTTGGAGCTGCATAGGGAGCTCCATTGCTGTGGGGACAGCAGGTTTTTGTCTCACTTCCCCACAGGCCTGGAGCACTGTGTGAGCACCTAGACTATGATCAAAGGACTGGCAGTAATAATCAGCCTCATCCTCAGCCTGGAGCCCATTGATGGTCAGAGAGCCTGAGTCACCATCTCTGGAGCCAGAAAATCGTTCAGGGACACCAGAGGGTCGATCGCTACCAGCATATATGACGAGTTTAGGAGCCTTTCCTGGGAGCTGTTGGTACCAGTTCATACCCAAAATATTGATGAGGTATGAACTTCCAGAGCAGGAGATGGTGACCTTCTGGCCCAGGGCCCCAGAAACTGAAGGTGGCTGACTCAGCGCAGCCCAGGACCCTGGAAGGGAGAGAGACACAGAGTTGGTGATGATTGATTCTGGAGACAAGAGGAGGAAATAGTGCCCAAGTATCCTCCCAGGGCCCCTTCCCCTGTCCCTGCATCCAGTCACCTGTGCAATAAGCAAGGAGGGTGAGGAGGAGAAAGGACCAGGCCATGGTGGAGGTCATCACAGATCCTGCCTTCTGTGACCCCACAGCTGAGCAGAGCCTCCCCTCATCTCTCCCTTCCCCTCTTCATCCTCTGAGAGAGGGATGGACCAGACATGCAAATTAGACCCCCAATGCTCTGAACCCTCACTGACTCTGGGTCATGTCCCTCTGTTTGAGCGTGTCAGGGCGTTGGGCAGGGGAGGGGCTGTGTGGGACAGGGGGTTGGGTGGTCACAGCTGTGAGCCATGAAAAGAGGGAACAGGAAGTGTCAGGTGGCAGGTCCCTGCTCTGTTGAACCCTGACCCCTCAGATACAGGTGAGTGGTGCCCCCTGGTGTCCATGCCCAGAAACAGCATTGTGTGACTTGCTGACACAATGGACCCATCAGAGAGTACTCCTGCCTCCCCACTGCACTGTCCACTGTCACCTTCCTTAGGGCCAGGCCATGTGTCTCCTTATGAGGTCTCCCATCAGGTCAGGACACACTTTTGCTCTACTCTCGCTCCACATAGTGAGTGTGTCCACAGCTCCCTTGGCGGCTTAAGAAGAGAATCAAACCTACTTGAGAGGGTGAGGGAGCCCCTCTGTCATCTGTCATTTTAATTGTTTAACTATGATCACAAATGATTTATTTCTGCTTCTGTTTTGGCGTTAAGGTGACAGGATAGGAGGCAAGGTGGGAGAGATAGCATGCCCTCCTGTCCGGTGTGAGAGTGGGTGGGTAGATATTTGTGAAAGAAACATTTTTCTCTCTCCCTTACCCTGAGGGTTCTTTCACTTCCTTATACTCCTGTTCATGCTCACTTACTTAAAATCATAGATCATCATTACCATCATCATTATCCAGTCTTTCTAGCTCCACCATGGTTAGTCCCCTCACCTCACCAACCACCCCCTCCATGGAATCCACCATGCTGCTTCCTTCCTCTTGAGTCCCCAGCTGACTGGCTGCGGGTGCACAGGGCCATCATGACTGCTCCCCTGTGAATGTGTGAGAACCCCCTCTAGGTTCTCCCTAAATCAGACACTGTGATCCTTCATTTTTCACCCCCCTCTCCACAATCTTGTTAAGTTTACCCTTGTCTGCAATGCACAAACTTTCCACAATTTTTTTGAAGTTAAAAAAGTACCTTCTATCCAGACTCCACACAGGAAAATAGAAGCTAGAAGTTACAGGAGATCACCTACTCACTGTTAAGAATGTTCATGTTTGCTTTCTTATTGAAAAACAAACAGGCAAACAAAACAAGATCACCATTTTTTTTCAAATGTGCTTTCATATTCTTGAAATTTTACACTTTCCTAAAACATACAGATTGCACACATCTCAGGATGGCTTCCTTTTATTGTAACCGCACTCCCACTGGTCTTTCTTTTTTTTTTTTTTTATGTTATGTTAGTCACCATTCATTACATCATTAGTTTTTGATGTGGTGATCCATGATTCATTGTTTGCATATAACACCCAGTGCTCCATGCAGAACGTGCCCTCTTTAATACCCATCACCGGCTAACCCATCCGCCCACCCCCCTCCCCTCTAGAACCCTCAGTTTGTTTCTCAGAGTCCATAGTCTCTCATGGTTCGTCTCCTCCTCCGATTTCCCTCCCTTCATTCTTTCCTTCCTGCTCTCTTCTTTCTTTCTTTCTTTCTTTCTTTTTTTTTAACATATAATGTATTATTTGGGTGACCTTGCTCCAAGCTTATGCACTCCTTGTTTTCTTACCTAAGTCCTGTGGGTTGTAGCAGAAATAACCTACATTCCTTGAGGTTTGCACACAACTGGCCTTAAGGAGTGAAAGATGAAACTTTCCTGGAGGGTAAGTCCTAACCACATTCCAAAACAGATGCCTGCGAGTCCGTTCAGGGTCATGACTTCATATTGATGTGATATGATGTGGGCCTAGAGTGAGTGGTCAAGAAAGAATTCTTGAGATGTTTTCAGTGCAAAAAGGTGCTTTTATCATGGCCCGGGGACAGGACCGTGTTCTGAAAGAGCTGCACTTGCGCTTGTGAGGAGTGACCTGATTGATTATACACTTTCCAGTTAGTGGGGGCTAAGGCTAGCAAAAGTCTCTTAGGAATTTGGAAGTAAAGCTTTCAACAATGAAGGTGTAGCCCCTGCTAAGATAAGGTTATTCACTACTGTCTCAGAAAAAAAATATCAGTCTTGAGACCCTCCGGATGTATTATCAGTAGGCAATATGCTTGGAGGTAATCGCAAACATGTGATGGGCAGTGTTTGCAGCTCTAAGGGAAAGTGACACTAAGGTGCAAAGCTATCGTGGTAAAACAATAAAAGAAGTCCTGAGAGAGCTGTAGGAGTGTTGCAAACTCTAAGCCTCAGGACTTCTGCCTGGAGAGTGCAAGCCGCAACAAAGTCGGCCTTTTGTTTCTTCTTCTCCAATCAATATAACTAACCTCCTGGGCACCCGCTTCTCCTGCATGGAGACCCTACCATTTCCCACATCTTCCCCTGCAAAACCCTCCAGCTTTGCCTGGACTGGGAAGATGGTCTATGAGACATTTGTCCAATATATTCCTGGAGTGCTGGCTTCCCGAATAAAGCAACCTTTCCTTTGCCACCATCTCTTGTTTCTCTTGCATTGATTTTCCAGCAGTGAAGAGCAAGCCTGAGTTTGGAACCTGTTCTCTTTCTGGTAACATTAGCAAATTTACTTTATTAGTAATATTAGTAAAATATTTTTTTATTATTTTACCTTATGGTTAGAGAGGTGATCAGAGAGGCCATGTTTCCAGAGCTGGAGCCAGAGAACTGACCTGGGATCACTAAGGGCCTAGTGTTCATGAGCATCACAGCTTTGGGGGCACCCTGAGAAATCTGTTGCTACCAGCCCACATAACATGCTTCAACATTGTTGCTGTTTCCAGTGCAGGTGCGGATGAGCTTCTGTCCCACAGACACTGACATGGAGGCTTCCTGTGTCAGCGCGGACTGTGCCCAGGGCCCTGCAACGGAGCAGTGGGGACACACACAGGTGAGTCTCAGGTTATTGCCCACAAGGTGTTCTCAAATAGGGAAAGAAGTCCCCAGGGGTCCTCATAATCACTCCCTGTGCTTTCTATAGCCAGTCACCCGAGCAGAGAGCGAGGAGGGTGATGAGGAGAAGGATCCAGGCCATGGTCCAGATGCCCCAGACTCTGCTTCTGAGCCCACAAGTGAGAGACCTGTACAAATCGTCTATTATCCTCTCCCCTGCTGGGAGAGCAGAGAAGAACCCTTCATGCAAATCACTCCCTCCCCTGGGGTCCCAGGGCCTGAATTTGGGGAAAGCTGACTTTGGGGTGGGGCTGGGGAGCCTCTCCTTGGACCCGGTGAGCACAGAGCACAGGGTGCAAGGCAGGGCTTCAGGCCTGGGTTACCAGCTGAGACCACCCCTCCCACCCCTCCCAGACCCACAGGGACAGGCCCACAGCGCCCCCTGCTGTCTCAGAGTCCAGACTCACTTCAACTGGGAGGGACATCCTGGAGCTGAGCAGAGAGGGACACTCTGGACTTCAGCCTGCCTGGCTCACCACGCACCCCCACACAGGGGCAGGGGCTTCTCATCCCCCAGGGGCTCCTTCCTCTGCTGGAGGTGCCACCACCCCTCAGTCCTTGATTCAGAGACATGGCCTCCACAGCAGGAATCTCCCTGTGCTCCTCCCAAAACTTAGATAGTTGTGTTGTTGGGGCCACAGGGGAGTGACCCCTCGAGGAAGATGTGTCTAGCTCCCAGTGAGCAGAAGGGCAGAGGACATTCTCGCCCCTCCACAGGCTCTATGGGAGTTTCCTGAGGGGAGAGCCAATCTTTCTCCAACCCCACCCATCTTTCCCTATACTAGGCTAGACTTCAGAACCCTTTGCACTTGCCCCCCTCCTCACGCTTCATGGGGCAGGGCCGATTAATAGCAGGCACATGGAATTCTTCAAGGAAAGACCAGAATTATTCAGAAGTGCGATGTCGTTCTTCTGTGGCTCTTCCCCTAAGAGCACCCACAGGAGATGATCGACAACACAGCCCTCCCAGGATGCAGACAAGAACTCTCAGCCCTAAGGGGAGACACACGGGTGAATGGGTCTCTTGCACTGGACAGAGGATTCATTGGATGACACTGCACATTTAGGGACATGCAGCAGGGTGGGTGTGGCAAGAACAGAGCTCAGTCTCATGACTGCAGATCCTGCTGCCCTAAGCCCTCTGTTCCCCGTCTATGATGAATTTTAATTACTCACCAGATCTTTTTCTAGTGCTTTCTTTGTGTCATACATGACTCCAATCATGCCATCAATACTAACACAATTATTTTCCCCAGTGATTTATCTAATCTATTTTTGTACTGGTAATGGAATTGCATGGATATATATTACATGGTTATTCTGTCTATGTATGTATGCATGTATCTATCTATTATCTATCTATCATCTATCATCTATCTATCTATTATCTATCTATCATCTATCTATCTATCTATCTATCTATCTATCTATCTATCTATCATCATCAGCTATCAAATCTAGATTTATCTCATCGATGCATTACCTAAATTACATATAAATGGTATGGTATTGGCCCAGAAACAGACACATAGATCAATGCTACAGATTAAAAGACTAGAAATAAATACAAGTTTCCCTTGACAAGTATGGAGGATGCAGACTGAAAATGGGTCTTTTGCCAGGTCTGGCGTACAGCTGACATGGATTTTAGGAGTTCAGATAGGAATATATATGAATCATACAACACTTGCCCCAAATGAGATCCTTAGCTTCTCACTGATGCTTCCTGACACCTTTCAGGAGAGAAAGCTGGAATTACTGGACGCCCTGCGATGGGCACATTGACACCCATGCCACAGCGGGTAAGAAGCACAAGACGCACAGCCCAGTGAATGCTTTCCCCTGGGCCAGGCCATGTCTGTCAAGAGACCCCATGTGGGTAGCTCTCTGCTGCTTCCTGCATTGGAATGGGATCCCAGATCCCCGGTTCCTCTGTCTTATCCAGTCTCCCATTCCCCTATTGGGTGCACAGTTACTGCTTAGGATGACGAAAAAGTTCTGGAAATGGATAGCTGTGATGATTACACAACATTGTCAATATACTTAATACCACTGAATTGCACATTAAAGAGTGATTGAAATAGTAAATTTTCTGTTATGTATAACAAGTATAAAATACTAGTTGAAAATCAAAGTTATATTTAAGGAGATCTACGCATACAAATATCCTTCCGATGCTTAGATACGTTACCATATTCTAACTCATCCTCATCAGTAAACATTTACAGTAATTTTTAAATTATTTTTTTCCTGTAGATTCCATGTATAAAGAGAGTATTTGTGTTTCTTTGTAGGGCTCATTTCATTTAGGGTAATGTCCTGCAAGTTCATTCACGTTGTCACAAATGGGAGGATTTCCTCCTGGAAAGAATCATGGGGTAGACTTCTTTTGTGCACAGATGGGGAAAATGCTGCTCCTGATGTCCCGCGCCCCGCTGCAGATCGATCATTAATGAGCCTCGATGCGGCAGGAGAGGAGAGAAGGACACAGTCAGGGCCTGTGGGCTCAGGAAAACTATCACAGGGGTTCCCATGGATCTTGATAGTGTCAGTCGTGGGTAACTCACATCTGTGGGATCTACTCCACCCACCTTCCCTAGAACAGGCTCAGCACTTTGTAGCAATGTTAGAGTGTCCTCCTTACTCTCTTAAGCCCAACACAGAGGTTTGCTAACTGAAAACTAAAGGTCCTCCCGGACCTAACTACTCTCTCCTGATGTCACAGCTGAAGAACAGGCACCCAGCCAGTGTGTCAGGCCAGCTGTGTGCCCAGAAATCCTCCTGTTCTGGGTCCTCACTCAGCACCAGTCTTAATGCCTCGTTCCTGGGACACAGAGCTGCTCAGCCAACCGTGAGCACAGGAGACTGGAGGGAAGGAGGGTCTCTCTGCTCTGACCCCTGGAGGAACAGGATCCATGCAGTGGAAGACTGTCCACCTGCTGGGATGGTCTGCAGGCTCTAACCAAGTAACCTAAGGAAAGTTGATGTGCTTTTCTAAAGAGGAAAAAAACCACAAAACACCTCAACTCAACAGGCTCTGATTTTTACATTCGTATTACCAGCAAAGTTTCTGCAACATCATGAGTTTTTGGTTGTTTTTGTTTTTGTTCTGTTTCTTGTTTGTTTGTTGTTTTGTTATTATTTTATTTTCTTTTGCTGAGAGTTTAGATACGTTGCATAGGAAACTAGGAAGAAGGACACTGATCCAGAAGCTACTTCCCAGTACAGTTAGTGTGAATTCAAGTTTTTTTAAATTGCTGAGAGTCAGAGTCCAGGGGTCTGAGCAGGCTGAGGTGTTTGTCCCACGTCCCCGTCTGTGTGTATCACTGTGACCAGCACCACCGTGTCAGACTGCACAGTGATAGTCAGCTTTGTCCTCAGGCTGTGGCCCAGAGATGAGCAGAAGCCCTGCATTGGCCAGAGGCCTGGTTTCTTGATCGAGTCTGAAAAGAAGCTCAGGAGATAGCAGGGATGGCTCCCTGGCTTCCAGACTATGGGATTGGTACCAACACTGAAGCCACTACTCAGGGTTCAGGTGCGTCTGTCTGTTGTTCCCAGAGATGCAGAGAGGGAGGGCGGCGGGGTCAGCACAGGCTGGGACAGGGAACCTACAAATGCACACACACTCATGAGTGATGGGACTAGATGAAAAAAAAATCTCAAAATGCTAAGCAAGGGAAGAGTCATTTGGGGCCGCCCTGTGTTCCTGAGGTCTGTCCCTACCTGTCCAGTGAGACGGGAGCACAAGAAGGAGAGGTGTCCAGGCCATGGTAACAGAGCCCTTGGTCCCTACACCTGACTGGGCTGACCCAGGCCTCTTTTTCTCCTCCACCCTCTGTCACAGGAGGGGCTGTCCATGCAAATAGGGTCCGTCCAGTGACTGCCCAGCCCCTCCCTGAGCCCTGGTGCTGGACCTCAACTCACACCACACACTGAGGAGGAGGGTGGCTGGCTTCACTCCTGGGGAAGCCATGGGAGGAAGTACCTGTGGAAACAACACATAGGTCCTGAGCAGAGGGCACAACCAAGGAGCTGGAATCACAGCTCTGGTCTCACACATGTGGCTCAGACATGTGCCCACAGTGACTCCTCCTGAACAGAGGGCACACATCTCACTCTTGCCCAAAGAACTGAGAGCCCAGCTGGTTTCTTCAGCTCACCCGGTCACTATGTATATCCACACATCCATGGTCTAATTTCTAGATATGATGATTCCAATACACTCTACATTACTATTTTAATATCTCACTCCTGGGAGGAGTCCCCACCTTTGGGAGGTGCAAGTATGTACATCAATGATAACTTAATGTTCTTTATCCCACAGAAGATACTGCAAATGCATTATCTCTTCACTGGTACGTGATTTTGCTATTAATTCATTGTTAGTTTTACATGATTTATGCATTAAAATAAGAGTTCCCACTTTACTGTCACATAAATTGAATTATGTTTCAATCTCCCATTTAGTTACAAAATTGATGTTGTGACATAAGTATAATGTATGTTATTTTGAAGATTGCTATGCTCACAGCATGTCATACTGTGGAAAAAATACAGTCCAACAGAAGCATAAATTCTCAGACAGTCATTTATTGGCTTCCATCATCCACTTCTCCATGAGTGGAACTTGTTCTTGTGAGAACAAAGAGGTCACACACCATCAGTCTTCAATGGATTTGCCAATATGGGGTCTTTACAGGGATATTGTGTTGAAGAGTTGAATATTAGAATTTCTTGATCATATACGTGGGTTTTCTAAAATTCAACAGTTTGTAGACAGATGGCAATCTTACTGATTAGATGAAACATTGGCAGATGTTCAAATAGCTGATCTGTATTCTGATGTTCATTTGCTCATGGATGCTGTCTTCTCTGCTCATAATGTGCTCCATGATCCAATGTGTTCCCTCTGGTTTCTGTACTCAGTACGAGGGGTGCCTGACTGGTTCAGTCAGTAGTGCATGTGACAGTACCTGGAGGCTACTCATGTCCTTTCTCCTTCTGTCTTCACATGAACCCATGGAATCCAGTCCATGCTACTGTAGCCTTCCCCAAGGGTGAAATCAATTATCTCTTGTCCTCTATCCTAAAGTCAAGTGTTTAGTTCACAACTCCTCTCAAATCAACTCAGAACTCAAACCACAAAAAGGCCCATAAGCAGAAATCATATGATCTGCCTCAGATCTACTCCTCTTTACGGGATTTCTATTGAGGTGAATTCACCCATTCATTCAACAAACTGGTGTGAATTTGTTCTTGGTGTCAGGCTGGGTTTTGAACTTTGTAGATACAGTAATAATACACATACGCCAAAAGAAAAAAATTCTAGTGTAGGACCCACAGTGAAGACAGTCACAAAGAAATGTGTCCATGTGACTAATGCCACCCAACCAGGGATCACCCTGGGAATCTGGGGACCACAGCTAGCTTCTGAGAGGCCTTCACCTCCTACAGAATGTCAACACTGAACTTCACCATGCTCTGTCCACAGCCTGCCCTTGGTATTCACACCCCCCTCCCCTATTCCAGGTGCCTGAGTGCAGGCGCCCAACCATGCCCACCTGGTATTGGTTCCCAACCCTGTTGGGAGCTTCCCAGGTGTGATCTGAAAAGGGCCCTTGTTCTCAGAGGGCAGAGAGAGACTGAAGAATGTGGAATGTCACTCTAGGTTAGTAAGTGACAGTTTTAATGAACAAAAGGGACTTACATACGAGGCTTGGCTTGGGTGGCAGCAAGACGGATGGATCCTTGAACCAGGCTACCACATTTTTTATGTTCACAAAGACCCCTTCACTAGGTTCAGGTATGTATACGGTGTAGGTGTTCTCAGCACCACATCAGTGTCTCAAAGTTATGTCCTTGGAGCAGCTTCTGGGAGTGGGGAAGAGAAGAAGAACCCACATTCCATGGAGAAGGGAGGGGTGAGGAGCCTCTGAGAGTCCAGGGCCAGCTCACGGATGAATCGGCAGACACATGACATTCCCCAGCACATGGCCAAGCAGAATTCCTCCTGTGACTTCTCCACCATTTTCCCATTTTAAATCCTTACTAGGAATATCTTATTAGGGCTGCAGTTGGGAGGCAGGTGATAAGCTGTTGTAAGGAATGGGACAGGGGTAGGGACTGGGAGGTGCTTGTCCCTGTGGACACAGTGACCACTCCCCTCACATGACCTGTGACTACAAGGAGGAGAGAGAAGAGGACCCAGGCCATGGTGGAGACACAAGCATGATGAAAATAGGTTATCAAACTAAAAATGTAGCTGAAGAAAGGATATGACACTCTCAAATCATCTGGTACCAGGAAACCTAAGGGTCTGTTGAAGATCTGAGAACAGAATTCACCCCCTGAACCACCTGAGGGCTGATATCACCAGGTCCAGAGAGTGGGGGGAGATTCTGTCTCACTTCCCTGTGGGTCTGAGCACTGCATCAGCATTAGCACTATTTTGGCGTATATGACAGTAATAGTCACCTCGTCCTCATGCTGGAGTGCAGAGATATCAGAACACCTGAATTGGCTGAACCATCTTTGGAACAACAACAACAACAACAAAAGGAGACTCAGGATCCCTAGTGTGTATCTGACCCTGATTTGAATCTCAGGAGAAACCAGGGATGACTTCCTGGCTTCTGCTAGTTTCAGTATGCACACACACACACACACACACACACACACACACAAATATATATATATATTTATTTATCAACAATGGAGTCACTTCTCAGGGTTCAGATGCAGTCTGGCAGATTCTTCAAGGGATGCACAGAGGAGGAGGACTGAGTCAGCACAGATGGGAAAGGGAAACTGCAAACACAGACACTTATGGATTATGGGGCAGGGATGGAGGTGAAGCTGTTTGGGGGTCTGGACCAAAGTCATAGACATAGGCTCAGGGGATGGCCCAGATGTCCAAGGTTGATCCTTACCTATGCAGTAAAAGGGGAACGTGAGAAGGGAAGGAGTCCACACAAAAGGTGGACGTAACCATGCTGTGACATGATGGCTGGCGCTCTGCTGCCCCAGGTATCTATAATCTCCTTCAGTGGCCTCTGGAAGGAGGGGCTATTTCTGTAAATGTGTTTCCACTGCTGGTGATGTCTGCTTCTCCCTTCGAACCAGTGAAGGTATGCATTTGGCTTTTAGACATGGGGGGCGGATGGGTGTGTCTCAGAGTGTGTCCCCTGAGAGGGACCAGGAAGGAAGCAGCTGCTGAGACCTTCCACAGACCTGTGAGCAGGAGAATCCGCCCCGCTTGGAAGGGGCACAGCTGCTGAGTCCCCATCACCAGTCACAGGCCCACATGACCCAGCCCTAGGGAATATGGCCAATTTGGGGGAATTACACAGAAGTCAGCCCCTGTAAAAACACTGGGAAAGACCCGCAGTGCCCCCTGCTGCCCATTGTCCAAACTTTACCGTCTCAGGGTTGTAATGCGCTGTCATGTGTTGAGGACACTGCGCTAACAGCCCGCTCACTGTCTGTCTTCAAACACCCATGGGCCACAGTCCCTGCACTGCCCCCAGTTAACTGGGAATTCCTAGAGTACCAGGAGGAAGACGTGGAAATATGACCCTGTGCAGGTGAGTGAGTGGGAATGCAGGGAGGTGGGAATGGGGAGGGCTAGGAGCAAATGCTGATCCCTTCCTCAGCAGGGCCACATGAGGGGTCACTGGTGACCTGGTCTGAAGGCAGGCCGCATGTCCTGATGCAGGACAATGAAAATAAATTATTCCTGGAAGAAGGGCCAGGTTCTTAGTAGCAGTAGCCGAATGTGCAGATGCTCAGACACAAAGTAACAGACACCGATGACAGGAAGGCAAATGCTATGGGGTGGCCACTGCATAGAAAAGCTGGACAGTGAGGTTATTCATGGATGGATGGATGGTGAGAAAGATGTTTTTATATTGAAGAGATTTCAAGCTATTTATGACAGTTTTATTGAGGTATAAATGACTTAGAATCAACTGCACATATTTAAATGATTCAAGTTGATATATTTTGAGAGGTGTACAGACACATGAAATGGTACCCAGAGTCAACTTGATGATGTAGGGCTAAGGGCAGGCGTCCCCAAGATGGGCATCTTTGCCGTGAACATTATTTTGAGTTAAAAGTGTTCACAACTCAACCAATCCAGCAAAATCTCTTTACACCCCCCTCTACTATCTGCCTGTATCAGGAAGAGAGCTATTAGCAGAGATTTCTCTTTACCTAAGAAACTTCTCTGTATAACAGGGAAGCATTGGTTTCTGTACATTTCTCCTCTCTTTCCTACTGACGATCTTCCTCCCCTTTGTATCCCCAGGTCCATTTCCCTGTTCTTTGCTCAGGATGTCAGATAAGCTTCCTGTTGCATGACTGTCTTTGGAATTTCAAGTGTGTGCGGATTCCCCATCGGTATGAAACTAAATCTGGTAATGTCCTGTTAATCTGTCTCATGTCAATTTGGTTCTTAGTCCAGACTAAAGGACCTTGAGGGGCCGAGGAAATTCTTCCTCCCCGACAAACGGCATGGTGGTCAGGTCACTTGTACTTGGCTCGACACAGCTTGAATCAGATGAAGCAGCTGAGATCCTGGGACATCTAACATACAGTCAGCAGAAGGCAAGATTTCTTAGCATGTGAGTCCCCAAGAATCTTGGTCTGTCGTGTCCAACGGAGGGAGGGTGGTGAGAGGCATTTTTTGTCTCCCTCTCTAAATATAGATTAGCAGGAGAAAATATTATGGCCTAGTTCCTTGGGCTTAGCAACTCTTAGTAAAAATGTAAGAGAATAATTTTTGGTTATAGATCCATTTCCTCCCAGAGCTGGCCTTTGTTTTCCTTTGTCTCTTTAGTGGTATGTGTCCCAGAAAGGAATTACTATAGGGCAGATGGTAGACAAAGGTCCTAGAAGCCTTCTTTTGGAGTCAGCCCCACAGACTGGTTAGTCCACAGTTCTCACCCAAATGGGATCTGTTTGGATACACTCTCATTCAGGTTACAGGCTGTCTCTAAGAGACATCTTGGAAGTCAAAGTGCAAAATTGTGGGCACAGGTTAAGCACTTAACCGCTGTTAGAATTCTCACTTCAAGAAGACTTGGTCCACAGGCTAAGCTGGCCAGGGAACAGGTTAGATTGATACTTGGCCATTAGTCAACCTCAAGAAGACTTTGGTGCAATGAGGTACATTGTAAAACACCACACGGTACCCAACCCTATGGCATATCCCTCTTAGGTATTAGAGTGGCTGAGAGACCCAAGGCTTAGCTGGAGAAAAAAAAAAAGAAAAACAAAAAAAACAAGGATGGCGATTTTTCTTTCTTCTTTTCTGTGTCCTAAGAGCTTGGCTCTGTGACCAGTGAGAACGTTCTCTCTGGTCTCTATATCTTGAAGGTGTACTTACCAGGATGAATGTTACTGTCCAATAAAACAGACTAGGAATCTCTCCCTCCCTCTCTCTCTCTCAATCTGCTGTTCCCGCATTCATGGGAGTTTGTCATAAGAGTTTGCAGCCCATAGGAACGTTTCATCATCTCAACCTTCATTGCTTGTTCCTGCTAGATAGATCCATTCTTACATCGCTTGCCTAGTGTCAGAGAGTAGTAGCTCTGTGTCTGGAGTAGCCTCATGATTTTGGAGACGGGAGACTCCATTTTCACTAGACCACCCCTCCCCTCTGTGCAACAGAGGCTTTTGCTCCCATAGACTAATACTGGAGCAAAGTTTTGGTTCATGGAGGCTGCATCATCTATGCCCTTTCTGGCCACCTCTTGTATCTTTGGTTAAGCTATCAAAAGGTTTAATGTTTTGAGTTACTATTAATAGATCATACTCCTATATGGCCTGATGATGGAGCCTTTATCTTGGTTATATTTAAAAGCCAAAATGAATTTTACAGACCTCTCAATTTTTTTTTAGTATAATGGCTAGCCTTAGCAACTGCCTGAAAAATAAAAAAAGGGGGGGAAACCCAGAAATTAGGCTTAAGACAAAAATGAATGCTCACATCCAATGTAAATTATCCTTCTTAAAATCCAGCCTCATGGGGCAAGATGGCGGAGGAGTAGGAGACCTGGATTTTGTCTGGTCTCAGGAATTCGGCTGGATAGGGATCAAACCATTCTGAACACCTACGAACTCAACAGGAGGTCGAAGATCTGTTTTTTTGTTTTGTTTTGTTTTGTTTTTGTTTGCTTTTATCTTTTTTTTTCTTTTTTCTTTCTTTCCCTTTCTTTTCCCCCAGTTTCAGGTCTTTTCTGATTTGTTTAGTGTATATTTTCTGGGGACGTTGTTACCCTGTTAGCATTTTGTTCTCTCATTCATCTGTTACCCTCTGGACAAAATGACAAGATGGAAAAAATCACCTCAACACAAAGAACACGAGGCAGTACCGACTACCAGGGACCTAATCAATACGGACATTAGTAAGATGTCAGAACTAGAGTTCAGAATGACAAATTTAAAGATACTAGCTGGGCTTGAAAAAAGCATGGAAGTTATTAGAGAAACCCTTTCTGGAGAAATAAAAGAAGTAAAATCTAACCAAGTCAAAATCAAAAAGGCAATTAATGAGGTGCAATCAAAAATGGAGGTTCTAACTGCTAGGATAAATGAGGCAGAAGAGAGAATCAGTGAGATAGAAGACCAAATGATGGAAAATAAAGAAGCTGAGAAAAAGAGAGAGAAACAACTACTGGATCACGAGGGTAGAATTCGAGATAAGTGATACCATAAGACAAAACAACATTAGAATAATTGGGATCCCAGAAGAAGAAGAAAGAGAGTTGCAGAAGGTATATTGGAGCAAATTATAGCAGAGAACTTCCATAATTTGGGGAAGGAAACAGGCATCAAAATCCAGGAGGCACAGAGAACCCCGCTCAAATCAATAAAAATAGGTCAACACCCCGACATCTCAGAGTAAAACTTACGAGTCTCAGAGACAAAGAGAAAATCCTGAAAGCAGCTCGGGAGAAGAGATCTGTAATCTACAATGGTAGAAACATTAGATTGGCAACAGACCTATCCACAGAGACCTGGCAGGCCAGAAAGGACTGACAGGATATATTCAGAGCACTAAATGAGAAAAATATGCAGCCAAGATTACTATATCCAGCTAGGCTGTCATTGAAAATAGAAGGAGAGATAAAAAGCTTCCAGGACAAACAAAACCTAAAGGAATTTGCAAACATGAAACCAGCCCTACAAGAAATATTGAAAGGGGTCCTCTAAGCAAAGAGAGAGCCTAAAAGCAACATAGACCAGAAAGGAACACAGACAATATACAGTAACAGTCACCTTACAGGCAATACAATGGTACTAAATTCATATGTTTCAATAGTTACCCTGAATGTAAATGGGCTAAGTGCCCCAATCAAAAGACACAGGCTATCAGATTGGATTAAAAAAAAAAATACCATCCACTTTTTTCAAAGAAATGGAACAAATAATCCTAAAATTTGTATGGAACCAGAAAAGACCCCGAATAGCCAGAGGAATGTTGAAAAAGAAAAGCAAAGCTGGCAGCATCACACTTCCGCACTTCAGGCTCTATTACAAAGCTGTCATCCTCAAGACAGTATGGTACTGGCACAAAAACAGACACATAGATCAATGGAACATAATAGAGAGCCCAGAAACGGACCCTCAACTCTATGGTCAACTAATCTTTGACAAAGCAGGAAAGAATGTCCAATGGCAAAAAGACAGTCTCTTCAACAAATGGTGTTGGGAAAATTGGACAGCCACATGCAGAAGAATGAAACGACCATTTCGTTACACCACACACAAAAATAGACTCAAAATGGTTGAAAGACATACACGTGAGGCAGGAGTCCCTCAAAATCCTAAAGGAGAACACAGGCAACAACCTCTTCGACCTCAGCCACAGCAACTTCTTCCTAGAAACATCGCCAAAGGCAAGGGAAGCAAGGGCAAAAATGAACTATTGGGACCTCATCAAGATTAAAAGCTTTCCACAGCAAAAGAAACAGTCAACAAAACCAAAAGACAACCGACAGAATGGGAGAAGATATTTGCAAATGACATATCAGAAAAAGGGCTAATATCCAAAATCTGTAAAAAACTTCTTAAACGCAACACCCAAAGAACAAATGATCCAATCAAGAAATGGGCAGAAGACATGAACAGACATTTTTCCAAAGAAGACATCCAAATGGCCAACAGACACGTGAAAAAGTGCTCAACATAGCTGGGCATCAGGGAAATCCAAATCAAAACCTCAATGAGATATCACCTCACACCAGTCAGAATGGCTAAAATTAACAAGTCAGGAAACGACAGATGTTGGCGGGGATGCGGAGAAAGGGGAACCCTCCTACACTGTTGGTGGGAATGCAAGCTGGTGCAGCCACTCTGGGAAACAGTATGGAGGTTCCTCAAAAAGTTGAAAATACAGTTACCATATGATCCAGCAATTGCACTACTGGGTATTTACCCCAAAGATACAAATGTAGGGATCCAAAGGGGTACGTGCACCCCGATGTTTATAGCAGCAATGTCCACAATAGCCAAACTGTGGAAAGAGCTAAGATGTCCATCGACAGATGAATGGATGAAGAAGATGTGGTATAGATATACAATGGAATATTATGCAACCATCAAAGGAATGAAATCTTGCCATTTGCAATGACGTGGATGGAACTGGAGGGTATTATGCTGAGTGAAATAAGTCAATCAGAGAAAGACATGTATCATATGACCTCACTGATATGAGGAATTCTTAATCTCAGGAAACAAACTGAGGGTTGCTGGAGTGGTGGGGGGTGGAAGGGATGGGGTGACTGGGTGATAGACATTGGGCAGGGTATGTGCTATGGTGAGCGCAGTGAATTGCGCAAGACTGTTGACTCACAGACCTGTACCTCTGAAACAAATAATACATTATATGTTAAAAAAAAGAAGTAGAAGAAGATAGCAGGAAGGGAAGAATGAAGGGGGGGAAATCAGAGGGGGAGACGAACCATGAGAGACTATGGACTCTGAGAAACAAACTGAGGGTTCTAGAGGGGAGGGGGGTGGGGCGATGGGTTAGCCTGGTGATGGGTATTAAAGAGGGCACGTTCTGCATGGAGCACTGGGTGTTATAAGTAAACAATGAATCATGGAACACTACATCGAAAACTAATGATGTAATGTATGGTGATTAACATAACATAATAAAAATAAATTTAAAAAAATCCAGCCTCATCTGCCTGTTATATTTCCCTTTCCCCTACAAGATTTGCAGGGAGCACTCAGTCTTAATCTCTAAATGCAAAGAATATGGGTTTCTCCTATTAATGCTAAAAGCAACGAAATTCATTTAACAAAAGTTCCTGAAAGTGGGAACAAGGCTTCCTCTGCTCCTCCCTTCCAGGGATCTGTCATCAGGCTCTGTCAGCCTCGGGCAATGCTATGCCATGTCCATTGGTGATGTATCCTAGACCTCCCAGCACAGAAGTTGTTTTTTTTTTTTTTTTCCGCCTTGAATAACAGCTGATCTTTTTAATTCTCAAACCCTTTTACCCATATTTTCAAAAGATTCTCCAAATTTAGAGAGTGATTAAAAAGGCGATTTGAAAAATTACAGCTATCAGTTCAAAAAGGAAACAGTGGACTGAGGCATAAAGGCAGTGAGGAATGAGGCTCCCTTTGAGACTCCAAAGAGACTTTGAGTGACTGAGGCAGGACTGAGTGACAGCAAATGGGGATTCCACACCATCCTCCGGCCTGTGGGGACCCTCATGTCAGAAGGTAACGTAACCATGCTTTACATTGGAAGGACTTTTTGTGATGGGCTGTTCTGAGGAGGTGTCTTGGGAGAAGTCTGGGACCTGCACAGCTGGCTCTGACTGTCCCCAGCTCCCACCTTCTCAAGGAAAACATTCAGAAACATGCACTGTTTTCTACATCTTTCCCTCTCTCTCTCTCTTTCTCTCTCTCATACACACACACACACCCGCGTGCACACACACACACACACACACGCGCACACAGATAGAGTTGTGTGCTAAATCAGCTGTAATGTGTATGTGTACTATAGCATTTCATACTGTGAACGACACCAACTTTGTTGTAAATGTTGCAACTGCTTCATTTATATCCTAAAATGTTCATTTATTCCATGAATTTTGCTTATGGTTACTTCCCTTCAGGTGGGAAATTGTTGTTGGGGAGGAAGACCTTCCTCTGCCGTATGGTCCCTCCAGTTGGACTTTGAATCAAATGGGCATGAGACAGACTAACAGGAGAAAATCACATTTAATAGGCATATGTGCACACGGACATGAGATTCCAAAGGCAGTGAAGCCACAGGAAGCTTCTATGAGCAAAGGAGAAGGGGACAGTCTGAGGACACAAGGGGAGAAAGCTCATTAGCGAGAAGGTGAGAGGAGGTGTTTGGAAAAAACACGGTTGCCTTCAGATGCAGAGAGGTTCCTTAAGTAAATGGGAGTCTGTTGAAAGCATTGTGCCTGGTCAACAGGCTCGTTCGAAGGCAAATTTAGGCAGTTGAGGGTGAGACAGATAACTCTTTCTGCATCTGCTGGGGTTTGATTACTTTCAACTTAAAATAATCTTTATGCCAAAGTGGCCCATCCTCAGGCAGCCTGCCCTGGGCCCCTACAGTTCCCTCTTCTAAAACTCCTCTCAAGTTTTCATTAATAATTGAGCTGGGGAGCACCTGGCTGGCTCAGTGGTACAGCATGGGACTCTTGATCTTGGGGTCCTGAGGTCAAGCCTCATGTTGGGCTTCAAGTTTACTTAAAACAACAACAGCCCAAAAGTTGAACTGGTGAATTGTTTCCTCTCATTGAACCAGTCTTATTCTGACAGTAGGTCAGTTCAGTTAATCTTATTTCAGGAGATAGTGATGTAGATGTGCTTTCAATATTAGGCCTATTGTTCAAGAAATCAGATATTAAAGAAGAGGTGTATTAAGGAAACAAAAGAAAAACAGTGGTTAATGATTAGGTCAAATATAAGTCAGTTTCTGAGTTCAGAGGATAGCCAGCGGAGAAGACTTCTAGAGGTCAAGCTTGAAGCATCTTCAGATAGAGTGACAGCAAGTGGTGACAATCTGACAGATTATCCTGGGTTCTAGTCCAAATGTGTCTGGTGATCCCTGAATGCCCACAGAGCAACAGGGACGAAAATTGTCAATGCATGAGCTGTTGTGGTGATTTCTCTGAAGTTTACTTCAAGCTGTTCATACTTAGTTTGCAGGGCTTCAGGCTTTTAGTTTTCAAATGAATCCAACTTAGAAAGCTGGGGCAGAAAAAAAAATAAAAAGAAAAGTAAAAAAAAAATATTAGTTTGGAGGGTTGCAGTCAGGCACTAGAAAAAATCAGGATCTAGTCAAGTTTATAATAAACGTTATTATAATCTAACATTCACTCAGGTATCTTACTGAAACTTTTTTTCTCTCTATAATCATCCTCATTTTCTCCAAAGATAGCCAGATTAACATGTGTTTGAAATATAAGTCTAGGTTTAACAGCTTGGCCTCATTATTTACATAAGCACAGCAAGAATAGTGATTGGCCATATATGTTCTTGTAAATCTGCTTTGCTGGAACTTTTCATAAGAAATTTCTACACTGAATTCCTAATAGCCTTAAGACCAGAAACCAAGCCAAAACATGCACCAAATATTTGCCAGACTTTGCCTGTCATACCTATAGATTTGGTGAATTCCTCTTTTCTAAGGTCCCCATCCTATCCTGAGGTTCCTGCACCTGCCAGGAAGTGACCTTCTTTACTCACTTGGTAAGGCTGCAGAAAACTGTAAGCAAGGTATCAGGCTACCATCTCCATGGGGCTCTATTGGCTCCCTAAAGATGGTATGGGTATGCCAAAGGCGAGAGGAAACACTTTCATTACGTGTGGAGATAACCCACTTTTCACAGGGTTCTCATTACAAGAATAAAAGACAAACAGACTGAACTTGAGGCCACAGGACAAAATTCAACACATAGAGAGGCAGGTCCTACAGGGCCATGCTCCTCCACTTAGGGATGTGGGGGGGTGACCTCGGGGCCAGGGATGGTGCGGCACCGGGAACCGCTGGGTTGGGGGGTTCTGGCTTGGAGGTGAGTGTGAAGGGTGGCTTGGGCAGGGTGGGTACCCATCCAGGGACTCAGCTGGCAGGCAGCTGGACCAGACCTGGCCCCATAGGGAGGCAGCCTTGTGGTCAGCTAGGGTTACACAGCGATGCTGCAGCCCGGGCCCTGCGTGCCACGCCTTCACCTCCTCTCAGCAGACTGGACATTCATGAAGTGCCAGAAGGGCCCTGGGGCATCCCCGCTTGGTCCTCACAGGGATAATAACAGCACTTGTAGCGGAAACGGTTGCTGGGGCCCCAAAGACCCAAGATGAACAAAATACTGGAATCGAGACCTCCTGCGATGAAGGTCAGTTCCAACATGTCAGTTCCAACCAGAACTGGAGGTCATGTGCTTCACTCAACTCGCCTGACTCCTATCCACCAAACAAGAAGTGTGTCTGCATTTGAGGAACTGCTCCACATCAAGGAATGTCCTTTGATGGACATCATTACATGGACATCACTTGGATGTCTGTTTGATCTCTTGGAAGTTTGAGATGGGCCATTTGCTTTCTCTCCAATTACAGATCCTTACTGTGGTGTGCAGAGCCCTCCATTAATTAGATTAATAGGGAGATTCGTGAAGATAAGTTGAGTTCTGATGAAGAATCCAAAGGATTGGGATTTTGCTTTTAGGTTTTTGATATAATGTTAAATGATTCATCAGTTCAGGATAACACTCAGTGCTCATCACATCACGTGCCCTCCTCAATGCCCATCACCCAGTTACCCCATTCCCCCACACCCCTCCCTTTCTATAACCCTCCGTTTGTTTCCTGAAGTCAAGAGTCTCATATGCTTTGTCTCCCTCTCTGATTTATTCCCATTCAGTTATCCCCCCACCCCTATTGTCCTCTGTACTATTCTTTATGTTCCACATATGAGTGAAACCATAGATAATTGTGTTTCTGTGATTGACTTATTTCACTTAGCATAATACTCTCCAGTTCCATCCATGTTGATGTAAATCGACATAGAAGGATTGGGATTTTGAGCAAATATTTATTTCAGGTAATGAAGTTATCTTTTCAGTGATTAGGCCTCACTCGGGCTTTAGAAACTTAAGGCTAGAAAAGAGAGTATTTAATTGACTTAAATCAAGACATCAAAGAAATTAGCAAGATCAAAGGGAAATCAGTGCCTGAATAAATAAAAACTTACAAATTGGAAACAGAGCTGTATCACTTAAATTTTGAAGCATATTGTAGATGTCTTCATGATAGATTAGATTTCTTTGTCTTAGATTTCTTAAGTGTTTTATAGTGTATATCAAGGCCAAAGCCATTAAAATGAATGCATTAAATGTATATAAGCAGCAGACAATAGCTCCAGAAAGGTCACATATGGAATTATTAATAAAATATAAATAGAACTGAGTTTTTAAATAAACCTTATTTTAGACAGTTCTATATTTACAGAAAAATTGTGAAAATAGTACAGAGAATTCTATGTTATCAATATATTCTGCACCTACCGCTATTATTAACATCTTTAATTAGTATGGCGTGTTTGTTATGACTGACAAACTCATATTGATGCATTTGGAACAAAAGGCCATAGTCTATTACAATTTCCTTAGGTTTACCCATTTATCTATTCCTATTCAGGGATCCCACCTGGGACACCATGTTACAATTACTAGCCATGTCTCCTCAGGCCCTCTTGCTCAGGAAAGTAAGAAGAGTTCTAGAAGGGAACTTCTAGAACAAAGTAACCAACAGCTCCAGAAACCTGCAGTTCAATCTTCCTTAGCGGTGAAGCGCTGAACACTGTTGCTGTGGCCATTTGTGGACAACTTTAGTTTTGTTTAGAGCACCTGTTTTCAGTTCTTTGGGGCACATACCTGGAAGTGGAACTGCTGGATCATAGAGGCATTCTGTGTTTACCTTAATGAGGACTCACCAATCTGTTTCCAGCATCCTGTGCACCATTTCATATTCCCATCAGCCTTGTATGAGAGCCCCACCTTCTCCACAGCCTTGTGAAGACTTGTTACTTTTCATGTTATTGTTGTTGTTATTGTTGTTGTTGCTGTTAGTGCATTCCTAGTGGGTATTAAGTGGTATCTCACTGTGGGTTTGATTTGTATGACAATGGCTATTGATGGTGAGCATCTTTCCAAGTGTTTCTTGACTACTGTACATCTTCTTTGGTGAAATTTCTATACAAGTCCTTTGCCAATTTTTTAATTAGGATATCTTTTTGTTATTGTGTTGTGGGAGTTACTAACACATTCTGGAGACTTGACTTCTGACAAATATATGAATTACAAATGTTATCTTCCATTCAATGGGTTGTATTTTGTCTTTCTTGATAGTGTACAAACATACTGAATTTGGAGAATTCAAATTGATGACCCCCCCTTTTTTTTGCGGTGCTTTGATGTCATATGTAAAGAATCCATTGTCAAATCCAAAATCATGGAGATTTACTTCTATGTTTTCTTCTGAGACTTTTATAGCTATGGCTCTTAAATTTAGATCTTTGGGTTGCGCTGTGCGCCTGCGCCTGGGTGGGGAGGGAGATGCCAGAGCAACCAGGCCTTTCCTTTAGTTTTTCCCTCTCTTGCCCCCGCGGCGGCGCTTGGGTGGGGGACTGGGCGCTGAAGTGGCGAGCTGTCGGGAGGGGCCTGAGTGGGCCCTTCAAGGACCCAAGATTGTCTAAAGCCACAGGGCAAATGGTGGACAATTCACCGTCACAATGGCCAGAAAGAGCGATTTATGGCTTTGTTCTTTTCTTAAGCTCCCATTTTGGCTTCATCCTGTATTTTGTGTGGGCACTTATTACTGAATCTTGGGTAAACTCCTTAGGATTAACCTATTGGCCTCAAAAATATTGGGCAGTTGGATTGCCCATCTAGCTCCTCATTACTATAGTAATTGGTTATGTACTCTTATTTGGAATAAACATGATGGGTACCTCTCCATTCAACTCCATTCATACAATCACAGATAACTATGCTAAAAATCAACAGCAGAAGAAATACCAAGAAGAGGCTGTCCCAGCATTAAGAGATATTCCTATTAGTGAAGTAAACCAAATGTTCTTCCTTGCAACCAGAAGACTTTATGCCAAAACCTAAACTGTATGTAGACTAACACCAAGCATTTCCTATATTTTTTTATGTAATAATTTTCATCATAATTATTTCGACTCTCTCTCTGTACCCAGTAGTGAAACGTAAAAAAAGTAAGTTGATTTCCTTAGATTAAGTTCTATTACTATTATAAATGTTCTTGAGTATTAGTTATTAATGAACAGAATAAATAAAATACTGCATTAAAAAATTTAAATCTTTGATCTATTTTACATTCATTTTTGTATGTAGTATGTGGTAAGGGTCTAATTTCATTCTTTTGTGTGTGGATATCTAGTGGGAATTAAGTGGTATCTCACTTGTTCCAGCACCATTTGTTGGAGAGACCAATTTTTCCACATTAAATTCTCTTAGTACCCATTTGAAAATTAATTGACCATAGATGAGAGATTTATTTCTGGACTCTCAAATATGTTTGATTTATCGGTATATCCACCCCTAGGCCAGTACCACACTCTTGATTACTGTAGCTTTGTAAGTAAGTTTTAGTGAGTATTGAAGTCTGGAATTGTGAGTCCTACAAATTTGTTCTTCTTCGATTGTTTGCATGTTCTGAGTTCCTGTAATTCCACTAAAATTGTAAAATCATCTTTGTGCAAAACAGGAATTTGGGGGTTTGATAGGGATTGAATTTAATCTGTCACTTGCTATGGAGAGTATAGCCTTCCTAACTATTTAGTTCTTTATTTTTTGCTAAGTTAATTAAGATTTAAAAAAACATTAATTACTAATCACAAGTTACTCTATTTTTGTCCTATTACAGAGAAACGATAGTGATAAATATGGGTTTGTTAGTAAACCTGGTTTGTGCTTTATTGAAATATGGTGTTATGTTTCTAAAAACTGTGAAATGTATTCATAAACTGGCTAATCGAAAGAATACTGGCATAAGGAGTGCCTGGGTGGCTCAGTTGGTTAAGCATCTGCCTTTGGCTCAGGTCATGATCTCAGGGTCCTGGGATCGAGCCCCACATCTGGCTCCCTGCTCAGTGGGGAGTCTGCTTCTCCCTCTCCCTCTGCCCTTCCTCCCTGCTTGTGCCCTCTCTCTCTCTGTGTGTCTCGAATAAATAAATAAAATCTTAAAAAAAAAAAAACAAAAACACTGGCATAAGAAACAATTCACAATTGCTTCCTACTCAGTTTTCCCTCTCTTGCCCCTGTGGAAGCAAGAGAAAATAGAAAATAAAGTTCCTAAGAGTTAGGAATTCTACTAAATATAAATTAGGCTCCTAGAAATAATAAGGAACACAATTCTGGGTGCCAGGAAAGTAAGACATGTGGTTTTTTGGGGACAAAAAAAAATATGAGGAATGTGAATATCTATTTTGTTGAGGGAAAAGAAATATAAATTTGTCCTAAAGTGAGGCTGGTTTTGTGAAGAAAGAAAATTTAGCTCAAAATCTAAGTGTATAAGAGAAAGTTGTAGTAAGTTTTTAGAAAAGGAATCTGGAAAGGAAATTTATGTGTGATCAATACTGGTTAAAATTAAGATACATTTAAGTAAATGAATGAATTTTAATATCAAAATATGTGGATGCAAAATTATAATTCCGTTTTCTATTTGTTAACAAGATAAACTTTCCTTGAACTGTTGTTCTGCATTAAAAAAAAAGTTTTAATTCAATTTTAAAGTTATCAGCCTAGACAGAAGTACTCTGTTTTGCCAAAATATTTCCTATGTTTATCAGGACCTTAATTTATATTAAAAACTTGGTTTTTCAAAAAGATTTATTTATTTATTTATTTGAGGGAGAGAGAGGAGAGAGAGAGAGAGAGCACGAGTAAGAGTGGCAGAGGGAGAGAGAGAGAATCTCAGTCAGAATCCACACTGAGCATGGAGTTTGATGTGGGGCTCGATCTCATGACCATGAGATCTGAGCTGAGCTGAAACCAAGAGTCAGAGGCTTAACCAACTGCCCCACACAGATGCCCCAAAAAACTCGATTTTTAATATTAAAAACAACTCTACATTTTGCTTACAACTATGTAACTTAGTGTATTTGCCTTTGATATGTGTTTGTGTTGTGTGTCACGGGAATAACCACATTTCCTTCTCAATTGCCTCATAATGAACTCTAATCCCGTCTTTAGCCATGGCCACTTTCATGTTTTGTCACATACAGTTCCCATTCTACTCCGATGCTACTGCAAATGAATTTTAACTTCAAGGATATTCATGGGGAGGACTTTTGACCAATGTAAGTTTCTGATACCTTCAAGATAGTCAAACTAAAGTAAAAATTTTGAGAACTAATAGAAAAACTGGATTCAAACAGAATAGAACCAATAACATGAAATAATGTACAGAGGTGGGTGATTATAATTTTTGATTTTTTGTTTGGCTGACTTTTCAAAATGTTTTCTTCCTTCATATTTAAGGAAACATCTCTTACACTAACTGATCTATAACAACTTGATAAAATACACATCTGTGAACAGATTAGGTTATCTTTTCTCCCTGCCTGATCACTCCAGAACTCAGAAATTGTCAGTGAGTATTCTCATATTTTTACGGCGGCATGTTTATTAGCATAAGTACAATAAGAATCAGTTTTCCTTGTAACAGCGTATAATTGGAAACATTGGTTATATTATCAATAATTTGACAAGAATATCATATTTGAAAGAAATATGCGTACGCATAATCTCAGATATGACCAGGCAGCTTTAAGGAACTAAGACTGACTTTAGTGAACTAACGCAGCCTCTTGGAAACATCAGCCTGTTAGCACCTGCTTCCACAGTTTCCAGCAGCTCTACCTGGTGAGTCAGGCTCTTCCTGGGGCGCCTGGGTGGCTCAGTCTGTCAAGCAACTGCCTTTGGCTCAGGTCATGATCCCGAGGTCCTGGGATCGAGCGGGAGTCAGGCTCCCTGCTCAGTGGGGAGTCTGCTTCTCCTTCTCTCTCTGCCTGCCACTCCCCTGCTTGTGCTCTCTTTCTCTGCCAAATAAATAAATAAATAATATCTTTTAAAAAAAGAAGTTTATTTCTGGCAGGTTCAGGAACCATAAATACTTTGGGTACCTCAAGAAGAGAGGAATTTCCCCAAGTCTACGGGTGCTGCAGGCAAAGTCTAACAGCAAGTATTCGGCACAAGTGTTGGCTCAGCCTCTGGCCTGGAGGGGCTGCTAAACATTCAATCCAGAGGTTTCTTATAAAAGTTCCACCAAAGCATGTTTTAAAGAGCCTATGTGGTCAACTACTATTCTTGTTGCACTTACGTAAATAATCAGACCAAGTTCTTTTTGAAACTAGACTTATTTTGCAAACAAATTAATGTTAATTTGGCTATATTTAGTAGAAATGAGGATGGTTGTGAAAAAAAACACACGATGTTTTGATAACACTCATATTGTTACAGCCTCTTGTCACTCTATCTGAAGATGATTTGAACATAATATCTAGAAATCTTCTCCACTGGCTACTCTCAGAACTCAGGAACTGCTTTATAATTTGATCCAATCATTAACCATTGTTTTTATTTGTTTCCATAAAAATGCCTCTTGTTCAAGACCTGATTTCTTGGGTTCCTGGGTGGCTCAATCCGTTAAGCATCTGCCTTCGGTTTAGGTCATGATCCCAGGGTCCTGGGATCGAGTCCCACATCTGGCTCCCTGCTCAGCGGGAAGCCTGCTTCTCCCTCTCACAATCCCCCTGCTTGTGTTCTCTCTCTCTCTCTCTCTTTCTCTGTCAAATAAATATAAAAAATAAAAGCTCATGGTTAAAAAAATACCTGATTTCTTTTTTTAATTATGTATTTTTTATTATTATGTTATGTTAATCACCATACATACATCATTAGTTTTTGATGTAGTGTTCCCTGAGTCATTGTTTGCCTATAACACCCAGTGCTCCATGCAGAACGTGCCCTCCTTAATACCCATCACCAGGCTAACCCATCCTCCCACCCCCCTCCCCTCTAGAACCCTCAGTTTGTTTTTCAGAGTCCATAGTCTCTCATGGTTCATCTCCCCCTCCGATTTCCGCCCCTTCATTCTTCCCCTCCTGCTATCTTCTTTTTTTTTTTTAATACCTGATTTCTTGAACCACAGGCTTCACTCTGAGAACACACCTGCATCACCCCCTCCTGAAATGAGGTTAACTAAACCAGCCATTGTCAGGAGAGGTTCAAAAAAACTGAACAATCTACCAGCCAAACTTTTGACATGTGTAACTTTGGGAAGTTTCAGAGGAGGGAGGGAACTGGGGCCCCCTGTTAACCCCTCCAATGCTGCAGCACCACCACAATGACTTCACCCCATTTCATGCTCCTGGGACACGGCTTTCTTTTACAACATGTTTAGCTCCTGTGTCCTCTCTCTTCCCCCAGACACCGTCTGCTCCCTGAGCGTGGGGACACGTCCTATCACGTCCATCTGCGTCCCACATCCCTAGGCTCACATGTGGCACATGCTAGGTGTTTAGTAAGTGGTGTGGATGCATATTATCTAGACAGTGTTCTCTCCTTAGTCAGATACAGCTGGACTGTGTGCCTCTGTTTCTGTCCTGAGCTGTCACAGACTCTGTCCCCAGGGCAGCCTGCCCCAGGGACCCAGGACTTTCTCCTTAATATGAGAAAATCCTAAAATGCATTCCTGCAAAGGATAGGCTTTGGGACCTGAACTTAAGAGAATGTGGATGATTTTGTAGTCAAAGGTCACTGAGATTGGTCTTAGACGATAGTTTAGCACAAAAAAAGGAAGCAACTGATTTGGACAAGAAGGGGGAGCTGCACAGGGAGACCCAATGCTGGGCAAACAGCAGGTTTTTGTCTCACTTCCCCACAAGCCTGGGGCACTGTGTGAGCACTGAGACTGCTGTCCCCTGCTGAGCAGTAATATTCAGCCTCGTCCTCAGCCTGGAGCCCAGTGATGGTCAGGGTGGCAGAATTGCCAGACCTGGAGCCAGAGAACCTATCAGGGACCCCCGAGGGTCGACTGCTAGTATTATAGATGACAGTTTTAGGGGCCTTTCCTGGGAGCTGTTGCATCCAGCTCACATAATTACCACGCCCAATGTTGGAACTGCTTCCAGTGCAGGAGATGGTGACCGTCTGGCCCAGGGCCCCAGACACGGAGGGCGGCTGAGTCAGCACAGACTGGGCCCAGGACCCTGCAAGGGGGAGAGACACAGACAGGGTGATGTTGGGGTCTAGAGACAAGAGGAGAAACAAGGGCCCACATATCCTCCCAGGGCCCCTTCCCCTGTCCCTGCATCCAGTCACCTGTGCAGTGAGCGAGGAGGCTGAGGAGGAGAGGGGACCAGGCCATGGTGGAGGTCATCACCGATCCTGCCTTCTGTGGCCCCACAGCTGAGCAGAGCCTCCCTTAATCTCTCCCTTCCCCTCTTCGTCCTCTGAGAGAGGGAGGGCCCAGCCATGCAAATGAGACCCCAGGTCTCTGACCCCTCCCTGGCCCTGGATCAGGTCCCTCTGCCTGAGGAAGTGGGGTGAGCAGGCAGTGGCTCTGAGCTCCCTTGATCCTCAGAGACAGGCCCTGAGTGCCCCCTAGTGTCCAGACATGGTAACCAGAGCCCATCAGACAGCTCCCTCCATACTGCTCTGTCCACTCTTCCCTGCATTAGGGCCAAGCCATATGCCCCATCTGCTACCTCCCATGACTTCAGAGCTCACAGTATGCTCTACTTAGTGACCCCACGGTGTGTTTACCCATGTACCCTTGTATGAGGTAGTGGGTCACAACTGACCTCGTGTCTCTTATCCAAATTCCTCTTAGATCAGGATCAAGTCCAGAGCACTGACAGGTCCCAATGGACACATGGCCCCTTTTTTGCAGGATTCAGGGACTTTCCTCCTATGTGCCGTTTGCCTGGTTTCCAGTCTCTCCTTCCTCTGAAGTTCCCGCAGCACTGAGGAGATGGGCAGCTCTTCACCCCAGGTTGTATTTAGAAGTCCTCATGTGCATTTCTTGAAGGGTTACACACTGAAAGTCTTTGTCATCTGTCACTCTTGTCACTCTTTCCACCTGCTCATAACAACAGTTCTCCATACACTAGCCACTCCTTGTATCTGTCCTCCAAGCACATAGAGACAAGTCTGCAGGAGCCCTGCCCCGTGAGGCCGTGGGGGGCATTGGCCTCAGAGCACAAAGGCAAACCTGCCAGAAGTTCTAGGAAGAAAGGAGTGAAAGATATAGATGCTGTGACAGGGACCTAGTGAGAGTTTATGTTTTAGTCACCAAACAGCCAACCATGTACTTTAAGTGAATGTGTGTTATTTATACAAAATTCCTTTCAGTAAGATTGATTTATACTCTGACAATGTCATTGTGAAGATGCAGATACAATCAGTAGTGTCCTTTCCCTAGATATGTGCTTCTTGCAGAGAGAATATGGGTGGAAATAGTGGTTAAAAACATGGATTGAAAACAGTGGAACTAGAATGCCTTCTGTTTTCAAAAGAAGAGGGATTTATATACTTTTTCTAAAAATCACTTGTTTGTACAGGACGTCCAGTCTTCCAGGTAGGAAAGGTCAACGTGATGCCCAGGGAAACCCATTGAGGGGCCTGTTCCTATGAACTCAGAACCATCCCGCTGACAGAATTACCAAACACAGACAGAGCTTCTAGGACAAATGGATTTGGGGTCACAGCACTCTCTGGGGTTGGAACAGCTATGGTCCCTCAACTTGGTCCAGCCTGTTCAGGATAAAAGAGTTATTCATTCAGCCACCCATGACTAGAGAAATGAATCCCTACTCTCTAAGGCCAAATAGATCATAAATTTCTGTCAAAGGTCCTACATTTGAGTGGTGGAGAGGTGGAGATAAGGGGTCCTGTGTCCTTGAGGTCACATGCTTTGAGGGTCCTAGGTTGGGACAGATGATTTTCCATCAGAGTCCAGCCTAACTGGAGGTATTACTGGAGTGACTAAGGGAGTGGCAGCCCAGTCCTGAGAGCACAGGGAGGGTGTGTTTCTTGTCCCCAAAGATCTTGAGTTCCAGGGAGCAGCACTGAGGCTGCTGTCCCAGAATCAATGTATTGATCAGCCTTAAGTACTGACTGGAGCCCAGAGGTGGTGGGGGTCTGAGCTGCCCATGGGGACAGAGACGGGATTCCTGAACATCGGGATCGTCCCGGGAGAGTGTGCATGACAGGGCAACTGCTCTCAGTGTGGGGATACTGAGAAGGACAGAAAAGTGGTGGCCCTCTGCCTTTCCTGAGCAGGTCGGGGGGAGGGGGGCACCAAAGGAGCCTTCACAGTTTGGCGCACACAAAAGTGAAGATGGCTTGTCCATGAGGGTTTGCTGAAGAGAGGGGGCTATGGGGCTAAAGATCAGAGTGCAGCCATTTTTGTCTCCATCCTCTAGAGATGCACAGAAGGCCTACAGGGAACAAAAGTCACACAGAGGAACCACTAGCATCTCACACTGAGCCTGGTCCCCTGGCTGGGGCGGTGCAAGTCTGCCCAGGCAAAGACACTTGAGAGTCAGTGTGGCAGGGCCCTCCCCCAGAAGACCAGCTGGAAGAACAGGCAAAAAAAAAAAAAAAAAATCCAGAGCACACGGGACCTCAAAACTCCAGTGCTATGGGAAAATAATATGTAGAATTCAAGTTTTTTTCTCTAATGATTTAACTTTCAGTTTAAAATTTTTCTTTTCTTTATTTTTTCTTTTCAACTAGTTTCTTATTTTACCAACTCTTTCTTTTTTAAGTCTTTGTTTAACTTTCATTTTTTTACATTTACATTTTATAGATATATTCTTCATTTTGGGCTTCCTTTCACTGTATTCAGTTTTATTTTTGTATGTATATAAGTTTTGCTTTCTTTGCAACTTTGGAATTTAGTGTCTTGTAACAAACAGACCAAAATATACCCAGAACCAGGTGGATCACTCTGTTTCGTCCATGTGGGAGATTATATTATTCTATATACCCCCTCCCCCCCCTTTTTGTTGTTGCTGTTGTTGTTTCTGACATCTTCGGATTTGCCTAGTGTGTATTTCACTTGGGTCATGGTTGATATATATATATTTTTATTTTGTTCACTCATGCATCCATTCTTCTCAGGGCAAATGACTAGAAGTGAGAATTCACAACAAAAGAAATAACCAGAGGTAATACTCTTTGCTGCAGACCTAATCAATATGGATATAAGTAAAATGTCCTAACTGGAATTCAGGATAACAATTATAAATTCACTAGCTACGCTCAAAAAAAGCATAAAAGACACTAGAGAATCTCTTAGGGCAGAAATGAAATCTAATCAGGGTGAAGTGAAAAATGCTCTAAATGAGATGCAGTCTAAATTAGATTCTCTAACACCTAGGGTAAATAAGGCAGAAGAGAGAGTAAGTGACATAAAAGACAAGTTGGTGGGAAGGAGAGAAGCTGAGGAAAAGAGAGGAAAACAACTAATGAACCATGAGGGGAGGCTTTGAGAAATCAGCAATGCCATAAAATGAAACAATATTAGAATTACTGGAGTCCCTCCCCGAGGGAGAAGAAAGCGAGAGAGAGAGAGAGAGGGCCAGAAGGTATATTTGAGCAACTCATAGCTGAGAACATCCCTAATCTGGGGAAAGAAACAGGCATTCAAATCCAAGAGGTAGAGAGGACGCCTCCCAAAATCAGTAAAAATAGATCAACACCCTGACATATAAGAGTGAAATTTGCAAATTGCAGAGATAAAGAGAAAATCCTGAAATCAGCTAGAGACAAGAGGTTCTGAACCTACAGGGGTGGAAACATTAGACTGTCAGCAAACCTACCCACAGAGACCTGGCAAGCCTGAAAGGGCTGACATGATATATTCAGGGTAATAAATGAGAAACACATGCAGCCAAGAATACTTTAGCCAGCAAGGTTGTCATTCAGAATGGAAGGAGGGAGAAAGAGCTTCCAGGACAGAAAGAAACTGAGAGAATATGTAACCACTAAACCTGTCCCACTAGAAATATCAAGGGTAATTCTGTAAGTGAAGAGAGAGCTCAAAAGTAACATAGAAAAGAAAGAAACAGAGACAATCTACAGAAACAAGGACTTTATAGGTAATACAGTAGCACTAAATTCACATCTTTCAATAGTTATTCTGAATGTAAATAGGCTGAATGCTCCAATGAAAAGACACAGGGTATCAGATTGGATAAACAAGCAAGACCCATCCATATGCTGTCTACACAAAAGTCATTTTAGATCTGAAATCACCTCCAGGTTGAATGTGAGAGGGTGGAGAACCATTTAATATGCTAATGGACATCAAAAGAGAGTTGTGATAGCAATGAACATATCACACAAATTAGATTTTAAACCAAAGCCTGTTGTAAGGTTTGAAGAGGGACACTATATCATATGTAAAGGTTCTATCCAACAAGATCTAACAATTATAAATATTTATGCTCCTAAATTGGGAGCAGCCAATAATGTCAGCCAATTAATAACCAGATTAAAGAAACACTTTGATAATAATACAATAATATCAGGGGCACTTCAACACCCCACTGACAGCAATGTGCAGATCATCTGAGCAGAAGATCAACAAGGGAACAAGCGTGTTGAAAGAAACACTGGACCAGATGGACTTCACAGATATATACAGAGCATTCAATCCTAAAGCAACAGAATACACATTCCTCTCAAGTGCACATGGAACATTCTCCAGAACAGATCACAAACTGGGTCACAAATCAGGTCTCAACCAAAACCTAAAGTCTGGGATTATTCCCTGCATATTTTCAGACCACAATGCTTTGTAACTTGAACTCAAACACAAGAGGAAATCTGGAAGGAACTAAAATACTTGGGGTTAAAGAGCATCCTACGCAAGAATGAATGGGTCAATGAGAAAATTAAAGAATAATTTTTAAAAATCATGGAATCTAATGAAAATGAAAACAAAGAAACTATTCAAAACCTTCGGGATACAGCAAAGGTGATCCTAAGAGGGAAGTGCCTAGCAATACAAGTTTCTCTCAAAAAATTAGAAACATCTCAAATACACAAGCCAGCTGTACACCTGAAGGACCTGGAGAAAGAACAGCAAATAAAGCCTAAACTAAGCAGGAGAAGAGAAATAATAAAGATCAGAGAAGAACTCAGTGAAATAGAAACCAGAAGAACAGTAGGACAGATCAATGATTCTAGAAGCTCTTTCTTTGAAAGAGTTAATAAGATCAAAAAACTCTAACCAGACTTACCAAAAAAAAAAAAAAAAAAAAGAGGGGACCCAAATTAATAAAATCATGAATTAAAGAGAGATCATGACCAACACCGAGGAAATACAAACAATTTTAAGAACATATTATGAGCAACTATATGCCAACAAATTAGGCAATCTGGAAGAAATGGATGCATTCCTGGAAACTTATAAACTGCCAAAACTGAAACAGGAAGAAATAGAAAATCTGAACAGACCCATAACCAGCAAGAAAACTGAAACAGTAGTCAAAAATCTCTGGAAAAACAAGAGTCCAGGGCCAGATGGCTTCCCAGGGGAGTTCTACCAAACATTTAAAGAAGAATTAAGACCTATTCTTCTGAAGCTGTTTCAAAAAATAGAAATGGGAGGAAAACTTCCAAACTCGTTCTTTGAGGCCAAGATTACCTTGATCCCAAAACCAGACAAAGACCCCATCAAAAATGAGAATTACAGACCAATATCCCTGATGAACATGGATGCCAAAATTTTTACCAAGATACTAGCCAATAGAATCCAACAGTACATTAAAAGAATTATTCAGCACAACCAAGTGGGATTTATTCCTTGGCTGCAAAGGTGGTGCAATATTTGCAAATCAATCAATCTGATACATCACATTAACAAAAAAAAAGGACAAGAACCATATGATCCTCTCAAATGATGCAAAAAAAAAAAACGCACATTTAACAAAATACTGTGTCCTTTATTGATTAAAACTCTCTACAGTGTAGGGATAGAGGGAACATACCTCGATACTATAAAATCCATCTATGAAAAGCCCAGAGTGAATAACATTCTCAATGGGGAACAACTGAGAGCTTTTCCCCAAAGGTCAGGAACGCGACAGGGATGCCCAGTCCACCACTGTTGTTCAACATCACACTAGAAGTTAAGCCCCAGCAATCAGACAACAAAAACAAATAAAAGGCATTTATATCAGCAAAGAAGAAGTCAAACTCTCACTCTTCACAGATGACATGATACTTTATGTGGAAAACCCAAAAGTTTCCACCCCAAAATTGCTAGAACTCATACCAGAATTTGGCAACATGGCATGTCATAAAATCAATGCACAGAAATCAGATGCACTTCTATGCACTAACAATGTGACTGAAGAAAGAGAAATTAATGAATTGATCCCATTTACAATTGCATCGAAAGACATAAGATAACTAGGAATAAACCTAACCAAAGAGGTAAAGGATCTGTACTCTAAAAAACTACAGAACACTTATGAAAGAAACTGAGGAAGACACAAACAGATGGAAAAACATTTCATGCTCATGGATTGGAAGAATAAATATTGTTAAAATGTCTATGCTACCCAGGCAATCTACACATTCAATACAATCCCTATCAAAAAAATCGGCATTTTTCACAGAGCTGGAAAAAACAATCCTAAAACTTGTATGGAACCAGAAAAGACCCTGAAGAGCCAGTGTGTTGAAAAAGAAAACCAAAGTGGGGGCTTCACAATACCTGACTTCAAGCTATATTCCAAGGCTGTGATCATCAGGACAGTATGGTACTGGCACAAAAACAGACACATAGATCAATGGAATAGAATATTGACCCCAGAAATGGACCCTCAACTCTATGGTCAACTCATCCTTGACAAAGCAGGCAAGAATATCTAATGGGAAAAGGACAGTCTCTTCAATAAATGGTGCTGGGAAAATTGGATATCCACATGCAGAAGAATGAAAATGGACCTATTTCTTACACCGTACACAAAGATAAACTCTAAATGGATGAAAGACCTAAATATGATACAGGAATCCATCAAAATCCTAGGGGAGAACACAGGCAGCAATGTCTTCCAACTCAGCCATAACAACTTCTTGCGAGACATGTCTCTAAAGGCAAGGGAAACAAAAGCAAAACTGAACTATCAGGACTTCATCAAGTTAAAAAGGTTCTGCACAGCAAAGGAAACAGTCAACAGATCTAAAAGGCAACTTAGGAAATGGGAGAAAATATTTGCAAATGACATTACAGATAAAGGGCTGGTATCCAAGATCTATAAAGAACTTCCGAAACTCAACACCCAAAAAACAACCCACTCAAGAAATGGGCAGAAGACGTGAAAAGACACTTCTCCAAGGAAAACATACAAATGGCTAACAGACACATGAAAAAAATGGTCAACATAAATAGCCATCAGGGAAATACTAATCAATACCACAATGAGATGCCACCCTATACCAGTTAGAATGACAAAAATTAATGAGACAGGAAACAACAAATGTTGGCAAGGATGTGGAGAAATGGGAAACCTCTTATACTGTTGGTGGAAATGCAAGCTCGTACAGCTACTCTGGAAAACAGTATGGGGGTTCTTCAAGACGTTAAAAATAGAGCTACCCTACAACCCAGCAATGGCACTACTAGGTATTTACGCCAAAGATACAGATGTAGTAAAAGAAGGGGCACCTTCACCCCAGTGTTGATAGCAGCAATGTCCACGGTAGCCAAACTGTGGAAGGAGCCGAGATGTCCTTCAACAGGTGAATGGAGAAAGCAGATGTGGTTCATATATACAATGGAATATTACTCAGCCATCAGAAAGGATGAATACGTACTATTTGCATTGACATGGATGGAACTGGAGGGGATTATTCTAAGTGAAATAAGTCAATCAGAGAGACAATCATATGGTTTCACCCATATGTGGAATATAAGGAATAGTGAAGAGAACCATAGGGGAAGGGAGAGTAAATTGAATGGGAAGAAATCAGAGAGGGAGACAAACCATGAGAGACTCTGGACTCCAAAAAAAAAAAAAAACTGAGGGTTACAGAAGGGAGAGGGTTGGGGAGATGGGGTAAACGGGTGATGGGTATTAAGGAGGGTACATGTTGTGATGAGCACTGGGTGTTACACGCAACTAATGAATCGTTGAACACTACACCAAAAACTACTGATGTACTACATGTTGGCTAACTGAACATAAAAAAAGATAAATGTAAGAAAATAAATAAATAAATAAATAAATGTACTTCTGCATTTGCTTTCAACAACAGGCATATTTTAAAGAAATTAAGAGGTGAAAAAGTCTCTTTAGCCAGATCTGTACCCTTCCTGTTGGTTCTCACAAATTTCTCATGTTCTGACTTCCCTTCTGGTGTCACGCCCTTTCAACCAAAGATCTGCCTGTGGGATTTTTGTTCGTAAAGAAAATCCACTAGGGATGAATTCTCTTGGTTGGCCTTCATATGAGAATATGGTAAATTTGCTCTCATTCCTGAAGAATATATTCTCTAGATGTAGGTTCCTGAACTGACCCTTCTTTCATCACTAATGACACCAATGACCCTTGAACAACATGGGTTTGAGTCGCACAACTCCACTGATACATGGGGTTTTGTCATTAATATCAACAGTACTCTAAATGTGTTTTCTCTTCCTTATGATTTTCTTCATAACATTTTCTTTTCTCTATCTTACTTTATGGTAAGAACACAGTATATGAGACATATAACATACAAAACAGGTGTTAATTGACTGTCCATGTTATTGGTAAGGATTCAGGTCAACAGTAGGCTATTAGCAGTTACGTTTGGGGGGAATGTTAAAATTCCACCAAGTAATTTTGAAGATCTAACTGGCTTTATTAAAAGAAGTATGAATTGTGCAGCGCTATCTAGCAAGTAGAGGGCAGCTGCACTGCATTGTACAAAATGGAAGTTTTATATAGAAGGGGAGCAGGTGCAAGAAAGTTATTAACAAAAGAAAAGGGTTGGTCCAGATGAGGCCATGTTCTAGGGGGTAAAGCAGGGTGTCTTTTCATGCAGAGGAAAAATCTTTCCTTGGGGACTGGAGAGGACCCTAGGGCAGCCTCCCTGGCATGGACTGGAAACTTCCTGGTGAACTGGTGAAGACTATATTTTGGGGGGTGATTGAAACTATTGAGTGGATACTAAGCACCAGTTTGGGAACTCAGTCTAAGGGACATGATTTTGGCTGCGTGTGTGTGTGCTTGTGTTTCTTTTAATAGGAGTCAAATGTCATATGTGGATTTTCGACAGTGGGATGGGTAGGCACCCTTAACCCCTGTGTTGTTAAAGAGTGAACTCTATCATCTTACAGAGGCCTGGCATCTGTGGTGTCTGATTAAACACAGAAAAAGTATAGTCATTTCATTTTTGTTCCATTAGCTACAACATTTCATTTTCTTCTGGTTTCGTTTTTTTTCTCTGTCTTTGGGTCTCAGCACTGTATCATTATTTATCTGGACATGACTTTCCTTAAGTCTATCCTGTGTTGGGTTCCCTGGGTTTCATAAATCTGTAAATTATGTCTTTCACCAAGTTTTCAGCATACACACACACACACACAAACACACACTTTTTCCTACCTAGCATGCTAACCCTTTTCCTCAAGTACTATTGTATTATATTGTGTTGTGTTGTGTCGTATTCTGTTGTGCTGTATTGTAGTGTATTGTATTTAGATGTGGCAGAAATAGCCGGTCTCATCCTCAGGCTGGAGCTAATAGGTGGAGAAGGCCATGGAGCCAAACCTGGAGCCTGGGAACTGGGTTGGGACACACGAAAGTCCATCACTGCTGTCCTAAGTCACAACACTGCGGCTTAGACTGAAAACTCCTGGTACCAGTTGCTATGGTAACCCTCAATGCTACAGCTGCTCCCCTGGCAGGAGATCACCTGGGGGATCTAGTAAGCTCCACTGATTGCTGGTAATTCTGTCAGCACTGAGGAATCTCTGCCCCCTGATATCCCACAGTCCCACCCCTTCACCAGGGCTTGAAAAGTTCCACCTGGGATGAGAAGAGAGGAAGATGTAAGTCAATTCCTGCAGAACCAGAGGAGCCCACCCGTGGGGTTTTCGATGGTCCTGAATACAATCAGCAGTAGGAAAGTGACATTTATGGGACCCACTTCACCCACCTTCCCGGGAGCAGGCTCAGTGTTTTCCCAGCAATGGTGGAACCTCCGCTCTACCCTAGCATGGCCCACAAGAGGTTTGCTGGCTTCAGGCCCCAAGTCCTCCCCTCCCTATGCCTAATACTCTTCTCCTGGACATCACAACTGAAGGTTCAGATGCCCAGCAAGTGTGCCAGCTTATCCCTGTGCCTGTGTCTTTACATAGCCTCTCACACCTTATACCTTGTCCCTGGGACACAGTGAGCTTCAACCAGCTCTGAGCACAGGAGCCTGGGGAGGGAAGAGAAGGTCTCTGCTCTGACCCACAAAAGAGCACAGACCATGTGGTGGAGGACTGTCCACCTGCTGAGATCCCCAGGCTCTGACCAAGAACTTAGGAAAAGATGATTTGCCTTTTGAAAGAGGAAAAAAAGACAGCTCAACAGTCTCAGATTTATGCACCATAGATCTCCAGGCAGTTTCTGCACCGTAAGTTTTTTGTTGTTTTTTGTTGTTGTTTTTATTTTTCCTGAGGTTTCTGAAATGTTGAACAGAAAACTGGAAGAAAATACAAGTGACCTGGAAGATACTTCGAAGTATAGTCCGTGTACATTCAAGTGATTTTTTTAATGTTTAATTTTTTATTTAAATAAATAAGTGATTCATCAGCCTTATATAACACTCAGTGCTCATTACATCATGTGCCCTCCTTAATGTCCATCACCCAGTTACCCCATCCCTCACCCCCCCCCCTTCAGCAACCCTCAGTTTTGGTTCCTATCAGTGAGAGTCTCCTACAGTTTGTATACCTCTCTGATTTCATCTGGTTTTATTTTCTCCTCTCTTCAGTTATGATCCTGTTTTGTTTCTTATATTCCCCATATCAGTGAGATCATATGATAATTGTCTTTCTATGATTGACATATTTTGCTTGGGATAATACCCTCTAGTTCCATCCATGTCATTGCAAATGGAAAGACTTCATTTTTTTTTTTGATGTCTGAGTAATATTCCATTGTATATATGAACCACATCTTCTTTATCCATTCATCTGTCAGTGGACATCCAGGCTCTTACCATAGTTTGGATATTGTGTTATACACATTGGAGTGCAGGTGCTCCTTCTTTTCACTACATTTGTATTTTTGGGGTAAATCCCTAGTAGTGCAATGGCTGGGTCATAGGGCAGCTCTATTTTCAACTACAGTCAGAGTCCAGGTCCCTGAGCAAGTGAGGTATTTGTTCCACTTCCCCATTGGTGTGTGTCACCATAAGCAGCATTCTTGTGCCAGATTATAGAGTAATAATCAGCCTCATCGCAGCCTGCAGCCCCGAGATGAGCAGAAGCCCTGCATTGGCCGAGGCGTCTTTGGAGCCCAAGAAGCGACTGAGGACCCCAGGACCCTGGTGCTTATCGGAGTCTGAGGAGTAGTACAGCAGACCCCGGGGAGGGCTGCCTGGCTGCTGCTGGAACCAGGTTATAGAATAACTACCAACACTGAAGCCAACCACTCAGGGTGCAGGTGAGTCTGGCCGTTGTTCCCGGAGATGCAGAGAGGGAGGGCGGCTGGGTCAGCACGGGCGGGGACAGGGAACCTGCAGACACAGACACTCATGCTTGGTGACCAGGGATCAAAGAAAAAATTTTCTGGGCTCTGACCCACTGAGGCTGACATAAGTGGAGACCTGGTCTCTGAGCATGTCCCTACCTGTGCAGTGAGAGAGAACCACGAGGAAGACAGGAGGCCAGGCCATGGTGACACAGACACTGGTCCCCACAGTGGGCCGGGCTGCCCCAGGCCTCCTTTTCTCCTCCACCCTCTGTCACAGGAGGGGCTGTCCATGCAAATGGGGTCCACCCAGTGACTGCCCAGCCCCTCCCTGAGCCCTGTGCTGGAGCTCAGCTCACACCACACACTGAGGAAGATGGAGGTTAGCATCACCCCGGGGAGAGCCCCGGGAGGAAGCACCTGCTGAAACGACACACAGGTCCCCGCTCAGGGGACTCTGCCGGGCAAGAGGGGACACAGCTGCTGAGTCCCCGTCAGAGAGCACAGGGCCCATTCCCCAGGCCTAGGATCCTTTGCTTGAATCTTCCTCCCTGAGCAGCTACTAGGGACCACAGGGCGGTCCCACAGCGCCCCCTGCAGGCTGCAGCACTCACCTCAAGGTGGCATAAAGCTTCAAGAACCCAGCTGGGTTCTGCAGCTCACCTGGTTCCTGTCTGTATTCACACATCCATGGTCACATTAAGAGTTCTGGTTTCCCCCAATGTCTGAAAGTAGAGCATTCCAATGACACTTCTTCTAGGCAAAAGGCCATAAAGAAAAGAAGCAGTTACCATCAATTTATATGGAAATAGTGTTCCCAGACTCAAGTTATAACCTCTCTTAGGCTTTACTGAAACTCTAGGGCACACCTTGCTAATGCATGCACAAAATACATGGAGATAAATTGCACAAGCTCAAAGATTCAGTTCAAAGCTCTGGCGGCTGGGTGCTCAGAAGCTGAGGATACGTTAGAGAAAATGAGGTTGGCGGTGTCATTCTGGGTGCTCAGGGTGCAGGCCGCCTCTCCACAGGCTGGCTGCAAAGCAAATGCTGAAAGCTAACTAGGGCACACCTGCCTCACACCTCTTACCCCATTCCACACCCGAAGGAAAGAGTTGTGGGCTATGATGGTTAAATCATGTATAGCTCATGTACCCCAGGAGAGCCAGGTGTTTGTTTGGTCAAACACAATTCTAGTGGTTTCTGTGAATATATATTTCAAATGAGATTAAGAATTAAATCAGTAGATGTTGATTAAAGCAAATTACCATCTGAAAAGTGGGTGGGCCTCATCTAATCAGGTGAAGGCCTTGAGGGAGAAAAGACTGACCTCACCCAGAAGGCGAGGGAATTCTGGGATCACACTACCCTCAGAACCAAACTACACCTACTCTTCATCCCCTGAGTCTGTGGCCGGCCAGCCCACACTAATGATTTTAGACTTCTACAATCATGACTAACAATTCCTTAAAACAAGTCTCTCAGATGGATTGATAGATAGATTACATCTATACCTACATACACATGCACATATATGTATATATTATATTAAGTATACACGTGCAGACATACATATATACATCCATTCATACATACATCTTATTGGTTCAGTTTCTCAGGAGATCCCTACCTCAGACACACCATTTTATCCTAATCTCAGTCTATTCTATGTTATTTCCATCCCTTTGCAGAGTTCTGTTCTATACACATATCATGATCAATGGTGGGGCAAAGGAAGTCTGTACTCTGGGTCCTACAAAGACCTTGAGAAGTCACCTCCACGAGGAAGCCAAATCTAAGAACACAAGATTTTGCACTGGGCTCAAGCGCCCACTGTATAACCCGACCACCAGCACCCAGTCTGCAGTAGGGCATATTCACACCCTTTCTAGGACCGACGCAGCTATGGAAGTACTCCATGATTTTGTAAGAGTCTTGGGATTTTATACCCAAGACTTACAGATGCGGCGGGTTCTATATCTGAGCCTCGGAAATGCAGTCAGGACGCAGGAATCACATGGTGCCCTCTTCCGTTCAGACTTTCTGGGGCTCAGTTCCTACTGAGCAGGTTGGCATTCACGCAGCTGTTCCCTGGGGTGCACTGGTCATCAGAAGACCATCCCCCCAGGGGCCCCCCACAGGGGACAGCACAGGCTCAGTGCCCTGTGCTGCTGGCCCAGGCCCGGTGCAGCCACACTGTGTGCATGCGCCTCCAGATCAGTGTTTCCTCGCCTGGTCTGAGCCTCTGCCCAGACTGACGCCACCCTCCCTGCCTCGCCTTGATCAACCAAACAAAATACGTGTTCCTGGATTTCAGAGGCTTGTCCCACAACCCCCTTCCTCAGAAAGGTCAGGTCACATGCAGCTAGAGAAGGACCATTCCAGAATGATTGTTCATGTGTGTCTGTTCCCACCTTCTCTGTTTTCTTTGCTGAGACTTCCAACCTCATGTTTCACTGCAGGTGGATTTTCCCCAAAGACCTTGTGGTAAGTCTTTCAGTCAGTTTGGGAAGAGTCATTACCTTAGTGACGTTTGATATTTGAAGAAAAAAATAGGAATCTCTATTCATTGATTGGTTTAAAATCTTTTCTTGCAATATTTTGTAACTTTCAGTGCATGAAACATTGAATTTTTCTCAGTTTTATCCTTAAATGGTTCATATTGATGATATTATAAATGCTACTGTTTTTCTTTATAAACAAATGGAAGGTTCTTTACCAGTCAATACAATAGAACTCATTTCTTCATGTTGGTTTTATATCACAAACTCCAAGTTAAAGCACTCAGACCGAAGCACGTCTTGGTCACTCCTCCACCCTGAGCTGGGCACACCTGAGTCACCCTCAAAAGGCTTCCAGTGTCTCCCTGAGAGACTTTATTCTCTGATCAAGTAATGTTGTTTGAAAATAACCTGAACTAGATTAAAACACAGTAGTGATCTGAAAGTTGAACTGACGGAAGAGATAAAGCATTGACAAATCCACCGGTTCAAGGAAAACCAGGTGCTTGTCTGAGCTCTGACAACAGAAGTCACCCCCAGAGACAGACTCCATCCAAGTCTCCAGCAGGAGCGACTGCACAAAGCACGAGAGTGTAGGGAGGTTTTTGGGGGTTGTTTTTTTTGCTGTTTTACATTCTTTTATTTTGGTGATGAAATAATCTATGGAGAGTGCTTGGTACACAGAGGCACTCAGAAATTACGAGCTCCCTTCTTACCTTTTTCCTTTTTTTAAAAAATTTTTTATTATTACATTAATCACCATACATTACACCATTAGTTTTTGATGCAGTGTTCCATGATTCATTGTTTGTGCATAACACCCAGTGCTCCATGCAGAACGTGCCCTCTTTAATACCCATCACCAGGCTAACCCATCCTCCCACCCCCCTCCCCTCTAGAACCCTCAGTTTGTTTTTCAGAGTCCATAGTCTTTCATGGTTCATCTCCCCCTCCAATTTCCCCCCCTTCATTACCTCTGAAACAAATAATGTAATATATGTGAAGAAAAAAAAAAAGAAGAAGATAGCAGGAGGGGAAGAATGAAGGGGGGGAAAGTGTAGGGTGGTTTTTGTCTCACTTCCTCATGGGTCTGCAGCACTGTGTGAGAACCAGAACTGCTATCCCAAATACTGCAGTAATAGTCCGCCTCGTCCTCAGCCTGCAGCCCTGAGATGAGCAGAAGCCCTGCATTGGCCGAGGTGTCTTTGGAGCCTGAGAAGCGGCTGGGGACCCCAGGTCCCAACTGTGTGCTTGAGTCTGAGTAGTAGTACAGCAGACCCCGGGGAGGGCTCCCTGACTTCTGCTGGTACCAGTAGATGGTATAGCCACCAACACTGAAGCCGCTGCTCAGGGTGCAGGTGAGTCTGGCCGGTGTTTCCAGAGATGCCGAGAGGGAGGGCGGCTGGGTCAGCACGGGCTGGGACAGGGAGCCTGCAAACACACACATTCCTAATGAGCTGGGGCTACTTGGCAGCTGATAAGGGGTTAGATTGGGGTGGGTGACAGCTTGAGGCACTTCCCTGCTCCTCCAAAGCTTGTCCCTACCTGTGCAGTGAGAGAGGATCATGAGGAGGAGAGGGATCCAGTCCATGGTGGTCACAGTCCCAGAGGTCCTAGAGCTGAGGCTGGGCTGAGCCAGGCCTTTCTTATCCACTTACTGCCTAAGGGGGAGGAGACTGTCATGTAAATTTGCCCCCATCTTTATCTGGCTTTGTCCCTCTCTGAGCAGGAACATGAGGAGGGTTTGTGGACAGAGACACTGAAGGGGCAAAGATGCTCTGCGTTTGCACTGTGGGGAGAATTCGGGAGGAAGCAGCTGTTTGCTCAAACCCCAGGTGTGTACAGGGGACTGTCTTGTACTACTGGGGACACAGTGGCTGAGACCTGAGCACTGTGTCAGGGACCAGCAGCCTCACAATGACTTGGTCACCAGTGGCTGGCTGACTGGAACACCCCAGTGACTCCAGGAGAGCCTTGTGGCCCCTGCTACTCATGTGTCCATCTGCAGGCACCTGGGACGCTCCTGTGGCCTCTGCATCTGTCCTTGTCACAGTCATTCCACAAACAGGGCGTGGTCAGGTTGAAGTTGCTGATGTTAGTCCACTCCACGTGGAATCGGGAGGCTTGGATTTCACAGGAAACACTAATACAAAATAAATAAATCATCTGCTTGCTTTTGGATGTCTAGCGACATAAAGGTTGTGCTTATGCTGTGCCCGGTTTCTCGTTGGCTATGACGCGAGGAGCCCTGGTAGGTCTGCCTCATCACGGCCACTAGACAGGACACACTGTGCTCTTCAGAGTTCTCTCCCTGGGTTGTGCATCTCCCATCTGGATTCAGCCTCAGAATTTGACGTAACTTCAGCACAATTCTCGAGGTCAAAACCAGGTTCCTAATTGAGCCCCTCCCCCATAAAGGTAGTCTGCCACACCTGGGCTGGGTGTGTGGCCTGATGGGGGCAATCTGCTGGTGCTCCGTGGGATTCGGGACAGTCCCACAGACAATAAGCACCTGCAGGCCTTCGCGCGATAACCCCAAATCCCCCACTCTCAAGCACGACCCCAACTGTCACATCATCCCAGAAACTTCCTGATGGCATAAACGAGATGGCTGTGTCCTTTGGAACTGCAATTTGCAAGTTGCGATTTCTGATGTTCGCTTGCATTGTAATTCTCAGCAGAGAAGTTATTCTAACCCCCAGAAAGTGATTTCGGGAGCAACTTTTTGGAAGACCTATTTCAAGTTCAGGGGAAAATCTGACTCATTCCTCTGGCCCCTTGTCTCTGGAGCAAGGAGTATAGAGACTCCAAAGGACTGTTCCTTTCCTCTTGATCCCCACAGCTGAGGAACAGGTTAGGACTCTCTTCATAAGATGCCACCCTGTGTCATCCCCACCTGTGTCCCTCTGTCCAGGGGAAATGACTGTGGTGGAGAGAAGTCCCCTCCTGATGAGGAAGCTGTCACCGCCAGACTGCACAGGACAGGGTGTCCACATGGGGACAGTCGCCATGAGATCTGTTGGCAGACCTCAGACAAGCAAAAGCTGCAGCTTGCATTTAGTCCCCAGAGAAACCCCTCAGTGAAGGTGCACTACCACAAAGATCCCCTGAACGGCACATGGGTGATGACAAGTGGTTCCAGCCATGATTGTCTTGGCCTGCATGATTCACATGATGTCCACAATCAAAGAGAGCTTTCACCAAAGTCCTGAGGCGTTCCTGAGGTTGCAGAGCTTCTTGCTATGTGGTATGACCCCATCAAGACATGCTCAGGGGCACTACCAACTACCCAAGGTGTCCACAATGGGGGAGGGCGATTCTCCACCCCGGAGTGGTCAACATGTCCATTTATCAAACATCCACATTCAGGAGGAGCATTTTTCTTCACCGCACACGGGCTGCAAATGCAAACCTCACAAGGTTCTGTGTTGTCCCCACCCATCAGCATTTACCGGGGAGATTTCAGGGATGGACTTGGCAAGGCACCCAGCTCTTCCTCCTCTCATGAGCCTGGGGGAAGCAGAGGAGAAAGGGCAGGGCCCATGGGATGGGTATGGGGCTGTCTCCAGAGATGCCTCACTTTTAAATACCTGCAAGGGTGAAAGGCATGGCTGGGATGGGGCTTCAGGAGGAGGAGCCTCAGGTGCTCCCGGGAGATGTACAGCTAAGACTGAAATCGGTGTTGATGAGACATAGAGATCTCCAGGGAGTGAGATCATTGCGGGAGGGACAGGGGGCGGTTTTGGCTAGCTCAGGTCAGGCCACCTGAGAGAGACTTTGGAGTCACCAACAGACTACCTTTGTTAACTCTCATTGTTACATGAAGGTAATGAAATCCCAGCCTTAGAGAGTGCCCAGGACATATCTGTCTGCAGAACATAAAGTGATTGGGTTTTATGCATCCAGAGTCCTGCACTGTTGATTAGGGTGACCCAAGGGCCGTGGTGTTGCTAGGGGGTGGAAAAGAGGAACAGAGGAGGTGCTCCGAGGGACCACTGCCGACACCACATCAGCCATTTACCTGTGCAAAGAGAAGTGGAAAAGGGAGAGGCCCAGGCTGGGAGGGGTGTCCCCTGAGTCAGCTTCCTGCAACATCGGAGGGGGGACACAGCTCCCCAGTATCTCCGTGATCCTATCTCCATAACTTGGGGAATTGGAACTTCTTTTCTTCTTCTGTTTTGTCCCTAAGCCCTGAGTATTCCCAGCCTTGTCAGCATTGTGGCAGGAGCCTCAGATCACCATGAGATGAAGAAGCAGCATGGCTCTTACAGAACCTGCTTCAGTGATGAGGGAGCCTGATGCTGGATGTCACATCTTACTTTAGAGAAGGATCTGTTGCTCAGCATCCTTGGAGCTACACAGACCTGCTTCCTCTGGGCCTCAGCGGGGAAAAACAGTTCCCAGAAAGGGGAAAAAAAAAAAAAAAACAGTTCCCAGAGAAAGACTGGAATCAGCAGATGCAGGAAGAATGTGGCTCACTCTTAATGCTGGGCCCTGGGAGATGGGCATGGGCCATGTTGGACCCAGTGACCCACCACAAGCACTCAGTCCACCCACGTCTCTGAGTCAGGCCTAGACCCTGGGCTGGCATGGGTGGGGTCACCCACTACCATCCTGTCCATAATCTCCCTGAAGTGGTACTTTGCCCTAAGACCTGATTTATTCCTATGGAGAAAGTGAGACCTGTATAAGAAAATATTAGCAGTGGACCAAATGAACCCTGTAAAGTAAATGAGAGGACATTTGCCCATACAAATGTCCTAGGAAGGGAAGCTGAAGAGATGACAACAGATGTCACCCAGAGTAGCCTTGGTACCAGGCAGGGCAGGGGTGACTGCAGCATGCAGAGAGAGAGCACCGGGGAGGTTTGAGCCTCACTTCCCCAAGGTTCTGGAGGACATTGTCCATATAAGAGCTGCCATGTCCAGTATTGCAGTAAGAGTCTGCCTCGTCCTCAGCCTGCAGCCCCGAGGTGCACAGAAGCCCCGCATTGGCCGAGGCGTCTTTGGAACCCGAGAAGGGGCCGGGGACCCTGGAGCCCTGGTGCTTATCGGAGTCTGAGGAGTAGTACAGCAGACCCCGGGGAGGGCTGCCTGGCTGCTGCTGGATCCAGTAGATGTTCCAGCCGCCAACACTGATGTCCCCGCTCAGGGTGCAGGTGAGTCTGGCCGTCGTTCCCGGAGATTCAGAGAGGGAGGGCGGCTGGGTCAGCACGGGCCGAGAGAGGTGACCACAGACACAGATCTCATGGGTGATAGGGCAGGGACAAGTGTAAAGTTTCTCAGACTCTGTGACAGAGGAGCTGACACTAGCTGTAGGGCTGTCTTGTGTCCCTGAGGCCTGTCACTACGGTGCCATGAGAAAGAAAAACCAGAAGGACAGGAGTCCAGGCCATGGTGACACAGACACTGGTCCCCACAGTGGGCCGGGCTGCCCCAGGCCTCCTTTTCTCCTCTACCCTCTGTCACAGGAGGGGCTGTCCATGCAAACGGGGTCCACCCAGTGACTGCTCAGCCCCTCCCTGAGCCCTGGTGCTGGGGCTCAGCTCACAGACACACTGAGGAGGATGGGGTTGGCCTCACCCCTGGGGAGAGCCCTGGGAGGATGCACCTACTGAGACCACACAGGTCCCTGCTCTGGGGACTCTGCCAGACCGGAGAAGACACAGCGGCTGAGTCCCCATCAGGGAACACAAGACCCAGGCTCCAGTCCCAGGCTTCACTGAGTGAAACTCCTCCCTGAGCCTCTACGGAGCGTCAGCCACAGTCTGGTCTCACAGCGCCCCCTGCTGGTCGCAGGGCGCACACCTCACAAGGCCCAAAGCCCTGGGAGCCCAGGGGTTTCTGCACCTCACCAGGTCCCTGTCTGTATTTACGCATCCACGTTCTGATTTCTAGTACAGGTTTCTTCTGCAATCTGACAGTTGAACATTCCTCCGAATCCTTTCTTATTTTAACATGGCATAATGTGAAGGAGTATTTGCAATCAATTTATATGATTTTTTTTTTTTTAATTCCCAGACCTAAAAGATAACCTCTCTTTGGCTTTTCTGACACGTTAGGAAACATATTTCTAGCCGATGCAGAAAGTAAATGGAGATAAAGCACAGATACCCACAGATAGTTCAAACATCTGGCAGCCTGATGCTACGATGGTGAGTGAAGTTCTTTTTTTTATTTTCATTATGATCAGATAGCCACCATTTAGTACATCAGAAGTTTTTGTTGTAGTGTTAAACGATTCATTAGTTGCATATAACACCCAGTGCTCATCCCAACACGTGGCCTCCTTAATACCCTTCACCCAGTTACCCCCTCCCCCTCCCCCCTCTCTAAGGGAACATTTTCAGGCAAAAATTAACCATACTAACATTAAATTAGGAGATTTGTCCAAAGATCACACACATAAAAAATAAAGAAAAGAAAGCACGTGCTTCATACTCTGAGGTAAGAATGACACGATCTGAAAACATTTGTGTGAACGTTATAAAATCCCCTTTCCCTGTGCAGTTGCTAGGGAGCAGAAAGAACGAGAAGGGTGGTTGTGGATGTGATGATGGATTTGGGAACAACATACAATTTCCAGAGTAATAGGTGAAAGAGAAGCCACCAATTTGGAGTTCATCCCATTATTCAATAAAAAGGTGATTGAATGCTCATTTCTGAATTGTTAGTAAATTGCTTAATGAAATTTGAATGATCATTTTTTCCCTTTATAATCATCTGTCTTCAGAGACTTAAGTGATATCAGACATAAATATTCATATTAAATTCAATGATGTCGGGGTGTCTGGGTGGCTCAGTAGTTAAGCATCTGCCTTTGGCTCAGGTCATGATCCCAGGGTCCTGGGATCGAGGCCCGCATCGGGCTCCCTGCTCAGCGGGAAGCCTGCTTCTCTCTCTCCCCCTCCCCCTGCTTGTGTTCCCTCTCTCGCTGTGTCCCTCTCTGTCAAATAAATAAATAACAATAAAAAAATAATAAATAAATTCAATGATATCTATTAAACAAAGTTATTCCTGAAAAAGTAGTTACTGTGTAACTATATGCATGAAATTTTGAGATGAAGAGGACCTAAAACTTAAGGGGAAATGGAACAATTAGAAAGGATAATTGAAACATCTGAAGATGTATGTATCTGTTCTCATCCATCACTACAAAATGATGAAGCAAGTGAGAAGAAACAGAATAGTCCTAAATACCATCTATGGGTATTGCTCGTAAGGAAGCTGCATGTATTGCGTGGCTCATCAAGGATAAGCAGGGACACCATGGTTTCCACAAGGATTCCTGACCACTAGGGGGAGCCCTGAGACAACCCTGCTGATTGTCCCAGTCTTTCTCATGGGTCTGCATTACTGAATTATTGTCCCTGAGGACTGTCTAAGGGGCAAGTAGGAGGCAGCGCTGAATGGGAGAAGTGGGAAGCTGGATGAGGGAGAACCAGGGCACCAGGAGCCCCTCCCAATGAGAAGGACAGACAGCAGCTGTCCAGATGTTCCCTGGTGATGCTGCTTGATGCAGCCCAGAGCTGCCCTTGGGCTGTGCTTTCAATCCCTGAAGGACACGCCCATGCACCCCTCCTGCCCTGGGCTAGGGTAGCAGTGAGTCCCAAGGCAATGTGTGCAGTGACCCCCCTTCCTCCCACCCCACTTTCTCATGGAACCAGAGCTGAGGGCTCAGGGGCTCTCTCGCTAACCGGGGCAGCTGACGTCCTGTGCATATTACTTACCTCACATCTGCTGTCCCTGCAGGTTCATGCCCTCAATATCTTTCCACTAGTGTCCTCATGGAACGCCTTTCTATGGATTGAGATTTGTGAAGGGCAGAGGAATCCTGGCCATGCTGAAGCCCCCAGACTCTGCTTGCAGAGGACAAGTATTTGGAAATCTGACACTCCGATCCGCAGGTGTCACTGATCCTATGGCCTTTTGCCCTCATAGGCCAGGTATCTTCACACAAATCTGTCCCTGTGTTTGACTGTCCATCTATCCCTGCCTGGACATAGGCCAGGATGACAACTCATGATGATGGCAGATGAAATTTGTTATGGCTTTTTTTTTAAATTTTTTTATTGTTATGTTAATCCCCATACATTACATCATTAGTTTTAGATATAGTGTTCCATGATTCATTGTTTGTGCATAACACCCAGTGCTCCATGCAGAACGTGCCCTCCTCAATACCCATCACCAGGCTAACCCATCCTCCCACCCACCTCCCCTCTACAACCCTCAGTTTGTTTTTCAGAGTCCATCGTCTCTCATGGTTCTTCTCCCCCTCCGATTTCCCCCCCTTCATTCTTCCCCTCCTGCTACATTCTTCTTCTTCTTTTTTTCTTTCTTAACATATATTGCATTATTTGTTTCAGAGGTACAGATCTGAGATTCAACAGTCTTGCACAATTCACAGCGCTTACCAGAACACATACCCTCCCCAGTGTCCATCACCCAGTCACCCCATCCCTCCCACCCCACCCCCCACTCCAGCAACCCTCAGTTTGTTTCCTGAGATTAAGAATTCCTCATATCAGTGAGGTCATATGATACATGTCTTTCTCTGTTTGACTTATTTCGCTCAGCATAATACCCTCCAGTTCCATCCACGTCGTTGCAAATGGCAAGATCTCATTCCTTTTGATGGCTGCATAATATTCCATTGTATATATATACCACCTCTTCTTTATCCATTCATCTGTCGATGGACATCTTGGCTCTTTCCACAGTTTGGCTATTGTGCACATTGCTGCTATAAACATCGGGGTGCACGTACCCTTTCGGGTCCCTACTTTTGTATCTTTGGGGTAAATACCCAGTAGTGCAATTGCTGGATCGTATGGTAGCTCTATTTTCAACTTTTTGAGGAACCTCCATACTGTTTTCCAGAGTGGCTGCACCAGCTTGCATTCCCACCAACAGTGTAGGAGGGTTCCCCTTTCTCGGCATCCCATGGCGGATGAAATTTGACGCAGGGGTGAGAATCAGTGCTGAGTACTCATGTGGTTTCTGGGGACCCAACATGCAGAAAGTCTCACTTCACTGAGGACACTGCTTGGTCAATTATGCAGCACTCAGTAGAGTATTTTCCTAGTTGGCTCAGCCAGAGCCCTGTCCCTTCTAGACAAGCTCAGCAGTGCCCCCTGCTGAGCTCAGGGCCCCCCTGACACCACCCAGCTCTCCTGGACCATCCTGATGTCAGATGGATTTTTCCGATGGTACTACCCAGGTGCATAGAATGAGTAGGTCTCCTACACCATGATTGGGACTGTGACATTAATTTTTTCCAGTTCACTAATGAACTCCAGAAAGCTAAGCACAGAATGTATTGCACAGTGATTACGTTACCAGATATTCAGAATTACCTGGCATTTGGATTTCTTCAGCCCTGTACTGGAGCCATCACCAATCCATGCCCAGCTTGAACTGGTCCTTAAGATTAAGGTTTTATCTTCCCCAGAGTTCCCCCATGTTCATAATTGGAGTTGATTGTACATGTGTTCCTCTTATCGGCTGTCTCATTGTGCTACTGTTCTTGCTGGTCTAAGGGTGTCCTGTTAGGTTACCCCAGCCCACATTGTACAGGACTTGACATTCGATGTCTGTATTGGTCATGAGACTATAACATTGTTGGGAAAAGTGTCTTCCGCTCATTCATACCTCTCTTGGTTTCCATTTGCCCTGTAAACCTGGAAATTCCTTATTTTCTTTTGCTTCTCTGATATATTTAACATATTTCTAGTGGAGTTTTGTAATTGTTCTTAGTAAGACAATTGGTATAAAAAAATCATTGCTTTAGTGGAACCTCCTCTGAATTAGAGGTCCTCCTTCCACTTCTGAACTGCAGGACCCTCGTGGCCTGTTATTCACCAGCACAGGGTCTGATCAAGTTTGTTGAGAGCTCCATGGATCATCACTTAGAAAAATAAGACTATCTAGAAATTTTCCTATAATAAAAGTTTATCCAATAATGGGATTTGGGTTCACAGGATCTAGACCTGCAATAACAGATTTATTTAACATCATTCCAACTAAAGAACCTGAGAGAGAAAGTATGTGAACTCTGGATTAAACAGGGAGAAGTGAGCATGTCTGAGGGCCCTGTCCTCCAAGGGGAGGGGTCATCTCCTGCCCCAGGGCATTCCCATGATCCCCAGGGCACCATTGGAAGAGACAGAGAAACACAGAGCAGCCAATTTCACAGTCAGGAAATGATCAGCTAATCCTGGGACAGGACCATGGGACATGCAGGGAGCTTGGCAGAGGGGACTTGGGTCTCAGGTCACAGTCCCATGTTATTGCTTTCCTTACCATCCCCACCCAACAAGTGTGGGGGATACTTTTGCTTCTTGAGACAAAGTGAGTTCGTTTGGACTAGGACACAGTAAGAAAGGTTATTTTCTTTTTTTAAAAAAGATTTTCTTTATTTATCTGAGAGAAAGAGAGAGAGCATGATGGAGGGTGCAGAGGGAGAGGGAGAGGCAGACTCCCCACTGAGCAGAGAGCCTGATGCTGGGCTTGATCCCAGGGCTCCGGGATCATGACCTAATCCTAAGGCAGATGCTTAACTGGCTGAGCCATCCAGGCGCCCTGAAAGTAAGTTATTTTCATGGAGCCCGTAAGACAGACAGAGTCAAGTATGTGGAGTTTTCTGGTTTCTGAAGCACAAGCTACACCAGAGAAGCAGAGCTGCTGTTGATCACAGGCAAGGATGGGGGGAAGATGGGTCAGAGCATCTAATGGGGGGCAGATGTTTTTCTTACTTCCCTGGGGAAGGGTAGCTCTTGGTGGCACAGGGGCTGTGCTCAGCTCTGTGATGCTGGGAGTCAGTCTCATCCTCAGGCTGCAGGCCAGGGGTGAACAAGGAGGTCATGATGATAAACCAGGAGCAGGAATGTCGGCCTGGGATTCCTGAAGACCCATCACTGGTGTCCTAGGTCACAGACTCAGGGGCTTTGCCTGGGACACCTTGCTACCAGGCATCATGAGAACCTCCAAAGTGTCTGCTGTACTCCATGTGACCAAAGTGACTCATCACTGGGACCCTATTGAGAGCTTCAGAGGAGTGTTGTTGCACATATTAGGGGGTTTTCGATACTTCACAACCCTGGCTGACACCTGCGTGCGTAAAAGCTCCTACAGGGCAGAAAAGGAGAGGAGGACACACGTCACTTCCCACGGGCTCTGGAAACCCACCCATGGGAGCTCACAAGGGGCGAGCGGTATCACCTGAGGGGAAGTCACATATGGGACTCAGCGGTTTCCTACGAATGTGGGATTCTCTCCCCTTCACCCTCCCCAGCCCCTAAAATAGGTTTGCTGGCCTCCGGTAGCAAACGTCCCCCATGCCCAACCCCCGTCTCCCTGACATGACAGTGGAAGACACAGAGCACAGCAGCGAGCCAGGCCGGCTCTGAGCCCTGACCTCCCCAGGCCTGCACTTGCCATCTTCCTGCCTCATTTCAGGAGCGCAGTACGCCTCGGCCAGCCTCTCAGATGGGACCGGGACGGAGGGTCTCTCTGGGGCTTCGGGAGCAGAAGCCATGTCTACGGACTGTCCACCTGCTGGGATGGTCCCTCGCTCTGACCAAGAAAGCTAGCAGCCATTGTTCGTCTCTTTCGCTGGGCATAAGTTCAGTTTTGCTGTGATTTTGTTTGCTTCTTATTTGCTTTGTTTGCTTCATTTTTGTCTAAGACTAGAGTTTTGTTGACGGGAACTTGGCAGAGAAGGGTTCTAGCTCCTGGCAGAGGCTCCTGGACAAGGTCCTGTGGGTGTCCCCACAGCTGCTCCCTCCACCCCCTCCTGGTCCCACTCACAGCAGCCATAACTCAGAGCAGGTCAGGGATTTTGTCTACTTCCCCTTCGGCCTGTGTCACTGTGAGAAGCACCACTGTCTCCAACAAGACAGTGATAGTCCGCCTCAGCCTCAGCCTGCAGCCCCGAGATGCGCAGAAGTCCTGCATTGGCCGAGGCGTCTTTGGAGCCCGAGAAGCGGCTGGGGACCCCGGAGCCCTGGTGCTTATCGGAGTCTGAGGAGTAGTACAGCAGACCCCGGGGAGGGCTCCCTGGCTGCTGCTGGATCCAGTAGATGTTCGAGCCGCCAACACTGATGTCCCTGCTCAGGGTGCAGGTGAGTCTGGCCGTCGTTCCCGGAGCTGCAGAGAGGGAGGGCGGCTGGGTCAGCACGGGCTGGGACAGGGAGCCTGCCAACACACACACTCATGGGTGATGGGGTATTTCCACTGGAGTTTCTTGGTCTTAGGGGCTGATAATATCTGGGAAGATCCCAAGAAGTCAGATGATGTCCCTACCTGAGCATAGAGCGAGGAACAGGAAGAAGAGAGGAATCCAGGCCATGATGACACAGCCCTTGGTCCCCACAGTGGAACTGGGCTGTCCCAGGCTTGTCTTATCCTCCCTACGGTCCCCATGCAAATGAGGGTGTTCTTTATGCAAATTTGCACCTCCTTTCAGACTCACTCAGACTCCACCCGATCAGTGAATCCGGATCCTGAGAGGGGACCTGAAGACAGAGGAGGCTGAGGGCAAGGCCTGCTCTGAATGGGACCCAGGAGGGGGTGGAGGGAGTAGCTGTGGGAAGCCCCATGCTGGGTCTGATTTAAAGATCATGGATACACGTCTGTGATTTGAGACGCTTATAACATAGAGAGGAAAGTCATGAAGAAATGAACACTCCTGTGGAAATGAGAATGTCTACAAAACATAAACCATATAAAAGAGTGAGATTATCCCACCCCTTGGGACATTTGGGGAGCTCCTCTTCTGAGGGGACTTTCAAGCATGTCTCAGGAGAGGAGGGACCGTGTTCTCCATATGAGCTCATAGAAGAGAAAATCAAAACAGGGTGTGAAGATGCTCAAACCATGAAGGGACACCGCAATTTCACAGAGTGACAAAATGATCTGGTGACAGTGTGCACAGGGGAATAGAGGGTGGACACAGCAGGGCAGGACGGAAGAACGTATGTGGTCGGGGAAGAGCAACTGAGGCAGGGAAACAGGAGGCGGGGACGCAGGCGGCTGTGCTCCCAGGAGACACGCAGGCTGTGGAGCAGAAGGAACACGGGGAGAGAAGGAGGACGAGCAGAGTGGGAACTGGGGGTTTCTGCTCTGACTGCCCCGTCCGACGGCACTGCTGTTCGCTGCAGCGGAGCTTTAGATGAGGAGATGCGTGTCTGTTCATAAAAGCGTTGAAGATCTGAGAAACAAGTAGAAACCCTGAATTCCAAGCTCAGAAATGGTGGACCCTGCCCTTGAGTGGCAGCAAGCAGGGACCGCGGCCTGTGGCTGGTGTCCAGGTGTGGTGAGCAGTCCCTGGTGCGGGTGTGGACATGAGGGAAAGACAGGAGGCTGGGACAGAAACCTGGACACCGTCCCCGTGTCCAGAACAGGTCTCTCACCTGCAAGCAGAGTCGCTCAGTCCAGGCTGGCTTCCATAGCAGACCCTTCAGCTTCCCTGCAGCGTGTGTGTTAGCGACATCCTTCCTTCTGCTCAGGCTCCGAGGTGATGAGCTGGTGTCAGTTGAGGGGAGACCGGCCCCTCTCTGTCTTTCCCATGTAAATGTTCCAGGGAGGACTGAAGACAGTGAAGTTGTGTATGATGGTGATGTTTGCAGACCTTCCCACTCCAAGGGGACGAGGAATCATGAAGGAGCATGAGTGTGAACTTCCGAGGTCAGGCTGACGGGCCGGGGACAGTGGGCATCATGAGGAAGTGGGGACGGACAAGAACCCAAACATCTCACCCCACCCGCACATCCCCAGGACCTCCAGGCACAGGCAGGCGGAGCTGCAGGCTCTCTCTCATCCCCTTCAGACCCCAGGGCAAGGAGCACTGCATTCTGGTCACAGGTCCCCACCCCCACTTGCTCTTCCTGGTGTCTGTCATGGGGAGGGGGCTGGGAGGACCCACCTGAGCTCTGGGGGCCCCGGGTTGGAAGCGGGTGGACACCGGACCCAGACTCGGGTAGGGGCTGCTTTGCCAACTGCCCTCACCCCACGGACCCCAGGGACAGGCTCACAGTGCCCCTGCTGCCCCAGCCCTGGTCCCCCCTGATGGAGATGAGGGGACAGGAGCCCAGAGCAGGGCTCTCCCTGCCTCCAGTGCTCTGGGGCCGCTGCCCACTCCCCATGGAGGACAGACCACACCCAGGCCACACTCAGCCTTCCTTAGGCTGCAGCTCCGAGGCCTCACTTGGCTCAGAATCCCCTGCTGTGGCTCCTCCCCGAGGACCGTCTCCAGCTGTCTCCCCTGCTCCATGCTTCTCCACTAAGCATGTGAGGCCCCATGTCAGCACTGTCCCCAGGGCAGGGAGCAGAAGAACGAGGACATCAGCGAGCCTGCCCCCCATGGCCTACGGTGTGGGTCCCTAGAAGACTGGTCTCTCTGTCTCTCTGTGCCTCTATCTCTGTCTCTCACCCCAGGTCCTACCTCTGTCAGCTGAGTCTCTGTCCACACTCCTGGAGGGGAAAGCACGCGCTCACTCTTTCCTTCTCCATCCATGACCTCGGGCTGTTGATCCAAGTGAACTGTGTCATCTCTAGGTCTTGAAAGTAATAAACCTTTATTTTACAAAGTTTCCTGTGTTGTTCCTGAAGTGTGTCTTGCAGTCATAATAAGAACCACAAGGGCAGGTCTCAGCACAACATTCGTATGGGGAGACTGAGACCTGCACAAAACATGAACTTCCGTCCCTGAAGGGAGAACGCTGGCTCCCACTGTCTACTGATTATTGACTTCATTGTTCAATTCCAGGCACGACTCAGAAACATCACAATTACGGAGCCCCTCATCTGACGGGACACAGCTCTGTCCACTGGACTAAGGGGCTCATGTGCAGTTTCCTTTTCCTTTTCCAAACCACCTGTTCGACCGGCCTCAGGTCCACACCTTGCTGCCCTCCCCCTTCAGGGCGGCAGGTTCATGCCTTCGTAGGGCAGCGCATGGGATGACGTCCCACCGGGCCCTCCATCATGGACCCCAGACGCCTAGGTGACTCTCTGTGCCCGCACTAGGATGCTGTCGCTGTGCTTAGAGTTTAGTGAGCTGTGACCACACAGCCCCACAGTGTGGCCGCCCTCACAGTGTCCTGTACGGGAGTGACTCCAGCACAAACACAGTCACTGGGCTTCACACACTCTCTCCCTCCTCCCTCCTCCCCGTCCTGTCCATCCCTGGCCTCTTCACCACCTCTAGATTCCTGCCTCCCCCAAAATGTGCCACAGCGACCAGTACAGAGAACGCGGCCTTGTAGATGCTCTTCGTTCCGAAGAAATGTGCATTTAAAATCCATAAAAAATCCATTTTTGGACTTGAGAGCCTATTTCCTTTAAATTTTGACTAATAGCCTACTCTTCGAATATACATCCTAATGGAGGACATCTTTGTGACCTCAAGCCTTGGTCATTTTATGAGAAGCTGGTAAAAAATCGGTGTGCAGAGTTTTAATTGCCTTCACGTGTGATTATGAATAAAGTTTCCATAAACATTCACATGCGGGTTTTCCTCTAGAAGGCTTTTCTTTTTTTTTTTTGGCTTTCCTAGTTCTGAGTTCGGCATCGTTTTATATATTCCACACAAACATCCAACACTCACCGGAACTGCCATCTGGTTAAGGCTAAGCCAGTAATGAGGGCAGGTGACAGGGAGCTGCCCTGTCCCTCTGCAGAGCAGGGGCGGTGCTGGGGGCCCATGCTAGCTTCGTGACCCGACAGAGCTTCGGGTACTGAAAACTCAGACGATGAAAAAGGAATGCACACTAGCCTCGAAGTACATTGTCCCCGCTCGTGAGGACAAGACTTTCTATTTCCTTCGAGGCCCTTCGTGTACAAATGGGCCTCTCTGAGGGACTCGGAGGACAGAAAGGAGAGAAGGAGCCACCGGTCCCAGGCGGTGCCCCAGGACGGACCTGGGCCCAGGGCGTCAGCACAAGAATGAGGAGAATTACAGGGGGAGCCTAAGCAGGCAGCTGGGGTGCTCATTCACTTTGCAGGGGTAAGTAGGTTTTTGTCTCACTTCCCCACAGGCCGGGAGCACTGTGTGACCTTTGAGACTACTGTCCCATGCTGAGCAGTAATACTCAGCCTCGTCCTCAGCCTGGAGCCCAGTGATGGTCAGGGTGCCTGAGCTGCCAGACTTGGAGCCAGAGAATCGATCCGGGACCCCTGAGGGTCGGTTGCTATTATTATAGATGACGGTTCTGGGGGCTTTTCCTGGGAGTTGTTGGTACCAGCTCACAGCATATCCCCCAATGTTGGAGCTGCTTCCAGTGCAGGAGATGGTGACCCTCTGGCCCAGAGCCCCAGACACGGAGGGCGGCTGAGTCAGCACAGACTGGGCCCAGGACCCTGCAAGGGGGAGAGACACAGACAGGGTGATGCTGGGGTCGAGAGACAAAAAGAGGAAGGAGGGCCCCACATGTCCTCCCAGGGCCCCTTCCCCTGTCCCTGCATCCAGTCACCTGTGCAGTGAGCGAGGAGGCTGAGGAGGAGAGGGGACCAGGCCATGGTGGAGGTCATCACCGATCCTGCCATCTGTGGCCCCACAGCTGAGCAGAGCCTCCCCTCATCTCTCCCTTCCCCTCTTCATCCTCTGAGAGAGGGAGGGCCCGGCCATGCAAATGAGACCCCCAGCTCTCTGACCCCTCCCTGGCCCTGGGTCATGTCCCTCTGCCTGTGGATGTCAAGGACATGGGCAGGGGAGGGGCTGTGTGGGGCCAGGGGTGGGGAGGTCCCAGCTGTGAGCCCTGAGCAGAGGGCACAGGCAGGGCCAGGTGGCAGGGCCCAGCTCTGATCACCACTGACTCCTCAGAAATGGGACTAGAGTGCCCCCTGGTGTCTAGACCCAGACACACCATTGTGTGACATGGTGACCCGGGCCCATCAGACCCATCTCTGCATCGCCCCCCAACTGCTTTGTCCACTGCTCCTTGCATTAGGGCCTGACCAGGTGTTCCTATGTATCACTTCCCTTAAGTCAGGACTCACTATATGCCCTGCTAAGAGTCTTCAGAATGAGTGTTCATGGCTCCCTTCTCTGCTCCTGTGTCAGGACTGGGTGGTGTCTACACAAACTCTTCTTAGAGATCAGGGTCCAGAGTAGTGACAGCTCCCCATGGACACAGGGTCGCTTCTGTGCAGGATGCTGGGACTTTCCTCGTATGTGCTTTCTCCCCGATTTCCAGAGCTCTCCTTCCTCTGAGGTCCCCACAGCACTGAGGAGACAAGGAATGATTCTCTCCAGATTGTGGGTAGAATCCGTCCCCTGCATTTCTAGAGGTTTAAAAACTGAACATCTTTGTCACCTGTCACTGTTTCAAACTGCTTGAAACAACACTTGTCCACACACTGGCCAGGGATTCCCTCCTCGGCTCTGACCTCCCAGCACAGACACGAGTCTGCAGGAGCCCTGCCACGTGAGTGTGTGTGGCCCTGACCTCAAAGCACAGAAGACAAACATGCTGGAGGTTCTAGGAAGAAAGGAGTGACAGATGTAGATGCTCTGACAGGGACCTAGTGACAGAGTTTATGTGTCAGTCACCACGGAGCCAACATCATATTTAAGAAGAATGTGTGTTATTTTATACATCATTCCATTCAGTAACATTGAATTAATGGAACAGGAATGCCTTCTTTTCGCAGGAGAATAGGCTTTTATATACTTTTTCTAAAATCACTTATTTGTACCGTGTGTCTGGTCGCCCACGTAGGAAAGGTCAATGTGGTGCCCAGTGAATTCTCTTGAGGAGCCTGTTCCTATGAACTCAGAACCATCCTGCTGACAAAATTACCAAACACAGACAGAACTTCTAGGACAAAGGATTTGGGGTCAGACCACTCTCTGGGCTGGACACAGCTCTAGTCCCTGCAACTGTGTCCAGCACGTTCAGGATGGAAGCCTTATTCATTCAGTGCCCAATGACCACAGGAATGGATTTTACCACCCGAAGCCAACTGGACACAGAAATTTCTGTCAAATATCCCAAAGGTGAGGGGGAGAGAAGTGGAGATAAGTGGGAGTGTGTCCCTGAGGTCACAGGCCCTGTGGCCCTGGGTTGGGACAGAAGACTTTCCATCAGAGTGCAGCCTGGCTGGAAGTGTCACTGGGGAGTGACTAAAGAGTGACAGCCCAGCCCTGAGAACACAGGGAACATGTGTCACTTGTCCACAAGGGTTTTGAGTTCTGAGGCTGGGGTCCCAGAATCAACGTACAGATCAGCCTCAGCCACTGACTGGATCCCACAGATGGACGGGGTTTGAGCTGCCCGTGGGGACAGGGACTCCCCCCTGAGATTCCCGAGCTTCAAACTCATCCCAGGACAGCAGGTGTTCAGAGCCCATCCTGGCTGCCCTGGGGACAGGACCCCATTCACACTAGATGTCCCCAGTTTTCCTATTGAGGAGGATTCTGCCTTCTGGAAATTGTGACCCTGAGGATGGCTGGGTGAGCACAGGTTGACCCTGACTTCTGGAAGGACAGAGAAGCCTGGATTCCGCAGAGGCCCAGGCACACTACTCACTCAGAGGGAGGAGAGGGGTGTGTGTGTGTGTGTGTGTCCAAAACTGAGGCTACCTCACACCTGTCCCTCTTTTGACTTTGAAATACCCTGAGGGATGTTTCTCCATGGGGGTTCTCTTTATATACTTCCAGCATCCTGACCCTGCATTTAGAGGTAAGGATCTCAAAGATTTTTACTGGAAAAGCACTTATTTAGGCTAGGAGGGCTCATGTGAGAGCAAATCTGTTCACCATTCACTGAATCGGGAGTTCAGGTCCTGTTGAATGACAAGAAATCTGTCAATTTTTTACCTCTGCAGACAGAAGACCTACAACTGTGCAGTTTTCAGGTGTCTGGAAGCACAGGTTGGGGGGGGAGCATGCAGAGTTCCACACTGAGCGCAGAGTCTGCTTAAGACTCTCCCTCTCCCTCTGCTACTCCCTGCTGTGCCCTCTCTCTCTCTCTCTCTCTCAAAAAAATAAAGAAACCTCTAAAATAAACAAAGAGACTGACTAGGAGTTGTGAACAGAAAAATGGGGCCTGGGTCTAAGAGCAGGAAGGAGAATGTGGGGGGTTGCATGCACCTATATTTTCTGGTCTCTCTCTTGCCTCGAAATGGGTCCTGGAGACTGGAAACTACAGCAATGTCATTTCCAGTTTTCTCTGAAACCCTGATGTGGAGACAGAGCTCAGACTGAAGAGCCAGACGGAGAGACTGAAGCCTGAGGGACGCGGGAGCCGAGAGAAGAGGAGGTGGGTGTGGTGGGTGTTGTCAGGGAGAGTCTGTAGGATCCAGTCCAAATTCACATGTGGATGGTTCAGAGAGAGGAGACTGTCTGTGAACAGGGTCATTGTCAATGTATCAGCTGTGGATACATCAGTCGTGACACAAGGTCACACTTTATGGAATAAGATGATAGAACGGAGTGTGGAGGAATGTTCGCTGGGCAGTATGTTCAGCCGTAGACACAGAATTCATTCCTGTCCATCTTCTCCAGATTGAGTGGGGATGTGCGGTTGGGCTCGGATATCTCATGTGTCTGGGTCTTCCTCGGATGCCCCCATTTTATGTCACTTTGCGTGCATTACATGACTCTTCCTCTTTCCCTGTTGAAGGATAGATCGTCGTGCAGAAGATACCACCCCGCTATGTCTCTCCAGCTAAGTTTCTTACTGAAAGTGGCTCAGAAACAAGATCCATGGGTCCAGAGGTTTTAGACCCACTTCCTCCTTATCTGAGACGCTGTGAGGATCGGTAGCTGCTCCCACTGCTGTGAGCTGTAGCCCAGTGATAGTCCGCCTCGGCCTCAGCCTGCAGCCTGAGATGCGCAGAAGCCCTGCATTGGCCGAGGTGTCTTTGGAGCCCGAGAGGCGGCTGGGGACCCTGGAGCCCTGGTGCTTATCGGAGTCTGAGGAGTAGTACAGCAGACCCCGGGGAGGGCTCCCTGGCTGCTGCTGGATCCAGTAGATGTTAGATCCGCCAACGTGATGTTCCTGCTCAGGGTGCAGGTGAGTCTGTCTGTGGTTCCCAGAGATGCAGAGAGGGAGGGCGGCTGGGTCAGCACGGGCTGGGACAGGGAGCCTGCAAACACACACACTCATAGGATATTGCATAGGTTCAATGTAAATTTTCTCTAGACTCGGAAGCAGCTGGGTGATGCAGGCTGTTCCCCGAGGCCTGTCCCTACCTGTGCAGTAAAAGAGCATCCCCAGGAAGACAGGAGTCCAGGCCATGGTGACACAGACCCACGTTCCCTAGTGGGCTGGGCTGCCCTAGGCCTCCCTTTCTCCTCCAGCCTCTGCCAAATGTGGGCTCTATATGCAAATACAGTCCATCCAGTGAGTCCCTGCTCCTCACTCTCCCTGAGCCCTGGTGCTGAGCTCAGTTCACATCACACACTGAGGAGGATGGAGGTTGGCTTCAGGCCTGGGGCCAGCCCTGGGAGGAAGCACCTGCTGAGACCACACACAGGTCCCCTCGGGACACTCTGCCAGACCAGAGGGGACACAGCTGCTGAGTCCCATCACGGAGCACAGGGCCCAGCCCTCAGGCCCAGACTTCTTTGAATGATTCTCACTAATGAGGTGCTTTTTTAGGACAAGGTAGTCCCACAGCGCCACCTACTGGTCCAGGGCACACATGTCACCAGGGTCCGAAGCCCTGAGAGTTCAGCTGGGGTCTGCATATCACTGGGTCTGATTTCTAGATACCCTGGTCCTTCAGGCCTGCTGATGATATTGTTGAATCTCACTGTCAGAAAGAGTCCTGGTCTATGGGAATGTAAACACATACATATATTATGTGATACTTAATTAATGGAACATCTCTTTTGAATGGAGATCAGAGACCAGTAGGGGGAGCTCTCGTGCCCACCACTCCTCAATTGCAGACCCAGCAGGAGGACAGACTTTGCAAGTCTGCAGGCCTGTAGCTAGTCCCTTCCTACCTCAGGAAGAGGAAGACTTCTTCCTGCCCTGGCAAAAGCCCAGCCAATGAGAAATTGTCACAACGCCACCAATGACAAGCCCTGTAATTAGAATTCCCTTTTACTCCCATGGACTTTTTGTCCCTCCCACACTCACCCTTTGCTCCATAAAAGAGCTTCCTTATCCTTTGTTCTCCACACTTGCTTGTGGTTTTGCCATACTTTACCTGTCCTGGATTTCAAGTTTTTGCTTTCCTTCAATAAACCCATTATCACTGTGGAAAATAAATGGCACATTTGTATTTAACGTACAGAAAACAACTGAAGTGGTCAGTGACCCCTGCAGGAGATTCTAGAAAAAGCTGAAGGACCCTTATGTGCAACACCTGATGTCCCACATCAGGGGACAGTGGATCTGGTTTTGTTTGTTTGCTTGTTTGAATGTCCTGCAAGGGTTCTTCAGGGCATCAGTATAGAATGGACATATTCGAGGATATAAAAATGCTCAGTGATATCTTCAAAAGATTACAGTTTGGTAAAATTCACTAGATATGTAATTGTCATAACATCTGTAGATTCAGTTGATTTGGTAATATAGGAAAATTAATAAATTTTATAGGCTTAACACTGGTGAATACCTGAGATTTTTCTCAAAAATTTAGGTATATCTAAGTAAAGTGGGTGTTTTGTGCATATCTGTGTCATATATTTTTTGTTGGGATTTTTCCCCAGGTTTGACCAATTGCAAATAAGCAAATAATATAATAACATCATCAATATGATCAACTTAAATATGATAAGACAATAAAATAAAATAAGATCATTTTCCCACCGTAAATTCTTGTTGATTATGTCCTGCTTCCTAGCAAGATCAGTATTTTAAAGTCCTACTGCAGATATTATGACTGCCTCTTTAGACCAGAGTAGAAACTCACATTTGCTCAAACTCCCGTTCATATAGACTTGTATCAACTCAGCAAATGTCCCCAGACTTGTCGCTGGATCTTTTGGAAATGATCCAGGATCTTCAGTAAAGAATGCAAGGTCTTTAGTAAAGAATGCAGTAAATAAACCCCTGTTGCCCTCAGGTCCTCTCTCCTCATAGCATTCACACAGAACTTTCACACAGTCAACCAATGGCTTAAATCCTTCAGGTGTTCCTAACTTCTTTTGCATAAACTATATCACATTAGCCCCACTGAGATGCCCTTTCGTGTGGTGGTCACGCCTAGCTGCACACCCACCTGCGGCCCCTGTCCTGGTCCTCAGTGCCCTGGCCTCATCACTCTTCTGTCCTTGGACCCCCCTGAGCTCCTGCCCCTCCCATGGCCTCCGCACCAGCTTCTCTGTCTGTTGGCAGTAGCTGGGCTTCATCCCCTGGTCCGAGTGAGGACACACATGTTGTCACATTGGACTATCACGTAATAGCAGGACTCACACACATCATGCCTGGTAGGAACAGACACATATGTAGTGTGGACGTATCTGATGTTGCACAAAATCCTACAGAATGGACACTGCACCCATCCCCCACCACAGCCATCATCAGTACGAGTGAGGTATTTGATTAGAACAATTCCCAAGCAGCACATAAGTAATCAGTGGTATATTGCCTCCCTTCATCTACTTCTCCCTGGCGGAACCATCTCTCCTGTGAACACGGAGCCCACACACCGTCATTCCTGCATCATGAGGTTTTCTGCCAGGACCTTTGTGGGATTTGGGGCTGAGGAGTTGAGACTGGACTTCCACGGACCACAGAGCTGATTTTGAGCTCGGTATTTAACACATTTGGACAAGTGATCATCTCACAGTCCCTTAGTCAAGTGAGCTGTTAGCAGGAATTCATCCAACTAAATCATATTCTTCAGTTTCTTTGAAATTTGATGTGTCTCCTCTCCTTAGCATTTACTCCACCATCTACCTGCTCCTTGTGATTTCTTTACCCAAGACTGAATGTGCATGACAAAAGTTCAGGGATGCTTGCCAGAAGGTAATTAATGTTGATGGGATGGGGACTATTGAAGTGAATCCCTAGGTGAGGAGGTTGCCAAAGTCCATCACTCCTCCCCCAGATGTGTGGGTCTGGCCCACCTGTCAGCTCCCCATGTGAGGAAGGAACTGAATGAGGACACTCAGGAAGACACATGGATCTTCAACTAGAACAATGGTTCCCTTGGGATGATGCATCATCTCCATATGGGGTAGTTGTCTATGACCATACATCTATTCCACATATGTGTCCCATCTCTGCTTCTGGTCAAGGACAAAGGTAAGTATGAGAAGGGCTAGGTGGAAACAAAAATAAGGAACAGATTCTCAGAAGGTTTATAGAGGAAAATGGTCCAGGGAAGGGCTTTGCCTCGTGCAGTTGACAAATGGGGAGAGAGGTCTCTCAAGGAATTCCAGGTGAAGGTAGGATTCTCCCCCCCTCCTCTGGGAAGGACAGGTGTAATAGAGTGGGGGAGGGAACTGGTCAATTACTCTTTGGGGCAGGATATCGGAGTTTGAGGGATGCCTTGGAGCAGGGAGAAAGTGAAACAAGGAAGAGTAGGAGAAGTGAAGAGCATCTAAAGCAGAGAGAAAGGACCCCCTGTGTCGAATTCATTGCCAGTTCCCAGCACAGAGCCCCTGCCCCTCCAGAGGGGAGCTGTCTGAGGAAACTGCAGAATGTGGTGGAATGACTGACTGACTGAGGGCATGAGGAAGCTGGACAGGCACAGACAACCTGCAGGATTGATCCAGTCACTAGGACACCTGGGTGGCTCAGTCGGTTAAACGTCTGCTTTCTCTTCAGGTCCTGATCCCAGGGTTCTGGGATCAAGCCCCTCTGCCCCTGCCGCCGCTCATGCTTGCTCTCTCTCTCACACTCTTTCTCTCTCTCTTTCAAATAAATAAATAAAATCTCTTTTAGAAAAAGAATAAATAGAGACTATTATAAGGAACTATTCCACAAAAAGGCATGAGATGAGATTAGCTTCACAAGAAAAAATAACAACCTTTCAAAGAGCAGAAAATTTTATTTGTTGCTTCATATATATGTAATTGAAAAGCATTGAAAAACAATGGAAAATTTAAATTCATTTCTTTTTGACACTTTTAAGTAGGATCCATGCCCAATGTGGGGCTTGAACTCACGACTCTGAGACCTAGAGTTGCATGTTCAACTGACTAAGCCAGCCAGGTGCCCCCAGAAAAGTTAAATTCTTTTTTTTTTTTTAAAGATTTTATTTATTTATTCATGAGAGACAGAGAGAGAGAGAGAGAGAGAGAGTCAGGCTCCCAAGGAGCAGGGATCCCGATGTGGGACTCGATCCCAGGACCCTGGGATCATGACCTGAGCCGAAGGCAGACGCGTAACCATGTGAGCCACCCAGGCGCCCAGAAAAGTTAAATTCTTATAGAAAGAAAATATAATACTGATACAGACATCTGAAATATATTATAAGGGAAAAGGAAATTTGCAGGTCAGTATTAAGACATATTTTACGAATGATCTAAATACCATATCAACAGTGTGACTCCGATCTCACATCCATATGTTCATACACCATGACCGTATGTGATTTACTGCAGGCATACAAGGTGAATTCCACAGTAAAACATTATTTTATATAAGATATCCTATTAATAAAGCAGTAGATGAAAATCACATTATCTCACTAGACCTTCACAGACTCTTTGAGCAAATGGAAAGCAAAGTCCTAACAAAAACTACATAAAATAGAAACAGACAGACACATTTGACCCATGGTAACACACTCTCTCCCACACACCTAGAACTCAGTCCCCCAGACAGGAAGTTAGCTACTGTGGTGAGGGGGCAGGACCTTTCGACAAGATCAGGAACAGGCATAAGTGACCTTAACTCCACGATTATTCAATGTCTTTCTGCAAATAATAGACAATGAAAGTGAACAAGAATAATCACTGGTTGGCTCTCAGCATTGATGGGAATAAAAAGGGAGTCATCCTAAAAGACCCAAATATATGATTCCTCAATTCTCCCCTGTTGGTGCAGCAGGGACAGAAGAAATCAGCCCTCAGAGCACAAAGAACAAACGTGCTGGAAGTTCTAGCAGGGAAGGAGTGACAGCTGCATGACAAGAATCCAGAGGAAGAGGTTATGTACTGGTCACCACTTGGCCAACCGGGCACTTAAAATGCATGAATGTTCTTTTCAAGAAACTCTTCTCAATAATACTGATTCAAGCTCAATGGCAGCGCCATGGTGAAGACGCAGGTGCAATCACTAGTATGTCGTTCCCAGATCCGTGCTTGTTGCAGGGACAATGTGGATGGAAACTGTGGTTACATACATCACTGCAGAACAGAGAAGAAGTATGACTTTGGCTTTCCTTTGAATAGACGTGTATAAACATTTTCTGGAAACATTTGTCTTATTTTTTTCCCTAAGATTGCATCGTGGCTCTGGTCGTGCAGGTGGGAAAGCCGGAAGTGGTGCCCATGACCCCCCCGGAGGGACCTGCTTCTAGAACTTCCGAGCCCTCTGGTGATGGAATCCCCAAACACAGACAGAGCTTCCAGGACGGAGCAAGCGAGCGCCACACTCACATCCGGGGTGGGCTCAGCTGTGGTCTCAGCCGCCTGTGTCCAGCATGTTCAGGAGAGAGCAGGTGCTCGTTCAGACCCCCAGGAGCAGAAGTATGAATTTCTATCAGCAAAAGCCACCTGAACCCAGAAGTTTCTGTCCAAGGTCACATGGGACTGGTGAAGAGGTGCAGATAAGGAGGACCGTGTCCCTGAGCTCACAGACCCTGTGCTTCTGAGTTGTGACAGAAGATTGAGCAGAGGTCCAGCCTGGCTGGAGGTGTCACTGGGCTGACTGAGGGAGCGACAGCCCAGCCCTGAGAGCGCAGGGCGTTTGTGTCTCACATCCCCATGGGCCACGTGCTCCGTGGGAGCCGCACTGAGGCTGGGGTCCCAGATTCAATGTACTGACCCGCCTCCCACATGGACTGGAGCCCAGAGGTGGTGGGGGCTGAGCTGCCCATGGGGACAGAGACTGCGCCTGGGATTCCTGACATCAGCCTGGTCCCAGGAGAGCAGGTGTTCAGGGCACGTCCTGGCTGCCCTGGTGACATGAGCTTAGTCACACTGGTTGTCCCTGGGGTTTCCTTGGATGGGGATTCTGCCTCTTGGACATTGTGACTCTGAGGATGACGGGTGAGCAGGGGTTGAGCCTGACTTCTGGATGGATGGAAAAGCCCAGAAACAGCAGAATGGCGCACAGTACACCCTCAGAGAGAGGAGACAGCTGTGTGTGTGTGTGTGTGTGTGTGTGACCAAAAATGAGGCAATGACCCCCTGTGTCTCTTACGTCTTCTCCTGAGGGATGGTTCTCCATGAAGCTGAATGTGGATTTAAAGGGCAAGTGTCTCAAACACCTTTTCCTGGGAGAGGATTTATTTTAGGCAGTGAGGACTCAGTTGAAAACAGACCCGTTAACAACTTGCTGAATCAGAAGGCCTGGTCTTGTCGAGGGACAGCAATCTGTCCATTTCATCTCCTCAGGGCTCCATCCACGGAGTGGCATAAGAGGGATTTAAAGAGAGGCTTCCTCATAGTGGAGAATAAGTTATTTGACCCAGTGGAAATAAGACTGGGGTAATTTTGCCCCAGGAGTATTTGGAAATCCCCTGTGCAGTGAGTAAGGAGGGTGAGGAGCAGAGAAGCAAACCCCATGGTAGAGACACCCCAGTCTCCTGCTGACCCTACGGCGAGGCCCTGAACCCACACACTGTTCCTATGTGTCTCCCTGATCCTCAGGGTAAGGGGTCTCCTTGCGGTTCTGCCCCTTTCTGGGGGCCATGCGAGCACCCCCTCAACCTATGCCTGGGCTCCAGCTGAGCCAAAGAGAATGTAGAAGTGGGGAGGGCTTCACCCCAGGGATGACATCCGAGCACCTGCAGGAGGCAGGGAGACACATCTCCTCTGAGGAACGGGGAGCACGGGCGCCCTCTGGTGGACGCCAGAGACATGTCCACCCAGGGCTGGAGCTGGTGTCCAGGGCTCCTGTCCCCTCATCCCCCACTGGTCACTGTTTCAGCCTCTTCAGATGGGCTTCTTCCACTTAGAAATGTCACTTAGAGATATGCACGGGGGCGCCTGGGTGGCCCAGTCAGTTAGGCGTCCAACTCTTCGTTTCACTGCTGTTCATGAGCTCAGGTTCCTGAGATCCAGCCATGCTTCAGGCTCAGCACACAGCTCAGAGTCCGCTGGAGAATCTCTCTCTCCCTCCCTCTGCCCCTCCCCCTGCCCCAGTTCTATAAATAAATAAGTAAGTAAGTAAGTAAATAAATAAATAAATAAAATCTTTAAAAAAAGGAAATATGCATGGATGTTTCCTCCATCTTTTTCTGTGGCCTATTCACTTCTTTCTTTTTATTGCTGAATCATATTCGATGTAAAAACCTACCAGAGTATTTTTACCCATTCGTCTTTTAAAGGATATACATTTTCTTCAAATCTTGGCCATCATAAATAAATGAACAATAAACATATTCTTGTGTGGACATAAGTAACCTATATAGAAAAATACCTAGGAGCATGATGCCAGTATTGTATTATATAAAATTATATTTAAGTTTGTGAGAACCTGCCAAGGCATCTTCCAAAGTGGCTGGGGCATTGGCATTCCCACCAGCAATGACTGAGAGTTCCTGCTGCCCCACATCCTGGGCAGAGTCTGAGCTGTCATCGTATTGAATTTTAGCCATGCTGATGGGAGTCTAGTGCACCTCACTATTTCAATTTGTAATCCCCCAATGACATATTACCTGTGTAATAGTCATTTGTGTACCTTCCTTGGTAAGGGGTCTATTCAGATCTGCTCACTGGGGAGGCCCTGCCCAGTCTCCTGGGTCACATATCCTCCACTACGACAGTCCTTGTCATTCCAACTCAGCAACTGTGGAGGACATTTTGCTTCTGCAAAGACACTTTTGCACTGGGAGACCAATACCTCCGAAAGGAGCTATTTTCATTGACTTTATAAATGTGCATTGACGTGAGTCCAGATATTAAAACCCTCTGGTTCTAGTAGGATATGTAAAGTTAGAAGCCATAGTCTGAGCTGTTGTTGGTCCCCGGAAAGAACAGAGGACTGATGAATAAGACCAGGGCAGGGGTGGAGGGTGCATTTTTCACAAGTCCTGATGAATCCGGAGCTCCTGTGACATTTGGTTGTGAGGAGCTCTACAGCAATGATGACCAGCCTCCCTTTGGGCTGGAGCCCAGAGGAGGTTAAAGAGGTTTTCTTAACACCCCTGGATCTGGACCATGAGGCTTGAACATCCTGGGTGGTCCCTCACTGCTCTCCTAGGTCACAATACAGGGGCTCTGCCTGGGAACCCTTGTACCATTGCTATGGGAACACCCAGTGTTTCTGCTGCTTCTGAGTAAGAAGAGGTGACCTGGTATCTGGGGTCATCAAAGCTTCCCCGGATGACTGATACATGACCATGTGGGGGAGTTCCTATTCTGGACGTTTCACAGGCCCCCTGGATTATGGGAAAGTTCCAATGGGGTCTGAGGGGACATGGACAGAGTCAGTCCCTGTGGGCTCAGGAAACCCACTCACAGGAGTCTCCATGGGCCCTGGTGGCCGCTGTGCTAGAGCCTGATCCAGGGACCTACGGTATCACCCACTTCCGTTGTGGAGGCTCAGCATCTTCCCAGCAACAGTGGGGCCTATACGTGTTTGTTAAATATGCACCTGAGTATTTCATTGTCGAGTGGCATAATGATGTTTTAATTCTGCTTTCACGTGCTGATTGCTATCTATACATATATATCTACATCTGTCTATCTATGATCTTTCTGTGTCGATCTTGTATCAAATCACCTTCCTCGTATTACTTATTACTCTTTGAATTTATATATTTATATATATGTTTGTAGTTTCTTTGTATTTTTCATGGGGACCATTCTCTACCCTGAAACTAGGGAATTTTCTCTTGTTCTTTTTAGTCTGTGTGCTTTTCATTATTTTTCCTGCCTTACGGTTCTATCTGGAGCATCTAGTACTGTATTGAACGGCCATGGTGAGTTTGGATATGACTATCTTGGTCTCCAAGTGGACGCTTTCAGGGATTCACCTTCATGTGTGTTAGCTGTAGGTGTTTCCTAGATTTATTTATAAGCTTATGATGTTCTCCCCTATGTTTTACTCTCTGAGAATTTTTTTTGTAAAATTCTCCTTCATAAATTCTTGTTCATTATCATGAATGGGTTTTGAATTGTGTCAGATGATTTTTCCATATTGGTTGATAAGATTATGTTTTTTCTTCTTTAGCTTGTTACATGACGTTATATTGATTGATTTTTGAATATAAAACTGTCTTTGCATCCCTGCAATAAAACCCCTTTTGGTCCTGGAATATACCTCTTGATAAATATATATACATATATCAAGTAGAAATGTATATAATTGGAATAATTCAATGTATATAATTAGAAAATATAATATAAACATAAGAAAACAGAATACAGTTATATATACTATAATATATACATATATACACATATATATTCTGTTTTCTAATATTTCTTAAGAATTTTTGTGTCCCTATTTGTGACGGATATTCCTTTATTTTTTTTTTTCCGCGAAGAACTGTTGGCACCAGCTACCGACTGAACAATTTAGGAAGATTTGTTACCTTTGCCAAATTAAACATTGTGATCAAAAAGCAAGGAATATCTATTCATTTAATCAAGTTTTCATTAATTTCTCTTACAATGCTTTGCAGTTTTCCATGTGCAAGTCTTTCAATTTTTCTAAAATTAATCCTTGATAATGTCATAATTATGTCATTATAAACGGTATTGTGTCTGTTTTTATGTATTAAAGGTTTTATTTATTTAATTATTTATTTATTTATTGAGTGAGTGAGTGAGTGAGTGAGAGAGTGAGCAAGAGAGAGACAGAGACAGAGCACAAGTGGGGGTAGGGGCAGAGGGAGAAGGAGAAGCAGACTGTCCCACTGAGCGGGGAGCCTGACACAGGGCTGGATCCCAGGACCCTGGGATCATGACCGGAGGCGAATGCAGACGCTTAACTGACTGAGCCACCCAGGCGCCCCTGGTTTTATTTTTAATTGTTAATGACCTGTTGCTTCTATATAGAATAGCATTTACTTCTGCATGTTGGATTCGTAACCGGAAGCCCACGAAGAAGCACTTAGACAGAAGCAGGGCTGAGCCAGCGCTGCGGCCAGAGCTGAAGTCAGCACATCTGGGCCTCTGACATCTCCAGCGAATGTTTTTTTAAGTTTTTAACCTTTTATTTTTAAGTAATTTCTACACCTGAAGTGGAGCTCGAACTCACGTCCTGAGAGCAAGAGTTCCATCCTCTACTCACTGAGCCAGCCAGGCGCCCCTCCACTGAGTAACTTTGAACTCTGAGCAAGCCAGTTTTGCCTTTGGAAATAGGGAGCACAGTGAGAATAAGTTATCAATCTGAACATATAATGGAAGGAAAATCATCTCATTCCAGGACAACTAAGGGTCTGTTGAAGATCTGACGACAGAAGTCACCCCTCCTGGGCCACCTGACAGGGTATGTCCCCAGGCCTGGAGACCGGAGGGAGTTTTTGTCTCCCTTCCCTATGGATCTGGAGCACTGTGTACGGATTGATACTATCTTAGCATGTGTGACAGTGACTGTCCCCTTGTCCTCACACTGGAGTCCAGACATATCAGAACGCATGAACACACTGGAGTTCAGAGATGTCAGAACACATGAACTGGTCAAGACATCTTTGGATCCAGGAAATGATGGGGGCCAAGGATCCCTAGCTGAATCTCAAGAGATACCAGGGAGGGCTCCCCGGCGTCTCCTGGTGCCAGTATGTGTATATATATATATACACACACATACATTTTTTTTTAACAACAATGATGTCACTTCTCAGGGTGCCTATAAGTCTGACAGATTCCCCCAGGGATGCAGAGAATGAGGGTTACTGGGTCAGCACAGGCTGGGAGAAGGAACCTGCAAACACAGACATGCATGGGTGATGGGGCAGGCATGGAGGTGAAGCTTCTTGGGGCATCTGGATCCAAAGGGGTTGACATCGTCTTGGGGGCTGCATCAGATCATGGAGGATAGTTCTCACCTGTGCAGTAAGAGGGGAACACAAGAAGGAGAAGTCTACACCATGGTGGACACAGTCCTGCTGAGACCCCACGGGTGGAGCTGGGCTGCCCCTGGTATCTCTTATTCCCTCCAGTGGCCCCTAGGAGGAGGGGCTATTCCAGTACATTTGGGTTCCACTTTCTCATTCTCAATGAATCTTTTGGTGTACAAAAATAGTAGTTTTGGAGAAGTCCAATTGAACATTTTCCCCCTATTTTAGCTGGACCTTTTCTTTTAAGATTTTATTTACTTATTTCACACACACACACACACACACATACACAGACAATGAGAGAGAGAGAGAGAGAGAGAGCACGGGCAGGGAGAGCAGCAGACAGAGGGAGAGGGAGGACCAGGCTCCCCACTGAGCAAGGAGCCCAATGTGGGGCTCGAACCAGGACCCGGGGATCATGACCTCAGCCAAAGGCAGACGCTTAACCTACTGAGCCACCCAGGCGCCCCTACTGGTGCTTTTGATGTCATATTTAAAGAATCCATTGCCAAGTCAAAGCTTACAGATATTTCCCTCTCTGTTTGCTTCTAAGACTTTAATACTTTTAGCCCTTAAATATAGATCTTTGTTCCATTTTACATTCATTTTTATATATGCTATGCGGTAAGGGTCTAATCGCATTCTTTGCCAGTGGACCTCTAGTTGCACCAGCACCATTGTTGGAGAGACCATTTTATCCACATTAAATTCTCTTAGCAGCCTTTTGAAAATCTATGGACCGCAGATGAGTGATTAATTTTTTTTTTAAAGATTTTATTTATTTGACAGACACAGCAAGAGAGGGAACACAAGCAGGGGGAGTGGGAAAGGGAGAAGCAGCCCTCCCGCCGAGCAGGGAGCCTGATGCGGGGCTCGATCCCAGGACGCTGAGATCATGACCCGAGCCGAAGGCAGACGCTTAACTACTGAGACACTCAGGTGCCCCATATAAGTGATTTATTTCTGGACTCTCAAATATGTTTAATATATCTTTACATCTATCTTTAGGCCAGTACCACAATCTTGATTATTGTTGCTTTGTAAGTAAGTTTTAGAGAGTTTTGAAATCTGGAATTGTGAGTTCTTACAAATTTGTTCATCTTCAGGATTGTTCAGATGTTCTGAGTCCCTGTAATTCCACAGAAAATTTAAGATCCTCTTTCCGGAGTGTGCAAACAGGCATTCAGGGGTTTGAAAGGGATTGCATTGAATCTGTCCATTGCTAGGGAGAGTATTGTCTTTTTTTTTTTTTTTCAAGTAGGCTCCACGCCCAACATGGAGCACAAACTCACAACCCTGAAATCCAGAGTTGTGTGCTTCACCTACCGAGCCATCAAGGTGCTCCACGTATTGGCTTCTTAACAATTTACTTAGTTCTTCATTTTTTGCCAAACTAAATACAATAAAATAATAAAACATTAAGTGCTAACCATAGGTTTATCTTCTTTTGTCTTATTATAGGAAAACTATAAAGATAAGTATGGGTCCATTAGTAAACCTAGTATGTACGTTATTGAAATATGGTACTATGTTTCTAGAAATTGTGAAATGTATTCCTAAATTTGCTAATCTAAAGAATACTGGCATAACAAACAGGTCACAATCGTTTACTATATAGCTTTCCTTAGAAACTAAGGTTTCTAAGAGTTAAGAATTCTAATAAATATACTTTAGACTACTAGAAATGATAAAGAAAAAAGCTCTGTGTGCCAGGAAAGTAAGATATGTGTTTTTGGTGAAAAAAGGTATGTGGAATGGGAACACATTTTTTGTTGAGGGAAAGAAAAATGATTTTGTCCTAAGATAAAGCTGGTAATTTGAAGAAAGAAAACTTAAGCCTAGATTTTAATGTATAAAAGAAAGTTGTAGTAGGTTTTTGGAAAAGGAACCTGGAAAGGAATTTTATGTGTTGTGAATACTGGTTAAAATTAAGATATATTTAAATATCAAACTATGCAGATGCAAAATTAAAAATCTGTTTTAACTTGGTTAAAAAGTAAACATTTTTCGTGAATTATTGGTCCTCTCTTACAAAAAAAAAATGGTAAACAAGTTTTTATTCATTTTTTAAATTATGTGCCTAGAAAACATGCGTTCTGTATTTTGCCAAAATATTTCCTATGTTTATCTGGACTTTGATGCATTAAAAATACATTTTTAATATTTTAAAAAATCCTACGTTTTGTTTACAACTCTGTAAATTTCTGTATTTGCCTTTGATTTATGTTTGCATGGTGTGTCATGGGAATAACCACATTTCCTTGTCAATTGCATCGTAATGAACTCTAAACCCATCCGTGGTCATGGCCACTGTCATGTCTTGTCACATACGGTTCCCATCTTACTCAGATGTTACTGCAAATATGTTACATCTTCAAGGATATTCATGGGCAGGACTTCAAAAAATGTAGGTATCTGATACCTTTGAGATAGCAAAACTAAAGTAAAAATTACCAGAACTAAGAGAAAAACTGGATTCAGACAGATCAGAAATTAATAACATGAAACTAAATGGACAGAGGAAGATAATTGTACTTTTTATGAATTCTTGTTTGAAACATTGTTGACTTTTGAAAAATGTTTTCTTCCTTCAGATTTACGGAAGCTTCTTCTAAGTGAACTGATCTATAATGAATTGATGAAATATACCTTTGTGAACAAATGAAATTATTTATCTTTTCTCCATACCCGAGAAAAGCAGGGATTCTACTTCTCCCTCTCCGTGTGCCCCTTCTCCCGCTGGTGCACTCTCCCTCTCTCAAAAAAAGAGAAAGAAAAAAAAGAAAGTTATGTCCTGGCAGGTGCAGGAACCTCAGGATATTTTCAGTTTCTCAAGAACAGAGAATTTACCCAAGTCTATAGGTGTTGCAGGTTAAGTCTGATGGCAAGTATTTGGCACAAATTTTGGCTTGCTTCCTGGCCTGGAGGTGCTGTTAAATGTTCATTCTAGAGGTTTCTTACAAAAGCTCCAGTGAAACAGGTTTTAAAGACCCTTTATGGTCAACGGCTAGTCTTGCTGAACTTACGTAAATAATCAGAGCAAGTTCTTTTTGAAACTACAATTACTTGGTGAGCAAAGTAATGTTAATTTGGCTATAATTAGTAGAAATGAGGGTGATTGTAGAGAAAAAACATGTTTCAATAACACACCTGAGTGATTACTTGATTCCAATCCTGTTCAGTATAACCTGGACTAGATCCTGATGTCGTCTAGCTTCCTTCAATGTCTGCCTACAAGTCTCAGTACTAACATTATGATTTTTCTCCCACCTTTCTCAGTTGGACTCAAACTGCCTTTTTCCCTGAAGTCCTGAAAGGTAAATACAATTGTACAACATGATGCAAATTTCAGAAAAACCGCCAGAGCAGCTCACATACAGACCGTCTTAGTGCCTTTTGCTCTGTGGGCCACTCAGGGATCAGCAGACACATTTGAACTACAAACCAGAAAAGTCCATCAGATTGAAACAACTTGCTGTCACTCTATCTGAAGATGGCTTGAGCTTGACATCTAGAAATCTTCTCTCCTGGCTACCGTCAGAACTCAGGAACTGCTTTATAATTTGATTCAATAATTCACCATCATTTTGTTTGTTTCCATGGAAATGCTTCTTGTTTAATACCTGATTTCTTGAACCACAGGCCTTACTTTGAGAACACACCTGCATCATCCCCTCCTGAAATAAGTTTGACTAAACTAACCTATTGTCAGGAGAGAGTCAAAAAAGCTGAACAATCTACCAGCCCAATATTTAACATGTGTAAATTTGGGAAATTTCAGAGGAGAGAGGGAACTGGCCAAAGATAGGCTGCCCCAAGATGGGCCGATTTGGCGTGAGCATTATTTGAAGGTAAAAGCAAATAAACTCAGCAGATTTAGGAAAAGCTCTATACCTCCCCCAAAACTGCCTGCTTGTACCAGGAAGAGACCTATTAGCAGGGTGTCCTCTTTACCTAAGACATGTATCTACATAGCAGGACAACGTTTATTTCCAAACAACTCTCACCTTCTTGCTAATGCTCTTTCTCCTCTTTGATCCTCAGACCCCTACCCCTCTCTTTCACTCATATAAGTGCCTTGTTGCCTGTCTTTGGAATTCTCCATGTCTGTGTGGATTCACACTATGTAGGCTATTAAATTGGATTTTCTCCTGTTAATCTGCCAAATGTCAGTTTGATTCTGATTCAGCCAGAGGGATCTTGAAGAGCACAGGAAATACTTCCTCCCCAACAACAGGCACTGATGAAGTTTCCTCAATGGTCAGACAAAAGTAAGCAGAGATATGCATCCCTAGATCTCCTGATGAACAGTCCCCCGGTTCAGGGGCTGATTCTATCTCTGGAAACATGAGGTGTAAGTCATCCTGCATCAGAGATGGGCACTCACACTGTCCCAGCTGGTGGAACCCACTCCACACACTGTTCCCATGCCCCCCACCTCCTTCTTCTCCTTCCCACTCCCAACCTCAGTCCCTGCCTCCTCCACATCCTGAGGACTCTTACTTTCTTCCCTATCAATCATTTGCCCAGAACTCCTAGTCTGACTGGGACAGGGTCCACGGCCCCTGCCATGTCCCTCCTACATGCTCCTCTCCTGCTCCATCATTGTCTGTGCAGAACGGGAATGTCATGATGACACATCCGATTCCAGGGTTCCCTGTGCACCCCTCCAATGCTCCCACTCCAACCCACCAACCTCACCCTCCTCATGCTCCTGGGACACAGCTTCTCTTTACAACGTGTTTAGCTTCTGTGTCCTCTCTCTTCCCCCACACAGTGTCAGCTCCATGAGCCTACAGACCCTTCCTGTCATGTCCACATGTGTCCCACATCCCTAGACTTACATGTGGCACATGCTAGGTGTTCAGGAGGTGGTGTGAACACACACTCACTGGACGGTGCTCTATCCTCAGTCAGACACAGGTGGACTCCCTGTCTCTGGTTCTGTCCTGACCTGTCACAGTGATACGGGATTGTGGAACCCAAAGGTTAAGAGAGAATGCTTGAGACATTGAATGTTGCAAAAAAAAAAAAAAAAGATGATTTTACTATAGCCCGGGGACAGAACCCATGGGCAGAAAGCTCACTGGGATTGTGAGGAGTGACTGATTATATACTTTTTAATTAGTGGAGGTGAGGGATAGTGTAAATCTCTAAGGAATTTGGAAGGCAGGCTTTCAGGAATCGAGGGGCTAGCTGCTGGGAAGACGAGGTTACTTCAGTCTTTAATAAAACACACACATGAAGGCGCTAAGGCAGCCATGAGGTCCTTGAGGAAGGTCACACTCCGCATGGGTCAGGTATCTACCAGGGGCTGCAGCTGTGGGAGATTTACTTTAAGTGACATTTCTCCTGCCTTTGTTTCCCTCATCAGCAGACTCTGTTTCCAGGGGAGTCTGTCCTTGGCACTCAGGAATTTCACTCAATATGGGAAAACCGTACAGTGTGTTCCTGCCAAGGACAGGCTTGAGGGGCTGCATTTAAGAGAACTTGGATGATTTTGTAGACAGAGTTCCTCGAGATTAGTTCAGACTACAGTGTAAGGCCAAACAAAGGAAGGAGCTGACTTGGCCAAGGAGGGGGAGCTGCAAAGGGAGACCCGTTGCTGAGGGACAGCAGGTTTTTGTCTCACTTCCCCACAAGCCGGGAGCACTGTGTGACCTTTGAGACTGCTGTCCCATGCTGAGCAGTAATACTCAGCCTCGTCCTCAGCCTGGAGCCCAGTGATGGTCAGGGTGCCTGAGCTGCCAGACTTGGAGCCAGAGAATCGATCCGGGACCCCTGAGGGTCGGTTGCTGTTACCATAGATGATCATTCTGGGGGCCTTTCCTGGGAGCTGTTGGTACCAGCTCACAGAATAACCACCCCCGATGTTGGAGCTGCTTCCAGTGCAGGAGATGGTGACCCTCTGGCCCAGAGCCCCAGACACGGAGGGCGGCTGAGTCAGCACAGACTGGGCCCAGGACCCTGCAAGGGGGAGAGACACAGAGAGGGTGAAGCTGGGATCTAGAGACAAGAGTAGGAAGCAGGGCCCACAAGTCCTCCCAGGGCCCCTTCCCCTGTCCCTGCATCCAGTCACCTGTGCAGTGAGCGAGGAGGCTGAGGAGGAGAGGGGACCAGGCCATGGTGGAGGTCATCACTGATCGATCCTGCCTTCTGTGACCCCACAGCTGAGCAGAGTCTCCCCTAATGTCTCCCTTCCCCTCTTCATCCTCTGAAAGAGGGAGGGACTGGCCATGCAAATGAGACCCCAGTTCTCCGACCCCTCCCTGCCCTGGGTCATGTCCCTCTGTTTGTGGATGTCAAGGACATGGGCAGGGGAGGGGCTATGTGGGGCCAGGGGGTGGGGAGGTCCCAGCTGTGTGTCCTGAGCATAGGGCACAGGCTGGGCCAGGTGTCAGGTCCCAGCTCAGATCACCCCAGACTCCTCAGAAATGGAACTAGAGTGCCCCCTGGTGTCCAGATCCAGACACACCATGGTGTGACATGGTGTCCAGGGCCCATTAGACCCATCTGTGCATCGCCCCCAAACTGCTTTGTCCACTGCTCCTTGCATCAGGGCCTGACAAGGCGTTCCTATATATCACTTCCCCTTAACGAGGACTCACTATATGCCCTGCTAAGAGTCTTCAGAATGAGTCTGTTCATGGCTCCCGTCTGTGCTCCTGGGTCAGGCCTGGGGTGGTGTCTCTACACAAACTCCTCTTAGAGATCAGGGTCCAGAGTAGTGACAGCTCCCCATGGACACAAGGTCGCTTCTGTGCAGGATGCAGGGACTTTCCTCGTATGTGCTTTCTCCCTGATTTCCAGAGCTCTCCTTCCTCTGAGGTCCCCATAGCACTGAGGAGACAGTGAATGATTCTCTCCAGATTGTGTATAGAAGCTGTCCCGTGCATTCCTAGAGGGTTATACAATGATCATCTTTGTCACCTGTCACTGTTCCAAACTGTTTGAAACAACAGTTGTCCACACACTGGCCAGGGATTCCCTCCTCGGCTCCGTCCTCCCAGCACAGACACGAGTCTGCAGGAGCCCTGCCACGTGAGTGTGTGTGGCCCTGACCTCAGAGCTCAAAGCACAAAGGTGCTGGAAGTTCTAGGAAGAAAGGAGTGACAGCTGTAGATGCTCTGACAGGGACCTAGTGACAGAGTTTATGTGTCAGTCACCACAGAGCCAACCTCGTACTTAAGATGAACGTGTGATATTTTATACGTAATTCTATTCAGTAAGATCGATTTAAACTCAACGACAATGTCAGTGTGAAGATGCAGGTACAATCAGGAGTGTACTTTCCCCAGATCTGTGCTTAGTGCAGAGAGAATCTGGGTGGAAAACAGTGGTACAGAAATGCCTTCTGTTCTCAGAATACGGCTTTATAGTCTTTGTCTAAAATCACTTATTTGTACCATGTGTCTGGTTCCCAGGTAGGAAAGGTCAAGGTGGTGCCCAGTGAAACCCCTTGAGGGGCCTGTTCCAATGAACTCAGAACCATCCTGCTGAGAAAATTAAACACAGCAGAGCATCCAGGACAGAGGGATTTGGGGTCAGACCACTCTCTGGGGTGAGCTCAGCTCTAGTCCCTACAACTGTGTCCAGCATGTTCAGGATGGAACCTTTATTCATTCAGCCACCCATGACTACTACCGAAGGTCAACAGGACCCAGGAGTTTTTGTGAAAGGTCCCTATGTGAGTGTTGGCAAGGTGGAGATAAGGGGGAAGGTGTCCCTGAGGTCACAGGCCCCGTGGCCCCGGGTTGGGACAGATGACTTTCCATCAGAGTGCAGCCTGGCTGGAGATGTTAATGGGGTGACTGAGGGATGGACAGCCCAGGACTGAGAGCACAGGGAGGGTGTGTATCATGTGCTCCATTGGCCTTGAGCTCTAATTGAGCAGCACTGAGCCCGGGGTCCCAGAATCAAGGTACCGATCAGCCTCAGGCCCTGACTGGAACCCAGAGGTGATGGGGGGCTGAGCTGCCCATGGGGACAGAGACTCCCCCGGGGATTCCTGAGCATCAGCCTCATTCCAGGACCAAAAACGAAGCTATGGGACCCCTGTCCCTCACTCCCGAGGGATGTTTCTCCGTGGTGATTCTCCTTTATAAACCCCCAGGGTCCTGATCCTGCCTTTAGAGGTAAGGATCTCAACGATTTTTATTGGAAAAGGATTTATTTTGGCCAGGAAGACTCATGTGAGAGCAAAACTATTAACAATGTACTGAGTCAGAAGTCCAGGTCCTGATGAGCAACAAGAAGTCTGTTGGGGTACCTGGGTGGCTCAGTCATTAAGCATCTGCCTTCAACTCAGGTCATGGTCCCCGGGTCCCACGATCAAGCCCCGCATTGGGCTCCCTGCTCAGCAGTAACCCTGCTTCTCCCTCTCCCACTCCCCCTGCTTGTGTTCCATCTCTCCTTGTATCCCTCTCTGTCAAAAAAAAAAAAAAAATCTAAGGAAAAAAAACCTCTCAATTCTTTTTATCTCTGCAGACACAAAACCTACAGCTGTGGGGTTTTCAGGAGTCTGGAAGCACAGGGTAGGGGGAGCATGCAGCCCCCTCCTTCCTGCTCCGCATCCCAGCCAGACCCAAAGGCCCCCGTGTCCCCAGATGTCTACCAGGGAGTGAGAACAATATATTGCTGATGGTTTTGTGTGTGTGAGAAAACACTACAGCCTGGTACTTTAGGAATTATAGAAAAATATTTCTGTGGTGGAATTCCTGTCGACAGAATTCTTAGGAATGAGAATCTGGAGCATAAGAAAAATAACGACATATCTTAAGATATGCAGGTGATCCTTTGTCTGTGGATTCTTCCAAGACTCCCCATGGGTGGGGCATCAGTTAATTCTGAAGTGGGTCAAAATCCGCAGATCCCATGAGCAAATACATAAAGGTAGATGAATACATCCTTTTCACGAAATGTGATAACTTTACTTTCATATTAACGAGACTGACGGGGGGGTGTCTGAGGGGACAGTAGGTTTAGCTTCCGACTCTAGGTTTGTCTCAGTTCGTGATGCCAGTGTCCTGAGCTCCAGCCCCGCAAAGGGCTCCGCACTGAGAGCTGAGCCTGCTTAAGACGATCTCTCCGTCTCCGCCTGCCTTTCTCAAATGTTCTCTCTCTAAAATAAATAAACAAATCTCTAAAAAAATAAAGAGACTGGGAGTGTTGGACACACAAAATGGAGCCTGGGGTGAGAGCAGGAAGGAGAAAGTGGGGGGTTGCATGCAGCTGTATGTTCTGGTCTCTCTCCTGCCTGGAGATGGACACTGGAGACTGGAAACTACAGCAAGGTCATTTCCAGTTTTCTCTGAAACCCTGATGTGGAGACAGAGCTCAGACTGAAGAGCCAGAGGGAGAGACTGATGCCTGAGGGACGCGGGAGCCGAGAGGAGAAGAGGAGGAGGGTCTGGGGGGTGTTGTCAGGGAGAGTCTGTAGGATCCGGTCCAAGTTCAGGTGTAGCTGGTTCAGAGAGAGGAGACTGTGTCTGTGACCAGGGTTATTGTCAATGTATCAGCTGTGGATACATCAGTCGTGACACAAGGTCACACTTTATGGAATAAGATGATAGAACGGATTGTGGAGGAATGTTCGCTGGGCAGTATGTTCAGCCGTAGACACAGACTTCATTCCTGTCCATCTTCTCCAGATTCAGTGGGGGTGTGCGGTTGGGCTCGGATATCTCATGTGTCTGTGTCTTCCTCGGATGCCCCCATTTTATGTCACTTTGCGTGCATTACATGACTCTTCCTCTTTCCCTGTTGAAGGATAGATCGTCGTGCAGAAGAGACCACCCCGTTATGTCTCTCCAGGTAAGTTTCTTACTGAAAAGCGGCTCAGAAACAAGATCCATGGGTCCAGAGGTTTTAGACCCACTTCCTCCTTATCTGAGACGCTGTGAGGAGCGGTAGCTGCTCCCACCGCCGGGAGCTGTAGCCCAGTGATAGTCCGCCTCGGCCTCAGCCTGCAGCCCCGATTTGCGCAGAAGCCCTGCATTGGCCGAGGCGTCTTTGGAGCCCGAGAAGCGGCCGGGGACCCTGGAGCCCTGGTGCTTATCGGAGTCTGAGGAGTAGTACAGCAGACCCCGGGGAGGGCTCCCTGGCTGCTGCTGGATCCAGTAGATGTTCGAGCCACCAACACTGATGTCCCTGCTCAGGGTGGCATCACGAAGAAGTGGGGACGGACAAGAACCCAAACATCTCACCCCACCCGCACATCCCCAGGACCTCCAGGCACAGGCAGGCGGAGCTGCAGGCTCTCTCTCATCCCCTTCAGACCCCAGGGCAAGGAGCACTGCATTCTGGTCACAGGTCCCCACCCCCACTTGCTCTTCCTGGTGTCTGTCATGGGGAGGGGGCTGGGAGGAACCACCTGAGCTCTGGGGGCCCGGGTTGGAAGCGGGTGGACATCGGACCCAGACTCAGGTAGGGGCTGCTTTGCCAACTGCCCTCACCCCACGGACCCCAAGGACAGGCTCACAGTGCCCCTGCTGCCCCAGGCCCGGTCCCCCCTGATGGAGATGAGGAGACAGGAGCCCAGAGCAGAGCTCCCCCGCCTCCAGTGCTCTGGGGCCGCTGCCCACTCCCCATGGAGGACAGACGACACCCAGGCCACACTCAGCCTTCCTTAGGCTGCAGGTCCGTGGCCTCACTTGGCTCAGAATCCCCTGCTGTGGGTCCTCCCCGAGGACCGTCTCCAGCTGTCTCCCCTGCTCCATGCTTCTCCACTAAGCGTGTGAGGCCCCATGTCAGACTGTCCCCAGGGCAGGGAGCAGAAGAACGAAGACATCAGCGAGCCTGCCCCCCATGGCCTACGGTGTGGGTCCCTAGAAGACTGGTCTCTCTGTCTCTCTGTGCCTCTATCTCTGTCTCTCACCCCAAGTCCTTCCTCTGTCAGCTGAGTCTCCGTCCACACTCCTGAGGGGGAAGGCATGTGCTCGCTCTTTCCTTCTCTATCCATGGCCTCGGGCTCTTGATCCAAGTGAACTGTGTAATCTCTAGGTCTTGAAAGTAATAAACCTTTATTTTACAAAGTTTACTGTGTTGTTCCTGAAGTGTGTCTTGCAGTCATAATAAGAACCACAAGGGGGACACCTGGGTGGCTCAGTAGTTAAGCGTCTGCCTTCGGCTCAGGTCATGATCCCAGGATCCTGGGATCGAGTCCCACATCGGGCTCCTTGCTCAGCGGGGAGCCTCCTTCTCCCTCTGCTTGTCACTACCCTTGCTTGTGCTCTCTCTCTCTCTCTGACAAATAAATAAAATCTTAAAAAAAAAAAAAATAAGAACCACAAGGGCAGGTCTCAGCACAACATTCGTTATGGGGAGGCTGAGACCTGCACAAAGCATGAACCTCCGTCCCTGAAGGGAGAACGCTGGCTCCCACCGTCTGCTGATTATTGACTTCATTGTTCAAATCCAGGCACGACTCAGAAACATCACAATTACGGAGCCCCTCATCTGACGGGACACAGCTCTGTCAACTGGACTAAGGGGCTCATGTGCAGTGTCCTTTTCCTTTTTCAAACCACCTGTTCGACCGGCCTCAGCTCCTCACCTTGCTGCCCTCCCCCTTCAGGGCGGCAGGTTCATGCCTTCGTAGGGCAGCGCATGGGATGACGTCCCACCGGGCCCTCCATCATGGACCCCAGACGCCTAGGTGACTCTCTGTGCCCGCACTAGGATGCTGTCGCTGTGCTTAGAGTTTAGTGAGCTGTGACCACACAGCCCCACAGTGTGGCCGCCCTCACAGTGTCCTGTACGGGAGTGACTCCAGCACAAACACAGTCACTGGGCTTCACACACTCTCCCCCCTCCTCCCCCCTCCCCCTCCTGTCCATCCCTGGCCTCTTCACCACCTCTAGATTCCTGCCTCCCCCAAAATGTGCCACAGCGACCAGTACAGAGAACGCGGCCTTGTAGATGCTCTTCGTTCCGAAGAAATGTGCATTTAAAATCCATAAAAAATCCATTTTTGGACTTGAGAACCTATTTCCTTTAAATTTTGACTAAGAGCCTACTCTTCGAATACACATCCTAATGGAGGACATCTTTGTGACCTCAAGCCTTGGTCATTTTATGAGAAGCTGGTAAAAAATCGGTGTGCAGAGTTTTAATTGCTCTCACGTGTGATTATGAATAAACTTTCCATAAACATTCACATGCGGGTTTTCCTCTAGAAGGCCTTTCTTTTTTTTTTTTTGGGCTTTTTTAGTTCTGAGTTCGGCATTGTTTTATATATTCCACACAAACATCCAACACTCACCGGAACTGCCATCTGGTTAAGGCTAAGCCAGTAATGAGGGCAGGTGACAGGGAGCTGCCCTGTCCCTCTGCAGAGCAGGGGCGGTGCTGAGGGCCCATGCTAGCTTCGTGACCTGACAGAGCTTCGGGTACTGAAAACTCAGACGATGATAAAGGAATGCACACTAGCCTAGAAGTACATTGTCTCAGCTCATGAGGACAAGACTTTCTATTTCCTTCGAAGCCCTTCGGGTACAAATGGGCTGCTCTGAGGGACTCGGAGGACAGAAAGGAGAGAAGGAGCCACCGGTCCCAGGCGGTGCCCCAGGACGGACCTGGGCCCAGGGCGTCAGCACAAGAATGAGGAGAACTACAGGGGGAGCCTAAGCAGGCAGCTGGGGTGCTCATTCACTTTGCAGGGGGTAAGTAGGTTTTTGTCTCACTTCCCCACAGGCCGGGAGCACTGTGTGAGCATTGAGACTGCTGTCATAGGACTGGCAGTAATACTCAGCCTCGTCCTCAGCCTGGAGCCCAGTGATGGTCAGGGTGCCTGAGCTGCCAGACTTGGAGCCAGAGAATCGATCCGGGACCCCTGAGGGTCGGTTGCTATTATTATAGATGACGGTTCTGGGGGCTTTTCCTGGGAGCTGTTGGTACCAGCTCACATAATACCTCCCGATGTTGGAGCTGCTTCCAGTGCAGGAGATGGTGACCGTCTGGCCCAGAGCCCCAGACACAGAGGGCGGCTGAGTCAGCACAGACTGGGCCCAGGACCCTGCAAGGGGGAGAGACACAGACAGGGTGATGCTGGGGTCTAGAGACAAAAAGAGGAAGGAGGGCCCTTCATGTCCTCCCAGGGCCCCTTCCCCTGTCCCTGCATCCAGTCACCTGTGCAGTGAGCGAGGAGGCTGAGGAGGAGAGGGGACCAGGCCATGGTGGAGGTCATCACCGATCCTGCCTTCTGTGGCCCCACAGCCTAGCAGAGCCTCCCCTCATCTCTCCCTTCCCCTCTTCATCCTCTGAGAGAGGGAGGGCCCGGCCATGCAAATGAGACCCCCAGCTCTCTGACCCCTCCCTGGCCCACTTTCAGTTCCCTGTGCCTGAGGATGTCAGGGGGGGTGGGCAGGGTTGGGGCTGTGTGGGAGCAGGGGTGGAGAGGTCAGAGCTGTGAGCCCTGAGCAGAGGGCACAGGCAGGGCCATGTGGCAGGTCCCAGCACTGATCACCCCTGGTTCCTCAGAAATGGGACCAGAGTGCCCCCTGGTGTCCAGACCCAGACACATCATTGTGTGACTGGTGACCACGACCCATCAGATCTATTTCCACCCCCACCCCACTGCTTTGTCCACTGTTCCCTGCAATAGGGCCTGACCAGGTGTCCCTATATGTCACCTCCCATTACTTAAGGACTCAGTATATGCTCATCTAACAGTCTTCAGAGTGACTCTGTACATGGTTCCCTTCTCTGTTCCTGGGTCAGGACTGAGATGGTGTCTCTATACAAACTCTTCTTAGAGATCAGGATCCAGAGCAGTGACGGGTCCCCGTGGACACAGGGTCCCTCTCTGCAGGATGTTGGGACTTTCCTCTTATGTGCTTTCTCCCTGATTTCCAGAGGTCTCCTTCCTGTCAGGTCCCCACAGCACTGAGGAGACGGGGAACTCTTCTCCCCAGATTGTGTGTAGAAATCGTCACGTGCATTCCTAGGGGGTTACACACTGAACATCTTTGTCACCGGTCACTGTTCCCCCTGCTTGAAACAACAGTTGTCCACACACTGGGCAGGGATTCCCTGCCCGGCTCCGTCCTCCCAGCAAAGACACGAGTCTGCAGGAGCCCTGCCACGTGAGTGTGTGCAGCCCTGACCTCAGAGCACAAAGGACAAACGTGCTGGAAGTTCTAGCAGGGAAGGAGTGACAGCTGCATGACAAGAATCCAGAGGAAGAGGTTATGTACTGGTCACCACTTGGCCAACCGTGCACTTAAAATGCATGAATGTTCTTTTCAAGAAACTCTTCTCAATAATACTGATTAAAGCTCAATGGCAGCGCCATGGTGAAGACGCAGGTGCAATCACGAGTATGTCGTTCCCAGATCCGTGCTTGTTGCAGGGACAATGTGGATGGAAACTGTGGTTACATACATCACTGCAGAACAGAGAAAAAGTATGACTTCTGCTTTCCTTTGAATAGACGTGTATAAACATTTTCTGGAAACATTTGTCTTATTTTTTTCCCTAAGATTGCATCGTGGCTCTGGTCGTGCAGGTGGGAAAGCCGGAAGTGGTGCCCATGACCCCCCAGGAGGGACCTGCTTCTACGAACTTCCGAGCCCTCTGGTGATGGAATCCCCAAACACAGACAGAGCTTCCAGGACGGAGCAAGCGAGCGCCACACTCACATCCGGGGTGGGCTCAGCTGTGGTCTCAGCCGCCTGTGTCCAGCATGTCCAGGAGAGAGCAGGTGCTCGTTCAGACCCCCAGGAGCAGAAGTATGAATTTCTATCAGCAAAAGCCACCTGGACCCAGAAGTTTCTGTCCAAGGTCACATGGGACTGGTGAAGAGGTGCAGATAAGGAGGACCGTGTCCCTGAGCTCACAGACCCTGTGCTTCTGAGTTGTGACAGAAGACTGAGCAGAGGTCCAGCCTGGCTGGAGGTGTCACTGGGCTGACTGAGGGAGCGACAGCCCAGCCCTGAGAGCGCAGGGGGTTTGTGTCTCACATCCCCATGGGCCACGTGCTCCGTGGGAGCCGCACTGAGGCTGGGGTCCCAGATTCAATGTCCTGACCCGCCTCCCACACGGACTGGGGCCCAGCGGTGGTGGGGGCTGAGCTGCCCATGGGGACAGACTCTGCGCCTGGGATTCCTGACATCAGCCTGGTCCCAGCAGAGCAGGTGTTCAGGGCACGTCCTGGCTGCCCTGGTGACATGAGCTTAGTCACACTGGTTGTCCCTGGGGTTTCCTTGGATGGGGATTCTGCCTCTTGGACATTGTGACTCTGAGGATGACGGGTGAGCACGGGTTGAGCCTGACTTCTGGATGGATGGAAAAGCCCAGAAACAGCAGAATGGGGCACAGTACACCCTCAGAGAGAGGAGACAGCTGTGTGTGTGTGTGTGTGTGACGAAAAATGAGGCAATGACCCCCTGTGTCTCTTACGTCTTCTCCTGAGGGATGGTTCTCCATGAAGCTGAATGTGGATTTAAAGGGCAAGTGTCTCAAACACCTTTTCCTGGGAGAGGATTTATTTTAGGCAGTGAGGACTCAGTTGAAAACAGACCCGTTAACAACTTGCTGAATCAGAAGGCCTGGTCTTGTGGAGGGACAGCAATCTGTCCATTTCATCTCCTCAGGGCTCCATCCACGGAGTGGCATAAGAGGGATTTAAAGAGAGGCTTCCTCATAGTGGAGAATAAGTTATTTGACCCAGTGGAAATAAGACTGGGGTAGTTTTGCCCCAGGAGTATTTGGAAATCCCCTGTACAGTGAGTGAGGAGGGTGAGGAGCAGAGAAGCAAACCCCATGGTAGAGACACCCCAGTCTCCTGCTGACCCTACGGCGAGGCCCTGAACCCACACACTGTTCCTATGTGTCTCCTTGATCCTCAGGGTAAGGGGTCTCCTTGCGGTTCTGCCCCTTTCTGGGGGCCATGCGAGCACCCCCTCAACCTAGGCCTGGGTTCCAGCTGAGCCAAAGAGAATGTAGAAGTGGGGAGGGCTTCACCCCAGGGATGACACCCGAGCACCTGCAGGAGGCAGGGAGACACATCTCCGCTGAGGAACGGGGAGCACGGGCGCCCTCTGGTGGACGCCAGAGACATGTCCACCCAGGGCTGGAGCTGGTGTCCAGGGCTCCTGTCCCCTCATCCCCCACTGGTCACTGTTTCAGCCTCTTCAGATGGGCTTCTTCCACTTAGAAATGTCACTTAGAGATATGCACGGGGGCGCCTGGGTGGCCCAGTCAGTTAGGCGTCCAACTCTTCGTTTCACTGCTGTTCATGAGCTCAGGTTCCTGAGATCCAGCCATGCTTCAGGCTCAGCACACAGCTCAGAGTCCGCTGGAGAATCTCTCTCTCCCTCCCTCTGCCCCTCCCCCTGCCCCAGCTCTATAAATAAATAAGTAAGTAAGTAAGTAAATAAATAAATAAATAAAATCTTTAAAAAAAGGAAATATGCATGGATGTTTCCTCCATCTTTTTCTGTGGCCTATTCACTTCTTTCTTTTTATTGCTGAATCATATTCGATGTAAAAACCTACCAGAGTATTTTTACCCATTCGTCTTTTAAAGGATATACATTTTCTTCAAATCTTGGCCATCATAAATAAATGAACAATAAACATATTCTTGTGTGGACATAAGTAACCTATATAGAAAAATACCTAGGAGCATGATGCCAGTATTGTATTATATAAAATTATATTTAAGTTTGTGAGAACCTGCCAAGGCATCTTCCAAAGTGGCTGGGGCATTGGCATTCCCACCAGCAACGACTGAGAGTTCCTGCTGCCCCACATCCTGGGCAGAGTCTGAGCTGTCATCGTATTGAATTTTAGCCATGCTGATAGGAGTCTAGTGCACCTCACTATTTCAATTTGTAATCCCCCAATGACATATTACCTGTGTAATAGTCATTTGTGTACCTTCCTTGGTAAGGGGTCTATTCAGATCTGCTCACTGGGGAGGCCCTGCCCAGTCTCCTGGGTCACATATCCTCCACTACGACAGTCCTTGTCATTCCAACTCAGCAACTGTGGAGGACATTTTGCTTCTGCAAAGACACTTTTGCACTGGGAGACCAATACCTCCGAAAGGAGCTATTTTCATTGACTTTATAAATGTGCATTGACGTGAGTCCAGATATTAAAACCCTCTGGTTCTAGTAGGATATGTAAAGTTAGAAGCCATAGTCTGAGCTGTTGTTGGTCCCCGGAAAGAACAGAGGACTGATGAATAAGACCGGGGCAGGGGTGGAGGGTGCATTTTTCACAAGTCCTGATGAATCCGGAGCTCCTGTGACATTTGGTTGTGAGGAGCTCTACAGCAATGATGACCAGCCTCCCTTTGGTCTGGAGCCCAGAGGAGGTTAAAGAGGTTTTCTTAACACCCCTGGATCTGGACCATGAGGCTTGAACATCCTGGGTGGTCCCTCACTGCTCTCCTAGGTCACAATACAGGGGCTCTGCCTGGGAACCCTTGTACCATTGCTATGGGAACACCTAGTGTTTCTGCTGCTTCTGAGTATGCAGAGGTGACCTGGTATCTGGGGTCATCAAAGCTTCGCCGGGTAACTGATACAGGACCATGTGGGGGAGTTCCTATTCTGGACGTTTCACAGGCCCCCTGGATTATGGGAAAGTTCCAATGGGGTCTGAGGGGACATGGGGACAGAGTCAGTCCCTGTGGGCTCAGGAAACCCACTCACAGGAGTCTCCATAGGCCCTGGTGGCCGCTGTGCTAGAGCCTGATCCAGGGACCTACAGGATCACCCACTTCCATTGTGGAGGCTCAGCATCTTCCCAGCAACAGTGGGGCCTATACGTGTTTTGTTAAATATGCACCTGAGTATTTCATTGTCGAGTGGCATAATGATATTTTAATTCTGCTTTCACGTGCTGATTGCTATCTATACATATATATCTACATCTGTCTATCTATGATCTTTCTGTGTCGATCTTGTATCAAATCACCTTCCTCGTATTACTTATTACTCTTTGAATTTATATATTTATATACATGTTTGTAGTTTCTTTGTATTTTTCATGGGGACCATTCTCTACCCTGAAACTAGGGAATTTTCTCTTGTTCTTTTTAGTCTGTGTGCTTTTCATTAATTTTCCTGCCTTACGGTTCTATCTGGAGCATCTAGTACTGTATTGAATGGCCATGGTGAGATTGGATATGACTATCTTGGTCTCTACTCCAAGTGGACGCTTTCAGGGATTCACCTTCATGTGTGTTAGCTGTAGGTGTTTCCTAGATTTATTTATAAGCTTATGATGTTCTCCCCTATGTTTTACTCTCTGAGAATTTTTTTTGTAAAATTCTCCTTCATAAATTCTTGTTCATTATCATGAATGGGTTTTGAATTGTGTCAGATGATTTTTCCATATTGGTTGATAAGATTATGTTTTTTCTTCTTTAGCTTGTTACATGACGTTATACTGATTGATTTTTGAATATAAAACTGTCTTTGCATCCCTGCAATAAAACCCCTTTTGGTCCTGGAATATACCTCTTGATAAATATATATACATATATCAAGTAGAAATGTATATAATTGGAATAATTCAATGTATATAATTAGAAAATATAATATAAACATAAGAAAACAGAATACAGTTATATATACTATAATATATACATATATACACATATATATTCTGTTTTCTAATATTTCTTAAGAATTTTTCTGTCCCTATTTGTGATGGATATTCCTTTTTTTTTTTTTTCCCCGAAGAACTGTTGGCACCAGCTACCGACTGAACAATTTAGGAAGACTTGTTACCTTTGCCAAATTAAACATTTTGATCAAAAAGCAAGGAATATCTATTCATTTAATCAAGTTTTCATTAATTTCTCTTACAATGCTTTGCAGTTTTCCATGTGCAAGTCTTTCAATTTTTCTAAAATTAATCCTTGATAATTTCATAATTATGTCATTATAAACGGTATTGTGTCTGTTTTTATGTATTAAAGGTTTTATTTATTTATTTATTGAGTGAGTGAGTGAGTGAGAGAGTGAGCAAGAGAGAGACAGAGACAGAGCACAAGTGGGGGTAGGGGCAGAGGGAGAAGGAGAAGCAGACTGTCCCACTGAGCGGGGAGCCTGACACAGGGCTGGATCCCAGGACCCTGGGATCATGACCGGAGGCGAATGCAGACACTTAACTGACTGAGCCACCCAGGCGCCCCTGGTTTTATTTTTAATTGTTAATGACCTGTTGCTTCTATATAGAACAGCATTTACTTCTGCATGTCGGTTTTGTAACCGGAAGCCCACGAAGAAGCACTTAGACAGAAGCAGGGCTGAGCCAGCGCTGCGGCCAGAGCTGAAGTCAGCACATCTGGGCCTCTGACATCTCCAGCGAATGTTTTTTTAAATTTTTAACCTTTTATTTTAAAGTAATTTCTACACCTAAAGTGGAGCTCGCACTCACGTCCTGAGAGCAAGAGTTCCATCCTCTACTCACTGAGCCAGCCAGGCGCCCCTCCACTGAGTAACTTTGAACTCTGAGCAAGCCAGTTTTGCCTTTGGAAACAGGAGCACAGTGAGAATAGGTGATCAATCTGATCATATAGTGGAAGGAAAATCATCTCATTCCAGGACAACTAAGGGTCCGTTGAAGATCTGACAACAGAAGTCACCCCTCCTGGGCCACCTGACAGGGTATGTCACCAGGCCTGGAGACCGGAGGGGGTTTTGTCTCCCTTCCCTATGGATCTGGAGCACTGTGTGCGGATTGATACTATCTTAGCATGTGTGACAGTGACTGTCCCCTTGTCCTCACACTGGAGTCCAGACATATCAGAACGCATGAACACACTGGAGTTCAGAGATGTCAGAGCACATGAACGGGTCAAGACATCTTTGGATCCAGGAAATGATGGGGGCCAAGGATCCCTAGCTGAATCTCAGGAGATACCAGGGAGGGCTCCCCGGCATCTCCTGGTGCCAGTATGTGTATATATATATATACACACACATACATTTTTTTTAACAACAATGATGTCACTTCTCAGGGTGCCTATAAGTCTGACAGATTCCCCCAGGGATGCAGAGAATGAGGGTCACTGGGTCAGCACAGGCTGGGAGAAGGAACCTGCAAACACAGACATGCATGGGTGATGGGGCAGGCATGGAGGTGAAGCTTCTTGGGGCATCTGGATCCAAAGGGGTTGACATCGTCTTGGGGGCTGCATCAGATCATGGAGGATAGTTCTCACTTGTGCAGTAAGAGGGGAACACAAGAAGGAGAAGTCTACACCATGGTGGACACAGTCCTGCTGAGACCCCATGGGTGGAGCTGGGCTGCCCCAGGTATCTCTTATTCCCTTCAGTGGCCCCTGGGAGGAGGGGCAATTCCAGTACATTTGGGTTGCATTTTCTCATTCTCGATGAATCTTTTGGTGTACAAAAATAGTAGTTTTGGAGAAGTCCAATTGAACATTTTCCCCCTATTTTAGCTGGACCTTTTTTTTTAAGATTTTATTTACTTATTTATACACACACACACACACACACACACACACACACACATACACAGACAATGAGAGAGAGAGAGAGCATGGACAGGGAGGGCACCAGACAGAGGGAGAGGGAGGACCAGTCTCCCCACTGAGCAAGGAGCCCAATGTGGGGCTCAAACCAGGACCCTGGGATCATGACCTCAGCCAAAGGCAGACGCTTAACCTACTGAGCCACCCAGGCGCCCCTGCTGGAGCTTTTGATGTCATATGTAAAGAATCCATTGCCAAGTCAAAACTCACAGATATTTCCTTCTCTGTTTGCTTCTAAGACTTTAATACTTTTAGCCCTTAAATATAGATCTTTGTTCCATTTTACATTCATTTTTATATATGCTATGGGTTAAGGGTCTAATCGCATTCTTTGCCAGTGGACCTCTAGTTGCACCAGCACCATTGTTGGAAAGACCATTTTATCCACATTAAATTCTCTTAGCAGCCTTTTGAAAATCTATCGACCACAGATGAGTGACTTTTTTTTTTTTAAAGATTTTATTTATTTCACAGAGAGAGACACAGCGAGAGAGGGAACACAAGCAGGGGGAGTGGGAGAGGGAGAAGTGGGCTTCCCGCGGAGCAGGGAGCCCAATGCGGGGTTCGATCCCAGGACCCTGGGACCATGACCCGAGACGGAGGCAGACGCTTAATGACTGAGCCACCCAGGCGTCCCAGATAAGTGATTTATTTCTGGACTCTCAAATATGTTTAATATATCCTTATGTCTATCGTTAGACCAGTACCACACTCTTGATTACTGTAGCTTTGTAAGTAAGTTTTGGAGAGTTTTGAAATCTGGAATTGTGAGTTCTTAGAAATTTATTCATCTTCAGGATTGTTCGGATGTTCTGAGTCCTTGTAATTGCACAGAAAATTTAAGATACTCTTTTCGGAGTGTGCAAACACGCATTCAGGGGTTCTATAGGAATTGCATTGAATCTGTCCATTGTTAGGGAGAGTATTGCCTTTTTTTTTTTTTTGCAAGTAGGCTCCACGCCCAACATGGAGCACAAACTCACAACCCTGAAATCCAGAGTTGTGTGCTTCACCTACCGAGCCATCAAGGTGCTCCACGTATTGGCTTCTTAACAATTTACTTAGTTCTTCATTTTTTTGCTAAACTAAATACAATAAAAAAATAAAACATTAGGTACTAACCATAGGTTTATCTTCTTTTGTCTTATTACAGGAAAACTATAAAGATAACCATGGGTCCATTAGTAAACCTGGTGTGTACGTTTGTGAAATATGGTACTATGTTTCTAGAAATTGTGAAATGTATTCCTAAATTTGCTAATCTAAAGAATACTGGCATAACAAACAGTTAACAATCGTTTACTATATAGCTTTCCCTAGAAAGTAAGGTTTCTAAGACTTAAGAATTCTAATAAATATAATTTAGACTACTAGAAATGATAAAGAAAAAAGCTCTGTGTGCCAGGAAAGTAAGACATGTGTTTTGGTGAAAAAGGGTATGTGGAATGGGAACACATTTTTGTTGAGGGAAAAGAAAAATGATTTTCTCCTAAGATAAGGCTGGTTATTTGAAGAACGAAAACTTAAGTCTAAATTTCAATGTATAAAAGAAAGTTGTAGTAGGTTTTTGGAAAAGGAAACTGGATAGGAATTTTATGTGTTGTCAATACTGGTTAAAATTAAGATAAATTTAAATACCAAACTATGTGGATGCAAAATTGAAATTCTGTTTTAACTTGGTTAAAAAGTAAACATTTTTCTTGAATTATTGGTCCGCTCTGACAAATAAAATGGTAAACAAGTTTTTATTCATTTTTTAAATTATGTGCCTAGAAAACATGTGTTCTGTATTTTGCTAAAATATTTCCTATGTTTTTCTGGACTTTGATGAATTAAAAATATATATATATTTTTAAAGGTTTTAAAAATATATTTTTAATATTTTAAAAAATCCTAGGTTTTGCTTACAACTCTGTAACTTTCTGTATTTACCTTTGATTTATGTTTGCGTTGTGTGTCACCGGAATAACCACATTTCCTTGTCAATTGCATCATAATGACCTCTAACTCATCCATAGCCATGGCCACAGTCATGTCTTGTCACGTACGGTTCCCATCTTACTCCGATGTTACTGCAAATTGTTATGTCTTCAAGGATATTCATGGGCAGGACTTCCAAAAATGTAGGTATCTGATACCTTTGAGATAGCAAAACTAAAGAAAAAATTACCAGAACTAAGAGAAAAACTGGATTCAAACAGATCAGAAATTACTAACATGAAACTGAATGGACAGAGGAAGATACTTGTACTTTTTATGAACTCTTGTTTGAAACATTGTTGACATTTAAAAATGTTTTCTTCCTTCAGATTTAAGGAAGATTCTCTTAAGCGAACTGATCTATAATGAATTGATGAAATATACCTTTGTGAACAAATGAAACTATTTATCTTTTCTCCATACCCGAGAAAAGCAGGGATTCTACTTCTTCCTCTCCGTGGGGATGTACTTTAAGCTACATTTCTCCTGCCTTTGTTTCCCTCATCAGCAGACTCTGTTACCCGGGCAGCCTGCCCCTGGCACCCAGGAGTTTCTCCTCAATAGGAGAAAACCAAACAGTGTCTTCCTGCTTAGGAGAGGCTGGAGGGGCTGAATTTAAGAGAATTTGGAATATTTTGTAGCCAATGTTCCTTGAGATTAGTTCAGACTACAGTTTAGACCAAACAAAGGAAGGAGCTGACTTGGCCAAGGAGGGGAAGCTGCACAGGGAGACCCCGTGCTGAGGAACAGCAGGTTTTTGTCTCACTTCCCCACAGGCCGGGAGCACTGTGTGAGCACTGAGACTATCATCCCACGATGCACAGTAATACTCAGCCTCGTCCTCAGCCTGGAGCCCAGTGATGGTCAGGGTGCCTGAGCTGCCAGACTTGGAGCCAGAGAATCGTTCAGGGACCCCTGAGGGTCGGTTGCTATTACCATAGATGATGATTCTGGGGGCCTTTCCTGGGAGTTGTTGGAGCCAGGTAACATCATTACCACCCCCAATGTTGGAGCTGCTTCCAGTGCAGGAGATGGTGACCGTCTGGCGCAGGGCCCGAGAAACGGAGGATGGCTGAGTCAGCACAGACTGGGCCCAGGACCCTGCAAGGGGGAGAGACACAGAGAGGGTGATGTTGGGGTCTAGAGACAAGAGGAGGAAGCAGGATCCACATGGCCTCCCAGGACCTCTTCCCCTGTCCCTGCATCCAGTCACCTGTGCAGTGAGCGAGGAGGCTGAGGAGGAGAGGGGACCAGGCCATGGTGGAGGTCATCACCGATCCTGCCTTCTGTGGCCCCACAGATGTGCAGAGCCTCCCCTCATCTCTCCCTCCCCCTCTTCATCCTCTGAGAGAGGGAGGGCCCGGCCATGCAAATGAGACCCCAGTTCTCTGACCCCTCCCTGCCCCTGGGTCATGTCCCTCTGCCTGTGGATGTCAAGGACATGGGCAGGGGAGGAGCTGTGTGGGGCCAGGGGGTGGGGAAGTCCCAGCTGTGAGCCCTGAGCAGAGGGCACAGGCAGGGCCAGGTGGCAGGTCCCAGCTCTGATCACCGCTGACTCCTCAGAAATGGGACCAGAGTGCCGCCTGGTGTCCAGACCCAGACACATCATTGTGTGACATTGTGACCAGGGCCCATCAGACCCACCTCTGCACTGTCCCTTCAACTGCTTTGTCCACTGCTCCTTGCATTAGGGCCTGACCAGGTGTTCCTATATATCACTTCCCCTTAAGTCAGGACTCCTGGATGCCCTGCTAAGAGTCTTCAGAATGAGTCTGTTCATGGCTCCCTTCTCTGTTCCTGCGTCAGGACTAGGGTGGTGTCTCTAACAAACTCTTCTTAGAGATCAGGGTCCAGAGTAGTGATGGGTCCCCATGGACACAGGGTGGCTTCTGTGCAGGATGCTGGGACTTTCCTCGTATGTGCTTTCTCCCTGATTTCCAGAGCTCTCCTTCCTCTGAGGTCCTCACAGCACTGAGAAGACAGGGAATGATTCTCTCCAGATTGTGGGTAGAAGCCGTCCCGTGCATTCCTAGAGGGTTACACACTGCACATCTTTGTCACCTGTCACTGTGTCAAACTACTTGAAACATTTGTCCACACACTGGCCAGGGATTCCCTCCTCGGCTCTGACCTCCCAACACAGACACGACTCTGCAGGAGCCCTGCCACGTGAGTGTGTGTGGCCCTGATCTCAGGGCACAAAGGACAAACGTGCTGGAGGTTCTAGGAAGAAAGGAGTGACAGATGTAGATGCTCTGACAGGGACCTAGTGACAGAGATTATGTGTCAGTCACCACGGAGCCAACATCATATTTAAGAAGAATGTGTGTTATTTTATACATCATTCCATTCAGTAACATTGAATTAATGGAACAGGAATGCCTTCTTTTCTCAGGAGAATAGGGTTTTACATACTTTTTCTAAAATCACTTATTTGTACCGTGTGTCTGGTTTCCCAGGTAGGAAAGGTCAACGTGGTGCCCAGTGAAACCCCTTGAGGGGCCTGTTCCTATGAACTCAGAACCATCCTGCTGACAAAATTGCCTAACACAGACAGAGCTTCTAGGACAAAGGATTTGGGGTCAGACCACTCTCTGGGTTGGACACAGCTCTAGTCCCTACAACTGTGTCCAGCACGTTCAGGATGGAAGTGTTATTCGTTCAGTGCCCAATGACTACAGGAATGGATTTTACTACCCAAACCTACTGGACACTGAAGTTTCTGTCAAATATCCCAAAGGTGAGGGGGAGAGAAGTGGAGATAAGGGGGAGTGTGTCCCTGAGGTCACATGTCCTGTGGCCCTGGGATGGGACAGAAGACTTTCCATCAGAGTGCAGCCTGGCTGGAAGTGTCACTGGGCAGTGACTAAAGAGTGACAGCCCAACCCTGAGAACACAGGGAACATGTGTCACTTGTCCTCAAGGGTTTTGAGTTCTGAGGCTGGGGTCCCAGAATCAATCTACTGATCAGCCTCAGCCACTGACTGGATCCCACATGGTCGGGGGCTGAGCTGCCCGTGGGGACAGGGACTCCCCCCTGAGATTCCTGAGCTTCAGCCTCATCCCAGGACAACAGGTGTTCAGAGCCCATCCTGGCTGCCCTGGGGACAGGACCCCAGTCACACTAGATGTCTCCAGTTCCTATTGAGGAGGATTCTGCCTTCTGGAAATTGTGACATTGAGGATGGCTGGGTGAGCACATGTTGACCCTGACTTCTGGAAGGACAGAGAAGCCTGGAATCCGTAGAGTCCCAGACACACTATTCACTCAGAGGGAGGAGAGGGGTGTGTGTGTGTGTGTGTGTGTGTGTCCAAAACTGAGGCTACCTCACCCTTGTCCTTCTTATGACTTTGAAACACCCTGAGGGATGTTTTTCCATGGGGATTCTCTTTATATCCATCCAGGGTCCTGATCCTGCATTTAGAAGTAAGGATCTCAAAGATTTTTACTGGAAAAGCACTTATTTATGCCAGGAGGGCTCATGTGAGAGCAAAGCTGTTCACCATTCACCGAATCAGGAGTCCAGGTCCTGTTGAGGGACAAGAAATCTGTCAATTTTTTATCTCTGCAGACACAAGACCTACAACTGTGTGGTTTTCAGGTGTCTGGAAGCACAGGATAGGGGGGATCATGCAGCCCCCTCTTTCTTGCCCTGACATCCCAGTCAGAGCCACAGTCCCCCGTGTCCCCAGGGGTCTACCAGGGAGTGAGAACAAGATATTGCTCTTGGTTTTGTGCATGTGTGAATAAACACTACAGCCCTGGGCTTTAAGTAGCATAGAAAAATGGTTCTATGGTGAGTCCTCTGTCCAGGGAATTGGAGCATAAGAAAAATAATGACATATCTTAAAATATGCAGGCCTTTGTCTGTGGATTCCTCTAAGACTCCCCATGACATCAGTTAATTCTGAAGGGTGTAAAAATCAAAAGGCCCATGTGCAAATACCTAAAGGTAGATAAATACATCCTTTTCAGGAAATTAATAACTTTATTTTCATATTAAAGAGAATGACTGGGGGATGCCCGGGGGACTCATATCATTGAGTGTCTGAATCCGGAGCCCTGGTGCTTATTGGAGTCTGAGGAGTAGTACAGCAGACCCCGGGGAGGGCTCCCTGGCTGCTGCTGGATCCAGTAGATGTTCGAGCCGCCAACACTGATGTTCCTGCTAAGGGTGCAGGTGAGTCTGTCTGTGGTTCCCAGAGATGCAGAGAGGGAGGGCGGCTGGGTCAGCACGGGCTGGGACAGGGAGCCTGCAAACACACACACTCATAGCATATTGGATAGGTTCAATGTAAATTTTCTCTAGACTCGGAAGCAGAGGGGTGATGCAGGCTGTTCCCCGAGGCCTGTTCCTACCTGTGCAGTAAAAGAGCATCCCCAGGAAGACAGGAGTCCAGGCCATGGTGACACAGACCCAGGATCCCTAGTGGGCTGGGGTCCTAGGCCTCCCTTTCTCCTCCAGCCTCTGCCACATGTGGGCTCTATATGCAAATATGGTCCATCCAGTGAGTCCCTGCCCCTCACTTTCCCTGAGCCTGGTGCTGAGCTCAGTCCACATCACACCCTGAGGAGGATGGAGGTTGGCTTCAGCCCTGGGGCCAGCCCTGGGAGGAAGCACCTGCTGAGACCACACACAGGTCCCCTCGGGACACTCTGCCAGACCAGAGGGGACACAGCTGCTGAGTCCCATCAGGGAGCACAGGGCCCAGCCCTCAGGCCCAGACTTCTTTGAATGGTTCTCACTAATGAGCTGCTTTTTTAGCACAAGGCAGTCCCACAGCGCCACCTGCTGGTCCAGGGCATACATGTCACCAGGGTCCGAAGCCCTGAGAATCCAGCTGGGGTCTGCATCTCACGGGGTCTGATTTCTAGATACCCTGGTCCTTCAGGCCTGCTGATGATACTGTTGAGTCTCACTGTCAGAAAGAGTCCTGGTCTATGGGAATCTAAACCCATACATATATTATGTGATATTTAATTAATGGAACATCTCTTTTGAATGGAGATCAGCTACCACTAGGGGGAGCTCTCGTGCCCTCCACTCCTCAATTGCAGACCCAGCAGGAGGACAGACTTTGCAAGTCCACAGGCCTGTAGCTAGTCCCTTCCTACCTCAGGAAGAGGAAGACTTCTTCCTGCCCTGGCAACAGCCCAGCCAATGAGAAATTGTCACAACGTAACCAGTGACAAGCCCTGTAATTAGAATTCCCTTTTACTCCCATGGACTTTTTGTCCCTCCCACACTCACCCTCTGCTCCATAAAAGAGCTTCCTTATCCTTTGTTCCCCGCACTTTTCTGTGGTTTTGCCATACCTTACCTTTCCTGGATTTCACGTTTTTGCTTTTTTTCAATAAACCCATTATCACTGGGGAAAATAAATGGCACATTTGTATTTAACGTACAGAAAACAACTGAAGTGGCCAGTGACCCCTGCAGGAGATTCTAGAAAAAGCTGAAGGAGCCGTATGTGCAACCCCTGATGTACACACCAGGGAACAGTGGATCTGGTTTTGTTTGTTTGCTTCTTTGAATGTCCTGCAAGGGTTCTTCAGGGCATCAGTATAAAATGGACATATTCTAGGATATAAAAATGCTCAGTGATATGTGCAAAAGATTACAGTTTGGTAAAATTCTCTAGATACGTAATTGTCATAACATCTGTAGATTCAGTTGATTTGATAATATAGGAAAATTAATAAATTTTATAGACAACACTAGTGAATAACATGAGATTTTTCTCTAAAAATTTAGATTTATCTAAGTACAGTGGGTGTTTTGTGCATATCTGTGTCATATACTTCTTGTTGTGATTTTCCCCCATGTTTTACCAATTGCAAATAAGCAAATAATATAATAACATCATAAATATGATCAACTTAAATATGATAAAATAATAAAATAAAATAAGACCATTTTCCCACCGTAAATTCCTGTTGATTATGTCCTGCTTCCTAGCAAGATCACTATTTTAAAGTCCTACTGCAGATATTTTCACTGCCACTTTAGACCAGAGTAGAAACTCACTTCTCAAACTCCCCTTCATATACACTTGTATCAACTCAGCAAATGTCCCCAGACTTGTTGCTGGATCTTTTGTAAATGATCCAGGATCTTCAGTAAAGCATGCAAGGTCTTTAGGAAAGAATGCAGTAAATAAACCCCTGTTGCCCTCAGGTCCTCTCTCCTCATAGCATTCCCACAGAACTTTCACACAGTCAACCAATGGCTTAAATCCTTCAGGTGTTCCTAACTTCTTTTGCATAAACTATATCTCATTAGCCCCACTGAGATGCCCTTTCGTGTGGTGGTCACGCCTACGTGCACACCCACCTGCGGCCCCTGTCCTGGTCCTCAGTGCCCTGGCCTCATCACTCTTCTGTCCTTGGACCCCCCTGAGCTCCTGCCCCTCCCATGGCCCCCACACCAGCTTCTCTGTCTGTTGGCAGTAGCTGGGCTTCATCCCCTGGTCCGAGTGAGGGCACACATGTTGGCACATTGGACTATCACGTAATAGCAGGACTCACACACATCATGCCTGGTAGGAACAGACACATATGTACTGTGGACGTATCTGATGTTGCACAAAATTATACAGAATGGACACTGCACCCATCCCCCACCACAACCATCATCAATACGAGTGAGATATTTGATTAGAAAAATCCCCAAGCAGCACATAGGTAATCAGTCGTATATTGCCTCCCTTCATCTACTTCTCCCTGGCAGAACCATCTCTCCTGTGAACACGAAGCCCACACACCCGTCATTCCTGCATCATGAGGTTTTCTGCCAGGACCTTTGTGGGATTTGGGGCTGAGGAGTTGAGACTGGACTTCCACGGACCACAGAGCTGATTTTGAGCTCGGTATTTAACACATTTGGACAAGTGATCATCTCACAGTCCCTTAGTCAAGTGAGCTGTTAGCAGGAATTCATCCAACTAAATCATATTCTTCAGTTTCTTTGAAATTTCAGGTGTCTCCTCTCCTTAGCATTTACTCCACTATCTCCCTGCTCCTTGTGATATCTTTACCCAAGAGTAAATGTGCATGACAAAAGTTCAGGGATGCTTGCCAGAAGGTAATTAATGTTAATGGGATGGGGACTGCTGAAGTGAATCCCTAGGTGAGGAGGTTGCCAAAGTCCATCCCTCCTCCCCCAGATATGTGGGTCTGGCCCACCTCTCAGCTCCCCATGTGAGGAAGGAACTGAATGAGGACACTCAGGAAGACACATGGATCTTCAACTAGAACAACGGTTCCCTTGGGATGATGCATCATCTCCATATGGGGTAGCTGTCTATGACCATACATCTATTCCACATATGTGTCCCACCTCTGCTTCTGGTCAAGGATAAAGGTAGGTATGAGAAGGGGAAGGTGGAAACAGAAATAAGGAACAGACTCTCAGAAGGGATATAGAGGAATGTGGTGCAAGGAAGGGCTGTGCCTCGTGCAGTTGACAAATGGGGAGAGAGGTCCCTCAAGGAATTCTAGGTGAAGGTAGGATTCTCCCCCCCTCCTCTGGGAAGGACAGGTGTAAGAGAGTGGGGGAGGGAACTGGTCAATTACTCTTTGGGGCAGGATATCGGAGTTTTAGGGATACCTTGTAGCGGGGAGAAAGTGAAACAAGGAAGAGTAGGAGAAGTGAAGAGCATCTAAAGCAGACAGAAAGGAGAAAGGACCCCCTGTGTCGAATTCATTGCCGGTTCCCAGCACAGAGCCCCTGCCCCTCCAGAGGGGAGCTGTCGGAGGAAACTGCAGAATGTGGTGGAATGACTGACTGAGGGCATTAGGAAGCTGGACAGGCACAGAGAACCTGCAAGATTGATCCAGTCACTAATACACGTGGGTGGCTCAGTCCGTCAAACATCTGTTTTCTCTTCAGCTCATGGTCCCAGGGTTCTGGGATCAAGCCCCTCTGCCCCTGCTGCCGCTCATGCTTGCTCTCTCTCTCACACTCTTTCTCTCTCTCTTTCAAATAAATAAATAAAATCTCTTTTAGAAAAAGAATAGAGAATATTATAAGGAACTATTCCACAAAAAGGCATGAGATGAGATTAGCTTCACAAGAAAAAATAACAAACTTTCAGAGAGCAGAAAATTTTGTTTGTTTCATATATATGTTATTGAAAAACATTGAAAAACAATGGAAAATTTAAATTCATTTTTTTTTTTACACTTTTAAGTAGGATCCATGCCCAATGTGGGGCTTGAACTTACGACACTGAGATCTAGAGCTGCATGCTCAATTGACTAAGCCAGCCAGGTGCCCCCAGAAAAGTTAAATTCTTATAGAAAGAAAATGTAATACTGATACAGACATCTGAAATATATTATAAGGGAAAAGGAAATTTGCAGATCAGTATTAAGACATATTTTACGAATCATCTAAATACCATATCAACAGTGTGACTCCGATCTCACATCCATATGATCATACACCATGACCGTATGTGATTTACTGCAGGCATACAAGTTGAATTCCACAGTAAAACATTATTTCATATAAGATATCCTATTAATAAAGCAATAGATGAAAATCACATTATCTCACTAGACCTTCACAGACTCTTTGAGCAAATGGAAAGCAAAGTCCTAACAAAAACTACATAAAATAGAAACAGACAGACACATTTGAGCCATGGTAACACACTCTCTCCCACACACCTACAACTCAGTCCCCCAGACAGGAAGTTAGCTACGTGGTGAGGGGGGAGGACCTTTCGAGAAGATCAAGAACAGGCATAAGTGGCCTTAACTCCACGATTATTCAATGTCTTTCTGCAAGTAATAGACAATGAAAGTGAACAAGAATAATCACTGGTTGGCTCTCAGCATTGATGGGAATAAAAAGGGAGTCATCCTAAAAGACCCAAATATATGATTCCTCAATACTCCCCTGTTGGTGCAGCAGGGACAGAAGAAATCAGCCCACTGAGCACAAAGAACAGACATTCCTATGGAAGACTAATAGGATTACATGGGTCTGGAAACTTGTAGAAATAGGTAAATGATCAAGAATGGAGACCCCAGATTCCTCACAGTTCAGGGGGGAGATGAGCACCCTGGACCTGCCACCCCCAGTCCATGAACCTCAGTGTAGAGACCCTGTGTCTAAACCTGATGGGGGAGATGATCTTTCTGTGTCCTGGGGAGACCCTTTGTCTAGGGAGAGGCTGCTGTGAGTGAAGGTGGGGACAGGAGGAAAGGAGAAGCCCTCACCCCCAGGAGATGCCCTTGCATGGACTTGGCCCCATGATGGTGGCAGCCGGAGCACCAGAAGCAGAAGCCACGGGAAGAGCCTGAGCAGTAGCTGGGCCTCCCCGTCCTGGCCGTTGAGAAAGGGGCTCTGGTCCCAATTTCCATAGGCCTGGAGTCTGTGTGAGCCCTGAGATGCTGTCCCAGGAGGGGCAGTGAGGAGCAGACTGTCCTCAGACCTCAGCGCAGTGATGGTCAGGGAGCCAGAGCTGTAAGACATGGAAGCAAAGAAAGGATCAGGGTCCCTAGAGGGACTCATGTCATAATAGTTGTGGATTTGGGACCCCATACATGGGAGCTGTTGGTCCTGGACACATATAGGACACTCCCAACGTGTCGGGACTCGCATGTAGGTAGATTGTGTTTTGCTGGTTCTTCCTCACCTCATGATGGACTCTGTCCACCGGCCATCCTGCCATGGTACCCAGAAATTTTTGCTCATTTTGGAAAATGACAAAATCTGTGGATGCCAAGGACAGGGTTCAGGGTCAAATATAAAAGAATGTGAAATGAATTCACGGACAAATTCCCTCAGATGGATCTCAGGCCCCACGTTGTACCAAAGAAAGCAAGCAAGCAGTTGGCTTGGCCAGGAAATAGGGCTGCACGGGGAGCCCCGTTGCTGTTGGGACAGCACGTCTGTGTTGCTTCCCCACAGCCCGGGAACACGGTGTGAGCATGGAGTCCACTGTCATAGGGCGGGCAGGAGTAATCAGCCTCGTCCTCAGCCTCAAGCCCAGCGATGGTCAGGGAGCCTGAGTTGCCAGACCTGGAGCCAGAGAACTGATCGGGGACCCCCGAAGATTGATTATTGTGAGCATAGAAGAGGAGTTTGAGGGGCTGCTCCTCAGAGCTGTTGGCACTAAAGTGGTACTAAAGAGCATAACCCCTGGGGTTGGAGCTGCTTCCAGTGCAGGAGATGGTGACCGTCTGGCCCAGGGCCCCAGACACGGAGGGCGGCTGAGTCAGCACAGACTGGGCCCAGGACCCTGCAAGGGGGAGAGACACAGAGAGGGTGATGTTGGGGTCGAGAGACAAAAAGAGGAAGGAGGACCCTTCATTTCCTCCCAGGGCCCCTTCCCCTGTCCCTGCATCCAGTCACCTGTGCAGTGAGCGAGGAGGCTGAGGAGGAGAGGGGACCAGGCCATGGTGGAGGTCATCACCGATCCTGCCTTCTGTGGCCCCACAGCTGAGCAGAGCCTCCCCTCATCTCTCCCTTCCCCTCTTCATCCTCTGAGAGAGGGAGGGCCCGGCCATGCAAATGAGACCCCCAGCTCTCTGACCCCTCCCTGGCCCTGGGTCATGTCCCTCTGCCTGTGGATGTCAAGGACATGGGCAGAGGAGGAGCTGTGTGGGGCCAGGGGGTGGGGAGGTCCCAGCTGTGAGCCCTGAGCAGAGGGCACAGGCAGGGCCAGGTGGCAGGGCCCAGCTCTGATCACCTCTGACTCTTCAGAAATGGGACTAGAGTGACCCCTGCTGTCTAGACCCAGACACACCATTGTGTGACATGGTGACCAGGGCCCATCAGACCCATCTCTGCATCGCCCCCCAACTGCTTTGTCCACTGCTCCTTGCATTAGGGCCTGACCAGGTGTTCCTATATATCACTTCCCCTTAAGTCAGGACTCACTATATGCCCTGCTAAGAGTCTTCAGAATGAGTGTTCATGGCTCCCTTCTCTGCTCCTGTGTCAGGACTGGGTGGTGTCTACACAAACTCTTCTTAGAGATCAGGGTCCAGAGTAGTGACAGCTCCCCATGGACACAGGGTCGCTTCTGTGCAGGATGCTGGGACTTTCCTCGTATGTGCTTTCTCCCTGATTTCCAGAGCTCTCCTTCCTCTGAGGTCCCCACAGTACTGAGGAGACAGGGAATGATTCTCTCCAGATTGTGGGTAGAATCCGTCCCCTGCATTTCTAGAGGTTTACACACTGAACATCTTTGTCACCTGTCACTGTTTCAAACTGCTTGAAACAACACTTGTCCACACACTGGCTAGGGATTCCCTCCTCGGCTCTGACCTCCTAGCACAGACACGAGTCTGCAGGACCCCTGCCACGTGAGTGTGTGTGGCCCTGACCTCAGAGCACAGAGGACAAACATGCTGGAGGTTCTAGGAAGAAAGGAGTGACAGATGTAGATGCTCTGACAGGGACCTAGTGACAGAGTTTATGTGTCAGTCGCCACGGAGCCAACATCATATTTAAGAAGAATGTGTGTTATTTTATACATCATTCCATTCAGTAACATTGAATTAATGGAACAGGAATGCCTTCTTTTCGCAGGAGAATAGGCTTTTATATACTTTTTCTAAAATCACTTATTTGTACCGTGTGTCTGGTCGCCCACGTAGGAAAGGTCAATGTGGTGCCCAGTGAATTCTCTTGAGGAGCCTGTTCCTATGAACTCAGAACCATCCTGCTGACAAAATTACCAAACACAGACAGAACTTCTAGGACAAAGGATTTGGGGTCAGACCACTCTCTGGGTTGGACACAGCTCTAGTCCCTGCAACTGTGTCCAGCACGTTCAGGATGGAAGCGTTATTCATTCAGTGCCCAATGACCACAGGAATGGATTTTACCACCCGAAGCCAACTGGACACAGAAATTTCTGTCAAATATCCCAAAGGTGAGGGGGAGAGAAGTGGAGATAAGTGGGAGTGTGTCCCTGAGGTCACAGGCCCTGTGGCCCTGGGTTGGGACAGAAGACTTTCCATCAGAGTGCAGCCTGGCTGGAAGTATCACTGGGGAGTGACTAAAGAGTGACAGCCCAGCCCTGAGAACACAGGGAACATGTGTCACTTGTCCACAAGGGTTTTGAGTTCTGAGGCTGGGGTCCCAGAATCAACGTACAGATCAGCCTCAGCCACTGACTGGATCCCACAGATGGACGGGGTTTGAGCTGCCCGTGGGGACAGGGACTCCCCCCTGAGATTCCCGAGCTTCAAACTCATCCCAGGACAGCAGGTGTTCAGAGCCCATCCTGGCTGCCCTGGGGACAGGACCCCATTCACACTAGATGTCCCCAGTTTTCCTATTGAGGAGGATTCTGCCTTCTGGAAATTGTGACCCTGAGGATGGCTGGGTGAGCACAGGTTGACCCTGACTTCTGGAAGGACAGAGAAGCCTGGATTCCGCAGAGGCCCAGGCACACTATTCACTCAGAGGGAGGAGAGGGGTGTGTGTGTGTGTGTGTGTCCAAAACTGAGGCTACCTCACACCTGTCCCTCTTTTGACTTTGAAATACCCTGAGGGATGTTTCTCCATGGGGGTTCTCTTTATATACTTCCAGCATCCTGACCCTGCATTTAGAGGTAAGGATCTCAAAGATTTTTACTGGAAAAGCACTTATTTAGGCTAGGAGGGCTCATGTGAGAGCAAATCTGTTCACCATTCACTGAATCGGGAGTTCAGGTCCTGTTGAATGACAAGAAATCTGTCAATTTTTTACCTCTGCAGACAGAAGACCTACAACTGTGCAGTTTTCAGGTGTCTGGAAGCACAGGTTGGGGGGGGAGCATGCAGAGTTCCACACTGAGCGCAGAGTCTGCTTAAGACTCTCCCTCTCCCTCTGCTACTCCCTGCTGTGCCCTCTCTCTCTCTCTCTCTCTCAAAAAAATAAAGAAACCTCTAAAATAAACAAAGAGACTGACTAGGAGTTGTGAACAGAAAAATGGGGCCTGGGTCTAAGAGCAGGAAGGAGAATGTGGGGAGTTGCATGCACCTATATTTTCTGGTCTCTCTCTTGCCTCGAAATGGGTCCTGGAGACTGGAAACTACAGCAATGTCATTTCCAGTTTTCTCTGAAACCCTGATGTGGAGACAGAGCTCAGACTGAAGCGCCAGAGGGAGAGACTGACGCCTGAGGGACGCGGGAGCTGAGAGGAGAAGAGGAGGAGGGTGTGGTGGGTGTTGTCAGGGAGAGTCTGTAGGATCCAGTCCAAATTCACATGTGGATGGTTCAGAGAGAGGAGACTGTCTGTGACCAGGGTCATTGTCAATGTATCAGCTGTGGATACATCAGTCGTGACACAAGGTCACACTTTATGGAATAAGATGATAGAACGGATTGTGGAGGAATGTTCGCTGGGCAGTATGTTCAGCTGTAGACACAGAATTCATTCCTGTCCATCTTCTCCAGATTGAGTGGGGATGTGCGGTTGGGCTCGGATATCTCATGTGTCTGTGTCTTCCTCGGATGCCCCCATTTTATGTTACTTTCCGTGCATTACATGACTCTTCCTCTTTCCCTGTTGAAGGATAGATCGTCGTGCAGAAGAGACCACCCCGCTATGTCTCTCCAGCTAAGTTTCTTACTGAAAGTGGCTCAGAAACAAGATCCATGGGTCCAGAGGTTTTAGACCCACTTCCTCCTTATCTGAGACGCTGTGAGGATCGGTAGCTGCTCCCACTGCTGTGAGCTGTAGCCCAGTGATAGTCCGCCTCGGCCTCAGCCTGCAGCCTGAGATGCGCAGAAGCCCTGCATTGGCCGAGGCGTCTTTGGAGCCCGAGAGGCGGCTGGGGACCCCGGAGCCCTGGTGTTTATCGGAGTCTGAGGAGTAGTACAGCAGACCCCGGGGAGGGCTCCCTGGCTGCTGCTGGATCCCTTAGATGTTAGATCCGCCAACGTGATGTTCCTGCTCAGGGTGCAGGTGAGTCTGTCTGTGGTTCCCAGAGATGCAGAGAGGGAGGGCGGCCGGGTCAGCACGGGCTGGGACAGGGAGCCTGCAAACACACACACTCATAGGATATTGGATAGGTTCAATGTAAATTTTCTCTAGACTCGGAAGCAGAGGGGTGATGCAGGCTGTTTCCCGAGGCCTGTCCCTACCTGTGCAGTAAAAGAGCATCCCCAGGAAGACAGGAGTCCAGGGCTTGGTGACACAGACCCACCTTCCCTAGTGGGCTGGGCTGCCCTAGCCCTCCCTTTCTCCTTCAGCCTCTGCCAAATGTGGGCTCTATATGCAAATACAGTCCATCCAGTGAGTCCCTGCTCCTCACTCTCCCTGAGCCCTGGTGCTGAGCTCAGTTCACATCACACACTGAGGAGGATGGAGGTTGGCTTCAGGCCTGGGGCCAGCCCTGGGAGGAAGCACCTGCTGAGACCACACACAGGTCCCCTGGGGACACTCTGCCAGACCAGAGGGGACACAGCTGCTGAGTCCCATCAGGGAGCACAGGGCCCAGCCCTCAGGCCCAGACTTCTTTGAATGATTCTCACTAATGAGGTGCTTTTTTAGGACAAGGTAGTCCCACAGCGCCACCTACTGGTCCAGGGCACACATGTCACCAGGGTCCGAAGCCCTGAGAGTCTCGCTGGGGTCTGCATATCACTGGGTCTGATTTCTAGATACCCTGGTCCTTCAGACCTGCTGATGATATTGTTGAATCTCACTGTCAGAAAGAGTCCTGGTCTATGGGAATGTAAACACATACATATATTATGTGAAATTTAATTAATGGAACATCTCTTTTGAATGGAGATCAGAGACCAGTAGGGGGAGCTCTCGTGCCCACCACTCCTCAATTGCAGACCCAGCAGGAGGACAGACTTTGCAAGTCTGCAGGCCTGTAGCTAGTCCCTTCCTACCTCAGGAAGAGGAAGACTTCTTCCTGCCCTGGCAAAAGCCCAGCAATGAGAAATTGTCACAATGCCACCAATGACAAGCCCTGTAATTAGAATTCCCTTTTACTCCCATGGACTTTTTGTCCCTCCCACACTCACCCTTTGCTCCATAAAAGAGCTTCCTTATCCTTTGTTCTCCACACTTGCTTGTGGTTTTGCCATACTTTACCTGTCCTGGATTTCAAGTTTTTGCTTTCCTTCAATAAACCCATTATCACTGTGGAAAATAAATGGCACATTTGTATTTAACGTACAGAAAACAACTGAAGTGGTCAGTGACCCCTGCAGGAGATTCTAGAAAAAGCTGAAGGACCCTTATGTGCAACACCTGATGTCCCACATCAGGGGACAGTGGATCTGGTTTTGTTTGTTTGCTTGTTTGAATGTCCTGCAAGGGTTCTTCAGGGCATCAGTATAAAATGGACATATTCTAGGGTATAAAAATGCTCAGTGATATGTTCAAAAGATTACAGTTTGGTAAAATTCACTAGATATGTAATTGTCATAACATCTGTAGATTCAGTTGATTTGGTAATATAGGAAAATTAATAAATTTTATAGGCTTAACACTGGTGAATAACCTGAGATTTTTCTCAAAAATTTAGGTATATCTAAGTAAAGTGGGTGTTTTGTGCATATCTGTGTCATATATTTTTTGTTGGGATTTTTCCCCAGGTTTGACCAATTGCAAATAAGCAAATAATATAATAACATCATCAATATAATCAACTTAAATATGATAAAACAATAAAATAAAATAAGATCATTTTCCCACCGTAAATTCTTGTTGATTATCATGTCCTGCTTCCTAGCAAGATCAGTATTTTAAAGTCCTACTGCAGATATATGACTGCCTCTTTAGACCAGAGTAGAAACTCACATTTGCTCAAACTCCCGTTCATATAGACTTGTATCAACTCAGCAAATGTCCCCAGACTTGTCGCTGGATCTTTTGGAAATGATCCAGGATCTTCAGTAAAGAATGCAAGGTCTTTAGTAAAGAATGCAGTAAATAAACCCCTGTTGCCCTCAGGTCCTCTCTCCTCATAGCATTCACACAGAACTTTCACACAGCCAACCAATGGCTTAAATCCTTCAGGTGTTCCTAACTTCTTTTGCATAAACTATATCACATTAGCCCCACTGAGATGCCCTTTCGTGTGGTGGCCACGCCTAGCTGCACACCCACCTGCAGCCCCTGTCCTGGTCCTCAGTGCCCTGGCCTCATCACTCTTCTGTCCTTGGACCCCCCTGAGCTCCTGCCCCTCCCATGGCCCCCACACCAGCTTCTCTGTCTGTTGGCAGTAGCTGGGCTTCATCCCCTGGTCCGAGTGAGGGCACACATGTTGTCACATTGGACTATCACGTAATAGCAGGACTCACACACATCATGCCTGGTAGGAACAGACACATATGTACTGTGGACGTATCTGATGTTGCACAAAATCCTACAGAATGGACACTGCACCCATCCCCCACCACAGCCATCATCAATACGAGTGAGATATTTGATTAGAACAATTCCCAAGCAGCACAGAAGTAATCAGTCGTATATTGCCTCCCTTCATCTGCTTCTCCCTGGCAGAACCATCTCTCCTGTGAACACGGAGCCCACACACCCGTCATTCCTGCATTATGAGATCTTCTGCCAGGACCTTTGTGGGATTTGGGGCTGAGGAGTTGAGACTGGACTTCCACGGACCACAGAGCTGATTTTGAGCTCGGTATTTAACACATTTGGACAAGTGATCATCTCACAGTCCCTTAGGCAAGTGAGCTGTTAGCAGGAATTCATCCAACTAAATCATATTCTTCAGTTTCTTTGAAATTTCATGTGTCTCCTCTCCTTAGCATTTACTCCACCATCTACCTGCTCCTTATGATTTCTTTACCCAAGACTAAATGTGCATGACAAAAGTTCAGGGATGCTTGCCAGAAGGTAATTAATGTTGATGGGATGGGGACTATTGAAGTGAATCCCTAGGTGAGGAGGTTGCCAAAGTCCATCCCTCCTCCCCCAGATGTGTGGGTCTGGCCCACCTCTCAGCTCCCCATGTGAGGAAGGAACTGAATGAGGATACTCAGGAAGACACATGGATCTTCAACTAGAACAACGGTTCCCTTGGGATGATGCATCATCTCCATATGGGGTAGTTGTCTATGACCATACATCTATTCCACATATGTGTCCCATCTCTGCTTCTGGTCAAGGATAAATATAGGTATGGGAAGGGCTACGTGGAAACAAAAATAAGGAACAGATTCTCAGAAGGTTTATAGAGGAAAATGGTCCAGGGAAGGGCTTTGCCTTGTGCAGTTGACAAATGGGGAGAGAGGTCTCTCAAGGAATTCCAGGTGAAGGTAGGATTCTCCCCACCTCCTCTGGGAAGGACAGGTGTAATAGAGTGGGGGAGGGAACTGGTCAATTACTCTTTGGGGCAGGATATCGGAGTTTTAGGATTTCCTTGGAGCAGGGAGAGAGTGAAACAAGGAAGAGTAGGAGAAGTGAAGAGCATCTAAAGCAGACAGAAAGGACCCCCTCTGTCGAATTCATTGCCAGTTCCCAGCACAGAGCCCCTGCCCCTCCAGAGGGGAGCTGTCTGAGGAAACTGCAGAATGTGGTGGAATGACTGACTGAGGGCATGAGGAAGCTGGACAGGCAAAGAGAACTTGCAGGATTGATCCAGTCACTAGGACACCTGGGTGGCTCAGTCGGTTAAACGGCTGCTTTCTCTTCAGGTCCTGATCCCAGGGTTCTGGGATCAAGCCCCTCTGCCCCTGCCGCCGATCATGCTTGCTCTCTCTCTCACACTCTTTCTCTCTCTCTTTCAAATAAATATATAAAATCTCTTTTAGAAAAAGAATAAATAGAGAATATTATAAGGAACTATTCCACAAAAAGGCATGAGATGAGATTAGCTTCACAAGAAAAAATAACAACCTTTCAAGGAGCAGAAAATTTTATTTGTTTGCTTCATATATATGTAATTGAAAGGCATTGAAAAACAATGGAAAATTTAAATTCATTTCTTTTTGACACTTTTAAGTAGGATCCATGCCCAATGTGGGGCTTGAACTCACGACTCTGAGACCTAGAGTTGCATGCTCAACTGACTAAGCCAGCCAGGTGCCCCCAGAAAAGTTAAATTCTTTTTTTTTTTTAAAGATTTTATTTATTTATTCATGAGTGACAGAGAGAGAGAGAGAGAGAGAGAGAGAGAGAGAGTCAGGCTCCCAAGGAGCAGGGAACCCGATGTGGTACTCGATCCCAGGACCCTGGGATCATGACCTGAGCCGAAGGCAGACGCGTAACCATGTGAGCCACACAGGCGCCCAGAAAAGTTAAATTCTTATAGAAAGAAAATGTAATACTGATACAGACATCTGAAATATATTATAAGGGAAAAGGAAATTTGCAGGTCAGTATTAAGACATATTTTATGAATGATCTAAATATCATATCAGCAGTGTGACCCCGATCTCACATCCATATGTTCATACACCATGACCGTGTGTGATTTACTGCAGGCATACAAGTTGAATTCCACAGTAAAAAATTATTTTATATAAGATATCCTATTAATAAAGCAATAGATGAAAATCACATTATCTCACTAGACCTTGACAGACTCTTTGAGCAAATGGAAAGTAAAGTCCTAACAAAAGCTACATAAAATAGAAACAGACAGACACATTTGACCCATGGTAACACACTCTCTCCCACACACCTAGAACTCAGTCCCCCAGACAGGAAGTTAGCTACGTGGTGAGGGGGGAGGACATTTCGACAAGATCAGGAACAGGCATAAGTGGCCTTAACTCCATGATTACTCAACGTCTTTCTGCAAGTAATAGACAATGAAAGTGAACAAGAATAATCACTGGTTCGCTCTCAGCATTGATGGGAATAAAAAGGGAGTCATCCTAAAAGACCCAAATATATGATTCCTCAATACTCCCCTGTTGGTGCAGCAGGGACAGAAGAAATCAGCCCAATGAGCAGAAAGAACAGACATTCCTATGGAAGACTAATAGGATTACATGGGTCTGGAAACTTGTAGAAATAGGTAAATGATCAAGAATGGAGACCCCAGATTCCTCACAGTTCTGGGGGGAGATGAGCACCCTGGACCTGCCACCCCCAGTCCATGAATCTCAGTGTAGAGACCCTGTGTCTCAACCTGATGGGGGAGATGATCTTTCTGTGTCCTTGGGAGACCTTTTGTCTAGGGAGAGGCTGTTGTGAGTGAAGCTGGGGACAGGAGGAAAGGAGGAGCCCTCACCCCCAGGAGATGCCCTTGCATGGACTTGGTCCCATGATGGCGGCAGCCGGAGCACCAGAAGCAGAAGCCACGGGAAGAGCTGGAGCAGCAGCTGGGCCTCCCCCTCCTGGCTGATGAGAAAGGGGCTCTGGTCCCAATTTCCACAGGCCTGGAGTCCGTGTGAGCCCTGAGATGCTGTCCCAGGAGGGGCAGTGAGGAGCAGACTGTCCTCAGACCTCAGCGCAGTGATGGTCAGGGAGCCAGAGCTGTAAGACATGGAAGCACAGAAAGGATCAGGGTCCCCAGAGGGACTCACATCATAATACTTGTGGATTTGGGACCCCATACATGGGAGCTGTTGGTACAGGACACATATAGGACACTCCCGACGTGTCGGGACTTGGACGCAGCTAGACTGTGTTTTGCTGGTTCTTCCCCAGCTCATGATGGACTCTGTCCACCGGCCATCCTGCCATGGTACCCAGAAATTTTTGCTCAATTTGAGAAAATGACAAAATCTGTGGATGCCAAGGACAGGGTTCAGGGACAAATTTAAGAGAATTTGAAATGAACCCACTCCAGCCACTGTTCCCAAGCCCCCCCACCTCTAACCTCTCCTTCCCACTCCCATTCTCAGTCCCTGCTTCCCCCAGGACATGAGGACTCTTACTTTCCTCCCTATCAACCCCTTGCCCAGAACTCCTCGTCTGACTGGGACAGAGTCCACAACCCCTGCCACATCCCACCTACATGCTCCCTCCTGTTCCTTCATTGTCTGTGCAGAACGGGGATGCCATTATGATACATGAGATTCTGGAGTTCCCTGTGAACCCCTCCAATGCTCCCACTCCACCCCAGCAACCTCACCCCTCCTCATGATCCTGAGGCACAGCTTTCCATGACAACATGTTTAGCTTGTGTCCTCTCTCTTCCCCCACACACTGTCAGCTCCCTGAGCCTGCAGACCCTTCCTGTCAGGTCCACATATGTCCCACATCGCTAGACTAACGTGGTAGGTGCTCAGTAAGTGGTGTGAACGCACACTCACTGGACAGTGCTCTATCCTCCGTCAGACACAGGTGGACTCCCTGTCTGTGGTTCTGTCCTGACCTGTCACAGTGAAATGGGATTGTCAAGCCCAGTGGTCAAGAAAGAATTCTTGAGACATTTAAAGTTGAAAAAAGATGATTTTACTATAGTCCGGGGACAGGACCCATGGGCAGAAAGCTCACTGGCATTGTGAGGAGTGACTGATTATATACTTTTTAATTAGTGGAGGTGAGGGATAGTGTAAATCTCTAAGGAATTTGGAAGCAAGGCTTTCAGGAATCAAGGGGCTAGCTGCTGTGAAGACGAGGTTACTTCAGTCTTTAATAAAACACACACATGAAGGCGCTAAGGCAGCCATGAGGTCCTTGAGGAAGGTCACACTCCGCATGGGTCAGGTATCTACCAGGGGCTGCAGCTGTAGGAGATTTACTTTAAGTGACATTTCTCCTGCCTTTGTTTCCCTCATCAGCTGACTCTGTTACCCGGGCAGCCTGCCCCTGGCACCCAGGAGTTTCTCCTCAATATGAGAAAACCAAACAATGTCTTCCTGCTAAGAGAGGCTGGAGGGGCTGAATTTAAGAGAATTTGGAATACTTTATAGCCAATGTTCCTTGAGATTAGTTCAGACTACAGATTAGACCAAACAAAGGAAGGAGCTGACTTGGCCATGGAGGGGGAGCTGCACAGGGAGACCCGTTGCTGAGGGACAGCAGGGTGTTTTTTTGTTTTGTTTGTTTTTAAAAATTATATTTATTTATTTGACAGAGAGAGACACAGCGAGAGAGGGAACACAAGCAGGGGGAGTGGGAGAGGGAGAAGCAGGCTTCCCGCCAAGCAGAGAGCCCGATCCGGGGCTCGATCCCAGGACCTGGGATCATGACCTGAGCCGAAGGCAGACACTTAATGACTGAGCCACCCAAGCGCCCCGGACAGCAGGTTTTTGTCTCACTTCCCCACAGGCCGGGAGCACTGTGTGACCTTTGAGACTGCTGTCCCCTGCTGAGCAGTAATACTCAGCCTCGTCCTCAGCCTGGAGCCCAGTGATGGTCAGGGTGCCTGAGTTGCCAGACCTGGAGCCAGAGAATCGATCCGGGACCCCTGAGGGTCGGTTGTTATTACGATAGATGATGATTTTTGGGGGCCTTTCCTGGGAGCTGTTGGTACCAGCTCACACCATAGCTCCCGATGTTGGAGCTGCTTCCAGTGCAGGAGATGGTGACCCTCTGGCCCAGAGCCCCAGACACGGAGGGCGGCTGAGTCAGCACAGACTGGGCCCAGGACCCTGCAAGGGGGAGAGACACAGACAGGGTGATGCTGGGGTCGAGAGACAAAAAGAGGAAGGAGGGCCCTTCATGTCCTCCCAGGGCCCCTTCCCCTGTCCCTGCATCCAGTCACCTGTGCAGTGAGCGAGGAGGCTGAGGAGGAGAGGGGACCAGGCCATGGTGGAGGTCATCACCGATCCTGCCTTCTGTGGCCCCACAGCTGAGCAGAGCCTCCCCTCATCTCTCCCTTCCCCTCTTCATCCTCTGAGAGAGGGAGGGCCCATCCATGCAAATGAGACCCCCAGCTCTCTGATCCCTCCCTGGCCCATTTTCAGTTCCCTGTGCCTGAGGATGTCAGGGAGGGTGGGCAGGGTAGGGGCTGTGTGGGGGCAGGGGTGGAGAGGTCAGAGCTGTGAGCCCTGAGCAGAGGGCACAGGCAGGGCCATGTGACAGGCCCAGCTCTGATCAACCTGGCTCCTCAGAAATAGGACCAGAGTGCCCCCTGGTGTCCAGACCCAGACACATCATTGTGTGACTGGTGACCACGACCCTTCAGATCTATTTCCACTCCCACCCCACTGCTTTGTCCACTGCTCCCTACAATAGGGCCTGACCAGCTGTCCCTATATGTCACCTCCCATTACTTCAGGACTCACTATATGCTCATCTAACAGTCTTCAGAGTGACTCTGTACATGGCTCCCTTCTCTGTTCCTGGGTCAGGACTGAGATGGTGTCTCTATACAAACTCGTCTTAGAGATCAGGATCCAGAGCAGTGATGGGTCCCCGTGGACACAGGGTCCCTCTCTGCAGGATGTTGGGACTTTCCTCTTATGTGCTTTCTCCCTGATTTCCAGAGCTCTCTTTCCTGTCAGGTCCCCACAGCACTGAGGAGACGGGGAACTCTTCTCCCCAGATTGTGTGTAGAAGCCGTCACGTGCATTCCTAGGGGGTTACACACTGATCATCTTTGTCACCTGTCACTGTTTCCCCCTGCTTGAAACAACAGTTGTCCACACACTGGGCAGGGATGTCCTCCCAGCTCTGTCCTCCCAGCACAGACACGAGTCTGCAGGAGCCCTGCCACGTGAGTGTGTGTGGCCCTGACCTCAGAGCACAAAGGACAAACGTGCTGGAAGTTCTAGCAGGGAAGGAGTGACAGCTGCATGACAAGAATCCAGAGGAAGAGGTTATGTACTGGTCACCACTTGGCCAACCGGGCACTTAAAATGCATGAATGTTCTTTTCAAGAAACTCTTCTCAATAATACTGATTCAAGCTCAATGGCAGCGCCGTGGTGAAGACGCAGGTGCAATCACGAGTATGTCGTTCCCAGATCCGTGCTTGTTGCAGGGACAATGTGGATGGAAATTGTGGTTACATACATCACTGCAGAACAGAGAAAAAGTATGACTTCTGCTTTCCTTTGAATAGACGTCTATAAACATTTTCTGGAAGCATTTGTCTTATTTTTTTCCCTAAGATTGCATCGTGGCTCTGGTCGTGCAGGTGGGAAAGCCGGAAGTGGTGCCCATGACCCCCCAGGAGGGACCTGTTTCTACGAACTTCCGAGCCCTCTGGTGATGGAATCCCCAAACACAGACAGAGCTTCCAGGACGGAGCAAGCGAGCGCCACACTCACATCCGGGGTGGGCTCAGCTGTGGTCTCAGCCGCCTGTGTCCAGCATGTCCAGGAGAGAGCAGGTGCTCGTTCAGACCCCCAGGAGCAGAAGTATGAATTTCTATCAGCAAAAGCCACCTGGACCCAGAAGTTTCTGTCCGAGGTCACATGGGACTGGTGAAGAGGTGCAGATAAGGAGGACCGTGTCCCTGAGCTCACAGACCCTGTGCTTCTGAGTTGTGACAGAAGACTGAGCAGAGGTCCAGCCTGGCTGGAGGTGTCACTGGGCTGACTGAGGGAGCGACAGCCCAGCCCTGAGAGCGCAGGGGGTTTGTGTCTCACGTCCCCATGGGCCACGTGCTCCGTGGGAGCCGCACTGAGGCTGGGGTCCCAGATTCAATGTACTGACCCGCCTCCCACACGGACTGGAGCCCAGAGGTGGTGGGGGCTGAGCTGCCCATGGGGACAGAGACTGCGCCTGGGATTCCTGACATCAGCCTGGTCCCAGGAGAGCAGGTGTTCAGGGCACGTCCTGGCTGCCCTGGTGACATGACCTTAGTCACACTGGTTGTCCCTGGGGTTTCCTCAGATGGGGACTCTGCCTCTTGGACATTGTGACTCTGAGGATGACTGGGTGAGCACAGGTTGAGTCTGACTTCTGGATGGATGGAAAAGCCCAGAAACAGCAGGATGGCGCACAGTACACCCTCAGAGAGAGGAGACAGCTGTGTGTGTGTGTGTGTGTGTGTGACCAAAAATGAGGCAATGACCCCCCCGTGTCTTACGCCTTCTCCTGAGGGATGGTTCTCCATGAAGCTGAATGTGGATTTAAAGGGCAAATGTCTTAAAGGTGTTTTTCCTGGGAGACGATTTATTTTAGGCAGTGAGGACTCAGTTGAAAACAGACCTGTTAACAACTTGCTGAATCAGAAGGCCCGGGCTTGTCGAGGGACAGCAATCTGTCCATTTTATCTCCTCAGGGCTCCATCCACGGAGTGGCATAAGAGGGATCTAAAGAAAGGCTTCCTCATCGTGGAAAATAAGTTATTTGACTGAGTGGAAATAACACTGGGGTAGTTTTGCCCCAGGAGTATTTGAAAATCCCCTGTGCAGTGAGTGAGGAGGGTGAGGAGCAGAGAAGCAAACCCCATGGTAGAGACACCCCAGTCTCCTGATGACCCTACGGCGAGGCCCTGAACCCACACACTGTTCCTATGTATCTCCCTGATCCTCAGGGTAAGGGGTCTCCTTGCGATTCTGCCCCTTTCTGGGGGCCATGCGAGCAGCCGCTCAACCTATGCCTGGGCTCCAGCTGAGCCAAGGAGAAGCGGACTGTCCCACTGAGCGGGGAGCCTGACACAGGGCTGGATCCCAGGACCCTGGGATCATGACCGGAGGCAAATGCAGACGCTTGACTGACTGAACCACCCAAGTGCCCCTGGTTTTATTATTAATTGTTAATGACCTGTTGCTTCTATATAGAATAGCATTTACTTCTGCATGTCGGTTTTGTAACCGGAAGCCCACGAAGAAGCACTTAGACAGAAGCAGGGCTGAGCCAGCGCTGCGGCCAGAGCTGAAGTCAGCACATCTGGGCCTCTGACATCTCCAGCGAATGTTTTTTTAAATTTTTAACCTTTTATTTTAAAGTAATTTCTACACCTGAAGTGGAGCTCGAACTCACGTCCTGAGAGCAAGAGTTCCATCCTCTACTCACTGAGCCAGCCAGGCGCCCCTCCACTGAGTAACTTTGAACTCTGAGCAAGCCAGTTTTGCCTTTGGAAATAGGGAGCACAGTGAGAATAGGTGATCAATCTGATCATATAGTGGAAGGAAAATCATCTCATTCCAGGACAACTAAGGGTCTGTTGAAGATCTGATGACAGAAGTCACCCCTCCTGGGCCACCTGACAGGGTATGTCACCAGGCCTGGAGACCGGAGGGGGTTTTGTCTCCCTTCCCTATGGATCTGGAGCACTGTGTATGGATTGATACTATCTTAGCATGTGTGACAGTGACTGTCCCCTTGTCCTCACACTGGAGTCCAGACATATCAGAACGCATGAACACACTGGAGTTCAGAGATGTCAGAGCACATGAACGGGTCAAGACATCTTTGGATCCAGGAAATGATGGGGGCCAAGGATCCCTAGCTGAATCTCAGGAGATACCAGGGAGGGCTCCCCGGCATCTCCTGGTGACATATATATATATATATATATATATATATATATATATATATATACACACACATACATTTTTTTTAACAACAATGATGTCACTTCTCAGGGTGCATATAAGTCTGACAGATTCCCCCAGGGATGCAGAGAATGAGGGTCACTGGGTCAGCACAGGCTGGGAGAAGGAACCTGCAAACACAGACATGCATGGGTGATGGGGCAGGCATGGAGGTGAAGCTTCTTGGGGCATCTGGATCCAAAGGGGTTGACATCGTCTTGGGGGCTGCATCAGATCATGGAGGATAGTTCTCACCTGTGCAGTAAGAGGGGAACACAAGAAGGAGAAGTCTACACCATGGTGGACACAGTCCTGCTGAGACCCCATGGGTGGAGCTGGGCTGCCCCAGGTATCTCTTATTCCCTTCAGTGGCCCCTAGGAGGAGGGACTATTCCAGTACGTTTGGGTTCCATTTTCTCATTCTCAATGTATCTTTTGGTGTACAAAAATAGTAGTTTTGGAGAAGTCCAATTGAACATTTTCCCCCTATATTAGCTGGACCTTTTTTTTTTAAGATTTTATTTACTTATTTCACACGCACAAAAATACACAGACAATGAGAGAGAGAGAGAGAGCACGGCAGGGAGAGCAGCAGACAGAGGGAGAGGGAGGACCAGGCTCCCCACTGAGCAAGGAGTCCAATGTGGGGCTCAAACCAGGACCCTGGGATCATGACCTCAGCCAAAGGCCGACGCTTAACCTACTGAGCCACCCAGGCGCCCCTGCTGGAGCTTTTGATGTCATATGTGAAGAATCCATTGCCAAGTCAAAGCTTACAGATATTTCCTTCTCTGTTTGCTTCTAAGACTTTAATACTTTTAGCCCTTAAATATAGATCTTTGTCCATTTTACATTCATTTTTATATATGCTATGCGGTAAGGCTCTAATCACATTCTTTGCCAGTGGACCTCTAGTTGCACCAGCACCATTGTTGGAGAGACCATTTTATCCACATTAAATTCTCTTAGCACCCTTTTGAAAATCTATGGACCACAGATGAGTGATTTATTTTTTTTAAAGATTTTATTTATTTGACAGAAAGAGACACAGCGAGAGAGGGAACATAAGCAGGGGGAGGTGGAGAGGGAGAAGGAGGCTTCCCACGGAGCAGGGAACCCGATGTGGGGCTCGATCCCAGGACCCTGGGATCATGACCTGAGCCTAAGGCAGACACTTAACGACTGAGCCACCCAGGCGTCCCAGAGAAGTGATTTATTTCTCGACTCTCAAATATGTTTAATATATCCTTACATCTATCTTTATGCCAGTAACACACTCTTGATTATTGTAGCTTTGTAAGTAAGTTTTAGAGAGTTTTGAAATCTGGAATTGTGAGTTCTTACAAATTTGTTCATCTTCAGGATTCTTCGGATGTTCTGAGTCCCTGTAATTGCACAGAAAATTTAAGATCCTCTTTTCGGAGTGTGCAAACAGGCATTCAGGCGTTCGATAGGGATTGCACTGAATCTGTCCATTGCTAGGGAGAGTATTGCCTTTTTTTTTTCTTCAAGTAGGCACCACGCCCAACATGGAGCACAAACTCACAACCCTGAAATCCAGATTGTGTGCTTCACCTACCGAGCCATCAAGGTGCTCCACGTATTGGCTTCTTAACAATTTACTTAGTTCTTCATTTTTTGCCAAACAAAATACAATAAATTAATAAAACATTAAGTACTCACCATAGGTTTATCTTCTTTTGTCTTATTACAGGAAAACTATAAAGATAACCATGGGTCCATTAGTAAACCTGATGTGTACATTATTGAAATATGGTACTATGTTTCTAGAAATTGTGAAATGTATTCCTAAATTTGCTAATCTAAAGACTACTGGCATAACAAACAGGTCACAATCGTTTACTATATAGCTTTCCCTAGAAACTAAGGTTTCGAAGACTTAAGAATTCTAATAAATATAATTTAGACTACTAGAAATGATAAAGAAAAAAGCTCTGTGTGTCAGGAAAGTAAGACATGTGTTTTGGTGAAAAAAGGTATGTGGAATGGGAACACATTTTTTGTTGAGGGAAAAGAAAAATGATTTTGTCCTAAGATAAGGCTAGTTATTTGAAGAAAGGAAACTTAAGTCTAAATTTCAATGTATAAAAGAAAGTTGTAGTTGGTTTTTGGATAGCAACCTGGAAAGGAATTTTATGTGTTGCTAATAGTGGTTAAAATTAAGATAAATTTAAATACCTAACTATGTGGATGCAAAAGTAAAATTCTGTTTTAACTTGGTTAAAAAGTAAACATTTTTCTTGAATTATTGGTCTGCTCTTACAAAAAAAATGGTAAACAAGTTTTTATCCATTTTTAAAATTATGTGCCTAGAAAACATGCGTTCTGTATTTTGCCAAAATATTTCCTATGTTTACCTGGACTTTGATGAATTAAAAATATATTTTTAATATTTTAAAAAATCCTACGTTTTGATTACAACTCTGTAACTTTCTGTATTTGCCTTTGATTTATGTTTGCGTTGTGTGTCACGGGAATAACCACATTTCCTTTTCAATTGCATTGTAATGAACTCTAACCCATCTGTAGCCATGGCCACTGTCATGTCTTGTCACGTACGGTTCCCACCTTACTCCGATGTTACTGCAAATGTGTTACATCTTCAAGGATATTCATGGGCAGGACTTCAAAAAATGTAGGTATCTGATACCTTTGAGATAGCAAAACTAAAGAAAAAATTACCAGAACTAATAGAAAAACTGGATTCAGACAGATCAGAAATTAATAACATGAAACTAAATGGACAGAGGAAGATAATTGTACTTTTTATGAATTCTTGTTTGAAACATTGTTGACTTTTAAAAATGTTTTCTTCCTTCAGATTTAAGGAAGCTTCTCTTAAGCGAACTGATCTATAATGAATTGATGAAATCTACCTTTGTGAACAAATGAAACTATTTATCTTTGCTCCATACCCGAGAAAAGCAGGGGTTCTACTTTTCCCTCTCCATGTGCCCCTTCTCCGGCTTGTGCACTCTCCCTCTCTCAAAAAAAGAAAAAAAAAAGAAGGTCATGTCCTGGCAGGTGCAGGAACCTCAGGATATTTTCGGTTTCTCAAGAACAGAGAATTTACCCAAGTCTATAGGTGTTGCAGGTAAGTCTGATGGCACGTATTTGGCACAATTTTTGGCTTGCTTCCTGGCCTGGAGGGGCTCTTAAATGTTTGATCTAGAGGTTTCTTACAAAAGCTCCAGCAAGGCATGTTTTAAAGTACCTATATGGTTGATTACCATTCATGCTGCGCTTATGTAAATAATCAGACCAAGTTCTTTTTGAAACTACAATTACTTGGTGGGCAAATTAATGTTAATTTGGCTATAATTAGTAGAAATGAGGGTGATTGTAGAGGAAAAACATGTTTCAATAACACACCTGAGTGATTACTTGATTCCAGTCCCGTTCAGTATAACCTGGACTAGATTCTGATGTTCTCTAGCTTCCTACAATTGTAGTCTGGCTACAAGTCTCAAAACTAACATTACGATTTTACTCCCAACTTCCTCAGTTGGACTCAAACTGCCTTTTCCTCTGAAGTCCTGAAAGGTAAATACAATTCTACAATGTGATGCAAACCTGAGAAAAACCGCCAGAGCATCTCACATAGAGACGGTCTTCGTGCCTGTTACTCTGTGGGCCACTCAGGGATCACCAGACACATTTGAACTACAAACCAGAAAAGTCCATCAGATTGTCACAGCCCGCTGTCACTCTATCTGAGGATATTTGAGCTTGGCATCTAGAAATCTTCTCCCCTGGCTACCGTCAGAACTCAGGAACTGCTTTATAATTTGATTCAATAATTCACCATCATTTTGTTTGTTTCCACGGAAATGCTTCTTGTTTAATACCTGATTTCTTGAACCACAGGCCTTACTTTGAGAACACACCTGCATCCCCCCCTCCTGAAATAAGTTTGACTAAACTAACCTATTGTCAGGAGAGAGTCAAAAAAGCTGAACAATCTACCAAACCAATATTTAACATGTGTAAATTTGGGAAGTTTCAGAGGAGAGAGGGAACTGGCCAAAGATAGGCTGCCCCAAGATGGGCCATTTTGGCGTGAGCATTATTTGAAAGTAAAAGCAAATAAACTCAGCAGATTTAGGAAAAGCTCTATACCTCCCCCAAAACTGCCTGTTTGTACCAGGAAGAGACCTATTAGCAGGGTGTCCTCTTTACCTAAGACATGTATCTACATAACAGGACAACCTTTGTTTCCAAAGGTCTCTCACATTCTTGTTAATGCTCTTTCTCCTCTTTGATCCTCAGGCCCCTACCCCCTCTTTCACTCATATAAGTGTCATGTTGCCTGACTGTCTTTGGAATTCTCCATGTCTGTGAGGACTCACATTATGTAGGCTATTAAATTTGATTTTCTCCTGTTAATCTGCCAAATGTCAATTTGATTCCGATTCAGCCAGAGGGACCTTGAAGAGCACAGGAAATACTGCCTCCCCAACAACAGGCACAGGTGAAGTTTCATCAAGGGTCCGAAAAGAGTAAGTAGATATGTGCATCCCTAGAACTCCTGATGAACAGTCCCCTAGTTCAGGGGCTGATCCTATGTCCTGGAAACATGAGATATAAGTCATCCTGCATCAGAGATGGGCACTCACACTGTCCCAGCTGGTGGAACCCGCTCCACATTCTTCCCAAGCCCCCCACCTCCTTCTTCTCCTTCCCATTCCCATTCAGTCCCTGCCTCCTCCACATCCTGAGGACTCTTACTTTCTACCCTATCAACCCCTTGCCCAGAACTCCTAGTCTGTCTGGGACAGAGTCCACGGCCCCTGCCATGTCCCTCCTACATGCTCCTCTCCTGCTCCATCATTGTCTGGGCAGAACGGGGATGTCATGATGACACAACAGATTCCAGGGTTCCCTGTGCACCCCTCCAATGCTCCCACTCCAACCCACCAACCTCACGCTCCTCATGGTCCTGGGACACAGCTTCTCTTTACAACATGTTTAGCTTCTGTGTCCTCTCTCTTCCCCCAGATACTGTCAGCTTCCTGAGCGTGGGGACCCTTCCTATCATGTCCACATGTGTCCCACATCCCTAGACTTACATGTGGCACATGCTAGATGTTCAGGAGGTGGTGTGAACGCACACTCACTGGACAGTGCTCTATCCTCAGTCAGACACAGTTGGACTCCCTGTCTCTGGTTCTGTCCTGACTTGTCACAGTGTTACGTGATTGTGGAACCCAAAGGTCAAGAGAGAATGCTTGAGACATTGAATGTTGCAAAAAAAAAAAAAAGATGATTTTACTACAGCCCGGGGACAGGACCCATGGGCAGAAAGCCCACTGGGATTGTGAGGAATGACTGATTATATACTTTTTAATTAGTGGAGGTGAGGGATAGTGTAAATCTCTAAGGAATTTGGAAGCCAGGCTTTCAGGAATCGAGGGGCTAGCTGCTGTGAAGATGAGGTTACTTCAGTCTTTAATAAAACACACCGATGAAGGCTCTAAGGCAGCCATGAGGTCCTTGAGGAAGGTCACACTCCGCATGGGTCAGGTATGTATCGGGGCTGCAGCTGTGGGAGATTTACTTTAAGCGACATTTCTCCTGCCTTTGTTTCCGCATCAGCTGAGTCTATTACCAGGGGAGTCTATCCATGGCACTCAGGAATTCCACTCAATATGGGAAAACCCTACAGTGTGTTTCTGCCAAGGATAGGCTTGAGGGGCTGAATTTAAGAGAACTTGGATGATTCTGTAGGCAGAGTTCCTTGAGATTGGTCTCAGGCTACAGTTTAGAATAAACAAAGGAAGGAGCTGACTTGGCCAAGGAGGGGGAGCTGCACAAGGAGACCCGTTGCTGTGGGGACAGGAGCTTTTTGTCTCACTTCCCCCAGGCCGGGAGCACTGTGTGAGCTTTGAGACTGCTGTCCCATGCTGAGCAGTAATACTCAGCCTCGTCCTCAGCCTGGAGCCCAGTGATGGTCAGGGTGCCTGAGCTGCCAGACTTGGAGCCAGAGAATCGATCTGGGACCCCTGAGGGTCGATTGCTATTACCATGGATGACGGTTCTGGGGGCTTTTCCTGGGAGTTGTTGGTGCCAGCTCACATAATAACCACCCCCGATGTTGGAGCTGCTTCCAGTGCAGGAGATGGTGACCCTCTGGCCCAGGGCCCCAGACACGGAGGGCGGCTGAGTCAGCACAGACTGGGCCCAGGACCCTGCAAGGGGAGAGACACAGACAGGGTGATGCTGGGAACTAGAGACAAGAGGAGGAAGCAGGGCCCCACCTGTCCTCCCAGGGCCCTTTCCCCTGTCCCTGCATCCAGTCACCTGTGCAGTGAGCGAGGAGGCTGAGGAGGAGAGGGGACCAGGCCATGGTGGAGGTCATCACCGATCCTGCCTTCTGTGGCCCCACAGATGTGCAGAGCCTCCCCTCATCTCTCCCTTCCCCTCTTCATCCTCTGAGAGAGGGAGGGCCCGGCCATGCAAATGAGATCCCCAGCTCTCTGAACCCTCCCTGGTCCTGGGGCATGTCTCTCTGCCTGTGGATGTCAAGGACATGGGCAGGGGAGGGGCTGTGTGGGGCCAGCAGTGGGGAGGTCCCAGCTGTGAGCCCTGAGCAGAGGGCACAGGCAGGGCCAGGTGGCAGGTCCCAGCTCTGATCACCCCTGACTCTTCAGAAATGGGACTAGAGTGCCCCCTGGTGTCTAGACCCAGACACACCATTGTGTGACATGGTGACCAGGGCCCATCAGACCCATCTCTGCATCGCCCCCCAACTGCTTTGTCCACTGCTCCTTGCATTAGGGCCTGACCAGGTGTTCCTATTTATCACTTCCCCTTAAGTCAGGACTCACTATATGCCCTGCTAAGAGTCTTCAGAATGAGTCTGTTCATGGCTTCCTTCTCTGTTCCTGGGTCAGGACTGGGTGGTGTCTCTAACAAACTCTTCTTAGAGATCAGGGTCCAGAGTAGTGACGGGTCCCCATACACACAGGGTCGCTTCTGTGCAGGATGCTGGGACTTTCCTCGTATGTGCTTTCTCCCTGATTTCCAGAGCTCTCTTTCCTCTGAGGTCCCCACAGCACTGAGGAGACAGGGAATGATTCTCTCCAGATTGTGTGTAGAATCCGTCCTGTGCATTCCTAGAGGGTTACACACGGAGCATCTTTGGCACCTGTCACTGTTTCAAACTGCTTGAAACAACACTTGTCCACACACTGGCCAGGGATTCCCTCCTTGGCTCTGACCTCCCAGCACAGACACGAGTCTGCAGGAGCCCTGCCACGTGAGTGTGTGTGGCCCTGACCTCAGAGCACAGAGGACAAACGTGCTGGAAGTTCTAGGAAGAAAGGAGTGATAGCTGTAGATGCTCTGACAGGGACCTAGTGACAGAGATTATGTGTCAGTCACCACGGAGCCAACGTCATATTTAAGAAGAATGTGTGTTATTTTATACATAATTCCACTCAGTAAGATTGAATTAATGGAACAGGAATGCCTTCTTTTCGCAGGAGAATAGGGTTTTATATACTTTTTCTAAAATCACTTATTTGTACCATGTGTCTGGTCGCCCACGTAGGAAAGGTCAACATGGTGCCCAGTTAAACCCCTTGAGGGGCCTGTTCGTATGAACTCAGAACCATCCTGCTGACAAAATTACCAAACACAGACAGAACTTCTAGGACAAAGGATTTGGGGTCAGACCACTCTCTGGGTTGGACACAGCTCTAGTCCCTGCAACTGTGTCCAGCACGTTCAGGATGGAAGCCTTATTCATTCAGTGCCCAATGACTACAGGAATGGATTTTACTACCCAAAGCCTACTGGACACAGAAGATTCTGTCAAATATCCCAAAGCTGAGGGGGGGAGAAGTGGAGATAAGGGGGAGTGTGTCCCTGAGGTCACAGGCCCTGTGGCCCTGGGTTGGGACAGAAGACTTTCCATCAGAGTGCAGCCTGGCTGGAAGTGTCACTGGGCAGTGACTAAAGAGTGACAGCCCAGCCCTGAGAACACAGGGAACATGTGTCACTTGTCCTCAAGGGTTTTGAGTTCTGAGGCTGGGGTCCCAGAATGAACATACTGATCAGCCTCAGCCACTGACTGGATCCCACATGGTCGGGGGCTGAGCTGCCCGTGGGGACAGGGACTCCCCCCTGGGATTCCTGAGCTTCAGCATCATCCCAGAACAGCAGGTGTTCAGAGCCCATCCTGGCTGCCCTGGGGACAGGACCCCAGTCACACTAGATGTCTCCAGTTTTCCTATTGAGGAGCATTCTGCCTTCTGGAAACTGTGACACTGAGGATGGCTGGGTGAGCACAGGTGACCCTGACTTCTGTAAGGACAGAGAAGCTTGGACTCTCCAGGGTCCCAGACACACTATTGACTCAGAAGGAGGACAGGGGTGTGTGTGTGTGTGAGTGTGTGCGTGTGTGTGTGTGTGTCTGTCTGTGTGTCCAAAACTGAGGCTACCTGATTTTTTTTCATTATGTTATGTTAATCACCATACATTACATCATTAGGTTTTTTTTTTTTTTTAAGATTTTATTTATTTATTTGAGAGAGAGAGAATGAGAGACAGAGAGCACGAGAGGGAGGAGGGTCAGAGGGAGAAGCAGACTCCCCGCCGAGCAGGGAGCCCGATGCGGGACTCGATCCCGGGACTCCAGGATCATGACCTGAGCCGAAGGCAGTCGCTCAACCAACTGAGCCACCCAGGCGCCCCACATCATTAGGTTTTGATGTAGTGTTCCATGATTCATTATTTGCCTGTAACACCCAGTGCTCTATGCAGAACGTGCCCTCTTTAATACCAATCACCAGGCTAACCCATCCTCCCACCCCCCTCTCCTCTAGAACCCTCAATTTGTTTTTCAGAGTCCATCACCTCTCATGGTTTATCTCCTCCTCCAATTTCCCCCCCTTCATTCTTCCCCTCCTGCTATCTTCTTCTTCTTCTTCTTTATTTTTTAACATATATTGTATTATTTGTTTCAGAGGTACAGGTCTGTGATTCAACAGTCTTACACAATTCACAGCGCTCACCATAGCACATACCCTCCCCAATGTCTATCACCCAGTCACCCCATCCCTCCCACCCCACCCCCCACTCCAGCAACCCTCAGTTTGTTTCCTGAGATTAAGAATTCCTCATATCAGTGAGGTCATATGATACATGTAAAGACATGATTGACTTATTTCGCTCAGCATAACACCTCCAGTTCCATCCACGTCATTGCAAATGGCAAGATTTCATTCCTCTTGATGGCTGCATAATATTCCATTATATATATATACCACATCTTCTTTATCCATTCATCAGTCGATGGACATCTTGGCTCTTTCCACACTTTGGCTATTGTGGACATTGCTGCTATAAACAACGCTGACCCCTGTCCCTCTTATGACTTTGAAACACCCTGAGGGATGTTTCTCCATGGGGATTCTCTTTATATACTTCCAGGGTCCTGACCCTGCATTTAGAGGTAAGGATCTCAAAGATTTTTACTGGAAAAGGACTTATTTAGGCCAGGAGGGCTCATGTGAGAGCAAATCTGTTCACCATTCACTGAATCAGGAGTGCAGGTCCTGTTGAGTGACAAGAAATCTGTCAATTTTTTATCTCTGCAGACACAAGACCTACAACTGTGCGGTTTTCAGGAGTCTGGAAGCACAGGGTGGGGGGGGAGCATGCAGCCCCCTCCTTTTTGCCCTGACATCCCAGCCAGAACCACAGTCCCCCGTGTCCCCAGGGGTCTACCAGGGAGTGAGAACAAGATATTGCTGATGGTTTTGTGCATGTCTGAATAAACACTTCAGCCCTGGGCTTTAAGTAGCATAGAAAAATGGTTCTATAGTGAATCCTCTGTCCAAGGGATTGGACCATAAGAAAAATAATGACATATCTTAAAATATGCAGGCCATCCTTTGTCTCTGGATTCCTCTAAGGCTCCCCATGGCATCAGTTAATTCTGAAGGGGGGAAAAAATCAAAAGGCCCATGTGCAAATACCTAAAGGTATATAAATACATCCTTTTCAGGAAATGTAATAACTTTATTTTGATATTAAAGAGAATGACTGGGGGATGCGTGGGGGACACAGTTGATTGGGGGTCTGACTATTGGTTTGGCTCTGCTCCTAATGTCAGGGTCCTGAGGGGCACCCGGGTGTCTCAGGCAGTTAAACCTCTGCCTTCGGCTCAGGTCATGATCTCAGGGTCCTGAGCTCTAGCCCCGCATAGAGTTCCACACTGAGCGCAGAGTCTGCTTAAGACTCTCTCTCTCCCTCTACTTCTCCCTGCTGTGCCCTCTCTCTCTCTCTCTCAAATAAATAAAGAAACCTCTAAAATAAATAAAGAGACTGACTGGGAGAGTTGAGAACAGAAAAATGGAGTCTGGGTCTGAAAGCAAGAAGGAGAATGTGAAGGGTTGCGTGCACCTATATTTTCTGGTCATTCTCCTGCCTAGAAATGGGCCCTGGAGACGGGAAACTACAGCAAGGTCATTTCCAGTTTTCTCTGAAATCCTGATGTGGAGACAGAGCTCAGACTAAAGAGTCAGAGGGAGAGACTGAAACCTGAGGGACGCGGGAGCCTAGAGGAGAAGAGGAGGAGGGTGTGGGTGCTGTTCTCAGGGAGAGTCTGTAGGATCTGGTCCAAGTTCACGTGTAGCTGGTTCACAGAGAGGAGACTGTGTCTGTGACCAGGGTTATTGTCAACGTATCAGCTGTGGAAACATCAGTCGTGACACAAGGTCACACTTTATGGAATAAGATGATAGAACGGATTGTGGAGGAATGTTCGCTGGGCAGTATGTTCAGCCGTAGACACAGAATTCATTCCTGTCCATCTTCTCCAGATTGAGTGGGGATGTGCGGTGGGCTCGGATATCTCACGTGTCTGTGTCTTCCTCGGATGCCCCCATTTTATGTCACTTTGCGTACATTACATGACTCTTCCCCTTTCCCTGTTGAAGGATAGATCGTCGTGCAGAAGAGACCACCCCGCTATGTCTCTCCAGGTAAGTTTCTTACTGAAAAGCGGCTCAGAAACAAGATCCGTGGGTCCAGAGGTTTTAGACCCACTTCCTCCTTATCTGAGACGCTGTGAGGAGCGGTAGCTGCTCCCACCGCCGGGAGCTGGAGCCCAGTGATAGTCCGCCTCGGCCTCAGCCTGCAGCCCCGAGATGCGCAGAAGCCCCGCATTGGCCGAGGCGTCTTTGGAGCCCGAGAGGCGGCTGGGGATCCCGGAGCCCTGGTGCTTACTGGTGTCTGAGGAGTAGTACAGCAGACCCCGGGGAGGGCTCCCTGGCTGCTGCTGGATCCAGTAGATGTTCGAGCCGCCAACACTGATGTCCCTGCTCAGGTGCAGGTGAGTCTGTCTGTCGTTCCCAGAAATGCCGAGAGGAAGGGCGGCCGGGTCAGCACGGGCTGGGACAGGGAGCCTGCAAACACACACACTCATAGGATATTGGATAGGTTCAATGTAAATTTCCTCTAGACTCGGAAGCAGAGGGGTGATGCAGGCTGTTCCCCGAGGCCTGTCCCTACCTGTGCAGTAAAAGAGCATCCCCAGGAAGACAGGAGTCCAGGCCATGGTGACACAGACCCAGGTTCCCCAGTGGGCTGGGCTGCCCTAGGCCTCCTTTTCTCCTCCAGCCTCTGCCACATGAGGGGCTCTATATGCAAATACGGTCCATCCAGTGAGTCCCTGCCCCTCAATTTCCCTGAGCCCTGGTGCTGGAACTCAATTCACATCACATGCTGAGGAGGGCGGAGGTTGCCTTCAGCCCTGGGTCCCGCCCTGGGAGGAAGCACCTGCTGAGACCACACACAGGCCCCTGGGGACAGTCTCCCAGGCCAGAGGGGACACAGTTGCTGAGTCCCATCAGGGAGCACAGGGCCCAGCCCTCAGGCCCAGACTTCTTTGAATGCTTCTCACTAAAGAGTTGCTTTTTCGGTACAAGGCAGTCCCACAGCGCCACCTGCTGGTCCAGGGCACACATGTCACCACGCTCCAAGCCCTGAGAGTCCAGCTGGGGTCTGCATATCACTGGGTCTGATTTCCAGATACGATGGTCCTTCAGGCCTGCTGATGATATTGTTGAGTCTCACTCTCAGAAAGAGTCCTGGTCTATGGGAATGTAAACCCATACATATATTATGTGATATTTAATTAAAGGAACATCTCTTTTGCATGGAGGTCAGAGACCAGTAGGGGGAGCTCTCGTGCCCACCGCTCTTCCGATGCAGACCCAGCAGGAGGACAGACTCTGCAAGTGTGCAGGCCTGTAGCTAGTCCCTTCCTACCTCAGGAAGAGGAAGACTTCTTCCTGCCCTGGCAACAGCCCAGCCAATGAGAAATTGTCACAGCGCCACCAATGACAAGCCCTGTAATTAGAATTCCCTTTTACTCCCATGGACTTTTTGTCCCTCCCACACTCACCCTTTGCTCCATAAAAGAGCTTCCTTATCCTTTGTTCTCCGCACTTCCTGTGGTTTTGCCATACCTTACCTGTCCTGGATTTCAAGTTTTTGCTTTTCTTCAATACACCCATTATCACTGTGGAAAATAAATGGCACTTTTGTATTTAACATACAGAAAACAACTGAAGTGGCCAGTGACCCCCGCAGGAGATTCTAGAAAAAGCTGAAGGACCCTTATGTGCAACACCTGATGTCCCACACCAGGGGACAGTGGATCTGGTTTTGTTTGTTTGCTTGTTTGAATGTCCTGCAAGGGTTCTTCAGGGCATCAGTATAGAATGGACTTATTCTAGGATATAAAAATGTTCAGTGATATGTTCAAAAGATTACAGTTTGGTAAAATTCACTAGATATGTAATTGTCATAACATCTGTAGATTCAGTTCATTTGGTAATAAAGGAAAATTAATAAATTTTATAGACTTAACACTAGTGAATAACATGAGATTTTTCTCTAAAAATTTAGGTATATCTAAGTAAAGTGGGTGTTTTGTGCATATCTGTGTCATATATTTCTTGTTGGGATTTTCCCCCAGACTTTACGAATTGCAAATAAGCAAATACTATAATAACATCATAAATATGATCAACTTAAATATGATAAAATAATAAAATAACATAAGATCATTTTCCCACTGTAAATTCCTGTTGATTATGTCCTGCTTCCTAGCAAGATCAGTATTTTAAAGTCCTACTGCAGATATTTTGACTGCCTCTTTAGACCAGAGTAGAAATTCACATTTGGTCAAACTCCCCTTCATATACACTTGTATCAACTCAGCAAATGTCCCCAGACTTGTGGCTGGATCTTTTGTAAATGATCCAGGATCTTCAGTAAAGAATGCAAGGTCTTTAGGAAAGAATGCAGTAAATAAACCCCTGTTGCCCTCAGGTCCTCTCTCCTCATAGCATTCCCACAGAACTTTCACACAGTCAACCAATGGCTTAAATCCTTCAGTTGTTCCTAACTTCTTTTGCATAAACTATATCACATTAGCCCCACTGAGATGCCCTTTCGTGTGGTGGTCACGCCTAGCTGCACACCCACCTGCGGCCCCTGTCCTGGTCCTCAGTGCCCTGGCCTCATCACTCTTCTGTCCTTGGACCCCCCTGAGCTCCTGCCCCTCCCATGGCCCCCACACCAGCTTCTCTGTCTGTTGGCAGTAGCTGGGCTTCATCCCCTGGTCCGAGTGAGGACACACATGTTGGCACATTGGACTATCACGTAATAGCAGGACTCACACACATCATGCCTGGTAGGAACAGACACATATGTACTGTGGACGTATCTGATGTTGCACAAAATCATACAGAATGGACACTGCACCCATCTCCCACCACAGCCATCATCAATAAGGGTGAGATATTTGATTAGAACAATTCCCAAGCAGCACATAGGTAATCAGTCATATATTGCCTCCCTTCATCTGCTTCTCCCTGGCAGAACCATCTCTCCTGTGAACAGGGAGCCCACACACCCGTCATTCCTGCATCATGAGGTTTTCTGCCAGGACCTTTGTGGGATTTGGGGCTGAGGAGTTCATACTGGACTTCCACGGACCACAGAGTTGATTTTGAGCTCTGTATTTAACACATTTGGACAACTGATCATCTCACAGTCCCTTAGTCAAGTGAGCTGTTAGCAGGAATTCATCCAACTAAATCCTATTCTTCAGTTTCTTTGAAATTTCATGTGTCTCCTCTCCTTAGCATTTACTCCACCATCTACCTGCTCCCTGTGATTTCTTTACCCAAGACTAGAGGCCATCTAGTCCTTCTTCTCTGTATATACATACAATTATTCACCCTTATAAAAGGAGGAAGTTATATCTAGAGGACACTATGCGAAGTGGGATAAACCAGGCCCTGAGGGCAAATCCTACCTGATTACCCTCACAGTGAAACTCCCAGAAGCAGAGAAGAGAAGGGTGGTTGCCAGGACTAGGGTAGGGGAAATGGGAAATATTTGTTCAGTGAGTATAAAATTTTAGTTTTGCAGCATAACTAAGCCTCAGAGAATTGTGATACAACATAGCCTCTCTAGCTTATAATATAATATTGTGTGCTTTAAGATATGTTAAGGAAATAGATCCCATGTCATGTGGTGAGGGAGAGAGGAGCCCTAGTCCTGATGCAGGGAGTCTATTTTGGGTGCTGAGGTGAATACAATCATTGCTTTCAGAACAAATTAGATAATTGATTTGACTCTTTTCAAAAAGTGTCAAGCATATACAGAATTGTTTGGAGATAGAAAAGTTGGGGTCACTACTTGGCAAAAGAAGGTGAGGGCCATCCATGAGTCCTTGTTGTCATTCAACAAATGGGGTGGAGGGGGCATCAAGAGGGAAGCAGAGTCACTGGGGGAGAACGTGTGGAGTGAGAAGACTGGGGAAGCCACATCACTGAGGGGCACGTGGAAGAGACTCAAACCTAGCTGAGAGGGTGAGAGCGCCCCGCTTTTATCTGTCCATTAATTGTTCACCTATGATCACAAGTGATTTCTTTCTACATCTGCTTTGGTGTCAAGGTGACAAGGCAGGAGGCTGGGTGGGAGGACTAGTACCTCCTCTATTCAAGTGAGGACGGGCAGGAGAATATTGGTGAACATGAAAGAAAGTACATTTTTCTCTCTCCCTTTCCCTGCTGATTTCTTCATTTCTTTAAATCCCTGTTCCTCCTCACTTATTACAATCATGGATCCCATTATCATCATTGTAATCCATCCTTTATAACTGCACCATGGTTAGTCCACTCACCTCACTAACCCACCCACCCGTCCAATCCGCCATGTTGCTTTCTCTCCACTTGAACCTCCAGCTGAGTGTGGCTGCAGGTGCACGTGGCCATGCTGACTGCTCCCCTGTGGATGCGTGACACCCCCTCTAGGGTGTCCCTAGTTCAGACACTGTGTGAGCCTGCATTTCTCACATCCTTCTGTGTAAAGCATGGTTATGTCCTTTCTTTTCTGCAATATGTGGCCAAGCTTCTCTCAATTTCCTTAAAGTTACGAAGTATCTTCCATCCAGACTCCAAACAGGAAAATAGAAGCTGGAAGATGAGCTGCATGAAATCACCTACTACCTGTTGACATATTTGTAGTTAGTTTCCTTATTCAAGACACAAATCAGATGTTCACCATGTTTTCAAATGTGCTTTCATGGGGCACCTGGGTGGCTCAGATGCTTAAGCATCTGCCTTTGGCTCAGGTCATAATCCCGGGGTCCTGGGATGGAGCCCCACGACAAGGTCCCAGCTTGGCAGAGAGTCTGCTTCTCCTTCTCCTTCTGCCTCTCCACCAGCTGTGCTCTCTCTCTTTCTCACTCAAGTGATTAAATAAAATCTTTAAAAAAAAAACAAAACAAAAAAATAAAACAGATGTGCTTTCATATTCTTCAGGGAATATTATGATTTCCTATAACATACAGATTGCACACATCTCAGGATGCTTCCTCTCAGTATAACAGCACTCCCACTGGTCTTTAGGGTGAGCTTGTTTCAAGCTTATGCACTCCGGGTTTGCTGACCTAAGTCCCTTGGTCCGGAGCAGATCTATCCGGCTTTCCTTGACATTTGTAGACTGCGGGCTTGAAGGGGTTAACGCCTGACCACATTGAAAGCCGCTGTCAAGGGTGCCAGCAAGTCTGTTCGGGGTCATGTCCACACAGGACTGACAGCCTGAGCACCTGCTTCTCCTGCACAGAGCCCCCAGCCTCGCCTGCACCTCCCCCTGGAATACCCTCGGGCGGCACCTGGACGGGGAAGGTGGGCTTTGAGGTGTTTGTCCCCCATCTTCGCAGGGTGCTGGCTTCCTGAATAAAGCACCTTCTTTTGCCACCATTTGCCTCTTGAGTATTGATTTTCCAGTGGTGAACAACCCAGCATGAGTTCAGAACCGGTCGTCTGTCCAGTAACATGAGCATTTTTATTGGTTGGCAATATTACTAGTGTCATTTTCATTAAGTTTAACTTACGAAAATAATTATTATTATAATTACTACTGAAATAATGGAAACTTTATTTTAGATATTTCTAAAGGTTTTACTATTTATCTTATCATTGCAATATTTTTAAACTAAATGCCCTGACCTTTCTGTAAGCAGAAAAATTAGGGATCCCTGTAAAAAGAAAAAAAAAAGTGAGAGACAAGTTTCCTGACCCAAAAGCAGTCATCTTAAGCCCCCAGTTTTTTTCCATTATCTGTGCCCTGCAGGATCTACTTGCCCAACACACATGTTCCCAAACCTCCTAGGAAGTGTTTGAACAAAGAAATGCAACAAGCACAGTAGGTAAGGATTTTAAGAGAACAAAGGGAATGCAAAATCTGCAGTCTCTACCAGACCAGGACATAGTGTAACCACATCAGAGACAATAACTCGGTGGTAAACTCCCAGGGCTGTGTCAAAAGTGAAGACTAACCAAACGCAATTCTTGAGTTCTTTTTGCAGGATGAAACCATTCCCCGCAGGGTTACTGAGGTTAAAATTGTCACCAGCAAGACCCCCACGGACACCGCTTCTTCTTCACAGGAATGTTAACCTTACATTTCAGAGGCAAACAGCACGAATGGTCCCACAGCCGTGATGGATTTCAGCTCCTGCACCAACTCATCCTGCGCAGAAGGACCATGGCGTGTCCTCCAGTGACTCTGCCTCTTATAATGTTAACTCTCGGCCCTGGGAGGAGCACAAGCTTCAGGAACCCCCCACAGGACACAGCACAGCTGGTGTTCTCAGTCCCCCTGCACGACCTTGTGCCCACCTTTACCTGGGATGACAGAACTCCCCTTTGTGACCGGTCATCCTAACCCTGAATAATGGTACCCGCTCACCCCCCTCAGGGAGCCACAGCTTGGGAAATTCTTCCCCTGATCCCCTTGTTTGCTGCAGATCAAGTTTCCTCTGTGTGATGTCACCTGGGGTAGCCTCTCCCTGTACCTCCCCAAGCACACCCCTCAGGGTCGTTCCGGGACCCGTGTACCTAATGTATTTCATCCCGTCACCGGAAAACCTGCCTCCTTCTCCCTACTGTCTTCCTGTGATTTTAGCCCCATTTATTGAATGTATTTGTAAGAAATTGCAGAGAAATATTGATTGAAAAATGTCATAGCAATTATCTATGTCCAATCATTTTCCCATTTATATCTATGTTAGATGCAAGTAAAAAAGGAAATAAAGTAATTAATTTTATAAGTATCTGTATTTAACAGTGGTCTTCATTATGATTCTTTTTTTCCCTTAAACAAATTTTTCATGAAAAAATCTGAGTAACTGAGGTGATAGTCATCAAGAAAATTTGAAAAACCCATTATGTCTCTTAAAAACACCTGCACAATTAAGAAGACAGAGGAAAGTATGCAAGACTCACACCCTATTAACACATGAGACAGATTATGTACCAACTTCACACAACCCGTATGAAAGTAAATTAACAAATAAGTAGAACACTAATGACTGAATCCAGACTCCCTGGCTCCCAGGCTCAGACCACAAGCCATGAGCTTCAGAGGAAAGAAAAGTCAGTTCCAGAGAAGTCTGTGGGAGACAGTAGGGGAAGGAGCAGCGGCCTGAACCACCATCCGAGGAGAGAGTCCCTGAGTGTGAAGCCACAGGACAGCAGGGGGAGACCCGAGCCCTGACCACAGGACGGGCATCCAGGGCGAGCAGGAGGGACACAGGGGGACTCAGAGGCTGTGCTGTGGGCAGATGGGGCGAGAACGTGAGGAGGGGAGCCCTGGGAACACCTCAGCGATGGGGAAAGAGGGGGAAGGAGACATTTAGCGTCTGCCAGGCACAGGGGACTAGGGAAAAGGGAAAGGACGCACAGCCGACCTCCCACCACAAGTAAAGCAAAAATGCATGAGACAAAAACTTGAAAAATGGTCTAATTAACACATAATATAATTTTCATAACACAATAAACAACCACTGGCTAATGCATTGAACAAAATGGGAGCACGCACAAATGTACAGATTACAAAGTGACAAGAAGACCAATATGGCAAAATAAATTAGGCTCATTTCGACGTCCTATGCATTAAAATTAGAACCTTACGGATGGATTAGCAAGGCCTCCGCGCAAGGGTGTCGTGTACATACCTGAAGCGATCCGCATATTTCCCGATGGCGGAGCTGACGTCCCCACAGCAATGCACACGCTCCTCAGGCCGGTGAATGGAGCGCTGACAAGGGCACCTGTTCTGGGGTTCAGTCCCTGTGAAATGTGCACAGTAGGGAACTCAATGCAGACAGGAGGGAATTGGGGGCCACAGAGGGCTGAGTGCAGGGGGACCCCGGCCTGACTGCTGGTGGGAAGGGGGATTTCTCTGCGGGTGATGGAAATGTTGTCATTTCGATCATGGGGGTGGTGGCCAAACCCCCTAAGCATATTAAAAGTTACTGCATGTTTATTTATTTTACTTTACCCCAGACTCTGGGGCATGTGCAGGTGGGCTCTACCTGTCACCCAGGTGTTCTCCTGGGACACCTGTGCCGGCTCAGGCCACAGCATGGTCTGTGTGTCTGTCCTTCCTCCTCAAGGACAGGTCTCCCCACAGAGGACTCAATGACTGAGCCACCCAGGCGCCCAGATAAGTGATTTATTTCTGGACTCTCAAATATGTTTAATATACCCTTACGTCTATCTTTAGGCCAGTACCACACTCTTGATTATTGTAGTTTTGTAAGTAAGTTTTAGAGAGTTTTGAAATCTGGAATTGTGAGTTCTTACAGATTTGTTCATCTTCAGGATTCTTCGGATGTTCTGAGTCCCTGTAATTGCACAGAAAATTTAAGATCCTCTTTTTGGAGTGTGCAAACAGGCATTCAGGGTTTCGAAAGGGATTGCATTTAATCTGTCCATTGCTAGGGAGAGTATTGCCTTTTTTTTTTTTTTTTTTCAAGTAGGCTCCACACCCAACATGGAGCACAAACCCACAGCCCTGAAATCCAGAGTTGTGTGCTTCACCTACCGAGCCATCAAGGTGCTCCACGTATTGGCTTCTTAACATTTACTTAGTTCTTCATTTTTTGCCAAACTAAATACAATAAAATAATAAAACATTAAGTACTCACCATAGGTTTATCTTCTTTTGTCTTATTACAGGAAAACTATAAAGATAACCATGGGTCGGTCCATTACTAAACCTGGTGTGTACATTATTGAAATATGGTACTATGTTCCTAGAAACTGTGAAATGTATTCCTAAATTTGCTAATCTAAAGAATACTGGCATAACAAACAGGTCACAATCATTTACTATACAGCTTTCCCTAGAAACTAAGGTTTCTAAGAGTTAAGAATTCTAATAAATATAATTTAGACTATTAGAAATGATAAAGAAAAAAGCTCTGTGTGCCAGAAAAGTAAGATATGTGTTTTTGGTGAAAAAAGGTATGTGGAATGGGAACTCATTTTTTGTTGAGGGAAAAGAAAAATGATTTTGTCCTAAGATAAGGCTGGTTATTTGAAGAAAGAAAACGTAAGTTTAAATTTCAATGTATAAAAGAAAGTTGTAGTTGGTTTTTGGAAAGGAACCTGGAAAGGAATTTTATGTGTTGTCAATACTGGTTAAAATTAAGATAAATTTAAATACCAAACTATGTGGATGCAAAATTGAAATTCTGTTTTAACTTGGTTAAAAAGTAAACATTTTTCTTGAATTATTGGTCCGCTCTTACAAAAAAAATGGTAAACAAGTTTTTATTCATTTTTAAAATTATGTGCCTAGAAAACATGCGTTCTGTATTTTGCCAAAATATTTCCTATGTTTATCTGGACTTTGATGCATTAAAAATATTTTTTTAATATTTTAAAAAATCCTACATTTTGTTTACAACTCTGTAACTTTCTGTATTTGCCTTTGATTTATGTTTGCGTGGTGTGTCACGGGAATAACCACATTTCATTGTCAACTGCATCGTAATGAACTCTAACTCATCCGTAGCCATGGCCACTGTCATGTCTTGTCACGTACAGTTCCCACCTTACTCCGATGTTACTGCAAATGTGTTACATCTTCAAGGATATTCATGGGCAGGACTTCCAAAAATGTAGGTATCCGATACCTTTGAGATAGCAAAACTAAAGAAAAAATTACCAGAACTAAGAGAAAAACTGGATTCAAACAGATCAGAAATTAATACCATGAAACTGAATGGACAGAGGAAGATAATTGTACTTTTTATGAACTCTTGTTTGAAACATTGTTGACTTTTAAAAATGTTTTCTTCCTTCAGATTTAAGGAAGCTTCTCTTAAGCGAACTGATCTATAATGAATTGATGAAATATACCTTTGTGAACAAATGAAACTATTTATCTTTTCTCCATACCTGAGAAAAGCAGGGATTCTACCTCTTCCTCTCCGTGGGGATTTACTTTAAGCGACATTTCTCCTGCCTTTGTTTCCCTCATCAGCAGACTCTGTTACCCGGGCAGCCTGCCCCTGGCACCCAGGAGTTTCTCCTCAATAGGAGAAAACCAAACAGTGTCTTCCTGCTTAGGAGAGGCTGAAGGGGCTGAATTTAAGAGAATTTGGAATATTTTGTAGCCAATGTTCCTTGAGATTAGTTCAGACTACAGTGTAGACCAAACAAAGGAAGGAGCTGACTTGGCCAAGGAGGGGAAGCTGCACAGGGAGACCCGTTGCTGAGGGACAGCAGGTTTTTGTCTCACTTCCCCACAGGCCGGGAGCACTGTGTGAGCACTGAGACTATCATCCCATGATGCACAGTAATACTCAGCCTCGTCCTCAGCCTGGAGCCCAGTGATGTTCAGGGTGCCTGAGCTGCCAGAACTGGAGCCAGAGAATCGATCTGGGACCCCTGAGGGTCGGTTGTTATTACTATAGATGACGATTCTGGGGGCCTTTCCTGGGAGCTGTTGGAGCCAGCTCACACCATAGCTCCCGATGTTGGAGCTGCTTCCAGTGCAGGAGATGGTGACCCTCTGGCCCAGAGCCCCAGACACGGAGGGCGGCTGAGTCAGCACAGACTGGGCCCAGGACCCTGCAAGGGGGAGAGACACAGAGAGGGTGATGCTGGGGTCTAGAGACAAACAGAGGGAGGAGGGCCCCACATGTCCTCCCAGGGCCCCTTCCCCTGTCCCTGCATCCAGTCACCTGTGCAGTGAGCGAGGAGGCTGAGGAGGAGAGGGGACCAGGCCATGGTGGAGGTCATCACCGATCCTGCCTTCTGTGGCCCCACAGATGTGCAGAGCCTCCCCTCATCTCTCCCTCCCCTCTTCATCCTCTGAGAGAGGGAGGGCCCGGCCATGCAAATGAGACCCCCAGCTCTCTGACCCCTCCCTGGTCCTGGGTCAGGTCCCTCTGCCTGTGGATGTCAAGGACATGGGCAGGGGAAGGGCTGTGTGGGGCCAGGGGTGGGGAGGTCCCAGCTGTGAGCCCTGAGCAGAGGGCACAGGCAGGGCCAGGTGGCAGGGCCCAGCTCTGATCACCCCTGACTCCTCAGAAATGGGACCAGAGTGCCCCCTGGTGTCTAGACCCAGACACACCATTGCGTGACATTGTGACCAGGGCCCATCAGACCCATCTCTGCATCGCCCCCCAACTGCTTTGTCCACTGCTCCTTGCATTAGGGCCTGACCAGGTGTTCCTATTTATCACTTCCCTTAAGTCAGGACTCACTATATGCCCTGCTAAGAGTCTTCAGAATGAGTCTGATCATGGCTCCCTTCTCTGCTCCTGCGTCAGGACTGGGTGGTGTCTACACAAACTCCTCTTAGAGATCAGGGTCCAGAGTAGTGACGGGTCCCCATGGACACAGGGTCGCTTCTGTGCAGGATGCTGGGACTTTCCTCATATGTGCTTTCTCCCTGATTTGCAGAGCTCTCCTTCCTCTGAGGTCCCCACAGCACTGAGGAGACAGGGAATGATTCTCTCCAGATTGTGGGTAGAAACCATCTCCTGCATTCCTAGAGGGTTACACACTGAACATCTTTGTCACCTGTCACTGTTTCAAACTGCTTGAAACAACAGTTGTCCACACACTGGCCAGGGATTCCCTCCCCGACTCTGTCCTCCCAGCACAGACACGAGTCTGCAGGAGCCCTGCCACGTGAGTGTGTGTGGCCCTGATCTCAGAGCACAAAGGGCAAATGTGCTGGAAGTTCTAGGAAGAAAGGAGTGACAGCTGTAGATGCTCTGACAGGGACCTAGTGACAGAGTTTATGTGTCAGTCACCACGGAGCCAACGTCATATTTAAGAAGAATATGTGTTATTTTATACATAATTCCACTCAGTAACATTGAATTAATGGAACAGGAATGCCTTCTTTTCTCAGGAGAATAGGTTTTTATATACGTTTTCTAAAATCACTTATTTGTACCATGTGTCTTGTCTCCCACGTAGGAAAGGTCAACATGGTGCCCAGTTAAACCCCTTGAGGGGCCTGTTCGTATGAACTCAGAACCATCCTGCTGACAAAACTGCCAAACACAGACAGAGCTTCTAGGACAAAGGATTTGGGGTCAGACCACTCTCTGGGTTGGACACAGCTCTAGTCCCTGCAACTGTGTCCACAACGTTCAGGATGGAAGCCTTATTCATTCAGTGCCCAATGACTGCAGGAATAGATTTTACTACCCATAGCCTACTGGACACAGAAATTTCTGTCAAATATCCCAAAGGTGAGGGGGGGAGAAGTGGAGATAAGGGGGAGTGTGTCCCTGAGGTCACATGCCCTGTTGCCCTGAGTTGGGACAGAAGACTTTCCATCAGAGTGCAGCCTGGCTGGAAGTATCACTGGGGAGTGACTAAAGAGTGACAGCCCAGCCCTGAGAACACAGGGAACATGTGTCACTTGTCCACAAGGGTTTTGAGTTCTGAGGCTGGGGTCCCAGAATCAACATACTGATCAGCCTCAGCCACTGACTGGATCCCACAAATGGACAGGGGTTGAGCTGCCCATGGGGACAAGGACTCCCCCCTGAGATTCCTGAGATTCAGCCTCATCCCAGGACAGCAGGTGTTCAGAGCCCATCCTGGCTGCCCTGGGGAAAGGATCCCAGTCACACTAGATGTCTCCAGTTTTCCTATTGAGGAGGATTTTGCCTTCTGGAAATTGTGACACTGAGGATGGCTGGGTGATCTCAAGATGACCCTGACTTCTGGAAGGACAGAGAAGCCTGGAATCTGCAGAGTCCCAGACACACTATTCACTCAGAGGGAGGAGAGGGGTGTGTATGTGTTTGTGTGTGTGTGTGTTTGTCTGTGTGTATGTGTCCAAAACTGAGGTGACCTGAGCCCTGTCCCTCTTATGACTTTGAAATACCCTGAGAGATGTTTCTCCATGGGGATTCTCTATATATACTTCCAACATTCTGTCCGTGCATTTAGAGGTAATGATCTCAAAGATTTTTACTGGAAAAGGACTTATTTAGGCCAGGAGGGCTCATGTGAGAGCGAACCTGTTCATCATTCACTGAATGAGGAGTCCAGGTCCTGTTGAGTGACAAGAAATCTGTCAATTTTTTACCTCTGCAGACAGAAGACCTACAACTGTGCGGTTTTCAGGTGTCTGGAAGCACAGGGTGGGGGGGAGCATGCAGAGTGGCACACTGAGCGCAGAGTCTGCTTAAGACTCTCCCTCTCCCTCTGCTACTCCCTGCTGTGCCCTCTCTCTCTCTCTCTCAAAAAAAAAAATAAAGAAACCTCTAAAATAAATAAAGAGACTTACTGGGAGTGTTGAGAACAGAAAAATGGGGCCTGGGGTGAGGGCAGGAAGGAGAATGTGGGGAGTTGCATGCAGCTGTATTTTCTGGTCTCTCTCCTGCCTGGAAATGGACACTGGAGACTGGAAACTACAGCAAGGTCATTTCCAGTTTTCTCTGAAACCCTGATGTGGAGACAGAGCTCAGACTGAAGAGCCAGAGGGAGAGACTGACGCCTGAGGGACGCGGGAGCGAGAGGAGAAGAGGAGGAGGATATGGGGAGTGTTGTCAGGGAGAGTCTGTAGGATCCGGTCCAAGTTCACGTGGAGCTGGTTCAGAGAGAGGAGACTGTGTCTGTGACCAGGGTTATTGTCAGTGTATCAGCTGTGGATACATCAGTCATGACACAAGGTCACACTTTATGGAATAAGATGATAGAACGGATTGTGGAGGAATGTTCGCTGGGCAGTATGTTGAGCCGTAGACACAGAATTCATTCCTGTCCATCTTCTCCAGATTGAGTGGGGATGTGCGGTTGGGCTCGGATATCTCATGTGTCTGTGTCTTCCTCGGATGCCCCCATTTTATGTCACTTTCTGTGCATTACATGACTCTTCCCCTTTCCCTGTTGAAGGATAGATCGTCGTGCAGAAGAGACCACCCCGCTATGTCTCTCCAGGTAAGTTTCTTCCTGAAAAGCGGCTCAGAAACAAGATCTGTGGGTCCAGGGGTTTTAGACCCACTTCCTCCTTATCTGAGACGCTGTGAGGAGCGGTAGTTGCTCCCACCGCCGTGAGCTGTAGCCCAGTGATAGTCCGCCTCGGCCTCAGCCTGCAGCCCCGAGATGCGCAGAAGCCCTGCATTGGCCGAGGCGTCTTTGGAGCCCGAGAAGCGTCTGGGGACCCCGGAGCCCTGGTGCTTATCGGAGTCTGAGGAGTAGTACAGCAGACCCCGGGGAGGGCTCCCTGGCTGCTGCTGGATCCCTTAGATGTTCGAGCCGCCAACACTGATGTCCCTGCTCAGGTGCAGGTGAGTCTGTCTGTCGTTCCCGGAGATGCCGAGAGGGAGGGCGGCCGGGTCAGCACGGGCTGGGACAGGGAGCCTGCAAACACACACACTCATAGGATATTGGATAGGTTCGATGTAAATTTTCTCTAGACTCGGAAGCAGAGGGGTGAAGCAGGCTGTTTCCCGAGGCCTGTCCCTACCTGTGCAGTAAAAGAGCATCCCCAGGAAGACAGAAGTCCAGGTCATGGTGACACAGACCCAGGTTCCCCAGTGGGCTGGGCTGCCCTAGGCATCCTTTTCTCCTCCAGCCTCTGCCACGTGAGGGGCTCTATATGCAAATACGGTCCATCCAGTGAGTCCCTGCCCCTCAGTTTCCCTGAGCCCTGGTGCTGAGCTCAGTTCACATCACACACTGAGGAGGATGGGGGTTGGCTTCAGCCCTGGGGCCAGCCCTGGGAGGAAACACCTGCTGAGACCACACACAGGTCCCTTCGGGACACTCTGCCAGACCAGAGGGGACACAGCTGCTAAGTCCCATCAGTGAGCACAGGACACAGCCCTCAGGACCAGACTTCTTTGTTTTTTGTTTTTTTGGTGTTTTTATATGTTTTGTTAGTCACCATACACTTCTTAGAATGGTTCTCACTAGTGAGCTGCTTTTTTAGCACAAGGTAGTCCCACAGGTCACCTTTTGGTCCTGGGCACATGTCACCACAGTCCAAAGCCCTGAGAGTCCAGCTGGGGTCTGCATATCACTGGGTCTGATTTCTAGATACGATGGTCCTACAGGCCTGCCGATGATATTGTTGAGTCTCACTCTCAGAAAGAGTCCTGGGCTATGGGAATGTAAACACATGCATATATTATGTGAAATTTATTTAAAGGAACATCTCTTTTGCATGGAGGTCAGAGGCCACTAGGGGGAGCTCTCGTGCCCACCACTCCTCAATTGCAGACCCAGCAGGAGGACAGACTTTGCAAGTCCACAGGCCTGTAGCTAGTGCCTTCCTACCTCAGGAAGAGGAAGACTTCTTCCTGCCCTGGCAACAGCCCAGCCAATGAGAAATTGTCACAACGTAACCAATGACAAGCCCTGTAATTAGAATCTGCTTTTCCTCCCCTGGACTTTTTGTCCCTCCCACACTCTCCCTTTGCTCCATAAAAGAGCTTCCTTATCCTTTGTTCCCTGCTCTTGCCTGTGGTTTTGCCATACCTTACCTGTCCTGGATTTCAAGTTTTTGCTTTTCTTCTATAAACCCATTATCACTGGGGAAAATAAATGGCACATTTGTATTAAACGTTCAGAAAAACAACTGAAGTGGTCAGTGACCCCCACAGGAGATTCTAGAAAAAACTGAAGGACCCGTATGTGCCACACCTGATGTCACACACCAGGGGACAGTGGATCTGGTTTTGTTTGTTTCCTCGTTTGAATGTCCTGCAAGGGTTCCTCACTTACTTACAATCACGGATCATCATTATCATCATCATCATCCATTCTTTATAACTGCATGGTTAGTCCCACTCACCTCACTAACCCACCCACCCATCATATCCCCCATGTTGCTTCCTCTCCACTTGAACCCCCGGCTGCCTGTGGCTGCAGGTGCACGTGACCATGCTGACTGCTCCCCTGTGAATGTGTGAGACCCCCTCTGGGGTGTCCCTAGTTCAGACACTCTGTGATCCTTCACTTCTCACATCCCTCTCTGTAATGCATGGGTATGTCTTTCTGTTTCTGCAATATATGGTCAAGCTTCCCTCAATTTCCTCGAAGTTAGGAAATATCTTCCATCCAGACCCCAAACAGGAAAATAAAAGCTAAAACATGAGCTACATGAAATCATCTACGATCTGTTGACATATTTATACTGTGTTTTCTTATTCAAGACAAAACTCAGATGTTCACCATGTTTCAGATGTGCTTTCATATTCTTCAGGGAACTTTAGGATTTCCTTTAACATACAGATTACACACATCTCAGGATGTTTCCTCTCAGTGTAACAGCAGTCGACTGGTCTTTAGAGTGAGCTTGTTTCAAGCTTATGCACTCTGGGTTTGCTGACCTAAGTCCCTTGGTCCATAGCAGATCTACCCGACTTTCCTTGACATTTGTAGACTGCTGGCTTGAAGGGGTAACGCCTGACCACATTGCCCGATGTCAAGGATGCCAGCAAGTCTGTTCGGGGTCATGTCCACACAGGACTGACAGCCTGAGCACCTGCTTCTCCTGCACAGAGCCCCCAGCCTCGCCTGCACCTCCCCCTGGAACACCCTCGGGCGGCACCTGGACGGGGAAGGTGGGCTTTGAGGTGTTTGTCCACCATCGTCGCGGGTCCTAGGTGAGAGGTGTCTTTGGGCTGTGCTTTTCATCTCTGAAGGACCCTGCTGATGCACACTGTCCACCAGGGGCTACAATACCAAAGAGTCCCATCAATGGGTCCACATGTGAGCAGAAAAACCTAGGGGTCCCCAGGAGAAAAAAACAAAAACAAAAACAGATGGGCTACAGCTTTCCTGACACAAGAGAAGTCATTTTGGGCCCCCAGCTATTTCCTGTGATCTCTGCCCTTGTGTCTCTACTTTCCCAGCACACATGTTGCAGAACTTCCTAAGAGGTGTCAGAATTAAGAAGAAATGAAAACTAACAAACAAAGCAGAACAGAAAAACTCCAGTAGTTAAAGATTTAAGGGAACAAAGGGAATGCAAAAATGGACAGGCTCTACCAGGCCAGGAAACGGTCTATCTAACCACATCAGAGACAATGAATCAATCAGTGGTGAACCCCCCAGTGCTGTTTTCAAGGAAACCAGGCCCTGCATTCCTTGCCCCAGATAAGGAGCTCAAACCCTTTCCAGTTTATCCTGGCTCTGGGAGCAGGTCCCTAGGCCCATCCCCTTGTGGGGCAGCCACCTCGGCTTCACTATACTGTTCAAGTCTCTGCACTAGGAGGAGCAGGGAGAAAGGGAAACAAGGAAGAGTAGGAGAAGTGAAGAGCATCTAAAGCAGACAGAAAGGACCCCCTCTGTCGAATTCATTGCCAGTTCCCAGCACAGAGCCCCTGCCCCTCCAGAGGGGAGCTGTCTGAGGAAACTGCAGAATGTGCCAGAATGACTGACTGAGGGCATGAGGAAGCTGGACAAGCACAGAGAACCTGCAAGATTGATCCAGTTACTGGGACACCTGGGTGGTTCAGTTGGTTAAGCGTCTGCTTTCTCTTCAGGTCCTGATCCCAGGGTCCTGGGATCGAGCCCCTCTGCCCCTGCCACCGCTCATGCTTGCCCTCTCTCTCACACTCTTTCTCTCTCTCTTTCAAATAAATAAATAAAATCTCTTTTAGAAAAAGAAAAAATAGAGAATATTATAAGGAACTATTCCACAAAAAGGCATGAGATGAGATTAGCTTCACAAGAAAAAATAACAAACTTTCAGAGAGGAGAAAATTTTATTTGTTTGCTTCATATATATGTTAATGAAAAGCATTGAAAAACAATGGAAAATTTAAATTCATTTTTTTTTTGACACTTTTAAGTAGGATCCATGCCCAATGTGGGGCTTGAACTCACGACTCTGAGACCTAGAGCTGCATGCTCAACTGACTAAGCCAGCCAGGTGCCCCAGAAAAGTTAAATTCTTATAGAAAGAAAATGTAATACTGATACAGACATCTGAACAATATTATACAGGAAAACGAAATTTGCAGATCAGTTAAGACATATTTTACGAATGATCTAAGTACTATATCAATAATGTGACTCCAATCTCACATCCATATGTTCATACACCATGACCATCTGTGATTTACTGCAGGCATACAAGTTGAATTCCACAGTAAAAAATTATCTTATATAAGATATCCTATTAATAAAGCAATAGATGAAAATCACATTATCTCACTAGACCTTGACAGACTCTTTGAGCAAATGGAAAGCAAAGTCCTAACAAAAACTACATAAAATAGAAACAGACAGACACATTTGACCCATGGTAACACACTCTCTCCCACACACCTAGAACTCAGTCCCCCAGACAGGAAGTTAGCTACTGTGGTGAGGGGGGAGGACCTTTCTACAAGATCAGGAACAGGCAGAAGTGGCCTTAACTCCATGATTATTCAACGTGTTTCTGCAAGTAATAGACAATGAAAGTGAACAAGAAAAATCACTGGTTCGCTCTCAGCATTGATGGGAATAAAAAGGGAGTCATCCTAAAAGACCCAAATATATGATTCCTCAATACTCCCCTGTTGGTGCAGCAGGGACAGAAGAAATCAGCCCACTGAGCAGAAAGAACAGACATTCCTATGGAAGACTAAGGATTACATGGGTCTGGAAACTTGTAGAAATAGGTAAATGATCAAGAATGCAGACCCCAGATTCCTCACAGTTCAGGGGGGAGATGAGCACCCTGGACCTGCCACCCCCAGTCATGAACCTCAGTGTAGAGACCCTGTGTCTCAACCTGATGGGGGAGATGTCCTTTCTGTGTCCTTGGGAGACCCTTTGTCTAGGGAGAGGCTGCTGTGAGTGAAGGTGGGGACAGGAGGAAAGGAGGAGCGCTCACCCCCAGCACACGCCCTTGCATGGACTTGGCCCCATGATGGCGGCAGCAGGAGCACCAGAAGCGGAAGGCATGGGAAGAGCCTGAGCAGTAGCTGGGCCTCCCCCTCCTGGTTGATGAGAAAGGGGCTCTGGTCCCAATTTCCACAGGCCCGGAGTCTGTGTGAGCCCTGAGATGTTGTCCCAGGAGGGTCACTGAGGAGCAGACTGTCCTCAGACCTCAGCCCAGTGATGGTCAGGGAGCCAAAGCTGTAAGACATGGAAGCAAAGAAAGGATCAGGGTCCCCAGAGGGACTCACATCATAATAGTTGCGGATTTGGGACCCCATACATGGGATCTGTTGGTATAGGACACATATAGGACACTCCCGACGTGTCGGGACTTGCACGTAGCTAGACTGTGTTTTGCTGGTTCTTCCCCAACTCATGATGGACTCTGTCCACCGGCCATCCTGCCATGGTACCCAGAAATTTTTGCTCAATTTGAGAAAATGACAAAATCTGTGGATGCCAAGGACGGGGCTCAGGGACAAATTTAAAAGAATGTGAAATGAATTCGCGGACAAATTCCCTCAGGTGGATCTCAGGCCCCAGGTTGTACCAAAGAAAGAAAGCAAGCAGTTGGCTTGGCCAGGAAATAGGGTTGCACGGGGAGCCCCGTTGCTGTGGGGACAGCACGTCTGTGTTGCTTCCCCACAGCCCGGGAACACGGTGTGAGCATGGAGTCCACTGTCATAGGGCGGGCAGGAGTAATCAGCCTCGTCCTCAGCCTCAAGCCCAGCAATGCTCAGGGAGCCTGAGTTGCAAGACCTGGAGCCAGAGAACTGATCGGGGACCCCCAAAGATTGATTATTGTGAGCATAGATGAGGAGTTTGAGGGGCTGCTCCTCAGAGCTGTTGGCACTAAAGTGGTACTAAAGAGCATAACCCCTGGGGTTGGAGCTGCTTCCAGTGCAGGAGATGGTGACCGTCTGGCCCAGGGCCCCAGACACGGAGGGCGGCTGAGTCAGCACAGACTGGGCCCAGGACCCTGCAAGGGGGAGAAACACAGACAGGGTGATGCTGGGGTCTAGAGACAAGAGGAGAAAGTTGTAGCAGGTTTTGGGAAAGGAACCTAGAAAGGAATTCTATGTGTGGCTAATACTCATTAAAATTAAGATAAATTTAAATAAATAAGTGAGCTTTAATATCAAACTATGTGGATGCAAAATTAGAATTCTGTTTTAACTTGGTTAAAAAGTCAAATTTTTCTTGAATTACTGGTCCGCTTTTACAAAAAAAGTGGTAAACAAAAGTTTTTATTCAATTTTAAAATTATCTGCTTGGAAAACATGCACTCTGTTTTACCAAAATATTTCCTATGTTTATCAGGACTTTGATGCATTGAAAAACATATATTTTTAATATTTTAAAAAATCCCACATTTTGCTTACAACTATATAACTTTCTGTATTTGCGTGTGATAGATTTTATGTTCGGTGTCACGGGAATAACACATTTCCTTGTCAATTGCGTCGTAATGACCTCTAAGCCATCTGTAGCCATGGCCACTGTCATGTCTTGTCACGTACGGTTCCCATCTTACTCGGATGCTGCTGCAAATGTGTTACATCTTCAAGGTTATTCATGGGCAGAACTTTGAAAATTTGTAGGTTTCTGATACCTTTAAGAGAGTAAAACTAAAGTAAAAATTGCCAGAACTAATAGAAGAACTGGATTCAAACAGAACAAAAAATGAATAACATGAAACTGAATGTCCAGAGGAAAATCATTATAATTTTGATGACTTTTTGTTTGAAACATTGTTGACTTTTAAAAATGTTTTGTTCCTTCAGATTTAAGGAAACTTCTCTTAAGCTAACTGATCTATAAGAACTTACCCAAATATACCTTGGTAAACAAATGAAACTATTTATTTTTTCTCCATACCTGATCCCATCAAAACTCAGAAACCATCAGGGAGCATTCTTATACATTGATGGCAATATATTTATTAGCATAAGTTTCCTAAGATTCTGTTTACCTTGTAACAAGATATAACTGGAAACATTGGTTAGATTACTAAGACTCTGACTACAAGGTCATATTTCAAAGAGATACGTATCTGTGTATACTCAGATCTGACCAGGCAGCTCTAAGGAACTGACATTGACTTTATGGAGACAATAAAGCCGCTTGGAAGTATCAGCCGGCCACCTGCTTACAGAGTTTCCAGCAGCTTTACCAGGTAACTCAGAAGGTCATGTCCTGGCAGGTGCAGGAACGGTGGGATATTTGGGTCCCTGAAAAACAGAGAATTTCCCCAAGTCTATAGGTGTTGCAGGTTAAGTCTGATGACAAATATATGGTACAAGTTTTGGCTTGGCTTCTGGCCTGGACGGGCTGTTAAATGTTCAATCTAGAGGTTTCTTATAAAAGTTCCAGCAAAGCAGGTTTTAAAGAGTCTGTATGGTTGATTGCCATTCTTGCTGCACTTATGTAAATAATCAGACCAAGTTCTTTTTGAAACTACAATTACTTGCTGAGTAAATTAATGCTAATTTGGCTATACTTAGTAGAAATCAGGGTGATTGTAGAGAAAAAATGTTTCAGTAACAGACCAGAGTGATTACTTGATTCCAATCCTGTTCATTAAAACCTGGACTAGATCCTGATATTCTCCAGCTTCCTACAATGTCTGGCTACACGTCTCAAAACTAACATTATGATTTTTCTTCCACCTTTCTGAGTTGGACTCAAACTGCCTTTTTCCCTGAAGTCCTAAAAAGTAAATACAAACAACACAATGTAAAGTTCAGAAAAACCGCCAGAGCAGCTCACATCGAGACGGTCTTCGTCCCTGTTGCTCTGTGGGCCACTCAGGGATCAGCAGACACACTTGAACTACAAACCAGGAAAATCTGTCAGATTGTCACAGCTTGCCGTCACTCTATATGAAGATGATCTGAGCTTGACATCTAGAAGTCTTCTCCCCTGGCTACCCTCAGAACTCGGGAACTGCTTTATACTTTGATACAATCATTAACCATCATTTTGTGTGTTTCCATAGAAATGCCTCTTGTTTAATACCTGATTTCTAGAACCACAGGCCTTACTTTGAGAACACACCTGCATCCCCCCCTCCTGAAATAAGTTTAACTAAACTGGCTTATTGTCAGGAGAGTGTCAACCAAACTGAACTATCGTCTAGCCCAACTTTGGACATGTGTAACTTTGGGAAGTTTCAGAGGAGGGAGGGAACTGGCCAAGACTAGGCTGCCTCAAGTTGAGCCACTTTGGTGTGACCATTATTTTCTTAAAAGGAAATGAAACTCACCAGATTTAGGAAAAGCTCTATACCTCCCCCAAAACTGCCTGCTTGTACCAGGAAGAGACCTATTAGTAGGGTGTCCTCTTACCTAAGACATGTATCTACATAGCAGGACAACCTTTGTTTTGCAAACATCTCCTCTCACCTTCCTGCTAATGCTCTTTCTCCTCTTTGATCCTCAGATCCCTATCCCTCTACTTCACTCATGTCAGTGTCATGTTGCCTGACTGTCTTTGGAATTCTGCATGTCTGTGTGGATTCTCGTTATGCAGGCTATTAATTTTGATTTTGACCTGCTAATCCACCAAATGTCAATTTGATTCTGATTCAGCCAAATGGACCTTGAAGAGCACAGGAAATACTTCCTCCCCAACAACAGGCACAGGTGAAGTTTCATCAAGGGTCCGACAAGAGTAAGTAGATACGTGCGTCCCTAGGACTCCTGACTAACAGTCCCCTGGGTCAGGGGCTGATCCTATCTCCTGGAAACATGAGATATAAGTCATCCTGCATCAGAGATGGGCACTCATACTGTCCCAGCTTGTGGAACCCCCTCCACCCACTGTTCCCAAGCCCCCCCCACCTCTAACCTCTCCTTCCCACTCCCATTCTCAGTCCCTGCTTCCCCCAGGTCCTGAGGACTCTTACTTTCCTCCCTATCAACCACTTGCCCAGAACTCCTTGTCTGACTGGGACAGAGTCCACAGCCCCTGCCGCATCCCACCTACATGGTCCCTCCTGTTCCTTCATTGTCTGTGCAGAACGGGGATGCCATTATGATACATGAGATTCTGGAGTTCCCTGTGAACCCCTCCAATGCTCCCACTCCACCCCACCAACCTCACCCCTCCACATGATCCTGAGACACAGCTTTCCATGACAACATGCATAGCTTCTGTGTCCTCTCTCTTCCCCCACACACTGTCAGCTCCCTGAGGCTGCAGACCCTTCCTGTCATGTCCACATCTGTCCCACATCCCTAGACTAACGAGGTAGGTGCTCAGTAAGTGGTGTGAACGCACACTCACTGGACAGTGCTCTATCCTCCGTCAGACACAGGTGGACTCCCTGTCTCTGGTTCTGTCCTGACCTGTGACCGTAATATGGGATTGTCAAGCCCAGTGGTCAAGAAAGAATTCTTGAGACATTTAATGTTGAAAAAAGATGATTTTACTATAGCCCGGGGACAGGACCCATGGGCGGAAAGCTCACTGGGATTGTGAGGATTGACTGATTATATACTTTATAACTAGTGGAGGTGAGGGATAGTGTAAGTCTCTAAGGAATTTGGAAGCCAGGCTTTCAGGAATCGAGGGGCTAGCTGCTGTGAAGACGAGGTGACTTCAGTCTTTAATAAAACACACCCATGAAGTCGCTAAGGCAGCCATGAGGTCCTTGAGGAAGGTCACACTCCGCATGGGTCAGGTATCTTTCAGGGGCTGCAGCTGTAGGAGATTTACTTTAAGCGACATTTCTCCTGCCTTTGTTTCCCTCATCAGCAGACTCTGTTACCCGGGCAGCCTGCCCCTGGCACCCAGGAGTTTCTCCTCAATATGAGAAAACCAAACAATGTCTTCCTGCTTAGGAGAGGCTGAAGGGGCGGAATTTAAGAGAATTTGGAATATTTTGTAGCCAATGTTCCTTGAGATTAGTTCAGACTACAGTGTAGACCAAACAAAGGAAGGAGCTGACTTGGCCAAGGAGGGGGAGCTGCACAGGGAGACCCGTTGCTGAGAGACAACAGGTTTTTGTCTCACTTCCCCACAGGCCGGGAGCACTGTGTTACCACTGAGACTGCTGTCCCATGCTGAGCAGTAATACTCAGCCTCGTCCTCAGCCTGGAGCCCAGTGATGGTCAGGGTGCCTGAGCTGCCAGACTTGGAGCCAGAGAATCGATCCGGGACCCCTGATGGTCGATTGCTATTACCATAGATGATGGTTCTGGGGGCTTTTCCTGGGAGTTGTTGGTACCAGCCCACATAACTACCGATGAAGCTGCTTCCAGTGCAGGAGATGGTGACCGTCTGGCCCAGGGCCCCAGACACGGAGGGCGGCTGAGTCAGCACAGACTGGGCCCAGGACCCTGCAAGGGGGAGAGACACAGACAGGGTGATGCTGGGGTCTAGAGACAAAAAGAGGAAGGAGGGCCCCACAAGTCCTCCCAGGGCCCCTTCCCCTGTCCCTGCATCCAGTCACCTGTGCAGTGAGCGAGGAGGCTGAGGAGGAGAGGGGACCAGGCCATGGTGGAGGTCATCACCGATCCTGCCTTCTGTGGCCCCACAGATGTGCAGAGCCTCCCCTCATCTCTCCCTTCCCCTCTTCATCCTCTGAGAGAGGGAGGGCCCATCCATGCAAATGAGACCCCCAGCCCCCTGAACCCTCCCTGGTCCTGGTCAGGTCCTCTGCTTCAGCATGTTAGGGGGTTGGGCAGGGAGGGGCGGTGTGGGGCCAGGAGTGGGGAGGTCCCAGCTGTGAGCCCTGAGCAGAGGGCACAGGCAGGGCCAGGTGGCAGGGCCCAGCTCTGATCACCCCTGACTCCTCAGAAATGGAACCAGAGTGCCCCCTGGTGTCCAGACCCAGACACACCATGATGTGACTTGGTGACCAGCCCATCATACACATGTCCACACACCTCTCAACTGTTTTGACCACTGTTCCCTGCATTTGGGCCTGACCAGGTGTCCCTATATGTCACTTCCCACTAAGTCAGGACTCACTATATGCCCTGCTAAGAGTCTTCAGAATGAGTCTGTCCATGGTTCCCTTCTCTGCTCCTGCGTCAGGACTGAGGTGGTGTCTCTACACAAACTCTTCTAGATCAGGATCCAGTCCTGAGCAGTGACAGGTCCCCATGGACAAAGGGTCGCTTCTGTGCAGGATGCTGGGACTTTCCTCTTACGTGCCTTCTCCCTGATTTCCAGAGCTCTCCTTATTCTGAGAACCCCACAGCACTGAGGAGATGGGGAGCTCTTCTCTCCAGGTTGTGGGTAGAGGCCGTCACGTGCATTCCTAGAAGGTTACACACGGAGCATCTTTGTCACCTGTCACTCTTTCTCCCTGCTTGAAACAACAGGCCTCCACACACTGGACAGGGATTCCCTCCTCAGCTCTGTCCTCCCAGCACAGACACGAGTCTGCAGGAGCCCTGCCACGTGAGTGTGTGTGGCCCTGACCTCAGAGCACAAAGGGCAAATCTGCTGGAAATTCTGGGAAGAAATGAGTGACAGCTGTAGGTGCTCTGACAGGGACCTAGTGACAGAGTTTATGTGTCAGTCCCCACGGAGCCAACCTTGTACTTAGGATGAACGTGTTTTATTTTATACGTAATTCTATTCAGTGAGATTGATTTAAACTCAACGACAATGTCAGTGTGAAGACGCAGGTACAATCAGGAGTGTACTTTCCCCAGATCTGTGCTTAGTGCAGAGAGAATCTGGGTGGAAAACAGTGGTACAGAAATGCCTTCTGTTCTCAGGAGAATACAGCTTTATAGTGTTTGTACTTATTTGTACCATGTGTCTGGTCTCCCAGGTAGGAAAGGTCAACGTGGTGCCCAGTGAAACCCCTTGAGGGGCCTGTTCCTATGAACTCAGAACCATCCTGCTGACAAAATTACCAAACACAGACAGAGGTTCCAGGACAGAGGGATTTGGGGTCAGACCACTCTCTGGGGTGAGCACAGCTCTAGTCTCTGCAACTATGTCCAGATGTTCAGGATGGAACCTTTATTCATTCAGCCACCCATGACTACAGGAATGGATATCTCTTACCCAAGGCCAACTGGACCTAGAAGTTTCTGTCAAAGGTCCCACATGTGAGTGTTGGCAAGGTGGAGATAAGGGGGAAGGTGTCTCTGAGGTCACAGGCTCTGTGGCCCTGGGTTGGGACAGAAGACTTTCCATCAGAGTGCAGCCTGGCTGGAGTTGTCAATGGGGTGACTGAGGGAGGGACAGCTCAGGACTGAGAGCACAGGGAGGGTGTGTCTCATGTGCCCCATGGGCCTTGAGCTCCAATTGAGCAGCACTGAGCCTGGGGTCCCAGAATCAAGGTACCGATCAGCCTCAGGCCCTGACTGGAACCCAGAGGTGATGGGGGGCTGAGCTGCCCATGGGGACAGGGACTCCCCCTGGGATTCCTGAGCATCAGCCTCATCCCAGGACCAAAATGAAGCTATGTGACTCCTGTCCCTCACCCCCGAGGAATGTTTCTCCATGGTGATTCTCTTTATAAACCCCCAGGGTCCTGATCCTACCTTTAGATGTAAGGATCTCAAAGATTTTATTGGAAAAGGATTTATTTTGGCCAGGAAGATTCATGTGAGAGCAAAACTTAATAATTTACTGAATCAGAAGTCCAGGTCCTGGTGAGTAACAAGAAATCTGTCCGGGTGACTGGGTAGCTCAGTCATTAAGCATCTGCCTTCAGCTCAGGTCATGGTCCCCGGGTCCTGGAATTGAGCCCCACATTGGGCTCCCTGCTCCTTGGGAAGACTGCTTCTCCCTCTCCCACACCCCCTGCTTGTGTCCCCTCTCTCACTGTGTCTTTCTCTGTCAAATAAATAAAATCTAAGAAAAAAAAATCTCTCAATTTTTTTTATCTCTGCAGATACAAGACCTACAGCTGTGAGTTTTTCAGGTGTCTGGAGGGACAGGGAAGGGGGAAGCACACAGCCCCCTCCTTCCTGCCCCGCATCCCAGCCAGACCCAAAGGCCCCCGTGTCCCCAGGGGTCTACCAGGGAGTGAGAAAAAGATATTGCTGATGGTTTTGTGTGTGTGAGAAAACACTACAGCCTGGTACTTTAGGAATTATAGAAAAATATTTCTGTGGTGGAATTCCTGTCGAGAGAATTCTTAGGAATGAGAATCTGTAGCATAAGAAAAATAACGACATATCTTCAGATACTCAGGCGATCCATTGTCTGTGGATTCTTCCAAGACTCCCCATGGGTGGGAGCATCAGTTAATTCTGAAGTGGGTCAAAATCAGCAGATCCCATGTGCAAATACATACAGGTAGATGAATACATCCTTTTCATGAAATGTAATAACTTTAATTTCATATTAACGAGACTGACTGGGGGTGTCTGAGGGGCACAGTAGGTTTAGCTTCCGACTCTAGGTTTGTCTCAGTTCGTGATGCCAGTGTCCTGAGCTCCAGCCCCGCAAAGGGCTCCGCACTGAGAGCTGAGTCTGCTTAAGATGATCTCTCCCTCTCCATCTGCTTCTCCCAATTGTTCTCTCTCTAAAATAAATACATAATTCTCTAAAAAAATAAAGAGATTGACTGGGAGTGTTGGGCACACAAAATGGAGCCTGGGGTGAGAGCAGGAAGGAGAATGTGGGGGGTTGCATGCAGCTGTATTTTCTGGTCTCTCTCCTGCCTGGAGATGGACACTGGAGACTGGAAACTACAGCAAGGTCATTTCCAGTTTTCTCTGAAACCCTGATGTGGAGACAGAGCTCAGACTGAAGAGCCAGAGGGAGAGACTGAAGCCTGAGGGACGCGGGAGCCGAGAGGAGAAGAGGAGGAGGGTGTGGGTGCTGTTGTCAGAGAGAGTCTGTAGGATCCGGTCCAAGTTCATGTGTAGCTGGTTCACAGAGAGGAGACTGTGTCTGTGACCAGGGTCATTGTCAATGTATCAGCTGTGGATACATCAGTCGTGACACAAGGTCACACTTTATGGAATAAGATGATAGAACGGATTGTGGAGGAATGTTCGTGGGCAGTATGTTCAGCCGTAGACACAGACTTCATTCCTGTCCATCTTCTCCAGATTGAGTGGGGGTGTGCGGTTGGGCTCGGATATCTCATGTGTCTGTGTCTTCCTCGGATGCCCCCATTTTCTGTCACTTTGCGTGCATTACATGACTCTTCCTCTTTCCCTGTTGAAGGATAGATCGTCGTGCAGAAGAGACCACCTCGCTATGTCTCTCCAGCTAAGTTTCTTACTGAAAAGCGGCTCAGAAACAAGATCCGTGGGTCCAGAGGTTTTAGACCCACTTCCTCCATATCTGAGACGCTGTGAGGAGCGGTAGCTGCTCCCACCGCTGGGAGCTGTAGCCCAGTGATAGTCCGCCTCGGCCTCAGCCTGCAGCCCCGAGATGCGCAGAAGCCCCGCATTGGCCGAGGCGTCTTTGGAGCCCGAGAAGCGGCTGGGGACCCCGGAGCCCTGGTGCTTATCGGAGTCTGAGGAGTAGTACAGCAGACCCCGGGGAGGGCTCCCTGGCTGCTGCTGGATCCAGTAGATGTTAGAGCCACCAACACTGATGTCCCTGCTCAGGGTGGCATCACGAAGAAGTGGGGACAGACAAGAACCCAAACATCTCACCCCACCCGCACATCCCCAGGACCTCCAGGCACAGGCAGGCAGAGCTGCAGGCTCTCTCTCATCCCCTTCAGCCCCCAGGGCGAGGAGCACTGCATTCTGGTCACAGGTCCCCACCCCCACTTGCTCTTCCTGGTGTCTGTCATGGGGAGGGGGCTGGGAGGACCCACCTGAGCTCTGGGGCCCCGGGTTGGAAGCGGGTGAACACCGGACCCAGACTCAGGTAGGGGCTGCTTTGCCAACTGCCCTGACCCCACGGACCCCAGGGACAGGCTCACAGTGCCCCTGCTGCCCCAGGCCCGGTCCCCCCTGATGGAGATGAGGGGACAGGAGCCCAGAGCAGAGCTCCCCCGCCTCCAGTGCTCTGGGGCCGCTGCCCACTCCCCATGGAGGACAGACCACACCCAGGCCACACTCAGCCTTCCTTAGGCTGCAGCTCCGTGGCCTCACTTGGCTCAGAATCCCCTGCTGTGGGTCCTCCCCGAGGACCGTCTCCAGCTGTCTCCCCTGCTCCATGCTTCTCCACTAAGCGTGTGAGGCCCCATGTCAGCACTGTCCCCAGGGCACGGAGCAGAAGAACGAGGACATCAGCGAACCTGTCTCCCATGGACTACAGTGTGGGTCCCCAGAAGACTGGTCTCTCTGTCTCTCTGTACCTCTATCTCTGTCTCTCACCCCAAGTCCTTCCTCTGTCAGCTGAGTCTCTGTCCACACTCCTGGAGGGGAAGGCACGCGCTCGCTCTTTCCTTCTCTATCCATGACCTCGGGCTGTTGATCCAAGTGAACTGTGTCATCTCTAGGTCTTGAAAGTAATAAACCTTTATTTTACAAAGTTTCCTGTGTTGTTCCTGAAGTGTGTCTTGCAGTCATAATAAGAACCACAAGGGCAGGTCTCAGCACAACATTCGTTATGGGGAGGCTGAGACCTGCACAAAACATGAACTTCCATCCCTGAAGGGAGAACGCTGGCTCCCACCGTCTACTGATTATTGACTTCATTGTTCAATTCCAGGCACGACTCAGAAACATCACAATTACGGAGCCCCTCATCTGACGGGACACAGCTCTGTCACCTGGACTAAGGGGCTCATGTGCAGTTTCCTTTTCCTTTTTCAAACCACCTGTTCGACCGGCCTCAGGTCCACACCTTGCTGCCCTCCCCCTTCAGGGCGGCAGGTTCATGCCTTCGTAGGGCAGCGCATGGGATGACGTCCCACCGGGCCCTCCATCATGGACCCCAGACGCCTAGGTGACTCTCTGTGCCCGCACTAGGATGCTGTCGCTGTGCTTAGAGTTTAGTGAGCTGTGACCACACAGCCCCACAGTGTGGCCGCCCTCACAGTGTCCTGTACGGGAGTGACTCCAGCACAAACACAGTCACCGGGCTTCACACACTCTCCCCCCTCCTCCCCCCTCCCCGTCCTGTCCATCCCTGGCCTCTTCACCACCTCTAGATTCCTGCCTCCCCCAAAATGTGCCACAGCGACCAGTACAGAGAACGCGGCCTTGTAGATGCTCTTCGTTCCGAAGAAATGTGCATTTAAAATCCACGTATGTTTTTGGACTTGAGAGCTTATTTCCTTTAAATTTTGACTAATAGCCTACTCTTCGAATACACATCTTAATGGAGGACATCTTTGTGACCTCAAGCCTTGGTCATTTTATGAGAAGCTGGTAAAAAATCGGTGTGCAGAGTTTTAATTGCTCTCACGTGTGATTATGAATAAAGTTTCCATAAACATTCACATGCGGGTTTTGCTCTAGAAGGCTTTTTTTTTTTTTTTTTGGCTTTTTTAGTTCTAAGTTCGGCATTGTTTTATATATTCCACACAAACATCCAACACTCACCGGAACTGCCATCTGGTTAAGGCTAAGCCAGTAATGAGGGCAGGTGACAGGGAGCTGCCCTGTCCCTCTGCAGAGCAGGGGCGGTGCTGAGGGCCCATGCTAGCTTCGTGACCCGACAGAGCTTCGGGTACTGAAAACTCAGACGATGATAAAGGAATGCACACTAGCCTAGAAGTACATTGTCCCAGCTCGTGAGGACAAGACTTTCTATTTCCTTCGAGGCCCTTCGTGTACAAATGGGCCTCTCTGAGGGACTCGGAGGACAGAAAGGAGAGAAGGAGCCACCGGTCCCAGGCGGTGCCCCAGGACGGACCTGGGCCCAGGGCGTCAGCACAAGAATGAGGAGAATTACAGGGGGAGCCTAAGCAGGCAGCTGGGGTGCTCATTCACTTTGCAGGGGGTAAGTAGGTTTTTGTCTCACTTCCCCACAGGTCGGGAGCACTGTGTTACCACTGATACTGCTGTCCCCCACTGAGCAGTAATACTCAGCCTCGTCCTCAGCCTGGAGCCCAGTGATGGTCAGGGTGCCTGAGCTGCCAGACCTGGAGCCAGAGAATCGATCCGGGACCCCTGAGGGTCGGTTGCTATCATCATAGATGACGGTTCTGGGGGCTTTTCCTGGGAGTTGTTGGTACCAGCTCACATAATACCTCCCGATGTTGGAGCTGCTTCCAGTGCAGGAGATGGAGGGGCTGTGTGGGGCCAGGGGGTGGGGAAGTCCCAGCTGTGAGCTCTGAGCAGAGGGCACAGCAGGGCCATGTGGCAGGTCCCAGCTCTGATCACCGCTGACTCCTCAGAAATGGGACTAGAGTGACCCCTGCTGTCTAGACCCAAACACACCATTGTGTGACATGGTGACCAGGGCCCATCAGACCCATCTCTGCATCGCCCCCCAACTGCTTTGTCCACTGCTCCTTGCATTAGGGCCTGACCAGGTGTTCCTATATATCACTTCCCCTTAAGTCAGGACTCCTATATGCCCTGCTAAGAGTCTTCAGACTGAGTCTGATCATGGCTCCCTCCTCTGCTCCTGGGTCAGGACTGGGTGGTGTCTCTACAAAACTCCTCTTAGAGATCAGGGTCCAGAGTAGTGACGGGTCCCCATAGACACAGGGTCGCTTCTGTGCAGGATGCTGGGACTTTCCTCGTATGTGCTTTCTCCCTGATTTCCAGAGCTCTCCTTCCTCGGAGGTCCCCACAGCACTGAGGAGACAGGGAATGATTCTCTCCAGATTGTGGGTAGAAGCCGTCCCCTGCATTCCTAGAGGTTTACACACTGCACATCTTTGTCACCTGTCACTGTGTCAAACTACTTGAAACCACAGTTGTCCACACACTGGGCAGGGATTCCGTCCTCGGCTCTGACCTCCCAGCACAGACACGAGTCTGCAGGAGCCCTGCCACGTGAGTGTGTGTGGCCCTGACCTCAGAGCAGAGAGGACAAACGTGCTGGAAGTTCTAGGAAGAAAGGAGTGACAGCTGTAGATGCTCTGACAGGGACCTAGTGACAGAGTTTATGTGTCAGTCACCACGGAGCCAAAGTCATATTTAAGAAGAATGTGTGTTATTTTATACATAATTCCATTCAGTAAGATTGAATTAATGGAACAGGAATGCCTTCTTTTCACAGGAGAATAGGCTTTTATATACTTTTTCTAAAATCACTTATTTGTACCGTGTGTCTGGTCGCCCACGTAGGAAAGGTCAACGTGGTGCCCAGTGAATTCTCTTGAGGAGCCTGTTCCTATGAACTCAGAACCATCCTGCTGACAAAATTGCCAAACACAGACAGAACTTCTAGGACAAAGGATTTGGGGTCAGACCACTCTCTGGGTTGGACACAGCTCTAGTCCCTGCAACTGTGTCCAGCACGTTCAGGATGGAAGCCTTATTCATTCAGTGCCCAATGACTACAGGAATGGATTTTACCACCCGAAGCCAACTGGACACTGAAGTTTCTGTCAAATATCCCAAAGGTGAGGGGAAGAGAAGTGGAGATAAGGGGGAGTGTGTCCCTGAGGTCATATGCCCTGTGGCCCTGAGTTGGGACAGAAGACTTTCCATCAGAGTGCAACCTGGCTGGAAGTGTCACTGGGGAGTGACTGAAGAGTGACAGCCCAGCCCTGTGAACACAGGGAAAATGTGTCACTTCTCCACGAGGGTTTTGAGTTCTGAGGCTGGGGTCCCAGAATCAACATACTGATCAGCCTCAGCCACTGACTGGATCCCACAAATGGATGGGGGTTGAGCTGCCCATGGGGACAAGGACTCCCCCCTGGGATTCCTGAGCTTCAGCCTCATCCCAGGACAGCAGGTGTTCAGAGCCCATCCTGGCTGCCCTGGTGACAGGATCCCAGTCACACTAGATGTCTCCAGTTTTCCTATTGAGGAGGATTCTGCCTTCTGGAAATTGTGACACTGAGGATGGCTGGGTGATCTCAGGATGACCCTGACTTCTGGAAGGACAGAGAAGCCTGGAATCTGCAGAGTCCCAGGCACACTATTCACTCAGAGGGAGGAGAGGGGTGTGTATGTGTTTGTGTGTGTGTGTGTTTGTCTGTGTGTGTCCAAAACTGAGGCTACCTGAGCGCTGTCCCTCTTATGACTTTGAAATACCCTGAGAGATGTTTCTCCATGGGGATTCTCTTTATATACTTCCAACATTCTGTCCGTGCATTTAGAGGTAATGATCTCAAAGATTTTTACTGGAAAAGGACTTATTTAGGCCAGGAGGGCTTATGTGAGAGCAAACCTGTTCATCATTCACTGAATGAGGAGTCCAGGACCTGTTGAGTGACAAGAAATCTGTCAATATTTTATCTCTTCAGACAAAAGACGTACAACTGTGCAGTTTTCAGATGTCTGGAAGCACAGGGTGGGGGGGAGCATGCAGAGTTCCACACTGAGCGCAGAGTCTGCTTAAGATTCTCCCTCTCCTTCTGCTACTCCCTGCTGTGCCCTCTCTCTCTCTCTCTCAAAAAAAAAATAAAGAAACCTCTAAAATAAATAAAGAGACTTACTGGGAGTGTTGAGAACAGAAAAATGGGGCCTGGGGTGAGGGCAGGAAGGAGAATGTGGGGGGTTGCATGCAGCTGTATTTTCTGGTATCTCTCCTGCCTGGAAATGGACACTGGAGACTGGAAACTACAGCAAGGTCATTTCCAGTTTTCTCTGAAACCCTGATGTGGAGACAGAGCTCAGACTGAAGAGCCAGAGGGAGAGACTGACGTCTGAGGGACGCGGGAGCCAAGAGGAGAAGAGGAGGAGGGTGTGGGGGGTGTTGTCAGGGAGAGTCTGTAGGATCCGGTCCAAGTTCAGGTGTAGCTGGTTCACAGAGAGGAGACTGTGTCTGTGACCAGGGTCATTGTCAATGTATCAGCTGTGGATACATCAGTCGTGACACAAGGTCACACTTTATGGAATAAGATGATAGAACGGATTGTGGAGGAATGTTCGCTGGGCAGTATGTTCAGCCGTAGACACAGAATTCATTCCTGTCCATCTTCTCCAGATTGAGTGGGGGTGTGCGGTTGGGCTCGGATATCTCATGTGTCTGTGTCTTCCTCGGATGCCCCCATTTTATGTCACTTTCCGTGCATTACGTGACTCCTCCTCTTTCCCTGTTGAAGGATAGATCGTCGTGCAGAAGAGACCACCTCGCTATGTCTCTCCAGCTAAGTTTCTTACTGAAAAGCAGCTCAGAAACAAGATCCGTGGGTCCAGGGGATTTAGACCCACTTCCTCCTTATCTGAGATGCTGTGAGGAGCGGTAGCTGCTCCCACCGCCGGGAGCTATAGCCCAGTGATAGTCCGCCTCGTCCTCAGCCTGCAGCCCCAAGATGCGCAGAAGCCCAGCATTGGCCGAGGCGTCTTTGGAGCCCGAGAAGCGGCTGGGGACCCCGGAGCTCTGGTGCTTATCGGAGTCTGAGGAGTAGTACAGCAAACCCCGGGGAGGGCTCCCTGGCTGCTGCTGGATCCAGTAGATGTTAGAGCCGCCAACACTGATGTCCCTGCTCAGGTGCCGGTGAGTCTGTCTGTGGTTCCCAGAGATGCAGAGAGGGAGGGCGGCTGGGTCAGCACGGGCTGGGACAGGGAGCCTGCAAACACACACACTCATAGCATATTGGATAGGTTCAATGTAAATTTTCTCTAGACTCGGAAGCAGAGGGGTGATGCAGGCTGTTCCCCGAGGCCTGTCCCTACCTGTGCAGTAAAAGAGCATCCCCAGGAAGACAGAAGTCCAGGCCATGGTGACACAGACCCAGGTTCCCCAGTGGGCTGGGCTGCCCTAGGCATCCCTTTCTCCTCCAGCCTCTGCCACATGTGGGCTCTATATGCAAATACAGTCCATCCAGTGAGTCCCTGCCCCTCACTTTCCCTGAGCCCTGGTGCTGAGCTCAGTTCACATCACACACTGAGGAGGATGGAGGTTGTCTTCAGTCCTGAGGCCAGCCCTGGGAGGAAGCACCTGCTGAGACCACACACAGGCCCCTCGGGACACTCTGCCAGACCAGAGGGGACACAGCTACTGAGTCCCATCAGGGAGCACAGGGCCCAGCCCTCAGGGCCAGACTTCTTTGAATGGTTCTCACTAATCAGGTGCTTTTTTAGGACAAGGTAGTCCCACAGCGCCACCTATTGGTCCAGGGCACACATGTCACCAGGGTCCGAAGCCCTAAGAGTCTCGCTGGCGTCTGCATATCACTGGGTCTGATTTCTAGATACCCTGGTCCTTCAAACCTGCTGATGATATTGTTGAATCTCACTCTCAGAAAGAGTCCTGGTCTATGGGAATGTAAACACATACATATATTATGTGAAATTTAATTAATGGAACATCTCTTTTGAATGGAGATCAGAGACCAGTAGGGGGAGCTCTCGTGCCCACCACTCCTCAATTGCAGACCCAGCAGGAGGACAGACTTTGCAAGTCTGCAGGCCTGTAACTAGTCCCTTCCTACCTCAGGAAGAGGAAGACTTCTTCCTGCCCTGGCAACAGCCCAGCCAATGAGAAATTGTCACAACGCAACCAATGACAAGCCCTGTAATTAGAATTCCCTTTTACTCCCATGGACTTTTTGTCCCTCCCACACTCACTCTCTGCTCCATAAAAGAGCTTCCTTATCCTTTGTTCTCCACACTTGCTTGTGGTTTTGCCATACTTTACCTGTTCTGGATTTCAAGTTTTTGCTTTCCTTCAATAAACCCATTATCACTGGGGAAAATAAATGGCACATTTGTATTTAACGTACAGAAAACAACTGAAGTGGTCAGTGACCCCTGCAGGAGATTCTAGAAAAAGCTGAAGGACCCTTATGTGCAACACCTGATGTCCCACACCAGGGGACACTGGATCTGGTTTTGTTTGCTTGCTTGTTTGAATGTCCTGCAAGGGTTCTTCAGGGCATCAGTATAGAATGGACATATTCTAGGATATAAAAATGCTCAGTGATATGTTCAAAAGATTACAGTTTGGTAAAATTCACTAGATATGTAATTGTCATGACATCTGTAGATTCAATTGATTTGGTAATATAGGAAAATTAATAAATTTTATAGACTTAACACTGGTGAATAACCTGAGATTTTTCTCAAAAATTTAGGTATATCTAAGTAAAGTGGGTGTTTTGTGCATATCTGTGTCATATATTTTTTGTTGGGATTTTTCCCCAGGTTTTACCAATTGCAAATAAGCAAATAATATAATAACATCATCAATATAATCAACTTAAATATGATAAAACAATAAAATAAAATAAGATCATTTTCCCACCGTAAATTCTTGTTGATTATCATGTCCTGCTTCCTAGCAAGATCAGTATTTTAAAGTCCTACTGCAGATATTATGACTGCCTCTTTAGACCAGAGTAGAAACTCACATTTGCTCAAACTCCCGTTCATATAGACTTGTATCAACTCAGCAAATGTCCCCAGACTTGTTGCTGGATCTTTTGTAAATAATCCAGGATCTTCAGTAAAGAATGCAAGGTCTTTAGGAAAGAATGCAGTAAATAAACCCCTGTTGCCCTCAGGTCCTCTCTCCTCATAGCATTCACACAGAACTTTCACACAGTCAACCAACGGCTTAAATCCTTCAGGTGTTCCTAACTTCTTTTGCATAAACTATATCACATTAGCCCCACTGAGATGCCCTTTCGTGTGCTGGTCACGCCTAGCTGCACACCCACCTGCGGCCCCTGTCCTGGGCCTCAGTGCCCTGGCCTCATCACTCTTCTGTCCTTGGACCGCCCTGAGCTCCTGCCCCTCCCATGGCCCCCACACCAGCTTCTCTGTTGGCAGTAGCTGGGCTTCATCCCCTGGTCCGAGTGAGGACACACATGTTGGCACATTGGACTATCACGTAATAGCAGGACTCACACACATCATGCCTGGTAGGAACAGACACATATGTACTGTGGACGTATCTGATGTTGCACAAAATCCTACAGAATGGACACTGCACCCATCCCCCACCACAGCCATCATCAATATGAGTGAGGTATTTGATTAGAACAATTCCTAAGCAGCACAGAAGTAATCAGTCGTATATTGCCTGCCTTCATCTACTTCTCCCTGGCAGAACCATCACTCCTGTGAACACGGAGCCCACACACCCGTCATTCCTGCATCATGAGGTTTTCTGCCAGGACCTTTGTGGGATTTGGGGCTGAGGAGTTGAGACTGGACTTCCACGGACCACAGAGCTGATTTTGAGCTCGGTATTTAACACATTTGGACAAGTGATCATCTCACAGTCCCTTAGTCAAGTGAGCTGTTAGCAGGAATTCATCCAACTAAATCATATTCTTCAGTTTCTTTGAAATTTCATGTGTCTCCTCTCCTTAGCATTTACTCCACCATCCACCTGCTCCTTGTGATTTCTTACCCAAGACTAGAGGCCATCATGTCCTATGTATATACATACAATTATTCACCCTTATAAAAGGAGGAAGTTAAATCTAGAGGACATTATGGGAAGTGGGATAAGCCAGGCCCTGAGGGCAAATCCTACCTGATTACCCTCACAGTGAAACTCCCAGAAGCAGAGAAGAGAAGGGTGCTTGCCAGGACTAGGGTAGGGGAAATGGGAAATATTTGTTCAGTGAGTATAAAATTTTAGTTTTGCAGGATAAATAAGCCTCAGAGAATTGTGATACAACATAGCCTCTCTAGCTTATAATACAATATTGTGTGCTTTAAAATATGTTAAGGAAAAGGATCCCATGTCATGTGGTGACGGAGTGAGGAGCCCTAATCATGATGCAGGGAGTCTATTTTGGGTGCTGAGGTGAATACAATCGTTGCTTTCATAACAAATTAGATAATTGATTTGACTCTTTTCAAAAAGTATCAAGCATATACAAAATTGTTGGAGATAGAAAAGTTGGGGTTACTACTTGGCAAAAGAAAGTGAGGGCCATCCATGAGTCCTTGTTGTCAATCAACAAATGGGGTGGATAGGGCGTCAAGAGGGAAGCCGAGTCCCCGGGGGAGAACGTGTGGAGTGAGAAGACTGGGGAAGCCACATCACACTGTCAAGGTGACAAGGCAGGAGGCTGGGTGGGAGGACTAGCACCTCCTCTATTTAAGTGAGGTCGGGCAGGAGAATATTGGTGAACGTGAAAGAAAGTACATTTTTCTCTCTCCCTTTCCCTGCTGATTTCCTCATTTCTTTAAATCCCTGTTCCTCCTCACTTATTACAATCATGGATCCCATTATCATCATTGTAATCCATCCTTTATAACTGCACCATGGTTAGTCCCACTCACCTCACTAACCCACCCACCTATCCAATCTGCCATGATGCTTTCTCTCTACTTGAACCTCCAGCTGAGTGTGGCTGCAGGTGCACGTGGCCATGCTGACTGCTCCCCTGTGAATGCGTGAGACCCCCTCTAGGGTGTCCCTAGTTCAGACACTGTGTGAGCCTGCATTTCTTCTGCATCCTTCTCTGTAAAGCATGGTTATGTCCTTTCTTTTCTGCAATATGTGGCCAAGCTTCCCTCGATTTCCTTGAAGTTACGAAGGATCTTCCATCCAGACTCCAAATAGGAAAATAGAAGCTGGAAGATGAGCTGCATGAAATCACCTACTACCTGCTGACATATTTGTAGTTAGTTTCCTTATTCAAGACAAAAATCAGATGTTTACCATGTTTTCAAATGTGCTTTCATGGGGCACCTGGGTGGCTCAGATGCTTAAGCATCTGCCTTTGGCTCAGGTCATGATCCCGGGGTCCTGGGATGGAGCCCCACGTCAGGCTCCCAGCTTGGCAGAGAGTCTGCTTCTCCTTCTCCTTCTGCCTCTCCACCAGCTGTGCTCTCTCTCTTTCTCACTCAAGTGATTAAATAAAATCTTTAAAAAAAAAACAAAACAAAAAAATAAAACAGATGTGCTTTCATATTCTTCAGGGAATATTATGATTTCCTATAACATACAGATTGCACACATCTCAGGATGCTTCCTCTCAGTATAACAGCACTCCCACTGGTCTTTAGGGTGAGCTTGTTTCAAGCTTATGCACTCCGGGTTTGCTGACCTAAGTCCCTTGGTCCGGAGCAGAACTACCCGACTTTCCTTGACATTTGTAGACTGCTGGCTTGAAGGGGTTAACGCCTGACCACATTGGAAGCCGCTGTCAAGGGTGCCAGCAAGTCTGTTCGGGGTCATGTCCACACAGGACTGACAGCCTGAGCACCTGCTTCTCCTGCACAGAGCCCCCAGCCTCGCCTGCACCTCCCCCTGGAACACCCTCGGGCGGCACCTGGACGGGGAAGGTGGGCTTTGAGGTGTTTGTCCGCCATCTTCGCAGGGTGCTGGCTTCCTGAATAAAGCACCTTCTTTTGTCCACCATTTGCCTCTTGAGTATTGATTTCCAGTGGTGAACAACCCAACATGAGTTCAGAACCGGTCCTCTGTCCAGTAACATGAGCATTTTTATTGGTTGGTAATATTACTAGTATCATTTTCATTAATTTTAACTTATGAAAATAATTATTATTGTAATTATTACTGAAATAATGGAAACTTTATTTTAGATATTTCTAAAGGTTTTACTATTTATCTTATCATTGCAGTATTTTTAAACTAAATGCCCTGACCTCTCTGTAAGCAGAAAAATTAGGGATCCCTGTAAAAAAAAAAAAAAAAAAAAAAAAAACGGAGAGACAACTTTCCTGACCCAAAAGTAGTCATCTTAGGCCCCCAGGTTTTTTTCATTATCTGTGCCCTGCAGGATCTACTTGCCCAACACACATCTACCCAAACCACCTAGGAAGTGTTTGAACAAAGAAATGCAACAACCACAGTAGGTAAGGATTTTAAGAGACCAAAAGGAATTCAAAATCTAGCAGTCTCTACCAGACCAGGACATAGTGTAACCACATCAGAGACAATAACTCGGTGGTAAACTCCCAGGGCTGTGTCAAAAGTGAAGACTAACCGAACGCACATTCTTGAGTTCATTTTGCAAGATGAAACCATTCCCCACAGGGTTACTGAGGTTAAAACTTTCACCAGCAAGACCCCCAGGGAAGCCCCTTCTTCTTCACAGGAATGTTAACCTTACATTTCAGAGGCAAACAGCACGAATGGTCCCGCAGCCTAGATGGATTTCAGCTCCTGCACCAATTGGTCCTGCGCAGAAGGACCATGGCGTGTCCTCCGGTGACTCTGCCTCTTATAATGTTAACTCTCGGCCTTGGGAGGAGCACAAGCTTCAGGAACCCACCACAGGACACAGCACAGCTGGTGTTCTCAGTCCCCCTGCACGACCTTGTGCCCACCTTTACCTGGGATGACAGAACTCCCCTTTGTGACCGGTCATCCTAACCCTGAATAATGGCACCCGCTCACCCCCACTCAGGAAGCCACAGCTTGGGAAATTCTTCCCCTGATCCCCTTGTTTGCTGCAGATCAAGTTTCCTCTGTGTGATGTCACCTGGGGTAGCCTCTCCCTGTACCTCCCCAAGCACACCCTTCAGGGTTGTTCCGGGACCCCTGTACCTAATGTATTTCATCCCATCACCGGAAAACCTGGCTCCTTCTCCCTACTGTCTTCCTGTGATTTTAGTCCCATTTATTGAATGTATTTGTAAGAAATTGCAGAGAAATATTAATTGATAACTGTCATAGCAATTATCTATGTCCAATCATTTTTCCATTTATATCTATGTTAGATGCAAGTAAAAAAGGAAATAAATTAATTTTAAAATTATCTATATTTAAAAGTTGTCTTTATTATGATTTTTTTTACCTTAAACAAATTTTTCATGAAAAATTCTGGGTAGCTGAGGTGCTGTTCACCAAGGAAATTTGAAAAACCCATTATGTCTCTTAAAAACACCTGCACAATTAAGAAGACAGAGGAAAGTATGCAAGACTCACACCTTATTAACACATGAGACAGATTATGTACCAACTTCACACAACCCGTATGAAAGTAAATTAACAAATAAGTAGAACACTAATGACTGAATCCAGACTCCCTGGCTCCCAGGCTCAGACCACAAGCCATGAGCTTCAGTGGAAAGAAAAGTCAGTTCCAGAGAAGTCTGTGGGAGACAGTAGGGGAAGGAGCAGCGGCCTGAACCACCATTCGAGGAGAGAGTCCCTGAGTGTGAAGCCACAGGACAGCAGGGGGGACCCGAGCCCTGACCACAGGACGGGCATCCAGGGCGAGCAGGAGGGACACAGGGGGACTCAGAGGCTGTGCTGTGGGCAGATGGGGTGACAACGTGAGGAGGGGAGCCCTGGGAACACCTCAGCGATGGGGAAAGAGGGGGAAGGAGACATTTAGCGTCTGCCAGGCACAGGGGACTAGGGAAAAGGGAAAGGAAGCACAGCTAACCTCCCACCACAAGTAAAGCAAAAATGCATGAGACAAAAACTTGAAAAATGGCCTAATTAACACATAATATAATTTTCATAACACAATAAACAACCACTGGCTAATGCATTGAACAAAATGGGAGCACGCACAAATGTACAGATTACAAAGTGACAAGAAGACCAATATGGCAAAATAAATTAGGCTCATTTCGACGTCCTATGCATTAAAATTAGAACCTTACGGATAGATTAGCAAGGCCTCCGCGCAAGGGTGACGTGTACATACCTGAAGCGATCCGCATATTTCCCGATGGCGGAGCTGACGTCCCCACAGCAATGCACACGCTCCTCAGGCCGGTGAATGGAGCGCTGACAAGGGCACCTGTTCTGGGGTTCAGTCCCTGTGAAATGTGCACAGTAGGGAACTCACTGCAGACAGGAGGTAACTGGGGACCACAGAGGGCTGAGTGCAGGGGGACCCTGGCCTGACCGCTGGTGGGAAGGGGGATTTCTCTGCGGGTGATGGAAATGTTGTCATTTCGATCATGGGGGTGGTGGCCAAACCCCCTACGCATATTAAAAGTTACTGCATGTTTATTTATTTTACTTTACCCCAGACCCTGGGGCATGTGCAGGTGGGCTCTACCCGTCACCCAGGTGTTCTCCTGGGACACCTGTGCCGGCTCAGGCCACAGCATAGGCTGTGTGTCTGTCCTTCCTCCTCAAGGACAGGTCTCCCCACAGAGGACTCAATGCCGGAGCCACCCAGGCGCCCCAGATAAGTGATTTATTTCTGGACTCTCAAATATGTTTAATATATCCTTACGTCTATCTTTAGGCCAGTACCACACTCTTGATTATTGTAGTTTTGTAAGTAAGTTTTAGAGAGTTTTGAAATCTGGAATTGTGAGTTCTTACAAATTTGTTCATCTTCAGGATTGTTCGGATGTTCTGAGTCCCTGTAATTGCACAGAAAATTTAAGATCCTCTTTTCGGAGTGTGCAAACACGCATTCAGGGGTTCGAAAGGGATTGCATTGAATCCGTCCATTGCTAGGGAGAGTATTGCCTTTTTTTTTTTTTTTTTGCAAGTAGGCTCCATGCCCAACATGGAGCACAAACTCACAACCCTGAAATCCAGAGTTGTGTGCTTCACCTACCGAGCCATCAAGGTGCTCCACGTATTGGCTTCTTAACAATTTACTTAGTTCTTCATTTTTTGCTAAACTAAATACAATAAAAAAATAAAACATTAGGTACTAACCATAGGTTTATCTTCTTTTGTCTTATTATAGGAAAGCTATAAAGATAACCATGGGTCCATTAGTAAACCTGGTGTATACGTTATTGAGCTATGGCACTATGTTTCTAGAAATTGTGAAATGTATTCCTAAATTTGCTAATCTAAAGAATACTGGCATAACAAACAGTTCACAATCGTTTACTATATAGCTTTCCCTAGAAACTAAGGTTTCTAAGACTTAGGAATTCTAATAAATATAATTTAGACTACTAGAAATGATAAAGAAAAAAGCTCTGTGTGCCAGGAAAGTAAGACATGTGTTTTTGTGAAAAAGGGTATTTGGAATGGGAACACATTTTTTGTTGAGGGAAAAGAAAAATGATTTTCTCCTAAGATAAGGCTGGTTATTTGAAGAACGAAAACTTAAGTCTAAATTTCAATGTATAATAGAAAGTTGTAGTAGGTTTTTGGAAAAGGAACCTGGAAAGGAATTTTATGTGTTGTCAATACTGGTTAAAATTAAGATAAATTTAAATACCAAACTATGTGGATGCAAAATTAAAATTCTGTTTTAGCTTGGTTAAAAAGTAAACATTTTTCTTGAATTATTGGTCCGCTCTTACAAAAAAAATGGTAAACAAGTTTTTATTCATTTTTAAAATTATGTGCCTGGAAAACATGCGTTCTGTATTTTGCCAAAATATTTCCTATGTTTTTCTGGACTTTGATGAATTAAAAAAATATATATATTTTTAAAGCTTTTAAAAATATATTTTTAATATTTAAAAAAATCCTACGTTTTGCTTAGAACTCTGTAACTTTCTGTATTTGCCTTTGATTTATGTTTGCGTGGTGTGTCATGGGAATAACCACATTTCCTTGTCAATTGCATCGTAATGAACTCTAAACCCATCCGTAGCCATGGTCACTATCATGTCTTGTCACGTACGGTTCCCACCTTACTCCGATGTTACTGCAAATGTGTTACATCTTCAAGGATATTCATGGGCAGGACTTCCAAAAATTAGGTATCTGATATCTTTGAGATAGCAAAAGTAAAGTAAAAATTACCAGAACTAATAGAAAAACTGGATTCAAACAGACCAAAAATTAATAACATGAAACTGAATGGACAGAGGAAGATAATTGTACTTTTTATGAACTCTTGTTTGAAACATTGTTGACTTTTAAAAATGTTTTCTTCCTTCAGATTTAAGGAAGCTTCTCTTAAGCGAACTGATCTATAATGAATTCATGAAATATATCTTTGTAAACAAATGAAATTATTTATCTTTTCTCCATACCCGAGAAAAGCAGGGATTCTACTTCTCCCTCTCCGTGTGCCCCTTCTCCCGCTGGTGCACTCTCCCTCTCTCAAAAAAAGAAAAAAGAAAAAAAAAGAAGGTCATGTCCTGGCAGGTGCAGGAACCTCAGGATATTTTTGGTTTCTCAAGAACAGAGAATTTACCCAAGTCTATAGGTGCTGCAGGTTAAGTCTGATGGCAAGTATTTGGCACAAGTTTGGCTTGCTTCCTGGCCTGGAGGGGCTGTTAAATGTTCAATCTAGAGGTTTCTTACAAAAGCTTCAGTGACACAGGTTTTAAAGACCCTTTATGATCAATGGCTAGTCTTGCTGAACTTATGTAAATAATCAGACCAAGTTCTTTTTGAAACTACAATTACTTGGTGAGCAATGAATGTTAATTTGGCTATAATTAGTAGAAATGAGGGTGACTGTAGAGAAAAAACATGTTTCAATAACACACCTGAGTGATTACTTGATTCCAATCCTGTTCAGTATAACCTGGACTAGATCCTGATGTTGTCTAGGTTCCTACAATGTCTGCCTACAAGTCTCAAAACTAACATTATGATTTTTCTCCCACCTTTCTCAGTTGGACTCAAACTGCCTTTTTCCCTGAAGTCCTGAAAGGTAAATACAATTGTACAACATGATGCAAACTTCAGAAAAACCGCCAGAGCAGCTCACATACAGACGGTCTTCGTCCCTGTTGCTCTTTGGGCCACTCAGGGATCAGCAGACACATTTGAACTACAAACCAGGAAAATCTGTCAGATTGTCACAGCTTGCTGTCACTCTATCTGAAGATATTTGAGCTTGACATCTACAAGTCTTCTCCCCTGGCTACCCTCAGAACTCGGGAACTGCTTTATACTTTGATACAATCATTAACCATCATTTTGTTTGTTTCCATAGAAATGCCTCTTGTTTAATACCTGATTTCTAGAACCCCAGGCCTTACTTTGAGAACACACCTGCATCCCCCCCTCCTGAAATAAGTTTAACTAAACTGGCTTATTGTCAGGAGAGTGTCAACCAAACTGAACAATTGTCTAGCCCAACTTTGGACATGTGTAACTTTGGGAAGTTTCAGAGGAGGGAGGGAACTGGCCAAGACTAGGCTGCCCCAAGTTGAGCCACTTTAGTGTGACCATTATTTTCTTAAAAGGAAATGAAACTCACCAGATTGAGGAAAAGCTCTATACCTCCCCTAAAACTGCCTGCCTATACCAGGAAGAGACCTATTAGTAGGGTGTCCTTTTTACCTAAGACATGTATCTACATAGCAGGACAACCTTTGTTTCCAAACGTCTCTCACCTTCTTGCTAATGCTCTTTCTTCTCTTTGATCCTCAGAGCCCTACCCCTCTCTTTCACTCATATAAGTGTCATGTTGCCTGACTGTCTTTGGAATTCTCCATGTCTGTGTGGATTCACATTATGTAGGCTATTAAATTTGATTTTCTCCTGTTAATCTGCCAAATGTCAGTTTGATTCCGATTCAGCCAGAGGGACCTTGAAGAGCACAGGAAATACTGCCTCCCCAACAACAGGCACAGGTGAAGTTTCATCAAGGGTCCGATAAGAGTAAGTAGATATGTGCATCCCTAGAACTCCTGATGAACAGTCCCCTGGTTCAGGGGCTGATCCTATCTCCTGGAAACATGAGGTGTAAGTCATCCTGCATGAGAGATAGGTCCTCACACTGTCCCAGCTGGTGGAACCTTCTCCATACATTGTGTCCAAGCCCCCCACTTCCTTCTTCTCCTTCCCATTCCCATCCTCAGTCCCTGCCTCCTCCACATCCTGAGGACTCTTACTTTCTTCCCTATCAATCACTTGCCCAGAACTCCTAGTCTGACTGGGACAGGTTCCACGGCCCCTGCCAAGTCCCTCCTATATGCTCCTCTCCTGCTCCATCATTGTCTATGCAGAACGGGGATGTCATGATGACACATCTGATTCCAGGGTTCCCTGTGCACCCCTCCAATGCTTCCGCTCCAACCCACCAACCTCACCCTCCTCATGCTCCTGGGACACAGCTTCTCTTTACAATGTGTTTATCTTCTGTGTCCTGTCTCTTCCCCTAGACACTGTCAGCTCCCTGAGCATGGGGACCCTTCCTGTCATGTCCACGTGTCCCACATCCCTAGACTTACATGTGGCACATGCTAGGTGTTCAGGAGGTGATGTGAACGCACACTCACTGGACAGTGCTCTATCCTCAGTCAGACACAGTTGGACTCCCTGTCTCTGGTTCTGTCCTGACCTGTCACAGTGATACGGGATTGTGGAACCCAAAGGTCAAGAGAGAATGCTTGAGACATTGAATGTTACAAAAAAAAAAAAAAAAAGATGATTTTACTACAGCCCGGGGACAGGACCCATGGGCAGAAAGCTCACTGGGATTGTGAGGAGTGACTGATTATATACTTTTTAATTAGTGGAGGTAAGGGATAGTGTAAATCTCTAAGGAATTATGGAAGCCAGGCTTTCAGGAATCGAGGGGCTAGCTGCTGTGAAGACGAGATTACTTCAGTCTTTAATAAAACACACACATGAAGGCGCTAAGGCAGCCATGAGGTCCTTGAGGAAGGTCACACTCTGCATGCGTCAGGGATCTACCAGGGGCTGCAGCTGTAGGAGATTTACTTTAAGGGACATTTCTCCTGCCTTTGTTTCCCTCATCAGCAGACTCTGTTACCCGGGCAGCCTGCCCCTGGCACCCAGGTTGTCTCCTCAATATGAGAAAACCAACCAATGTCTTCCTGCTTAGGAGAGGCTGGAGGGACTGAATTTAAGAGAATTTGGAATATTTTGTAGCCAATGTTTCTTGAGATTAATTCAGACTACAGTGTAGACCAAACAAAGGAAGGAGCTGACTTGGCCAAGGAGGGGGAGCTGCACAGGGAGACCCGTTGCTGAGAGACAACAGGTTTTTGTCGCACTTCCCCACAGGCCGGGAGCACTGTGTTACCACTGAGACTGCTGTCCCATGCTGAGCAGTAATACTCAGCCTCGTCCTCAGCCTGGAGCCCAGTGATGGTCAGGGTGCCTGAGCTGCCAGACTTGGAGCCAGAGAATCGATCTGGGACCCCTGAGGGTCGATTGCTATTACCATGGATGACGGTTCTGGGGGCTTTTCCTGGGAGTTGTTGGTGCCAGCTCACATAATAACCACCCCCGATGTTGGAGCTGCTTCCAGTGCAGGAGATGGTGACCCTCTGGCCCAGAGCCCCAGACACGGAGGGCGGCTGAGTCAGCACAGACTGGGCCCAGGACCCTGCAAGGGGGAGAGACACAGACAGGGTGATGCTGGGAACTAGACACAAGAGGAGGAAGCAGGGCCCCACCTGTCCTCCCAGGGCCCTTTCCCCTGTCCCTGCATCCAGTCACCTGTGCAGTGAGCGAGGAGGCTGAGGAGGAAAGGGGACCAGGCCATGGTGGAGGTCATCACCGATCCTGCCTTCTGTGGCCCCACAGATGTGCAGAGCCTCCCCTCATCTCACCCTTCCCCTCTTCATCCTCTCTGAGAGGGAGGGCCCGGCCATGCAAATGAGATCCCCAGCTCTCTGAACCCTCCCTGGCCCTGGGTCATGTCCCTCTGCCTGTGGATGTCAAGGACATGGGCAGGGGAGGGGCTGTGTGGGGCCAGGAGTGGGGAGGTCCCAGCTGTGAGCCCTGAGCAGAGGGCACAGGCAGGGCCAGGTGTCACGTCCCAGCTCTGATCACCCCTGACTCTTCAGAAATGGGACTAGAGTGCCCCCTGGTGTCCAGACCCAGACACACCATTGTGTGACATGGTGACCAGGGCCCATCAGACCCATCTCTGCATCGCCCCCCAACTGCTTTGTCCACTGCTCCTTGCATTAGGGCCTGACCAGGTGTTCCTATGTATCACTTCCCCTTAAGTCAGGACTCACTATATGCCCTGCTAAGAGTCTTCAGAATGAGTCTGTTCATGGCTCCCTTCTCTGTTCCTGGGTCAGGACTGGGTGGTGTCTCTAACAAACTCTTCTTAGAGATCAGGGTCCAGAGTAGTGACAGGTCCCCATACACACAGGGTCGCTTCTGTGCAGGATGCTGGGACTTTCCTCGTATGTGCTTTCTCCCTGATTTCCAGAGCTCTCTTTCCTCTGAGGTCCCCACAGCACTGAGGAGACAGGGAATGATTCTCCCCAGATTGTGTGTAGAATCCGTCCTGTGCATTCCTAGAGGGTTACACATGGAGCATCTTTGTCACCTGTCACTGTGTCAAACTGCTTGAAACAACAGTTGTCCACACACTGGGCATGGATTCCCTCCTTGGCTCTGACCTCCCAGCACAGACACGAGTCTGCAGGAGCCCTGCCTTGTGAGTGTGTGTGGCCCTGATCTCAGAGCACAGAGGACAAACGTGCTGGAAGTTCTAGGAAGAAAGGAGTGACAGATGTAGATGCTCTGACAGGGACCTAGTGACAGAGATTATGTGTCAGTCACCACGGAGCCAATGTCATATTTAAGAAGAATGTGTGTTATTTTATACATAATTCCACTCAGTAAGATTGAATTAATGGAACAGGAATGCCTTCTTTTCACAGGAGAATAGGGTTTTATATACTTTTTCTAAAATCACTTATTTGTACCATGTGTCTGGTCGCCCACATAGGATAGGTCAACATGGTGCCCAGTTAAACCCCTTGAGGGGCCTGTTCGTATGAACTCAGAACCATCCTGCTGACAAAACTGCCAAACACAGACAGAGCTTCTAGGACAAAGGATTTGGGGTCAGACCACTCTCTGGGTTGGACACAGCTCTAGTCCCTGCAACTGTGTCCAGCACGTTCAGGATGGAAGCGTTATTCGTTCAGTGCCCAATGACTACAGGAATGGATTTTACTACCCAAAGCCTACTGGACACAGAAGATTCTGTCAAATATCCCAAAGCTGAGGGCGGGAGAAGTGGAGATAAGGGGGAGTGTGTCCCTGAGGTCACAGGCCCTGTGGCCCTGGGTTGGGACAGAAGACTTTCCATCAGAGTGCAGCCTGGCTGGAAGTGTCACTGGGGAGTGACTAAAGAGTGACAGCCCAGCCCTGAGAACACAGGGAACATGTGTCACTTGTCCTCAAGGGGTTTGAGTTCTGAGGCTGGGGTCCCAGAATGAACATACTGATCAGCCTCAGCCACTGACTGGATCCCACATGGTCGGGGGCTGAGCTGCCCGTGGGGACAGGGACTCCCCCCTGGGATTCCTGAGCTTCAGCATCATCCCAGAACAGCAGGTGTTCAGAGCCCATCCTGGCTGCCCTGGGGACAGGACCCCAGTCACACTAGATGTCTCCAGTTTTCCTATTGAGGAGCATTCTGCCTTCTGGAAACTGTGACACTGAGGATGGCTGGGTGAGCACAGGTGACCCTGACTTCTGTAAGGACAGAGAAGCTTGGACTCTCCAGGGTCCCAGACACACTATTGACTCAGAAGGAGGACAGGGGTGTGTGTGTGTGTGAGTGTGTGCGTGTGTGTGTGTCTGTCTGTCTGTGTGTCCAAAACTGAGGCTACCTGATTTTTTTTCATTATGTTATGTTAATCACCATACATTACATCATTAGGTTTTTTTTTTTTTTAAAGATTTTATTTATTTATTTGAGAGAGAGAGAATGAGAGACAGAGAGCACGAGAGGGAGGAGGGTCAGAGGGAGAAGCAGACTCCCCGCCGAGCAGGGAGCCCGATGCGGGACTCGATCCCGGGACTCCAGGATCATGACCTGAGCCGAAGGCAGTCGCTCAACCAACTGAGCCACCCAGGCGCCCCACATCATTAGGTTTTGATGTAGTGTTCCATGATTCATTATTTGCCTGTAACACCCAGTGCTCTATGCAGAACGTGCCCTCTTTAATACCGATCACCAGGCTAACCCATCCTCCCACCCCCCTCTCCTCTAGAACCCTCAATTTGTTTTTCAGAGTCCATCACCTCTCATGGTTTATCTCCTCCTCCAATTTCCCCCCCTTCATTCTTCCCCTCCTGCTATCTTCTTCTTCTTCTTCTTTATTTTTTAACATATATTGTATTATTTGTTTCAGAGGTACAGGTCTGTGATTCAACAGTCTTACACAATTCACAGCGCTCACCATAGCACATACCCTCCCCAATGTCTATCACCCAGTCACCCCATCCCTCCCACCCCACCCCCCACTCCAGCAACCCTCAGTTTGTTTCCTGAGATTAAGAATTCCTCATATCAGTGAGGTCATATGATACATGTAAAGACATGATTGACTTATTTCGCTCAGCATAACACCTCCAGTTCCATCCACGTCATTGCAAATGGCAAGATTTCATTCCTCTTGATGGCTGCATAATATTCCATTATATATATATACCACATCTTCTTTATCCATTCATCAGTCGATGGACATCTTGGCTCTTTCCACACTTTGGCTATTGTGGACATTGCTGCTATAAACAACGCTGACCCCTGTCCCTCTTATGACTTTGAAACACCCTGAGGGATGTTTCTCCATGGGGATTCTCTTTATATACTTCCAGGGTCCTGACCCTGCATTTAGAGGTAAGGATCTCAAAGATTTTTACTGGAAAAGGACTTATTTAGGCCAGGAGGGCTCATGTGAGAGCAAATCTGTTCACCATTCACTGAATCAGGAGTGCAGGTCCTGTTGAGTGACAAGAAATCTGTCAATTTTTTATCTCTGCAGACACAAGACCTACAACTGTGCGGTTTTCAGGAGTCTGGAAGCACAGGGTGGGGGGGGAGCATGCAGCCCCCTCCTTTTTGCCCTGACATCCCAGCCAGAACCACAGTCCCCCGTGTCCCCAGGGGTCTACCAGGGAGTGAGAACAAGATATTGCTGATGGTTTTGTGCATGTCTGAATAAACACTTCAGCCCTGGGCTTTAAGTAGCATAGAAAAATGGTTCTATAGTGAATCCTCTGTCCAAGGGATTGGACCATAAGAAAAATAATGACATATCTTAAAATATGCAGGCCATCCTTTGTCTCTGGATTCCTCTAAGGCTCCCCATGGCATCAGTTAATTCTGAAGGGGGGAAAAAATCAAAAGGCCCATGTGCAAATACCTAAAGGTATATAAATACATCCTTTTCAGGAAATGTAATAACTTTATTTTGATATTAAAGAGAATGACTGGGGGATGCGTGGGGGACACAGTTGATTGGGGGTCTGACTATTGGTTTGGCTCTGCTCCTAATGTCAGGGTCCTGAGGGGCACCCGGGTGTCTCAGGCAGTTAAACCTCTGCCTTCGGCTCAGGTCATGATCTCAGGGTCCTGAGCTCTAGCCCCGCATAGAGTTCCACACTGAGCGCAGAGTCTGCTTAAGACTCTCTCTCTCCCTCTACTTCTCCCTGCTGTGCCCTCTCTCTCTCTCTCTCAAATAAATAAAGAAACCTCTAAAATAAATAAAGAGACTGACTGGGAGAGTTGAGAACAGAAAAATGGAGTCTGGGTCTGAAAGCAAGAAGGAGAATGTGAAGGGTTGCGTGCACCTATATTTTCTGGTCATTCTCCTGCCTAGATATGGGCCCTGGAGACGGGAAACTACAGCAAGGTCATTTCCAGTTTTCTCTGAAATCCTGATGTGGAGACAGAGCTCAGACTAAAGAGTCAGAGGGAGAGACTGAAACCTGAGGGACGCGGGAGCCAAGAGGAGAAGAGGAGGAGGGTGTGGGTGCTGTTCTCAGGGAGAGTCTGTAGGATGTGGTCCAAGTTCCCGTGGAGCTGGTTCACAGAGAGGAGACTGTGTCTGTGACCAGGGTTATTGTCAACGTATCAGCTGTGGATACATCAGTCGTGACACAAGGTCACACTTTATGGAATAAGATGATAGAACGGATTGTGGAGGAATGTTCATGGGCAGTATGTTCAGCCGAAGACACAGACTTCATTCCTGTCCATCTTCTCCAGATTGAGTGGGGATGTGCGGTGGGCTCGGATATCTCATGTGTCTGTGTCTTCCTCGGATGCCCCCATTTTATGTCATTTTGCGTGCATTACATGACTCTTCCTCTTTCCCTGTTGAAGGATAGATCGTCGTGCAGAAGAGACCACCCCGCTATGTCTCTCCAGCTAAGTTTCTTACTGAAAAGCGGCTCAGAAACAAGATCCGTGGGTCCAGAGGTTTTAGACCCACTTCCTCCTTATCTGAGATGCTGTGAGGAGCGGTAACTGCTCCCACCGCCAGGAGCTGTAGCCCAGTGATAGTCCGCCTCGGCCTCAGCCTGCAGCCCCGAGATGCGCAGAAGCCCTGCATTGGCCGAGGCGTCTTTGGAGCCCGAGAGGCGGCTGGGGACCCCGGAGCCCTGGTGCTTATCGGAGTCTGAGGAGTAGTACAGCAGACCCCGGGGAGGGCTCCCTGGCTGCTGCTGGATCCAGTAATTGTTCGAGCTGCCAACATGATGTTCCTGCTCAGGTGCAGGTGAGTCTGTCTGTCGTTCCCAGAGATGCAGAGAGGGAGGGCGGCTGGATCAGCACGGGCTGGGACAGGGAGCCTGCAAACACACACACTCATAGGATATTGGATAGGTTCAAAGTAAATTTTCTCTAGACTCGGAAGCAGAGGGGTGATGCCGGCTGTTCCCTGAGGCCTGTCCCTACCTGTGCAGTAAAAGAGCATCCCCAGGAAGACAGGAGTCCAGGCCATGGTGACACAGACCCAGGTTCCCCAGTGGGCTGGGCTGCCCTAGGCCTCCTTTTCTCCTCCAGCCTCTGCCACATGAGGGGCTCTATATGCAAATACGGTCCATCCAGTGAGTCCCTGCCCCTCAATTTCCCTGAGCCCTGGTGCTGGAACTCAATTCACATCACATGCTGAGGAGGGCAGAGGTTGCCTTCAGCCCTGGGTCCCGCCCTGGTAGGAAGCACCTGCTGAGACCACACACAGGCCCCTGGGGACACTCTCCCAGACCAGAGGGGACACAGTTGCTGAGTCCCATCAGGGAGCACAGGGCCCAGCCCTCAGGCCCAGACTTCTTTGAATGCTTCTCTCTAAAGAGCTGCTTTTTTGGTACAAGGCAGTCCCACAGCGCCACCTGCTGGTCCTGGGCACACATGTCGCCATGCTCCAAAGCCCTGAGATTCCAGCTGGGGTCTGCATATCACTGGGTCTGATTTCCAGATACGATGGTCCTTCAGGCCTGCTGATGATATTGTTGAGTCTCACTCTCAGAAAGAGTCCTGGTCTATGGGAATGTAAACCCATACATATATTATGTGATATTTAATTAAAGGAACATCTCTTTTGCATGGAGGTCAGAGACCACGAGGGGGAGCTCTCGTGCCCACCACTCCTCCGTTGCAGACCCAGCAGGAGGACAGACTTTGCAAGTCTGCAGGCCTGTAACTAGTCCCTTCCTACCTCAGGAAGAGGAAGACTTCTTCCTGCCCTGGCAACAGCCCAGCCAATGAGAAATTGTCACAGCGCCACCAATGACAAGCCCTGTAATTAGAATTCCCTTTTACTCCCATGGACTTTTTGTCCCTCCCACACTCACCCTTTGCTCCATAAAAGTGCTTCCTTATCCTTTGTTCTCCACACTTGCCTGTGGTTTTGCCATACCTTACCTGTCCTGGATTTCAAGTTTTTGCTTTTCTTCAATACACCCATTATCACTGTGGAAAATAAATGGCACTTTTGTGTTTAACATACAGAAAACAACTGAACTGGCCAGTGACCCCCGCAGGAGATTCTAGAAAAAGCTGAAGGACCCGTATGTGCAACACCTGATGTCCCACACCAGGGGACAGTGGATCTGGTTTTGTTTGTTTGCTTGTTTGAATGTCCTGCAAGGGTTCTTCAGGGCATCAGTATAGAATGGACTTATTCTAGGATATAAAAATGTTCAGTGATATGTTCAAAAGATTACAGTTTGGTAAAATTCACTAGATATGTAATTGTCATAACATCTGTAGATTCAGTTCATTTGGTAATAAAGGAAAATTAATAAATTTTATAGACTTAACACTAGCGAATAACATGAGATTTTTCTCTAAAAATTTAGGTATATCTAAGTAAAGTGGGTGTTTTGTGCATATCTGTGTCATATATTTCTTGTTGGGATTTTCCCCCAGACTTTACGAATTGCAAATAAGCAAATACTATAATAACATCATAAATATGATCAACTTAAATATGATAAAATAATAAAATAACATAAGATCATTTTCCCACTGTAAATTCCTGTTGATTATGTCCTGCTTCCTAGCAAGATCAGTATTTTAAAGTCCTACTGCAGATATTTTGACTGCCTCTTTAGACCAGAGTAGAAATTCACATTTGGTCAAACTCCCCTTCATATACACTTGTATCAACTCAGCAAATGTCCCCAGACTTGTGGCTGGATCTTTTGTAAATGATCCAGGATCTTCAGTAAAGAATGCAAGGTCTTTAGGAAAGAATGCAGTAAATAAACCCCTGTTGCCCTCAGGTCCTCTCTCCTCATAGCATTCCCACAGAACTTTCACACAGTCAACCAATGGCTTAAATCCTTCAGGTGTTCCTAACTTCTTTTGCATAAACTATATCACATTAGCCCCACTGAGATGCCCTTTCGTGAGGTGGTCACGCCTAGCTGCACACCCACCTGCGGCCCCTGTCCTAGTCCTCAGTGCCCTGGCCTCATCACTCTTCTGTCCTTGGACCCCCCTGAGCTCCTGCCCCTCCCATGGCCCCCACACCAGCTTCTCTGTCTGTTGGCAGTAGCTGGGCTTCATCCCCTGGTCAGAGTGAGGACACACATGTTGGCAGATTGGACTATTACGTAATAGCAGGACTCACACACATCATGCCTGGTAGGAACAGACACATATGTACTGTGGACGTATCTGATGTTGCACAAAATCATACAGAATGGACACTGCACCCATCTCCCACCACAGCCATCATCAATAAGGGTGAGATATTTGATTAGAACAATTCCCAAGCAGCACATAGGTAATCAGTCGTATATTGCCTCCCTTCATCTGCTTCTCCCTGGCAGAACCATCTCTCCTGTGAACACGGAGCCCACACACCCGTCATTCCTGCATCATGAGGTTTTCTGCCAGGACCTTTGTGGGATTTGGGGCTGAGGAGTTGAGACTGGACTTCCACGGACCACAGAGTTGATTTTGAGCTCTGTATTTAACACATTTGGACAAGTGATCATCTCACAGTCCCTTAGTCAAGTGAGCTGTTAGCAGGAATTCATCCAACTAAATCCTATTCTTCAATTTCTTTGAAATTTCATGTGTCTCCTCTCCTTAGCATTTACTCCACCATCTACCTGCTCCTTGTGATTTCTTACCCAAGACTAGAGGCCATCATGTCCTTCTTCTCTGTATATACATACAATTATTCACCCTTATAAAAAGAGGAAGTTATATCTAGAGGACACTAGCCGAAGTGGGATAAGCCAGGCCCTGAGGGCAAATCCTACCTGATTACCCTCACAGTGAAACTCCCAGAAGCAGAGAAGAGAAGGGTGGTTGCCAGGACTAGGGTAGGGGAAATGGGAAATATTTGTTCAGTGAGTATATAATTTTAGTTTTGCAGCATAACTAAGCCTCAGAGAATTGTGATACAACGTAGCCTCTCTAGCTTATAATATAATATTGTGTGCTTTAAAATATGTTAAGGAAATAGATCCCATGTCATGTGGTGAGGGAGAGAGGAGCCCTAGTCCTGATGCAGGGAGTCTATTTTGGGTGCTGAGGTGAATACAATCATTGCTTTCATAACAAATTAGATAATTGATTTGACTCTTTTCAAAAAGTGTCAAGCATATACAGAATTGTTTGGAGATAGAAAAGTTGGGGTCACTACTTGGCAAAAGAAGGTGAGGGACATCCATGAGTCCTTGTTGTCATTCAACAAATGGGGTGGAGGGGGCGTCAAGAGGGAAGCAGAGTCACTGGGGGAGAACGTGTGGAGTGAGAAGACTGGGGAAGCCACATCACTGAGGGGCACGTGGAAGAGACTCAAACCTAGCTGAGAGGGTGAGAGCGCCCCGCTTTTATCTGTCGCATTAATTGTTCACCTATGATCACAAGTGATTTCTTTCTACATCTGCTTTGGTGTCAAGGGAACAAGGCAGGAGGCTGGGTGGGAGGACTAGTACCTCCTCTATTCAAGTGAGGACGGGCAGGAGAATATTGGTGAACATGAAAGAAAGTACATTTTTCTCTCTCCCTTTCCCTGCTGATTTCTTCATTTCTTTAAATCCCTGTTCCTCCTCACTTATTACAATCATGGATCCCATTATCATCATTGTAATCCATCCTTTATAACTGCGCCATGGTTAGTCCACTCACCTCACTAACCCACCCACCCGTCCAATCCACCATGTTGCTTTCTCTCCACTTGAACCTCCAGCTGAGTGTGGCTGCAGGTGCACGTGGCCATGCTGACTGCTCCCCTGTGGATGCGTGAGACCCCCTCTAGGGTGTCCCTAGTTCAGACACTGTGTGAGCCTGCATTTCTCACATCCTTCTGTGTAAAGCATGGTTATGTCCTTTCTTTTCTGCAATATGTGGCCAAGCTTCCCTCGATTTCCTTGAAGTTACAGAGTATCTTCCATCCAGACTCCAAACAGGAAAATAGAAGCTGGAAGATGAGCTGCATGAAATCACCTACTACCTGTTGACATATTTGTAGTTAGTTTCCTTATTCAAGACACAAATCAGATGTTCACCATGTTTTCAAATGTGCTTTCATGGGGCACCTGGGTGGCTCAGATGCTTAAGCATCTGCCTTTGGCTCAGGTCATGATCCCGGGGTCCTGGGATGGAGCCCCACGTCAGGCTCCCAGCTTGGCAGAGAGTCTGCTTCTCCTTCTCCTTCTGCCTCTCCACCAGTTGTGCTCTGTCTCTTTCTCACTCAAGTGATTAAATAAAATCTTTAAAAAAAACAAAACAAAAAAATAAAAAATAAAACAAATGTGCTTTCATATTCTTCAGGGAATATTATGATTTCCTATAACATACAGATTGCACACATCTCAGGATGTTTCCTCTCAGTATAACAGCACTCCCACTGGTCTTTAGGGTGAGCTTGTTTCAAGCTTATGCACTCCGGGTTTGCTGACCTAAGTCCCTTGGTCCGGAGCAGATCTATCCGGCTTTCCTTGACATTTGTAGACTGCGGGCTTGAAGGGGTTAACACCTGACCACATTGGAAGCCGCTGTCAAGTGTGCCAGCAAGTCTGTTCAGGGTCATGTCCACACAGGACTGACAGCCTGAGCACCTGCTTCTCCTGCACAGAGCCCCCGGCCTCGCCTGCACCTCCCCCTGGAACACCCTCGGGCGGCACCTGGACGGGGAAGGTGGGCTTTGAGGTGTTTGTCCGCCATCTTCGCAGGGTGCTGGCTTCCTGAAAAAAGCACCTTCTTTTGCCACCATTTGCCTCTTGAGTATTGATTTTCCAGTGGTGAACAACCCAGCATGAGTTCAGAACCGGTCGTCTGTCCAGTAACATGAGCATTTTTATTGGTTGGCAATATTACTAGTGTCATTTTCATTAAGTTTATCTTACGAAAATAATTATTATTATAATTACTACTGAAATAATGGAAACTTTATTTTAGATATTTCTAAAGGTTTTACTATTTATCTTATCATTGCAATATTTTTAAACTAAATGCCCTGACCTTTCTGTAAGCAGAAAAATTAGGGATCCCTGTAAAAAGAAAAAAAAAGTGAGAGACAAGTTTCCTGACCCAAAAGCAGTCATCTTAAGCCCCCAGGTTTTTTCCATTATCTGTGCCCTGCAGGATCTACTTGCCCAACACACATCTTCCCAAACCTCCTAGGAAGTGTTTGAACAAAGAAATGCAGCAACCAAAGTAGGTAAGGATTTTAAGAGAACAAAGGGAATGCAAAATCTGCAGTCTCTACCAGACCAGGACATAGTGTAACCACATCAGAGACAATAACTCGGTGGTAAACTCCCAGGGCTGTGTCAAAAGTGAAGACTAACCGAACGCAATTCTTGAGTTCGTTTTGCAGGATGAAACCATTCCCCGCAGGGTTACTGAGGTTAAAATTGTCACCAGCAAGACCACCACGGACACCGCTTCTTCTTCACAGGAATGTTAACCTTACATTTCAGAGGCAAACAGCACGAATGGTCCCGCAGCCGTGATGGGTTTGAGCTCCTGCACCAACTCGTCCTGCGCAGAAGGACCATGGCGTGTCCTCCGGTGACTCTGCCTCTTATAATGTTAACTCTCGGCCCTGGGAGGAGCACAAGCTTCAGGAACCCCCCACAGGACACAGCACAGCTGGTGTTCTCAGTCCCCCTGCACGACCTTGTGCCCACCTTTACCTGGGATGACAGAACTCCCCTTTGTGACCGGTCATCCTAACCCTGAATAATGGCACCCGCTCACCCCCCTCAGGGAGCCACAGCTTGGGAAATTCTTCCCCTGATCCCCTTGTTTGCTGCAGATCAAGTTTCCTCTGTGTGATGTCACCTGGGGTAGCCTCTCCCTGTACCTCCCCAAGCACACCCCTCAGGGTCGTTCCGGGACCCCTGTACCTAATGTATTTCATCCCGTCACCGGAAAACCTGCCTCCTTCTCCCTACTGTCTTCCTGTGATTTTAGCCCCATTTATTGAATGTATTTGTAAGAAATTGCAGAGAAATATTAATTGATAATTGTCATAGCAATTATCTATGTCCAATCATTTTCCCATTTATATCTATGTTAGATGCAAGTAAAAAAGGAAATAAAGTAATTAATTTTATAAGTATCTGTATTTAACAGTGGTCTTTATTATGATTTTTTTTCCCTTAAACAAATTTTTCATGAAAAAATCTGAGTAGCTGAGGTGATATTCATCAAGAAAATTTGAAAAACCCATTATGTCTCTAAAAAACACCGCACAATTAAGAAGACAGAGGAAAGTATGCAAGACTCACACCCTATTAACACATGAGACAGATTATGTACCAACTTCACACAACCCGTATGAAAGTAAATTAACAAATAAGTAGAACACTAATGACTGAATCCAGACTCTCTGGCTCCCAGGCTCAGACCACAAGCCATGAGCTTCAGTGGAAAGAAAAGTCAGCTCCAGAGAAGTCTGTGGGAGACAGTAGGGGAAGGAGCAGCGGCCTGAACCACCATCCGAGGAGAGAGTCCCTGAGTGTGAAGCCACAGGACAGCAGGGGGGACCCGAGCCCTGACCACAGGACGGGCATCCAGGGCGAGCAGGAGGGACACAGGGGGACTCAGAGGCTGTGCTGTGGGCAGATGGGGTGACAACGTGAGGAGGGGAGCCCTGGGAACACCTCAGCGATGGGGAAAGAGGGGGAAGGAGACATTTAGCGTCTGCCAGGCACAGGGGACGAGGGAAAAGGGAAAGGAAGCACAGCACCCACCACAAGTAAAGCAAAAATGCATGGGACAAAAGCTTGAAAAATGGTCTAATTAACACATAATATAATTTTCATAACACAATAAACAACCACTGGCTAATGCATTGAACAAAATGGGAGCACGCACAAATGTACACATTACAAAGTGACAAGAAGACCAATATGGCAAAATAAATTAGGCTCATTTCGACGTCGTATGTATTAAAATTAGAACCTTACGGATAGATTAGCAAGGCCTCCACGCAAGGGTGACGTGTACACACCTGAAGCGATCCGCATATTTCCCGATGGCGGAGCTGACGTCCCCACAGCAATGCACACGCTCCTCAGGCCGGTGAATGGAGCGCTGACAAGGGCACCTGTTCTGGGGTTCAGTCCCTGTGAAATGTGCACAGTAGGGAACTCAGTGCAGACAGGAGGGAATTGGGGGCCACAGAGGGCTGAGCAGGGGGACCCCGGCCTGACTGCTGGTGGGAAGGGGGATTTCTCTGCGGGTGATGGAAATGTTGTCATTTCGATCATGGGAGTGGTGGCCAAACCCCCTACGCATATTAAAAGTTACTGCATGTTTATTTTTTTTTACTTTACCCCAGACCCTGGGGCATGTGCAGGTGGGCTCTACCCGTCACCCAGGTGTTCTCCTGGGACACCTGTGCCGGCTCAGGCCACAGCATAGGCTGTGTGTCTGTCCTTCCTCCTCAAGGACAGGTCTCCCCACAGAGGACTCAATGCCGGAGCCACCCAGGTGCCCCAGATAAGTGATTTATTTCTGGACTCTCAAATATGTTTAATATATCCTTACGTCTATCTTTAGGCCAGTACCACACTCTTGATTATTGTAGTTTTGTAAGTAAGTTTTAGAGAGTTTTGAAATCTGGAATTGTGAGTTCTTACAGATTTGTTCATCTTCAGGATTGTTCAGATGTTCTGAGTCCCTGTAATTGCACAGAAAATTTAAGATCCTCTTTTCGGAGTGTGTAAACAGGCATTCAGGGTTTCGAAAGGGATTGCATTGAATCTGTCCATTGCTAGGGAGAGTATTGCCTTTTTTTTTTTTTTTCAAGTAGGCTCCACGCCCAACATGGAGCACAAACTCACAGCCCTGAAATCCAGAGTTGTGTGCTTCACCTACCGAGCCATCAAGGTGCTCCATGTATTGGCTTCTTAACAATTTACTTAATTCTTCATTTTTTGCCAAACTAAATACAATAAAATAATAAAACATTAAGTACTAAGCATAGGTTTATCTTCTTTTGTCTTATTACAGGAAAACTATAAAGATAACCATGGGTCCATTAGTAAACCTGGTGTGTACGTTATTGAAATATGGTACTATGTTTCTAGAAATTGTGAAATGTATTCCTAAATTTGCTAATCTAAAGAATACTGGCATAACAAACAGGTCACAATCGTTTACTATATAGCTTTCCCTAGAAACGAAGGTTTCTAAGAGTTAAGAATTCTAATAAATATAATTTAGATTACTAGAAATGATAAAGAAAAAAGCTCTGTGTGCCAGGAAAGTAAGACATGTGTTTTGGTGAAAAAAGGTATGTGGAATGGGAACATATTTTTTGTTGAGGGAAAAGAAAAATGATTTTGTCCTAAGATAAGGCTGGTTATTTGAAGAAAGAAAATTTAAGTCTAAATTTCAATGTATAAAAGAAAGTTGTAGTAGGTTTTTGGAAAAGGAAGCTGGAAAGGAATTTTATGTGTTGTCAATACTGGTTAAAATTAAGATAAATTTAAATACCAAACTATGTGGATGTAAAATTGAAATTCTGTTTTAACTTGGTTAAAAAGTAAACATTTTTCTTGAACTATTGGTCCGCTCTTACAAAAAAAATGGTAAACAAGTTTTTATTCATTTTTAAAATTATGTGCCTAGAACACATGAGTTCTGTATTTTGCCAAAATATTTCCTATGTTTATCTGGACTTTGATGCATTAAAAATATGTTTTTAATATTTTTAAAAAATCCTACGTATTGCTTACAACTCTGTAACTTTCTACATTTACCTTTGATTTATGTTTGCGTTGTGTGTCACGGGAATAACCACATTTCCTTGTCAATTGCATCATAATGACCTCTAACTCATCCATAGCCATGGCCACAGTCATGTCTTGTCACGTACAGTTCCCATCTTACTCCGATGTTACTGCAAATTGTTACATCTTCAAGGATATTCATGGGCAGGACTTCAAAAAATGTAGGTATCTGAAACCTTTGAGATAGCAAAACTAAAGAAAAAATTACCAGAACTAAGAGAAAAACTGGATTCAAACACATCAGAAATTAATAACATGAAACTAAATGGACAGAGGAAGATAATTGTACTTTTTATGAACTCTTGTTTGAAACATTGTTGACTTTTAAAAATGTTTTCTTCCTTCAGATTTAAGGAAGCTTCTCTTAAGCGAACTGATCTATAATGAATTGATGAAATATACCTTTGTGAACAAATGAAACTATTTATCTTTTCTCCATACCCGAGAAAAGCAGGGATTCTACTTCTTCCTCTCCGTGGGGATTTACTTTAAGCGACATTTCTCCTGCCTTTGTTTCCCTCATCAGCAGACTCTGTTACCCGGGCAGCCTGCCCCTGGCACCCAGGAGTTAATCCTCAATAGGAGAAAACCAAACAGTGTCTTCCTGCTTAGGAGAGGTTGAAGGGGCTGAATTTAAGAGAATTTGGAATATTTTGTAGCCAATGTTCCTTGAGATTAGTTCAGACTACAGTGTAGACCAAACAAAAGAAGGAGCTGACTTGGCCAAGGAGGGGGAGCTGCACAGGGACACCCGTTGCTGAGGGACAGCAGGTTTTTGTCTCACTTCCCCACAGGCCGGGAGCACTGTGTGAGTACTGAGACTATCATCCCATGATGCACAGTAATACTCAGCCTCGTCCTCAGCCTGGAGCCCAGTGATGGTCAGGGTGCCCAAGCTGCCAGACCTGGAGCCAGAGAATCGATCCGGGACCCCTGAGGGTCGGTTGCTATTATAATAGATGATGATTCTGGGGGCCTTTCCTGGGAGCTGTTGGAGCCAGCTCACACCATTACCACTCCCAATGTTGGAGCTGCTTCCAGTGCAGGAGATGGTGACCCTCTGGCCCAGAGCCCCAGACACGGAGGCGGCTGAGTCAGCACAGACTGGGCCCAGGACCCTGCAAGGGGGAGAGACACAGACAGGGTGATGCTGGGGCCTAGAGACAAGAGGAGGAAGCAGGATCCACATGGCCTCCCAGGACCCCTTCCCCGTCCCTGCATCCAGTCACCTGTGCAGTGAGCGAGGAGGCTGAGGAGGAGAGGGGACCAGGCCATGGTGGAGGTCATCACCAATCCTGCCTTCTGTGGCCCCACAGCTGAGCAGAGCCTCCCCTCATCTCTCCCTTCCCCTCTTCATCCTCTGAGAGAGTGAGGGCCCATCCATGCAAATGAGACCCCCAGCTCTCTGACCCCTCCCTGGCCCAGTTTCGGTTCCCTGTGCCTGAGGATGTCAGGGGCAGTGGGCAGGGTAGGGGCTGTGTGGGGGCAGGGGTGGAGAGGTCAGAGCTGTGAACCCTGAGCAGAGGGCACAGGCAGGGCCATGTGGCAGGTCCCAGCACTGATCAACCTGGCTCCTCAGAAATTGGACCAGAGTGCCCCCTGGTGTCCAGACCCAGACACATCATTGTGTGACTGGTGACCACGACCCTTCAGATCTATTTCCACCCCCACCCCACTGCTTTGTCCACTGCTCCCTACAATAGGGCCTGACCAGCTGTCCCTATATGTCACCTCCCATTACTTCAGGACTCACTATATGCTCATCTAACAGTCTTCAGAGTGACTCTGTACATGGCTCCCTTCTCTGTTCCTGGGTCAGGACTGAGATGGTGTCTCTATACAAACTCTTCTTAGAGATCAGGATCCAGAGCAGTGACGGGTCCCCGTGGACACAGGGTCGCTTCTGTGCAGGATGCTGGGACTTTCGTCTTATGTGCTTTCTGCTTGTTTTCCAGAGCTCTCCTTCCTCTGAGGTCCTCAGAACACTGAGGAGATGGGGAACTCTTCTCCCCAGATTGTGTGTAGAAGCCATCACATGCATTCCTAGAGGGTCACACACTGAACATCTTTGTCACCTGTCACTGTTTCCCTCTGCTTGAAGCAACAGTTGTCCACACATTGGGCAGGGATGTCCTCCCAGCTCCGTCCTCCCAGCACAGACACGAGTCTACAGGAGCCCTGCCACGTGAGTGTGTGTGGCCCTGACCTCAGAGCACAAAGGACAAACGTGCTGGAAGTTCTAGCAGGGAAGGAGTGACAGCTGCATGACAAGAATCCAGAGGAAGAGGTTATGCACTGGTCACCACTTGGCCAACCGTGCACTTAAAATGCATGAATATTCTTTTCAAGAAACTCTTCTCAATAATACTGATTCAAGCTCAATGGCAGCGCCATGTGAAGATGCAGGTGCAATCACTAGTATGTCGTTCCCAGATCCGGGCTTGTTGCAGGGACAATGTGGATGGAAACTGTGGTTACATACATCACTGCAGAACAGAGAAGAAGTATGACTTTGGCTTTCCTTTGAATAGACGTCTATAAACATTTTCTGAAAGCATTTGTCTTATTTTTTTCCCTAAGATTGCATCGTGGCTCTGGTCGTGCAGGTGAGAAAGCCGGAAGTGGTGTCCATGACCCTCCAGGAGGGACCTGTTTCTACGAACTTCCGAGTCCTCTGGTGATGGAATCCCCAAACACAGACAGAGCTTCCAGGACGGAGCAAGCGAGCGCCACACTCACATCTGGGGTGGGCTCAGCTGTGGTCTCAGCCGCCTGTGTCCAGCATGTTCAGGAGAGAGCAGGTGCTCGTTCAGACCCCCAGGAGCAGAAGTATGAATTTCTATCAGCAAAAGCCACCTGGACCCAGAAGTTTCTGTCCAAGGTCACATGGGACTGGTGAAGAGGTGCAGATAAGGAGGACCGTGTCCCTGAGCTCACAGACCCTGTGCTTCTGAGTTGTGACAGAAGACTGAGCAGAGGTCCAGCCTGGCTGGAGGTGTCACTGGGGAGACTGAGGGAGCAACAGCCCAGCCCTGAGAGCGCAGGGGGTTTGTGTCTCACATCCCCATGGGCCACGTGCTCCGTGGGAGCCGCACTGAGGCTGGGGTCCCAGATTCAATGTACTGACCCGCCTCCCACACGGACTGGGGCCCAGAGGTGGTGGGGGCTGAGCTGCCCATGGGGACAGAGACTGCGCCTGGGATTCCTGACATCAGTCTGGTCCCAGGAGAGCAGGTGTTCAGGGCACATCCTGGCTGCCCTGGTGACATGACCTTAGTCACACTGGTTGTCCCTGGGGTTTCCTCGGATGGGGACTCTGCCTCTTGGACATTGTGACTCTGAGGATGACGGGTGAGCACGGGTTGAGCCTGACTTCTGGATGGATGGAAAAGCCCAGAAACAGCAGAATGGGGCACAGTACACCCTCAGAGAGAGGAGATAGCTGAGTGTGTGTGTGTGTGTGTGTGTGACCAAAAATGAGGCAATGACCCCCCGTGTCTCTTACGTCTTCTCCTGAGGGATGGTTCTCCATGAAGCTGAATCTGGATTTAAAGGGCAAGTGTCTCAAAGACGTTTTCCTGGGAGACGATTTATTTTAGGCAGTGAGGACTCAGTTGAAAACAGACCTGTTAACAACTTGCTGAATCAGAAGGCCCGGGCTTGTCGAGGGACAGCAATCTGTCCATTTCATCTCCTCAGGGCTCCATCCACGGAGTGGCATAAGAGGGATTTAAAGAAAGGCTTCCTCATAGTGGAGAATAAGTTATTTGACCGAGTGGAAATAATACTGGGGTAGTTTTGCCCCAGGAGTATTTGGAAATCCCCTGTGCCGTGAGTGAGGAGGGTGAGGAGCAGAGAAGCAAACCCCATGGTAGAGACACCCCAGTCTCCTGATGACCCTACGGCGAGGCCCTGAACCCACACACTGTTCCTATGTGTCTCCCTGATCCTCAGGGTAAGGGGTCTCCTTGCGGTTCTGCCCCTTTCTGGGGGCCATGCGAGCACCCCCTCAATGCCTGGGCTCCAGCTGAGCCAAAGAGAATGTAGAAGTGGGGAGGGCTTCACCCCAGGGATGACACCAGAGCACCTGCAGGAGGCAGGGAGACACATCTCCGCTGAGGAATGGGGAGCACCAGCGCCCTCTGGTGGACGCAAGAGACATGTCCACCCAGGCCTGGATCTGGTGTCCAGGGCTCCTGTCCCCTCATCCCCCACTGGTCACTGTTTCAGCCTCTTCAGATGGGCTTCTTCCACTTAGAAATGTCACTTAGAGATATGCACGGGGGCGCCTGGGTGGCTCAGTCAGTTAGGCGTCCAACTCTTCGTTTCACTGCTGTTCATGAGCTCAGGTTCCTGAGATCCAGCCATGCTTCAGGCTCAGCACACAGCTCAGAGTCCGCTGGAGAATCTCTCTCTCCCTCCCTCTGCCCCTCCCCCTGCCCCAGCTCTATAAATAAATAAGTAAGTAAGTAAATAAATAAATAAAATCTTTAAAAAAAGGAAATATGCATGGATGTTTCCTCCATCTTTTTCTGTAGCCTATTCACTTCTCTCTTTTTATTGCTGAATCATATTCGATGTAAAAACCTACCAGAGTATTTTTACCCATTCGTCTTTTAAAGGATATACATTTTCTTCAAATCTTGGCCATCATAAATAAATGAACAATAAACATATTCTTGTGGGGACATAAGTAACCTATATAGAAAAAGACCGAGGAGCATGATGTCAGTATTGTATTATATAAAATTATATTTAAGTTTGTGAGAACCTGCCAAGGCATCTTCCAAAGTGGCTGGGGCATTGGCATTCCCACCAGCAACGACTGAGAGTTCCTGCTGCCCCACATCCTGGGCAGAGTCTGAGCTGTCATCGTATTGAATTTTAGCCATGCTGATGGGAGTCTAGTGTACCTCACTATTTCAATTTGTAATCCCCCAATGACATATTACAAGTGTAATTGTCATTCATGTACCTTCCTTGGTAAGGGGTCTGTTCTGATCTGCTCACTGGGGAGGCCCTGCCCAGTCTCCTGGGTCACACATCCTCCACTACGACAGTCCTTGTCATTCCAACCCAGCAACTGTGCAGGACATTTTGCTTCTGCAAACACACTTTTGCACTGGGAGACCAATACCTCCGAAAGGAGCTATTTTCATTGACTTTATAAATGTGCATTGACGTGAGTCCAGATATTAAAACCCTCTGGTTCTAGTAGGATATGTAAAGTTAGAAGCCATAGTCTGAGCTGTTGTTGGTCCCCGGAAGGAACAGAGGACTGATGAATAAGACCGGGGCAGGGGTGGAGGGTGTATTTTTCACAAGTCCTGATGAATCCGGAGCTCCTGTGACATTTGGTTGTGAGGAGCTCTACAGCAATGATGACCAGCCTCCCTTTGGGCTGGAGTCCAGAGGAGGTTAAAGAAGTTTTCTTAACACCCCTGGATCTGGACCATGAGGCTTGAACATCCTGGGTGGTCCCTCACTGCTCTCCTAGGTCACAATACAGGGGCTCTGCCTGGGAACCCTTGTACCATTGCTATGGGAACACCCAGTGTTTCTGCTTCTGAGTAAGAAGAAGTGACCTGGTATCTGGGGTCATCAAAGCTTCCCCGGGTGACTGATACATGACCATGTGGGGGAGTTCCTATTCTGGACGTTTCACAGGCCCCCTGGATTATGGGAAAGTTCCAATGGGGTCTGAGGGGACATGGACAGAGTCGGTCCCTGTGGGCTCAGGAAAACCACTCACAGGAGTCTCCATAGGCCCTGGTGGCCGTTGTGCTAGAGCCTGATCCAGGGACCTACAGGATCACCCACTTCCGTTGTGGAGGCTCAGCATCTTCCCAGCAACAGTGGGGCCTATACGTGTTTGTTAAATATGCACCTGAGTATTTCATTGTCGAGTGGCATAATGATATTTTAATTCTGCTTTCACGTGCTGATTGCTATCTATACATATATATCTACATCTGTCTATCTATGATCTTTCTGTGTCGATCTTGTATCAAATCACCTTCCTCGTATTACTTATTACTCTTTGAATTTATATATTTATATACATGTTTGTAGTTTCTTTGTATTTTTCCTGGGGACAATTCTCTACCCTGAAACTAGGGAATTTTCTCTTGTTCTTTTTAGTCTGTGTGCTTTTCATTAATTTTCCTGCCTACGGTTCTATCTGGAGCATCTAGTACTATGTTGAACGGCCATGGTGAGTTTGGATATGACTATCTTGGTCTCTACTCCAAGTGGACGCTTTCAGGGATTCACCTTCATGTGTGTTAGCTGTAGGTGTTTTCTAGATTTATTTATCAAGCTTATGATGTTCTCCCCTATGTTTTACTCTCTGAGAATTTTTTTCTAAAATTCTTCATAAATTCTTGTTCATTATCATGAATGGGTTTTGAATTCTGTCAGATGATTTTTCCCTATTGGTTGATAAGATTATGTTTTTCTTCTTTAGCTTGTTACATGACGTTATATTGATTGATTTTTGAATATAAAACTGTCTTTGCATCCCTGCAATAAAACCCCTTTTGGTCCTGGAATATACTTCTTGATAAATATATATACATATATCAAGCAGAAATGTATATAATTGGAATAATTCAATGTATATAATTGGAAAATATAATATAAACATTAGAAAATAGAAACAGTTATATATAGTATAATATATACATATATATACACATATATATTCTGTTTTCTAATATTTTCTTACGAATTTTTGTGTCCCTATTTGTGACGGATATTCCTTTTTTCTTTTTTTTCCGCGAAGAACTGTTGGCACCAGCTACTGACTGAACAATTTAGGAAGACATGTTACCTTTGCCAAATTCAACATTGTGACCAACAAGCAAGGAATATCTCTTCATTTAATCAAGTTTTCATTAATTTCTCTTACAATGCTTTGCAGTTTTCCATGTGCAAGTCTTTCCATTTCTCTAAAATTTATCCTTGATAATTTCATAACTATATCATTATAAACGGTATTGTGTCTGTTTTTATGTATTAAAGGTTTTATTTATTTAATTATTTATTTATTGAGTGAGTGAGTGAGTGAGAGAGTGAGCAAGAGAGAGAGAGAGAGACAGAGCACAAGTGGGGGTAGGGGCAGAGGGAGAAGGAGAAGCAGACTGTCCCACTGAGCGGGGAGCCTGACACAGGGCTGGATCCCAGGACCCTGGGATCATGACCGGAGGCGAATGCAGACGCTTAACTGACTGAGACACCCAGGCGCCCCTGGTTTTATTTTTAATTGTTAATGACCTGTTGCTTCTATATAGAATAGCATTTACTTCTGCATGTCGGTTTTGTAACCGGAAGCCCACGAAGAAGCACTTAGACGGAAGCAGGGCTGAGCCAGCGCTGCGGCCAGAGCTGAAGTCAGCACATCTGGGCCTCTGACATCTCCAGCGAATGTTTTTTTAAATTTTTAACCTTTTATTTTAAAGTAATTTCTACACCTAAAGTGGAGCTCACACTCACGTCCTGAGAGCAAGAGTTCCATCCTCTACTCACTGAGCCAGCCAGGCGCCCCTCCACTGAGTAACTTTGAACTCTGAGCAAGCCAGTTTTGCCTTTGGAAATAGGGAGCACAGTGAGAATAGGTTATCAATCTGAACATATAATGGAAGGAAAATCATCTCATTCCAGGACAACTAAGGGTCTGTTGAAGATCTGACGACAGAAGTCACCGCTCCTGGGCCACCTGACAGGGTATGTCACCAGGCCTGGAGACCGGAGGGGGTTTTGTCTCCCTTCCCTATGGATCTGGAGCACTGTGTACGGATTGATACTATCTTAGCATGTGTGACAGGGACTGTCCCCTTGTCCTCACACTGGAGTCCAGACATATCAGAACGCATGAACACACTGGAGTTCAGAGATGTCAGAGCACATGAACGGGTCAAGACATCTTTGGATCCAGGAAATGATGGGGGCCAAGGATCCCTAGCTGAATCTCAGGAGATACCAGGGAGGGCTCCCCGGCATCTCCTGGTGCCAGTATGTGTATATATATATATACACACACATACATTTTTTTTAACAACAATGATGTCACTTCTCAGGGTGCCTATAAGTCTGACAGATTCCCCCAGGGATGCAGAGAATGAGGGTCACTGGGTCAGCACAGGCTGGGAGAAGGAACCTGCAAACACAGACATGCATGGGTGATGGGGCAGGCATGGAGGTGAAGCTTCTTGGGGCATCTGGATCCAAAGGGGTTGACATCGTCTTGGGGGCTGCAGCAGATCATGGAGGATAGTTCTCACCTGTGCAGGAAGAGGGGAACACAAGAAGAAGTCTACACCATGGTGGACACAATCCTGCTGAGACCCCACGGGTGGAGCTGGGCTGCCCCAGGTATCTCTTATTCCCTTCAGTGGCCCCTAGGAGGAGGGGCAATTCCAGTACATTTGGGTTGCATTTTCTCATTCTCGATGTATCTTTTGGTGTACAAAAATAGTAGTTTTGGAGAAGTCCAATTGAACATTTTCCCCCTATTTTAGCTGGACCTTTTTTTTTTAAGATTTTATTTACTTATTTTACACACACACACACACACACACACACACACACACATACACAGACAATGAGAGAGAGAGAGAGAGAGCACGGACAGGGAGGGCACCAGACAGAGGGAGAGGGAGGATCAAGCTCCCCACTGAGCAAGGAGCCCAATGTGGGGCTCGAACCAGGACCCTGGGATCATGACCTCAGCCAAAGGCAGACGCTTAACCTACTGAGCCACCCAGGCGCCCCTGCTGGTGCTTTTGATGTCATACGTAAAGAATCCACTGCCAAGTCAAAACTCACAGATATTTCCTTCTCTGTTTGCTTCTAAGACTTTAATACTTTTAGCCCTTAAATATAGATCTTTGTTCCATTTTACATTCATTTTTATAGATGCTATGGGTTAAGGGTCTAATCGCATTCTTTGCCAGTGGACATCTAGTTGCACCAGCACCATTGTTGGAGAGACCATTTTATCCACATTAAATTCTCTTAGCAGCCTTTTGAAAATCTATCGACCACAGATGAGTGACTTATTTTTTTTTTAAAGATTTTATTTATTTGACAGAGAGAGACACAGCGAGAGAGGGAACACAAGCAGGGGGAGTGGGAGAGGGAGAAGCGGGCTTCCCGCGGAGCAGGGAGCCCAATGCGGGGTTCGATCCCAGGACCCTGGGACCATGACCCGAGACGGAGGCAGACGCTTAATGACTGAGCCACCCAGGCGTCCCAGATAAGTGATTTATTTCGGACTCTCAAATATGTTTAATATATCCTTATGTCTATCGTTAGACCAGTACCACACTCTTGATTATTGTAGCTTTGTAAGTAAGTTTTGGAGAGTTTTGAAATCTGGAATTGTGAGTTCTTAGAAATTTATTCATCTTCAGGATTGTTCAGATGTTCTGAGTCCTTGTAATTCCACAGAAAATTTAAGATACTCTTTTCGGAGTGTGCAAACACGCATTCAGGGGTTCTATAGGAATTGCATTGAATCTGTCCATTGCTAGGGAGAGTATTGCCTTTTTTTTTTTTGCAAGTACCTCCACGCCCAACATGGAGCACAAACTCACAACCCTGAAATCCAGAGTTGTGTGCTTCACCTACCGAGCCATCAAGGTGCTCCACGTATTGGCTTCTTAACAATTTACTTAGTTCTTCATTTTTTTGCTAAACTAAATACAATAAAAAAATAAAACATTAGGTACTAACCATAGGTTTATCTTCTTTTGTCTTATTACAGGAAAACTATAAAGATAACCATGGGTCCATTAGTAAACCTGGTGTGTACGTTTGTGAAATATGGTACTATGTTTCTAGAAATTGTGAAATGTATTCCTAAATTTGCTAATCTAAAGAATACTGGCATAACAAACAGTTCACAATCGTTTACTATATAGCTTTCCCTAGAAACTAAGGTTTCTAAGACTTAAGAATTCTAATAAATATAATTTAGACTACTAGAAATGATAAAGAAAAAAGCTCTGTGTGCCAGGAAAGTAAGACATGTGTTTTGGTGAAAAAGGGTATGTGGAATGGGAACACATTTTTTGTTGAGGGAAAAGAAAAATGATTTTCTCCTAACATAAGCCTGGTTATTTGAAGAATGAAAACTTAAGTCTAAATTTCAATGTATAAAAGAAAGTTGTAGTAGGTTTTTGGAAAAGGAAACTGGAAAGGAATTTTATGTGTTGTCACTACTGGTTAAAATTAAGATAAATTTAAATACCAAACTATGTGGATGCAAAATTAAAATTCTGTTTTAACTTGGTTAAAAAGTAAACATTTTTCTTGAATTATTGGTCCGCTCTTACAAAAAAAATGGTAAACAAGTTTTTATTCATTTTTTAAATTATGTGCCTAGAAAACATGTGTTCTGTATTTTGCTAAAATATTTCCCATGTTTTTCTGGACTTGGATGAATTAAAAATATATATATATATTTAAAGGTTTTAAAAATATATTTTTAATATTTTAAAAAATCCTAGGTTTTGCTTACAACTCTGTAACTTTCTGTATTTACCTTTGATTTATGTTTGCGTTGTGTGTCACGGGAATAACCACATTTCCTTGTCAATTGCATCATAATGACCTCTAACCCATCCGTAGCCATGGCCACTGTCATGTCTTGTCACGTACGGTTCCCATCTTACTCCGATGTTACTGCAAATTGTTATATCTTCAAGGATATTCATGGGCAGGACTTCAAAAAATGTAGGTATCTGATACCTTTCAGATAGCAAAACTAAAGAAAAAATTACCAGAACTAAGAGAAAAACTGGATTCAAACAGATCAGAATTTAATAACATGAAACTGAATGGACAGAGGAAGATACTTGTACTTTTTATGAACTCTTGTTTGAAACATTGTTGACATTTAAAAATGTTTTCTTCCTTCAGATTTAAGGAAGATTCTCTTAAGCAAACTGATCTATAATGAATTGATGAAAAATATACCTTTGTGAACAAATGAAACTATTTATCTTTTCTCCATACCCGAGAAAAGCAGGGATTCTACTTCTTCCTCTCCGTGGGGATTTACTTTAAGCGACATTTCTCCTGCCTTTGTTTCCCTCATCAGCAGACTCTGTTACCCGGGCAGCCTGCCCCTGGCACCCAGGAGTTTCTCCTCAATAGAAAAACCAAACAATTTCTTCCTGCTTAGGAGAGGCTGGAGGGGCTGAATTTAAGAGAATTTGGAATATTTTGTAGCCAATGTTCCTTGAGATTAGTTCAGACTACAGTGTAGACCAAACAAAGGAAGGAGCTGACTTGGCCAAGGAGGGGGAGCTGCACAGGGACACCCGGTGCTGAGGGACAGCAGGTTTTTGTCTCACTTCCCCACAGGCCGGGAGCACTGTGTGAGCACTGAGACTATCATCCCACGATGCACAGTAATACTCAGCCTCGTCCTCAGCCTGGAGCCCAGTGATGGTCAGGGTGCCTGAGCTGCCAGACTTGGAGCCAGAGAATCGATCCGGGACCCCTGAGGGTCGCTTGCTATTATCATAGATGACGGTTCTGGGGGCTTTTCCTGGGAGCTGTTGGTACCAGCTCACATAATTACCACCGATGTTGGAGCTGCTTCCAGTGCAGGAGATGGTGACCCTCTGGCCCAGAGCCCCAGACACGGAGGGCGGCTGAGTCAGCACAGACTGGGCCCAGGACCCTGCAAGGGGGAGAGACACAGACAGGGTGATGCTGGGGTCTAGAGACAAACAGAGGAAGGAGGGCCCCACATGTCCTCCCAGGGCCCCTTCCCCTGCCCCTGCATCCAGTCACCTGTGCAGTGAGCGAGGAGGCTGAGGAGGAGAGGGGACCAGGCCATGGTGGAGGTCATCACCGATCCTGCCTTCTGTGGCCCCACAGCTGAGCAGAGCCTCCCCTCATCTCTCCCTTCCCCTCTTCATCCTCTGAGAGAGGGAGGGCCCGGCCATGCAAATGAGACCCCCAGCTCTCTGACCCCTCCCTGGCCCTGGGACATGTCTCTCTGCCTGTGAATGTCAAAGACATGGGCAGGGGAGGGGCTGTGTGGGGCCAGGGGTGGGGAGGTCCCAGCTGTGAGCCCTGAGCAGAGGGCACAGGCAGGGCCAGGTGTCAGGTCCCAGCTCTGATCACCCCTGACTCCTCAGAAATGGAACTAGAGTGCCCCCTGCTGTCTAGACCCAAACACACCATTGTGTGACATGGTGACCAGGGCCCATCAGACCCATCTCTGCATCGCCCCCCAACTGCTTTGTCCACTGCTCCTTGCATTAGGGCCTGACCAGGTGTTCCTATATATCACTTCCCTTAAGTCAGGACTCCTATATGCCCTGCTAAGAGTCTTCAGAATGAGTCTGATCATGGCTTCCTTCTCTGCTCCTGCATCAGGACTGGGTGGTGTCCACACAAACTTCTCTTAGAGATCAGGGTCCAGAGTAGTGACGTGTCCCCATGGACACAGGGTCGCTTCTGTGCAGGATGCTGGGACTTTCCTCGTATGTGCTTTCTCCCTGATTTCCAGAGCTCTCTTTCCTCTGAGGTCCCCACAGCACTGAGGAGACAGGGAATGATTCTCTCCAGATTGTGGGTAGAAGCCGTCCCGTGCATTCCTAGAGGGTTACACACAGAGCATCTTTGTCTCCTGTCACTGTGTCAAACTGCTTGAAACAACAGTTGTCCACACACTGGGCAGGGATTCCCTCCTCGACTCTGACCTTCCAGCACAGACACGAGTCTGCAGGAGCCCTGCCACGTGAGTGTGTGTGGCCCTGACCTCAGAGCACAAAGGACAAACGTGCTGGAAGTTCTAGGAAGAAAGGAGTGACAGCTGTAGATGCTCTGACAGGGACCTAGTGACAGAGATTATGTGTCAGTCACCACGGAGCCAACGTCATATTTAAGAAGAATATGTGTTATTTTATATATAATTCCATTCAGTAAGTTTGAATTAATGGGCTAGAAATGCCTTCTTTTCTCAGGAGAATAGGGTTTTATATACTTTTTCTAAAATCACTTATTTTTATCATGTGTCTGGTCTCCCAGGTAGGAAAGGTCAATGTGGTGCCCAGTAAACCCCTTGAGGGGCCTGTTCCTATGAACTCAGAACCATCCTGCTGACAAAACTGCCAAACACAGAACTTCTAGGACAAAGGATTTGGGGTCAGACCACTCTCTGGGTTGGACACAGCTCTAGTCCCTGCAACTGTGTCCAGCACGTTCAGGATGGAAGCCTTATTCATTCAGTGCCCAATGACTACAGGAATGGATTTTACTACCCAAAGCCTACTGGACACAGAAGTTTCTGTTAAATATCCCAAAGGTGAGGAGCGGAGAAGTGGAGATAAGGGGGAGTGTGTCCCTGAGGTCACAGGCCCTGTGGCCCTGTGTTGGGACAGAAGACTTTCCATCAGAGTGCAGCCTGGCTGGAAGTGTCACTGGGGAGTGACTAAAGTGTGACAGCCCAGCCCTGAGAACACAAGGAACATGTGTCACTTGTCCACAAGGGTTTTGAGTTCTGAGGCTGGGGTCCCAGAATGAACATACTGATCAGCCTCAGCCACTGACTGGATCCCACAAATGATCAGGGGCTGAGCTGCCCATGGGGACAGGGACTCCCCCCTGAGATTCCTGAGCTTCAGTCTCATCCCAGGACAGCAGGTGTTCAGAGCCCATCCTGGCTGGCCTGGAAACAAGACCCCAGTCACACTAGATGTCTCCAGTTTTCCTATTGAGGAGGATTCTGCCTTCTGGAAATTGTGATACTGAGGATGGTTGGGGGAGCACAGGTTGACCCTGGCTTCTGGAAGGACAGAAAGCCTGGAATTTCCAGGCTCCCGGACACACTATTCACTCAGAAGGAGGAGAGGGGTGTTTCTGTGTGTGTGTCCAAAACTAAGGCTACCTGACTTTTTTTTTTCATTATGTCCCTCTTTTTTTATTATGTTATGTTAATCACCATACATTACATCATTAGTTTTTGATGTAGTGTTCCATGATTCATTATTTGCCTGTAACACCCAGTGCTCCATGCAGAACGTGCCCTCTTTAATACTGATCACCAGGCTAACCCATCCTCCCACCCCTTTTCCCACTAGAACGCTCAGTTTGTTTTTCAGAGTCCATCGTCTCTCATGGTTTATCTCCTCCTCCGATTTCCCTCCCTTCATTCTTCCCCTCCTGCTATCTTCTTTTTCTTCTTCTTCTTTTTTAACATATAATATATTATTTGTTTCAGAGGTACAGGTCTGTGATTCAACAGTCTTGCACAATTCACAGCGCTCACCATAGCACATACCCTCCCCCATGTCTATCACCCAGCCACCCCATCCCTCCCACCCCCCACCCCTCCAGCAACCCTCAGTTTGTTTCCTGAGATTGAGAATTCCTCATATCAATGAAGTCATATGATACATATCTTTCTCTGATTGACTTATTTCACTCAGCAGTTCCATCCACGTCATTGCAAATGGCAAGATTTCATTCCTCTTGATGGCTGCATAATATTCCATTGTATATATATACCACCTCTTCTTTATCCATTCATCTGTCGATGGACATCTTGGCTCTTTCCACAGTTTGGCTATTGTGGACATTGCTGCTATAAACAACGCTGACCCCTGTCCCTCTTATGACTTTGAAATACCCTGAGGGATGCTTCTCCGTGGGGATTCTCTTTATATACTTCCAGGGTCCTGATCCTGCATTTAGAGGTAAGGATCTCAAAGATTTTTATTGGAAAAGGAATTATTTAGGAGGGCTCATGTGAGAGCAAACCTGTTCACCATTCACTGAATTAAGAGTCCAGGGTCCTATTGAGTGACAAGAAATCTGTCAATTTTTTATCTCTGCAGACACAAGACCTACAACTGTGCGGTTTTCAGGTGTCTGGAAGCACAGGTTGGGGGGAAGCATGCAGCCCCCTCCTTCTTGCCCTGACATCCCAGCCAGAGCCACAGTCCCCCGTGTCCCCAGGGGTCCACCAGGGAGTGAGAATAAGATATTGCTGATGGTTTTGTGCATGTGTGAATAAACACTTCAGCCCTGGGCTTTAAGTAGCATAGAAAAGTTGTTCTATGGTGAATCCTCTGTCCAGGGAATTGAAGCATAAGAAAAATAATGACATATCTTAAAATATGCAGGCCATCATTTGTCTCTGGATTCCTCTAAGACTCCCCATGGCATCAGTTAATTCTGAAGGGTGTAAAAATCAAAAGGCCCATGTGCAAATACCTCAAGGTAGATAAATACGTCCTTTTCAGGAAATGTAATAACTTTATTTTCATATTAAAGAGAATGACTGGGGGATGCGTGGGGGGCACAGTTGGTTGAGTGTCTGACTATTGGTTGGGCTCTGCTCCTAATCTCAGGGTCCTGAGGGGCACCCGGGTGTCTCAGGCAGTTAAACCTCTGCCTTCGGCTCAGGTCATGATCTCAGGGTCCTGAGCTCTAGCCCCGCATAGAGTTCCACACTGAGCGCAGAGTCTGCTTAAGACTCTCTCTCTCCCTCTGTTTCTACCTGCTGTGCCCTCTCATTCAAATAAATGAAGAGACCTCTAAAATAAATAAAGAGACTGACTGGGAGTGTTGAGAAGGGAAAAATGGGGCCTGGGTCTGAGAGCAGGAAGGTGAATGTGGGGGGTTGCAAGCACCTATATTTTCTGGTCATTGTCCTGCCTAGAAATGGGCCCTGGAGACGGGAAACTACAGCAAGGTCATTTCCAGTTTTCTCTGAAATCCTGATGTGGAGACAGAGCTCAGACTGAAGAGCCAGACGGACAGACTGACACCTGAGGGACGCGGGAGCCAAGAGGAGAAGAGGAGGAGGGTGTGGGGGGTGTTGTCAGGGAGAGTCTGGAGGATCCGGTCCACGTTCCCGTGTAGCTGGTTCAGAGAGAGGAGACTGTGTCTGTGACCAGGGTTATTGTCAATGTATCAGCTGTGGATACATCAGTCGTGACACAAGGTCACACTTTATGGAATAAGATGATAGAACGGATTGTGGAGGAATGTTCGCTGGGCAGTATGTTCAGCTGTAGACACAGAATTCATTCCTGTCCATCTTCTCCAGATTGAGTGGGGATGTGCGGTTGGGCTCGGATATCTCATGTGTCTGTGTCTTCCACGGATGCCCCCATTTTCTGTCACTTTGCGTGCATTACATGACTCTTCCTCTTTCCCTGTTGAAGGATAGATCGTCGTGCAGAAGAGACCACCCCGCTATGTCTCTCCAGGTAAGTTTTTTACTGAAAAGAAGCTCAGAAACAAGATCCGTGGGTCCAGAGGTTTTAGATCCACTTCCTCCGTATCTGAGACGCTGTGAGGAGCGGTAGGTGCTCCCACCGCCGGGAGCTGTAGCCCAGTGATAGTCCGCCTCGGCCTCAGCCTGCAGCCCCGAGATGCGCAGAAACCCTGCATTGGCCGAGGCGTCTTTGGAGCCCGAGAGGCGGCTGGGGACCCCGGAGCCCTGGTGCTTATCGGAGTCTGAGGAGTAGTACAGCAGACCCCGGGGAGGGCTCCCTGGCTGCTGCTGGATCCAGTAGATGTTAGATCCGCCAACGTGATGTCCCTGCTCAGGTGCAGGTGAGTCTGTCTGTCGTTCCCAGAGATGCAGAGACGGAGGGCGGCTGGGTCAGCACGGGCTGGGACAGGGAGCCTGCAAACACACACACTCATAGGATATTGGATAGGTTCAAAGTAAATTTCCTCTAGTTTCGGAAGCAGAGGGGTGATGCAGGCTGTTCCCCGAGGCCTGTCCCTACCTGTGCGGTAAAAGAGCATCCCCAGGAAGACAGGAGTCCAGGCCATGGTGACACAGACCCAGGTTCCCTAGTGGGCTAGGGTCCTAGGCCTCCTTTTCTCCTCCAGCCTCTGCCACATGAGGGTCTCTATATGCAAATACGGTCCATCCAGTGAGTTCCTGCCCCTCACTTTCCCTGAGCCTGGTGCTGAGCTTAGTTCACATCACACACTGAGGAGCATGGAGGTTGGCTTCAGGCCTGGGGCCAGCCCTGGGAGGAAGCACCTGCTGAGACCACACACAGGTCCCCTCGGGACACTCTGCCAGACCAGAGGGGACACAGCTGCTGAGTCCCATCAGGGAGCACAGGGCCCAGCCCTCAGGCCCAGACTTCTTTGAATGGTTCTCACTAATGAGCTGCTTTTTTAGCACAAGGAAGTCCCACAGCGCCACCTGCTGGTCCAGGGCACACATGTCACCAGGGTCCGAAGCCCTAGGAGTCCCGCTGGGGTCTGCATCTCACTGGGTCTGATTTCTAGATACGATGGTCCTTCAGGCCTGCTGATGATATTGTTGAGTCTCACTCTCAGAAAGAGTCCTGGTCTATGGGAATGTAAACACATACATATATTATGTGATATTTAATTAAAGAAACATCTCTTTTGAATGGAGATCAGAGACCACTAGGGGGAGCTCTCGTGCCCACCGCTCCTCAATTGCAGACCCAGCAGGAGGACAGACTTCGCAAGTCTGCAGGCCTGTAACTAGTCCCTTCCTACCTCAGGAAGAGGAAGACTTCTTCCTGCCCTGGCAACAGCCCAGCCAATGAGAAATTGTCACAACGCCACCAATGACAAGCCCTGTAATTAGAATTCCCTTTTACTCCCATGGACTTTTTGTCCCTCCCACACTCACCCTCTGCTCCATAAAAGAGCTTCCTTATCCTTTGTTCTCCACACTTGCCTGTGGTTTTGCCATACTTTACCTGTCCTGGATTTCAAGTTTTTGCTTTCCTTCAATAAACCCATTATCACTGGGGAAAATAAATGGCACATTTGTATTTAACGTACAGAAAACAAGTGAAGTGGTCAGTGACGCCTGCAGGAGATTCTAGAAAAAGCTGAAGGACCCTTATGTGCAACACCTGATGTCCCACACCAGGGGACAGTGGATCTGGTTTTGTTTGTTTGCTTGTTTGAATGTCCTGCAAGGGTTCTTCAGGGTATCAGTATAGAATGGACATATTCTAGGATATAAAAATGCTCAGTGATATGTTCAAAAGATTACAGTTTGGTAAAATTCACTAGATATGTAATTGTCATAACATCTGTAGATTCAGTTCATTTGGTAACATAGGAAAATTAATAAATTTTATAGACTTAACACTGGTGAATAACCTGAGATTTTTCTCAAAAATTTAGGTATATCTAAGTCAAGTGGGTGTTTTGTGCATATCTGTGTCATATATTTTTTGTTGGGATTTTTCCCCAGGTTTACCAATTGCAAATAAGCAAATACTATAATAACATTATCAATGTGATCAACTTAAATATGATAAAACAATAAAATAAAATAAGATCATTTTCCCACTGTAAATTCTTGTTGATTATGTCCTGCTTCCTAGCAAGATCACTATTTTAAAGTCCTACTGCAGATATTATGACTGCCTCTTTAGACCAGAGTAGAAACTCACATTTGCTCAAACTCCCCTTCATATACACTTGTATCAACTCAGCAAATGTCCCCAGACTTGTTGCTGGATCTTTTGTAAATGATCCAGGATCTTCAGTAAAGAATGCAAGGTTTTTAGTAAATAACGCAGTAAATAAAATCCTGTTGCCCTCAGGTCCTCTCTCCTCATAGCATTCACACAGAACTTTCACACAGTCAACCAATGGCTTAAATCCTTCAGTTGTTCCTAACTTCTTTTGCATCAACTATATCACATTAGCCCCACTGAGATGCCCTTTCGTGTGGTGGTCACGCCTAGCTGCACACCCACCTGCGGCCCCTGTCCTGGTCCTCAGTGCCCTGGCCTCATCACTCTTCTGTCCTTGGACCCCCCTGGCCTCCACACCAGCTTCTCTGTCTGTTCACAGTAGCTGGGCTTCATCCCCTGGTACGAGTGAGGACACACATGTTGGCAGATTGGACTATCACGTAATAGCAGGACTCACACACATCATGCCTGGTAGGAACAGACACATATGTACTGTGGACGTATCTGATGTTGCACGAAATCCTACAGAATGGACACTGCACCCATCCCCCACCACAGCCATCATCAATACGAGTGAGGTATTTGATTAGAACAATCCCTAAGCAGCACATAAGTAATCAGTCGTATATTGCCTCCCTTCATCTACTTCTCCCTGGCAGAACCATCTCTCCTGTGAACACGGAGCCCACACACCCGTCATTCCTGCATCATGAGATTTTCTGCCAGGACCTTTGTGGGATTTGGGGCTGAGGAGTTGAGACTGGACTTCCAAGGACCACAGAGTTGATTTTGAGCTCTGTATTTAACACATTTGGACAAGTGATCATCTCACAGTCCCTTAGGCAAGTGAGCTGTTAGCAGGAATTCATCCAACTAAATCATATTCTTCAGTTTCTTTGAAATTTCATGTATCTCCTCTCCTTCGCATTTACTCCACCATCTACCTGCTCCCTGTGATTTCTTACCCAAGACTAGAGGCCATCATGTCCTATGTATATACATACAATTATTCACCCTTATAAAAGGAGGAAGTTAAATCTAGAGGACATTATGGGAAGTAGGATAAGCGAGTCCCTGAGGGCAAATCCTACCTGATTACCCTCACAGTGAAACTCCCAGAAGCAGAGAAGAGAAGGGTGGTTGCCAGGACTAGGGTAGGGGACATGGGAAATATTTGTTCAGTGAGTATAAAATTTTAGTTTTGCAGCATAAATAAGCCTCAGAGAATTGTGATACAACATAGCCTCTCTAGCTTATCATACAATCTTGTGTGCTTTAAAATATGTTAAGGAAAGAGATCCCATGTCATGTGGTGATGGAGAGAGGAGCCCTAATCATGATGCAGGGAGTCTAATTTGGGTGCTGAGGTGAATACAATCGTTGCTTTCATAACAAATTAGACAATTGATTTGACTCTTTTCAAAAAATGTCAAGCATATCCAGAATTGTTTGGAGATAGAAAAGTGGGGGTCACTACTTGGCAAAAGAAGGTGAGGGCCATCCATGAGTCCTTGTTGTCAGTCAACAAATGGGGAGGATGGGGCGTCAAGAGGGAAGCAGAGTCACTGGGGGAGAGCGTGTGGAGTGAGAAGACTGGGGAAGCCACATTACTGAGGGGCACGTGGAAGAGACTCAAACCTAGCTGAGAGGGTAAGAGAGCCCCACTGTTATCTGTCGCATTAATTGTTCACCTATGATCACAAGTGATTTCTTTCTACATCTGCTTTGGTGTCAAGGTGACAAGGCAGGAGGCTGGGTGGGAGGAACAGCACCTCCTCTATTCAAGTGAGGACGGGCAGGAGAATATTGGTGAACATGAAAGAAAGTACATTTTTCTCTCTCCCTTTCCCTGCTGATTTCTTCATTTCTTTAAATCCCTGTTCCTCCTCACTTATTACAATCATGGATCCCATTATCATCATTGTAATCCATCCTTTATAACTGCACCATGCTTAGTCCCACTCACCTCAGTAACCCACCCACCCATCCAATCCGCCATGATGCTTTCTCTCCACTTGAACCTCCAGCTGAGTGTGGCTGCAGGTGCACGTGGCCATGCTGACTGCTCCCCTGTGAATGCGTGAGACCCCCTCTAGGGTGTCCCTAGTTCAGACACTGTGTGAGCCTGCATTTCTCACATCCTTCTCTGTAAAGCATGGTTATGTCCTTTCTTTTCTGCAATATGTGGCCAAGCTTCCCTCAGTTTCCTTGAAGTTACGAAGGATCTTCCATCCAGACTCCAAATAGGAAAATAGAAGCTGGAAGATGAGCTGCATGAAATCACCTACTACCTGCTGACATATTTGTAGTTTGTTTCCTTATTCAAGACAAAAATCAGATGATCACCATGTTTTCAAATGTGCTTTCATGGGGCACCTGGGTGGCTCAGATGCTTAAGCATCTGCCTTTGGCTCAGGTCATGATCCCGGGGTCCTGGGATGGAGCCCCACGACAAGGTCCCAGCTTGGCAGAGAGTCTGCTTCTCCTTCTCCTTCTGCCTCTCCACCAGCTGTGCTCTCTCTCTTTCTCATTCAAGTGATTAAATAAAATCTTTAAAAAAACAAAACAAAAAAAATAAAACAAATGTGCTTTCATATTCTTCAGGGAATATTATGATTTCCTATAACATACAGATTGCACACATCTCAGGATGCTTCCTCTCAGTGTAACAGCACTCCCACTGGTCTTAAGGGTGAGCTTGTTTCAAGCTTATGCACTCCGGGTTTGCTGACCTAAGTCCCTTGGTCCGGAGCAGATCTACCTGAATTTCCTTGACATTTGTAGACCCCTTGAAGGGGTTAACGCCTGACCACATTGGAAGCCGCTGTCAAGGGTGCCAGCAAGTCTGTTCGGGGTCATGTTCACACAGGACTGACAGCCTGAGCACCTGCTTCTCCTGCACAGAGCCCCCAGCCTCGCCTGCACCTCCCCCTGGAACACCCTCGGGCGGCACCTGGACGGGGAAGGTGGGCTTGAGGTGTTTGTCCGCCATCTTCGCAGGGTGCTGGCTTCCTGAAAAAAATACCTTCTTTTGCCACCATTTGCCTCTTGAGTATTGATTTTCCAGTGGTGAACAACCCAACATGAGTTCAGAACCGGTCCTCTGTCCAGTAACATGAGCATTTTTATTTGTTGGTAATTATACTACTATCATTTTCATTAATTTTAACTTGTGAAAATAATTATTATTGTAATTATTACTGAAATAATGGAAACTATATGTTAGATATTTCTAAAAATTTTACTATTTATCTTATCATTGCAATATTTTTAAACTAAATGCCCTGACCTTTCTGTAAGCAGAAAAATTAGGGATCCCTGTAAAAAAAAAAAAAAAAAAAGGGAGAGACAACTTTCCTGACCCAAAAGCAGTCATCTTAGGCCCCCAGGTTTTTTCCATTATCTGTGCCCTCAGGATCTACTTGCCCAACACACATCTTCCAGAACCTCTTAGGAAGTGTTTGAACAAAGAAATGCAACAACCACAGTAGGTAAGGATTTTAAGAGAACAAAGGGAATGCAAAATCTGCAGTCTCTACCAGACCAGGACATAGTGTAACCACATCAGAGACAATAACTCGGTGGTAAACTCCCAGGGCTGTGTCAAAAGTGAAGACTAACCGAACGCACATTCTTGAGTTCTTTTTGCAGCATGAAACCATTCCCCGCAGGGTTACTGAGGTTAAAATTGTCACCAGCAAGACCCCCACGGACACCGCTTCTTCTTCACAGGAATGTTAACCTTACATTTCAGAGGCAAACAGCACGAATGGTCCCGCAGCCGAGATGGATTTGAGCTCCTGCACCAACTCGTCCTGCGCAGAAGGACCATGGCATGTCCTCCGGTGACTCTGCCTCTTATAATGTTAACTCTCGGCCCTGGGAGGAGCACAAGCTTCAGGAACCCCCCACAGGACACAGCACAGCTGGTGTTCTCAGTCCCCCTGCACGACCTTGTGCCCACCTTTACCTGGGATGACAGAACTCCCCTTTGTGACCGGTCATCCTAACCCTGAATAATGGCACCTGCTCACCCCCCTCAGGGAGCCACAACTTGGGAAATTCTTCCCCTGATCCCCTTGTTTGCTCAGATCAAGTTTCCTCTGTGTGATGTCACCTGGGGTAGCCTCTCCCTGTACCTCCCCAAGCACACCCCTCAGGGTCGTTCCGGGACCCCTGTACCTAATGTATTTCATCCCGTCACCGGAAAACCTGCCTCCTTCTCCCTACTGTCTTCCTGTGATTTCAGTCACATTTATTCAATGTATTTGTAAGAAATTGCAGAGAAATATTAGTTGATAACTGTCATAGCAATTATCTATGTCCAATCATTTTCCCATTTATATTTATGTTAGATGCAAGTAAAAAAGGAAATAAAGTAATTAATTTTATAAGTATCTGTATTTAACAGTGGTCTTTATTATGATTTTTTTTTTACCTTAAACAAATTTTTCATGAAAAAATCTGGGTAGCTGAGGTGATATTCATCAAGAAAATTTGAAAAACCCATTATGTCTCTTAAAAACACCTGCACAATTAAGAAGACAGAGGAAAGTATGCAAGACTCACACCCTATTAACACGTGAGACAGATTATGTACCAACTTCACACAACCCGTATGAAAGAAAATTAACAAATAAGTAGAACACTAATGACTGAATCCAGACTCTCTGGTTCCCAGGCTCAGACTACAAGCCATGAGCTTCAGTGGAAAGAAAAGTCAGTTCCAGAGAAGTCTGTGGGAGACAGTAGGGGAAGGAGCAGCGGCCTGAACCACCATCCGAGGAGAGAGTCCCTGAGTGTGAAGCCACAGGACAGCAGTGGGAGACCCGAGCCCTGACCACAGGACAGGCATCCAGGGCGAGCAGGAGGGACACAGGGGGACTCAGAGGCTGTGCTGTGGGCAGATGGGGTGAGAACGTGAGGAGGGGAGCCCTGGGAACACCTCAGCGATGGGGAAAGAGGGGGAAGGAGACATTTAGCGTCTGCCAGGCACAGGGGACTAGGGAAAAGGGAAAGGACGCACAGCCGACCTCCCACCACAAGTAAAGCAAAAATGCATGAGACAAAAACTTGAAAAATGGTCTAATTAACACATAATATAATTTTCATAACACAATAAACAACCACTGGCTAATGTATTGAACAAAATGGGAGCACGCACAAATGTACAGATTACAAAGTGACAAGAAGACCAATATGGCAAAATAAATTAGGCTCATTTCGACGTCCTATGCATTAAAATTAGAACCTTACGGATGGATTAGCAAGGCCTCCGCGCAAGGGTGACGTGTACACACCTGAAGCGATCCGCATATTTCCCGATGGCGGAGCTGACGTCCCCACAGCAATGCACACGCTCCTCAGGCCGGTGAATGGAGCGCTGACAAGGGCACCTGTTCTGGGGTTCAGTCCCTGTGAAATGTGCACAGTAGGGAACTCAGTGCAGACAGGAGGGAATTGGGGGCCACAGAGGGCTGAGTGCAGGGGGACCCTGGCCTGACCGCTGGTGGGAAGGGGGATTTCTCTGCGGGTGATGGAAATGTTGTCATTTCGATCATGGGGGTGGTGGCCAAACCCCCTACGCATATTAAAAGTTACTGCATGTTTATTTATTTTACTTTACCCCAGACCCTGGGGCAGGTGCAGGTGGGCTCTACCCGTCACCCAGGTGTTCTCCTGGGACACCTGTGCCGGCTCAGGCCACAGCATGGTCTGTGTGTCTGTCCTTCCTCCTCAAGGACAGGTCTCCCCACAGAGGACTCAGTGACTGAGCCACCCAGGCGCCCAGATAAGTGATTTATTTCTGGACTCTCAAATATGTTTAAAATATCCTTACGTCTATCTTTAGGCCAGTACCACACTCTTGATTATTGTAGTTTTGTAAGTAAGTTTTAGAGAGTTTTGAAATCTGGAATTGTGAGTTCTTACAAACTTGTTCATCTCCAGGATTGTTCGGATGTTCTGAGTCCCTGTAATTGCACAGAAAATTTAAGATCCTCTTTTCAGAGTGTGCAAACAGGGATTCAGGGTTTCGAAAGGGATTGCATTTAATCCGTCCATTGCTAGGGAGAGTATTGCCTTTTTTTTTTTTTTTTCAAGTAGGCTCCACGCCCAACATGGAGCACAAACTCACAGCCCTGAAATCCAGAGTTGTGTGCTTCACCTACCAAGCCATCAAGGTGCTCCATGTATTGGCTTCTTAACAATTTACTTAGTTCTTCATTTTTTGCCAAACTAAATACAATAAAACAATAAAACATTAAGTACTAAGCATAGGTTTATCTTCTTTTGTCTTATTACAGGAAGACTATAAAGATAACCATGGGTCTATTAGTAAACCTGGTGTGTACGTTATTGAAATATGATACTATGTTTCTAGAAATTGTGAAATGTATTCCTAAATTTGCTAATCTAAAGAATACTGGCATAACAAACAGTTCACAATCGTTTACTATATAGCTTTCCCTAGAAAGTAAGGTTTCTAAGAGTTAAGAATTCTAATAAATATAATTTAGATTACTAGAAATGATAAAGAAAAAAGCTCTGTGTGCCAGGAAAGTAACACATGTGTTTTGGTGAAAAAAGATATGTGGAATGGGAACACATTTTTTGTTGAGAGAAAAGAAAAATGATTTTGTTCTAAGATAAGGCTGGTTATTTGAAGAAAGAAAATTTAAGTCTAAATTTCAAAGTATAAAAGAAAGTTGTAGTAGGTTTTTGGAAAAGGAAACTGGAAAGGAATTTTATGTGTTGTCACTACTGGTTAAAATTAAGATAAATTTAAATACCAAACTATGTGCATGCAAAATTGAAATTCTGTTTTAACTTGGTTAAAAAGTAAACATTTTTCTTGAACTATTGGTCCGCTCTTACAAAAAAAATGGTAAACAAGTTTTTATTCATTTTTAAAATTATGTGCCTAGAACACATGAGTTCTGTATTTTGCCAAAATATTTCCTATGTTTATCTGGACTTTGATGCATTAAAAATATGTTTTTAATATTTTTAAAAAATCCTACATATTGCTTACAACTCTGTAATTTTCTGCATTTACCTTTGATTTATGTTTGCGTTGTGTGTCATGGGAATAACCACATTTCCTTGTCAATTGCATCATAATGACCTCTAACTCATCCATAGCCATGGCCACAGTCATGTCTTGTCACGTACAGTTCCCATCTTACTCCGATGTTACTGCAAATTGTTACATCTTCAAGGATATTCATGGGCAGGACTTCCAAAAATGTAGGTATCTGATATCTTTGAGATAGCAAAACTAAAGAAAAAATTACCAGAACTAAGAGAAAAACTGGATTCAAACAGATCAGAAATTAATAACATGAAACTGAATGGACAGAGTAAGATAACTGTACTTTTTATGAACTCTTGTTTGAAACATTGTTGACTTTTAAAAATGTTTTCTTCCTTCAGATTTAAGGAAGCTTCTCTTAAGCGAACTGATCTATAATGAATTGATGAAATATACCTTTGTGAACAAATGAAACTATTTATCTTTTCTCCATACCTGAGAAAAGCAGGGATTCTACTTCTTCCTCTCCGTGGGGATTTACTTTAAGCGACATTTCTCCTGCCTTTGTTTCCCTCATCAGCTGACTCTGTTACCCGGGCAGCCTGCCCCTGGCACCCAGGAGTTTCTCCTCAATAGGAGAAAACCAAACAATGTCTTCCTGCTTAGGAGAGGCTGAAGGGGCTGAATTTAAGAGAATTTGGAATATTTAGTAGCCAATGTTCCTTGAGAGTAGTTCAGACTACAGTTTAGACCAAAGGAAGGAACTGACTTGGCCAAGGAGGGGGAGCTGCACAGGGAGACCCATTGCTGAGGGACAGCAGGTTTTTGTCTCACTTCCCCACAGGCCGGGAGCACTGTGTGAGCACTGAGACTATCATCCCACGATGCACAGTAATACTCAGCCTCGTCCTCAGCCTGGAGCCCAGTGATGGTCAGGGTGCCCGAGCTGCCAGACCTGGAGCCAGAGAATCGTTCAGGGATCCCTGAGGGTCGGTTGCTATCATCATAGATGACGGTTCTGGGGGCCTTTCCTGGGAGATGTTGGTACCAGCTCACATCATTACCACTCCCAATGTTGGAGCTGCTTCCAGTGCAGGAGATGGTGACCCTCTGACCCAGAGCCCCAGACATGGAGGGCGGCTGAGTCAGCACAGACTGGGCCCAGGACCCTGCAAGGGGGAGAGACACAGAGAGGGTGATGCTGGGGTCTAGAGACAAACAGAGGGAGGAGGGCCCTTCATGTCCTCCCAGGGCCCCTTCCCCTGTCCCTGCATCCAGTCACCTGTGCAGTGAGCGACGAGGCTGAGGAGGAGAGGGGACCAGGCCATGGTGGAGGTCATCACCGATCCTGCCTTCTGTGGCCCCACAGCTGAGCAGAGCCTCTCCTCATCTCTCCCTCCCCCTCTTCATCCTCTGAGAGAGGGAGGGACCGGCCAAGCAAATGAGACCCCCACCTCTCTGACCCCTCCCTGGCCCACTTTCAGTTCCCTGTGCCTGAGGATATCGGGGGGGTGGGCAGGGTAGGGGCTGTGTGGGGGCAGGGGTGGAGAGGTCAGAGCTGTGAACCCTGAGCAGAGGGCACAGGCAGGGCCATGTGGCAGGTCCCAGCACTGATCACCCCTGGTTCCTCAGAAATGGGACCAGAGTGCCCCCTGGTGTCCACATCCAGACACATCATTGTGTGACTGGTGACCACGACCCATCAGATCTATTTCCACCCCCAACGCACTGCTTTATCCACTGCTCCCTGTAATAGGGCCTGACCAGCTGTCCCTATATGTCACTTCCTATTACTTCAGAACTCACTATATGCTCATCTAACAGTCTTCAGAGTGACTCTGTACATGGCTCCCTTCTCTGTTCCTGGGTCAGGACTGAGATGGTGTCTCTACACAAACTCTTCTTAGAGATCAGGATCCAGAGCAGTGACAGGTCCCCGTGGACACAGGGTCCCTCTCTGCAGGATGCTGGGACTTTCGTCTTATGTGCTTTCTCCCTGATTTCCAGAGCTCTCCTTCCTCTGAGGTCCTCACAGCACTGAGGAGACGGGGAACTCTTCTCCCCAGATTGTGTGTAGAAGCCATCACATGCATTCCTAGAGGGTCACACACTGAACATCTTTGTCACCTGTCACTGTTTCCCTCCGCTTGAAACAACAGTTGTCCACACACTGGGCAGGGATGTCCTCCCAGCTCCGTCCTCCCAGCACAGACACGAGTCTGCAGGAGCCCTGCCATGTGCGTGTGTGTGGCCCTGACCTCAGAGCACAAAGGACAAACGTGCTGGAAGTTCTAGCAGGGAAGGAGTGACAGCTGCATGACAAGAATCCAGAGGAAGAGGTTATGTACTGGTCATCTTTGGCCAACCGTGCACTTAAAATGCATGAATGTTCTTTTCAAGAAACTCTTCTCAATAATACTGATTCAAGCTCAATGGCAGCGCCGTGGTGAAGATGCAGGTGCAATCACGAGTATGTCGTTCCCAGATCCGGGCTTGTTGCAGGGACAATGTGGATGGAAACTGTGGTTACATACATCACTGCAGGACAGAGAAGAAGTATGACTTTGGCTTTCCTTTGAATAGACTTCTATAAACATTTTCTGAAAGCATTTGTCTTATTTTTTTTCCCTAAGATTGCATCGTGGCTCTGGTCGTGCAGGTGGGAAAGCCGGAAGTGGTGCCCATGACCCCCAGGAGGGACCTGCTTCTACGAACTTCCGAGCCCTCTGGTGATGGAATCCCCAAACACAGACAGAGCTTCCAGGACGGAGCAAGCGAGCGCCACACTCACATCCGGGGTGGGCTCAGCCGTGGTCTCAGCCGCCTGTGTCCAGCATGTTCAGGAGAGAGCAGGTGCTCGTTCAGACCCCCAGGAGCAGAAGTATGAATTTCTATCAGCAAAAGCCACCTGGACCCAGAAGTTTCTGTCCAAGGTCACATGGGACTGGTGAAGAGGTGTAGATAAGGAGGACCGTGTCCCTGAGCTCACAGACCCTGTGCTTCTGAGTTGTGACAGAAGACTGAGCAGAGGTCCAGCCTGGCTGGAGGTGTCACTGGGCTGACTGAGGGAGCGACAGCCCAGCCCTGAGAGCGCAGGGGGTTTGTGTCTCACATCCCCATGGGCCACGTGCTCCGTGGGAGCCGCACTGAGGCTGGGGTCCCAGATTCAATGTACTGACCCACCTCCCACACGGACTGGAGCCCAGAGGTGGTGGGGGCTGAGCTGTCCATGGGGACAGAGACTGCGCCTGGGATTCCTGACATCAGCCTGGTCCCAGGAGAGCAGGTGTTCAGGGCACGTCCTGGCTGCCCTGGTGACATGAGCTTAGTCACACTGGTTGTCCCTGGGGTTTCCTCGGATGGGGATTCTGCCTCTTGGACATTGTGACTCTGAGGATGACGGGTGAGCAGGGGTTGAGCCTGACTTCTGGATGGATGGAAAAGCCCAGAAACAGCAGAATGGCGCACAGTACACCCTCAGAGAGAGGAGACAGCTGTGTGTGTGTGTGTGTGTGTGTGTGACGAAAAATGAGGCAATGACCCCCTGTGTCTCTTACGTCTTCTCCTGAGGGATGGTTCTCCATGAAGCTGAATGTGGATTTAAAGGGCAAGTGTCTCAAACACCTTTTCCTGGGAGAGGATTTATTTTAGGCAGTGAGGACTCAGTTGAAAACAGACCCGTTAACAACTTGCTGAATCAGAAGGCCTGGTCTTGTCGAGGGACAGCAATCTGTCCATTTCATCTCCTCAGGGCTCCATCCACGGAGTGGCATAAGAGGGATTTAAAGAGAGGCTTCCTCATAGTGGAGAATCAGTTATTTGACCCAGTGGAAATAAGACTGGGGTAGTTTTGCCCCAGGAGTATTTGGAAATCCCCTGTGCAGTGAGTAAGGAGGGTGAGGAGCAGAGAAGCAAACCCCATGGTAGAGACACTCCAGTCTCCTGCTGACCCTACGGCGAGGCCCTGAACCCACACACTGTTCCTATGTGTCTCCCTGATCCTCAGGGTAAGGGGTCTCCTTGCGGTTCTGCCCCTTTCTGGGGGCCATGCGAGCACCCCCTCAACCTATGCCTGGGCTCCAGCTGAGCCAAAGAGAATGTAGAAGTGGGGAGGGCTTCACCCCAGGGATGACATCCGAGCACCTGCAGGAGGCAGGGAGACACATCTCCTCTGAGGAACGGGGAGCACGGCCGCCCTCTGGTGGCCGCCAGAGACATGTCCACCCAGGGCTGGAGCTGGTGTCCAGGGCTCCTGTCCCCTCATCCCCCACTGGTCACTGTTTCAGCCTCTTCAGATGGGCTTCTTCCACTTAGAAATGTCACTTAGAGATATGCACGGGGTCGCCTGGGTGGCCCAGTCAGTTAGGCGTCCAACTCTTCATTTCACTGCTGTTCATGAGCTCAGGTTCCTGAGATCCAGCCATGCTTCAGGCTCAGCACACAGCTCAGAGTCCGCTGGAGAATCCCTCTCTCCCTCCCTCTGCCCCTCCCCCTGCCCCAGCTCTATAAATAAATAAGTAAGTAAGTAAGTAAATAAATAAATAAATAAATAAAATCTTTAAAAAAAGGAAATATGCATGGATGTTTCCTCCATCTTTTTCTGTGGCCTATTCACTTCTCTCTTTTTATTGCTGAATCATATTCGATGTAAAAACCTACCAGAGTATTTTTACCCATTCGTCTTTTAAAGGATATACATTTTCTTCAAATCTTGGCCATCATAAATAAATGAACAATAAACATATTCTTGTGGGGACATAAGTAACCTATATAGAAAAATACCTAGGAGCATGATGCCAGTATTGTATTATATAAAATTATATTTAAGTTTGTGAGAACCTGCCAAGGCATCTTCCAAAGTGGCTGGGGCATTGGCATTCCCACCAGCAATGACTGAGAGTTCCTGCTGCCCCACATCCTGGGCAGAGTCTGAGCTGTCATTGTATTGAATTTTAGCCATGCTGATGGGAGTCTAGTGCACCTCACTATTTCAATTTGTAATCCCCCAATGACATATTACCTGTGTAATAGTCATTTGTGTACCTTCCTTGGTAAGGGGTCTATTCAGATCTGCTCACTGGGGAGGCCCTGCCCAGTCTCCTGGGTCACATATCCTCCACTACGACAGTCCTTGTCATTCCAACTCAGCAACTGTGGAGGACATTTTGCTTCTGCAAAGACACTTTTGCACTGGGAGACCAATACCTCCAAAAGGAGCTATTTTCATTGACTTTATAAATGTGCATTGACGTGAGTCCAGATATTAAAACCCTCTGGTTCTAGTAGGATATGTAAAGTTAGAAGCCATAGTCTGAGCTGTTGTTGGTCCCCGGAAGGAACAGAGGACTGATGAATAAGACCAGGGCAGGGGTGGAGGGTGCATTTTTCACAAGTCCTGATGAATCCGGAGCTCCTGTGACATTTGGTTGTGAGGAGCTCTACAGCAATGATGACCAGCCTCCCTTCGGGCTGGAGCCCAGAGGAGGTTAAAGAGGTTTTCTTAACACCCCTGGATCTGGACCATGAGGCTTGAACATCCTGGGTGGTCCCTCACTGCTCTCCTAGGTCACAATACAGGGGCTCTGCCTGGGAACCCTTGTACCATTGCTATGGGAACACCCAGTGTTTCTGCTGCTTCTGAGTAAGAAGAGGTGACCTGGTATCTGGGGTCATCAAAGCTTCGCCGGGTGACTGATACATGACCATGTGGGGGAGTTCCTATTCTGACGTTTCACAGGCCCCCTGGATTATGGGAAAGTTCCAATGGGGTCTGAGGGGACATGGACAGAGTCAGTCCCTGTGGGCTCAGGAAACCCACTCACAGGAGTCTCCATAGGCCCTGGTGGCCGCTGTGCTAGAGCCTGATCCAGGGACCTACAGGATCACCCACTTCCGTTGTGGAGGCTCAGCATCTTCCCAGCAACAGTGGGGCCTATACGTGTTTGTTAAATATGCACCTGAGTATTTCATTGTCGAGTGGCATAATGATATTTTAATTCTGCTTTCACGTGCTGATTGCTATCTATACCTATATATCTACATCTGTCTATCTATGATCTTTCTGTGTCGATCTTGTATCAAATCACCTTCCTCGTATTACTTATTACTCTTTGAATTTATATATTTATATACATGTTTGTAGTTTCTTTGTATTTTTCATGGGGACCATTCTCTACCCTGAAACTAGGGAATTTTCTCTTGTTCTTTTTAGTCTGTGTGCTTTTCATTATTTTTCCTGCCTTATGGTTCTATCTGGAGCATCTAGTACTATGTTGAACGGCCATGGTGAGATTGGATATGACTATCTGGGTCTCTACTCCAAGTGGAAGCTCTCAGGGATTCACCTTCATGTGTGTTAGCTGTAGGTGTTTCCTAGATTTATTTATAAGCTTATGATGTTCTCCCCTATGTTTTACTCTCTGAGAATTTTTTTTGTAAAATTCTCCTTCATAAATTCTTGCTCATTATCATGAATGGGTTTTGAATTCTGTCAGATGATTTTTCCCTATTGGTTGATAAGATTATGTTTTTCTTCTTTAGCTTGTTACATGACGTTATATTGATTGATTTTTGAATATAAAACTGTCTTTGCATCCCTGCAATAAAACCCCTTTTGGTCCTGGAATATACCTCTTGATAAATATATATACATATATCAAGTAGAAATGTATATAATTGGAATAATTCAATGTATATAATTAGAAAATATAATATAAACATAAAAAAACAGAATACAGTTATATATACTATAATATATACATATATACACATATATATTCTGTTTTCTAATATTTCTTAAGAATTTTTGTGTCCCTATTTGTGACGGATATTCCTTTTTTCTTTTTTTCCGCGAAGAATTGTTGGCACCAGCTACCGACTGAACAATTTAGGAAGACTTGTTACCTTTGCCAAATTAAACATTGTGATCAAAAAGCAAGGAATATCTATTCATTTAATCAAGTTTTCATTAATTTCTCTTACAATGCTTTGCAATTTTCCATGTGCAAGTCTTTCAATTTTTCTAAAATTAATCCCTGATAATTTCATAATTATGTCATTATAAACGGTATTTTGTCTGTTTTTATGTATTAAAGGTTTTATTTATTTAATTATTTATTTATTTATTGAGTGAGTGAGTGAGTGAGTGAGAGAGTGAGCAAGAGAGAGAGAGAGACAGAGCACAAGTGGGGGTAGGGGCAGAGGGAGAAGGAGAAGCAGACTGTCCCACTGAGCGGGGAGCCTGACACAGGGCTGGATCCCAGGACCCTGGGATCATGACCGGAGGCGAATGCAGACGCTTAACTGACTGAGACACCCAGGGGCCCCTGGTTTTATTTTTAATTGTTAATGACCTGTTGCTTCTATATAGAATAGCATTTACTTCTGCATGTCGGTTTTGTAACCGGAAGCCCACGAAGAAGCACTTAGACGGAAGCAGGGCTGAGCCAGCGCTGCGGCCAGAGCTGAAGTCAGCACATCTGGGCCTCTGACATCTCCAGCGAATGTTTTTTTAAATTTTTAACCTTTTATTTTAAAGTAATTTCTACACCTAAAGTGGAGCTCGCACTCACGTCCTGAGAGCAAGAGTTCCATCCTCTACTCACTGAGCCAGCCAGGCGCCCCTCCACTGAGTAACTTTGAGCTCTGAGCAAGCCAGTTTTGCCTTTGGAAACAGGAGCACAGTGAGAATAAGTTATCAATCCCAACATATACTGGAAGGAAAATCATCTCATTCCAGGACAACTAAGGGTCTGTTGAAGATCTGACAACAGAAGTCAGCCCTCCTGGGCCACCTGACAGGGTATGTCACCAGGCCTGGAGACCGGAGGGGGTTTTGTCTCCCTTCCCTATGGATCTGGAGCACTGTGTACAGATTGATACTATCTTAGCATGTGTGACAGTGACTGTCCCCTTGTCCTCACACTGGAGTCCAGACATATCAGAACGCATGAACACACTGGAGTTCAGAGATGTCAGAGCACATGAACTGGTCAAGACATCTTTGGATCCAGGAAATGATGGGGGCCAAGGATCCCTAGCTGAATCTCAGGAGATACCAGGGAGGGCTCCCCGGGGTCTCCTGGTGCCAGTATGTGTATATATATATATACACACACATACATTTTTTTTAACAACAATGATGTCACTTGTCAGGGTGCATATAAGTCTGACAGATTCCCCCAGGGATGCAGAGAATGAGGGTCACTGGGTCAGCACAGGCTGGGAGAAGGAACCTGCAAACACAGACATGCATGGGTGATGGGGCAGGCATGGAGGTGAAGCTTCTTGGGGCATCTGGATCCAAAGGGGTTGACATCGTCTTGGGGGCTGCAGCAGATCATGGAGGATAGTTCTCACCTGTGCAGGAAGAGGGGAACACAAGAAGGAGAAGTCTACACCATGGTGGACACAGTCCTGCTGAGACCCCACGGGTGGAGCTGGCCTCACCCAGGTATCTCTTATTCCCTTCAGTGGCCCCTAGGAGGAGGGGCTATTCCAGTACATTTGGGTTGCATTTTCTCATTCTCGATGTATCTTTTGGTGTACAAAAATAGTAGTTTTGGAGAAGTCCAATTGAACATTTTCCCCCTATTTTAGCTGGACCTTTTTTTTTTAAGATTTTATTTACTTATTTTACACACACACACACACACACACACACACACATACACAGACAATGAGAGAGAGAGAGAGAGCACGGACAGGGAGGGCACCAGACAGAGGGAGAGGGAGGATCAGGCTCCCCACTGAGCAAGGAGCCCAATGTGGGGCTCGAACCAGGACCCTGGGATCATGACCTCAGCCAAAGGCAGACGCTTAACCTACTGAGCCACCCAGGCGCCCCTGCTGGTGCTTTTGATGTCATATGTAAAGAATCCACTGCCAAGTCAAAACTCACAGATATTTCCTTCTCTGTTTGCTTCTAAGACTTTAATACTTTTAGCCCTTAAATATAGATCTTTGTTCCATTTTACATTCATTTTTATAGATGCTATGCGGTAAGGGTCTAATCGCATTCTTTGCCAGTGGACATCTAGTTGCACCAGCACCATTGTTGGAGAGACCATTTTATCCACATTAAATTCTCTTAGCAGCCTTTTGAAAATCTATCGACCACAGATGAGTGACTTATTTTTTTTTTAAGATTTTAATTATTTGACAGAGAGAGACACAGCGAGAGAGGGAACACAAGCAGGGGGAGTGGGAGAGGGAGAAGCGGGCTTCCCACGGAGCAGGGAGCCCGATGCGGGGCTCGATCCCAGGACCCTGGGACCATGACCCGAGACAGAGGCAGACGCTTAATGACTGAGCCACCCAGGCGTCCCAGATAAGTGATTTATTTCTGAACTCTCAAATATGTTTAATATATCCTTATGTCTATCGTTAGACCAGTACCACACTCTTGATTATTGTAGCTTTGTAAGTAAGTTTTGGAGAGTTTTGAAATCTTGAATTGTGAGTTCTTACAAATTTGTTCATCTTCAGGATTGTTCAGATGTTCTGAGTCCCTGTAATTGCACAGAAAATTTAAGATCCTCTTTTTGGAGTGTGCAAACACGCATTCAGGGGTTCGATAGGAATTGCATTGAATCTATCCATTGCTAGGGAGAGTATTCCCCCTTTTTTTTTTTTGCAAGTAGGCTCCATGCCCAGCATGGAGCACAAACCCACAACCCTGAAATCCAGAGTTGTGTGCTTCACCTACCGAGCCATCAAGGTGCTCCACGTATTGGCTTCTTAACAATTTACTTAGCTCTTCATTTTTTTGCTAAACTAAATACAATAAAAAAATAAAACACTAGGTACTCACCATAGGTTTATCTTCTTTTGTCTTATTACAGGAAAACTATAAAGATAACCATGGGTCCATTAGTAAACGTGGTGTGTACGTTTGTGAAATATGGTACTATGTTTCTAGAAATTGTGAAATGTATTCCTAAATTTGCTAATCTAAAGAATACTGGCATAACAAACAGTTCGCAATCGTTTACTATATAGCTTTACCTAGAAGGTAAGGTTTCTAAGACTTAAGAATTCTAATAAATATAATTTAGACTACTAGAAATGATAAAGAAAAAAGCTCTGTGTGCCAGGAGAGTAAGACATGTGTTTTTGGTGAAAAAAGGTATGTGGAATGGGAACACATTTTTTGTTGAGGGAAAAGAAAAATGATTTTGTCCTAACATAAGGCTGGTTAGTTGAAGAAAGAAAATTTAAGTCTAAATTTCAATGTATAAAAGAAAGTTGTAGTAGGTTTTTGGAAAAGGAAGCTGGAAAGGAATTTTATGTGTTGTCAATACTGGTTAAAATTAAGATAAATTTAAATACCAAACTGTGTGGATGCAAAATTGAAATTCTGTTTTAACTTGGTTAAAAAGTAAACATTTTTCTTGAACTATTGGTCCGCTATTACAAAAAAAATGGTAAACAAGTTTTTATTCATTTTTAAAATTATGTGCCTAGAACACATGAGTTCTGTATTTTGCCAAGATATTTCCTATGTTTATCTGAACTTTGATGCATTAAAAGTATGTTTTAATATTTTTTAAAAATCCTACGTATTGCTTACAACTCTGTAACTTTCTGTATTTACCTTTGATTTATGTTTGCGTTGTGTGTCACGGGAATAACCACATTTCCTTGTCAATTGCAACGTAATGACCTCTAACTCATCCATAGCCATGGCCACAGTCATGTCTTGTCACGTACAGTTACCATCGTACTCTGATGTTACTGCAAATTCTTAAATCTTCAAGGATATTCATGGGAAGGACTTCAAAAAATGTAGGTATCTGATACCTTTGAGATAGCAAAACTAAAGAAAAAATTACCAGAACTAAGAGAAAAGCTGGATTCAAACAGATCAGAAATTAATAACATGAAACTGAATGGACAGAGGAAGATACTTGTACTTTTTATGAACTCTTGTTTGAAACATTGTTGACTTTTAAAAATGTTTTCTTCCTTCAGATTTAAGGAAGCTTCTCTTAAGCGAACTGATCTATAATGAATTGATGAAATATACCTTTGTGAACAAATGAAACTATTTATCTTTTCTCCATACCCGAGAAAAGCAGGGATTCTACTTCTTCCTCTCCGTGGGGATTTACTTTAAGCGACATTTCTCCTGCCTTTGTTTCCCTCATCAGCAGACTCTGTTACCCGGGCAGCCTGCCCCTGGCACCCAGGAGTTAATCCTCAATAGGAGAAAACCAAACAGTGTCTTCCTGCTTAGGAGAGGTTGAAGGGGCTGAATTTAAGAGAATTTGGAATATTTTGTAGCCAATGTTCCTTGAGATTAGTTCAGACTACAGTGTAGACCAAACAAAAGAAGGAGCTGACTTGGCCAAGGAGGGGGAGCTGCACAGGGACACCCGTTGCTGAGGGACAGCAGGTTTTTGTCTCACTTCCCCACAGGCCGGGAGCACTGTGTGAGTACTGAGACTATCATCCCATGATGCACAGTAATACTCAGCCTCGTCCTCAGCCTGGAGCCCAGTGATGGTCAGGGTGCCCAAGCTGCCAGACCTGGAGCCAGAGAATCGATCCGGGACCCCTGAGGGTCGGTTGCTATTATAATAGATGATGATTCTGGGGGCCTTTCCTGGGAGCTGTTGGAGCCAGCTCACACCATTACCACTCCCAATGTTGGAGCTGCTTCCAGTGCAGGAGATGGTGACCCTCTGGCCCAGAGCCCCAGACACGGAGGCGGCTGAGTCAGCACAGACTGGGCCCAGGACCCTGCAAGGGGGAGAGACACAGACAGGGTGATGCTGGGGCCTAGAGACAAGAGGAGGAAGCAGGATCCACATGGCCTCCCAGGACCCCTTCCCCGTCCCTGCATCCAGTCACCTGTGCAGTGAGCGAGGAGGCTGAGGAGGAGAGGGGACCAGGCCATGGTGGAGGTCATCACCAATCCTGCCTTCTGTGGCCCCACAGCTGAGCAGAGCCTCCCCTCATCTCTCCCTTCCCCTCTTCATCCTCTGAGAGAGTGAGGGCCCATCCATGCAAATGAGACCCCCAGCTCTCTGACCCCTCCCTGGCCCAGTTTCGGTTCCCTGTGCCTGAGGATGTCAGGGGCAGTGGGCAGGGTAGGGGCTGTGTGGGGGCAGGGGTGGAGAGGTCAGAGCTGTGAACCCTGAGCAGAGGGCACAGGCAGGGCCATGTGGCAGGTCCCAGCACTGATCAACCTGGCTCCTCAGAAATTGGACCAGAGTGCCCCCTGGTGTCCAGACCCAGACACATCATTGTGTGACTGGTGACCACGACCCTTCAGATCTATTTCCACCCCCACCCCACTGCTTTGTCCACTGCTCCCTACAATAGGGCCTGACCAGCTGTCCCTATATGTCACCTCCCATTACTTCAGGACTCACTATATGCTCATCTAACAGTCTTCAGAGTGACTCTGTACATGGCTCCCTTCTCTGTTCCTGGGTCAGGACTGAGATGGTGTCTCTATACAAACTCTTCTTAGAGATCAGGATCCAGAGCAGTGACGGGTCCCCGTGGACACAGGGTCGCTTCTGTGCAGGATGCTGGGACTTTCGTCTTATGTGCTTTCTGCTTGTTTTCCAGAGCTCTCCTTCCTCTGAGGTCCTCAGAACACTGAGGAGATGGGGAACTCTTCTCCCCAGATTGTGTGTAGAAGCCATCACATGCATTCCTAGAGGGTCACACACTGAACATCTTTGTCACCTGTCACTGTTTCCCTCTGCTTGAAGCAACAGTTGTCCACACATTGGGCAGGGATGTCCTCCCAGCTCCGTCCTCCCAGCACAGACACGAGTCTACAGGAGCCCTGCCACGTGAGTGTGTGTGGCCCTGACCTCAGAGCACAAAGGACAAACGTGCTGGAAGTTCTAGCAGGGAAGGAGTGACAGCTGCATGACAAGAATCCAGAGGAAGAGGTTATGCACTGGTCACCACTTGGCCAACCGGGCACTTAAAATGCATGAATGTTCTTTTCAAGAAACTCTTCTCAATAATACTGATTCAAGCTCAATGGCAGCGCCATGGTGAAGATGCAGGTGCAATCACTAGTATGTCGTTCCCAGATCCGGGCTTGTTGCAGGGACAATGTGGATGGAAACTGTGGTTACATACATCACTGCAGAACAGAGAAGAAGTATGACTTTGGCTTTCCTTTGAATAGACGTCTATAAACATTTTCTGAAAGCATTTGTCTTATTTTTTTCCCTAAGATTGCATCGTGGCTCTGGTCGTGCAGGTGAGAAAGCCGGAAGTGGTGTCCATGACCCCCCAGGAGGGACCTGTTTCTACGAACTTCCGAGCCCTCTGGTGATGGAATCCCCAAACACAGACAGAGCTTCCAGGACGGAGCAAGCGAGCGCCACACTCACATCTGGGGTGGGCTCAGCTGTGGTCTCAGCCGCCTGTGTCCAGCATGTTCAGGAGAGAGCAGGTGCTCGTTCAGACCCCCAGGAGCAGAAGTATGAATTTCTATCAGCAAAAGCCACCTGGACCCAGAAGTTTCTGTCCAAGGTCACATGGGACTGGTGAAGAGGTGCAGATAAGGAGGACCGTGTCCCTGAGCTCACAGACCCTGTGCTTCTGAGTTGTGACAGAAGACTGAGCAGAGGTCCAGCCTGGCTGGAGGTGTCACTGGGGAGACTGAGGGAGCAACAGCCCAGCCCTGAGAGCGCAGGGGGTTTGTGTCTCACATCCCCATGGGCCACGTGCTCCGTGGGAGCCGCACTGAGGCTGGGGTCCCAGATTCAATGTACTGACCCGCCTCCCACACGGACTGGGGCCCAGAGGTGGTGGGGGCTGAGCTGCCCATGGGGACAGAGACTGCACCTGGGATTCCTGACATCAGTCTGGTCCCAGGAGAGCAGGTGTTCAGGGCACATCCTGGCTGCCCTGGTGACATGACCTTAGTCACACTGGTTGTCCCTGGGGTTTCCTCGGATGGGGACTCTGCCTCTTGGACATTGTGACTCTGAGGATGACGGGTGAGCACGGGTTGAGCCTGACTTCTGGATGGATGGAAAAGCCCAGAAACAGCAGAATGGGGCACAGTACACCCTCAGAGAGAGGAGATAGCTGTGTGTGTGTGTGTGTGTGTGTGTGTGACCAAAAATGAGGCAATGACCCCCCGTGTCTCTTACGTCTTCTTCTGAGGGATGGTTCTCCATGAAGCTGAATCTGGATTTAAAGGGCAAGTGTCTCAAAGACGTTTTCCTGGGAGACGATTTATTTTAGGCAGTGAGGACTCAGTTGAAAACAGACCTGTTAACAACTTGCTGAATCAGAAGGCCCGGGCTTGTCGAGGGACAGCAATCTGTCCATTTCATCTCCTCAGGGCTCCATCCACGGAGTGGCATAAGAGGGATTTAAAGAAAGGCTTCCTCATAGTGGAGAATAAGTTATTTGACCGAGTGGAAATAATACTGGGGTAGTTTTGCCCCAGGAGTATTTGGAAATCCCCTGTGCCGTGAGTGAGGAGGGTGAGGAGCAGAGAAGCAAACCCCATGGTAGAGACACCCCAGTCTCCTGATGACCCTACGGCGAGGCCCTGAACCCACACACTGTTCCTATGTGTCTCCCTGATCCTCAGGGTAAGGGGTCTCCTTGCGGTTCTGCCCCTTTCTGGGGGCCATGCGAGCACCCCCTCAATGCCTGGGCTCCAGCTGAGCCAAAGAGAATGTAGAAGTGGGGAGGGCTTCACCCCAGGGATGACACCAGAGCACCTGCAGGAGGCAGGGAGACACATCTCCGCTGAGGAATGGGGAGCACCAGCGCCCTCTGGTGGACGCAAGAGACATGTCCACCCAGGCCTGGATCTGGTGTCCAGGGCTCCTGTCCCCTCATCCCCCACTGGTCACTGTTTCAGCCTCTTCAGATGGGCTTCTTCCACTTAGAAATGTCACTTAGAGATATGCACGGGGGCGCCTGGGTGGCTCAGTCAGTTAGGCGTCCAACTCTTCGTTTCACTGCTGTTCATGAGCTCAGGTTCCTGAGATCCAGCCATGCTTCAGGCTCAGCACACAGCTCAGAGTCCGCTGGAGAATCTCTCTCTCCCTCCCTCTGCCCCTCCCCCTGCCCCAGCTCTATAAATAAATAAGTAAGTAAGTAAATAAATAAATAAAATCTTTAAAAAAAGGAAATATGCATGGATGTTTCCTCCATCTTTTTCTGTAGCCTATTCACTTCTCTCTTTTTATTGCTGAATCATATTCGATGTAAAAACCTACCAGAGTATTTTTACCCATTCGTCTTTTAAAGGATATACATTTTCTTCAAATCTTGGCCATCATAAATAAATGAACAATAAACATATTCTTGTGGGGACATAAGTAACCTATATAGAAAAAGACCGAGGAGCATGATGTCAGTATTGTATTATATAAAATTATATTTAAGTTTGTGAGAACCTGCCAAGGCATCTTCCAAAGTGGCTGGGGCATTGGCATTCCCACCAGCAACGACTGAGAGTTCCTGCTGCCCCACATCCTGGGCAGAGTCTGAGCTGTCATCGTATTGAATTTTAGCCATGCTGATGGGAGTCTAGTGTACCTCACTATTTCAATTTGTAATCCCCCAATGACATATTACAAGTGTAATTGTCATTCATGTACCTTCCTTGGTAAGGGGTCTGTTCTGATCTGCTCACTGGGGAGGCCCTGCCCAGTCTCCTGGGTCACACATCCTCCACTACGACAGTCCTTGTCATTCCAACCCAGCAACTGTGCAGGACATTTTGCTTCTGCAAACACACTTTTGCACTGGGAGACCAATACCTCCGAAAGGAGCTATTTTCATTGACTTTATAAATGTGCATTGACGTGAGTCCAGATATTAAAACCCTCTGGTTCTAGTAGGATATGTAAAGTTAGAAGCCATAGTCTGAGCTGTTGTTGGTCCCCGGAAGGAACAGAGGACTGATGAATAAGACCGGGGCAGGGGTGGAGGGTGTATTTTTCACAAGTCCTGATGAATCCGGAGCTCCTGTGACATTTGGTTGTGAGGAGCTCTACAGCAATGATGACCAGCCTCCCTTTGGGCTGGAGTCCAGAGGAGGTTAAAGAAGTTTTCTTAACACCCCTGGATCTGGACCATGAGGCTTGAACATCCTGGGTGGTCCCTCACTGCTCTCCTAGGTCACAATACAGGGGCTCTGCCTGGGAACCCTTGTACCATTGCTATGGGAACACCCAGTGTTTCTGCTTCTGAGTAAGAAGAAGTGACCTGGTATCTGGGGTCATCAAAGCTTCCCCGGGTGACTGATACATGACCATGTGGGGGAGTTCCTATTCTGGACGTTTCACAGGCCCCCTGGATTATGGGAAAGTTCCAATGGGGTCTGAGGGGACATGGACAGAGTCGGTCCCTGTGGGCTCAGGAAAACCACTCACAGGAGTCTCCATAGGCCCTGGTGGCCGTTGTGCTAGAGCCTGATCCAGGGACCTACAGGATCACCCACTTCCGTTGTGGAGGCTCAGCATCTTCCCAGCAACAGTGGGGCCTATACGTGTTTGTTAAATATGCACCTGAGTATTTCATTGTCGAGTGGCATAATGATATTTTAATTCTGCTTTCACGTGCTGATTGCTATCTATACATATATATCTACATCTGTCTATCTATGATCTTTCTGTGTCGATCTTGTATCAAATCACCTTCCTCGTATTACTTATTACTCTTTGAATTTATATATTTATATACATGTTTGTAGTTTCTTTGTATTTTTCCTGGGGACAATTCTCTACCCTGAAACTAGGGAATTTTCTCTTGTTCTTTTTAGTCTGTGTGCTTTTCATTAATTTTCCTGCCTACGGTTCTATCTGGAGCATCTAGTACTATGTTGAACGGCCATGGTGAGTTTGGATATGACTATCTTGGTCTCTACTCCAAGTGGACGCTTTCAGGGATTCACCTTCATGTGTGTTAGCTGTAGGTGTTTTCTAGATTTATTTATCAAGCTTATGATGTTCTCCCCTATGTTTTACTCTCTGAGAATTTTTTTCTAAAATTCTTCATAAATTCTTGTTCATTATCATGAATGGGTTTTGAATTCTGTCAGATGATTTTTCCCTATTGGTTGATAAGATTATGTTTTTCTTCTTTAGCTTGTTACATGACGTTATATTGATTGATTTTTGAATATAAAACTGTCTTTGCATCCCTGCAATAAAACCCCTTTTGGTCCTGGAATATACTTCTTGATAAATATATATACATATATCAAGCAGAAATGTATATAATTGGAATAATTCAATGTATATAATTGGAAAATATAATATAAACATTAGAAAATAGAAACAGTTATATATAGTATAATATATACATATATATACACATATATATTCTGTTTTCTAATATTTTCTTACGAATTTTTGTGTCCCTATTTGTGACGGATATTCCTTTTTTCTTTTTTTTCCGCGAAGAACTGTTGGCACCAGCTACTGACTGAACAATTTAGGAAGACATGTTACCTTTGCCAAATTCAACATTGTGACCAACAAGCAAGGAATATCTCTTCATTTAATCAAGTTTTCATTAATTTCTCTTACAATGCTTTGCAGTTTTCCATGTGCAAGTCTTTCCATTTCTCTAAAATTTATCCTTGATAATTTCATAACTATGTCATTATAAACGGTATTGTGTCTGTTTTTATGTATTAAAGGTTTTATTTATTTAATTATTTATTTATTGAGTGAGTGAGTGAGTGAGAGAGTGAGCAAGAGAGAGAGAGAGACAGAGCACAAGTGGGGGTAGGGGCAGAGGGAGAAGGAGAAGCAGACTGTCCCACTGAGCGGGGAGCCTGACACAGGGCTGGATCCCAGGACCCTGGGATCATGACCGGAGGCGAATGCAGACGCTTAACTGACTGAGACACCCAGGCGCCCCTGGTTTTATTTTTAATTGTTAATGACCTGTTGCTTCTATATAGAATAGCATTTACTTCTGCATGTCGGTTTTGTAACCGGAAGCCCACGAAGAAGCACTTAGACGGAAGCAGGGCTGAGCCAGCGCTGCGGCCAGAGCTGAAGTCAGCACATCTGGGCCTCTGACATCTCCAGCGAATGTTTTTTTAAATTTTTAACCTTTTATTTTAAAGTAATTTCTACACCTAAAGTGGAGCTCACACTCACGTCCTGAGAGCAAGAGTTCCATCCTCTACTCACTGAGCCAGCCAGGCGCCCCTCCACTGAGTAACTTTGAACTCTGAGCAAGCCAGTTTTGCCTTTGGAAATAGGGAGCACAGTGAGAATAGGTTATCAATCTGAACATATAATGGAAGGAAAATCATCTCATTCCAGGACAACTAAGGGTCTGTTGAAGATCTGACGACAGAAGTCACCGCTCCTGGGCCACCTGACAGGGTATGTCACCAGGCCTGGAGACCGGAGGGGGTTTTGTCTCCCTTCCCTATGGATCTGGAGCACTGTGTACGGATTGATACTATCTTAGCATGTGTGACAGGGACTGTCCCCTTGTCCTCACACTGGAGTCCAGACATATCAGAACGCATGAACACACTGGAGTTCAGAGATGTCAGAGCACATGAACGGGTCAAGACATCTTTGGATCCAGGAAATGATGGGGGCCAAGGATCCCTAGCTGAATCTCAGGAGATACCAGGGAGGGCTCCCCGGCATCTCCTGGTGCCAGTATGTGTATATATATATATACACACACATACATTTTTTTTAACAACAATGATGTCACTTCTCAGGGTGCCTATAAGTCTGACAGATTCCCCCAGGGATGCAGAGAATGAGGGTCACTGGGTCAGCACAGGCTGGGAGAAGGAACCTGCAAACACAGACATGCATGGGTGATGGGGCAGGCATGGAGGTGAAGCTTCTTGGGGCATCTGGATCCAAAGGGGTTGACATCGTCTTGGGGGCTGCAGCAGATCATGGAGGATAGTTCTCACCTGTGCAGGAAGAGGGGAACACAAGAAGAAGTCTACACCATGGTGGACACAATCCTGCTGAGACCCCACGGGTGGAGCTGGGCTGCCCCAGGTATCTCTTATTCCCTTCAGTGGCCCCTAGGAGGAGGGGCAATTCCAGTACATTTGGGTTGCATTTTCTCATTCTCGATGTATCTTTTGGTGTACAAAAATAGTAGTTTTGGAGAAGTCCAATTGAACATTTTCCCCCTATTTTAGCTGGACCTTTTTTTTTTAAGATTTTATTTACTTATTTTACACACACACACACACACACACACACACACACACATACACAGACAATGAGAGAGAGAGAGAGAGAGCACGGACAGGGAGGGCACCAGACAGAGGGAGAGGGAGGATCAAGCTCCCCACTGAGCAAGGAGCCCAATGTGGGGCTCGAACCAGGACCCTGGGATCATGACCTCAGCCAAAGGCAGACGCTTAACCTACTGAGCCACCCAGGCGCCCCTGCTGGTGCTTTTGATGTCATACGTAAAGAATCCACTGCCAAGTCAAAACTCACAGATATTTCCTTCTCTGTTTGCTTCTAAGACTTTAATACTTTTAGCCCTTAAATATAGATCTTTGTTCCATTTTACATTCATTTTTATAGATGCTATGGGTTAAGGGTCTAATCGCATTCTTTGCCAGTGGACATCTAGTTGCACCAGCACCATTGTTGGAGAGACCATTTTATCCACATTAAATTCTCTTAGCAGCCTTTTGAAAATCTATCGACCACAGATGAGTGACTTATTTTTTTTTTAAAGATTTTATTTATTTGACAGAGAGAGACACAGCGAGAGAGGGAACACAAGCAGGGGGAGTGGGAGAGGGAGAAGCGGGCTTCCCGCGGAGCAGGGAGCCCAATGCGGGGTTCGATCCCAGGACCCTGGGACCATGACCCGAGACGGAGGCAGACGCTTAATGACTGAGCCACCCAGGCGTCCCAGATAAGTGATTTATTTCGGACTCTCAAATATGTTTAATATATCCTTATGTCTATCGTTAGACCAGTACCACACTCTTGATTATTGTAGCTTTGTAAGTAAGTTTTGGAGAGTTTTGAAATCTGGAATTGTGAGTTCTTAGAAATTTATTCATCTTCAGGATTGTTCAGATGTTCTGAGTCCTTGTAATTCCACAGAAAATTTAAGATACTCTTTTCGGAGTGTGCAAACACGCATTCAGGGGTTCTATAGGAATTGCATTGAATCTGTCCATTGCTAGGGAGAGTATTGCCTTTTTTTTTTTTGCAAGTACCTCCACGCCCAACATGGAGCACAAACTCACAACCCTGAAATCCAGAGTTGTGTGCTTCACCTACCGAGCCATCAAGGTGCTCCACGTATTGGCTTCTTAACAATTTACTTAGTTCTTCATTTTTTTGCTAAACTAAATACAATAAAAAAATAAAACATTAGGTACTAACCATAGGTTTATCTTCTTTTGTCTTATTACAGGAAAACTATAAAGATAACCATGGGTCCATTAGTAAACCTGGTGTGTACGTTTGTGAAATATGGTACTATGTTTCTAGAAATTGTGAAATGTATTCCTAAATTTGCTAATCTAAAGAATACTGGCATAACAAACAGTTCACAATCGTTTACTATATAGCTTTCCCTAGAAACTAAGGTTTCTAAGACTTAAGAATTCTAATAAATATAATTTAGACTACTAGAAATGATAAAGAAAAAAGCTCTGTGTGCCAGGAAAGTAAGACATGTGTTTTGGTGAAAAAGGGTATGTGGAATGGGAACACATTTTTTGTTGAGGGAAAAGAAAAATGATTTTCTCCTAACATAAGCCTGGTTATTTGAAGAATGAAAACTTAAGTCTAAATTTCAATGTATAAAAGAAAGTTGTAGTAGGTTTTTGGAAAAGGAAACTGGAAAGGAATTTTATGTGTTGTCACTACTGGTTAAAATTAAGATAAATTTAAATACCAAACTATGTGGATGCAAAATTAAAATTCTGTTTTAACTTGGTTAAAAAGTAAACATTTTTCTTGAATTATTGGTCCGCTCTTACAAAAAAAATGGTAAACAAGTTTTTATTCATTTTTTAAATTATGTGCCTAGAAAACATGTGTTCTGTATTTTGCTAAAATATTTCCCATGTTTTTCTGGACTTGGATGAATTAAAAATATATATATATATTTAAAGGTTTTAAAAATATATTTTTAATATTTTAAAAAATCCTAGGTTTTGCTTACAACTCTGTAACTTTCTGTATTTACCTTTGATTTATGTTTGCGTTGTGTGTCACGGGAATAACCACATTTCCTTGTCAATTGCATCATAATGACCTCTAACCCATCCGTAGCCATGGCCACTGTCATGTCTTGTCACGTACGGTTCCCATCTTACTCCGATGTTACTGCAAATTGTTATATCTTCAAGGATATTCATGGGCAGGACTTCAAAAAATGTAGGTATCTGATACCTTTCAGATAGCAAAACTAAAGAAAAAATTACCAGAACTAAGAGAAAAACTGGATTCAAACAGATCAGAATTTAATAACATGAAACTGAATGGACAGAGGAAGATACTTGTACTTTTTATGAACTCTTGTTTGAAACATTGTTGACATTTAAAAATGTTTTCTTCCTTCAGATTTAAGGAAGATTCTCTTAAGCAAACTGATCTATAATGAATTGATGAAAAATATACCTTTGTGAACAAATGAAACTATTTATCTTTTCTCCATACCCGAGAAAAGCAGGGATTCTACTTCTTCCTCTCCGTGGGGATTTACTTTAAGCGACATTTCTCCTGCCTTTGTTTCCCTCATCAGCAGACTCTGTTACCCGGGCAGCCTGCCCCTGGCACCCAGGAGTTTCTCCTCAATAGAAAAACCAAACAATTTCTTCCTGCTTAGGAGAGGCTGGAGGGGCTGAATTTAAGAGAATTTGGAATATTTTGTAGCCAATGTTCCTTGAGATTAGTTCAGACTACAGTGTAGACCAAACAAAGGAAGGAGCTGACTTGGCCAAGGAGGGGGAGCTGCACAGGGACACCCGGTGCTGAGGGACAGCAGGTTTTTGTCTCACTTCCCCACAGGCCGGGAGCACTGTGTGAGCACTGAGACTATCATCCCACGATGCACAGTAATACTCAGCCTCGTCCTCAGCCTGGAGCCCAGTGATGGTCAGGGTGCCTGAGCTGCCAGACTTGGAGCCAGAGAATCGATCCGGGACCCCTGAGGGTCGCTTGCTATTATCATAGATGACGGTTCTGGGGGCTTTTCCTGGGAGCTGTTGGTACCAGCTCACATAATTACCACCGATGTTGGAGCTGCTTCCAGTGCAGGAGATGGTGACCCTCTGGCCCAGAGCCCCAGACACGGAGGGCGGCTGAGTCAGCACAGACTGGGCCCAGGACCCTGCAAGGGGGAGAGACACAGACAGGGTGATGCTGGGGTCTAGAGACAAACAGAGGAAGGAGGGCCCCACATGTCCTCCCAGGGCCCCTTCCCCTGCCCCTGCATCCAGTCACCTGTGCAGTGAGCGAGGAGGCTGAGGAGGAGAGGGGACCAGGACATGGTGGAGGTCATCACCGATCCTGCCTTCTGTGGCCCCACAGCTGAGCAGAGCCTCCCCTCATCTCTCCCTTCCCCTCTTCATCCTCTGAGAGAGGGAGGGCCCGGCCATGCAAATGAGACCCCCAGCTCTCTGACCCCTCCCTGGCCCTGGGACATGTCTCTCTGCCTGTGAATGTCAAAGACATGGGCAGGGGAGGGGCTGTGTGGGGCCAGGGGTGGGGAGGTCCCAGCTGTGAGCCCTGAGCAGAGGGCACAGGCAGGGCCAGGTGTCAGGTCCCAGCTCTGATCACCCCTGACTCCTCAGAAATGGAACTAGAGTGCCCCCTGCTGTCTAGACCCAAACACACCATTGTGTGACATGGTGACCAGGGCCCATCAGACCCATCTCTGCATCGCCCCCCAACTGCTTTGTCCACTGCTCCTTGCATTAGGGCCTGACCAGGTGTTCCTATATATCACTTCCCTTAAGTCAGGACTCCTATATGCCCTGCTAAGAGTCTTCAGAATGAGTCTGATCATGGCTTCCTTCTCTGCTCCTGCATCAGGACTGGGTGGTGTCCACACAAACTTCTCTTAGAGATCAGGGTCCAGAGTAGTGACGTGTCCCCATGGACACAGGGTCGCTTCTGTGCAGGATGCTGGGACTTTCCTCGTATGTGCTTTCTCCCTGATTTCCAGAGCTCTCTTTCCTCTGAGGTCCCCACAGCACTGAGGAGACAGGGAATGATTCTCTCCAGATTGTGGGTAGAAGCCGTCCCGTGCATTCCTAGAGGGTTACACACAGAGCATCTTTGTCTCCTGTCACTGTGTCAAACTGCTTGAAACAACAGTTGTCCACACACTGGGCAGGGATTCCCTCCTCGACTCTGACCTTCCAGCACAGACACGAGTCTGCAGGAGCCCTGCCACGTGAGTGTGTGTGGCCCTGACCTCAGAGCACAAAGGACAAACGTGCTGGAAGTTCTAGGAAGAAAGGAGTGACAGCTGTAGATGCTCTGACAGGGACCTAGTGACAGAGATTATGTGTCAGTCACCACGGAGCCAACGTCATATTTAAGAAGAATATGTGTTATTTTATATATAATTCCATTCAGTAAGTTTGAATTAATGGGCTAGAAATGCCTTCTTTTCTCAGGAGAATAGGGTTTTATATACTTTTTCTAAAATCACTTATTTTTATCATGTGTCTGGTCTCCCAGGTAGGAAAGGTCAATGTGGTGCCCAGTAAACCCCTTGAGGGGCCTGTTCCTATGAACTCAGAACCATCCTGCTGACAAAACTGCCAAACACAGAACTTCTAGGACAAAGGATTTGGGGTCAGACCACTCTCTGGGTTGGACACAGCTCTAGTCCCTGCAACTGTGTCCAGCACGTTCAGGATGGAAGCCTTATTCATTCAGTGCCCAATGACTACAGGAATGGATTTTACTACCCAAAGCCTACTGGACACAGAAGTTTCTGTTAAATATCCCAAAGGTGAGGAGGGGAGAAGTGGAGATAAGGGGGAGTGTGTCCCTGAGGTCACAGGCCCTGTGGCCCTGTGTTGGGACAGAAGACTTTCCATCAGAGTGCAGCCTGGCTGGAAGTGTCACTGGGGAGTGACTAAAGTGTGACAGCCCAGCCCTGAGAACACAAGGAACATGTGTCACTTGTCCACAAGGGTTTTGAGTTCTGAGGCTGGGGTCCCAGAATGAACATACTGATCAGCCTCAGCCACTGACTGGATCCCACAAATGATCAGGGGCTGAGCTGCCCATGGGGACAGGGACTCCCCCCTGAGATTCCTGAGCTTCAGTCTCATCCCAGGACAGCAGGTGTTCAGAGCCCATCCTGGCTGGCCTGGAAACAAGACCCCAGTCACACTAGATGTCTCCAGTTTTCCTATTGAGGAGGATTCTGCCTTCTGGAAATTGTGATACTGAGGATGGTTGGGGGAGCACAGGTTGACCCTGGCTTCTGGAAGGACAGAAAGCCTGGAATTTCCAGGCTCCCGGACACACTATTCACTCAGAAGGAGGAGAGGGGTGTTTCTGTGTGTGTGTCCAAAACTAAGGCTACCTGACTTTTTTTTTTCATTATGTCCCTCTTTTTTTATTATGTTATGTTAATCACCATACATTACATCATTAGTTTTTGATGTAGTGTTCCATGATTCATTATTTGCCTGTAACACCCAGTGCTCCATGCAGAACGTGCCCTCTTTAATACTGATCACCAGGCTAACCCATCCTCCCACCCCTTTTCCCACTAGAACGCTCAGTTTGTTTTTCAGAGTCCATCGTCTCTCATGGTTTATCTCCTCCTCCGATTTCCCTCCCTTCATTCTTCCCCTCCTGCTATCTTCTTTTTCTTCTTCTTCTTTTTTAACATATAATATATTATTTGTTTCAGAGGTACAGGTCTGTGATTCAACAGTCTTGCACAATTCACAGCGCTCACCATAGCACATACCCTCCCCCATGTCTATCACCCAGCCACCCCATCCCTCCCACCCCCCACCCCTCCAGCAACCCTCAGTTTGTTTCCTGAGATTGAGAATTCCTCATATCAATGAAGTCATATGATACATATCTTTCTCTGATTGACTTATTTCACTCAGCAGTTCCATCCACGTCATTGCAAATGGCAAGATTTCATTCCTCTTGATGGCTGCATAATATTCCATTGTATATATATACCACCTCTTCTTTATCCATTCATCTGTCGATGGACATCTTGGCTCTTTCCACAGTTTGGCTATTGTGGACATTGCTGCTATAAACAACGCTGACCCCTGTCCCTCTTATGACTTTGAAATACCCTGAGGGATGCTTCTCCGTGGGGATTCTCTTTATATACTTCCAGGGTCCTGATCCTGCATTTAGAGGTAAGGATCTCAAAGATTTTTATTGGAAAAGGAATTATTTAGGAGGGCTCATGTGAGAGCAAACCTGTTCACCATTCACTGAATTAAGAGTCCAGGGTCCTATTGAGTGACAAGAAATCTGTCAATTTTTTATCTCTGCAGACACAAGACCTACAACTGTGCGGTTTTCAGGTGTCTGGAAGCACAGGTTGGGGGGAAGCATGCAGCCCCCTCCTTCTTGCCCTGACATCCCAGCCAGAGCCACAGTCCCCCGTGTCCCCAGGGGTCCACCAGGGAGTGAGAATAAGATATTGCTGATGGTTTTGTGCATGTGTGAATAAACACTTCAGCCCTGGGCTTTAAGTAGCATAGAAAAGTTGTTCTATGGTGAATCCTCTGTCCAGGGAATTGAAGCATAAGAAAAATAATGACATATCTTAAAATATGCAGGCCATCATTTGTCTCTGGATTCCTCTAAGACTCCCCATGGCATCAGTTAATTCTGAAGGGTGTAAAAATCAAAAGGCCCATGTGCAAATACCTCAAGGTAGATAAATACGTCCTTTTCAGGAAATGTAATAACTTTATTTTCATATTAAAGAGAATGACTGGGGGATGCGTGGGGGGCACAGTTGGTTGAGTGTCTGACTATTGGTTGGGCTCTGCTCCTAATCTCAGGGTCCTGAGGGGCACCCGGGTGTCTCAGGCAGTTAAACCTCTGCCTTCGGCTCAGGTCATGATCTCAGGGTCCTGAGCTCTAGCCCCGCATAGAGTTCCACACTGAGCGCAGAGTCTGCTTAAGACTCTCTCTCTCCCTCTGTTTCTACCTGCTGTGCCCTCTCATTCAAATAAATGAAGAGACCTCTAAAATAAATAAAGAGACTGACTGGGAGTGTTGAGAAGGGAAAAATGGGGCCTGGGTCTGAGAGCAGGAAGGTGAATGTGGGGGGTTGCAAGCACCTATATTTTCTGGTCATTGTCCTGCCTAGAAATGGGCCCTGGAGACGGGAAACTACAGCAAGGTCATTTCCAGTTTTCTCTGAAATCCTGATGTGGAGACAGAGCTCAGACTGAAGAGCCAGACGGACAGACTGACACCTGAGGGACGCGGGAGCCAAGAGGAGAAGAGGAGGAGGGTGTGGGGGGTGTTGTCAGGGAGAGTCTGGAGGATCCGGTCCACGTTCCCGTGTAGCTGGTTCAGAGAGAGGAGACTGTGTCTGTGACCAGGGTTATTGTCAATGTATCAGCTGTGGATACATCAGTCGTGACACAAGGTCACACTTTATGGAATAAGATGATAGAACGGATTGTGGAGGAATGTTCGCTGGGCAGTATGTTCAGCTGTAGACACAGAATTCATTCCTGTCCATCTTCTCCAGATTGAGTGGGGATGTGCGGTTGGGCTCGGATATCTCATGTGTCTGTGTCTTCCACGGATGCCCCCATTTTCTGTCACTTTGCGTGCATTACATGACTCTTCCTCTTTCCCTGTTGAAGGATAGATCGTCGTGCAGAAGAGACCACCCCGCTATGTCTCTCCAGGTAAGTTTTTTACTGAAAAGAAGCTCAGAAACAAGATCCGTGGGTCCAGAGGTTTTAGATCCACTTCCTCCGTATCTGAGACGCTGTGAGGAGCGGTAGGTGCTCCCACCGCCGGGAGCTGTAGCCCAGTGATAGTCCGCCTCGGCCTCAGCCTGCAGCCCCGAGATGCGCAGAAACCCTGCATTGGCCGAGGCGTCTTTGGAGCCCGAGAGGCGGCTGGGGACCCCGGAGCCCTGGTGCTTATCGGAGTCTGAGGAGTAGTACAGCAGACCCCGGGGAGGGCTCCCTGGCTGCTGCTGGATCCAGTAGATGTTAGATCCGCCAACGTGATGTCCCTGCTCAGGTGCAGGTGAGTCTGTCTGTCGTTCCCAGAGATGCAGAGACGGAGGGCGGCTGGGTCAGCACGGGCTGGGACAGGGAGCCTGCAAACACACACACTCATAGGATATTGGATAGGTTCAAAGTAAATTTCCTCTAGTTTCGGAAGCAGAGGGGTGATGCAGGCTGTTCCCCGAGGCCTGTCCCTACCTGTGCGGTAAAAGAGCATCCCCAGGAAGACAGGAGTCCAGGCCATGGTGACACAGACCCAGGTTCCCTAGTGGGCTAGGGTCCTAGGCCTCCTTTTCTCCTCCAGCCTCTGCCACATGAGGGTCTCTATATGCAAATACGGTCCATCCAGTGAGTTCCTGCCCCTCACTTTCCCTGAGCCTGGTGCTGAGCTTAGTTCACATCACACACTGAGGAGCATGGAGGTTGGCTTCAGGCCTGGGGCCAGCCCTGGGAGGAAGCACCTGCTGAGACCACACACAGGTCCCCTCGGGACACTCTGCCAGACCAGAGGGGACACAGCTGCTGAGTCCCATCAGGGAGCACAGGGCCCAGCCCTCAGGCCCAGACTTCTTTGAATGGTTCTCACTAATGAGCTGCTTTTTTAGCACAAGGAAGTCCCACAGCGCCACCTGCTGGTCCAGGGCACACATGTCACCAGGGTCCGAAGCCCTAGGAGTCCCGCTGGGGTCTGCATCTCACTGGGTCTGATTTCTAGATACGATGGTCCTTCAGGCCTGCTGATGATATTGTTGAGTCTCACTCTCAGAAAGAGTCCTGGTCTATGGGAATGTAAACACATACATATATTATGTGATATTTAATTAAAGAAACATCTCTTTTGAATGGAGATCAGAGACCACTAGGGGGAGCTCTCGTGCCCACCGCTCCTCAATTGCAGACCCAGCAGGAGGACAGACTTCGCAAGTCTGCAGGCCTGTAACTAGTCCCTTCCTACCTCAGGAAGAGGAAGACTTCTTCCTGCCCTGGCAACAGCCCAGCCAATGAGAAATTGTCACAACGCCACCAATGACAAGCCCTGTAATTAGAATTCCCTTTTACTCCCATGGACTTTTTGTCCCTCCCACACTCACCCTCTGCTCCATAAAAGAGCTTCCTTATCCTTTGTTCTCCACACTTGCCTGTGGTTTTGCCATACTTTACCTGTCCTGGATTTCAAGTTTTTGCTTTCCTTCAATAAACCCATTATCACTGGGGAAAATAAATGGCACATTTGTATTTAACGTACAGAAAACAAGTGAAGTGGTCAGTGACGCCTGCAGGAGATTCTAGAAAAAGCTGAAGGACCCTTATGTGCAACACCTGATGTCCCACACCAGGGGACAGTGGATCTGGTTTTGTTTGTTTGCTTGTTTGAATGTCCTGCAAGGGTTCTTCAGGGTATCAGTATAGAATGGACATATTCTAGGATATAAAAATGCTCAGTGATATGTTCAAAAGATTACAGTTTGGTAAAATTCACTAGATATGTAATTGTCATAACATCTGTAGATTCAGTTCATTTGGTAACATAGGAAAATTAATAAATTTTATAGACTTAACACTGGTGAATAACCTGAGATTTTTCTCAAAAATTTAGGTATATCTAAGTCAAGTGGGTGTTTTGTGCATATCTGTGTCATATATTTTTTGTTGGGATTTTTCCCCAGGTTTACCAATTGCAAATAAGCAAATACTATAATAACATTATCAATGTGATCAACTTAAATATGATAAAACAATAAAATAAAATAAGATCATTTTCCCACTGTAAATTCTTGTTGATTATGTCCTGCTTCCTAGCAAGATCACTATTTTAAAGTCCTACTGCAGATATTATGACTGCCTCTTTAGACCAGAGTAGAAACTCACATTTGCTCAAACTCCCCTTCATATACACTTGTATCAACTCAGCAAATGTCCCCAGACTTGTTGCTGGATCTTTTGTAAATGATCCAGGATCTTCAGTAAAGAATGCAAGGTTTTTAGTAAATAACGCAGTAAATAAAATCCTGTTGCCCTCAGGTCCTCTCTCCTCATAGCATTCACACAGAACTTTCACACAGTCAACCAATGGCTTAAATCCTTCAGTTGTTCCTAACTTCTTTTGCATCAACTATATCACATTAGCCCCACTGAGATGCCCTTTCGTGTGGTGGTCACGCCTAGCTGCACACCCACCTGCGGCCCCTGTCCTGGTCCTCAGTGCCCTGGCCTCATCACTCTTCTGTCCTTGGACCCCCCTGGCCTCCACACCAGCTTCTCTGTCTGTTCACAGTAGCTGGGCTTCATCCCCTGGTACGAGTGAGGACACACATGTTGGCAGATTGGACTATCACGTAATAGCAGGACTCACACACATCATGCCTGGTAGGAACAGACACATATGTACTGTGGACGTATCTGATGTTGCACGAAATCCTACAGAATGGACACTGCACCCATCCCCCACCACAGCCATCATCAATACGAGTGAGGTATTTGATTAGAACAATCCCTAAGCAGCACATAAGTAATCAGTCGTATATTGCCTCCCTTCATCTACTTCTCCCTGGCAGAACCATCTCTCCTGTGAACACGGAGCCCACACACCCGTCATTCCTGCATCATGAGATTTTCTGCCAGGACCTTTGTGGGATTTGGGGCTGAGGAGTTGAGACTGGACTTCCAAGGACCACAGAGTTGATTTTGAGCTCTGTATTTAACACATTTGGACAAGTGATCATCTCACAGTCCCTTAGGCAAGTGAGCTGTTAGCAGGAATTCATCCAACTAAATCATATTCTTCAGTTTCTTTGAAATTTCATGTATCTCCTCTCCTTCGCATTTACTCCACCATCTACCTGCTCCCTGTGATTTCTTACCCAAGACTAGAGGCCATCATGTCCTATGTATATACATACAATTATTCACCCTTATAAAAGGAGGAAGTTAAATCTAGAGGACATTATGGGAAGTAGGATAAGCGAGTCCCTGAGGGCAAATCCTACCTGATTACCCTCACAGTGAAACTCCCAGAAGCAGAGAAGAGAAGGGTGGTTGCCAGGACTAGGGTAGGGGACATGGGAAATATTTGTTCAGTGAGTATAAAATTTTAGTTTTGCAGCATAAATAAGCCTCAGAGAATTGTGATACAACATAGCCTCTCTAGCTTATCATACAATCTTGTGTGCTTTAAAATATGTTAAGGAAAGAGATCCCATGTCATGTGGTGATGGAGAGAGGAGCCCTAATCATGATGCAGGGAGTCTAATTTGGGTGCTGAGGTGAATACAATCGTTGCTTTCATAACAAATTAGACAATTGATTTGACTCTTTTCAAAAAATGTCAAGCATATCCAGAATTGTTTGGAGATAGAAAAGTGGGGGTCACTACTTGGCAAAAGAAGGTGAGGGCCATCCATGAGTCCTTGTTGTCAGTCAACAAATGGGGAGGATGGGGCGTCAAGAGGGAAGCAGAGTCACTGGGGGAGAGCGTGTGGAGTGAGAAGACTGGGGAAGCCACATTACTGAGGGGCACGTGGAAGAGACTCAAACCTAGCTGAGAGGGTAAGAGAGCCCCACTGTTATCTGTCGCATTAATTGTTCACCTATGATCACAAGTGATTTCTTTCTACATCTGCTTTGGTGTCAAGGTGACAAGGCAGGAGGCTGGGTGGGAGGAACAGCACCTCCTCTATTCAAGTGAGGACGGGCAGGAGAATATTGGTGAACATGAAAGAAAGTACATTTTTCTCTCTCCCTTTCCCTGCTGATTTCTTCATTTCTTTAAATCCCTGTTCCTCCTCACTTATTACAATCATGGATCCCATTATCATCATTGTAATCCATCCTTTATAACTGCACCATGCTTAGTCCCACTCACCTCAGTAACCCACCCACCCATCCAATCCGCCATGATGCTTTCTCTCCACTTGAACCTCCAGCTGAGTGTGGCTGCAGGTGCACGTGGCCATGCTGACTGCTCCCCTGTGAATGCGTGAGACCCCCTCTAGGGTGTCCCTAGTTCAGACACTGTGTGAGCCTGCATTTCTCACATCCTTCTCTGTAAAGCATGGTTATGTCCTTTCTTTTCTGCAATATGTGGCCAAGCTTCCCTCAGTTTCCTTGAAGTTACGAAGGATCTTCCATCCAGACTCCAAATAGGAAAATAGAAGCTGGAAGATGAGCTGCATGAAATCACCTACTACCTGCTGACATATTTGTAGTTTGTTTCCTTATTCAAGACAAAAATCAGATGATCACCATGTTTTCAAATGTGCTTTCATGGGGCACCTGGGTGGCTCAGATGCTTAAGCATCTGCCTTTGGCTCAGGTCATGATCCCGGGGTCCTGGGATGGAGCCCCACGACAAGGTCCCAGCTTGGCAGAGAGTCTGCTTCTCCTTCTCCTTCTGCCTCTCCACCAGCTGTGCTCTCTCTCTTTCTCACTCAAGTGATTAAATAAAATCTTTAAAAAAACAAAACAAAAAAAATAAAACAAATGTGCTTTCATATTCTTCAGGGAATATTATGATTTCCTATAACATACAGATTGCACACATCTCAGGATGCTTCCTCTCAGTGTAACAGCACTCCCACTGGTCTTAAGGGTGAGCTTGTTTCAAGCTTATGCACTCCGGGTTTGCTGACCTAAGTCCCTTGGTCCGGAGCAGATCTACCTGAATTTCCTTGACATTTGTAGACCCCTTGAAGGGGTTAACGCCTGACCACATTGGAAGCCGCTGTCAAGGGTGCCAGCAAGTCTGTTCGGGGTCATGTTCACACAGGACTGACAGCCTGAGCACCTGCTTCTCCTGCACAGAGCCCCCAGCCTCGCCTGCACCTCCCCCTGGAACACCCTCGGGCGGCACCTGGACGGGGAAGGTGGGCTTGAGGTGTTTGTCCGCCATCTTCGCAGGGTGCTGGCTTCCTGAAAAAAATACCTTCTTTTGCCACCATTTGCCTCTTGAGTATTGATTTTCCAGTGGTGAACAACCCAACATGAGTTCAGAACCGGTCCTCTGTCCAGTAACATGAGCATTTTTATTTGTTGGTAATTATACTACTATCATTTTCATTAATTTTAACTTGTGAAAATAATTATTATTGTAATTATTACTGAAATAATGGAAACTATATGTTAGATATTTCTAAAAATTTTACTATTTATCTTATCATTGCAATATTTTTAAACTAAATGCCCTGACCTTTCTGTAAGCAGAAAAATTAGGGATCCCTGTAAAAAAAAAAAAAAAAAAAAGGGAGAGACAACTTTCCTGACCCAAAAGCAGTCATCTTAGGCCCCCAGGTTTTTTCCATTATCTGTGCCCTCAGGATCTACTTGCCCAACACACATCTTCCAGAACCTCTTAGGAAGTGTTTGAACAAAGAAATGCAACCACAGTAGGTAAGGATTTTAAGAGAACAAAGGGAATGCAAAATCTGCAGTCTCTACCAGACCAGGACATAGTGTAACCACATCAGAGACAATAACTCGGTGGTAAACTCCCAGGGCTGTGTCAAAAGTGAAGACTAACCGAACGCAATTCTTGAGTTCTTTTTGCAGCATGAAACCATTCCCCGCAGGGTTACTGAGGTTAAAATTGTCACCAGCAAGACCCCCACGGACACCGCTTCTTCTTCACAGGAATGTTAACCTTACATTTCAGAGGCAAACAGCACGAATGGTCCCGCAGCCGAGATGGATTTGAGCTCCTGCACCAACTCGTCCTGCGCAGAAGGACCATGGCGTGTCCTCCGGTGACTCTGCCTCTTATAATGTTAACTCTCGGCCCTGGGAGGAGCACAAGCTTCAGGAACCCCCCACAGGACACAGCACAGCTGGTGTTCTCAGTCCCCCTGCACGACCTTGTGCCCACCTTTACCTGGGATGACAGAACTCCCCTTTGTGACCGGTCATCCTAACCCTGAATAATGGCACCTGCTCACCCCCCTCAGGGAGCCACAACTTGGGAAATTCTTCCCCTGATCCCCTTGTTTGCTCAGATCAAGTTTCCTCTGTGTGATGTCACCTGGGGTAGCCTCTCCCTGTACCTCCCCAAGCACACCCCTCAGGGTCGTTCCGAACCCCTGTACCTAATGTATTTCATCCCGTCACCGGAAAACCTGCCTCCTTCTCCCTACTGTCTTCCTGTGATTTCAGTCACATTTATTCAATGTATTTGTAAGAAATTGCAGAGAAATATTAGTTGATAACTGTCATAGCAATTATCTATGTCCAATCATTTTCCCATTTATATTTATGTTAGATGCAAGTAAAAAAGGAAATAAAGTAATTAATTTTATAAGTATCTGTATTTAACAGTGGTCTTTATTATGATTTTTTTTTTACCTTAAACAAATTTTTCATGAAAAAATCTGGGTAGCTGAGGTGATATTCATCAAGAAAATTTGAAAAACCCATTATGTCTCTTAAAAACACCTGCACAATTAAGAAGACAGAGGAAAGTATGCAAGACTCACACCCTATTAACACGTGAGACAGATTATGTACCAACTTCACACAACCCGTATGAAAGTAAATTAACAAATAAGTAGAACACTAATGACTGAATCCAGACTCTCTGGTTCCCAGGCTCAGACCACAAGCCATGAGCTTCAGTGGAAAGAAAAGTCAGTTCCAGAGAAGTCTGTGGGAGACAGTAGGGGAAGGAGCAGCGGCCTGAACCACCATCCGAGGAGAGAGTCCCTGAGTGTGAAGCCACAGGACAGCAGTGGGAGACCCGAGCCCTGACCACAGGACAGGCATCCAGGGCGAGCAGGAGGGACACAGGGGGACTCAGAGGCTGTGCTGTGGGCAGATGGGGTGAGAACGTGAGGAGGGGAGCCCTGGGAACACCTCAGCGATGGGGAAAGATGGGGAAGGAGACATTTAGCGTCTGCCAGGCACAGGGGACTAGGGAAAAGGGAAAGGACGCACAGCCGACCTCCCACCACAAGTAAAGCAAAAATGCATGAGACAAAAACTTGAAAAATGGTCTAATTAACACATAATATAATTTTCATAACACAATAAACAACCACTGGCTAATGCATTGAACAAAATGGGAGCACGCACAAATGTACAGATTACAAAGTGACAAGAAGACCAATATGGCAAAATAAATTAGGCTCATTTCGACGTCCTATGCATTAAAATTAGAACCTTACGGATGGATTAGCAAGGCCTCCGCGCAAGGGTGACGTGTACACACCTGAAGCGATCCGCATATTTCCCGATGGCGGAGCTGACGTCCCCACAGCAATGCACACGCTCCTCAGGCCGGTGAATGGAGCGCTGACAAGGGCACCTGTTCTGGGGTTCAGTCCCTGTGAAATGTGCACAGTAGGGAACTCAGTGCAGACAGGAGGGAATTGGGGGCCACAGAGGGCTGAGTGCAGGGGGACCCTGGCCTGACCGCTGGTGGGAAGGGGGATTTCTCTGCGGGTGATGGAAATGTTGTCATTTCGATCATGGGGGTGGTGGCCAAACCCCCTACGCATATTAAAAGTTACTGCATGTTTATTTTTTTTACTTTACCCCAGACCCTGGGGCATGTGCAGGTGGGCTCTACCCGTCACCCAGGTGTTCTCCTGGGACACCTGTGCCGGCTCAGGCCACAGCATGGTCTGTGTGTCTGTCCTTCCTCCTCAAGGACAGGTCTCCCCACAGAGGACTCAGTGACTGAGCCACCCAGGCGCCCAGATAAGTGATTTATTTCTGGACTCTCAAATATGTTTAATATATCCTTACGTCTATCTTTAGGCCAGTACCACACTCTTGATTATTGTAGTTTTGTAAGTAAGTTTTAGAGAGTTTTGAAATCTGGAATTGTGAGTTCTTACAGATTTGTTCATCTTCAGGATTGTTCAGATGTTCTGAGTCCCTGTAATTGCACAGAAAATTTAAGATCCTCTTTTCGGAGTGTGCAAACAGGCATTCAGGGGTTCGAAAGGGATTGCATTGAATCCGTCCATTGCTAGGGAGAGTATTGCCTTTTTTTTTTTTTTTTTTTCAAGTAGGCTCCACGCCCAACATGGAGCACAAACCCACAGCCCTGAAATCCAGAGTTGTGTGCTTCACCTACCGAGCCATCAAGGTGCTCCACATATTGGCTTCTTAACAATTTACTTAGTTCTTCATTTTTTGCTAAACTAAATACAATAAAATAATAAAACATTAAGTACTCACCATAGGTTTATCTTCTTTTGTCTTATTACAGGAAAACTATAAAGATAACCATGGGTCCATTACTAAACCTGGTGTGTACATTATTGAAATATGGTACTATGTTCCTAGAAACTGTGAAATGTATTCCTAAATTTGCTAATCTAAAGAATACTGGCATAACAAACAGGTCACAATCATTTACTATACAGCTTTCCCTAGAAACTAAGGTTTCTAAGAGTTAAGAATTCTAATAAATATAATTTAGACTACTAGAAATGATAAAGAAAAAAGCTCTGTGTGCCAGAAAAGTAAGATATGTGTTTTTGGTGAAAAAAGGTATCTGGAATGGGAACACATTTTTTGTTGAGGGAAAAGAAAAATGATTTTGTCCTAAGATAAGGCTGGTTATTTGAAGAAAGAAAATTTAAGTCTAAATTTCAATGTATAAAAGAAAGTTGTAGTTGGTTTTTGGAAAGGAACCTGGAAAGGAATTTTATGTGTTGTCAATACTGGTTAAAATTAAGATAAATTTAAATACCAAACTATGTGGATGCAAAATTGAAATTCTGTTTTAACTTGGTTAAAAAGTAAACATTTTTCTTGAATTATTGGTCCGCTCTTACAAAAAAAATGGTAAACAAGTTTTTATTCATTTTTAAAATTATGTGCCTAGAAAACATGCATTCTGTATTTTGCCAAAATATTTCCTATGTTTATCTGGACTTTGATGCATTAAAAATATTTTTTTAATATTTTAAAAAATCCTACATTTTGTTTACAACTCTGTAACTTTCTGTATTTGCCTTTGATTTATGTTTGCGTGGTGTGTCACGGGAATAACCACATTTAATTGTCAACTGCATCGTAATGAACTCTAACTCATCCGTAGCCACGGCCACTGTCATGTCTTGTCACGTACAGTTCCCACCTTACTCCGATGTTACTGCAAATGTGTTACATCTTCAAGGATATTCATGGGCAGGACTTCCAAAAATGTAGGTATCCGATACCTTTGAGATAGCAAAACTAAAGAAAAAATTACCAGAACTAAGAGAAAAACTGGATTCAAACAGATCAGAAATTAATAACATGAAACTGAATGGACAGAGGAAGATAATTGTACTTTTTATGAACTCTTGTTTGAAACATTGTTGACTTTTAAAAATGTTTTCTTCCTTCAGATTTAAGGAAGCTTCTCTTAAGCGAACTGATCTATAATGAATTGATGAAATATACCTTTGTGAACAAATGAAACTATTTATCTTTTCTCCATACCTGAGAAAAGCAGGGATTCTACCTCTTCCTCTCCGTGGGGATTTACTTTAAGCGACATTTCTCCTGCCTTTGTTTCCCTCATCAGCAGACTCTGTTACCCGGGCAGCCTGCCCCTGGCACCCAGGAGTTTCTCCTCAATAGGAGAAAACCAAACAGTGTCTTCCTGCTTAGGAGAGGCTGAAGGGGCTGAATTTAAGAGAATTTGGAGTATTTAGTAGCCAATGTTCCTTGAGATTAGTTCAGACTACAGTGTAGACCAAACAAAGGAAGGAGCTGACTTGGCCAAGGAGGGGAAGCTGCACAGGGAGACCCGTTGCTGAGGGACAGCAGGTTTTTGTCTCCCTTCCCCACAGGCCGGGAGCACTGTGTGAGCACTGAGACTATCATCCCATGATGCACAGTAATACTCAGCCTCGTCCTCAGCCTGGAGCCCAGTGATGGTCAGGGTGCCTGAGCTGCCAGAACTGGAGCCAGAGAATCGATCTGGGACCCCTGAGGGTCGGTCGTTATTACTATAGATGACGATTCTGGGGGCCTTTCCTGGGAGCTGTTGGAGCCAGGTAACACCATAGCTCCCGATGTTGGAGCTGCTTCCAGTGCAGGAGATGGTGACCCTCTGGCCCAGAGCCCCAGACACGGAGGGCGGCTGAGTCAGCACAGACTGGGCCCAGGACCCTGCAAGGGGGAGAGACACAGAGAGGGTGATGCTGGGGTCTAGAGAGAAACAGAGGGAGGAGGGCCCCACATGTTCTCCCAGGGCCCCTTCCCCTGTCCCTGCATCCAGTCACCTGTGCAGTGAGCGAGGAGGCTGAGGAGGAGAGGGGACCAGGCCATGGTGGAGGTCATCACCGATCCTGCCTTCTGTGGCCCCACAGCTGAGCAGAGCCTCCCCTCATCTCTCCCTCCCCGTCTTCATCCTCTGAGAGAGGGAGGGCCCGGCCATGCAAATGAGACCCCAGCTCTCTGACCCCTCCCTGGTCCTGGGTCAGGTCCCTCTGCCTGTGGATGTCAAGGACATGGGCAGGGGAGGGGCTGTGTGGGGCCAGGGGTGGGGAGGTCCCAGCTGTGAGCCCTGAGCAGAGGGCACAGGCAGGGCCAGGTGGCAGGGCCCAGCTCTGATCACCCCTGACTCCTCAGAAATGGGACCAGAGTGCCCCCTGGTGTCTAGACCCAGACACACCATTGCGTGACATGGTGACCAGGGCCCATCAGACCCATCTCTGCATCGCCCCCCAACTGTTTTGTCCACTGCTCCTTGCATTAGGGCCTGACCAGGTGTTCCTATATATCACTTCCCTTAAGTCAGGACTCCTATATGCCCTGCTAAGAGTCTTCAGAATGAGTCTGTTCATGGCTCCCTTCTCTGCTCCTGCGTCAGGACTGGGTGGTGTCTACACAAACTCCTCTTAGAGATCAGGGTCCAGAGTAGTGACGGGTCCCCATAGACACAGGGTCGCTTCTGTGCAGGATGCTGGGACTTTCCTTGTATGTGCTTTCTCCCTGATTTCCAGAGCTCTCCTTCCTCTGAGGTCCCCACAGCACTGAGGAGACAGGGAATGATTCTCTCCAGATTGTGGGTAGAAACCATCTCCTGCATTCCTAGAGGGTTACACACTGAACATCTTTGTCACCTGTCACTGTTTCAAACTGCTTGAAACAACAGTTGTCCACACACTGGCCAGGGATTCCCTCCCCGGCTCTGTCCTCCCAGCACAGACACGAGTCTGCAGGAGCCCTGCCACGTGAGTGTGTGTGGCCCTGATCTCAGAGCACAAAGGACAAATGTGCTGGAAGTTCTAGGAAGAAAGGAGTGACAGCTGTAGATGCTCTGACAGGGACCTAGTGACAGAGTTTATGTGTCAGTCACCACGGAGCCAACGTCATATTTAAGAAGAATATGTGTTATTTTATACATAATTCCACTCAGTAACATTGAATTAATGGAACAGGAATGCCTTCTTTTCTCAGGAGAATAGGTTTTTATATACTTTTTCTAAAATCACTTATTTTTACCATGTGTCTTGTCTCCCACGTAGGAAAGGTCAACATGGTGCCGAGTTAAACCCCTTGAGGGGCCTGTTCGGATGAACTCAGAACCATCCTGCTGACAAAACTGCCAAACACAGACAGAGCTTCTAGGACAAAGGATTTGGGGTCAGACCACTCTCTGGGTTGGACACAGCTCTAGTCCCTGCAACTGTGTCCAGCACGTTCAGGATGGAAGCCTTATTCATTCAGTGCCCAATGACTACAGGAATGGATTTTACTACCCATAGCCTACTGGACACAGAAATTTCTGTCAAATATCCCAAAGGTGAGGGGGGGAGAAGTGGAGATAAGGGGGAGTGTGTCCCTGAGGTCACATGCCCTGTTGCCCTGAGTTGGGACAGAAGACTTTCCATCAGAGTGCAGCCTGGCTGGAAGTGTTACTGGGGAGTGACTAAAGAGTGACAGCCCAACCCTGAGAACACAGGGAACATGTGTCACTTGTCCACAAGGGTTTTGAGTTCTGAGGCTGGGTTCCCAGAATCAACATACTGATCAGCCTCAGCCACTGACTGGATCCCACAAATGGACAGGGGTTGAGCTGCCCATGGGGACAAGGACTCCCCCCTGAGATTCCTGAGATTCAGCATCATCCCAGGACAGCAGGTGTTCAGAGCCCATCCTGGCTGCCCTGGGGACAGGACCCCAGTCACACTAGATGTCTCCAGTTTTCCTATTGAGGAGCATTCTGCCTTCTGGAAACTGTGACACTGAGGATGGCTGGGTGAGCACAGGTGACCCTGACTTCCGTAAGGACAGAGAAGCTTGGACTCTCCAGGGTCCCAGACACACTATTCACTCAGAGGGAGGAGAGGGGTGTGTATGTGTTTGTGTGTGTGTGTGTTTGTCTGTGTGTATGTATCCAAAACTGAGGCTACCTGAGCCCTGTCCCTCTTATGACTTTGAAATACCCTGAGAGATGTTTCTCCATGGGGATTCTCTATATATACTTCCAACATTCTGTCCGTGCATTTAGAGGTAATGATCTCAAAGATTTTTACTGGAAAAGGACTTATTTAGGCCAGGAGGGCTCATGTGAGAGCGAACCTGTTCATCATTCACTGAATGAGGAGTCCAGGTCCTGTTGAGTGACAAGAAATCTGTCAATTTTTTACCTCTGCAGACAGAAGACCTACAACTGTGCGGTTTTCAGGTGTCTGGAAGCACAGGGTGGGGGGGAGCATGCAGAGTTCCACACTGAGCGCAGAGTCTGCTTAAGACTCTCCCTCTCCCTCTGCTACTCCCTGCTGTGCCCTCTCTCTCTCTCTCTCAAAAAAAATAAAGAAACCTCTAAAATAAATAAAGAGACTTACTGGGAGTGTTGAGAACAGGAAAATGGGGCCTGGGGTGAGGGCAGGAAGGAGAATGTGGGGAGTTGCATGCAGCTGTATTTTCTGGTCTCTCTCCTGCCTGGAAATGGACACTGGAGACTGGAAACTACAGCAAGGTCATTTCCAGTTTTCTCTGAAACCCTGATGTGGAGACAGAGCTCAGACTGAAGAGCCAGAGGGAGAGACTGACGCCTGAGGGACGCGGGAGCGAGAGGAGAAGAGGAGGAGGATATGGGGAGTGTTGTCAGGGAGAGTCTGTAGGATCCGGTCCAAGTTCCCGTGTAGCTGGTTCAGAGAGAGGAAACTGTGTCTGTGAGCAGGGTTATTGTCAGTGTATCAGCTGTGGATACATCAGTCGTGACACAAGGTCACACTTTATGGAATAAGATGATAGAACGAATTGTGGAGGAATGTTCGCTGGGCAGTATGTTCAGCCGTAGACACAGAATTCATTCCTGTCCATCTTCTCCAGATTGAGTGGGGGTGTGCGGTTGGGCTCGGATATCTCATGTGTCTGTGTCTTCCTCGGATGCCCCCATTTTATGTCACTTTCTGTGCATTACATGACTCTTCCCCTTTCCCTGTTGAAGGATAGATCGTCGTGCAGAAGAGACCACCCCGCTATGTCTCTCCAGGTAAGTTTCTTCCTGAAAAGCGGCTCAGAAACAAGATCCATGGGTCCAGGGGTTTTAGACCCACTTCCTCCTTATCCGAGACGCTGTGAGGAGCGGTAGCTGCTCCCACCGCCGGGAGCTGTAGCCCAGTGATAGTCCGCCTCGGCCTCAGCCTGCAGCCCCGAGATGCGCAGAAGCCCTGCATTGGCCGAGGCGTCTTTGGAGTCCGAGAAGTGGCTGGGGACCCCGGAGCCCTGGTGCTTATCGGAGTCTGAGGACTAGTACAGCAGACCCCGGGGAGGGCTCCCTGGCTGCTGCTGGATCCAGTAGATGTTCGAGCCGCCAACACTGATGTCCCTGCTCAGGTGAAGGTGAGTCTGTCTGTCGTTCCCAGAGATGCAGAGAGGGAGGGCGGCCGGGTCAGCACGGGCTGGGACAGGGAGCCTGCAAACACACACACTCATAGGATATTGGATGGGTTCAATGTAAATTTTCTCTAGACTCGGAAGCAGAGGGGTGATGCAGGCTGTTCCCCGAGGCCTGTCCCTACCTGTGCAGTAAAAGAGCATCCCCAGGAAGACAGGAGTCCAGGCCATGGTGACACAGACCCAGGTTCCCCAGTGGGCTGGCCTGCCCTAGGCCTCCTTTTCTCCTCCAGCCTCTGCCACATGAGGGGCTCCATATGCAAATACAGTCCATCCAGTGAGTCCCTGCCCCTCACTTTCTCTGAGCCCTGGTGCTGAACTCAGTTCACATCACACACTGAGGAGGATGGAGGTTGGCTTCAGCCCTGGGGCCATCCCTGGGAGGAAGCACCTGCTGAGACCACACACAGGTCCCCTCGGGACACTCTGCCAGACCAGAGGGGACACAGCTGCTGAGTCCCATCAGGGAGCACAGGGCCCAGCCCTCAGGCCCAGACTTCTTTGAATGGTTCTCACTAATGAGCTGCCTTTTTAGCACAAGGCAGTCCCACAGCGCCACCTGCTGGTCCAGGGCACACATGTCACCAGGGTCCGATCCCTGAGTCCAGCTGGGGTCTGCATATCACTGGGTCTGATTTCTAGATACGATGGTCCTTCAGGCCTGCTGATGATATTGCTGAGTCTCACTGTCAGAAAGAGTCCTGGTCTATGGGAATGTAAACACATACATATATTACGTGATATTTAATTAAAGGAACATCTCTTTTGCATGGAGGTCAGAGACCAGGAGGGGGAGCTCTCGTGCCCACCACTCCTGGATTGCAGACCCAGCAGGAGGTCAGACTTTGCAAGTCCACAGGCCTGTAGCTAGTCCCTTCCTACCTCAGGAAGAGGAAGACTTCTTCCTGCCCTGGCAACAGCCCAGCCAATGAGAAATTGTCACAACGCCACCAGTGACAATCCCCCTAATTAGAATTCCCTTTTATTCCCATGGACTTTTTGTCCCTCCCACACCACCCTTTGCTCCATAAAAGAGATTCCTTATCCTTTGTTCCCTGCTCTTGCCTGTGGTTTTGCCATACCTTACCTGTCCTGGATTTCACGTTTTTGCTTTTCTTCAATAAACCCATTATCACTGGGGAAAATGAATGCCACATTTGTATTTAAGGTACAGAAAACAACTGAAGTGGCCAGTGACCCCTGCAGGAGATTCTAGAAAAAGCTGAAGGACCCTTATGTGTAACACCTGATGTCCCACACCAGGGGACAGTGGATCTGGTTTTGTTTGCTTGCTTGTTTGAATGTCCTGCAAGGGTTCTTCAGGGCATCAGTATAGAATGGACATATTCTAGGATATAAAAATGCTCAGTGATATGTTCAAAAGATTACAGTTTGGTAAAATTCACTAGATATGTAATTGTCATAACATCTGTAGATTCAGTTGATTTGGTAATATAGGAAAATTAATAAATTTTATAGACAACACTAGTGAATAACATGAGATTTTTCTCTAAATTTTAGATATATCTAAGTAAAGTGGGTGTTTTGTGCATATCTGTGTCATATATTTCTTGTTGGGATTTTTCCCCAGGTTTTACCAATTGCAAATAAGCAAATAATATAATAACATCATAAATATGATCAACTTAAATATGATAAAATAATAAAATAAAATAAGATCATTTTCCTACCGTAAATTCTTGTTGATTATGTCCTGCTTCCTAGCAAGATCACTATTTTAAAGTCCTACTGCAGATATTATGACTGCCTCTTTAGACCAGAGTAGAAACTCACATTTGCTCAAACTCCCCTTCATATACACTTGTATCAACTCAGCAAATGTCCCCAGACTTGTTGCTGGATCTTTTGGAAATGATCCAGGATCTTCAGTAAGAATGCAAGGTCTTTAGGAAAGAATGCAGTAAATAAACCCCTGTTGCCCTCAGGTCCTCTCTCCTCATAGCATTCACACAGAACTTTCACACAGTCAACCAATGGCTTAAATCCTTCAGTTGTTCCTAACTTCTTTTGCATAAACTATATCACATTAGCCCCACTGAGATGCCCTTTCGTGTGGTGGTCACGCCTAGCTGCACACCCACCTGCGGCCCCTGTCCTGGTCCTCAGTGCCCTGGCCTCATCACTCTTCTGTCCTTGGACCCCCCTGAGCTCCTGCCCTTCCCATGGCCCCCACACCAGCTTCTCTGTCTGTTGGCAGTAGCTGGGCTTCATCCCCTGGTCCGAGTGAGGGCACACATGTTGGCAGATTGGACTATCACGTAATACCAGGACTCACACACATCATGCCTGGTAGGAACAGACACATATGTACTGTGGACGTATCTGATGTTGCACAAAATCATACAGAATGGACACTGCACCCATCCCCCACCACAGCCATCATCAATACGAGTGAGATATTTGATTAGAACAATTTCCAAGCAGCACAGAAGTAATCGGTCGTATATTGCCTTCCTTCATCTGCTTCTCCCTGGAAGAACCATCTCTCCTGTGAACACGGAGCCCACACACCCGTCATTCCTGCATCATGAGGTTTTCTGCCAGGACCTTTGTGGGATTTGGGGCTGAGGAGTTGAGACTGGACTTCCACGGACCACAGAGCTGATTTTGAGCTCGGTATTTAACACATTTGGACAAGTGATCATCTCACAGTCCCTTAGGCAAGTGAGCTGTTAGCAGGAATTCATCCAACTAAATCATATTCTTCAGTTTCTTTGAAATTTGATGTGTCTCCTCTCCTTAGCATTTACTCCACATCTACCTGCTCCCTGTGATTTCTTTACCCAAGACTAAATGTGCATGACAAAAGTTCAGGGATGCTTGCCAGAAGGTAATATATGTTGATGGGATGGGGACTATTGAAGTGAATTCCTAGGTGAGGAGGTTGCCAAAGTCCATCCCTCCTCCCCCAGATGTGTGGGTCTGGCCCACCTCTCAGCTCCCCATGTGAGGAAAGAACTGAATGAGGACACTCAGGAAGACACATGGATCTTCAACTAGAACAATGGTTCCCTAGGGATGAGGCATCATCTCCATATGGGGTAGTTGTCTATGACCATACATCTATTCCACATATATGTCCCATCTCTGCTTCTGGTCAAGGACAAAGGTAGGTATGAGAAGGGCTAGGTGGAAACAGAAATAAGGAACAGATTCTCAGAAGGTTTATAGAAGAATGTGGTCCAGGGAAGGGCTGTGCCTCGTGCAGTTGACAAATGGGGAGAGAGGTCCCTCAAGGAATTCCAGGTGAAGGTAGGATTCTCCCCACCTCCTCTGGGAAGGACAGTGTAATAGAGTGGGGGAGGGAACTGGTGAATTACTCTTTGGGGCAGGATATCGGAGTTTTAGGATTGCCTTGGCGCAGGGAGAAAGTGAAACAAGGAAGAGTAGGAGAAGTGAAGAGCATCTAATGCAGACAGAAAGGACACCCTGTGTTGAATTCGTTGCCAGTTCCCAGCACAGAGCCCCTGCCCCTCCAGAGGGGAGCTGTCTGAGGAAACTGCGGGATGTGTCGGAATGACTGACTGAGGGCATGAGGAAGCTGGACAGGCACAGAGAACTTGCAGGATTGATCCAGTCACTAGGACACCTGGGTGGCTCAGTCAGTTAAACGTCTGCTTTCTCTTCAGGTCATGATCCCAGGGTTCTGGGATCAAGCCCTCTGCCCCTGCCGCTGATCATGCTTCTCTCTCTCTCACACTCTTTCTCTCTCTCTTTCAAATAAATAAATAAAATCTCTTTTAGATAAAGAATAAATAGAGAATATTATAAGGAACTATTCCACAAAAAGGCATGAGATGAGATTAGCTTCACAAGAAAAAATAACAAACTTTCAGAGAGCAGAAAATTTTATTTGTTTGCTTCATATATATGTTATTGAAAAGCACTGAAAAACAATGGAAAATATAAATTCATTTTTTTTTTACACTTTTAAGTAGGATCCATGCCCAATGGGGGCTTGAACTCACGACTCTGAGACCTAGAGTTGCATGCTCAACTGACTAAGCCAGCCAGGTGCCCCCAGAAAAGTTAAATTCTTATAGAAAGAAAATGTAATACTGATACAGACATCTGAAATATATTATAAGGGAAAAGGAAATTTGCAGATCAGTATTAAGACATATTTTACGAATGATCTAAATACCATATCAACAGTGTGACTCTGATCTCACATCCATATGTTCATACACCATGACCGTATGTGATTTACTGCAGGCATACAAGTTGAATTCCACAGTAAAACGTTATTTTATATAAGATATCCTATTAATAAAGCAATAGATGAAAATCACATTATCTCACTAGAACTTGACAGACTCTTTGAGCAAATGGAAAGCAAAGTCCTAACAAAAACTACGTAAAATAGAAACAGACAGACACATTTGACCCATGGTAACACACTCTCTCCCACACACCTAGAACTCAGTCCCCCAGACAGGAAGTTAGCTACTGTGGTGAGGGGGGAGGACCTTTCTGCAAGATCAGGAACAGGCATAAGTGGCCTTAACTCCATGATTATTCAATGTCTTTCTGCAAGTAATAGACAATGAAAGTGAACAAGAATAATCTCTGGTTGGCTCTCAGCATTGATGGGAATAAAAAGGGAGTCATCCTAAAAGACCCAAATATATGATTCCTCAATACTCCCCTGTTGGTGCAGCAGGGACAGAAGAAATCAGCCCAATGAGCAGAAAGAACAGACATTCCTATGGAAGACTAATAGGATTACATGGGTCTGGAAACTTGTAGAAATAGGTAAATGATCAAGAATGGAGACCCCAGATTCCTCACAGTTCAGGGGGGAGATGAGCACCCTGGACCTGCCACCCCCAGTCCATGAATCTCAGTGTAGAGACCCTGTGTCTCAACCTGATGGGGGAGATGACCTTTCTGTGACCTTGGGAGACCCTTTGTCTAGGGAGAGGCTGCTGTGAGTGAAGGTGGGGACAGGAGGAAAGGAGGAGCCCTCACCCCCAGCACACGCCCTTGCATGGACTTGGCCCCATGATGGCGGCAGCAGGAGCACCAGAAGCGGAAGGCACAGGAAGAGCCTGAGCAGCCGCTGGGCCTCCCCCTCCTGGCTGATGAGACAGGGGCTCTGGTCCCAATTTCCACAGGCCTGGAGTCTGTGTGAGCCCTGAGATGCTGTCCCAGGAGGGGCAGTGAGGAGCAGACTGTCCTCAGACCTCAGCCCAGTGATGGTCAGGGAGCCAGAGCTGTAAGACATGGAAGCAAAGAAAGGATCAGGGTCCCCAGAGGGACTCACATCATAACAGTTGTGGATTTGGGACCCCATACATGGGAGCTGTTGGTACTGGACACATATAGGACACTCCCGACATGTCGGGACTCGCACGCAGCTAGACTGTGTTTTGCTGGTTCTTCCCCAGCTCATGATGGACTCTGTCCACCGGCCATCCTGCCATGGTACCCAGAAATTTTTGCTCAATTTGAGAAAATGACAAAATCTGTGGATGCCAAGGACAGGGTTCAGGAACAAATTTAAAAGAATTTGAAATGAACCCACTCCACCCACTGTTCCCAAGCCACCCCACCTCTAACCTCTCCTTCCCACTCCCATTCTCAGTCCCTGCTTCCCCCAGGACATGAGGACTCTTACTTTCCTCCCTATCAACCCCTTGCCCAGAACTCCTCGTCTGACTGGGACAGAGTCCACAACCCCTGCCACATCCCACCTACATGCTCCCTCCTGTTCCTTCATTGTCTGTGCAGAACGGGGATGCCATTATGACACATGAGATTCTGGAGTTCCCTGTGAACCCCTCCAATGCTCCCACTCCACCCCACCAACTTCACCCCTCCTCATGATCCTGAGACACAACTTTCCATGACAACATGTTTAGCTTGTGTCCTCTCTCTTCCCCCACACACTGTCAGGTCCCTGAGCCTGCAGACCCTTCCTGTCATGTCCACGTATGTCCTACATCGCTAGACTAACGTGGTAGGTGCTCAGTAAGTGGTGTGAACGCACACTCACTGGACAGTGCTCTATCCTCCGTCAGACACAGGTGGACTCCCTGTCTCTGGTTCTGTCCTGACCTGTCACAGTGATATGGGATTGTCAAGCCCAGTGGTCAAGAAAGAATTCTTGAGACATTTAAAGTTGAAAAAAGATGATTTTACTATAGCCCGGGGACAGGACCCATGGGCAGAAAGCTCACTGGCATTGTGAGGAGTGACTGATTATATACTTTTTAATTAGTGGAGGTGAGGGATAGTGTAAATCTCTAAGGAATTTGGAAGCAAGGCTTTCAGGAATCGAGGGGCTAGCTGCTATGAAGACGAGGTTACTTCAGTCTTTAATAAAACACACACAGGAAGGCGCTAAGGCAGCCATGAGGTCCTTGAGGAAGGTCATACTCTGCACGGGTCAGGTATCTACCAGGGGCTGCAGCTGTAGGAGATTTACTTTAAGCGACATTTCTCCTGCCTTTGTTTCCCTCATCAGCAGACTCTGTTACCCGGGCAGCCTGCCCCTGGCACCCAGGAGTTTCTCCTCAATAGAAAAACCAAACAATTTCTTCCTGCTTAGGAGAGGCTGGAGGGGCTGAATTTAAGAGAATTTGGAATATTTTGTAGCCAATGTTCCTTGAGATTAGTTCAGACTACAGATTAGACCAAACAAAGGAAGGAGCTGACTTGACCATGGAGGGGGAGCTGCACAGGGAGACCTGTTGCTGAGGGACAGCAGGGTTTTTTTTTGTTTTGTTTGTTTTTAAAAATTTTATTTATTTATTTGACAGAGACACAGCGAGAGAGGGAACACAAGCAGGGGGAGTGGAGAGGGAGAAGCAGGCTTCCCGCCAAGCAGAGAGCCCGATCCGGGGCTCGATCCCAGGACCTGGGATCATGACCTGAGCCGAAGGCAGACACTTAATGACTGAGCCACCCAGGCGCCCCGGACAGCAGGTTTTTGTCTCACTTCCCCGCAGGCCGGGAGCACTGTGTGAGCACTAAGACTGCTGTCCCCTGCTGAGCAGTAATACTCAGCCTCGTCCTCAGCCTGGAGCCCAGTGATGTTCAGGGTGCCTGAGCTGCCAGACTTGGAGCCAGAGAATCGTTCAGAGACCCCTGAGGGTCTGCTATTATCCCAATAGATAACGGTTTTAGGGGCTTTTCCTGGGAGTTGTTGGTACCAGCTCACATAACCTTGCCCGATGTTGGAGCTGCTTCCAGTGCAGGAGATGGTGACCATCTGGCCCAGAGCCCCAGACACGGAGGGCGGCTGAGTCAGCACAGACTGGGCCCAGGACCCTGCAAGGGGGAGAGACACAGACAGGGTGATGCTGGGGTCTAGACACAAGAAGAAGAAGCAGGGCCCCACAAGTCCTCCCAGGGCCACTTCCCTGTCCCTGCATCCAGTCACCTGTGCAGTGAGCGAGTAGGCTGAGGAGAAGAGGGGACCAGGCCATGGTGGAGGTCATCACCGATCCTGCCTTCTGTGACCCCACAGCTGTACGGAGCCCCCCTCATCTCTCCCTTCCCTTCTTCATCTTCTGAGAGTGGGAGGGCCTATTCATGCAAATGAGACCCCAACTCACTGACCCCTCACAGGCCCTGGGTCAGGTCCTCTGCTTCAGCATGTTAGGGGGTTAGGCAGGGGAGGGGCCGTGTGTGCCCAGGGGTGGGGAGGTCCCAGCTGTGAGCCCTGAGCAGAGGGCACAGGCAGGGCCAGGTGGCAGGGCCCAGCTCTGATCACCCCTGACTCCTCAGAAATGGGACCAGAGTGCCCCCTGGTGTCCAGACCCAGACACACCATGGTGTGACTTGGTGACCAGGGCCCACCAGACACATGTCCACACACCCCCAAACTGTTTTGACCACTGTTCCCTGCATTAGGGCCTGACCAGGAGTCCTTATATGTCACCTCCCCTTAAGTGAGATTCACTATATGCCTTAGTAAGACTCTTCAGAGTGAATCTGTCCATGGTTCCCTTTTCTGTTCTGGGTCAGGACTGAGATGGTATCTCTACACTAACTCTTCTACATCAGGATCCAGAGCAGTGATAGGTCCCCATGGACACAGGGCCCCTTCTGTGCAGGATGCTGGGAATTTCCTCTTATGTGCCTTCTCCCTGATTTCCAGAGCTCTCCTTCTTCTGAGGCCGCCACAGCACTGAGGAGATGGGGAGCTCTTCACTCCAGGTTGTGGGTAGAAGCTGTCACGTGTATTCCTAGAGGGTTACACACGGAGCATCTTTGTCACCCGTCACTCTTTCTCCCTGCTTGAAACAACAGGCCTCCACACACTGGACAGGGATTCCCTCCTCAGCTCTGTCCTTCCAGCACAGACACGAGTCTGCAGGAGCCCTGCCACGTGAGTGTGTGCGGTCCTGACCTCAGAGCACAAAGGGCAAATCTGCTGGAAATTCTGGGAAGAAAAGAGTGGCAGCTGCAGATGCTCTGACAGGGACCTAGTGACAGAGTTTATGTGTCAGTCCCCACGGAGCCAACCTCATACTTAAGATGAACTTGTTATTTTATACATAATTCCATTCAGTAAGATTGATTTAAACTCAATGACAATGTCAGTATGAAGATGCAGGTACAATCAGGAGTGGACTTTCCTCAGATCTGTGCTTAGTGCGGAGAGAATCTGGGTGGAAAGAGTAGTTAAACACATGGATGGGAAAGAGTGGAACAGGAATGGATTCTGTTCTCAGGAGAATAGGGGTTTATATTCTTTTTCTCAAATCACTTATTTGTACCATGTGTCTGGTCTCCCAGGTAGGAAAGGTCAACGTGGTGACCAGTGAAACCCCTTGAGGGGCCTGTTCCTATGAACTCAGAACCATCCTGCTGACAAAATTACCAAACAGAGACAGAGGTTCCAGGACAGAGGGATTTGGGGTCAGACCACTCTCTGCGGCGAGCACAGCTCTAGTCCCTGCAACTGTGTCCAGCATGTTCAGGATGGAACCTTTATTCATTCAGCCACCCATGACTACAGGAATGGATATCTACCACCCAAGGCCAACTGGACCCAGAAGTTTCTGTCAAGGGTCCCACATGTGAGTGTTGGCAAGGTGGAGATAAGGGGGAAGGTGTCCCTGAGGTCACAGGCCCTGTGGCCCTGGGATGGGAGAGAAGACTTTCCATCAGAGTGCAGCCTGGCTGTGGGTGTCACTGGGGTGACTGTGGGAGTGACAGCCTGGGGCTGAGAGCACAGGGAGGGTGTGTCTCATGTCCCCCATGGACCTTGAGCTCTAAGGGAGCAGCACTGAGGCTGGGGTCCCAGAATCAGGGTACCGATCAGCCTCAGGCTCTGAATGGAGCTCAGAGTTGGAGTGGGTTGAGCTGCCCATGTGGACAGAGAGTCCCCCTGGGATTCCTGAGCATCAGCCTCATCCCAGGACAGCAGGTGTTCAGAGCCCATCCTGGCTGCCCTGGTGACAGGACCCCAGTCACACTAGATGTCTCCAGTTTTCCTATTGAGGAGGATTCTGCCTTCTGGAAATTGTGACACTGAGGATGGCTAGGTGAGCACAGGTTGACCCTGACTTCTGGAGGGACAGAGAAGCCTGGAATCTGCAGAGTCCCAGACACACAGTCTACCCTATGACCCCTTTTTGGTCATTTTTATTGGTCATTTCTCCACGCGCTCACATCCCGGCCTTGCCTAGAGGAACAAGAGATGCCGAAACATCGACAGTGCTCGTCTCAGGACGATGTGGCTATGCGACATTTTAATTTTTTTTCTTTTTGGTTATCTGTATTTTCTATGTGTTTTACAATGAACATTGTATCTTGTACCAAGTATGAAAAAAGATAATCAGCTTAAAAAGTATACCTCTTGGGTTTTTTTTTTTAATTTTATTATGTTATGTTAGTCACCATACAATACGAAAACAATGGATCGTGGATCACCACATCAAAAACCAATCATGTATTGTATGGTGACTAATTTTTTTTTTAAAGATCTTATTTATTTATTTGACAGAGAGACACAGCGACAGAGGGAACACAAGCAGGGGGAGTGGGAGAGGGAGAAGCTGGCTTCCTGCGGAGCAGGGAGCCTGATGCGGGGCTCGATCCCAGGACCCTGGAATCATGACCTGAGCCGAAGGCAGACGCTTAATGACTGAGCCCTCCAGGCGCCCCTACTTCTTGTTTTGAAAAAAAAAAAAAAACAACCAACACTACGGAGATGAGCACTTCATCAAGTGAGGCGTTCCTGGGTCATGTGTGTATACAGCACGCCCTGGCGGGGGCGGGGGGGACGCTGCCACTGCAGGTCCCAGGGTTGTGGCGACCCCAGGGCTCTGTGAGTCAGGCAGCCGGAGTTAAGCCCCCTTGAGTGTGAAATGGGATGAGGGTGTGCCCACCTCACAGGATCAAAGGCATGGAGGTGCAATTTCTGGCACAAGGTAGGTGCTCAACCAAGTCTGCTTCTTTCTCCATCAGCGGCTCCCAGAGTCAGAGCCTGCAGCTGGTTAGCTTCCTCATGCCTGCTGAAGGAAAAGGATTGGCTTTGCCCAAACTGGGCCCATCCAGGTCCATCCACAGCTGCTGGTCCCTGGTGCTGTTGGCAGCCGCTGCTTAACCAGCTCTGGCTTGGAATCGCTGCCGCCCCTGGAATTTTCCCGTGCTCCCCAGAAAGACCCTGGCTTCTCATCAACACTACCTCTTGACCCTCTTCTCCATATAACCTGCGTCCCCTCTGCCCAGATTGGGTCCCTTCTGCATAAAGAAGGGCTTTCAGTCTTCCTGGGGTTGCTCACTTTTAATAACAATGACAGTAGTGTCTGCCATTTATTGACCCTGCATGGGCCTGGGCTTACATCCTCTCTCTCTCAGCCGCAGCTCTGCAGGGCGTGTGGTAGTGTTCCCATTCCACAGGTGAAGCTCAGAGAGGTGAAGGAACCCCTGCCAGGTCACACAGCTGGTGAGTGGCAGCCCTGTCTGGCTCCCAAGTTTCTCCCCCGTACCACACTGCCTGCTTAGTTAGCTGTCTCCATCCCGGCTTCTACTTCAAAAGGCAGACATTCTCCCACGTGACTCTAATGTGCAGCCAAGTTGGATAACCATTGTGTTTTTTCAAAAGATTTTATTTGTTTGAGGGCGCCTGAGTGGCTCAGTTGGTTAAGCGTCTGCCTTTGGCTCAGGTCACGATCCCCCGGTCCTGGGATCGAGCCCTGCATCGGGCTCCCTGCTCGGCGGGGAGTCTGCTTCTCCCTCTCCCTCTGCTCCTCCCCGCTGCTCATGCTCTCTCTCTTTCTCTCTCTCTCTCTCCCAAATAAATAAAATTTTATTTTAAATTTAAATTATAATAAATTTTATTATAAAATTTTATTTATTTGGGAGAGAGAGGGAGAGAGCACAAGCGAGGGGAGGGGCAAATCTGCTCAGATGTGACTCTAGGTGTACTGCCTACTTGTTCAACACCCTCTTCAATCTGGGCTTCACTCCCTGTGATTGAAATGCTGACCTCTCAGACCTTCTTTAGTTTGCAAACTGTGCTCTGCCTGTTTCCAGCCTGTGCAGAGTTCCCATAGCCACTCAGATATTATAGATTATGAGACAATTACTTTGTATCAGTTGTAAGAAATGAGGTTTTTGTCTCTCATTGGACATTAAGATCATTTCATAAATGTAGGTTTTGAGATTTAACAGCATAAAGCCCATCACTGAGAGTGATGAAGGAAATGTTCTACAAGTCAATATATAGTTGACAGGAGAGCGTATTCACATTCGATCTCTTTTTTTAATTTAACACAGAACCTTGGGTTACTACCCTTGCTTTCCAAAATTGTTATCCAATTTACTTATGTGTTCTTTTCTACTTTGGCAACTACATATAGTTCCTGGTTGGGTTTGTTGTTGTTGTTGTTTGCCTTTTATAAATACAGGAAAAAGAATAATGTCTTAAATAAAATAAATCAAGGAAAGGCCTAAGGCATTTGAGAGAGTTTTTTTCAGTAGCATGAAGGAAAATGGTTGGCAGCAGGAACTATTTCTCCGACAGAGAGGCTCGGGGCCCTTCTGAAGCTTCCTTCTTATCCAGAACAGCTCCACTATGCCTCGCCATTAGCCTCCCCTGCAGCACTCAACATTTAAAAGTTCATCTTCATTTCTTCTTTCCAGCATGCAGCTTCAGCTGGAGAAAGTAATTTGATTTTCTTATCACCCATTCTTTCATTCGTTCACTCAATCAACAACAGAATGTGCTCGGTTTTAGGAATGAGAAAAGAGTAAGAGATGGTTCCTTCAAGCACTTAAGGAGCTTATAAACTAGTGATAGAGGAAGATGCACGAACAAATCAATAAAGAATTAATAGTGCTGTGACTTCATTTGCATTATTTGAATCTTTATGAATATATTACTATACTACACCCTGCTTAAAGTTGAAATAGACATTTAAGACAGGACATTTAATAAATTCACCATAGAGCGTAAGTTAGACTGGAAGTATTTGCATTCTCAAAGAAGCTTATTAATGCAAATGAACCTCTAGTTGTTTAGTTGCTTATAAAATTTTTAGAGGTATGTATATTCCTTGTTCTAACAGGTTAGTAACTTGGGGAGGAGGGTGCTGCAGGTTAAGGTCCTACCTCCGTGTCAGGTCCATCTTGTCGGCTCTTCAGGTCATATTCTCAAACGAGCTACAGGATGGGACAACAAAAACAATTTCTTTCCTTTGATCACCTACATAATTTGCTCCTGGAGGGCTTCCTTAGTGGCTTTCATCATCACTCTCACCACCAGAGGTCAGGGAAATCTTCCAATTCAATCAGGAGCCCTGCAAATGATGCAGAAAAGTACTGTAGCTTAAAAATAATGAACACCATTTATTCAGGGCTTACTATGAGCTCATTGCTTACAATCCTTTTTAATCTTTTAAATCTTCACAGCCAGTCTCTGAAATAGGTATTGATCAATCTCAGGTGTATCCAAAATAAGCCTCTGTGGCAGGTGGTGATATTTTTCAGTCTCTCTCTTATGCCTTTCGGTTCGTCTTGGCACCAAACATAAAGCAGTTCAACATCAGGCCCTTGCCCTAAATAGCTCCCAGTGCCAAGAATTGGCAAATTATTACTTTGGTTTCAGTGGATGGTCAAAAAGGATCATCAAGGTAAACTTTATAGATTTTCTTTGGCTAATCAGACTCATTTCAACATTGAAATCCTGGACTTCAGAGAGGAGAGAACTGGGTGTGGGGAGAAGATGTGAGAGGCTTCTAAGTGGAGGGACCTGAGCATCAGCCTGCCACCTAGAATTAATAATACTTTCAGTGACTTGGGTAGTGATGTCCATAATTTTCGCCAGTATTTGTAGGGTATAGAGTAAAAAAAACTAGTTGTCTGTATTTAATAATTCATTTGCAAGTCTTACTTGATTTTGAAGCTATAGGACCTCAACTGTTTGCTGGGTTTACTGGAGTTTAGTTTTTATTTCTAATAACAAAACATCTTGAAGTCTATGTTGAGATCCTAGGGAGGACCTTTAATTTAAAATCCTAACAGCTTCAGGATCTTTCTGACCTCGAAGAAAGAGAAAATGAAGATGCTCCGGTACCACTTCAGAAGCAGAGCCTGAAATTCTTCTGTGCTTTAGAGGTGGTGTTGCCATCCTATGAGTGCAGGAGTCCTGGAGTTGGCATGGCCGAGGAGCCTTTGGAGAAGCTGGAAGAAGGTCTGTTTATGGTGGGGGTGGGGCTGGAGTGGAGTGGAGGTAGAATCTCTCTTTCTTTCTGAAACTCATCTTTTCAGATATATCATCAAGCCCTCCCCTTGCTAAGCTACTAAAACCCTGGGCAGAGCTTTTCTACCATACAATACAGGTTTTTATCATACACAATACCTAAAAGAACTTAGCTTTACAATTCTAAAACTGACTTTCTGCCAAGAAGTTTAGGAAGAGGGAAGTAATGTTTTTCCCATTTTTGGTTAAGAATCTGCCTTGTGCTAAAAAAAGAAGAAGAAGAAGAAGAAGAAGAAGAATCTGCCTTGTGCTAAAATAGTGTCTAAAATAGTAGACACTTGCCTTGTTTCTGATATGAAGTATCAGCCATAGTCCAGTGGTCTCTATTCCAGGTTTGAACTTACATTGACCCCTACCTAATGTCTTACTGTTTAATCATACTATGATTGAACATTTTTGCTTCCACAGTTTTAACTTCCTATGTCATTATTCCTTAGTTCCTATCTCTGAGATCATAAAGTTTTTTTAAGCACATGGTTGATAACTTCATATATATTTTTTCACAGATAGTTATGATAGTGGTGCCTGAGTGGCTTAGTCGGTTAAGCGTCTGCCTTCAGCTCAGGTCATGATCCCAGGGTCCTGGGATGAAGCCCTATGTCGGACTGCCTTGCTCAGTGGGGAGTCTGCTTCTCCCTCTCCCTCTGCCCCTCCCCCCTGCTCGTGTTCTCTCTCTCAAATAAATAAATAAAATCTTAAAAAAAAACTAGTTATGATAAAAACTGAAGTGTGAGATGAGAAAACTTCTGAGAAAATGCTTTTATTTTCTGCTTTTAGAAATCAAAAGAATGTCTATGGGGCACCTGAGTGGCTCAGTTGGTTAAGGTCTGCCTTCGGCTCAGGTCATGATCCCAGGGTCGTGGGATTGAGCCCCTCATCAGGCTCCCTACTCAGCAGGTTGCTTGCTTCTCCCTCACCCTCTCCGGTTCCCCCTGCTTGTGCACTCTCTCTCTCAGATAAATAAATAAAATATCTTTTAAAAATCAAAAGAATGTCTAATTACTAGGTGCTATCCCAGTTATATACAGCAAGTTTTAGAACAAGAAAAATTTTGATATGCTACTTGTTAACTTTATTTCAGAAAGTGGTAAAATAGCTGTGGAATATAGACCCTGTGAAGAGATTACAGATGCCAGAACCGAAGAGGAGCTACAGGATTTAATTCAAGTATGTGGAGATTAGAGCTCGAGGATTCCACAGCCAGTGTAGCCATAATTTAAAGCAACCGGCAGGATTTGGAAGACTTGGGCACGTACAGTTAGCTCTGTCATCCTTTGGGAAATGTAAAACTCTGAAACGGCTTTTGAGTGCAGAGAATTTCTGGGGCTTTTCCTGAAGTCCTGGCCCTTGGCTCTGACCCCTTATTTAAAATTTGGAGAGCAAATTGCATCAGAATACTCCTACTGTTGTGGCCATAGGAGAGGACACAGCCTTTTAGAGCTCCCCTCAAACAGAATCTCAAGGATTTGGGAACAGAGTAACTCTGGCCTTCAGTGAGATTATGCTACAGTGCTTGAAAACCATTATGCCTTTCAAATAAGGTGTATTACCCAGATGTCAGCATCTCATACATATCTTGTATGAAATATTTTCCTGAAGAACTTTTCTGTAAATCACTTATATCAATGCCCTGAATTAGGGATTAAGTTGCCAAAGTAATTTCTAAAAGAAGATATTAAAATACTGCATATAGAATGTTTTAAAAAAAAAGGAGAAAGGGATGTGTTTCATGTCATTGAAACCCTAATTTGGGGCTAGATTTCTGATTATTTAACTCACTCCAAAGTTGCAAAGTTTGTTTGTTTTGAAGGGAAGAGTGGAGAAAGGAACGATGGTTACTTTCTGAAAAAGTATTTGAAGTTTTTTTTTGTGCAAAATAATTATTTTAATTCAATTTAAATCAAGCCAGTCAAGGAAACTTCAGACTTATCCAAGTTTACACTTTAAGAAGTCTAGCTTCCTGTGAAATGTGAAAGAGATTCCGTATTGATGCTAAAGATTTCAGAAACCTGATTGTAACAACAGATCCATTCCTAAATAAGGCCAGTCTTGGAATCCGTTCCATTTAAAAACCATTGCTATGTGCTACACGCTGGGAATAAGATAAAACGCTTCTCTCTTACGGTTTGCGTGCTAGAGCTTGTGCCAGACCATAAACAAGGACTCAAATAAAACAGATTGTAAAAAGGGCTGTGAAGGATGTAAACTGGGTGCTAGTTACAGTATTTCAAGAAAATTGTTTAACATGCTAACTTGAACATCCTAAGTGCCTTCTCCATGTGCACACACAGGGTCAGACCTCTCAAAAGTGGTGGTGTTACTTTTTCTAGACTGACGGCTGTGTTGAATCCAGGTGGGATGGGGGAAGTTTTCCCATGCCAGTGTAAATAGAGGGCTATTCTCTTGGTTTCAGACCCTCATTCCCAGAATGAAATGCTCACCTGCTCCCTCAAGCTCCACCCCAAAACCCCTCCTACAGAAATTTTGGAGCCATCACTGATTCAGTGGTAGGTAGCCTCCTAACAGAGTGGCGACTTAATACTCAGACATGCGTATTGAGAATTTAGAGGAAATGGCAACATTTTAGAATAACTAACTGTAAAATGTGTTCCCTTCCCCACTGCCCTGACGGGTGCTTATTCTGCAGGTCAGCTACTTTTCTTGGAAGCAGGATGGCCGAGGGGAGGAAGAATGTCTCTCGGATTTAAGCTTTGAAGAGGCCGAGCTCAAACCGCCAGAATCGGACTAGCATTTTTTAATTTCCCGGGATGCCGGGTCCTGTGGCGTCCTTGGGAAACTGCACCCTGCCCCCTTCCACCCCAGAGCTGCTGGAGTCCGGGGCCATCCTGCCTCGCTGTGAGCCCCAGGAGGTGGTTGTGCCCTTTGTAGGGGGAAGGGAGGCTTGGGCCCCGGTGATTCTGGAAAAAGGGCTCGCTCCGAGGGGCGCGGTGCCCGTCCTCGCTGAGCTAATAAAGGAGCGTAAACAAAGGCGTAGTAAATAAAGGGTGGGATGTAGGCGGGGGAGGGGCAGGCAGTGATGAACGGTGCGCGCGTCACGGGGCTGCCATAACGGTTCGGCTCCGGTTGGGGCGCGTGCTGATCCACTAGCGTGGGTCGCTGCGCCCCAGAGCCTGCGCGTGTCATGTCCCGGCTGCGCCTCTGGGCCCCACTGCTCCTCCGCACGTGGCAATCATTGTGGCTGCTGGTCCAGGCAGCTCAGCCTCCGGAGTGGGCCCTGGACCCTGCCCAGCTGACCTCCGACCTCCTGGGGCCCACCGAGCCCTGGTCTTCACACTCCTCTGAATTCCCGCCCGAATCGCCCCAGGCCCTTACACCGCCAGCAGAGGGGTCCTCTGCTCCAGCCAGATGTTGGCCCTGCCTAAGGATTGACTGAGACTTTGGTTCCGTTCCCGGACACGGATGCAGTTGGCAAGCTGCCCCCAGAGGCAGATCAGGATCTGAATGACAGGCTAACCCAGCTTGAAAGGCTCCCAGAGGTGGTTCCAAGGCTAGGTTGGGCTCAGAATCCGACCATAGCTCCGCCTCCTCGACTCAAATTAAGATTAAAACGGTAGGTCTAGATCAGGCTGAAGATCACCAGTCATTTGAAATACTTGTTCCACCTCTGGATAGTCACAGTTCAAAGCCAACCAAGTTTATTGTTTCACCCCCAAACCTGGAGAAAGATCTAGCTCAGCATCAAAGGCTTGCCAAAGTTGTTGGAACTCCAAACCAATTTGCAAATAAAGACCACCCTCAACAACAGTTGCAGGATGGTTATTCAGATTCCAGTATGGATATCCTATATCCTGAGGTGAACTTACCAATGGCTTTCCCAGGGGGATCGGATCAACCTCCAAAGCTCCCTGAGGAGGTTGAAATTCCTCCACTCCTGCAGGAGACCCCAAATCATCCAGAGTTGCCTGAGCAAGCTGAATCTTTTTTGCCTCAGGTGGAGGCCCAGGCCCAACATTCAGAGCCCCTGAAGAGACTAAAACATCTCCAATTCAGCAGGGGGCTCCATCTCCGCCTCCAGAGATCCTAAAGGAAGCTGTAAACCCACAGGAGGCCCTGGCTGAGCCTTCAAGTACCCCTGAAGAAATCAAACTTTCTTCAGTCCAGCAGAAAGCCTCAGCTCAACCGACAGAAGCCCCTGAGGAAGTAGAACCTTCGACCCCTCAGGAGGCCTCCGCTCAACCGACAGAGGCCCCTGAGGAAGTAGAACCTTTGACCCCTCAGGAGGCCTCAGCTCAACCGACAGAGGCCCCTGAGGAAGTAGAACCTTTGACCCCTCAGGAGGCCTCAGCTCAACCGACAGAGGCCCCTGAGGAAGTAGAACCTTCGACCCCTCAGGAGGCCTCAGCTCAACTGACAGAGGCCCCTGAGGAAGTAGAACCTTTGACCCCTCAGGAGGCCTCAGCTCAACCTCCAGAGCCATCTAAGGAGATGGTACCTCAGCCAATAGCACATGAGGTGAATGTGCCATCTCTAAGTAAGAATGAATCTCAGTGGCCAAACTTCTCCAATGTCACTGTTAAACCTATGGATCTGGTACTTACTGTAACTCTAACTCAGCATCCAGAGCGCACCGAGGAGGCTGGACCTAGTCCAGGAGGCCCCAACTCTAGTTCCAGAGTTTCCTATGGAGTATCTATTTCAAACTTCAGTAAGTGATGAGGTGATAAGTCAACCTCTAAGCCACTATCCAACTTAGAGTTAGAGTTCAAGAAGAGGCAAAACTAACTTATGTTGTTTACAGCTGCCATATGATAGGTAAAACTACATTTAAAAAGAGAGGAAATTAGGGGTGCCTGGGTGGCTCAGTTGGTTAAGCATCCAACTCTTGACTTGGGCTCAGGTCATGATCTCAGGGTCGTGGGACAGGGCTCTTTGTAATTGAACTCTAACTCTATATAAATGGAATCATATTATATGTATTATTTTCTGGGTTGCTTCTTTCATTCAACATTATCTTGTAAATTCATTATATTGTTGCATGTAGCTGAGGTTGGTTCATTTCAGTGCCTAGTATTGCATGTCTTGCTACATGTGGCTACTGAATACTTGGGAGTAGCTAGTGTGACTGAGGAGCTGAATGTTTAATTTAGTTAATTTCAATTATTTTAAAATTTAAATTAAAAAACGGATACTCAACAGTTATTAGAAAATGTTTAAATATGTTTGCAACAATGTGGGTATGTGATGTTAGCTTTTCAACTGTAGATTTTATGAAATCTAAATAGAGTCAAGTATTTCTGATAAAAAAAATTAGTAACCAAATTGAGATTTCAACTCCCCACTCTGTGGGGAGTCTGCTAGAGATTCTCTCTCTCCCTCTCCCTCTGCCCCTCCCTCTGTCTTTCAAATTAATAAATCTTTAAAAAAATTAAAAAAACCAAAAAGCAAGGAAATTGTTATTAAAGTCAGCATGGTGGTTACTTCTGGGGAATCAGAGAGAGGGTTGTGATTGGAAGGGGCACACTGGGGGCTTCTGGGATGCAGGCAGGGCTTTTTCTTTTTCTTTTTTTTTTTTTTAAAGATTTTATTTATTTATTTGAGAGAGAGAATGAGAGAGAGAGAACACATGAGAGGGGATAGGGTCAGAGGACGAAGCAGACTCCCTGCCGAGCAGGGAGCCCGATGCGGGACTCGATCCAGGGACTCCAGGATCATGACCTGAGCCGAAGGCAGTCGCTTAACCAACTGAGCCACCCAGGCGCCCAGGCAGGGCTTTTTCTTGACATGAATGGTGTTACATGGGTATTTGCTTGGTAATTATTAAACTGAACATTTATTAATGAACATTGTTTTAGTTCTCAAAAATAGTTTTTAGTCGGGGAGAAAAAAAACGAACGGCTTTCTCTGCCACACTGCTATAGTTGTGTATGGGGCTTCCGAATAGAATTTGGGAAAAGAGAGGAGGAAATGGCAGTTCTGCCAGGGTTGTTGGCACCCAGAGCTGGGTTCTAGCAGAGACTTTGTGATCCAGAGAGTAGGCATTAAATATGCATTTTGGTGCAAAGAGTAGATAGGGGTGTGTGTGTGTGTATGACAGAGAGAGAGAGAGAGGGAGAGAGAGATGGAGAGAGATGGACACAAAGGAGTACATGAAAAGAAGGATTTGAATGGAAACAGAGCAGAGATCAGTACTCCTAAATTAAATAAGAATTAGTGTATTTACGGGGCACCATTACCCAAGTTTCCCCTCCCATATGGAAGTTAATCCTAGGTAGTAAATAGTTGTAGTTATTTTGCATTTTGATGCAAAAATAACCTTTTCATTTTTCAGAATTCTCAGTGAAAATTATTTGACCGAATTACATAAGGACTCATTTGAAGGCCTACTATCCCTCCAGTATTTGTAAGTTAATTAATCATTTATTATGACTTTTTAGTTATCTATAAAATAAATATGGGGTTCAAATTAGATAATCGTGACAATTTCTTCTAACAATAAAATTCTACAGTTCTGTAAGTCTGTAGGGCCCCAACCCATCTCTAGCATTAAATGTCTTCTATGCGTTTTCAGTTTTGTTAACTTTATATACAAGATATAGACAGAAAAAGACCCTACAGTTATAGAGCAAAAGGGGTAATGAGGTCTGAGCAATTATGGACACCCATATGCACCTTGTTTCCTACGTGTTCATATACCATCTGCTTACATTTATATTTAGTTTATGGCTCATGGATCAAATCCCGCCCATGGTCTGTCTTTATACAGCCTATGAGTTAAGAATGATTTTTACATTCTTAAAGGGCTATAGAAGAGAAAAGAAGAGAAAGAGAAGAATATGCAACAGAAACGGCATGTGGCCTGCAAAGCCCAAAATATTTACTATCTGGCTTTTACAAAAAAGGTTTTAAAAGTTGGTTTAATAAAATGAGAGGAATTAAAGTTAACCTCAAATTATCACCTACAGGACAAGAAAATATAGAACACTTAGATTAATTTGAATGCCATTAACCCAGAATTTTTTTAAAATTTAAGCTCAATTAAATATTTAAATATTAAATATTTAACTAAGCAGGTAAATTATGTAAGCAGTATTATCAAGTACATATTAAGTTACCAAGAGAACAGATTAAGGATTTCAGTGTGGGAATTCTTAGACCAATATTAAAAATAGATGTTTAAAATGATGGTTAAGGGGTGCCTGGCTGGCTCAGTTGGTAGAGCAAGCGACTCTGGATCTCGGGGTTGTAGGTTCAAAACCCACATTGGGTATAGAGATTACTTGAGAAAAATAAACTCTTTTTAAAAAAAAGTAAAATAAGGGGCTCCTGGGTGGCTCAGTCGGTTAAGCATCTGCCTTCGGCTCAGGTCATGATCCCAGGACCCTGAGATCCAGTCCCTATTGAGCTCCTTGCTCAGCGGGGAGCCTGCTTCTCCCTCTGCCTGCCGCTACCTCAGCTTGTGCGTTCATCCATTCTCTCTCTCACAAATAAATAAATAAAATCTTTAAAAAATAAAATAAAATGATGGTTAAGTGGTATGGTTAGAAATGTTTACGCTAAAGAAACATATCAGAAATGCCCCTAACTTCACAAATTACAAAATAAAATCTCTCCAGCCTCATTGTAAAGGAGGAAATGCTTGCATGGTATTTCTATGGATTTAGACATACAGGGATACTATATTCTTTGTTACGAAGGTTCAATTTTTATTCTTTTTTTAATTTTTTAAAAAGATTTTATTTATTTGTTTGACAGTGAGAGAGAGAGCATGAGCAGGGGGGAGGAGCAAGGGGAGAGGACTCCCCACTGAGCAGGGAGCCTGATGCGGGACAACGCAATCCCAGGACCCCGGGATCATGACCTGAGCCGTAGTCAGACGCTTAACCAACTGAGCCACCCAGATGCCTGGTTCAATTTTTCTTCTTTGTCCATGGCATCCAGAGCTGTGTACGTCATTAATCCTTATTAATGATGCTCTTTAGCAAATAGATTCTTCTTGTAAATGTAGAAGGTTTAAGGGTAGTGGGTAAAAAGAGCCTGATATGATATTAAGAATAGTCTTTTAAATGATCAAACCTTCCAAGTCTTAGGAAACAGCCACCCTTGTATTGGTCTTCTTGGATACCTCTGCCATCTGGACTCCAAACCTTACAAACACAGGTTGGAAAAAAACAAATGAGATAAACTGCTCAATGGATTAGGTCCTTCATTACTTCTACTGTGAAATACTTTGTAAACCAATTACTTCATGTTAGCTGAAGTATTCTCATTCATTTAAAAAAATGTCAATCGAAAGCTAATATGACAGGTACTGTGCCCAGTATCATAGGCTCACAGATGGTTAAGACAGGCTTCTGACCCTTGTAGGAACTCATGATCTCACAAGGAAAATAAACAGAAGCTCAAGCCATAATGTGTAAAGCACTAAGCGGACAAGGTGCCGGAGAGGTGCAGAAGAGGGAGCCATAAAGTCATAAAACTACATTTCTTTTAAAACAGTCATTTTGCTTCTGATACTCATTACCCAGCTATTTGTTTATTTTATAAATATTTGAGTTTATGTCCCTGTGTCAGTTTTAAACATGGTAGGCAATGCAGATGAACACAACTAGTCCATAGTTTCAAGGAGTTTATGCTCAGTGGACATGGGATGCCAAAATAAGTATATTAAAAAGAAATTGGGGTGCCTGCCTGGCTGAGTCGGTAGAGCATGTGACTCTTGATCTTGGGATCATGAGTTCAAGCCCCAGGTTGGGCATGGAGTCTACTTAAAAATTTTTTTAAAAAGAAGAAGGAGGAGGAGGAGAAGGAGAAGGAGAAATGGATATGGGCAATGAGAGATAGAAGTTGTTTTTGGAACACAGATGAGGGAAAAAAGACTTCACGTTGGATCAGGGAAGCTACTAGAGCAATGCTGTTTGAACAGGACCTTGAAGAGCTATTGGGTATCATCAGACGGACATCTTGGGAAGAATAAGCTTGCAAAGGAGAATGGGAGAAAGGCCAAATGCAGGAATATCTTGTACCTGTAGAGTAGGAGGTTGGAGCCAGATCTTCTAGGATTTTGAAGGCCATGGATAACATGCCAAGCTACTGGGTTATCACTGCAGTGCTCCAGGACGGACTTTAGCCTACAGCAGAGTCACCTGGAGGGCTTGTCGGAACACAGTTACTGATTACAGACTGCTCAGTCCACAGTAGGGCTGAGAATTTGCATTTTGATTAAGTTCCCAAGTGATGCTGGTATTCGAGAACCACTTCGGGAGAATGAATCTGGTAACTGTGTGTAGGATGGATTAGAAAGGGAGAGACTGGATATGGCAATGCCCATCAGAAGACTAGGTGGAAAGTGAGGAACTAAGCTGGGATGGAGTGGAAGTAAGAGGGTCAGCTATAATCAAGAATGGGTGTTTTCAAATAAAAATCCAGTACCATGTGGTTTTTATTGTTGTCTCACTACCTGCAACTGAAGCAGTTAATAAATTCATGGACTATTAAGGCAGTGTGTGACCAAAAATGAATTTCTATTAATATGATAATATAAGTCTGAGTTAGTTCAAAGTTATGTATTGATTAGAGGAGTGATTTCCTTTCAAGTTAAATGAAAGGATATCTTTTATTTCTTCTGCTATTGAATTGGCCTAGAAAAATAGACCTAAACCAAGAAGTTGTGCTAATGTGAGAATATCCCTTTTAATATTAGAAATTACAATTATAGGGGCGCCTGGGTGGCACAATTGGTTGAGCATCTGACTCTTGGTTTCAGCTCAGGTCATGATCTCAGGATCCTGAAATGGAGCTCCGCATTGGGCTCTGTGCTCAGTGCGGGGCCTGCTTGGGATTCTCTCTCCCTCTTCTTCTGCCCCTCCTACTTGTGCTCTCGCTCGCTCGCTCGCTCACTCTCTTTCTCTGAAATAAATAAATAAATAAATAAATAAATCTTTTGAAAAAAGAAATTATTGTATGTGGAGATAAAAGCTTTGACCTCATAATCTAGAAATTGATGAGACCACAAAAGATCCTCTAATCAATTCTTCTGCTCTCAGGAGAGATTCCTTCCAAGATCTATCAAGATCTATAGTTGTGGATTTTATTTATGAAGATCTTGAAGGTGAGACTCTTTTAAGAGAGGTGAGGACAGTGTAAGTAGAGTTAGGGGCTCTGGAAGGTTCAAAAAACAATTCCTGAGATTCAGAGTTTAGGCAAAAGCTACTTATTCAATACTATCATCCTACTCATTAGATATCTAATAGATAATTGAGGCAATATTTTCCTTTTACTTTTCCTAGAGAGTTATCCTGCAATAAAATACAATCTATTGAAAGACGTACATTTGAACCACTACCTTTCTTGCAGTTTATGTAAGTTATAATTTCATTATACTTGGAATTTTTGTTAAACTTAATTGTAAGCCTCTTTGTTATAAACATTTTGAAATATGATTGAAATTTTATTAGTAGAACGCTACTAAAATTATGTAGCAAATCTTTTCTGTCTGTAGCAAAGATTAGTGTGAGAGTTTTATATAGATCAGACTGAATCATTCTAGAGCAGTGGTTCTCAACCGGGGTCATTTTGCACCCGGGTGACATTTGGCACTGTCTGGAAACGTTTATGGTTGTCAGACTGTAGATGAACTCCTGGCATCTAGTGGGCAGAGGCTGCTAAACACCCCACAATGCGCAGGACCGCCCCTCCTAACAAAGACGATCCAACCATAGATGTCAATAATGCTGATGTTGTGAAACATTTTCCTAGAGAAATAAAGATTACTTGACACAAGTATTTATAGAACACTGACTGATTTGTATCTAATGCACCACATGTATAAACATGAAAGTATAAATCTTTCGTGCAAGTTTTTTTCAAAAAGTAAGTATCTTCCATAGTGAGATTTCTTCAGTGTATGGAGAGAGTATTGAGGTTATGTTTCATCATATATAAATTGGAATCACTGCCAAAGGATAAATGTTCTGAAAGAATATCTTTTGTTCTTCTTTTGCTTGTGTCTTTTTTTTTTTAGAAATCTTGGTTGCAATTTACTCACAGAACTGAGCTTTGGAACATTTCAGGCCTGGCATGGAATGCAGTTTTTACACAAAGTGTAAGTGAAATAGAAAATGAATACATGTAAAAAACAATAACTATGTGTAAAAACATCATACAGTTATTGGTTCGGTGGGTATAATAAGCCTAGTATGAACTCTGAAAAGTATGTCTTAAAATCTATTCATTTTTTCAAAGGAGGAAACTAAGGTACAAAGAGGCCAAGAGACTTGTCTGTCTCATAAATGGCACACGCTGCTTTCTCTAGTACTCAGCTTTGGTGTGGGCAATAAAAGACCCCAAGCAAATAACACCCAAATCAGCATTATCCTGGGACTCCATGACAATGATGCTTCTCCAATAGGTGCGTGGTCCTTGAAATTCCACTTTTGAATTTAACTTTGATTCCTGCTCATGTGCAAGGTTCCTAACTGCTTCAATACATGCAAAATAAAGCTTCAAAGAACTAAGTTTAGCACAGAGTTCTCCAGGGAGCAAAAGTGTGTGTCCTTCCTCAGCCATCAGCTTCTTTTAAATGGTAAAGCAGAAAGAACTCCTGAAAACTTACCACAGGACACTTCTCTCCCCAGTCACCCAGAGCAAAAAGTATATACCTCTGAAGTAAATGATCTGGGGGCAATAGCAAGGTATGGAAAGGTATGGAGGTATGGAAAAAGATGTGTTTCTGTTAAGTTGGAGTGTGAAAAACGTTCATGAAGAAAATACATTGCTGTAGCCTAATTTCATATGCTTTCTTTCCTGGCTGTTCTTCAGTAAGAAGCGTGTTATTCCCTTTCAGCTGGAAAATTCCGTGATTTCTCTGTGACATAGCAAGTCATAAGTGGGTATGTTCAATGGCCTGAGTGGGATTTTAGACACAAGGTGAAGATCCTCCTCTAAACCTGACTTTGGAAAAGACTATCTTACCTGTCTCGTGGTTCAGAAATACAATTTCACACAGTTTATTTTAGAATAGATGAAGGTGTTGAGGGTGTGTCTGGAGCTGAGTAACTGTTGCCACCGACGTCCATCTGCAGTGGCCTCCTCTCTCCTCTCATTAATTTGCTGATGCCTCACTTGGGGAAGGAGTCCTCAGGGTCAGTTTTTTGTTTTGCCAGCACACCAGAGAACAGGCTCATTGGGTTTCTCCACCAAGAGGTATACCGTCTCAGACTGACCACCTTTACTAAGCACTCTCTAACACCAGGAGTCTCTTACGAGAGTCTGAATTTCATTATAGTTAGGTGGGCAACATAGGAAGAAATCGGGTGGAATCAGTTGATAAAAATTAATGGATTCACTGAAAAACATTCACTGAGTGCCATGCCCACCATATGTTGACACTGTACTAAGTACTGGGGGTGCAAAGAAGAACGGGACAGGGACTGCCCCCAAGAAACTTTCATACCAGAAGGAGGAAGATGGGTGTTGAGGGGAAGGCACACGGGAGTCCTCGGGCATCTGTACAGCAGGGTCCCAAGGTGGGGGGGTGACAAAGTAGGCAATGGGTTGCGGGATAGGAAAGATTCGTAACGGATGAGGCAACAACTTGTTTGTGTTGAGTTTCTGCGTGCATCTTAAATGACAGAAAAAGGTAATTAAAGAACCAGAGCTAGCTGGCGTTGAAAATCAGTTCATACACATGTCACATGATTTGAATAGAGCTGCACTACTGAAACTAATTCACGGTTCCTTCCGAAAGAAATCACAGTATAGTAAGTGTGTACTGGGGGCGAGGCTCCTTCTTTGTTTGGAGCCACATTTTTCTAATAGACAAAGCTAGTCTGCTTCGGGAAATGTTTGCCATAGTGAGATATAGACTTTACTGCATCTCTTTTCAAAGGCAAGTTGCCAAGGGAAGGAGCTACCCCTTGAATTAAGTCATGTTATTACCTATGTGACATATTACCGGGGTGTTTATAAGTTGAAACGATACTTTCTCTGGCATTAACTTAGTTTGTAAAACTTAGAGGCCCCAGCTGAGGTGGATTTATCTTGAACTTACGCTTCAGGGCTCCTTGCTTACACAGGCCCCTTCCAAGGTCTTGGGAGAGGGTCCTAGCAATTTTTTGTATTCATAATTTTGCATGTTTTATTAGACAGGATTTCCCAAAGTAGATGAGGTTCAGGCCCCACAAGATCCTTGATTTACCCCTGGGTTTCAGATAACTATAACTCAGTAAGTTTCTTGAATGAAGCCTCTAAGTTATTGATAAACACAGAGTGAACTAGTTAGCAGTGTGGTAAAGTCTATTTTGAGTGGGCATGGCACTCGGTGAATGTTTTTCAGTGAATCCATTAATTTTTATCAACTGATTCCACCCGATTTCTTCCTACGTTGCCCACCTAACTATAATGAAATTCAGACTCTCGTAAGAGACTCTTGGTGTTAGAGAGTGCTTAGTAAAGGTGGTAAGTCTGAGACGGTATACCTCTTGGTGGAGAAACCCAATGAGCCTGTTCTCTGGTGTGCTGGCAAAACAAAAAACTGAAATCCACCTCAAAGACATTCCAAGAGTTTATTAATAAGGTACCACTTTCAGGGTTTTTTGTTACATTTTGTTTTAATAAGGTACCGCTTTTTGAATGGTAGTAATAATATCTCTTTCAGATGAAATCAGGAATGAAATATATTATGGAAAACCAGCAGTGGTTGATAATCCTAAATGTTAAGTATACTTTTTTTTCTGACTTTAAAGTGCTTCTCCTTCATTCACCTACAGAGGTCCAGACTGATGGCTTATTTTTTAAAATTCTTTTAGTCACTTCATTGGTTCTAACAATACAAGCTCCATGATTTTAGAAACTGAAGGATTCTGCAATGTAGAAGGGCTCTACCTGATCCACGTAGAGCACATCCACATGCTGGCTTGTCTGTGGTGCATCAGTGTTGTGCCAAGAACATAAGCACTAAGAGAGAATGAGGAAAATCTAAGCCTTATCCCTACTGAATTATTTACCCCACTATTGAGAATACCATTGAGGTAGTTGTGGCCACACTGTGAAGGCAAATCGAGCTGCAGTCACAGAGACACCCTAATGCTCCCCCGTCATCCAGCATCGGTTTCCTTTAGATGGCTGTGTGCACACACAAGTTTATACACTGCAGGGTATCGTCATCACTTTTTGCTATGTACTGGAAATCCTGGCAGCTTCTTCTCCGATTCAGAAAGGCAGAAACATTCAGGATGAAAATAATAACTCGGGTCTGTCCTTTGAGGGAACTTCGGGTGGCTGTTTTATTATTTTCTATTTGTAATAGTTCAAAAGGTTTGAGATAGTCCTACCCAGCAACTACCATACTTTCCTTCTCCCAGCCGCATCCCTTCTTCCCACATATCTCACAACATATCTTCTTTCTCTTGGAAGCAGAGTAGTTCTTCCTCTGCCCCTTAACATTTCTTTATGACCTATCTCTAGTAGGTACTTACTGTGTTTCAGGCACTAGGCTAGGGACCTTTACGTATTGTACAAGCAAGATAGTGTGCCCAACACTCTCAGATAGTGCCTGGCACATGGAAAATGCTCAATACATGCTCTCTCACACTGTATCTCATTTCCATGTTTCCAACAGCTCTTGCAATGTAGATATCATTATCCCCACTTTGGGGATGAGGAAATTGAAACCCGGAGACGTTGGGTCACTTGCCTAGGTTCACACTGTTAACAAGTGGCAGAACCGCCTAGGAGCTTTGCAAGTAAGGCAACTCCGCATTCCCTTGGACTAGGAGCTGAATGATGACTATTTGGTGTTTTGTGCATCGTCTCTTGGAGTTGGTTTCTAACTGGAATAGGACCTTTTGGGGAAGAGAGCTCCTTTTCCCCATGACAGTCGCATGCTTCTGGAGCTCCTGGCCATGCCACCTCTGGGCATCCCCAGATTTTCTGCTCACTGCCCAGTGCAAATGTAACATCATTATTACTAGGCACCTACTCTGTGCCCAGCCTTATGTGAGGTGCTTTGCACATGCTCTTTCATTTAATCCTCAAATTGCCTTATGAAGTAAATGGTGCTAAGTGAGACTCAGAGATGTTTGTTACTCCAGTCACTTCACCACGATGTGACAGCCAGAATTCAAACCTAGGTCTTCCTGATTCCAGAGGCCCTTGCTGCTTCTGCTGTTCCTCACTGCCAGGAACTCTTCTTCAAAGCTATTCTCAGAACTTTGATTAAAATATAGGCCCACAATTTCAGATCCTTTAGACTTCGCCCTCCCCTCCCACCCGAGGAAGGATTTACGTCATGAAATTAGATGTCTTGTATTGAGGAGCTTCACATGGGGAGTCATGTTCTCGTGGCTCATGGACCTATGTAGATGAATAAAGGAAAGGGGTTACTCCATCCCCAAGTACTTCAAACATACTGGAACAGGTTCTAGGTCACTCTGCTTACTTCTTGGACTGCCTTCCTCCAAAGAGCCAGTTTTCCCTGCCTGCCTTGGGATTCTAGCATAGATAGTTTGGAGTTGGTCCTATTTTAAATTTATTTTCACTGCGTGCTTTGGACATTTTTTCAGCTAAACCTGTTAGGATTTCAGTACATTCAGGACAGTGATGACATGCTTCAGTCCTCAATTCTTCTCTGTCTCCTCAGTTAATAGAAAGGAAACGTAGCCCATCTGTCTGGACCTGTATAGAAGAATTTGGAGAAAAAAAAATAACAGCTAAGAAGTGTTCCCTTATTTTGTGAGCTACCTTTAATCTGTCCCGTTGTTCTACAGCAAAAGGCTTTTGCAAAAATACTTGAGTTTTCCTCTTCAAGTAAGGTATATTTTTAAAAATCATTTAGAAGCCCGTGAATATCAAAAAGCTGATGGACTAGGAGTCAGCATACCTTTTATCGGTAAAATGAGGGAATTGAACTGAAAGGGAAATGGTCTCTAGTGTGATGTCCTCAGTGCATCTAAAACCATTCGTTTTGTGATTTGTAGAAAAACGGTTACTGTGGAGTCCCCCACATGTAAACTGTTGGGTCAGTTCTCATTCTGTCTGCCCCCCAGGCACAGCTTTCATGAAGAAAAGACAGCACAAAAGACAGGAGGAGGAAATAGGATAATTTAGAGTGGCCCTATATTTTGGTTTCACTAGGGATAAACGCAGGATGTTAATCTCAGTAGGACAAGGGCTGTCTGGTTAAGAGGAAACACTGAGCTGATGGATACAAGGCCATGGGTGAGCACCCAGGAAAGAGTGGAGGGTTAGAGAACTGAGATAATTTGGTGGGAAGGATAACTAATTGCTAAATTGTTTTGGCTACATAATGCCTTATAGTCATTTTTAAAACAGAGAAAGATGCACAAGTGGAGGAACTCACTTGCACAGAGCCCACCAATGAGCTTATAGATTTTAATGCCAATTTTTTTTTCAAAGCAAAGGACATTCAAAGCCTCAAAGTTGAGGAACTGTGCTTAACCAGACATGTGACACTCACATTCTTCCTTTTTATAACTAGTGTTACAAATCCAACATGTTAATGGTACTGAAAAAAATCTAGAAGAATGGGCTAGAATAGGAAGAATAGGGGAGTTTCCAAGGCAAGAACAAAAATGCATGGTTCTTCCCACCCCCGACCCCCCCACCCCCACCAGCACCCCCGCTGCCCCCCACCCCCCACCCCCGCCCAGAAAAAGCATGGCTCCCAGCCTCACCATTGGCACCCTCTGACCTCCGTTGTGGAAGAGTCTGAGTCTTTACTCCTCTTTTCTCCACCTACCAACATATTTGGTCTTCTGACAACTGGTGCTCTATTTATCACAATATGGTTCTTTTTTTTAATGGAGATATAATCCACATAATATAATATACAACATTATAAAGTATACAGTCCAATGGTATACTTTGACAGACGATAGTCAGTATTAATGCCAGGGTATTTCCATCAGCCCCGAAAAGAAATACCATACCCATCACCTGTGACTCCCCATTCTCCCTTCCTCCCAGGCCCTGGCAACAACTAATTTACCTTCTGTCCCTGTAGATTTGCCCATTCTGGACATTTCATAGAAATGTGTGTCTAGCTTCTTTCACACAGCATGTTAGCTTCGAGGTTTATCCATGTTGTAGCATGTCTCAGTACTTCATTCGTTTTTAAGGCTGGATAATATTCCCTTGTATACATACATATACATCACATTTTGTTCATTCCTCAGTTATGAGACATTTGGATTGTTTCCACTTTTTGGCTATTATCAATAATGCTGCTATGAGTATTCACATACAAGTTTTTGTGTGGACACATGTTTTTAATTCTCTTGGGTACATACCTAGAAGTGGAATTGCTGGGTGATGTGGTAACTGTATGTTTAACCCTTTTGAGGAACTGCCAAACTGTTTTCCACAGGTGACTACACCATTTTATGTTTCCACCAATGTATGAAGGTTCCAGTTTCTCCATAATCTTGCTACCACTTATCGTTGTCTGTTTGTTTGGTTATAGCCATCTTAGTGAGTGTAAAGTAATATCTCATTATAGCCTTGATTTGTACTTGCCTAATGACTTAAGACATCAAACATCTTTTCATGTGCTTATTGGCCATTTGTGTATTTTCTTTGGAGAAACATCTCTTCAAATCCTTTGCCCATTTAAAAATTTGATTATTTGTCTTTTTATTGAGTTGTAAGAGTTCTTTATATTCTGGATATTCTGCATACTAGACTTTTATCAGACATATGATTTGTAAATGTTCTCTCCCATTCTGTGAGTTGTCTTTCACTTTTGTGATAATGTCCTTTGAAGCACAAAAGTCTGTTTTTTTATAAAGTCCAATTTATTTATTTTTCCTTTGGTTATTTGTGCTTTTGGTGTCATGTCGAAGAAGCTGTTGCTTGACCCAAGGTCAGAAAGATTCCTAGTTTTATAACTTGAGCTCTTGCATTTAGGTAGTTGGTCCATTTCGAGTTAATTTTTATATATGGTATGAAGTGTAAGAATCCAACTACATTATTCTGTATGTGGGTATTCAGTTGTCCCAGCACCACTTGAAGAGACCAGTCTTCCCACAATGAATTGTTTTGGCATCCTTGTTGAAAATTAATAGACCATAAATGTGAGTATTTATTCCTGGACAGTCAGTTCTGTTCCATCGATTTATATGTCTATTCTTTTTTTTTTAAAGATTTTATTTATTTATTTGACAGAGAGACACAGCGAGAGAGGGAACACAAGCAGGGGGAGTGGGAGAAGGAGAAGCAGGCTTCCCGCTGAGCAGGGAGCCCGATGTGGGGCTCGATCCCAGGACCCTGGGATCATGACCTGAGCCGAAGGCAGACGCTTAACGACTGAGCCACCCAGGCGCCCCTGTATGTCTATTCTTATGCCAGTATCCCACTATGATTACTGTAGCTTTGAATTGGGTTTTGAAACCAGGGCACATGAGTCTTTCCACTTTGTTCTTCCTTATCAAGATTGTTTTGGCTATTCTGGGTCCCTTGATTTGACGTATGAATTTTAGAATTCACTTGCCAATTTCTGGAAAGAAGTCAGCTGCGATTTGGATAGGGAATGTGCTGAAACCATAGTTCAGTTTGGGGCATAGTGCCATTTTAACAATATTTTCTTCTAATCCATGAACGTGGGGTATCTTTCCATTTATTTTGATGTTCTTTAATTTCTTTCAACAATGTTTTATAGTTTTCAGTGTAGTCTTGTACTTCTTTGGTTAATTTTTTCCTAAGTATTTTATTCTTTTTAATATTGTTATACATGGAATCGTTTTCTTAATTTCATTTTGGACTACTCATTGCTAGTGTATAGAAATACAGCTAATTTTTACACATTGATCTTGTATCCTGCAACCTTGCTGACCCAATGTATTAGCGCTAAGTTTTTTCCTACATTCCTAGGAATATGTCTTGTGGTCTTCTGGTTTCCCAGGAATATGTTGAAGCATTTCAAAGTCTCTGTGGACATCTTATTTCTCAGTTTTTTCCTTTTAAGATTTTTGGTTAGGCTATTTTTTTGTCCCGCCTGTTAATCCATTGCCTCACACGACCACCAGGATAAAACATTTACCTGTAATTGTTTTTTAAAAATGCCCCTTGAGAAGAAGAGGCTTTTAGCATTGTGCAGCTCTCAGTGAGGTCAAAGACAAGCTTTTCAAGCGAGGTTTTCCAGGGAACCCACTATACAGGTAAAACAATGACAGTTCTTTGAAAATGAGGCTTTAAAAGAGCCAAACTGTGGAAAGAGCCGAGATGCCCTTCAACAGATGAATGGATAAAGAAGATGTGGTCCACATATACAATGGAATATTACTCAGCCATCAGAAAGGATGAATACCCAACTTTTACATCAACATGGATGGGACTGGAGGAGATTATGCTAAGTGAAATAAGTCAAGCAGAGAAAGTCAATTATCATATGGTTTCACTTATTTGTGGAACATAAGGAATAACATGGAGGACATTAGGAGAAGGAAGGGAAAAATGGGGGTGGGGAGGAATTGGAGGGAGAGATGAACCATGAGAGACTATGGACTCTGAGAAACAAACAGGGTTTTAGAGGGGAGGGGGGAGGGGGGATTGGTTAGCCCGGTGATGGGTATTAAGGAGGGCACGTACTGCATGGAGCACTGGGTGTTATACGAAAATGATGGATCGTGGATCACCACATCAAAAACCAATGATGTATTGTATGGTGACTAACATAACATAATAAAATTAAAAAAAAAGAAAATGAGGCTTTAAGGAACTCCAGCTCCATTTTGCTCCCCTGGGATGTGGGCTATTTTTCAAGGCGACCATCAGGATAGAGAGCAGAGGTCTAGGACAAGTTAAAACAACAGAGCTCACTGTTCTTACAGAAATTAGTTTTTATTTAATAAATGCTCTCTGGGTTGCTGCAAGCCCATTGGTTAAATTTTCCAAACTTCTAACAAAGTTAATTCTGACCATTTTTGCCAGTTTTTGTCATTGTTGTTGTTGCTTTTATGAGAGATGAATTTTCAGATGTCCTCACTTTCCCATTTTAGCTGATTTGCCTATAACATGGTTTTTTAAATCTCTAAAGTCTCAATGACCATTGGCTAATTAAACACTTAATCATGTGAGATGATTAGAGAAAAGGAATAAAAATAGAAAATGTATTTCTCAGAGAAGCTCTCCCAGATGGAGAGATGAAGTTCAACAAAGTATTTCTATATTTAGTGCTCTCAAAGTTAAGTTTAAGGTAACAGCTATTTTGAAATCCCCTTTTCTTCATATGACTTAAACACAGGCTTTGAGGTCAAAACTGATTTCAAATTCCAGCTCTGCTTCTGACTCTCTTGACAATCTAGGACAAATTACATAACCTCTCTGTACCTCAGTTTCCTCATTTGTAAAACGGGGTAATGATCATATCTATCACATAAGGTTATTGTGAGGATTAAATGTGAAATGCTGATCACAGATGCCTTACAGTCCAATAGTATTGGTTGTGATGATTATCTTTCTAATATTTGGCAAAAGTACAGTAATGATTCTTGAGTATAGTCAACCTCAAGGAAGATTTTCTTTTCTTTCTTCCTATTTCTTTTACCTTTTTTGTTTTTAAAGCATTGAGAAGAAAATGTATTCAACATTTTGGAATAAAAACTTGTGTCAAAGAATGAAAAAATGTTATTTATTTATTCGACAAACATTCATTAAATAACTAGTAAATAACAAGCACTATGTCAGGCACAGGGACAATGACAATCAAGTATGGTCCCTGCCCTCAAGGAGCCGACAGTCCAGGAGACTGACAAGGAAACAGGTGATTACATGCCATGACAAAGGCTGTGATACAAGGATACACGGAACATGTGGCGGGAGTATAGCTTTCACCAGTTCCTCCTACATTTAGCCCCTATTGTTTGGCTCCAAAACTGAGGAATTGGTCCTCTTTTTGTCTTTCACTGCGTGGTTTAAACTGTGGAATTTTTTAAATTTCTAGAGATAAGAGAAAAACACCTTAAATCATGGAGGACACTAGAAATGGTATTTCCTACAGAGCCAGGGCTTCCTACTAGTGTAGTCACTTCTGGGGTTTTCAACCTGAAAAGTTCTTTGGCATAGTTTTTCTTTGCCGTCCACTTAAAAAAAATGTTTTTTCTCTTTCCCGCTTTATCATTCAGAGACCTGGGTAGTTCCCAAAGGAAGACTGCTTTACAGATTTATAGGCAAAGGCAGAAAATGATTACTTTTAACCTTCCAGTCCCATCCCAAAAAAATGAACATAAACTTTCATGGTAGTTATTGAAAATGCAGATAATTTTAATTCCATTGCATTTTTCAGAATTCTCAATCGTAACCCTCTGACAACTGTTGAAGATTCGTATCTTTTTAAATTGCCGGCATTAAAATATTTGTAAGTATTACAACAATCTCATGGCTCATGAGATGATTTCTGCTGTTTTTTAAAGATTAAGTATTTTGCATTTTGGTTAAAAAGTCATAATTTAAATTTTAACTGGGTTATTGAAATAAGAATTATTGGCAAAGAAACAATGTATATGGGCAAGACAGCCTGCAGAGGAAGAAAGCAGTACTGAAGAACACATACAGATATGGAACATGCAGATGTATGCAGAAATATCATTTATCATGTATGTAGAAATATCATTTGTCTCAAAAAGCAAAGTGGAATAAGATGTACATTATTTTTAAAAAAAGATTAATCAAGAGAGGTGGATGCAATTGAGAATGAGAAGTAGGATAATGGTAAAAAGAGATTGTCCTGTTCATCACCAAGGTGATAAATTTGATGATGCACATAAATTTAAATTTCTTCAATAAAAGTTCTCTGAAATTATTGTCCATAGCAAGTTAACTCTTGAGCTGGCTTGACGGAATTTAACTAATCACATGTTGTGAAGTCTCTTTTTAAGTATAGAATTTTTGTCTTTGGTATCATTCATGTTTGGACTTTCTCCTTCAGAGACATGGGAACAACACAGGTGTCACTTCCAACAATTGAGAGCATCCTCATGATGACCCTTGAATTGGAAAAACTGTAAGTTGATTTTTCTTATGTTTATTTTCACTTAGTTGTTTATGTGTGTTTGATTCTTTTCTTAAGTCAGATTTATTGAGGTATGATTTTCATTTAATAAAATTTACTCTTTTTAAGTATACAGTTTGATGAGTTTTGGCAAACATATAGCTACGTAACCACCACCACATTTGAGATCTAGAACATTTTTGTTTGCAGTCAATCCCCTTTTCCCACCATCAGCCCCTGGCAGCCACCAGCCTCATTTTTGTCCCTATAGTTTTGCCTTTTCCACCATGTCTTATAAATGAAATCATACAGTATGTAGTCTTTTGTGATTGGCTCCTCTCACTCAGCATAATCCTTTTGAGATTCATCAAGGTTGTTGCATCTATCTGCAGTTCATTCCTTTTTATTGCTGAGTAGTATTCCAGTTGTATGGATACACCAGTCTGTTTATGCATTCATCAGTTAATGGACATTTGAGTTGTTCTTAGTTTTTTGTCTATTATGAATAAATCTGCTAAAAGCAGTCACATGCAGGTCTTTGCGTGAGCGTATGTTTTCATTTTGGGGGAGGTAAAATATTTAATGGTAGGATTGCTACATCATATCCTAAGTGTATATTTAACTTTTTAAGAAACCGCTTACCTGGGGGCACCTGGGTGGGTCAGTCGGTTAAGTGTTTGACTCTTGATATTGGCTTAGATCATGATCTCAGGGTCGTGAGATCAAGCTCCCAGTTGGGCTCCATGCTGAATGTGGAGCCTGCTTAAGATCCTCTCTCTCCCTATTCCTCTCCCTGCACCTCCCCACCCCCGGCTCATATGCACCCACGTGTGTGCTCTCTCTAAAAAAAGAAACAAACAAACAAACAAAAAACACACAAAAAAACTGCTTAGCTGTTTTTAAAATGGATGTACCTGTTTGCATTCCAACCAGCAGTGTATGAGATCTTCACCTTGTATTTCAGTTAAAAAAATTTTTTTAGACTTTCTTATAGGTATGTATGTAGGCTGTATCTCATTGTGGCTTTAAGTTGCATTTCTCTAATAGCTCATGATGGTGAGTGTCTATTCATGTACAGATACCTTTTTTTTTTTAATTGCAGGAGAACCAGTTTATTTTTTTTTTTAAGATTTTTATTTATATATTTGACAGAGAGAGAGACAGCGAGAGAGGGAACACAAGCAAGGGGAGTGTGAGAGGGGAAGCAGGCTTCCCGCTGACCAGGGAGCGCAATGCGGGGCTTGATCCCAGGATCCTGGGATCATGACCTGAGTCAAAGGCAGCTGCTTTAACCACTGAGCCACCCAGGCACCCCATGTACAGATACCTTTTTAAATGATGTGTCCTTCAAATCCATTTTTTCTTTTCCTTTTCTTTTTTTTTTTAAGATTTATTTATTTATCTTAGACAGAGAGAGAGTGAGTGAGTGTGGTGGGGGGAGAGACTGAAGGAGTTAGAGAGAGAGAATGTCAAGCAGACTCCCCGCCAAGAATGGAGCCTGACTCAGGGCTCAATCCCACAAGCCTGAAACCATAACCTGAGCCAAAATCAAGAGTCGGACACTCAACAGACTGAGCCACCCTGGCACCCCCAAATCCATTTTTTAATTGGATACATATTATTGAGTTTTAAGAGTATGTTCTATATTCTGGAAAAAGTCCTTTCTCTCAGATAGGTGTTCAGCAAATTTCTCCCAGGTTGTGGTTTGTCTTCATTCTGTTCTATCTCTGAAGACCAGAAGTTTTTAATTTTTAAATTTTGATGCACTCACCTATTTCACCTATCCTCCCACCCCCTGTCCTCTCTGGTATCCATCAGTTTGTTCCCTATAATTAAGAGTCTGTTCCTTGATTTGTCTCTCTCTTTCTCGATTCGTCTCTCTCTTTCTTGCTCTTTTTTTCCCTTTGCTCATTTTTTTTGTGTCTTAAATTTCACATATGAGTGAAATCATATGGTATTTGACTTTCTCTGACTGACTTACTTCACTTACATTGTACTCTCTAGCTCCATCCATGTTGTTGCAGATGGCAAGAGTTCATTCTTTTTTATGGCTGAATAATATTCCATAATTTATATATATGAATCTCTTCTTTATCCATTTATCTATCAATGGACACTTAGGTTACTTCCATAATTTGGCTATTATAAATAATGCTGCAATAAACAGAGAGGTGCGTGTATCCCTTTGAATTAGCGTTTTTGTATTCTTTGGTTAAATACCCAGAAGTACAATTACTGGATCATAGAGTAGTTCTATTTTTAATTTTGTGAGGAACCTCCATACTGTCTTCCTCAGTGGCTGCATCAGTTTGCATTCCCACCAACAGTGCATAAGGTTCCTATTTCTCCATATCCTCACTAGAATTTGTTGTTTCTGTTTTTTATTTTAGCCATTCTGACAGATGTGAGGTTGATATCTCATTGTGGTTTTGATTTGCATTTTCCTGATGATGAGTGATGTTGAGCATCTTTTCATGTGTCTGTTGGCCCCATCTGTAGGTCTTCTTTAAAAAAAAAAAAGATTTTATTTATTTATTGGGGAGAGAGCACAAGCGGGGGGAGAGGCAGAGCGAGAGGGAGAAGCAGACTCCCCACTGAGCAGGGAGCACTATGTGGGGCTCGATTCCAGGACCCTGAGATCATGACCTGAGCTGAAGGCGGATGTTTAATCAACTGAACCACCCAGGTGCCTCTGTGTGTCCTCTTTGGAGAAATGTCTGTTCATGTCTTCTGCCCATTTTAAATTGGATTATTTGGGGGGTTTTTTGGTGTTGAGTTGTATAAATTCTTTATATATTTTGGATACTAAACCTTTATTGAATATGTCACTTGCAAATATCTTCTCCCATTCAGTAGGTTGTCTTTTAGTTTTGTTGATTGTTTCCTTTACTATGCAGAAGCTTTTTATTTTGATGTAGTCCCAATAGTTTACTTTTGCTTTTGTTCCCCTTGCCTCAGGAGACATATTTAGAAAGATGTTGTTAAAGCCAATCTCAGAGAAATTACTGCCTGTGCTCTCTTCTAGGATTTTTATGGTTTTCGGTCTCACATTTATTTAGGTCCTTAATCCATTTTGAGTTTACTTTTGTATATGGTGTAAGAAAGTGGTCCAGTTTCATTCTCTTGCACATAGTTGTCCAGTTTTCCCAACAACATTTTTTGAAGAGACTGTCTTTCTCATTGCATATTCTTGCTTCCTTTGTCAAAGATTAATTGACCATATAATTGTAAGTTTGCTTCTGGGCTTCCTATTCTGTTCCATTGATCTATGTGTCTGTTTTTGTGCCAGTACCATACTGTTTTGATTACTACAGCTATGTAATATAACTTGAATTGTGGAATTGTGACATCTCCAGTTTTGTTTTTCTTTTTCAAGATTGCTTTGGTTATTCAGGGTCTTTTGTGGTTCATACAAATTTTATGATGGTTTGTTCTAGTTCTGTGAAAAATGCTATTGGAATTTTGATAGGGATTGTATTAAATCTGTAGATTGCTTTGGGTAGTACTCATAGATCTGCTTTCTGTTACAAAAAATTAGTTTGCATTTTCTAGAATGTTATATAAATGGAATCATGTGGTAAGTACTCTTTTCTAACTGGCTTCTTTCATTCATCATAATTATTTTGATTCATCCATGTTGTTATGTATATCAATAATTCATTTTTATTGCTGAATAGTATTCCATTATATGGATATGCCACAATTTATCTGCTCACCATTGATGAACATTTGATTTGTTCCAATTTTCGGCTATTAAAAATAAAGCTTCTGTGTGTGTACGTACACGTCTTTGTATGGATACATACTTCCATTTCTCTTGGGGTAAATACCTGGAAGTGGATGGCTGGTTCATATGGTAAGTGTGTGTTTAAGTTTTTAAAAAATTATTTTCCACAGTGGTTGTACCATTTTACATTCCCACCAGCAATGTATGAGGTTTCCATTTTCTTCACATTTTTGCTAATACTTGCTATAGTAAGTGTTTTTAATTTTAGACAGTTTAATAGGTGTATAGTGGCATCTCTGTGGCTTTTATTTGCATTTCCTTTATAATTAATGATGTCAGATATCTTTTCATATGCTTATTTGTCTTTCGGCTATATTATTATTGAATTTTGAGAGTTCTTTATATATTCTGGAAACAAGTCCTCTATCAACTATGTAATTTACTAAGTATTTTCTCCCATTTTGTAGCTCGTATTTTCATTCTCTTAAGAGTGTCTTTTGCAAGATAGAAATTCTTAATTTTGATGGTGTCCAATTTATCCATTTTTTTTTTGTAGGCTATCCTTATGGTGTCATATCTTAAGAAATCTTGCCCAACACAAGGTCTCCTGTGTTTTCTTTGAGACATTTATAGTTTTAGGTTTTATATTTGGATCTTTGAACCAATTTGAGTTCATTTCTGCATATGGTTTGGATCGATGTTTGCTTTTTTGCATATGGATATCCAGTTGTTCCAGCACCATTTGTTGGAAAGACTATCCTTTCTCCACTCAACTGCCTTGGAACCTGAAAATAAGTTGTTCATATCTCTTTCCTTCTGGACTTTCTATTCTGTTTCTTTGATCTGTTTGTCTAAATTTATACTAATATCACAAAGTCTTGAAAGTGTAGCTTCATAAGTCTTGTAATCTGGTAGTGTTAGTCCTCCAATTTTGTCTTCTTTTTCAAAGCTGTTTGGCTATTCTAGGAGCTTTACATTTCCATATGAATTTTAGCATTAGCTTGCCAATTTCTACAGACAAGTCTGGTGGGATTTTTATCTGTAAATCAATTTGGGGAGAATTGACATCTTAACAATATTGAATCTTCTGATCCATGAACACTTTATGTCTCTTCATTTATTTAGGTGTTCTTTAATTTTTCCCAGGAATATTTTATAGTTTTCAGTGTGTAAGCCTTTTACATCTCTTCAGACTTTTCTAAGTATTTTACACTTTTGATGCTATTATAAGTAATATTTTTTTAAAATTTCAATTTCTAATTGTTTATTGCTAGGTATTAGAGATAAATTAATTTTTTGTATATTGATCTTTTTCCTGCAAACTTGATAAACTCATTTATTAGTTCTAGTAACCTTTTTATAGATTCCATCAGGTTTTCTGCATAGATAATCATTTTATCTGCAAATAAAGATAGTTTGGCTTCTTCCTTTCCATTTTGAATACCTTTTATTTCTTTTTCTTGCTGTATTGCACTGACTGGAACCTTCAGTGCACTATCAAATAAAAGTAATGAGAGAAGACTTCCTTTCCTTTGTCCTGATCTTGGAGAGAAAGCATTTGTCTTTCACTATTAAATATGATGTTCGGGTTTTTTATGTAGAAGTCTCTTATCAAGATGAAGTTTCCTTCCATCCCAGTTTGCCAAGGGCTTCTTTTTTTTTTTTAATTTGTAATCAGGAATGGATGTTAGATTTGTCAGATACTTTTTCTCCATCTATTACAATGATTGTGTAGTTTTTTTAGTTTATTAGCTTGGGTAAATTACATTGATTTTCAAATATTAAACCAATCTTGCAATCCTGAGATAAACCCCACTTCATAATGTAGCTAGCATCTTTTTATATATTGTTGGATTTGATATAGTAAAATTTTGTTTAGAATTCTGCATCTGTGCTCATGAGAGATACTGGTCTGTTGTTTTCTTTTCTTGTAATGTCTTTGTCTAGTTTTGATAAAGCAAAAGTTGGCCTTAAAAATGAGTTGGGAAGTTTTCCCTTCTCTTCAATTCTCTGGTAGAGTTTGTGTAGAATTGGCATTATTTCTTCCTTAAATGTTTGGTAGAATTCACCAGTGAAGCATGTGGGTTTGAAGCTTTCTATGTGGGAAGGTTGTAAACTACACACTCTATTTCTTTAATAGTGCTATTTAAGTTACATATTTATTTTTGAGTAGTTTATGTCTTTAAGGACTCTGTCCATTTCATTTTGAATTGATTGACATGAATTAGTTTATAATATTCCCTTATTATCCTTTTAATATGTGTAGAATTTGTATTGATGTCACCCCTCTCGTTTCTGTTATTGATAATTTGTGTCTTCTCTTGTCTTTTCTTGATCAATATGGCTAGAGGTATATCAATTTTATTTACCTTCTCTAAAAACTGTCTTTTCATTTCACTGACCTCTCTGTTTTTCTGTTTTCCATTTTATTTCTGCCTTGATCTTTATTATGCTATTTCTTCTCCTTACTCAGTGATTAATTTTCTTTTTCTAGTTTCTTAAAAGTGGACGCCGGGGAAGCTGAACACTATGTTAGCAACATCCCACATGTTGACATGTTTTCAATTTCAGTCAGTAAAAAAAATAGTTCTTAATTTCCCTTTTGCTTTATTTTACCCACAGGGTTACTTAGAAATGTATTGTTTAGTTTCCAAATATTTGGGGATTTTTCAAATCTTTTAATTTCTAATTGAATTCCATTGTGGTCACAGAACATCTGTTGAATAACTGAAATCCTCTTAAATGTATTGAGTCTTGTTTTATATCCATGTATTCTGGTAATAGATGAGAATATGGTCTATTTTGGTAAATATTATGTGTCTACTTGAAAAAAACGTGTATTCTGATTTTGGGTGGAGTGATCTATAAATATCAATTAGATCAAGTAGGTTGATAGTGTTCAAGTCTGCTATATCTTTACTGATTTTTTATATTTTTTTTCTGTCAATTATTGAGAGAGGGGTATTGAAATCTCCAACTACAATTGTGTATGTATTTGTTTCTCTTTGCCATTCTCCTTAATATATTTTGAAGTTCTTTTATCAGATGCATAAATATTTAGGTTATGTCTTTTTTATTAGTTGACATTTCTATCATGATGGAATAACCTCCTTTATCCTTGGTAATATTCTTTGCTGAAATTGACTTTGTCTTATAGTAATATAACCACTCAAGGTCTATTTTGATTAGTGTTAGCATAGCATAATTTTTTCCATATTTTTCACCTACTTGTATCTTTCTGTTGAAGATCATTCTTGTAGACAGCATGTAGTTTTGGCTTGTGCTTTTTTATCTGGTGTGACAACTCTATCTTTTAATTAGGGTGATTATACCATTTATATTTAATGTAATTATTTATATGATTACATTTAAAGCTACTGTCTAATATTTTCTATGTGTCCCATCTGTTCTTTGTTTCGTTTTTTTTCTTCTTTTTCTTCCTGCTTTTGGATTGACTGAGTACATTTTATTATTTTATTTGTTGACTAGTTACAACTCAGGTTTTGTTATTTTAGTAGTTGCTTAATGGTTTGTAGTGTTCATCTTTAACTTATCACAGTCTATCTTCAAATTATATTATATGATTTCGTGATTGGTATAAGAACCTTACAATACATAGTATACTTCCATTTTTCCCCTCCTGGCCTTTGTGCTATTGTTTTCATACATTTTACTTTTTTTTTTTTTAAATAAAGATTTCATTTATTTATTTGATAGAGAGAGACAGCCAGAGAGGGAACACAAGCAGGGGGAGTGGGAGAGGGAGAAGCAGGCTTCCCGCTGAGCAGGGAGCCCGATGCGGGGCTTGATCCCAGGTCCCTGGGATCATGACCTGAGCCGAAGGCAGACGCTTAACGACTGAGCCACCCAGGCGCCCCTACTTTTACTTATAAACATCACACCATATTATGTTTTTTGTTTAACCAATAAGTTAACTCTCTTATTGAAGTATAGTTGATGTAATATTAAATTAGTTTCAGATGTACAACATAGTGATTCAACAATTATATACATTTTGAAATGCTCACCACAATAAGTGTATTACAGTATTATTGACTGTATTCCCTACATTATACTTTTCATCCGGTGACTGATTTATTTTATAACTGGAAGTTTGTACCTCTTAATCCTTTTCACCTATTTTGACCATATCCCCACCCTCTCTGCTTTAGCAACCACCAGTTTGTTCTCCATATTTATGAGTGTGTTTCTCTCTTTTTTGTTGTTGTTGTTCGTCATTTGTCTTTCTTTAAAGATTCTATGTATAAGTGAAATCACATTGTATTTGGATATTTAAATAGTAAGAAAAATCTTATATATTTACCTATGTAGTTACCAGTTCTACTGTTCCTCATTCTTTTATGTGGATCCACATTTCCATCTGGTATCATTTTCCTTCCGCTTAAAAATATTTCCTTTAGCATTTCTACGGTGTAAGTCTACTAGTGATGAATTCTTTCAGCTTTTGCATGTCTCAGATAGTCTTTGTTTTGCTTTTGTTTTTGAAAGATCTGAATATAGAATATTAGCTTGATAGTTGTTGGGTCCCCTCTCCTCTTCACTGCTTTAAAGACTGAGTTCCATTATTTCCAACAAGAAATATGTTGTCATTATTATCTTTGTTTCTCTATATGTTGTGTGTGTTTTTTTTTCCTTTGGCTGCTTTTAAGATGTTCTCTTTATTGATGGTTTTGAGCAGTTTGATTATGATGTGCCTTCATGTAGTTTTGTCCATGTTTCTTTTTTTTTTTTTTTTAAGATTTTTATTTATTTATTTGACAGAGAGAGACACAGCGAGAGAGGGAACACAAGCAGGGGGAGTGGGAAAGGGAGAAGCAGGCTTCCCGCCAAACAGGGAGCCCGATGCGGGGCTCGATCCCAGGACCCTGGGATCATGACCTGAGCCGAAGGCAGACGCTTAACGACTGAGCCACCTAGGCGCCCCCATTGTCTATGTTTCTTGTGCTTAGAGTTTATTGACCTTCTCAGATTTGTGGGTTTATTGGGTTTGCCTGTTTGGAAAATTTTAGGCTATTATTTTTTCAAAATTTCTTATATTTCCTCTCCTTCATTCACTCTAAGTACACATGTATGAGGCCACTTGAAGTTGTTGTACAACTCACTGAGTTAAGTAGAGGCATGGGTTTTTTAGTCTGGGTTTTTTTAACATATGAAATACAGTTATAACTTTTTTTAAAAGATTTATTTATTTGAGAGAGAGAGAGCATGAGCGGGTGGGGCAGAGGGAGAGGGAGAGAGGATCTCAAGCAGACTCCACGCTGAGCTAGGAGCCCAGTGTGGGGCTTGATCTCATGACCCTGAGATCATGACCTGAGCTGAAACCAAGAGTCAGATGTTTAAATGATTGCGCCACCCAGGCACCCCAGTTACAACAACTTTTTAAATGTCCTTGTCTGCTAATTGTAATATCTGTGTAGATTATGGGTCAGTTTTGATTGATTGCTTTCTATCTTCAGTATGGGTCATATTTCAGACTTATTCAGACTCTTCTTAGAAATCTACCCTCTTCCTGTGTGCTCTCAACCCAAAGTGAGACTTTTGGGTTGGAAGGAGATACTTCTGAACTAAACTACAGATCAGTGTCACCCAGTTCTCATCTTTATCTTATTCTAGGCATACCATACCCCCTACCATCCTTACCTTTCTGTTGGACACCTCTGTCCTTGTATTTATTTACAATATTCAAGAGCAGCAATTGGCCAACTGGTCCCTGCCCAAACATCCAGGCCATATGCCTCAAGAATTCCTTTTTGCACAGCCCTGTGATGCCCTTGGCATGCCTACTCAAGTAACTCCTTTAGCACTAATTTAATTCTCTGTGTTTCCATTTATAGGATTTTACCTAGCCATATGGCCTGTTGTCTCTGCCAATTCAAAAATAATATTGAGGTTGTCTGCAAGACAGTCAAGCTGCATTGTGACAGTGAATGTCTGACAAATGCCACACATTGTGGTGAGTCTGAATTGCCTCATGATAAATTTTTTAATTTTTATTTTATTTTTTTTATTTTTAATCAACAATGATAAAATTTTTAACTGATATCATTGCATTATTT